>NC_141695.1:1330265039-1331576729 GCF_964263255.1 Lissotriton vulgaris | reverse complement strand
AAAAAATGTATGAATGCCGATAGTGGCCAAGCAGAAATGTAAAAAATCTCGAACTTGAGGCCTAATAGAAAATCCTAGGCCTAGAACATATGATGTAAATTGTTCGTAAGAAAAATGGCACCATTCAGAATTACTAAAAGTCACGTGCCCGTATAGTGAGTCTCCAAAGCCACTCATGGGTGGATAGAATATGCAAAATAGGTAGCCACAGCCTCCAACATGAAATCACTGTCATCATTCGAAAACAGTTCAGCCATCCAATTAAGCAATGGGAAAACATACGTGCTCCTCCAACACCGGACCCTCTAGCAACATCAGAGGACAACTCGGTGGGTTCTCAAGAACGCTATGTGCCAGAAACTCATGCGCCGCTGCGGGGATGTCCCACGGACCCATTAGTCCATGCATCGCTGCCAAGGCCATAATCCTTTCGCCAGAACAAACCAACTCGTGAGCAACTACGGGGCCCATCAGGTGATTAAAATAGACTCCAGGAGATAACGGCAAGCAGAGACACAAATCAATGGCCCAGTCAAAATCGCAGCTCAGGCAATGAAACGCAGGCTGGACACATGTGAAATAGGAAAATCGAAACGATAATCCAAATGCCGTGCTTAGTCGCAAGCGGCAGGGTGCCATAGTAATCAAGCATCTGGTTGCGAAACAGCATCAGTAGGGGCTGAGCGGCTTCTTGCGCAGGATGGGCAGCCATATTTTCGGAAGCAGAATGTCAAAACGCCCGCAGCTAAAGCCAGCAAAACAGGAAATCCGCCAAACAAGCTCTAAAATATTGAATGGAAGAAAGCAGGGATAACACCAAAAATCTTTTCAAATGTAGTCACAAGACCACTGCTAACCAATTTAAAAAAATGAGCTAAGCCAGACGTGGAGGAGGCATTAAAGATCTGATGAACTAATTCGCAGAAATGAAACGGCAAGTCGGTATTTAAAAGTGCCTGCACCTCTGTGCGTGTTAGCTATGTGAAGGACATGTTTCACGGGCCGAGCTCAGGGCCACTTCTTTTTGAGACAATAGAGCCCTTATGCAGCTCATACCATTGAACTCCGCTCTCGGTTGGGATGCGCAGCCAGATGGAAACGTCTGAATTCCCATGCGTGGGTGGATATTATTATTATTATTATTATTATTATTAAAGGCTTTTATATCGCGCTCTATTGCTAAAAAAATAGTATCCTGGCGCGCTGAAGGCAGAACAGTTTGGGAGAGGTCTAGTGACTAATAACTGAACATAAGAGAAACAGTTTAAACTATTGTATTAAAAAGGTGAGTTTTTAGTCCTTTCTTAAAAACATTGAGTCGGAGCAGTTTTTAGGTGAAGGGGAAGGGTGTTCCAGGATTTTGCTGCTCTTACCGAAATAGATTGGCCGCCAAGTCTGCAGTATTTGAATTTGGGAACGGACATTTGGCACAGGTTGGCCGATCGCAAGAGGCGATTAGGGACATACAAACGGAACCTTTTCCACAAGTAGATAGGGCCAGTTTGGTGAATAGCTCGGTAGGCCATCACTAGGATTTTGAACTGAATCCTGAGGGCAACAGGAAGCCAATGGAGAGCATATAACACGTTCTTGCAACACACCACACGTTGTGATACAGTAACCACATAGGCGATACCGACCATTAACCCACAACACTCCTAGTTATTCAAAAGCAAATAACTACCGTTTGTCAATGTGAATGTGGGAACAATTGCAGGAACTGGTGTGCCTTTAAAAACACAGGCCAAATTAGGTCGGTCCTGATAACAAGAACCATGCAACAGGATATGTCTGCATATCAGTGAACGGTCAGGCGACTGTGTGCATTCTTCACCATTCAGATTCACTTCCTTTCCATCCTTCAGGCTTCTGTACGTGTATGGTAAAGACCATGCTTCATGCAGGAAAGCACTGCCTAGTGGTTCATATCGCCCTATTGCAATATATCTCATACAATTAGTAAATGTATATAAAGCAAATGGTAAAGTAATAACACCATGGATAAGCCATGTAGCAGCAGCTGCCTCAGCTACAGAGAAGGGCAAAGATTCTAACTTTTCAATGTGCAACATAGAAAATGACGCATCTCGCATGGAAAGCATGCGTTGCTTGTCAGTCAAATTAAAAGGGGCAAATAATGACACGTTCATGTAATTCCAAGGAACGCGACCAGCTTTCAGAGTCTGTAGTGTCCATGCAAACTGCATCACAGAACGCAATTGATTTTGTCCATGGTACAATATAGATACTTCATCATTTACAATGTCAACCACAGAAGAGACAATTTTGTTCAACATGTAAATTCTGGAAGAAAGCATGTTAATACTGTTATCAACAACTGCAAGCACTTTTTCCAAATTTGCTTGGTCAATTGCCCTTAGGCGTTTAGCAGCCTCAATTTGCGAAAATTTCATTGTAAACTGCATAAATCCACCGTTTAGACCTACCCCTAGCTGGGCCTTTTATAAAATCATTCAAATCTACGTTTTCAGTTAACAGACAGATGTAGTTTAACTGCAGCTAAAGTGGAATGTTGTAACCAATTCTGACAGTTTCCCCACAGAATAAGTGGTGTCAGTATAATCATTTTCAAAACGGGGATCAGGTCTGACTTGTGTGAACCCTTCAGCCAAACCTAGAAAACGACGTTAGCAAGAATCAGCACTCCTATGCCACATCAGCCAACCCTTCGAATCCAAACTGGATATATTAAAGGACGAATTGTGCAATAGAGCTTGCAACTCATGAATGGACAATTCAGTATAATTACCCCACCCTGAATATTCTTCCAATTCGGGGATATTTGGTGTATTTAATTTTTTAGAAGTTGCCAATCCAAAGCATGTTGTTTGGGAAATAGACGAATTTAAAAACCACATGTGATTCGGGATGAGACATGCACAATGCAAAGCCTCCGTGCCTTGTACCTGCCAATCTTTGGTACCCCAAACCGATTTAAGGTCAATTGTTCCTTTCCAAAACTCGTAGCCATCTACAGCTAATCTGTCTAGAAAGGACTTCGAATACAGCAATTTTGTATCGGTAAGTCTAACTTTGGACATGGACTTTTGTGTCATTTTGAAATAAAATGACTCCGGATTTGATTGATTAAAATCCGTAAAATAAGTATATTTTTTCAGAAACGTATTGGAGCTGCCTCCCAATGGAGCAAGGCAATGTTCCCACTGTATAATTTACAGCAACCCTCCTGGAATTTGTCTTATGTAAAAAATGATTACCATAATGTTGAAAACAAATCACCATAATTAATAGAATCTAAATATAAATCCTCAGCATCAAAGGCAGCATAGTATTTCAAATCAGAGAATAATGCTTCTACGGCCTGAATATCCCAATCAGAACGTATATTTTGTTTAATCACATCCCCCATGTTTACTCTAAGCACATTCGGAACATTAATCACTTCAGTGGGCCCATGTATTTGAAATCTAACCACATCCCACACAATCCCATCAAGGACAGGCCAAGCAGTAATGTTGACTGTATTAAAGTTTCGTTTCAGTCTGTGTGCTGAATGTGAAGAGGAAAGAGGGGTTAATGTTCCATTAAGGTACCAAATTCCTGTTCTTTCTTTAACATAGTGACCATCGATTAGGCGGAAAAAATAAAACGCAAAACCAATTGACATAAAAAGGTAAAATGAAAATGGAATCAACCAAATGTATGTCCAAGGGGGAATTAAAAAATGTTTTTTAAATAAGGTGGCATATTTTGCAATAGTTGAGGGTTTCTTTGAAAGTTCCGAAACAGTCAAAAGAGAATCTGGACTGGTCGTCCAAACGAGTCTGCAAATCTGGCATAGATAAGTCAGCAGGATAGGTGTAGTTCAGCTCATCAATGTTAGTAACAGGAATAGTATTTAATAAAGGACTGGATATGGCAGGCATCTCGAGGGACACCTCCAGATCTGCACCAGAAGTAATAGCCAGCACAGAATGCCTCACCATGGAAGGACAGGATATAGCCGGTGTCATGCTATGAAGAATCGTCCACCCTGCGTGTCTTGACATTGTCAATAGAGATAAATCTGTTTTCCTTACGACCTGGAAGTGGTGGTAATATGACTGTTCTCGTGCCCTTCACTCCAAGAACTCGAACCGGTGCACAATATGAGGGACCAAACTCTTTCTTGTTATCGATCTTCTGTCGAACCAGTTCTCCAATTTGGGGTAGCCAGCCAACTACCGGAATCTGCAACGCATCATCCGATGTGGAGGGCAAATGTTCCTTTGCTAGACTGTCTCTGGTCTTTTGTAGATCCTGTAAAACATTGCAATGTTCATCCACGTCAAAGGCCGTGGCCTGGGCCTTGCAGTCTAGACCGTTGAGGTCAGGGACGTACATCTTGATACCAAAGAGCATTTCGTATGGGGTCCGCCCACCCAGAGACCTTCTAGGGAGATTAAGCGCATTAAGCGCCATTGAGGTGGGCTAGCCAGTTTCTGCCAGTGCCTATAACTCGAGCTGTCAAAGATTGCTTTAAGTCACGGTTCATTCGTTCAACTACACTATTTCCCTCGGGTCTGTACGGAGACGAAAACTTGACTTGGACCCCCAACGAAACCATAGCATCCTTATACGCCTTAGAGGCGAAAGCCGGACCCTGGTCCGAATGGAAGGTACCACAGGCAAAAATCCCTACAAAGACTCGCAAATCCTTAATGACAGTCCGTGAATCAGCGCTCCGATGGGGCCATACCCACACAAAGCGTGTGCATCAATCAACTGCTACTAAGATATACTTATATGCAGTATCAGAAGAAAAAGGACTGCAGTGATCTAAATAAACGCACCCCAGTGGTTTATTAGAAATGTACAACTGTGTCTGAGGCGGACGCACAGCAGTTGAAGGCTTAATCTGCTGGCAAATGTCACATAGAAGGACATAATCGCGCGTATGTACAGTCCCCGCCACCAGAACCACTGTTGTAGCTGAGTTACAGTGGCCGAGACGCCCGCATGCGCAGACGCCACACCTTCATGAGCCGCTGTAATCGAAAGCCCTGCGATCCGAGTTGGGAATTAAACGTTCGCCAACTTCAGGAATTTTCACATAAGGAACCTTATCGGGACTTAAGTGGTATGTGTATTTAGAAGGGAACCCCCCAGGATATTTACTTCCCTTCTCAGTAGCAGCAACCGCTGCCAAGATGTCATCATCTATCTTACTTTTGGACCTTGTGACTGCTGCAACTAAGTATTTTGATACTGCTGACTTCGCTGCTTCAACAGCAAGCGAATTTCCAACAGCGTGGACCCCCACGCGCTGATGGCCAAGAGTATGAATTACAAACACGAGTGGCAACTTCTCTTTGAGTTCTGCCACTCGGACCCAGATCATTTTATGTTTTATAGTGCTACCTTTGGAATCACGAAATTCATTCTGAATCCAAAAGAACAAGGTCTCATTGTAAGACTGGACACAGTAGTAAGTCACTTACGACCAAAGTAGTCACACTCGGATCTGCGTACTCCAATGCAAGCATCAGAGCACAAAGCTCAGCTAATTGCGCGGTGCGGTCCCCAAGCGTCTGCGTGTGCACGACACAGGACTTGAACTCATCGTTCACCATGGCACCGACCACAATGGCGCAAGCGGAAACGTAGGCATGTTTAGAGCCATGCGCAAACTGCGCCGAACCATCAGTGTAAATGATGCAATGGAAATCCTCCAACGGCCGCATTGCTAAAGGAGCAGGATGAACAAACTCATACTGTAAGAACTCCTGCAACCGTAAAGTGGCGTCAAAAATAAACGTGAAATCCTGGGATGACAAGGATGCAGCCCATTGAATCCACCGAGGGTGCAAAGCTTTAGAATTTGGTACACTGGCTTTCGTAACTGCCTCCAAGGCAGGACACTGGGTAACAACCAACATGCGTTTTCCCTGTGACAGGGCACGTTCCTTGAGAATTGCCATCTGCACAGCTGTCAACTTTCTCCACAGTGGAAAATCGCAATTCAGCCGAAGTGTACAAGTGTGACTTGTAAGCCATAGGTACTGTATCTCCTTCATTAAAAGTTAGGTACGTGAAACCTACCGTCCCTGGGACAATTCTTATAACCAGGTTGGTCTGGTTATCACGAGTCTGTAAGTATTCAGAAGCGAGAAAATCAGCTTGTAATGACTGCAGAATAGCTGAATGCTCAGGCAGCCAGCATAATTTGGAAAAAGATGGTTGTATCAAAGCATACAAAGGCTTGATACGCTGGGCATATTCCGGAATGTATGTCCTCCCAAAATTCAAAAAGCCCAGTAAAGATTGTAATTTTTTCAGTGTTGTCGGAGAGCGCACGTGTGCGTACTTCTCCAGGAAGTGAGGAGCCAAACCTTTTCCTTCATTAGTTAGTTCATAGCCTAGAAACACTGTGTATTCTGCAATGTGCGATTTTGCAAAATTAAACTTGTAACCCATGTCTGCAAAGTTACAAATAATACTGTTCACTCGACACCGATGCTCCCAAAGTTCGTCGTCTGTGAGATAGATATCATCCACATAGGAACAAGCATCTGGGTCGATCCTCTCCAACAGACAATGCGTGCGGAAAATACGCCAGGACTATTCTTATAGCCCATTGGAAGACGCCGAAACATTTTTTGGACCCCGCCGCATGTGAAAAGTCCATTGGGAACTTAGACTGTCCAATGAATGGGCATAAAAACCATTGGAAATGTCAAGCGCGGTTTTGAACCGCTTACGCACAAGACTATTTACAAGGGCAGAGCCGTGAGTATTCTGTACTGCAGTTACAACAATGCGAGTTTAAATGCCGGTAATCCAAAACCAAACTGTAAGAGCCGTCCGGTTTGTCAACAGTAAAAAGGGGGTTATTAATCGGTGACACACACGTTTCAATTACACCTTGATATTCCAATTGTTCAAGGATCGCTGTGACTGAAGCTTTGGCTTCACGTCGTATGGGATATTGAGGTTGAGGCTGCGGCTGAGACCGTAAAGAAATCTCGTGGTTCGGGGACAATTTATCCCAGCCACACTGATTACGGTACACAGCCGGTGCAAGCATCAGAGCCCACTCTTCTGCAAAGTGCAGAGCTTCCACTCTCGAAACTGTGTTCGCGAAACTGGGGAGGATCACCTCCTCCCCCTCTTGGAGCTGCGAGCACAAAAGGTGGGGGCCAGTCATCCTCCGAAAGCAAAATGTCATGTAGACGAAAGATTTTCCCAAAATACCCCTTTAACCATACGTTGTATGTCGCCTTCAATTAACAGGACAATTTCAAAAAGTCTATCAGGGGGAGCAACTCTTGTATCTGCTGTTTCAATCACAACATAAGTGTCAGTCGCTGTCACCTTCAGTAGTGGACGGAGGGCCTCTCTCACTATGGTAATCTCCGCCGCGCTGTCCAGCAAGGTCAGAGCCCAAGTCAGATTCCGAAGCCTCCTTCTCACAATCTGGGGCATATCGATGCGCTGTCAAGGCTGCGACTTTCTTCTTGGCAAACTGCGGTCTCTGAGGCGTAGAGCCCTCCTGTTTGTCTGCACCGTTGCGCGGGCGGGCTGACCACGTCCCTGCTGTCCCCCCGGCCCCTGCCGCCCCCTCCACCACCGGTAGACAGAGCCGATGAGTCCTGAAAGGAACAAGGAGAGCGTTGGTCAGAAGCCTGAAAACGTTCAGGTGTCTTAATCATCGAGCGGTCGCGCAAATCATAAACTCGTTCCGACTGCGTAGGCAACGGAGACACAGGGCGCGAAACCTGTGTTTGTTGTTGTTGCTTACCCTGATTCTGTTTTTTAGGCCAATTTTTGTTTTTTGGACTTGGGCTGAGCGTTCGCCTCCGAAGACTGTCCCTGGGGCTGCTTTTTCTCCTTATCAGAAAAAGTCTTAAGACCCTTGGCATTGCGGCCAACCATTTTATAAGCCGCCACAATTATCCTTGCTAACTGACTGGGTTTGTCCGCGTCGGGAATCAACGCCAAGGCGTTAGCCACCTGGAAGTTCACTGCATTCCCCTTGACATTCGCAAGGATCCGATCGCAAACCACCTCAAAGGAGCCACACAGGCGCATACCCAACTCAACCGCTGACTCCGGTCCGTGATCATCTTGAACACGTTTAAGGACCGCAGACAGGTTGGACATAGACGGGGAGCCAAAGCACCTCGAATAGACTGCTGCAAAAGTCTTACCCCATGTTTCACAGTCAACAAGCTCAGGGGCCAAATCTTTCGGCCAACTAAGCATAAGAATCCGGTGTTTTTCACCAGGATTCGTATAAGGAAACACAGCCTCCAGCTGGTCGAATTTCTCGGCAAGCCAGAAAGGAAAGTCATCCTTATCCTGGGGCTTCTTGCCCATTACGGAATTCACCATGACAGGACTGATTTTCAAACCAGCCTGACCTGTGTGAAGCTGCGCACCCCTAGGGGCTGCGCCTTGAACATTACGACTCGTGTAATGAACAAGTGCCCTAATCACTTCAACCGCGACCTCGTGAAGACGTCGCAGGTCACCCACGTTGCTAGTGGCGCGATTAGGGTGAGGAGTAAATCCAGCCAAAGTGGGCCAAGGAGTGCCCGGAATGGACAAAGGACCTAACCTCGGAGTGGTTAAAGCGTGTGGTAGGGCGCCACCAAACCAAACTCCATGCTGCCAAACATCAATAGGTACTTCCTGTGCTCTGTACGGAGCATATGCAGCAGGTACAGCTGACGGAGTGTACGAGTGGAACACACCAGAATTCGCGTCCACTGGCGGAAATGTCACCCACGAATAAAACAGTTCGTACGGGTAAGCATGTTCCGCACTCACCACCAGAACCACAGCCAAGCCTTCCAAAGGTACATCATAAGTCCGCAAATGATCACGCACCGCAATGCGACTGCAGCGGGACGTCCACGGCTTGTGCCATGACTGCACAGGAACGTGAAAAAACAAAGATTACTTTGTAGCACAACTGGGTAGTAATTCAAGGAAACCGTTTTTAGGTAGATTAAAGCTTGAAAAGACCAATTTCAAAAATAGGTAGGTTTTTCCGACACCGCCGTTTTCCGGAAACGGGAATTAAGGGGTTAAGGTTTGAATGATATACTACTCGAGTCATGATATAAGGCCAACAACAGTTGGGCGCCATGTAGCAGGGTTTCCGTTCTCCCACAGAACTGTGCAGAGATCTAGAACCTGGGTGAATTAGGGTGACCCAAAACTCACCTTAGTATCAGAAATCCCCTTACCGAGCTAGCTACAGTGTCTCATTGGTCATAACAAACTCCCAATGACTTAGACAAACCAGAACATGAACTTTAGGGTACCTCGGGTATCGTGGAACACATGAACACTCTTTCGCTTTATAATCATTTCAAACCACAACGGGGAGTAAAAGAAGACACGTGCAAGTTTGAAATATTTATTTTTCAATGCAAGGTTCTCAAACTCAGTATCTTATATAATACCATCATACATATTATAAAAATCAGTTATCGGCATAGTCACTAGTCCATAGTAAGCGAACGGTGATAGCATATTATAATGCAAAAATCTATAGAAATCTGTATCACCTATATTTCGCGCACCCTATTTAGCATACTATATTATATCTAAGAAGGTCTCATTTAGGTTTTAGCAGGGCGGGCCCATACCTCTAAATGTCAGCAGAAGATCACATCATCAGCTACCAACTCTCCATGCGAAGCACCATCAAGTGTGTTTTTGCATTCTCAGTAACTCTATCTTAAACCCGTGTAGAGCCCAATGTTGGCAGCAACATTATTTGTGTTATGTCTAATGTGGTGCGAGGATCAGGCCTCCCAGCAACCTTGTGTTAGGTTATTCTTAGAGGCTATAGATCTGTGTGCAGACAGTGTACCAAGTGTACCAGGCACGACTGATATCAGAGCAATAACATATTATTCTCAATAAATCACATCTTTCGTCTAGGTTGAAAGCTACAATAATAAGTATGTGCCGTGTGCAAACTGAAGCCGAAGGAAAATATGTTTAAACATTTCATAAACTCATGCTAACTTAACACAATATATAGAAAAGCATTAACTATATGACAATACAGGTGTACCTGATGCACCCACAATATTATGGATAGCCAGGTTTGTAGTTTTGGTAAGTGTTTTGCCGCGAGCCTGTCATCTTGTAGCGAACATAATCTGTGTTCAGTTGTCCAATGTGTGTGCGCTCAAAGTCTGGATGAATAGTCTTTGAATGGTTTAACTCGTCTGCATAATCTGGAATGTAAATTCTGCCAAAACCTAGGAATCCCAATATGGATTGCAGTTTCTACAATGTGCTTGGTGGTTGTAATGGTGCACAATTCTCGAAGTGTGTTGCAAAGCATTTGCCTTCACTTGACAGCTAGCATCCCAGAAAAAGGACACTGAGGTGGGAAATTCTTATATTTTTTTTGTTGTATTTGTGGTTCATAAACAAACCCCAGAACTATGCGATCCACTCTTGTCCAATATGTGGAAAGGTCCTAATCGGTCAAATGTTGTCGACATGGGGGAATGACTGGTCCTCAAATTCTTTTAAAGATCTAACTCAGGCTGAAAACAACTCAGAAGTGTTCTTACATAGCAGGGGACAAATGACAGAACTGGGTTTGAGAACACTGCGTACTGAAGGTTGTCAAATATCTGCTCTCAGGTGCTTTTTAATTTTTACAGAAAAATCAGTTTGAGAGCTAGTGTTTTGTGTTTACAAACTATATTCATCAGTGCTGCTCATGTTTTGTACTGCAAATGCTAGTGTAGCTGTGTTTAAATGTCTAATCTAATAATAGATGATATGAACATGTTTAGATACTGGAAACAAGGGATTCACACGAGGTGCAACTTTATATTACACCTTGGTATTCGAGGTCTGTGAGAATCTCTCTGGCTTGTTTTTAGCTTCAGTTTAAATGAGGTATTGCCTTTGAGGTTGTGGGGGCAACCTCCCTTGTATTACATACGGTGAACCCACCCCACCCACATTGTTGCTGTGTAAGGTAGAACCAGCAAGAATACCCACTCCTTGGTGTATGAATGTTAAACTGATTCTGGGAAGAGGTCTGAAAAAGCAGGTAAAATTACTGACTCTCCCTCCAGGCAGTTTTTCAGAAATTCAGGTGGCCAATCCTTTTCTGCTAAGAAAATATTGTAGCCAAATGACCAGTTCTCTCAAAAGAGAACACTAATGTATCTAGATACGTTCCCTTCCAACTGGAGTTTATTCTCATGTAAATCATGCAGGCTGTTCATCCTAGTATCCAGAATTTCCACCTGGATAAAGTCACTCAAAGCTACTGCCGCCAGACAATCCATCCGGTTCCAGCGATCTACTGTGACTTCTGCTGCACTGTCTGGCATGGTCAGATCCAACTCTCTGCTCTGAAGCAGCATCTTCCATATCTGTTGCATGCTAGACTTTCAGTCCAGCTACCTTCTTAATGTATTGAGGCTTTGGCTGTTTAGGTTTGTCTTACTTTTTAGGTAGTCTCAGCACACAGCAATTGTGCAGTCTGCAAGACCTGTTGTATCTCTTCTAAGGGCTTTTGGCATACCCACTGATTGCCATTAGTTATTTGGGGCATTTAGAAATGATTGCTTGTTGGTACATTTTTGTAAATATCCTACTGTGTGGCTCGTTACTCCCATGGCAATTTCACTAATTGTTCCTTTTGGTTGTCCCGCAGGAGAGGGCCATACTGATGACTACCTCAGTTGGGCTTTTTTATTAGGATATTGGTTTCGGAATTCTTTTTAAGGTGGGGGAGGTTAGGCTTGTTTGCATTGCTAGTTCTTATTTCCAGAAAATTGCTAGGAGCACAAGTAACTTTGCAGCAGTTTAACTCACATCATACATTTAAAAAATAAACCTCCCCTTCAGCCCGGCGCCCACCACCATAAAACTGACCCTGGATGTCATCATTGTGCCCTCACAAGTCAGGTGCTGTCATTTTGTGTACTGGTGACAGTCACATCGAGGCTTTAGCTGCTCATAAAAAAGATGTTCTGGTTGCCTCTTGGCCATTGCCTTTTAATATCTTCTTTCTTCAAGCGTACAACCCCTCGGGTCCTGTTACTTTTTTAGCTTTGACATTTTATTAGTAGTTTTGAAAAGCCAAAGTGAGACAATGTGGTAACGAAAGGGAGCTAGGGGATCTAAGCATCACAGGCTGGAATACCAACTCTTTAATTCTCTTTATCTTCCTGTTTTTATTTATTTTGTAGCAGTTTTTACTTATGTTTTTTTTCTGGGTATTTCTTTCTGATCTTTCTTTTAATTTCTATTAATCTTCCCTTTATCTTAGCTTTTCATGTATCCTTCCTGATGTCCTTTTTACTTAATCATTTTCTTTGAGTCCTCATCTTTTTTGCTTTTTCTTCCTTACTTTCCATCCTTGCTTTTTTATTTCATATTCTCATCTTCTTTATGTAAAATATCTTCTAAAATACTCCATTCATTCTACTTTTCTAACCCCCTTTTGCTACCTCCTATTTCCTTCCCCCCCCCCCCCCCCCCCCCCCTCTGGACATTACACTGCCTAAACTAAAACAGTAGGCTTAATATTGCCGGCTAAACAATTTGATTAACATTTGTCTACAGGTCTTGAGTTTCACACTGCACTTCGGTTTCAGAGGAGGATAGGTCAGAGTCTTAGGTCCAGTGTTGGAGAAGCTTTGGTTAATGACTTTTCATTGAAAGCCCTTGTGGGCTGGAAGCGTTGTGCTCTAGTGTTTTTTACTAGAGCACCAGTTCGCTCTTCGCTCTTAGATCTTTGTCCTTGGACTAGGGAGCTCAATCAAGGGGTGTCTGCGTGTGGAAATGCCATGGTAGCATGAATGTGTGGTGTGGAAGGAGTATAGGGTTTTCCCAGCAAATGCTTTATGGCATAATGCTTTAACTTGTGACCTGCCATCCAAATAGGTGTAGTTGGTGCAAGTCTGGGGGAAGATCTTCTGCCTCAACGCTTAGCCAGCATCAGCTATGGAGGTGTAGTCATTTGCTTAGGGTCTCAATGGATGGCATACTACACAGGCTGGGTGCTGCCCTCCTACGCCTTGAGTGAATATGCTGGTGCTGTGCACTTTATTTTCTGTTAAGGCTTGCGTAGTCCTACTTTGGTAAAGCTATGAGCAAGTGCATTAGTGGAGGGGGGGCCTCGCCAGGTTCCCTTAATAGATACATTTTCTACCTGGCCCTGTCGCCTGATCTGGTTCCAGTACTGTGCAAGAGTTCCCTCTGTTTGCAAAAGCCCTTGTTGTTGTTCTCCCGTCCCTGTGTTCGATCTAATTGGTCGTTTGTTTCAAGGTTCTTTCTCTTGTCTCCTCCAATAATCCTCTTCTTGCTTAACTTGTCCCCATCCAGCTGGAACAGTCCAGTAAGTGAGGTCTAAATAAGGTTCATACTATGATTCGTGCTGCGTGTGATGGTCTCTTCACTGGTGCAATGGTTCACGGAGTTCCTGAGATGGAGAGCCATGAGGTGCTGGCTGGCCTCAGTTCGGTGTAGTGGAGGCTGAGTAGTCCGTACTGTAAGAAACCAGGCAAACTGCAACATTGCAGTTGTATAGTAGTAAACTATCCGACTAAAGAAGCAAAAGCCATCAGTACGGCTAGTGCATGGAACAGAAATTAAATTGCCTTATCCAATGATCCCTTAGTGTAAAACCCATGTTCTGTTGGCCAATATTGCCTAGAAACCCGCGTGTCCCAATGGAGAAAGCACAAGGAAAGGCAATGCACCCTCCCACCCCTTGTCACACCTACAGAAAAATCCACAGTAAACCTGCTAATCTGAATATAGTAACAAGCATTCAATAGATCCTGGGATTGTTTTCCATCTCATGTGGTTGTGGTTCTTTTGAGATGAGTAAACTACCTTCCCAAAACCCAAGCAGTCCAGAAGTGCACCTAGCAGGCAGTCTTCACGTCTCACTCTGGTCTGGGTGGCATCACCAATTGCCCTGAAATATTAATGACAAAGGTGGGTAACAAAAGATTTACCAGTTTGTGCCCAAATATCTCAAAACAGAATACAGTGTTTGGGTGGCCAACATACGTTCAGTAAATCCAACTCCTCTACACAGTGCTGCTTCTCTGGTCCCATCAGTAACTTTCCCATTCTTAGTACTCTAGGCAGTGCTACTAGCTGCTTCTCTAGCTTCATCGGTAATTCTCCATTCTTAGTCCTCTAAACAGTACTGCAGTGAAGTCTTTTCATACATCCAAAACACTCCGAACCAAAAGATAGAGGCATTGTCAAATGACAATGTCTTAACTCTAATAAATGCTTCACCTGTTGCATTTTAAATGCTTGTTTGTTAGGCTGTCAGAAGAGTGTCCAGTCCTTCAGTTTCATGTACTCCTATGATCTGCGCTTTGACTGTCCAGCTCTCTTCAATGGTTTCTCAGATGTATCCTGAAAGGAAGAAGATGAACAGATCAGTATCTTGATACTTGTCAGGAGTTTTAATATCTGTTACACTTTTCAGTGGACTCCTGTTGAGGAGATCCGCCCTGTGACTTGGTCTTTTCTCTTCTTATTATCTCACTACTTTGATATGGTTCTTGCTTTGTTATCCGTTTCTGAATTTTAGGCCTGGCTCCCAAGTTATCCCTGCCTATGGATACAGTTCCTCAGTAATATTGCTTTACTCTTGCTCTTGTTCTGAGTTAAGTTGGTGTACCACCAACGCAGCTGCTTTCCCCTTTAATATTACTCAACATAATGATGAATATTGCAGCAGAATTGCCAATCCACTTCATCCCCACATCCAAGGCAGGTGGTGCCCCGTACTATTCTTAAATCTGTTTGAGCACTTCTGGAAAAACATCTAATGATGGTGTACCAAGAGTCCAAGGTGTTTACTACAGTGACGACTGTACCCCCAAGTGACAGTTTTCCACGGGGGAAGCCATCCCCATTGACAAGGATAATGTAAATTCTGAGGTTTGCCTGTGGTCCTGTATGCGGAAACACTACTTCAGGTTACTTGTTTTTTGTGGAATCCAGAAAGTAAATTCCTCCAGTCTGGTGGGAATTGTCCCCTTTAACAGCATTAATAGTCTGTGGACTAATGTCTTGTGTAGCCAATTGTAGTTGTGCAGCTTGAGCAGTCCTTGCACGATTTTCTGCTATTGTTAACATGACAAACTGTCAGACTTGTATATATTCTGACTAAACTATTATATAGTCTGCTTAATTGTGGTGCGGTCAAATTGGCTATATTTAGATGTAGTGTAACTGGCTAAAACTGGACATGGTGCCCCCTCATGACTAAGGGAACCTAGTCTAACTTCAGGGAATGGTAGTGCGCCTTCATACCAATTTTGATCATGTTAATGGAATTTCTAAAGCTCTACACTTATTTGGAGCGTCAGTTTAAGGGTAAGTGTGAAACAATTTTCAGCAGTGGTTCGCTGCTGGTAATGTAATCCATATAGAATATCTCAGTCCTAAATGCTTTGTGTGACTCAACCACGAAGGTAACCTCCCCACCAGGAGGTGAGATCACGTTGTAGCAATTTCTAAATAACCATGTCTGCAGTTCTCGGTATGTTTAATGCTGCCGGTTCAGCCATAAGAATGTTTTCATTCAGAGGGTATCCGTATGGGGGGGATCCTTTTGAAAGGTTCAAGCTCTAACAACCTACAGCCAATATATATATTTAACATACTCACCTGAGCAGGATTTTTCCTTAACACTAAGGACGTCTCCAGTTAAAAGAAGGGATGGGCTCTTTGGGTATACAAACAAATTACTCGGGCAATCCATTAAATAAGAGCTCAACATCTAACGTTGGCTGCACCATTTTGTACGGCTTGTACCTCCACTGTAAAACTGCACTTGCTGGACAACCTAAACATCCTGGTTGTCTCAGGATGATTCCATACACACCCTCAGGATATTTTGCCCTGTATCCCTGCTAGCCCACAGTGCACCATCTTCACCCCTAACCGTATAGGAAAACAAATGTGTGTTCAACTTCAAAACATGACCACTCTGATTTCACCCCCCCAATCCCCGGGACTCAGGTTAACAGATCGAGAACCCTTTTGCTTGGACTCTCATGCATACCTAAAGAAATACTCAGCAACGCGTTTCAATATTTATTGAAGCATTCTGATTATTTTATAAAATGTGCTGCAATCATCAATAGAATGAAACTGATTGGAGTAATTAGCATCACAAGAATAGTGAGAAACCTTTCCACCATGGTGCTAAGACAGTGAATAATTACAGGCATGTAAGTACTGTGTATATTGTACTCCTACCTAGCACTCCCTAGCTTAGTCTCCCTTAAGGTAGGTGATCTGCCGAATCCCTGCCCAGGTGGTCTAATTTCCCATTATCTGTGGTCTTGTCAGGTTGTCTGTCTTGCTGTAGAGCTGGACATCACTTGTGTTGGTAAGCAGAAATCGGCTGAGCTGGCTTTCCGGCATGTAGTGAACTGTCAGTGGAGTGCTCGTCTTCTCCCCCCTCCCACTCTGCCAACCAGGAAGTGGTTCTGAGTATATATATAATAAACAGCACCCATGTAGCGATGTTGCAACCTCTGTCAGCGGTACAAAAGGGGATGCTGATGGATTGAGCATTCTAATCCATCAAACACTCACACCCAGTCAAAAGATCTGGGTTTAATCCATCACCGTTCTTTAGCCCACTCTGCCACCCCAGTTAAGACATGGCTATATGCAAATCAGTCTGACCCTGTGCCTCATGGGAACAGTCCAGCCCGAACTGCCAAGCTCACTTTGCCACTGAATTCAAGCAAGCCGGGCTGAAGACGGCTGGAATGCCAGAAACTGGTCCTCGAAGCTTGTTTCCGGTTCAGGGAAGGCATGGCTTGGCAGTTCGGGCTAGACTGTTCCCATGAGGCACAGGGTCAGACTGATTTTCATATAGCCATGTCTGAACTGGGGTGGCAGTGGGCTAAAGAACGGTGATGGATTAAACCCAGATCTTTTGACTGGGTGTGAATGTTTGATTGGTTCAGATGCTCCGTCCATTACCACCCCCTTTTGTACCGCAACCTGTCAGCCCACAATTGTTCCAGTTGGTTAGAATCTACTGAACAATGACGTTTTAACAGTGAACTTTAGCCCTTGTAGCAAATGTTCAAGGTGTCATAATGTGCCTATGAAGTAGAATTATAAGCAGCTCAGATAGTTATCCAGCATGGTCTCGTACTCAAATGCATGTCAAGTCATCATGTTTAAAAGAGAAGCTAACTTAATAAATGTGATCATGTAAATGACGGTGTTTCCTACCAGGCCTATCCTGACCACATGACCGAACTACCTTGGGCATCCACCCGTCGCTTTATTAAAGCTTGTGCAGCCTTTCGAAAGCAGCAGAAGGTGCAGAATATTGCATCTTAAGAGGCAACATTTTTGCCACCGGAGCTCACCAGGGGTTGCCTTGGGCCCAGGGGTCGTGGTGTGGTCTCACTTCCTTAAGGTAGGACACTGGTTTTGGCAGCTGGGAAACGGCAGTTGCCTAGTAATGGGTTCCAGAGCTGGGGATATAGCGCTGAAAAGATGCATCTAGTCTCTAGACTACTCTTGGAAATGTTCCATTGTGCTACAGAGTTATTTATTCATATTGGCAGGAAGTCCGGTGTATATTAGCCAACCATTGTGGGAAGCGTCACAAAGTAGGTTAGTGGACACTGCGGTGAATATTATAGGGAAACTCTGCGTACTCTAGAACTACCAACTGGAGTTGCAAAAAAGCCTGAGGCAGCAACTGTGCTCCAAAGTAATTATCTTGAACCTGCCATCTCGTTTCTAGGCGGAAGAGTAGGCTAACCAGACCAGTTCAGACACCTGTAGAGCTTGAACGTACTGAATAGCCACTTCATCAATCCAGTGAACATGATGACTTACTCGGTCTCCGCTGCAGCAGTGAACAAAACCCTAGAAGAAGCAGCCCGATCTGAACCATGGGTGTCCCTGCTGCCTTTATAACCAATCAGAATGGTTAATACTCTAGTGCGATGGGTAGAAGCACCAGTGCTGCAGGCGGCTGTGAGGTGGTGGCCCTAGAGCAGGGGAAAAAAAGGGAGGAAGCCACGCCAGTGTAGCACCTCCCACTGAACAGCCCACACAGTAAATACAAATACTGATTAATCTCCCCCCCCCCTGTTTAGGATTAACCAGTCACTCGAGCTCCAATTCCTGAAGTCCCGTAAATAGACCGTTGTAAAGGAAAGGCACTTATCTGGCAGCCGAGCAGGGCAGAAAGAGGAAGTGACTTTCTATGTCTAGCTACTAGGGAGAGTAAAAATTAAGAAATCAATGTTTGAGTTTAAAGACTCTTAGAAAATGTAGTCTTGAGTTATTGCCCATGGTCGTTTTGGCTGCTGAGCTAAAATAAAGGGAAGAGTAATGCATAATCTGAGCCTCCGTCCAGACCACTAAATCCTCACTCATATACTTAAATATTGCTGTAGGAATAGATTTAATAGCTTAGATACTTCTGAAATCTTTCCCAATTTATTTTTACCTGTCTTAAAATAAAATTACAGGTTCTGTTCAGGTTGACTCAAATAAAGTGAAACTGTCCAGGTTGTAACCGTACTCGAAGCCAGACTGACTGATAGGCTAGTCCTGCCAAGTCATTAAGGTTTGGAATTGAAGCTTTCATAGCCCAGTAGGTTAACTGTTTTGGAGGGCAGGGTATAACATCAGAAGAGTAGTAATTGTAGTTTTTAAAATTAGTATATAACGTGATCCGGTCCATCTAGTAAAATTGTAGAAAAGTACGTTTACGTTTCTCATTACCTATCCTTAAACATGGAGTCCTGATAAGATTTTAGCAGTATCTCAGGATGATTTTGAATGAATTCATGCATCTTTATGGATGGTTTTCTGTTTCCTTGTGTTCTCGTTAGACCATGTGTATAACTGTTCGATGGCTCCCACCTAATGTTTTCCATAATCTGAACTGCGAGTGAACTTTAGGTAACTCCCAGGTTTTACTTTCCTCGTCTGCCTAGATTTAGAATGCATGATTCATTTTATATTTTCACCTGCCACTTTGGTGGTTACTTGGATATTCATGCAAGAGCTCCCTTTGCTCGGACCTTTTGAAAAGTAATAAAGTTTGCTATTAAGGGAGTAGCTCACTGGGGTGACTGGTAAAATAATTTCTTTTTGGCGGTACTCACCCAAGTCATCTGGAAACAAAACCAATCTGGCCACCATGCCATCTAATCTGCCCTCCCCTGGCTTTTAGTGTGGAGACTTGACAATTAAAGGAAGGGTGTGTGAAGTAACAATAGGATCCTAGTGTAAACAAAAATATTTTAGAATTAAACTGATATTGTAATACCCTATCCAATTGTACCTGAAGAAAACATTTGTCATTTAACTATACTGCCAATCCTTTGTTCGGTTGTAGGTGTTCACATTTGAAGTGGACCAGGAGCTGTTGGGGGCCAGGCAGCAGAGTTCTTCATATCTGGAAAATATCCCTGGGATCCTGAGTTCAGAAATAGAACATGATGGTAAGGATTGGCGCAAATGTACCCATTGACTCCACAAATCGCTGTGGTCCTAGAGGAGGTTGAAAAAAATGAATTAACAAATCTGAGTGTGGTGGTAACTTTAGGAGCACAACATATAGTTGTGAATGGAATGAGAATAACACTCCCATTTGCTCATTGAAAGCCTAATATGACGTAAATCAGTTATGAAATTAAATAGTGCTGTCATATTGGTGCATTTAATTTTGGTCGGTAAGACAAGACTTTTTTTCTTCCAACTCTTGGCATCATGGCTTTCATGATGCCCTACATATTTTAGAACATGCATATGTCCTGTTGGATTCAGGCTTTTTGACACTGCTCAGGCAAGAGGTCTTCAGCCATGCAGCTCATGACACAATGAGATACTTTTTGCATCGGACTTTCAAGCACTGTAGATCAGCTTCTTCCCCCACATGAGAAGACCAGGTTCACAGCGTAAAAAAACCTTGCACCATTTGCATTCTCAAGTTCGGTCTTTAGTGCTAATCAACACATGTTGTCTTTTTGAAGCTAAAGTCACCCTTTTTGGTCTCTATTCATCATGCTGGTACTTCCTTTAAAGTTTTATTTCTTAAATGGTCTCTCCTAGTGCTTCCCAGACGTTTAAGACTACACCAACTTTTAGCATGGTAAACTTTCATGACCCACCTAGCTTTAATGGATAGGAGTTGGGTATGGATTTTATTTTCTGTAATAGCATTGTAAACAGAAGTACCTTGACCACACCCATCGATATTGTGCTGTGGTCAGTAGAATGATCTGCCCATAAAAGGGAGCTGGAACCATTTTCGGAGTTAGGTGTTGGCCTGTGGAATCTCTTAACTAAAATCAGAAAGCTTCTGAATAAGCATGGGCGAATTTTGCGAATCTCGCGTTCGCGAATTTTGCGGATTTGCGAACTCGCAATCCGCGAATTCTCGCGAATTTGCGGATTTTTATTTTTGTGTGTTCGCGCGGGTTTCTGCCAG
Organism: Lissotriton vulgaris; assembly: GCF_964263255.1. Classification (NCBI taxonomy): domain Eukaryota; kingdom Metazoa; phylum Chordata; class Amphibia; order Caudata; family Salamandridae; genus Lissotriton; species Lissotriton vulgaris. The sequence goes on along the minus strand of NC_141695.1, from coordinate 1,331,556,250 downwards.
TTCGCGAGGGTTTTGTACAATTTCGCAAAACGCGAACTTACCTGTCGGGTCGCAAGTTTCGCGAACTTGTTGTTTCTACGTGTCCAGCCTGTTTGGGACACTCTTCTTCATCACTGCCACTCTGTCACCACTGCCACTCTCTGACTACTCATGCCACCCTCTGTTTCATCACAGCACCCTCTGGTTGTCCAGTCAGTGTACATTATTGTGGCAACGCAAGCACACCTTCCCTGCCTCAAGTGACCTGAATTAATTTGGGGCTGATTAATGTGTCACAGAATATTTTTTTAGCTGGCACCTGCTTCCTTAGTGCTTCCTGATTAGTGATCTTTTGCACTTGCTAAGTGCTTTCATTGTTGCAAAATTAGTTACAACACCTGCCCTGCCCCAACTGACAATAATGAATTAGGGGCTGATTAATGGATTTGAACTTCCAGCCTGGCTCCTGCTTGTCTCCCTTAGCTGTAATTCAGGACCTTTGTGGCATATGTGTAACTATTCTGAGGTTCAGAGCAGGGTCACATAATAGTTGCAACTGGCAACTGAACTCTGGAGGGGCCCCTCAGGAAGCACTACAGGAAATGGCTACTAATGATGAGCCTGAACTTTTGAACCTGAACTTTTGAACCTGGTAAGTAGTTTCAGTTTTGCTAGGATCGTATTTCTGCAATTTTGCGCTTATTCGCGGGGCGCGAAGTTGTACTGGGAAGCCGCGAACTCACACGAACAGTGCGAGCAAGCCATAAAATCCGCTGCTCGCGGATTTTGCGGGAGATTCGCGAATCTCGCGGATTGCGAATTTACCGAAAATCCGCAAAATCCGCGAGCGAAACGGATTTTCCGCCCATGCTTACTTCTGAACAATCTTGGTGTGGATACCTGTGATCGGAGTACATTTGAAATCCCCTTCTGCAGCAGAATGAAATAAGGCCTGATGTCGGGTTTTGTTGGAACGAGGCAGTCATGCATTTTGGACTGTGTGTGTATCATAGCTCGACATCCACAAGAGACACGCACTCCAATTTTGCAAAAAAAAATTCTTAATTGAATCCAAAGTTTAAAGTGCACAAACACTGCAAACACGGGGCTGTTTTTGCCGAGGTTGTTCAGTTTAAGTTTATGAATTATTAAAGAAGTAGTCCCATTTTTGCAACGTTGGAGTGCGGTCTCTTGTAGAGGTGGAGCAGTGATTTGCTTAGTGTATGGGTTCCTCATCTGGACGTTCACCACTGATGTCCAGGCTCCTGCATATGAAGATGTATATTCTCACTGGAAAAAAACAAAGGTTACAAGGACTTTATAGTTGGTCCCAGATTTCACACATACAAAACCAGTGAAATTCTGCAGTTCTAGTTACCTGAGCTAACTAGAACGTGTACCCCCCCCCCAATTCACTGTTTATGACCTCCCATATAGCATCACTCATGACCTGCTCGGTGAAGTCACTGATATAGTGATTTGTGTTTTCTAAAGGTTTTTGTGTTAAATCTAAATACTAAGGTACCACAAAAGCTAAATTGGTATACTTGGTGTACTACTGAGTGATTCCTTTTTTTAATAGTTAGGTGTCTGAGTTACTGTACAGGTGTGAGTGCTTGTTCAGCTGTATAAGTGGGTGTCCAAGTGGCTATCTGGGTGACTGAGTGGCTGTATCAATGAGTGGCTTTGACTCTGTGTGACTGTATGGGTGAGTGGGTGTCTTGCTGGCTGTAAGTGACTGGATTTGTAAGTGGCTGCTAAGGGTGAGTAAGTGGCTGATTGGGAGTTGGTGTGACTGGGATTGTATTGAAGAGTGGCGGTGTTAGTGGTTGTATGGATGTGTGGAATGGGTATGTCTGGTTGTGTGGGTGGGTGGTTGTATGGGTGAGTGAGGGCCTCAGACGGTGTGGGTTGGTAAATGGGTGTGTGAGTGACTGTATCGGTGAGTGGCTGTGTGAGTGGCTCCTTGGATAAGTGAGTGGTTGTGTGGGTACTTGTATGGGTCTGTGAATGGATATGTGAGTGTGTGGGCATTTCAGAGGTTGTATAAGGGTATAAGTTGTTCTATGGATTGTCATCAGTAATGTCACTGACCATCTCATGAGTGTAATATAAGGACATAAACAGTGCATTGCCCCCTTTCTCAACCACTCTGCAAATGCCCCTCCTGGAGTACTGGGCCCCTGCTAATCATGTTTCAGTACCATTGTTCTTTCCCTTAAAACTGTCCACTGTGGGGGGGGGTGCCGTTACTGCTCGAACAGCCAGGTCTTGAGCTTCTTCCTGAAGGAGAGGTGGTCTTGGGTCAGGCGCAGGTCGGTCGGGAGGGAGTTCCAGGTCTTGGCGGCAAGGTAGGAGAAGGACCTTCCTCCTGTTGTCGCTCTACGGATGCGTGGGACGGCGGCGAGGGCGTGGCTGGCTGATCGGAGGTGGCGTTTGGGAGCGGAGAAGTTGATTCGGTTGTTGAGGTAGCTCGGGCCTTGATCGTGAAGGGCTTTGTGTGCGTGGGTGAGGAGACGGAAGGTGATTCTTTTGTTGACGGGGAGCCAATGCAGGTCTCAGGTGTCCGGAGATGTGGCTGTTACGTGGGATGTCGAGGATGAGTCTGGCTGAGGCGTTCTGGATCCGCTGAAGTCTCTTCTGGAGCTTGGCGGTGGTTCCGGCGTAGAGGGCGTTGCCGTAGTCCAGTCGGCTGGTGATGAGGGCCTGGGTGACGGTCTTCCTGGTCTCCGTGGGGATCCACCAGAAGATCTTCCGTAGCATGCGCAGGGTGTTGAAGCACGCCGAGGAGACGGCGTTGACTTGCTTGGTCATGGAGAGGGAGGAGTCCAGGATGAAGCCCAGGTTGCGTGCGTGGTTAGTCGGTTTGGGTGCGGTGCCCAGGGCGGGGGGCCACCAGGAGTCTTCCCAGGCGGAGGGTGTGGAGCCCAGGATGAGGACCTCCGTCTTGTCTGAGTTCAGTTTCAGGCGGCTGATCGTCATCCACTCGGCTACCTCCTTCATCCCTTCGTGCAGGTTGGCTCTGGCGCCGGCAGGGTCGTTGGTCAGGGAGAGGATCAGCTGGGTGTCGTCGGCGTAGGAGATTATGTGGAGGTTGTGTTGGCGTGCGATGGCCGCGAGGGGGCTCATGTAGACGTTGAAGAGGGTAGGGCTCAGCGAGGATCCTTGAGGGACGCCGCAGATAACTTTGGTGGCCTCTGACTTGTACGGTGGTAGGCGGACTCTCTGCATTCTTCCGTCGAGGAAGGAGACGATCCATTCCAGTGCCTTCTCCTGGACTCCGATGTTGCTGAGGCGTTGCACTAGGGTGCAGTGGCAGACAGTGTCGAAGGCCGCGGAGAGGTCTAGGAGGATGAGGGCCGCTGTTTCTCCGTTGTCCATCATGGCTCGAATGTCGTCGGTGGCGGCGATGAGGGCGGTCTCGGTGCTGTGGTTGGCTCGGAAGCCGGACTGCGAGGGGTCGAGGGATCCGTTCGTCTCGAAGAAGGCGGCCAGCTGCTTGTTGACTATCTTCTCGATGACTTTGGCTGGGAACGGGAGGAGCGAGATTGGGCGGTAATTCTTGAGTTCGGTGGGGTCTGCTGTAGGTTTCTTGAGGAGAGCGCTGAGTTCGGCGTGCTTCCAGCTCTCGGGGAAGGTGGCGGTGTCGAAGGAGGTGTTGATGATGTCCCGCAGGTGGGGTGCGATGACAGCGTCGGCCTTGTTTAAGACGTGGTGAGGGCAGGGGTCGGTCGGAGATCCGGAGTGGACGGAGTTCATCATGCGGACGGTGTCTTCGGTGCTGATCGGAGTCCAGGCTCGGAGGGCGGCGGTGGGCGGCGTAGCTATGGTCATGGCGTGCGTCGGTTGGGTGCTGAAGCTGTTGTGTATGTCCGCGATCTTGTTGTGGAAGTAGGAGGCGAGGGAGTTGCAGAGATCTTGCGAGGGGGTGATGTCGTTGTTTCCGGCGTTGGAGAGCTCTTTGACTATGTTGAGTTCCTTGCAGTTGTGTGCATTGTTGTCCAGCCGGTCTTTGAATGCAGTTTTCTTGGCGGCTCGGATGGTGGTGCTGCCGGGTGGCGAGTTTGAGGGTGGTCTTGTTCGGTGTGGGTTCCTTTCTGCAGACTTTCTCGAGGGCTCGGCAGTTCTTCTTGGAGCTCTTGAGTTCGTCGGTGAACCATGGGGCTTTCTTGCTGCCGGGTCTGCTGGGCGGGGTCCTCAGAGGGGCGAGTTCGTCCGCGCAGTTGCTGATCCACTTCGTGAGGTTGTCGGCGGCCTGGCTGGGGTTCGCTGAGTTGGCAGGAGGGTGCTGGCTCAGGGAAGCGGCGAGCTGGTCGGCTGTGATCTTGTTCCAGCTTCTGCGGGCAACCTGTTGCTGGTGGTGATCGTCGTTCTTTTGAAGGTGAAGTGGACGCAGCTGTGGTCCGTCCAGTGGAGTTCTGTGGTGTGGCTGAAGGCGATGTCTTTGCTGGATGAGAAGACTGCGTCGAGAGTGTGTCCGGCGAGGTGGGTGGGGGTGCTCACCAGTTGCTTCAGTCCAAGGGTGGCGAGGTTGTCGAGCAGGGTGCTGGTGTTGCGGTCGTTGTTGTTCTCCAGGTGGAAGTTGAGGTCCCCCAGGAGGATGTAGTCCGCGGAGGGGAGGGCATGCGGGCTGACGAAGTCGGCGATGTCCTTGCTGAATTGAGTGCGTGGTCCCGGGGGGCGGTAGATCAGGGTGCCTCTGAGGGTGGTCTTCGGGTCGGTGTGGATCTGGAAATGCAGGTGTTCGGCGGTGGCTAGGGTGTTGTCGGTGCTTGTCGTGATTCGGATGGTGTTCCTGTGGATGATGGCGATGCCTCCTCCCATCTGGTTGGCGGTGCGGTCCCTCCGGGTGATCTTGTAGCCCTCTGGGATGGCGATGTCGGGCGCTGAAGAGGCGTTCATCCAGGTCTCCGTGATGAAGGCAACGTCCGGGGCTGTGGCGTCTAGGAGGTTCCAGAGTTTGATGGCGTGTCTAGCAGGATGCACTTGAGGTGGTTGCTGCTGGTGTTCGGCTTGGCAGGTGCTGGTGCCGGGCAGGTCCGGATGCAGGTGAACTTGCAGGCGTGGCAGCTGAAGGGTCCGTGGGAGCGTCGTGGGGTAGCTCGGTAGCATCCTGGGGATCGGCCGGAGTTGAGTGCGATGAGGGCGGCGGCGGTGTATGTCAGGCGGGTCGGCCGGGGTCTTCGGGGCCCCGGGGTCCTGGCGCTGGGCGCGGTCCGGTCGCGGACGGGCGCAGACGGGCTTACCTTTGGCTTACCCGCTGCGCGTTCGCACGGTCGCCATATATGGCGAAGTGTGCGGGGGCGGAGCAGCTGGGAGGCGGGAGTGGGGAGGGTACAGAAGGCAAAAGGGGGGGGTTAGCGGTGGTGGCGGGAGGCGGGGAGGGAGGGCGAACGGCGGCAAGTAACAGGAGGGAAATACACTTTACGAAGAGACAAGCAATACTAAATGACAAAAACGATCTTAAAGGCGGCGAAAAACAGCAGGGGCAGGGAAATACAATTACAAGGAAACAGGCAATGCAGAATGACAAAACAAACTGAAACCGGCAAAAAACGGCAGGGGCAGGTCAGCCGAGCACGGACCACGTCGCTCGGGGGGCAGGGGGCGTGGTCACGCGGCGGCAGGCAGCAGCGAGGCAGTCAGGCAGGGGAGGCACACGCAGCAGCTGGTGGCCGTGCGGCGCGGGGGTGTCCTAGAACTAGGTCACCCTGACACTAATTGCTAATTCTCCTTCAAACCAAGATGGAGGGAAATAAAAAGTGGACTCCACATCACCTGCCCCACCTCAGAGGTGGTACTGGCTGAAAATGGTCCACCCCCTAATGTAACTAATTTTCCTGCCTGTACTCCTGCCAACTATGGAGCAAGACGGGGGGGGGTGGTATCATCTCTTAATACATACATTGAATGAGTTATAGGTAAGTCAACCCTACTGCAGGCCTTATAGCCCTAAGGAAGAGTGCAGTATATCCCATGTGTGGGCATATTTGCCTGAGCAGATAGGCCCCTGCAATATCTGAGCCATTCCTGGGTACTGTAAATCTACAGGGAAGCCGTAGATAATACATGGGCTGGATACTTATCACAAGTTTCCTAGCTCCATGATGGCTTCACTGAGCTCTAATATTTTAGATACCAAACATCTCTTCTTAATAAATCCACACTGATGCCAGTGTTGGATGTATTAATACATGCACACAGGAGACCTTTTAGAGGGTCCCATGGAAACCCCCCAAGCACTGGTGTGGTATCTGACTAGTCTTAGAAAGCCTCCCACCACCAAACATGTTTCTGAGCTCACTGGGTGAGAGCTACCACTCTGAGGCTAGGAGCAGTCTGCTCAGGGCGGGGGTGCCTCACACCTCCCCCAGGCCAGGATGGCCTTCCAGGGTGGAAAGATTCAAAGGTGATGCTGCCTTTAAAATGCAAATCAGGCAACTCCAGTTAAGAGATGATACCACCCCCCCCCCCCTGTCTTGCTCCATATTTGGCAGGAGTACAGGCAGGAAAATTAGTTACATTAGGGGGTGGACCATTTTCAGCCAGTACCACCTCTGAGGTGGGGCAGGTGATGTGGAGTCCACTTTTTATTTCCCTCCATCTTGGTTTGAAGGAGAATTAGCAATTGGTGTCAGGGTAGTGACCCTTCCCACATGAAGTGGTCACTTAGAGTGGGTAGACCCCTTTAAAGGTAGGTAGCCCATTGGCTTCTACCCGTCACTCTTTAACTCCCCTAAATTTAGTATTTAGGTGGCATCCCTGGACACAAAGAAAATGGCAAAAAAGATCTGCTGACTCGCAGACCGAATCCCTGCTTCAGAAAATTAGCACCAAAGCCTGCCTGCTGCTTTAAGAACTTGACAATCTTGGTGTGCTGCCTCCTTCAACTGTTAGGCCTCCAAAAACCCAGGAGAACCTCCAAACTGTGCCGAAACACCTAAGAACTACCTTGGAGTGGAGGTACTACTCTCCTGAAATCCGCAGCCACCGAACCAGCAGAACCTGGTTTTCCCCATTTGCTGCTCCCCAGTGACTCGAATGCCAGTGTGTTCACTCTGATTTACCCTTTAAGTCTCCTTGTGCAGTGTTTTCAGGTGGCCCCCTTCATAGCACACTAGTTACCACTGACCTCCGCACCCTACTCCCGGCCAAATCCAGGATGCTTCTGGGAAACTGCTGGTGAAACATTGTGCTGGTCCTTTCTACTTGCCTAAATCCCTAACTTTTTATGTGCGTTTTTCTACTTTCTCCCATTTGACTTCAAAGGTGAGTAATTGTGCACAAGTGATTTATTTTGTGAACTTAAATTCATATTCTAAAGTACTTGCTGTAGAATGAAGTTCTTAGTTTGAAAAATTATTTAAAAATCTGTTATTTTTGTAAATTTGTCTCCAATTTATTCTTGTGTGTCATTTATTGCCTCGGAGTACATCAAAGGCTTAGCACCATCCTCTGAGCCTAGCTGCTCACCCACACTACCACAAATAGAGCATTTGTATTATCTACTTTTGCCTTTGTATACCAAACTGGTGCCACTGGACAGTGTACTTCATTTTAGTGTACTATATAGAGCCAGCATCCTACAACAACCCGCCCTTACTTTCTCCATTTTTTCTTTGCTAGTCTTACCTTTTTTTATTCTTCCTCTTTCTGCTACTTTCCGACCTGTGTTCTGGGTCTATTATTTTCTGACCTTTACTGTGCCTCATTCCCCTCCCGCCCCCCCCACCCAATCCACTCCCAGGACGACAGGGCGATTCTCCAGGCCCCCATGATCCCAGTTGGTTCCCTGCCTCCTGTGGGAGCTGGCATTGATCTCAGACTGAACTGCCCAGCATGCAGCTTCCTGTCTGCCAGAGCAGTTCCTTCTTCTGTTTCGCTCCCCACTTGACATCAGGCAGGGAAATGGCCAAATACTCTGCTCTTAGCAAGCGAGAGCACTTATCACCACCAACCCACCCACCCCACTCAATTATTGCTCAGTTAATGTGATGTGGTTTCAGTCCTAGAGGAGCTGCTCCTGCTGCTTAAGTTAGCCACTCGTGTTTGCTGGTACACAGGATGCTGAGCAGTAAACTTGGCTTGTGTAGCAACTATAGGCCTTTTTGGGTGAAGGTACTATATACAGTAGGGGAGTGGGTGGTGGCATGCTGATGGGAGATATTTATCAAAGCTAGAACTGCAGATTGGTAAACATGATTGCTTTGAGGGGATAGGTGATACTACATAGGTTATAGTCACATAACAGTCCCATCTGAAAATTGTGGTTTTCTCATGTGCTCTAAAGAATATTTCATTACCAACATAGTTGGAGACAAATGTGTCCTTGATGGGATTGTCACATTGTGCAATTGTCATTTACAGCAAAGATGTAGCACAGCCAAGTAGGTTAGTTATGTAGAGCAGAACATCTGACTTAATTGGACAGATGCAGGTGGATCGGTTTGATACTAAAGTTTGTTATAATTTGTGTCAAAGGCATTTTCATTGCAGTCTTACAGCTGAGGTTTACCCACTATACATATTGGTCAGAATGAAGCATTATATCCAATCCTGTGCCTGCGACAGGAGCCTTAGCCAACCAGATATTGCTTTCTTCGCCATTCCAGACAGGGCTGTTGACCTGAATGTAGTGAGAAAGCGGATTAAAAAGCGGCATCCCTTTGAACAGTTGCTCAACCATTTTGCATCCCTTTCAGAAGTTTATTCTCGTCTTTCCCTGTGTGCTCCAGCCGGGATGAGCTATCTGCACTGGCCAAGGGAAGCAGACATTTTTGAACCGCAGGCTTATGTGCATATGACTCTGAGCTGGCGCCAACTGTCTGTGCTGACTGCGCATTCTGATGTGCTCTATTTAAATGTGAAATTCCACAGCTTGAAATATTTTGCAAAAGACCATGAATTGTGAGCTGGCTGTATCCAGCAGAACTTGTTCAAAAAGCCTGGGTTCACATCTCAGTTCGAACTTCCAATAAACGGTCTCCACAACTGTGACTGTCTCTTTTGCAGTACCAGATTTGTGTTCACAAACTGGGGGCTTGTCTGGGATCCGCCAAGTCTATCCAGATGGACGCGAGTGCCATGGTCAAAGGGGCCGGTAGAGGAACTGTTTGAAATGGCCCTTTTTGCAGTGTTCTCCCCAAACTTTTTGCCTTTCCTGACCTGCTGTTTTAGGGCTCTGTACTTTACCCCTTCTATTCAGTGTTAAAGTACATATACTCTGTTGTAAATTGTTTTATGGCTTGGTATTTCCATGATTGGCATATTTGATATAGTAGTCAGTGACCCTAGCAAAGTGCAGTGTGTGCCAGGGCCCATAAATCACATGCTACTTGTGGGCCTGCAGGAGTAACCCTGAAAATGTAACTCAGACCTGCCACTGCAGAATATGCATGCAGTTTGTAACTGCCATGTCGACTTGCAAGTGCACCGACCTGCTAGGCCCTAACTTTTCCTTTTCTTTCATGAGTCACCGCTAAGGTAGGCCCCAGGTACCTCTGTGGGCAGGGTGCAGTGTATGTGAAAGGTAGAACATGCCCTGATGTGTGGCATGTCCTGATAGTGAAATAATGTTTTTCACCATTGTAAGGCTATCTGCCCCATAGGATAGAATGGGAGTTAATTTATAATATGTAATAAACATAACTTCCGATTGGGACCAGATTTAAAGATAACGTTTAATATGCCTGAACTCTGAATGTTAAAATTCATGTGTTAGTAAGGGTGATTTTTACATTCTCTTTGAAAATACCACTTTTAGAAAGGAGGTATTTTCTTGCTTAGCCATCCAGTGTGCCGCTGGGAGGATGTGCATTGACTGTCTGGCTTTGGAGTGACCGGGGCTGGGGATGCGCAGTGGCTCACGAGTCTAGAGATGCGCAGTGGCTCACGAGTCTGGATGAGTCCAAACTGGGCTGAATAGACCTGGGCTGCGTTTAGAGCAGTGGGAGATTTCCTTGCACCTGATAGGGCCTGGTCTGCTGCAGACTATGCTGTCTGCGCCTCCTGCTGGGCAACTACCAGAGTATAGAACTGGTTCTGGTTGGCCACAGGGCTTCTCTGCATGAGAACACGAATTGTGGGTACAAGTACTGGGGCCCAGCCCACTTTAGAATTCTTTTGGAACCAATAAGATTGCCAGGATGAAGAGCTGGAAAAGCTTTGAGGAGGGACTACCACTGCTGACCCGAAGCCACCAGTAAACTATCGTCCTATCTCCCTCTTACCACTGTTTGGCAAAACAATGGAGTCCCTAATCAATATCCAATTAACCAAACATCTGAAGGACAATATGCTATTGGACACCTTCCAATCGGGCTTGGAGCCTGCCACAGCACCGGGACCGCCCTTCTGGAGGTAGTTGATAACATCCGGCTGGCCATGGATGCAAAGTAATCTGCCATCCTGATCTTATTGGACCTGTCGGCGGCCTTCGACACCATCTCACACAGCGTTCTGTTAAGGCGACTGGTTGAGATTGGTGTTGGGGGTCCCGCACACAGGTGGATCCAGAGCTACCTAACAGGGAGACTGTCAAAGGTCCAAATTGGTTCATTCTCTTCACTTTATGTGGAAAACGATAAAGGTGTCCCTCAGGGTTCAATTTTGAGTCCAACTTTATTTAACGTTTATCACCACTGGCCAAGGTAATGGCTTTGATACGGTATCCTACGCTGACGATACCCAGAGTTTGATAACCTTAGGCCCCAACCCTTTAGAAGCTAAAGTTAGATTCCAACAATGCATGATTTCCGTTCGTGAGTGGATGACAAAACAACTATTTAATGTTAAACGCCAGAAAAACGGAAATCATGCTGTTTGGTATGGCTCATAAAATTTGGACGGATGATTGGTGGCCTCAGTCTCTAGGCCAGGGGTACTCATAGTACGGCCCGCGGGCCGCTGGCGGCCCGGCAAGCCTTCTCTGGCGGCCCGCGGACCTTTCAGACATCTACCCGAGTTTTTAAAAAATAAAAAAAAAAGGCTGTCTGCAACCAGAGCTGACTCCGAGACTCTGCTGCCTGTGGGGGCCGGGCGATTGCCGCCGTAGTCAGAGTGGGGCTGCAGGGGCGCTGTGAGGTGAAAATAGCCTTATTAACATGTTAATGGTGACCATTAACATGTTAATGAGGCTATTTTCACCTCTCAGCGCCCCTGCAGCCCCACTCTGACTACGGCGGCAATCGCCCGGCCCCCACAGGCAGCAGAGTCTCGGAGTCAGCTCTGGTTGCAGACAGCCTTTTTTTTATTCGGAGTCAGCTCTGGTTGCAGACAGCCTTTTTTTTAAAAAAAAAAATGAAGGAGACAGAGGGAGGGAGGGAAAGCGAGGGCGGGAATAGTGCTACATGGGCCTAATTTGTGCCGGAGCTTTCCGTGAGCACCGGCACCTATTTTTCAGGGCCGGTACTACAGCTTTATTCATGCTGTCAGGCCTTCCTCAGATAGAATGTAACAGATAGTCCTAACGAACCAACCAACCATATGCCACGTTTATCAATAAACTTCCAGGAAAACATATTTTGCGCAATGCATTTTAGAGGGCTTGCACATTCATGCACGAAACAAAGAATACAATACCCCCTTGGTTCAGGCACTACAACATCACACGAAACGTCACTTAAGGAGTTACGGCCGCCTTTTATTTACAGATCACGCCCGAGTCACGTGCCTGTGATTAGCTCAATATCCGGCTCCTGCATAGCGCACAGACTCCCGGCTGAACAAAGGTAGGAAGTGCGCTTCGGTGCTCATTGTGGCTTGTAGCAATGATAAGATCTGCTGCATGACTTCCAATATGCATGCCCTGGAAAGGCATTTCGCCTGAGCACGGGTTGACAGTTTTATACGCAGGAGCCCCTTTGAGCAATGCTAGCAGGAAACTTGGTGTGTGTGTCAATCTACACTGCTACAGACTACCTTCCATCTGGAAACAGACAGAAGTGGGCCCGTATTTTGGTCCATGGTTTGTGGCCCTACAGGTCACACTCACTCTCACTTAGTTTTGGAAATTCCTGCAGGCCCTGCACCGATCGCCTGCCTCTCAGCAGCCTTTCCCTCCCTGGCGGATTACGTGACTCAGGCAGCCTCGCCAGATAGAGCTGTAAAATTCACCTGCCTTCCATGTGGGGGCCAAGGGGACACACAATTGCACTGAGGAAGGCAATTTCAGCACCCGGAGAGCAGCACAGCTCCTCTCAGACCCTCGGAGAGTCACGCAGATTGACCCCTCCCTTCTCGGGCCAGGTCCTTTGAAAATGATACGAAGGTCCGGGTCGACGGATTTACAGCAGTGCTGCAGTGCTCAAAGAGAGTGTCTTCTTGGCTGTCTACTCCCAAACACCGTTAAACCACCAGCATAAGGGACACACTGAAACTGACACTTGTAAGTATGTATAGCAGCAGTACCTCAATTGCTGTTAATTTCTTTTGGCATTTGGCCTCGTGCAAAATGTACATGTAAGCAGAGCAGTTTTGATGTACTGATGCTTTGCGTTCCATGGCAGTATGTTATAGTAGCAGTGGGCTGCATCAATATCTGGTGTATTGTAATTTGGGATTACCGTTTCCACATTTCGGGCGGGAGCCAGCCAAAATAAAGCACTTTTTGGCTTTAAAAATCAGGAGTCTCCCTTCTTAATCGGGAGACGGAGACAGAGGGAGGGAGAGCTAGAGAGAGGGAAAGAGAGGGAGAGGGAAAGGGAGGGAGGGAAAGGGAGCGAGGGAGGGATGGAGAGGGAGGGAGGGAAAGGGAGGCAGACGGAGACAGAGGGAGGCAGGGAGACAGAGAGAGGGAGGGAGACAGAGAGAGGGAGGGAAAGAGAGGGAGAGGGAAAGTGAGGGAGGGAGAGCGAGGGAGAGCGAGAGGGATGGGAAGGGATGGGGAGGGAGGGAGGGAGAGTGAGGGAGAGCGAGGGATGGAAAGCGAGGGAGGGAGGGAAAGGGAGGCAGACAGAGGGAGGCAGACAGAGGGAGGGAGACAGAGGGAGGGAGGGAGACAGAGGGAGGGAGGGAGACCGAGGGAGGGAGAGAGACAGTGGGAGGGAGAGAGACAGTGGGAGGGAGGGAGACAGTGGGAGGGAGGGAGACAGTGGGAGGGAGGGAGACAGAGAGGGGGAGGGAGACAGAGGGAGTGAGGGAGACAGAGAGAGGAAGGGAGACGGAGAGGGAGGGAGAAAGTGAGAGAGTCAGAGTGAGTGAGATAGAGGGAGAGATGGAGAGAGATGGAGAGAGAGAAAGTCTGAGGGAGACAGAGTCAGAGGGAGACAGAGAGAGGGAGAGGGAGAGAGAAAGGGGGAGGGAGAGGGAGAGGGAGAGGGAGAGGGGGGAGAGTGAGAGGGAGAGAGGGAGGGAGACAGAGAGAGTGAGTAAGACTGAGTGAGAGAGTCAGAGTGAGACAGAGGGAGAGATGGAGAGAGAGAGAGATGGAGAGAGAGAGAGAGTCAGAGGGAGACAGAGTCAGAGAGAGGGAGAGGGCGAGGGAGGGAGAGAGGGTGAGAGAGGGAGAGAGGGGGAGGGAGAGAGATGTGTGTCTATGCCGGGTTTGGTGGCTCAGTGGACGAAGGAGTCCGCTGCAGGGACCTATGATCAACATTATGGTCACAGTTTTTTTGTTACTCTAGCCCGCCCCTTTCCAACTGACCCCGCCCCCACCGGTGCGGCCCTCGGACACAAACCACACTGTAAATTTGGCCCCCGAGAGAAAGTTTGTGAGTACCCATGCTCTAGGCCCATGTCCAGCCCCGAAAAATTCAGTTAGGAACCTTGGAGTCACCATCGATGACAAACTGTCCATGTCCCCACATATAAATAAAGTTGTTCACACCAGCATTGGGCTAATGAGAAGCCTCAGAAAAATGAAGTGGATTCCACTCGCTTCCCGGAAACCCCTTATTCAGGGCCTTCTAATCAGTCACCTTGACTATGGCAATGCGCTACTTGCCGATGTGAACGAAAGCTCCTTAACCAAGCTTCAGACCCTTCAAAATTAAGCAGCGAGGTTGACCCTCGACCTTCCACCTCGCACCCCTTCTGTCCCATGTCTAAAGAAACTACATTGGCTCCCAATAAGAAAACTTATCAAATTTAAAATGTTGCCTGGTGTATAAATCTATAAATGGACATGGTCCCAAATACCTGCGGAGACAACTCCAGGGTTATTGTCCAGGGAGAACCCTCCGCTCATCCAACAAACACCTTTTAAGAGTCCCAAAGGTTAGGACGGTCAGAAATGGGAATAGAAGCTTTTCCAAAATAGGTCCCACCACTTGGAACACTCTACCATTGTCCATCAGAACTGACCTTAATCTTAAAACTTTTCGTAAAAATCTTAAAACTTGGCTCTTTTAAACTGATATAAAATCCCCGGTCTGTCTATCTCTAGTCCAGCCTCCCGCAAGCGCTCTGAGACCGAACGGTGATTCATGCGCTATATAAAAATAAATACATAAACTTAAACAAACTTTGCTGTGTGCTTTGCTTTGTTGGCCCGCAGTGGCTGCGTCTGTCTTTTCCAGTGAAAGGACTGGACTCTACTTTCTGCGATTTTCTGTTTGTGAGTTTCTCCAAGGGCTTGATATATAGCTTGCTCTTTGTTAGAGTCTCAGGAACAGCAAGTACTTCAAGTTAATCTGTTGCCAGCACTGGGAATGTTTTGTGCTGCAAAAGAAGAAAAAGCAGCTGCCGACTGTCCTGAAGGCACCGCATAGGGCGCTTTGCACTGCAACCCTGGTCTCACAGACTGTGGCACTCGACGCTGCCACCAAGCAGCGGCATGCACTACGGTCTGTGGGCACAGCACTCCATAGCGCCTCTCCTCACACCACCACCCTGGAATCCCCAACCCTGCTGCTCCACGCAAACATCCACACCGCTGCTTGCACAGTGGATTGAGGGCACCACTCGTAAGCTACGATGCACCGTCCTCATCCCGCATCGCAGCCTTGGCCTGCCGGTGCCATCTGCTCTAGTTTGTCAGCCGACAACAGTGCATCAACAATAAAGACGCTGCTTGCACCGTGACCTGCCAGCACTGTGACGAACACAGCATCACTTTGCACCGCAGCCCTCGTCTCACCGTCACCGTTGGATGACATCACTGAGCCGTTGCCTGCACTGCAACCTGATGGCACCACTGCACTTCGCACTGCAGCCCTGACACCTGCTGGTGCTCCAGACTTCAACTGCGAGAAGTTCAATCTGCAATGTGTAAGATCCATCTTCATAAGATTACAGAAGACAGAGGTGAAGATGATCTCTTATTAGGCTCAAGGTATAAGAGACCCCATCCAACGCTCAGGACTGGCAGCTGTCGTCTGACTAGATGCTCAGCCTTCCCTAGCAACATAAGAATTCCACATTCCACACAATGTTAAACAACACATGCTTATGTAACTTAATGTAAGACATTACATTATCTCCCCCCTAATATAACATAATAACTCAACAATTAAAAGGAACAAGAAGAAAAATTATGAAGTATGAGTATAACACAATCTTGAAACCTAGAGGGACGTCTGACTGCCCTATGAGGTCTCACTTTCACAACCACAGAAGGCATAGATGTGGTGGAAGTTGAAAATGAAAGTGAGGTTGATACCTCCATGGGAAGACATTTAGACACAATATTGAGAGTCCATACTCTGTGGTCACTGGTCTTAACAGCATTCTTAAAGACCTTAATAACCTTAAATGGTTTGGTAAATTTAGAACATCCTGAATCAGGACTGGGTGACTTGATTTTTATCCAATCACCCACAGACACCACTGTTTCCTTTGTAGCTTGCGACCATAAAACCAAACTTTACGCTTCTCTAGCACTTTTCTCTCCTCCTACCCTTCAATACAGCCAACATTCCCATCAAACCAGGTTCTTTTTGCTAACACCCATGAAGGATAAACTTCAACATTAGGCGCTCTTCCCTTAAAGTCTAAAAGGCGACACACCTGTTGAGGAATGTGGTGTAAACAATATATTCCCTTACTTTCTTTCTCATAGCCTGTTCCCAGTTATTGCATGACACAATAGCTTGCTGTAAACATTCTTTCAAGACTTTTACAAACCTCTCAACCAAACCATTATATTCGGGATGATAGAAGGCTGCCCTTTTGTGTTTAATACCTCTTGAGGAAAGTCTCCAAAAAAGTAAATTGAACTCCATTGTCCGACAACAATGAAGGAAAGCCTTCCCTTTCGAACAACTCATCTAGAAATTCAATTACTACCATAGATTCTACTGAGTTTACAATCTTAATTTCAGGCCAACGGGAGTGCATATTCATACACACCAAGACATAGTGATCACAAGTATTCCTTCTCACCGGGCCTAAAATATCAATGGAGATTTCACGCCATGGTCCTTCAGAGTGTTCCCTATTTACCATAGGCTGTGTCCTGCATTTCAATATCTTGTCACTGCTAGCACACTCTAGACCATTTCTAACAACCCTTACCACATGGGCATCAACACCAGGCCACCAATAAGCTTCTCTTATGTCTTCACATTCCCCATGTGGCTAGAATGAGCATGTTTCAACAAACAATTCCAAAGTTCCCATGGAGGAACTAATTTATTACCTCTTAAAAGGATACCATCTACCACAGCCAATTCCTCCTTGACCTGCCAGGACCCTTTAACTTCATCACTGCAGTCTTTTATTATCACACCGACTCAAGACCATGGAAATGACTTTCTGCAACACTTCATCTTTGGTTAACAACTCCTTCCAGTCCTTCTCAGAAATTATCCCCTCACTAATGAGACAGACAAACTTCTTCATTAAATTCTTCACCATCAAACCATTCACCTTCACCCTGAACAGTAGCGGTAGCTACATCACTTACATTTCCTAATCTGGATAAACAGTCCTCTAACTTATTGCTGGCTCCCGGAAGATAGTTAACCAAAAAGTTAAATTCCTGTGAAGCCACCACCCATTTTCTGATGTGGTGAGACACCAAATCAATACCTTTCTTGGAAAAAACTTCCTTCAACGGTTTATGATCAGTTGAAACTGACAGCCCCACAAATACTTGCATAACTTGTGTATGGCCCAAAATATCACCAGTGCTTGCCTCTCGATGACAGAATAATTGAACTCTGCATCTCTCAAAGGCATTGACAAAAACAAAATAGTCTTGTCCTTTCCTTCCCCTTTTTGCAAAAGTACAGATCCAAGACCCTTTGAGCTAGCATCAGTCATTAAGTAGGATGCTTTCTTGGGATCAAAGCTACCTAAATCTGGAGCTTTGTTCAAGACATTTCAAGTTCTGAAACTCCATCACATGCCTTGCACCAGACAAACTCACACCCTTTTTTAAGATTCCTCAAATGTTCTGTGATACTTGCAAAGTTAGGAATGAATTTATGATAAATTCAGTCATCTCTAAAAATTTCACAAGTTTGTCCTTATATTGGAAATAGCGTTAATCAGGGCCGGTTTAGGTTTAATACCATTGGATGATAAAAGATGCCAAAGATATTCAATTTCTGCAATGTCAAAGCGACACTTGCCTGCTCTCGTGGTGAGACCTGCATCATACCATCTTCTTAAGACTGCCCTCATGCAAATTTGTTTCCGTTCCAAACACCAGCACATCAGCTTGGTAAATTCTATTACCTTCTACACCCTTCAAAATGCGCTCTCTAACTGTCTGAAATAGAGGCAGCAGAAATTAGGCCGAACAGCATCTTCAAAAATGTAAATACTAAAAGCTGTTACAAAGGCAGTGAGATCTTGAGACAAGGGATGTAATTTGACCTGGTGGTAGGCTGAAATCAAATCAAGGGAGTAGTGTTTGGCACCATTTAGCGACCATAACATTTCACTTATATTAGGTAGAGGGTAGTAATCGACTACCAGAGCCTTATTTAACTCCCTCAAGTCCACACAGAGCCTAGCCTCCCCTTTGGCCTTGCGGGTTATAACAATGGGAGATAGCCATTTTGTGGCCTCTACTTCATGTATAATGCCTAACTTCTCCGGTTCAACTTTCATGCTTTCCTTTGCCAAAAGTGGTACATTCCAAACCTTAGCTACTTTAGGTAGTGCATTATGCCTAACCTTAATATGATGGTGGTAGTTCTTGAGACATCCCAGTTTCGCCTCAAAAACCTTACAAAAATCCTTGACCCATGACTTGCGTTCACCACCAACTTGGCTTACAGAAGGTAACTCCTTTAGGCACACAGAAGGATTCTTATTGGTATCCATTATTATATGTAAATCACGTTGATGGAACCAGCTAATGAGGGAGTCTCCCTTCATGGATACAAACACCTTTCCAGGCACAATCCTGCCCTTAAAATCGATAGTACCCCAAAAGCAGCCTAACAGATCAATGATTTCCCCACTGTATCCTCTCAGTTTGATATCATATTTGGATAGTTTGTCTTTCTTTACTAAATGTTTAAAAAAATGATTTAGGAATCAGTCACCTTAGCCCCCGAGTCAAACATTTTTACAGGGGAATCAATAATCAGAACAACCTCCATCGGGCCATCTCCACCAGAAGCTTTGACTTGACAAATATTCGTTATGTCCGAATCAGAATCATTTTCATACAAATCTATTTCTTACCTTTTTTAGATCCTTCCCTGATCTACAACATTTTGTAAAATGACCTCTGCGCCCACACACTACATGAGGCTTTCAACCCAGAGCAACCTCTCAAATTGGCCATGTGTCCTGAATTGCCACACCTAAAACACTTGCCAGAGGATGGCTTCAGATACAAGTGGGTTGTTCTCAGTTTTAGAAGAAGTTTTAGGACTTGAAGTTTTTTCCTTTTCAACAGCTAAAACACTTTCACCATTTGGTTTTTTTTAACTATCATTTTTATGTATGGTGTCTACACATGCCTTGGAATGTTCGTGGGTTTTTGCAATAGTTAGAACCTCATGGAGATACTGATAGTTTGTGGCAGAAAGACAATCACGAGCTTTGTCAATGGTACAGCCTAACATAAATTGGTCACGGAGACGTTCATCCAAGGATGCAGCAAAATTACACGTGGCAGCAAGTTTGCACAATTCAGTAATGCATTGTTCCCAGGACTCATCTTGCCTCGACCTCCTCCTTCCGAAATGGTACCTTTCAAGGACAGTGCTGATCTTTAGAAGATAGTGTAAATCCAATTTTTTTACAGAAACCTAAAATTCATTTAAACTTGCAGCATCTCAATCTGAGAGGTCGGGAAGATGCTCAAAAACCTCCTGACCCTCAGAACCCAAACAATGTATTAATAGGGAAGTTTTCCTTTCAGCACTGAAGGACGTGCCACAGACCCTTGTATAATGTGTAAAAACCTCTTTCCATTTGAGACATGAAAGAGTAGGTTCACCGGAAGATAAGGGAGGTGCTGGTACATTTTGCATAGTTGAAGGAGGGCTGGTAAGTATAACACAGCTAAGAGAAAATATATAACTTTTAGCTTCACTTGTAGGAGTAAATGTGACAGACCGCACAGGATACTCTTGTAAAACAAAATGAGCAAAAACCTCAAATCTATGGAAGTAATTGTAGTATCATAATAAACAATAAATAAGCAATTTGAATGAATTCTCTTGTGGCATAACAAGAATTGTACCTTTTTTGTACATCAAATAAGCTGTGAGAAATGACACACTTGAAGAGAAGATGAGCTGTCCGTGTCGGCGTTTAAGCGACATGACCCGCATAAACACAAAAGAAAGCTGTGCGTGTCAGCAAGTTGATTTGTAATCAACGCTGTGCGTATCAGCTGAAATAGCCTGAAGCGACGTGACACGCATAAACACAAAAGAAAGCGGTGTCAGCAAGAGTAATAAACACTGTGTATCAGCCGAAATAGCCCGCTGACACACGAACGCAAGTGAAGGATGTGCGTGTCAGCAAGTTAGTGTGTGATAATACGCACCGTGCGTGTGAGTAAAATGGTATGCTCGCCAACACGCTTCAAAAGCAGAACAGCTGTTTGTGTCAGCGGAGTGATGGTCAGCACAGTCTCGGAAACAGGAGGAAACCAGTTTCAAGATGGTGTAGTTAACGTGAATAGACACCACGTACAAGCGAGGTGACACAGGGTGAGTCACATTTGTGAGATGTCACTGGTACCCATGCACTGGGAAGATGTCGTCGCGGGACCAAAGCATGGTTGAAACAAAGCAGCACAGCAACATGTCATCCACAGCAACAGCCAACAGAAAAGTGGTGGGGGCGTTTGATGTTTACTTCTCCACTCGTGCAGGGACAGCATACACTCTTGAAAGAAACAGAGCAATTTCAAGGCCATTTACCCCAAAGTTAATAAAAGGCACCTCGTGAAATATAACAATAGTAGCAAGATAAGACCGAGTTCAGAAGCTCAAATCGATAAAGAGCAAGGACCACCACAGCTAGTACTCTTTCAGAAGTAGTCCATAAAGCACAGATTCTTTTGTAGCCAGACCTCACGAAGTGAAGTAGAAAGAGATGCAGATTGACTGGTGTAGCACTTGCATAGCAGGATAAAGGTCTTGCACACATGTAAATCTAAACACATACACCTTACCAGATCCTTGCTTAAAAGCAGGTGTGCCAGATATGAAGCGCAGGGTGATCTTCTCCTTATGAAGAGATGATGGGTAGTGTAGATTTTTGAAGAATCTTGCTTTAAAAAATTGTGTTGAGATCTCGGAGCATAAGGAGTTCTTCAATTTTCCGTCATCGTCAAATGTAAGATCCGTCTTCATAAGATTACAGGAGACAGAGGTGAAGATTATCTCTTTATTAAGCTCAAGGTATCAGACCCCATCCAACGCTCAGGAATGACAACTGTCTTCTGACTAGATGCTCAGCCTTCCATAGCAACATAAGAATTCCACATTCCACACTGTTAAAGAACACCTGCTTATGTAACTTAATGCAAGACATTACACAATGCATGTGACTTCAAGGGCCCAACAACTCCTGCACTGGCCTCTGGAACAGACTCCTGCGGACACCGGATCTTTGGGGCTCATTGAGAGGTCACCAACGCCCTGCACTTCTAAAGGCCTTGGTTTGCGAGTCTTCCCGACACAGTAGCTGGCCCGCTACACAGTCAGAATTGTTTGAATTTGTTGTTCACTACATCGTGATGCCCCCAGACGGAGCTATTGACTTCAATGAACTGTATTTCAAGTCTATTTTGATGAGAATTTCTGAGCATTGTGGTGAATTTATGATCGTTTTTGGTTTTGTTTGAAGTATATAAAAATATTGGATATTTTTCTAAACTGGTGTCCTTTTGTAGTGTTTTCACTATTACTGTTATGTGCAAATGCTTTACACACTGCCTCTGAGCTAAACCGGTTTGCTTGTGCCAAGCTACCAAGTGGGTGAGCAGCGGTTATTTTTGAAGACCAAAACCTACTAAAGAAATCAAGACCAAACTGGCTAGGGCGTATGAAAAGGTTAAATGGAAATAAAAGGGAGAGGAAATGTAATTACAAATATCCCTGAAACAAGGTGTGTTGAAGGTACAGGAAGTATTACCAACTCCTCCTTTTTAGGAGGATGACAGTGGTGCAGGATTTTAGAATGTCGGCTAGGATAGACCACCTCTATATCCGCACAGAGTAACTAGCATTTGCAGAAAGATCAGGAAAGTGAGTAGGACAACTCAAATGTCTAGGAATTTATCGGAGTAGATCCGACAAGTGACTGAGTTTACCACCAGAGTTGTATAACCAAAGAGGAAAATACTGTATTTCCAAGTGACTTTAAACCCCTCCATGCAGTATCAGGCAGTGAGGATTTAGAACAATATTTGGAGGGCATGGAAAGCTTTAGAGGAATATTTCCAAATGAAGAAAATACCCTATCTACCCCCTCCTATCATAACGAAATAGATAGGTATGTGTTAGTTGTATATGGTTTTAACATCGGAATTGGAGATGTTCTGGACTTTTATCTAATGGTTTTTAGATTTTTTTTTATCAACCTGTTGATAACCAGAGAAGGAGGGGCGATACCACTAATGGCTCCCTTGAGAGAAGTACCTGGGTTTGACCAGCTTCTATACCACATCTACGTACCCTGTACGAAGTCAGAATTGCTGTTCTTTTCCAAAGGTTACCCAGATATTGGAGAAACCCTGAGGAGTGTTATGCTAGGAGTGAGAAGATATTGAGCATTGGGAAGATTTTTGTGCACTCTTCCCCCACCCCCAGATATTTGGCTAAAGTGTAGATATGAGGACCGAACTGACCTTGAACTAAGTTAGTAATATACAACACATACAGAATACTAGAGATGCAGATACAAGGTACCTAAAATATTGGGCTTACCCTCAGAATTAGTGTTAAGGATGCAACCTAGAGTGGCTCGTAAAAGAATCAATTGGCAGAAATCGATAGTTGTAAGCAAGGAAAAGTGTCTCCTTCCTTTTCTGGATTACAAAAGATTTTTGCAGCTCATAGTGGCATGGAAGTATCACATGGGAACTCAGCAGCATTATCAAGTTGCCTTGTAAATGGCTTACAAGATCAAGAAATGCATCCATATGTATGAGCCTACCTGGGAGTTAAGCCCCTTACTGAAGTTTTGACTATCGCAAAATAGTATGAAGAGATGCAGGCCCAGGAGGAAGCCTGTAAAGATAAACAATTAAAGGGAAAGTTTTGTTGTTTTTTTTTTTTACAACATTTGCAAAGGGAAAGGTGTATTCATACTATTTTGTGGTTACATGGGTGGAGGATGGGGATATTCGGCACCCCCTATAGGTGTCAAGATTACCCCATCGAAACTGGATGTCACCATTGCAAGCCTCCCCACCATTGGGTAAGGGAGGGCCCTCATCTACAGGGTGGTCAGAAGGGTAGGTTAGTACAGAGGGGACGGCCACAAAGGGGAGCAGGAAACAGCACACAAAACACTTAATCATACCAGTTGTATCAAAACTTATTATTCAGATGACCTCTTTGATGCAGGTAATTTTGATAAACAGATGATCACTGTTCCATTACCAGAGTGGGACTTTGTTGAATTGAGGGACCCAGGAGGGAATATGGAAATAGTGACTATTCAAACACTGCTTTGTATTAATAGACAAATGCCCATTAAATGTATTAGATATAGATCTTAAATGCACCAATTTCACTATCTTGGGTGACCTCCGCATCCATTTTGATAATGCAGTTTTTTATCGAACTACTTTTGTGATGGTGGGCCTTGCTGTGCTTGACATTCAGCTTATCACCAACTCCCCCGCCCACATCACTGGTCATTTGTTGGCTCCTTATTTCTTGAACCTTTGAAATTCAGACTAAACAGTCTCTTCATCTGCCATGATCTGAAAAAACGTTGTAGTCATGTTCTCTGCTTTTTCAGGGGCTTGTACTAGAAACTGCCAGAAGTTTAACCCCTTCCAAGCTGATGACGAGCTGGGCTCGTCATGGTGTAGCCTCCTCGTACACTGATGACGAGCCCAGCTCGTCATAAAACAATGTAAAATAGCAATTCCCAGCACAGGAGGGGAATTGCCTTAGCAGCCATGGAGTTAAGCCCGGATGAGCCTCCATTCCCTGAAATCTAATGGAAACCAGACCGAGATTTTGCTAGTGGGCAACCACCCCCCTCTTTGTGGTCCTCCTATTTGGCCTTCTACTATGGGTAGGCCCCCGTTCAGGTGTTGAAAAGACTGGGAGTATGGCTAGATAAGCTGTCCATTCATCAGTTAATTAAGGTGGATGCCACGTGCTCTGGCATCCATAAATGGCTGAAGAAATCCTTGGCATACCTTCCAGTCTCTGCTCAACGAATAATAAACCAGGCACTGGTGATTTCCAGACTTGACCATGTCAGTGTTTTAGATCTGGGTGTTGCAAAATCCTGGTTCAAACGGCTCCAAATTGTTCAAAATGTGGCAGCGAGTCCAGTTTAAGGCCTTTTGCTACATGCACAGGTGCTTTGCTAATACTGGGCCAATATATCTGAGACCATTGGTGTCTGGATACATTCCAAAACATGCACTTCATAGGTTTAGTGAGTCCTGCTACAGTGGCCAGGCATTTGCTCATCTCTGCCCTAAGCTGTAGAATGACCCGTCACACTCATTGAGAGCCTGCAAATCACTTAAATCAAATAATTAAGGCCTATCACAAGCAATTAAATGTCTCAGATTGCTGGATTTGCTTAATGCTTCCCTCTGTAATAAAGCATGAAATGCTTCTGATGCCTTTGAGTTTGCCGCTTAATGATTCTTGTTATATTCTGTTTAAAGCAGTGATCGCCTCTTTTTTTGGGTCAGATGGGTACTGATATCCGATGCAAATACAGTGATGAAATATTGCAACCATTAAATTGCAGTCACTGAGGAGAATTTAACCTATTGGGATGCTTGCAATGCTTATGACTAAACTATATAGGCAATATGCCCAGAGTATGAATGCCTCTAATGCTTCTGCTCGGTTCCTTCAGACAACTGCCTTATGGGTAACAAGAGGGCATGGGCAATTGCGTATCCCATTAAATGGATCATGAGATGGGATGAAGTAACTTTACCCATACATTTAGTTTGGCCATGGCCTCCAGGCTATTGCTACCAGTAGTAGGAGGAGATCATTTTTTTGGTTTGTGAACAGAAAACGTAACCTTGGCTGCCTCCAGTTTAGGGAGGGACTTGTTGTTTGGGCCTAGTGCTCCCCGGTATCAGACACCATCCTAAAGAACAGGTCTTCAAAGATCAATTAAACTGTTTAGTAAGAGGGAGAAGAGAAATGGATCTGACTGATGCCTCTGTACAGGAGTTTGGTTATTTGGCACTAGGAATACTAACTGGGTGTAGCCATGAATTCTAGAAAATAAATCAAGTAGGCCATCAGTTGGAATCGACAATAAATGTAACAAAAGCCCTAGGAAACAGAATGGTAGAAATGGTAGCCTTGAGGTAGGTAATGCTTCAAAATTGTATGGTGCTAGATATGCTTCTTGCTGAAAATGGTTGTGTAAAATGATATGTATAGAATGTTGCATATTGATCCCCGATAACTCTCAAAGTGTTTACAAAGCAATCGAGAATTTTCTTGACATAGGAGTAAAAGTGCTTAATTTTGCTGAACAAACGTGATGGGGATATTTCTTCTCGGTTTGGGGCATTGAACTATATTGAAAGACATGATCTTCATTGTGGTGATTATTCTGGCATGTTTGTGTATAAATAGAACTCCAACATGCTGCTGAATGTCTGTTAATGTGTCGACCTATCCCTGCAACAAATGGTATTCAGACTAATGCTCTTATAATGAAGGATGATGAGAGGTGAGGCAAATAGTTGGAAAAGTGAAGGGTTCAAAGGGTGGATTGAGAGTGAATAAAAAGGGACTGCACTGAACAGTTTAACTATATTGCACAACTTGCATCTGTCTATTCTCCGCTTGCCCTTTGTGTAATAACATCTTGTATTCTACTCCCCTTGATATGTGTGAAACTGTCTTTCTATCTTTGTACTATAGCCGACATGAGTTATATGCACTGCTTAGGAAGCAGAACATTTTTAAACACTGGTTTATGTGAATGAGCTGGTGCTGACTGCACTTTCTAACACACTTTGTATGAATAATGGGAAATTCCTTTTTTAAAAAATATATATATTTGTATTACATTTTTTCGCGTACGCACAGCACAATACAGAAGATACAAAAAAGAAAAACTAACATTCACAGCACAATATTACATTAGACACCAATATGTATCAGTGAACACAAAATAACCCCAACACATCTTAAACATAAAGCTGCTTATTGCGGGTTCTTATAATTACCACCAAAATTACACCCAGAAACGAAAAACAACTAAAGTAAAAAACTGCTAGTCTAAAAATCAGCTTCCAGAAATACCCTCCTTCCAGGTCAGTATTGGCTCCCAGATTTTCCTCCCTAGCACCCTTGCCCTCCTACCCCTTCTAGCATGTATGCCTTTTTCTAGGTTGTAGACAGCCAGGAGAGTGGCCAGCCACTGTTGCATTGCCGGAGGCGTTTTATCCAACCACGACTTAGCTATCGCAAGTCTAAAAACCGCCATGGCCACAAACAAAAATTCCCCATGCAAACTATCCGACTCTGTACTGACGCCAAATAATATCAGAGGTGGTGTAAGGGTAGTGTTAATCCCAAGCGAGCGGGCCAAAAAGCCTTTGATGCCCTTAAGTGTATGGAGTTGAGGGCAGGTAGCAAATATATGTATACTGTCTGCCTCTGGAGCATTGCATCGTGGGCAGGTTGTTCCGGAGGTTCCGCCCCCCTGTGCTATTCGTGCCAGGGTAAAATAGAGAGAATGTTTTGTAGTGTTGAGCTTGGAGAGAAGCAGAGCATAGTACTGAGCGCCTTAGCTCTAGAGTCTTGAAAATGGCCTGCATCGATATCCTGTTTATTTGCCCACTTGGCTCCATGCTTTTCCAGATCGTCTGGTTTAATTATTGCCAGGGCTGCATAAAAACTATGAATTGAACCCCCCCCCCTCCTACTTTCTATTGCTTCCAAGATGTTATTTTTAGCAAACCCTGAAGCCCCCCCTTTCCTATTACTTAAAAAAACTCCGTACTTGGAGGTATTTGAAGAAACTCCTCCTGTTTATGTGAAATTTAGCCTCCAAACTTGAAAATTGATGTAACCCCCCCCCCCCCCGTCCGGTCCCAACAGGTCCCCTATCTTAACAATCCCTTTACTTGCCCAATCTGCCATAATTGAGTCCGCAAATATCAACGGGGGTAGAGTTCTATTTTTATACAGCCGCGTATATCTATACCTCCCCAACCCAAATTTCTTTAAAAAGGCAGTCCAGATATTATGAGCGGCCCGAACAGTCTTGAACCTTGTCCATTTGAAATAAGAATAGTTGGTGCAGCTAAGAAAGGCATTCTCCATGTTCGAGCCGAGAATGGTTGCATAAACTTTGGTAGAAGTGGATGTGATTTTAGGAACTATGCCACCGCCTCCCACTAACCCCTGCATAAACTGCAATGCTGCTGCCCAGTAATAGTCTAAAATCCGGGGCCCCCCACCCTCCTCTAGCCCTAGGTAGAGTCATAAACCTATATGCCCTCCTGGTTTTCCCGGGCGCCCAGATGAATTTATTCAAGAGTGCCTCTAATTTATTAAACCAGTTAGCCTCAAATAACAGGGGAATTGCCCTAAAAAAATATTAAAACTTAGGAAGAATTAGCATTTTAATTACATTTGTGCGCCCTACCAAAGATAGATGGAGATTATTCAGCCTCACTAGATCCACACTTACTTTAGATATTAGGGGTGCCATATTTCGTTCCACTACCGTATCTAGGTCTGCCGAGATCTCCACCCCCAAATAAACTGCAGCCCTGTCTACCCGAGAGTCATTACACAAAGCGTAGGAATTTTTGACTATCTGAGTTGTGTTACTATTGAGCCTATATCGTGAGATCTCACCAAATCTTTGTGCTTCCAATTCTACTTTAACAATTGCTAGGGAGGGATTGGGAGTAATTATTGCCACATCGTCCCCGTATGCTAGTGTTAAATTGCATGCCATTTATGCTTACAGCGGGAATTTTTGGGTTACCATCTAGCTTGTGCAGTAAGGGATCCATATAGAGCGCAAACAGAGGTGACGAAGGGCATCCATGCCTAGTCCCCCTCCTGATCTGCACCAGTGAGGTAAGCCCCCTATAGATCCCAATCCTGGCTGTCTGTTCCCTAAACAATGATTGCACCGCTCTAATATAGCCTTCCCTTAGGCCATACCATCTCATTACCTCCCAGAGATAATCCCAAGAGACCCTATCAAACGCCTTTTCTGCGTCTAAAAATAAGGCTGCAATAGGGTCTCCTGGGACTCCGGTGGCATCAAACAAAATAATGACCTGCCTAATATGCTCGGTGGTGCCCTTGCCTGGAATAAACCCATGTTGTACGGGACTGACCATGCCCTCAATCACTCGAGCCAGTCTTTTCGCAAAAATATTGGAAAAGATCTTTGCATCTGAGTTTATTAATGTTATAGGCCTGTAGGACCATGGAGCTGTGGGTGGGTTACCTTTTTAAGAATAACTATTACTTCAGCCCCTCCCCATGAACCTCAGATTGAGTGCCCCTGCTGGGCCTGCGTAACTGTATTTAATAAATCTGCAATAAGGATTTTCTGGAATACCTTGAAGAACTCAACCGGGATTTGGTCTGGGCCTGCCGCTTTTGCTGAAGGGAGATCTGCTAGAGCGAAGGTCAATTCCTCTAGATTGATTGGGGATTCTAAGATTATCTTCTCCTCCTCTGGCAATTCCGGAGCTAAATTGTGATTGAGAGATTCCTTAATATCCATAATTCCACAACCCTCTTATGTGTCATAAAGATCTGTGTAAAACTCTCTAAACACCTCTCGGACGCCCTCTGGATTGGATATCATATTTCCTTGCCTATCCAGGATACCCTTAATATCTCCTGCAGCTGCTTGCTGCCAAGTGCAGATTGTCAGGATATGTCCAACCCTCTCACTCAATTCAAAAGCTTGTTCCTTCTTAGCCAGATAGTTAGCTGCAGTCTTTCTAGTAATGCCTTCTATTGCTTCAGCTTTTAAAGACCTAGTTTTTAATTGTTGCTGTTCCAAGGGCATACCCTGTTGGATTAGTAGGTTCAGCTCTTCCTCAGCCTTAGTTAAGATTCTAACTATTTCCTCCACTCTACTCCTCTCGGCTTTCTGCTTATGAATTGAGTAACTGTCTCCTCTCTGACTCCTGCCTTGAAAGCATCCCAGGCATTACCTGAGGATAAGCTCCCCCTGTTAATAATTCAGAATTCCCTAATCCAATTGTTCATATAGCTAATATATCCACTATCTTTAAGAAGGGCTCTCTCGAATGTCCAGATATTTTGTTTAGCGGCTGCCCCCACTAAGTTAATAGATAAGATTAAGGGGTTGTGGTCTGAAATTATTCGGGGGAGTTTCTCAATTTGGGCTCTGGATAATGGAGAGTTGGAGATCAAAAAATCTAATCTTACAATAATTCTGTGTGGGGCTGAGAAATGTACTACCATCCAGCTGCGGGTGTAGATCGGCTCAGAGGTCTATCAATGCATTGTGTTGTGCCATAGCTGCTAAAGCACGAAATGATCTCTTCTTTCGCCCAATGTACCCCTGCCCAGTTTGTATCTCGGAACCTGAGGGACTATAATGTTAAAATCCCCACAGCATATAATTGGCTCAGGCCATCTAGCCAATTCTATATCCAGAAATTCAAATACGTCCGGATCGTCCTCTGTGGAGCCATATATCGAGACAAGAGTAAACTTCTCCCCCCTTATATACTAATTCCGCTATGACACACATACCCCACTGTTCCTCAGTCTTCCTAGTCACTAAGCAATCCCTCCCTTTACCCAGTATAGCTACCCCTCTTGTCTTAGAGCCTTGCTTTGTATGATCTAATAAAGTAAACCCTAGTTGCTCAAGCAGAAATCACTTCCCTCCCTCACCATGCGTTTCTTGTAGACATACAAAATCCAACTTCATTGTTTTCAGCAGCGCAGACACCCGAAGCCTTTTCTGCCCCTTGTTCAGCCCGCAAACATTAATTGAAGCAATTCGGCAAGACATTAAAATACGACAAACGGTTGTTCTAACTTTCTTGTCGACTTCATTTAAACAAAAAAGTAAGTGCTGTGCGTGCCCCATCTCTCCCTCCCACCCCTAACCCCCTTACCCCCTCTCTCCTGAACCCTTCCTCCCAAGTACTCCCCCCCCCCCCCCCCCTCTCTTACGGGCAAATAGGTCACCCATGACCTGTGTGGTCGCTTTAGAATGCAGCTGTCTCCTCCTCCCTCACGTACTGAACACCAGAAAGAAAAAGGAAAAAAAGTGATCCTCTCCTTTAAGTTTGACATTTGCAAGCCCTGTTTCCTCTATGAAGAGACGCTATTGTCAGGCCTTTAGAGCCATTATTCTCAGCTTCCCCCTTCCCTTTACCCCAGCACTTCCACCATGTACTCCTTTGCTTAATCTCTGAGAAACCTTTTCACCTGCCTTTTGGTAATCACTTTCAGTTTGGCTGGGTACAGCAAATAGGCCTCTGATCCCTGGGCCTGTAGGGGAGCGATAAGCTGTCGCAATCTCCACCTATGCTCAACTGTAACATGGCAAAAATCGGGCCTAGCAAAAAAGTAACATTGTTAAAGGAGCGCTTTGCCTTCTCTAAAATCTCAACAAAGTTGCCTACAAATATCAGAATTGCTCTAGGTCTACCCTCTTGAGACCCGGTCTGCCCACTCTTAATTGTGAAGGGGAAGCGATGCGCCCTCTGGATTTTTACCTCCCACTGCCACGAAGATTGCTCCGGAAAGGCCACTTTTAATAAGCTCACAACAAATAGCCTGGCATCTTGTCCTTCCAGTCCCTCAGCCACCCCCAAAAGTCTGATATTATTGCGACGTTGATGATTTTCATAGTCCTCCATCTTCCACTGCACATCCTCTGCCACTTTCTGCTGATCTTGTTTAAAGGTCTGGAAGCTGCTGAAATCATCCTCCAGCTTCCCTGTCCTCCTACTTGAGTGACCCTCTCCGCGACCTCGTCGTAGAGTTTATTCATCTTTCTTAGGGTATTCTGTATCTTTTTTGCCACTTGTCTCGCCCTCCGACTCTCGACACTGGCCTCACTTTGCATAGATTTGAGGGTACTAAATAGCAAGTCCAATGAGACTGGTTGAGGTGACAAATGGGGTGAGACCTGACCCCCGGATGGAAACAGGGCACCGTCCGGGTCTTGATATGTTTGCGAAGTGGCTGAATAGTCCCACAATAGTTTCTTAGAGGGGTCCGTGGGGCTGCCTGGGGGATTGGGTTTCCTCCTGGATCAGCGTTTTTTTGTGTGCATTTTGGAGCCGTAGAGCTACTCCCTGAGTCGGTAGTCTCTCCTGAGCTCCCCTTATCTGTGTCCAATGATTCTGAGTCTTCATTGACCGAATAGAAACGGTCTGGTAAAGCAGCTCCGCCACCAGCCCCACTCTTGCAATGCCTGGCAAGAGCCATTCCTAGTTGTAAAGCTGCCAAAGCCAGATTGCTCCCCCAGGTACTCATCACGCCACCTCCACCTTGTCCCCGCTCTGCCCACTCTGAGCCTGGTGTTTCGCCCTTGGATTTGATTTTACCTGGGGGATTGAGCTGTGTACTCTGGGTGACCGGACTGCCTCCATCTAAACCTCCACCTCTGCTCTGATCGGTGAATCTGTCTCTGGCCGCCTTTTTACTCACATTGCCCCCGGTACCAGTATCCTCCGTCAAAGCCTCCGGTCCACTCTCCAGACCTTGCACCAGCTTCTGTTCCGACACCATCGCCTGCTCTGGTTGCTTAGTTACCGGCATGCCGGCATCCACGAGGATGTTCTGTAGATCGAGCACCTTTCCGCCGCTCCTCGCATTCCTGACTGCAGCCTCAACGATCTCTACGGGTTTGTTCGCAAAACTCTCTGCCACTTTGGGCTGCTGCATTGTATTCTTTCAGCTTCTATTTAGTCTGTGTGGATTGAGGGGGGGACATAGTCACCAGGGGTAGGTACTGCATCATTGCCAGCCCGCGTCTCTCCCGTTTTCTTCCCCAAGGTCTTTTTTGTAAAATTAGCATTGTTGCCCTTCTGGACACCAGAGCCAGTTGCTGTTTTAGAGTCGTTCTTGCTCTTATCCTTGCCAGTGATATCTTTCTGTGCCGCCACATCTTTAGCCTCATTAGCTTTCATTGTGCGTGGTGGCATACTGAAAGCTCCTTTAATGACCAGCGCGATGAGAGCTGTTCTTTCCTGGGCTCGGAGGAGTGCCTTTTTAATAAACTCGCCAGTATACTGCCTCCAGGATGTGATATCCGAACCGCTGGGATTGCCGCTTAGATTCCTGTTTTTAGGACCCCAGGGATCCGATCTCATCGCCGTAAGAGGAGTCACTTTCTGCCCATCAAGAAGCTGTGGGGGGGGAGGAGTGAGATGAGACTACTCACTACAGTCCATCAGCGGCCCGTGGGAAATTCCACAGCTTGACATATTGTGCGAAAGACTATAAATGTGAGCTGGTTGCATCCAGAGTTTCTTCGAAGTGCCTGGCTTCTCTTTTCGAACTTGAAATAAACTGTCTCCACAATTGGGACTCTGTCTCATTTGCTGTACCAGATTGTGCATTCACATTTGTTGCCCATCCTTGCTTCTTGCAAAAAATCATGCTTCAGAGTCCCCAAATATCAGTGGAATAAGTTTATGAAGTAAGTGTTGGTGCTTTTTGTATTTTTTCTTTAATCTAACCAATCTTCTCATGCCAATCATACTGCAGTAACATATGGCAAATGACTACTGGTGGTCTTGTTCACGCTTGAAATTCTTGTTTACTACAAGTAAATGTTTTCTATTCTCTTCCAGCAGAAAAAAAAATAGACTATCTTGTGGCTTGCACCTCAAATGCCTTTAATATACATGAAAATTTGACCTGCAAACTGTGCAAGGGTCTCTATCAGAACCCAGTGCTCCTGAAGTGTGGCCATGACTTCTGCCGGACCTGCATTGATGGAGCATGTGTTGGCAGGGTGATTGGCTCTTGTCCAGTCTGCAAGGCTAATTTCATTCGTGGAGATCATAGACCTATCATGGCGCTGGCCAGACTGGTTGAAAGGATGAAGGAGGAATTCCAGATGAACACCAGCAAAGAGTATTGCGGGGACCCACTGGAGAATCAGAAAGACCTCTGTAAGAATGGAAAATGCAAAGTGCAGTGTGAAGACCACCAAGAGAAGCTGCAGTTCTTCTGCAAGGATGATGGAGTGCTGATATGTATCATCTGCCGTGATGCACCCAAGCACGCTGATCACGTTTTCATGCCCATCCAGAAGGCAGTTGGAATGTACAAGGTACGTGTTTTGTGCCTGCTGAGTGCAGACTTAATGCATGGTTCCTTTGCTGCTACTTTTTTGAACCAGTTTTCATTAGTTCTATTTTAAATCTTTTGGACTTGTGTAGATGTAAGTACGTAGACACATGCCTTTTTGTCTTGAGTCTACTGACTCAAATCTCTAGGTTTGATTGGCTGCAGAGAGTTGGAGGTGAGCAAAAGTTAATGTGCCAGTGCTAAAACCCGTAGAGGCTTTGAACTGTTGCTGCTTGATATATTGTAATGAACTCCTGTTTTCTAAATTCTAGACCTGTAAATTCATTCCTGTATACTTCCCTATGATTACTCGTCCAATCAAGGATGTTTTCATCCGGTTCTTGGCAGCTGCTAGTAAGATCTCTGCCTGAGCGCTTTCATTTGCTAGCAGCTGGTACATTGATCTGAGGGGGAAAACGTCCCATTTGCAAGATATCAATTGCAAGTAACATGGGCAACTAGTAGTTAACTGTATTTTTAGCCATAGTGTTGCACACTCTTCTTGCATGTCCTTGACACATTATTGTGTATATCCAGATGTAGGTAATGCATTTGTGCTTGCATTACTCAACAGCTCATGATCGTATGCAGTGAACTCCAATGTGAGCGAGCGTAGCAATAGAGTATGAACTTTACCATGGGTAGATATAGTGGTAAATAAAGAGCTCAAGTTTTTTTGAACTTACTACATTGTTTTTGCTCATTTATCTGGATGTGGCACCAGATTTGAATTCCTGGAGCTTTTGTCAAATCTGTGCAATCACACACTACTAACTTCTCTATAGAGGCATTGGTGGGCCTCCAGATGATTGGCGGGGCTAGACATTCAATTAGCCGGGGAGAATGCATCACTTCAAGAACGGTTTGCTGCCTCTTGCAGCAGAGCAGTCTCACCTGCTAACACTGGGGTTCTAAGTAAGTGTTTCACCACGGCACATTTCCAGCAACTATGCCACCAGGGCTGGGGGCTGTGATGGCACTTGTCATTTATTGTTTCAAGAATTATAATTCTTATCCCTAATTCATCTACTGGCCTGCTCTTTCTCCTGAGGGAGGTAACCTCCTAACTGTTAAACCTCTGCAAGAGATGGTGCCCTCTTGTACAGTTTTTCTCCAACTAGACTCCGCTTCCACCCACCCCCACCCCTTAATCCCTGCAATACCTCGGATGCCGCCCTACTTAAATCTTCAAATTAATTGTCGATTGTTTTCATTTTCCACATTAGGGCTTGTACAGTCATGCAGGCACCTTCAGTACTTGTTGAAGCACTCCACTTTAGTGCATTTCAAACTTAAACGGAGTTAAAAATGTGATTGGGTTGTGTGGCCTAGCAATTAAGTGCAGGAGCAGAGAGCCTCATGGGAAGTGCCCTGTCCTGCGCGGTAACTGAGGCAGTTGGTGAAGAACACCTGCATCTCCCGGCTAGAGCAGAGCGCGAAACGTGTTGTGGGCTTGGAAGCTTGTAGCACTGGGCTGAAGGAGGAAAGCAGTGGCACCGGAGCCTATAGAGCCCAAACATCTGACCACCGCTTCCCGTGAGGTGGCCCTAGAGGAGATACCAGAGCTTGGGTGGGCTGACCTGCCTTGTGGCGACCCCCGCAAAACAGAGGAAGACACCCGCGCCCCACAGTGCTGAGAGCCAACCTGTAGTTGGACTTGAGGGCCCCTGGTGGTCCTCTTCGATTGGACTGATGCAGACAAACATGGCAGCCCAGGGTACCTGTGGGGTGGCGTCCCCG
The DNA here is from genome assembly GCF_964263255.1 of Lissotriton vulgaris. Classification (NCBI taxonomy): domain Eukaryota; kingdom Metazoa; phylum Chordata; class Amphibia; order Caudata; family Salamandridae; genus Lissotriton; species Lissotriton vulgaris. The sequence goes on along the minus strand of NC_141695.1, from coordinate 1,331,521,664 downwards.
TCCCCCACTGGACTCTGGGCCAATAAGTGACTTCCTGGGTCCCAGCCACTCTGCATAGGTGATGACTTGGCCTACCGTGGATTTCTGACAAACCATCTGGTAGTGAGATGTAGGAGCAGCACTGCAGACCCCCACTGAGCCATATCTGTGTCTAATGGCTACCCCCCAGCACATGCACAAGTGGCTGGCCTGGAGTGGACATGGGGGTGCATATTGTCTGCTAGCGGTGTGTTTAATCTCCAGACAGTCCCTGGCCATCAACAAACTAATAGTTCCTGGCCTCGGCGATGATAGAGGCTGTTGGGCTACGGAGGGGCCCCCACACAGGAGCAAGTGAAGTGCTCTGGGGTGCCAGACTGCAAGGGGCACACCTCTGAAGCTCCATATGGCAAGAGCAGAGAATCATCCCACCCGTCCCCAGGCGGAGGGTGCGATAGAACTGATGACCCACAGGCTGCAACGAAGCAGCATGTTGGCACATGGGACCCACTGTGGAGATCTCCCTGAACACTCATGGGCCCATTTGCTAGTGGCTGTGGGACAACATTACTCTTAATTGCATTGCCCCTGCAATCCTGGACTTGCTGACCCACAGGTAAACAGACCTGGTGCAGAGAAATGTGAAGTTCTTTCAACAGCTGGGGTTGACTGACCTCAGGAGCCCGACTCTGTTTGGATCAACACAGCGAGGCAGCAGCACCAACACAAGCGTACTCTGACCGGAGAGCCTGGCTGACTGGACAACCTCTGACATCAGCGGCCTGGGTGGGTCAACCCTGCAGTCCCCTGGAATGTACCATATATAAGGACAGGCCCACGTGCTTTCACGCCATGAGTACCATCGCTCAATATACCACCACATGCACCAATGAATGTGGTGCTGTTAATGCAGTGGGCCTGCCGGAAGGGGACCAAGAGCCGTCCAGGGCTAAACTGCTGGAAGCTATGCAGGGCTCCTGGACCACACTTGAACATAAAATAGACCATGTCTATTAATATTAATCTCACTCTCGTGGCCCCAAGAGTTTGCAGACAGTCACAACCACTGAAGGCAACCTCTCTGAGCTACAAGGTGAAGTTGTGGCCTTCAAGAGTCACATGGCCCAGATGACCACGGTCAAAGGTGTGCTGGATCATCACGTTGAAGATGCTGAGGGTCGCTACTGCCGTAGCAACATCAGTGTATTGGAGTTCCCAGATAGGGCAGAAGTGGCTTCTACAGAAAAGTTTTTAGAGTACTGGGTGCAGACTGAAATTAAGCCAAAGGGCCTGTCGGACATTTTCATAGTGAAGGGACAACGTAAGGCACAATCCCACTCCACTCACCCCCTGCCATCATTGCAAAAATCCTCAACTACCACAGCAATGACAGTATCCTTCAAGCTACCCGGGAGCAGGCTTTACCCCTCTTTGGAAACATGATGGCCATCTACCTGGACTGCACAAAATGGGTGCAGGAACAGTGCAAATCTTTCCTAAGTGTTGAGCAAAAGCTGAGAGCACTACAATTTAATGCAGGCTCCTGCACCCAGTGAAATGGTCCTTATCAAGATAAAGGAAAACATTTTTGATCTCGGAGAGGTCGGGGTTTGATTGGAACACAGGTGTAAGTCAGTGATACCCCGATTGGGGAGCAGCAGAACCAGGGACCCCAATGAGGGGGGGGGCAGCTGTAACCACTCAATGAGTACCTTAACCCCCACCCCAAAAATAGGGTTCTCGGAGGGTGACTATCGGTGAGGACTGGACCCTACAGCTACATTCATAAGTGCAATATCTCTTAACCACTTGCTGCGACTGGGACCTGAGCCCAGTGATGAACTTTGTATCAGATACCATGGTCACCCCAGAGGGTGGGATTGGTGATGCCTGACTGGGATACCTGTGGTTTGAGTATGTGAATTAGTGTCAGGGGCTGGTGTGGTGCATGTCTGCAGGAGTCCAAACGCTGCTGTCAGTTAATATGGCACTAGCATAACTGCAGTGACATTTTGTGGTGTGGGGCCCCCAGATAAAACTGAACCAACATGACATGCTTGCATGCCACTCTGATTACCAGATGGAGAACAGACTTGTCAGGCTAGACCACCTGCAATGGAGAGGAAGCTAGGATATTGTGTGTGGATATGAGCGGCTGGCTGGGTTGGTGGGGGTGGTAGTGGTGGAGTGTTAGCCGGTCCCCGTTGGACAGGCTGGGGTGCAATGAAAGTCCTGGCACAAGCAAATAAGGCATAGTTAAACAGCTGTGCTGTATTTGTCCAAGGGGGGAGTTTTGGTTTGTATGGTTTATTTGTGTGTTGGACAGCAGTTGAGAGTAGGGATGATATGGTAGGGGAAGAGGAGGCTTACACCAGAATGCACAGAGGGTGATTGGGGGGTGACTTCAGAATCCTGATTTAGAATATCCGGGGTTTGGGATTCTACTTTAAGAGGTATAGGGCATTCATCTTAAAGGCATAAAATGACTAAACCCGTATGACGGCAACACTTAGCAGGGTAATGCAGAACATGGGCTGAGAGGATGTCTAGTGGATGAACCACCCCACCCAGAGGGTATACACATGCCTTTCCATGACACATTCGACCTTCAGCGGGTTAATCGGATACAGGTAGCAGGGATCCTGCAATCCGAGGACATTGTGGTGACACTCCTATACTGCTTTCTATAAGATCATTTCCTAGTCGGTTGCACATTAGACTGGAGAGGTCTCGCACAGTGTCATGGAGGATGCCTGTGGGTATCCTAATGGACCCACCTGGGAGGGAAGTATTATCACAGACACTGACAGATTACATGGGCAAAGGAATGCGAGGCCCTTAAAGTAGTAAGGAGGGGAGCATGCCTGGGACTAACGTGTGGAGTGCAACAGTCTCAGGCAGATTTAAGTTGGGACTAAATGATGGCCTCAATACAGATGGGGGTCCTTACCAACCCCTGAGGTACGCAGGAGAAAACTGGCAGGTGAGTAGCAGATATCTGACCTTATTTTTATACAAGTATACACGTAAAACATAAAGATGGATTACATAGAGAGGGCGACAAATCTGGTAGGCTCCTGTCCTGGAGCCTTCCTGGGAGCACACTCCCACTTAAAACACACCTGATATAGGGCACTAGGGCGCGCAAAGTGGGCACGTACCGAGAGCACTTGCAGCGAGTGTACACTGCGGACCCGCATATAGTTCTCAACCAATAATCTCCATTCTTAGAGAGCCTGGACATGCCCAGGCTTGAACCAGCAGTGGAGAACCGGGCCTTATGGGCCTGGCGGCGCAGGGCACGCCTTAAATCCCGGAGTTCACCTGCCTTGTCAAACAGACACGAGACACTGTTGGGCGTAGAAAACCAGGTTTATTAGCTGCAGCAAAGTACAGTTGTCCCAGAAGTACATACAGCATATATTCTGTGGAGACTGCCACTTTAGTCCGTGGCGCTCAATCTTTTATAGCACACATATTTACAACGTTTATTCCCAGTACATACAAAGCAAGCCAATAGGAAAAGTTGGAAAGCAAGCTATCTGGTGTCCCAAATACGCCCTTCTTTCAGACCCCGTTTGTCACCCCTCCCCACAAATTAATCCGTGCTAGTACCAACAATCCAATTTGCAGGTGGCAGGACGTATTTGTGTGCCTCAAAGGATAGTTGTGTAACAAGAGAATACAAGGAGAGAATAGCGCAGGCCAGTCGGATAAGATAATGTAAGGAAAGAATAGAAGAAGCCAAATAGTCAGTCGAGACAGGGATCAATCAACCCAGACATGGATTAGTGAACTCGGCCAGACCCTGACATCTGTTTCGTAAACAAGGGCAGGGGGTTACTCTTTAACAGAAGAGACACGTAGCAGCTGAAAAAAGCAAAAACACTCCGTTCGCCGTGCTGCCTGAGTGAGGGCAACACAAAATGGCGGCTAATTACGGGACGAAGTCAGAAACCGAAGAACCTCAGCAGTTGCCGATACCCTGTACACCCCCATAGAACTTAAGGTGCTAAGGACCACATTAAGTATCCTCCCACAGGCTAAGGGGGCAATGGCTTCTCACCTAAATTTTATCCGCGTTCTCAGCGACTATCGTGCATGGCCTCCTTGAGGTCTTTGAGGTGCACGGCAGCGGGGTGCTGCTGCAGACTATTGAGGTAGATATGTACGTTCCTCAAAACTGGGCGATGACCAGGCTGATCCTGCAGCATACTCACCATGATTAATTCAGACGTGAGCGTCCTATGTAAATAAACTACAAGCCAACTGATTGACCACACTCATGTCCCACTTGGTCCATGAAGACCAGTGCGGGGTCCAGTGACTGGTAGTTCTAGTCCAGTCACCTACTTGCTGCCTGCCAAAAAAAATCTGCTCTAGCAATTCTAGTTCATTCTCTGCACCTTGGCTCTAATCCGAAGCAGCTGACTCTGAGCCTTGGGAAAACTGATTGCTGATGACATGGCTAGGTCTTGATTCTGGCTCCCGAGCCCTTCTTGTCTTCCCCACCAGTAGAGGCACTTTGTCAGTATATCCCTCCCTGTGTAAGGGATTGCAGATTCCGGTTAGCTATGCAGGGTTGATTGCCCCATGCACATTGACCACATGGCCAGCACCACAATTGCGTCTTCCTCCGACTCTTATTGGAAAGTTTGACTTGCACAGTCATGCATTCCGGTCCAAACACAAGTAACCAATCTGCCTCCTTCAGTCTCCGTAATTTGTTAAATTTTGTATGGATTTGATCATCCTTTTAAAGGAGAAGTTTAATTTTCCTCCAGCAATGTGGAGTGCATGGTTCTCTTCTGGACTCTACTTGTAGTTGCACAGCTCCCCGCATGCTGTCTTCTATTAAAAAGGAGGGTTAGGTATGTAAGTCAAAGACTTTACACGAGAGGACAAACCAGGAGACTCTTGGTAGATTTTTAGAATGTGCATACAGCATCATATATTTGAGAGCAAATGAGAAATTATATTAAAGTTATGACAGCACTGAAAGCTAAAATGCGAAAACAACCCAAATTGACCCTGGTGCTTGAATGTGAAAGTGACAGTGGCGACGCAAGTGACAATTGGTGATCAGCGAAAGAACAGTGTGAAATGTGAGCAATAATATACAGTGAATGGGGTGGTTCCAGACATAAATGTACGGTTGATAAAAGAATTGAGAACTATTTTGTTGAAACCACGGAGGTTGCGCCTTTAGTCGCGCTGAAGGGTTGATGGCGTTTTGATCCAGTGACTCTGGATCATCAGGACAGGGTTGTCAAATAATCGCAGTGCTTTGGGAGGCGTGGGTGCCCGCTTCAAGGATGCTTTGAGGGGCTCAATGCCGTGGCGTCAGGCAGGTTGGTGGAGTCCTCTGAGAAACTGGGTCATTTTAGGCCGTGTCTGGGCGGAGCATCGGCGGCGGGAAGGCACTGTGGAGTCCTAGCTTGGTTACAGTATTGGGAGGCACTCGGTGGGGCACCGCCACAGTCGTGTGCAGTGTGCCGGGGCTTGAATTACGGGATGACCGCCACGTTCGTGTGCAGTTCGTCGTGACAAAGCACTGAGATTGGGCAACGCACTGAGATTGTTTGACAACCCTGTCCTGAGGATGATCCAGAGTCACTGGATCGAAACGTCATCTACCCTTCAGCACCACTAAAGGCGCAGCCTCCGTGGTTCCAACTAAATTGTTCTCAATTCTTTTGTCAACCATACATTTGTCTGGAAACACCCATTCATTGTATAGGTGCTCACATTTCACATCGTTCTCTTTCGCTGATCACCAATTGTTACTTGCATCGCCACTTTGGCACCTTCATATTCACGCACCAAGGTCAATTCGGGTTGTTCACGCATTTTAGCTTACAGTACGGTCATAACTGTTTATGTAATTTAGCTTTTGCTCTCAAATATGATGTATGCACATTCTAAAAATCTACCAAGAGTCTCCTGGTTTGTCCTCTCGTGTAAAGTCCTTGACTTGCATACCTAACCGTCCTCCTTAACTACACCAGTTGAGATATTGTTTGTTCCACGTACCTACCCTAATCTCAACTCGGTTTATGGGTTACACTCCTGTTTTAGACCAGTCTCCTATTAAAAGCCATGAAGATTGCCTTAAACTAATGTACTCTTTTGTCTGTGGATGCTGGTATGGTGGAGTGGGCTTCTGTTAGACTATTTTACCTACCACATCGTTTGTGTTTCACAATTTCAGTCCTGCTTTTTTCAGTGATGTCCTGTTGCTTTATAAAGTTATATATCATGTATCCTATGTGTTTAAGCACCTTTTCAATCCTAGAACCCACATGCCTCGGTTTGCTCTTGGGAGCAAATTACACTCCTCGGGACGATACATAAATCTCATTTGGTATTGCATAGCCTTCAAACAACCGCATTAACAGTCACCAAAATGCCTAAAAGGGCTTCTACCTCTCTGGTGGTTTTACAACCCAATCTCACTCGGTGACTGCAAGTAAATCTTTTTAAATCCTCGAGTCAATCGATCTGTTGCTCTGCTCATGAAGAACACGGTCGTATTTGTGTGAATTTATTCATGTATTTAGTCAAATATCACACAATAACTCATTCCTAACATTTCATAAAATTAAGCTTAGATTTCTGACCAATCTCTTAAAACGGACCTATAAACTCCAAATTAAGTTAGAAAATGTCATTAGTGCAGCACTTGTGAGCCTTGACGCGAATAATTGTTTATGTAATTGAACAAGGTCAACTGTATTATGCACCTTAGTGCTGTTTTACTACCTGTATGAGCCAAATGAGTCCGAGCTGGGGTTCAAAAAGCAATGGCTCATTTGGCACGGAGAAGCCGCACATCCGAGACTATCCAACATCTGCCTTCAGAAGAGATTGTAAAACTATATATAAATTCTTCCTGCAGGCTCTCGTGTCTTGTTTTTTAGCTTTAATGCTGGAATAGATGGACTGTTTAAATGCCTCTAGAAACGTCCATACTAACCTTGCTCACTGCTTTTTAGGTCTCGGTAATATCCGGTCCGCCGAAGGCAGACCGGAAGTCCGAGAATTATTGTCAGTAAGAGGGCTGCTTTATCCCTACCTCTTTTTGGCTCTCCCTCCATTGGCTGGCTTCCTAAACGAAGGCCAGCCAATGGAGGAGAGAGCCATCCCTCCGAATAGGCTCCGTCTTTTTCGATTCGGGGGCGTGATTTTTTTGATTTCTTTAGCCCTGTGACGTCTGTCACTCAGGGCGCAAAAAACACCCCCCGAATCCGAAAATTTTCGGCCGCCATTTTTTTTTAGTTTTTGCTGTTGCCCGCAATGGTGCAGAAGTTGCCCTGTAGACCACTTGTTTCTGTTTCAGCCGTACTGTATATTTCCTGTTCCTCTCTCCTGATTAGCGTGATTCGAATGCCGAATGCTTTCCTAGTTTTCTCGTGCATACTGTCACACAGGGCACTGCTGTTTATCAGATGTTTGATTTGTTTCCTTTTCTCCGTTTGCGACAACGTCGTTGATATCCTCCGACACAACACTACCTCGTCTTTTGGATTGAGGGCTTCAGTGTTTTCTTTTCTTTGACGCTTTTATTTACTCTTCTATTTTTCATCGCGGATCCCCAGCCTCGATTAGGGAACGGTGGCCGATGTTGGTGCTGATCTGTCTGGTAGGAGCGTACGTGAGTTCCCGGCTGCAAGTACCCTGCCTGCACCACTGAGCACCCTACCTGCATCACCGGCAGCGCAGCCTGAGCAACCTGCCTGCACCGCCTGCATAGCCGGCAGCACTGCAAGGCCACCCTCGTGCCCACCTGGGCACCACCAGTGCAAGGATCCAGCCCGCAGCGGTGCCAGGAGGCGTCCACCCGCCGCAGAGGATCCCCTTCCGCCGCCTGCTGCAGACCCTCGCTGGGCTCCCCGGTCCACGGGCCGCTCCCACTGGATATCCGGAGAGAACACCCATCCCTGTTTTCTCCCCTCGCTGCAGCCGGGGCTCAGCCCCCCACGCCAAGGAAAGGGAACTTTTTTCTGTACTTGAAGCTCCGAGCCAGTGGCGAATGGTGTGAATTTCCAGCCCGCATCAGTGTAAGTAAGAGGCTGCCTGTGCCTGAGGGGGCTGCCTGTGCCCGAGGGAGCTGCCTGTGGGCTTGTGCTTGGACGAGGGGCCGGCTTGGAGGCGCTGGCACCCTGTGCAGTAACCCTGCTGGTGAAGGGGGCACTTGTTTAACTGCAGAGTCTTGTTTACACTCCAGTGTGCTTAGATTTCCGGGCACTCACGGGGCCTCTGTGGCTGCACGACTGACAGGCAGCACAGGTACCCACCCTCGCACCTCTCCCTGCATTTGTGTACAAGGCCCGGCCTGTCTGTGGCAAGGGGTCCCCCGGAGGAGGGGGCCACGAATGTTATAGACCCCATGAAAGTGCAACTGGTGCTAGAAGCAGGAATATCCGAGAGAGTGGGTCTGTCCGGTGGCGTGTGCGCTGGGTTTGTGAGCAGTGGGTGTTGTGAGGGAACGGATGGGCGCCACAAACACTAGGTTGTGGAGCTACGAAAATGTATCGGCTCTGGCCCGGTGGTGGCGTGCAGTTGTTCCTGGGTGGGTAGTGTTTTTCTGTGACATATCGTGAAGACGCCTAGTAGATGTGTTCAAGGTAGGAACTGAGAAATTATTGCTAGCGGCAATCCCGGCATCGCACTGAGGGCGCTGGTTCTGTCCGGACGAGTGTGGTTGTTCCTGGGTACGCGTGGGTAGGTAAGAAGTGTCCGAGGGCGCCTCGAAGATGTTATCGAGCTAGGAAAGTGCAGTGCGTTTCTGGGACGACCCCAGCCCTGTGCTTGGGACAGTTCTGTCCGGCAGCGTCAGTGGGTGCGCTGTGCTTCTGTGGGCAGTGCTCCGTTTTCTCGTCCGCCTGGATAAGGATGTGTGAATGGGCTTGCCCCAGTATTGGAACTTTCATAGATTCCCATGCTTTGTATCATTCCCCGTCGTCGGACTGGGAGTCTCGGTAATAAAAAATATCATAGTAGTAGGTACAAAAGAGAAAGGAAAGGCCTAGGCCTCATTCCCTTTTGTAACATATCAGCCTCTTTTTGTAAAAGAGACCAAACTCTAGGCGTCAGCCAATCAGAATAGCCTCACCCTTAGAACCTTCCTGAAGGAACCTCAGAGCCTCAGATTTTCTACCGCACGTTGTGCTAGGGAGTCTCCATTGAGCTCTGCTCTATTTCTACTCTTTCAAAATCATTTCAACAGTTATTTCTTCAGGATTTTCTTCAGATTTCTTCAGGAAACTCTTTCTTCATCAAGATGTCTGAGGTTGAGAAGAAGAAAGCCCTTTTCAAGCCCTGTTCCACCTGTGGGAAGAAAAAGCTGTTTGTGGAGGACAAACACAAGGATTGCATCTACTGCCTGTATCCAGACCACAAGGCAGAGGACTGTAAGATTTGCCGCACTCGCTCCACCAAGACCTTGAGAGATCGTGCTGGAAGGCTTCTTACAGGGTTGCAGAGGCAGAAGGAAAGGAAACATGGAGTTTCCAGTGATGAGGAGGAATCGGCTTCCTGTGCTTCCTCAAGAAGGTCAGTGAAAAGGGGTAGAGGTTCCCCATCTTCCTTTATTGGGCGCCCCTCAAAGGCTTCAAAGACCCCCAGGGAGTCTGATGGCCGGGGTTCAGGAGGTTCCCCCCACCACAGTGGGTCGGGCAAGGCAGAACTGATTTCGCCTCCTAAGGGTGAGAAGACAGACCCAGCCTTGAAAAGACCCTCATCACACTCTTCAGAGGAGTTCCAAGTCCTCTACGACGAAGACTTCGTCGACGGTAGCTCCGTCGATGACGAAAATGAAGCCCAAGATCCAATTGGTCGAAGAAGGGCTCGACGACTGCAGCGTCGACGGGAAGTATGCCGACTACATCGTCGACGAAGATGAAGTCGTCGTTGACTAAAAACATAATAGTCGACGGCGGTGTCGACGACAGCAATGTTGACGACTACGTCGACGGCGGTGTCGACGACGGTCATGTCGTAGACTAGTGCTTCGTCGACAACAATTTCTACATCGACGGCGGGCTCGTCGTCGGTGGCGTCAACGACGACATCTGCTATTCCTATCTCGTCGACTAGGATTTCTCCGGCGTCGACCGACCAACCAACAATACTGGCTGCGGAGAGAAGGGTAACAATTTCTCTCACAAGGATCACACCTGAAATGACATCCCCCAAGGAGGGTGACCTCTTTACCTCCCACTATGTTGCTAGACCAGGAGGACTCTGAGGGAGACGGTCAGGATGCTTTTGAGTATGCGAATAGCCCATCTCAGCTTCTCATCAAAAGTCAAGAGACTGACTCAGAGGAGGCGTATGAACAAGGTGGAGGTGACTACCCACAGACAGATCACTCAAGGGACTATGTACCACAGGACATGGTTTCAGTCCCGACGTCATTCCTGCATGACTTACACAAAATGCTGCAAGACTAAAAGTCGACACAAAATGCTGCACGACTACAAGTCGAAAGCCGAGCGACCAGCTCCGAGAAGGTCTACTCCGTCGACACCAGTACAAGACCACTTCGGTTGTCCCTCCTGTACACCCGGTACAGACTCCTCCTCAACCACAGCGGCCTGTGCCCCAAGCTGTGTCGGGAACAGCCGATCCGGATGGGGATCATGATAATGATACGGATGTGTTGTCCGGTGATAATCAGGACTCAGATCAGGAAGGGGATGAATACAATGACTACATCATCCCGGATCAAGCTTCACCTCACCAAGAATTAGGTGATTCTCCTCCTGCTGACATCGGCAGCTTTCACCAACTGATGGAGCGTGCAGGCAGCCGATTTAAATTGGTGTTGCCTGCTCAAACCACAGACTGTTTCTTGTACGATTTTAAAGAAACTCACCGCAAAACTACGAGGTCCATTCCGATTGTGGAACATCTATGGGAGGAAGGCTTGAAGACCATGAAAAACCCAGCGACGGTGGTCCCTGTGCTACCGCGCATTGACAAGTATAAAGCGCCAGAGGATGGACCGGCAGCGCTGACAGGTCATCCTAAGCGGGACTCTGTTATCTCACAGGCAGCGCAAAGGAAATCACGGAACCCTTCTGCTCCCTTGACAGCCCCTCCTGACAAGGATGGACGACGACTGGATAACACAGGCAAGAGATTTTCCTCCACTGCTAGCCTTCTGGTTCGCGCCGCCAATGCTTTGGCAATATTGGGACGATATGATCGCCAGTTATGGTGCGATATAGCTCCCTATTTGGAACAACTTCCACCAGAATCAGGGCTATAAGCAAAGAAAACCTTGCAAGAAGGTGAAGCGGTCTCCATGGAGATAATAGACTGTGCCATAGACATTGCCACAACGTCCTTTAGGGCTTTGGCAGGAGCGGCAGTGTTGAGACGCCAAGGGTGGCTAAAGGCGACTTGGTTTAGGCCAGAAATCCAAAACAAGGTCCTTGATCTACCTTTTGGCGGCGAGGCACTCTTCGGCAAATTGATTGACGATACGCTTCAGGAGATCAAAAAAGACACGGAGACAGCTAGGTCACTGGGTACACTCCAGTACCGCAAAACTCCTTTTAGAGGTGCAAGAGGCAGAGGAGGGACCTACAGAGGCGCATACCAACAGCGCTATTCTTCGACCAGCTCTGGATACTAGCCTAACTGCCAGTCATACCAACAGACTGGGTCAGTCCTCTGGTTACTCACGGCCTTACAACAAAGGCAAGCAAGCTGCCCGTGGACGGGACTCGTCCAAACGCCAATAGCGGCCTTCTGGCTCTGCCTACTGCTCCCTCCTCCAAGAGATCATCAGTTGGAGGCAGGGTGTCCAAATTCCTTCTGAATTGGTCCCAAATTACATCGGACCGTTGGGTGCTCAACATCATCAGACGAGGACATACTTTGGAGTTTACGGAAGTCCCTCCACCCAGGCCCCCGTCAGCCATCCCATCAAAACATCTACCTCTCCTACGGCTAGAAGTACAGCTAATGCTCCGCAAAGGAGCAATAGAGCCGGTCCCCTCCAATCAACAGGGCCACGGTTTCTATTCCAGGTTCTTCCTGGTGAGAAAAATGCAGGAGAAATGGCGCCCCATCCTGGACCTCAGGGAGCTAAATGCCTATCTCATCTCCTTGTCCTTCAGGATGGTATCCCTACAGGACGTTTTGAAGATGATCAACCCGGGGGATTTTATGGCCACATTCTATCCTCTATCCTCTATCTGGAGGATGCGTACTTCCATGTCCCGATTCACCCAGCACACAGAAGGTTCCTACGCTTCACAGTAGCCAAGAGCCATTTTCAGATCAGAGTTTTGCTGTTCGGCCTTCGCTCTGCTCCAAGGATTTTTACGAAGGTGCTGGCACCTGTAGCAGCCTTTCTGTGGGAACCACTTCCAGGTCTTCCCTTACCTGGACGATTGGTTACTAAAGGCCCCAACCAGAGCATTGGCGCAGGACGCGGTGCAGGCTTGCACCAATCTGTTTCAAAACCTAGGTCTCACCTTGAACGTGGAGAAATCCACGCTGCTGCCATCACGGACAGCACCGTTCCTGGGAGCGATGTTGGATTCGCAGCTCTCAAAGGCATTTCCTACTCGAGGATACAGAAACTGCAAAGATTAGCACGAGGCCTTCAAAGAAAAAAGTGTATTTCTGTACACAGCTACAAGTCTCTGCTGGGGGTGATGTCCTCATGTATTCCCCTGATCCCGCACTGCAGACTCTGGATGCGCCCCCTCCAGGAGCAACTGGACCTCCAGTGGCAGCAAGTGCACGGATCATTCGACGACAAAGTAATGGTCACTCGAGAGATGAAGGAGGCAGTGCTTTGGTGGTTGCATCAACAATTTATGCCAAGGTCTATCCTTCGCAAGCGTACCATCACCGCACATACTGACGACGGATGCGTCATTGGAGGGATGGGGAGCAGTGATGCAGGACCTGCAGGTCAGCGGCCATTGGTCTCCAAGCGACCAAAAGCTACACATCAACCTGTTGGAGCTTAGAGCGATCAGGCTAGCCCTTCAAGCCTTTCTTCCGCGTCTCCAGGGTTCACAAGTGCTAGTCCGGACGGACAACACCACGGCTATGCATTACGTGAACAAGGAAGGAGGAACGAGGTCACTCCTCTTGTCGCGAGAGGCTCAACAGATTCTGGAATGGACAATTCTTCATGGCATTTCTCTAAAGGCGGAGCACTTACCAGGAGTGCTAAACGAGGGCGCCGACGGGCTGAGCAGGCTCACCTCAGTCAGTCACGAGTGGGAGCTGAAGCAACAGGTTCTGGATCGGCTCTTTCAAACATGGGGCACGCCGGAAGTGGACCTTTTTGCGACGCCAACAAACAGAAAATGCCGAGCCTACGCCAGCAGGTTCCACCATCAAGGCTCATTGGGCAATGCCCTATCAATAGCCTGGACGGGAAGGTTTCTCTATGCGTTCCCACAGATTCCCCTGCTTCCTCGTCTCATCAGGAAAATGAGGACGGAACCATGCAAGCTAATCCTTATAGCCCCGGCATGGCCAAGACAATTCTGGTACACCGAGCTCCATCTGCTATCACTAGTACCTCCGATAACGCTGGAGGATGTTCCGGATCTCCTGACAATGTCCGAAGGACAAGTTTGGCATCCAGACCCAAGATTGTTGCACCTGACTGCATGGCTCCTGACCAGCGAGAATACATGAATGTTCCTCTTTCCAAAGAGGTAAAAGACATCCTCTCTCAGGCAAGGGCGCCGTCCACAAACAAAACATACAGACTGAAGTGGAAAAGGTTCTGTATTTGGTGTAAAAAAGAAAAGATTGATCCTTTCATGTCAAAACCTCATCGGCTCCTACCTTACCTGCTCTCGCTAGCTAAGTCTAATCTGTCCCATTCTACTATCAAGGTTCATTTAGCAGCGATTTCGAGATTCAGAAGATCTGATTCTGGTCCTTCGTTATGGTCTGCAAGAATTGTCAAACAATTCCTCAAGGGCTTGTTCAGGGTCTATCCGCCAGTGCGATCTCCACCAACATGGCATCTAAACTTAGTCCTGGCTCAACTAATGAAGGGACCTTTTGAGCCAATTCACTGCTCAGACCTTAAATACTTATCATGGAAGCTAGCTTTACTCTTGGCCCTCACATCGGCGAGTGGGGGGAGATGCAGACCTTAACTATCCAAGAACCGTTTTTGCAGTTCAAAAAGAACACTACCATCTTGCGGACGAACACACGGTTCAGTCCCAAGGTCCCCACTGACTTTCACCTAAATGAGCCTGTGATCCTAAAGACATTTTTTCCGAACCCAGTCACTCCAGCAGAAAAGACATTGCACACTCTGGATTTGCAACGCTGTCTCAAATTCTACATAGACCGAACCAAAGACTTTAGAAAATCTTCGCAATTGTTCATTGCCTTCGGCGGTCCAAACAAAGGTCTCCCTCTGTCCAAGCAGGGGATCTCAAGATGGATTTCGAGTGCCATTCTGCATTGCCACAAGATAGCAGGAAAACCTCTAGTGGGCAGGATCCGTGCTCACTCGAAGAGATCAGTGGCTTCTTCTACGGCCCTCTTTGCGGGGGTGCATATCAAAGACATCTGCAGGGCTGCTACCTGGAGCAGCGTGCACACGTTTACTAAGCATTATTGCTTAGAGTCATTACAGCAGGATGACGCGGCTGTGGGCCAGGCTGTCCTGAGAAACCTCTTCAAGTGATGGGTGAGCTTTCCTTACTATCCCACCTTCCATGGGTAACACATTTTGTAGTTTCTTGCTAATGTTATGATATACTTCTTTACAAAATGTGTTTATGGTGTTTACTGCTTGCTATTCTGATACAAAGCATGGGAATCTATGAAAGTTCCAATACTGGGGCAAGAAAACAAGTTACTTACCTGTAACTTTGGTTCCCCAGTATTGGTAACTTTCATAGATTCCCATGCGCCCACCCACCTCCCCGGGGAAAGCTCAGCCTTCAGCAACTATGGTGTAAGGCACACTACGGCTACGAAAATCTGAGGCTCTGAGGTTCCTTCAGGAAGGTTCTAAGGGTGAGGCTATTCTGATTGGCTGACGCCTACAGTTTGGTCTCTTTTACAAAAAGAGGCTGATATGTTACAAAAGGGAATGAGGCCTAGGCCTTTCCTTTCTCTTTTGTACCTACTACTATGATATTTTTTATTACTGAGACTCCCAGTCCGACGACAGGGAATGATACAAAGTATGGGAATCTATGAAAGTTACCAATACTGGGGAACCAAAGTTACAGGTAAGTAACTTGTTTTCTTCTTCAATGTCGTTGCCTGGAGCGTGACAGCTGTCAGTTTCTTCTCATGATGTGCTATTGAAACCATAGTTTATTTCCACCGTTTCTCCATGATATGTTGTCATATTGTCAACATTTTGCTTGTTTATGTATTTTGTTTTTATAAAGGCGTGAAGTTTCCAGTCATTGTTTGTTCGTGTATTTTTATCCTGGCTGGAGTTGATCGCATTCCTTCTCCCCTTTGTCCTTGGCCCTGTGTTTTGACACCGATCCCGAGTGGAGCAGACTTGCTGGATTCTGGTAACACAGACCGGGAGACCTTTAAATGCGGCTCGCTCTTGGCTTCATGTTTTTTCGCTGTGACCTGGCAGTGTCACTTCGCGTTTCCTGTGGGCATGGCCGGCTTCCTTCGGAAATCCAGCCCTGCCCTCTCCTTCCCAGCGCTATAGTACCGACAGACCAAGTTATTTATATGTGATGCATTTATCACCAAATGTTCCCGGTTTTACGTCGTTCAGTAGCGGGTGTAACAGTCACAAGTCGTTGTATTTGTTTAAGCGCGAATAAAGGGTCGGCAATGCAGATAACACTACCTCACTGAGGCACTGCGTGATTTGGTGGGGTGTAGTAAATGTCCTCTCCACTGTTCTTCTGTGGTGGGGGGTTCCCAAGCCTGAGTTATTTCACCCTGAGTTATTTCACCCTGCAGTTCAGGTGGAGCCGGCGGGGCTGGGCAGGCTGGCCTTTCATTCCACCGGCCGGTTCCCCCGTGGGCTGGAGCCAGAGGTCGGCTTGGAAAGTCCTGGCTCCAGCCGCGGCCTCTCTGTCCTCCAGTCCACACATAAATTGCAGCCTGAAGAAGGGAGAGAAAGAGGAATGGGAGACAAGGAACCGAGAGAGGGGGAAGCGAGGGAGGAGAGTAGGCGGGGGGGGGAGAACTGATGCACTGAAAGATGAAGGGGGGGGGCGGGGAGAGGGGGGGGTGAGATTTTTTCCCCACTTGCTTTGGTTCCACAGTAGGACCTGGGCAGAGCCATGCTTTTCTTACATGTAGATTTAAAAGCACCGAAACTAAGGCCGCTGTGTGAGGAAACAGATACATGTTTGCATCTTACTCGAATTGTTGAGTTCATTAATTACGGATAGCAGCGCCAGCCAATGTATGTTCACATGGCCTGGAGATGACAGGAACATCTATGCACAGGTGTGTTGCTGGGCACACAGCACAGTACGCAATGTCTGCCATGTGAGTGAGGCCCGGGCACACTGGGCAGAGGGCTGCGGCTGAAGAGCATTTCTGTGGGACTGAGTCCTGTGCACTCCAGACATGTTCGGACACCTGATCTACTGACCGCTTTACTTTTGGGAAGGGAGGTTAGGTTTATTTATCCCCACGGTTAGATGTGGGGTACTGTTACTGTCAGGGTCAGCACGTGGTGGTAGCAGTGTTAGCTCTACCCAGGGGTGATACTGATTCTAGGGATAAAGTGCTAGGGCTCAGGGCGTACTAGCCGTCAGAGTTGTCTTCGAGGGGCCACCCAGGGAACACAAACACCACTTTGCCCACTGCTGCGTCACTAGCAGTCACGAGCAACAGGCACGCTAGAATGTGGCTTCCTCTGGTGACGTCACCTGGGATGTTGATATTTGTCGTGACACCATTCATTGTGTACTCACAAAGCGCTGGGTTGGGGTGTGGGGTGAGTCAGTTATGGTTTAATTGGAGGCTTGGTGTTTATGTTGAATTGGACAATGCCTGGGACTTCACTTACCACAAACTGTTCTCCTCGTCCCTCTCTTTAACAACTGCTAAAATAAGAAAACAAATAGGGACGCCAAAATATTTATCTGTTGGGAATTAAGTCAGACCATTCAGGGGACAGGAGGTCAGCTGGAATGAGGAGCTATTGGCAATCTAAATGACAATGCCATTGACTTAAAAAAAAGAAATGTCATGAGCAATGCCAATAGCTCTACCTTTAATGATGCCGAGACCATTGCATTGTAAATGCTTGTTTCTGTCTTGTTACCCGATTCGAGCAACTGGTTGTCTCTCTGCTCCTTATGATTATACTGAGCCTTTTCTCTTTCCTGCTATTTTTCTATTTTGGCTGATTGTACGTCTGTGTTCACTTCCCTGCGTGGCATTTCACCTTTGTCCCCCTCCTCGACACTAAGTTTATCTATTAAACGATTCATGATTTAGGCACCATGGCCAATATTTCCAATTGTGGTCCACGATTTAGCCATCAGTTTTCCGAATGTCTCATATCTGTGTAAAGTTACAATATTTATAGTGAATGTTTGTGGTGTTCGTATAATGACCATTCCTGTCCTTTGCATATTAGGGTCGGTTGTCTGCAGCCGTGTATCAGATGGCATCTGCGCGGTCGCAATTTGATAGATGGCACACCGACCATGAAAATGCTCGGAGGATCTACGAGGTGAGTCCACTTCACAATGGAACTACTTGCATGAGGGGGTATTACGCTGAGGGCTTCAGTTTAAATCCCTCATCTGCATGTGTCTGTAGAGCTGAAATGTAGCACCTGCCACAATCTATAGTGGGCAACAAGAGGAGCAGCCAGTGATGACTTTTAGGGTATAATTCTTCAGCTTCACTGTGGATGGTGCAGGTGGCGGTTTAGCTAGGATGATACAGGAGGAAACGGGTTGGACTGGAATATTCACTGTAGCTCCAGGAAGACATAACCACTCATTGCATGAATAACTACCATATTGAAACTTAATGTGGATTTCCTACAAGGGATTTCAGCAAATATGCCATGGCTCATCCCCTCTTAAGACCAGTTTACATATAAAAGTACTGAGGCACGCATAAGTAGTCCATACAGTTGTGCTGATTCTAGCTACTCAAGTATACAAACTCAGTCCAGAATGTGTTTTTCTTCTTTCTATTATCCAGTCTTTTTGTGCACAACTAGCACAAATGGCAGCCGGCACGTTTTTCGTCCAACTGACTTTTTCAAGGCAAGCAGTAAAGGGGTGTCAATAAAAGCCAGAAGGTCAGAAAACTGGTCCCAATATGGTCTGACCTCTCAAACCTGTTCTTAATATGTGTAATGCGATCTGTTTTGTATTGCCAGCCAATTGCAAAGTAGGTGTAGTCTAGGATTCTCCTTCGATGTGGGACTTCAGAAGCTTGTATAGAATAGGCAAAAGTCACAGCTCTTCATTAGAAAGTGGTCCAGTCCGCTGCGTTTGTGGTAGAGCGGTTACAGGCCTTGATACGCCTTGTAACCCTCAAGGCATGGATAATAACGCGCTGTGGTCCCCATAATTCCCTTGTAAACACTATTTCAGCTGGAAATAAAAATGAGTTTAGTTTTTCAGGTTCCCAAGATTGTGCATGAGTGCACAATTGTGTGAAATACACACTTTACGATAATGAGAAAATCCGGTGTGGATTGTCCATGTTATAGGCACATTAAGAATTAATGCTTATTGCTAAACTAGAAAATCAGTAAGAATCGCTCAAATACAACACTTCTATAAAAATTGGTAAAACATAATTGTAGCTTACATAACCTACAAAATTAGTATTGAAGCCATATCTTTTTACTCGAGCAGGGATCTAAAGCTAGAAGTATTACATCTTGAGACTTTCACTTGGCAGAAAAAGTAAGATTGGAGGTCTACCACCATTGTTTACAATACCGCATGACTCCATAATCTCCAGCTAAAGAGGTTTCAAAGCTTCAGTAACCTAGTTTTCTCAGTTTTGAAATTCCCTTTCATCATGCTCCAATAGTTGTCCCTTTTAGTCAGTAGCCCTAACTTCCTGCCAGTCATTCAGGTCCGCCTACTGAGCAAAACAATAACTAATCACCAGGGGCTCAACAGCTGGATCAGAGACCAAGTTTTTCCATTGCCTGTTTCAATAGTAGAGCAAGCCTAGTTTGGGTAAAGGTGCTACTCCCAGTAAGGGAGTGGGCAGTGCCATGCTGATGGGAGACGTGTTGTAATTCTCAAATCTATCATTGCAGATTGGTAACAATGATTGCGTTGAGGTGGAGGAGATAGTACACAAATTATAGTCTCACCACAGCCACATCTGATTAAATGGAGGTTTCCTTGTGATGTGCTAGAAGTAGAGCATCATTTCATTATAGACATTGGAGACTCCTATCTTCAAGCTGCATTAACATAGAGCTGGACCTTCCTGTGCATCTGCGTCCTTTCCCTCACAATCCTTCAATTCTGTAATTGTGGGTCCTCGTTCTAACGTGTCACTCCAAATAAATTACTTATTGCCCTGACCCAACTCTACTTTGTGCTTTGAAGCTGTTCTGTCCCAACACTTACCTCGTGCCCCAAATATTAGAAACTTCTGTTGGCCCAAGAAACCATAAATAAGCCACTTTGGTAGACCCTAATCTGCTTAAATTCATGGTTCTGCCCAAAATAAAAAAAGTGGATGCAGAAGTTGCACACCATTCTCCCACCATGCACATTCTTTTTGTTTCACCATCCTGCTGGTGTCTTCCCAAGATGTTCAGTAAAGTTTCCAAATTCTGAACTTATGACTTAAAAGAATATTTTACCCTGACTCTGAAACGTCTGTGAAACTACACAGACATTCCAGCAAACATCCTCCCAATATCCACCCTCCTTTTTGCAACAAACTTTATGGCACTCCATGTTGCTGTCCAAACTAGAAAACTTCGACACAACTGTAGACCCCTTTCGCTCTGCCCTTCCATGGCACAAACTAATCCATGCTTATCAGCCCCCCTCCCTTGCGGTAATTGGCACAAACGTGTTTCATTCGAATTCTAAGGGTTTTTTGTGTGGCTTTTGATACTCTGGAATAAGTTTCTCGTGCTGTGCCTGCACTGTGGTCACTGCTAGTTCAGATTATTTGCCCAAGACAGAAGAATCTGATTCTTGTCAGCCAAAATATCTGACTGCGAATAAATATTGGCTGAGTTTCTAGTCGATTGCTAGTGAAAAATCAGTTCAGGTCTTTCCATAATGCTATTTACAACAAAGCACCTAAATGCGTATCCAATCTCATCAAGCTCAAAGCATTGAGGCCATCTGTTCAGATCTTCCACTTTTGGTGACTTCATTTTAGGATTCTGAAGCACTGCTCTCTGTAGTGCTTTCTCAACTTACTGGGAAAGTAAAAAGATGAGCTTTGCTGCTTGCTTCCATTTTTACCTCTTCATCCGTCTTTTATCTTGATTGTGATGCGTTGCCTCATGAATGTTCTTTAACTGTAACAGGAGTTGGCCTGCTTTTGATCCTTTGTGAGGGGACATTTGTTTATGCAAAACAGACAAAGTAGTGGTTGGACATTTGTGTCCCAACCCCTGAGGGGATCAAAAAGCCCTACTAATCTTACTAACATCTCTTCATTCTGTTGCTCTGGCTGTGTTTAGGTGTCTTCTCATAATCACAAGTGAGAATGGCAACAATGTGGATCATAATTGAGACTGATTTCATTTGGTTGTTTATAAGTACTGAATTTGAGTGATACTTTCAGATGCACAGGCATGAAATGGTGATTAGGAAATTTTCGAGATCAGTGGTTTCTTGGGTGCAATGATTTATTGTTTCTTACAGGCCTTAAGTTTGAGAATCATTCTGCAGTGGATGGCGATCACCGCTGGATCCTTCTGAGGAAGCACTGCCCCTCTCCAGTATTGTTTTTAGCAGCATCAATTTGTAATGGGAAGGTTTGGGTGAAGTCTGGGTGCTTATGTACGGGAGCGGTAGTGGCATATTCCTGTAAGATGTAAAAGGTTTAGCTATCCGAGGCAAAATAAATCTATTTTTAAATTGCAAAAGGGTCACAGTGCAAAAATAAAAAAAATTATAACTGACAAGTTCGCAAATCACAAATTAATTTTCTATGGAAGTGGCCAAGCTAGACATTCCCAAAATAACCCTAAAATGAAGAGTGCAAATGGGTTAAATTTGTGTCATAGTGGCAGACTTCGAAACAATTCTGTTTCCTGAATAACTCATTTTATGCCCTGAAGCAAACGACATCACCAATCACAGACTCCATTACTTTACAAAGTTGAGGTGACTGAAGGGTTTATTTAGGTGCTTAGCAACATTATATTGCTACTTTTCTCATTATAAGATTAATCCAGCCTTTCCCTAATGCCTGGGCTCCTGGCTCTGTCCACCTTTTCTGGCTTGTCTGGGTCCAGCGTTTTGGCCCCGAGTCTTATAGGTGAGGGAAAAGATTTCCTTTCATTTCCCCTACCTTCACAATCTGTGAAGTCCACCCAGAAGGTTCCTTCCCCATCTTAATTGACTTTCACTTATCTAACCCTAGGCTCTTCCTATGAATCATTAGAGTTTTGCAAAGCTAAGTCAGATGCAGCCACAACTATTTCTCTAGTCTGTGCCTTCATCTACCACCCACACAGGAAGTACTCCACTTCCTTCTATCCATATCTCCTCTGTCTTGTGTTACTCTTTTTGACATGTCTGATCGTGCCATAATTTAATAGACCCTGAACATGCGGGGTAGACGACCAATCTTGTACTTTTAATCAGAACATTTTTGATGGGCTGGTTTCCCTTGGATGTCCTCAGTTTGTCAACCAAGGCACTCATTTTGGAGGCCATACCCCCTATATACTATTTTCACTGATACAGGAGCTTAATCTAAAGAATTCGAAGAGCTATCCTAAATTGATCACTAATTAAATTCTGCATTGATAGTGAGCTAAACCTTTGAGATGGGCAACGTCACTAAGTGCGTTGCGGGGGCAGATATGCTGAAGTGAATGATGGAGGTTTCAGTCCATGTGCGGTCACTGGTGTGGCTGTATTTGATGCAGCTGCTGGGGGTGAAGATGGGGTCCTGCATGTATGGATGGGGCTAGGCAGGCGGCAGGAGTGGCAGTAAAGAAAAACAAAAGCAGCAGTGATTAAAAACGAGGGAAGCAAGAGAAGCTTTGATAAAGGAGGGAGACAGTAGCAAGTGAAAACAGATGGGACAAGAAGAGAAAACAAAAACAAGGGAAATAAAATAAGAATGCAGAGCAAGGGCGAAGCAGCAGCTATGGGAGAGAAGGGCCTAGGACCATTAGGGTGACTGTCACTATATTAACCTGTGCCTAATCCCCTCCCCTGGTATCTTAGCACAAACAGTCAGGCTTAATTTAGAGGCAATGTGTAACGAATTTATCAAACACCAACTGTAAAAGTCCAAGTGCAACACCAAGAAAAATCCCAAACCAGTTTAGAAAAATCAAACCTTTAAATAAATGAAATGACCCCAGAACAAATTACGTTCAATCAGTAGAACCAGAGTTATGGATTTTTAGAGTTTTTAGTCCAATCTAGCACCCAAAATATAAAAGCAGCAATGATGCTTAACTGTCAAACGAGACTGGGTCTGAGTCAAAAGTGAAGGCCACCATGATGGACTGCTGGTAAAATACAAGGGATGGATTGGGGGAGGGGGCACACTGTCCTACCTCCACACCTGGTTCTGTAAAGTTCTTCCCTGCCCCGGTCAAGGCTTCAATATGTCTGACAACAAAAGGCTGGTGCCAACATTCTAAAAGTATCAAATTACTTAAAATGTGTCTTTATGATTAAAGAGGACTTTAAATTGCTACTCATTTGGAGTTTTTCACTTCCATGACATGTAAAACTCAAACCCACATATCCTACTTATTAAATATCAAACTCCCTGCTCTATAGGCTTTTAGGGTTTACTTTAGTGGAGACTTAAATGTTTTGAAAAGGAAGACTTGGGCATGACAAAAGACTCAATTTCCTGGTCAAGCTGGCAGTTTAAATATGAATACTGACTGCAGTGACCGGCCTGGACGTGTTTTAAAGTGCTACATGAGTAGGTGGCACAATAAGTGCTGTCAGCCCACCAGTAGCATTTAATTTACAGGCCCAGGGTACATGTATATGTACCATATAATAGGGATTTGCAAGTAAATGAAACTCGCCAATCAGGTGGAGGCCAGTTTTGCCAGGTTTTAGGGAGAGAGCACTTTGCACTTTACCTCGGCTAAAAAGTGCTAAAGAGTCCTAATGCAAACTAAAACAAAATCAAAAAGCAGGAAGGGTGAAGGCAGACTGTTTGGAGTAACCCTGCCAAGAGGACCAGGTCCAACACCAACCAATTGTAAAAAGTATTAATCTGAACTGTTGGCATGGCCTCGCTCTCTGCATCCCCACTAAGATTAAATGCTCTGTGGCTTGAAAACTTGTGGCTTGCAACACCTCGGATGGAGACACTGTAATCTGGTTTTGTCTGAGGTTGGTGCAGAATGGATTAGATTGGGCTGAATTGGTTTTGCATAGCAGTTGACTTTGATCCTTCAGCTTGCCCAGCCATGTAAGTCGAGATGCCAGAAAAGATGCCTGCGCATTCAGATTTATTTTTTTCAGCCATAGTTACAGCTTTAGTAGTCTGGTCCTTCGTTTTCTGGTGTGATGAGGATTTTTCAACCTGTGGAGATTAGATTTTGAGGATTTTTCAACCTGTGGAGATTAGATTTTGTTAGCATCACTTTTGCCTTTCTTTGATTTTGAACATTGACTAGAGCTCCCGGTTTTGTTTTTTTAAAAAAAAAAAATGTTTTACCTTTCTGTCTGTATTTATTCATATTTATTATGGGTTTTGTGAAAAAAATAAACAAACTGATATATTTATATATTTCCGCATTATTTTTAACCAATAAATATGCAGTTCTGTTTGAATGCCTGCCAAGTTTCAGTGATATGAACACCCACAGAAGATGAATCAATGCACTTCTATGAAAATATGCACATTTCAGTATCAGCCTTGTGCATATCTACTGCAGTTTAAGCCTCTTTACTAATAATCCTTTTTATAACCCTCTTACCTATCAAACCACACAGTGATTGGCCTGGCAGTCATGGCAAATTGTGTTTGACAACCGAGAGAACACCAATGAAACCGGATTGAAACTTAAGTCTACTTTCACTCCCCCGCCAGCAAGCGTACCAGTGGAAATCACCACATTTGAGAATGCAGTCTACTCGGAAATAGAAACACTGCAACCAAGAAGCACATTTAACAACCTTTCCCACCAGGATCGGGAAATCATCAAACGCTTACAGAATGACCCCACCCGCATTATAAAACCTGCGGACAAAGGAGGAGGCATCGTGGTTATGAATAAATGTGATTACGACAAGGAATGTTGCCGACTACTGAGTGACACTCGCAATTACAAACTTCTGAGAAAAGATCCAACTGAGGAACTACAGTTGAAAATAAATCGTCTCGTCAAGGAGGCTAGTGATGCGGAATACATCTCCAAACAGGAGGCTGACTACCTCTGCACAAAAAATGCGAGGGTACCTTACTTTTACACTTTGCCCAAGGTGCATAAAGGAATCACTCCACCACCAGGAAGACCCATCGTATCGGGCATTCAATCACTGCTCGAACCCCTTTCGCGCTTCTGCGATTTTTTTTTTTTTTTTTTTTTTTTTTTTTTTTTTTTTCCTTAATCCACTAGTACAGAAGACATCATCCTATATTCAGGATACAAAGCACCTGCTGAACATCATTAAAGACACCAGCTTCAACCCTGAGACACAACTCCTTGTCGGACTAGACATAGCTTGTACACAAGCCTACCTCAGGATGCAACCCTACGCGTATTACACGATGTACTGATGGAAAATACCTGGCAACACCGAACCCCTCGACACTTTATCCTTGACTGTGCGGCCTTAGCACTAAAAGACAACTACTTCGAGTATGAAGGAAAATTCTATCTCCAGACGAATGGAACTTCGATGGGGAGTGTCTTTGCCCAGAGCGTGGCCGGGCTGTACGTTCATCATTTTGAACGTACTCCCATCGAGGCCCCCACTAATCCCTACTCAGTCAACATCATAACCTGGCGTCGTTATATTGACGACCTCTTCATCATCTGGGAGGGCAACGAGGACACTCTGAGTCAATTCCTAACATGGATCAATGACCGTGATACTTATCTCCGGTTTACCTGTACTAGCAGCTCAACTGAGCTAGCATTCCTGGACCTCAACATCAAAGCTGAGCAAAATGGCTTGATTACCACCACACACTACAAGCCTACCGCACCCAACTCCTTATTGCGCTTTGACAGTTTCCATCCTAGGCCACTCAGGGAAAACCTTCCCTTTGGCCAGTTCTTACGCATAAGGCGAAATTGCAGTATGATTCAAGACTATAAATCAGTCGAAAGCATTAGTCCACAAACTGGAGGAGCGCGGTTACCCCCCAGAATCATCTCCAAGACCTGTAAAAGGGCACGGAATCAGAACAGGGAGGCACTCCTTGACACCGTAATTAAACCATCTGAGTCACCCATCATGACTTGCGTGACCACTTATAACACTGCTTCTCATCAGGTGTCCAACATAATTAAGAAGAACTGGAAAATAATCAATTCAGGAGCAACGAAGTGGGACCTTCCTAGTTTTGCCTATAAGAGCAAAAAACTTGAGACCAGCTGGTGTCCACAAGACCAAGAACGAACCCACGACCCACAGACAACACTATCCTCAATGCATGGGGTCTACCTAAACTCACTGGACACCAACCGTGCAACAATTGCAGTGTCTGCCATCTCACCTCTCCCTCAAAGACACTAAATTTGGAAAATGGCAAAATTTGGACACAACGTCAGTTCACAAATTGTAACTCCTCCAACTTGGTATATTTGATCATATGCCGGTGTGGCCGGAGATACATCGGCATGACCACCAGGAAAGTAAGAACTAGAATGACTGACTGAGCATAGGAGCACCATGAGATGTGGCAAAAATATAAGTAAACTGACAGAACACTTTCTGTCCCACAATCACACCCCTAACGATTTCACATGGACTGTAATTGAACAATTTGAAAACTGTGATGAAAAAACTCTCCATACAAGAGAACAACGGTGGATTTACCGCCTTTCCACTCATCTAACCGGACTCAACGATTCCATACCATGGAATTCACTGAATACTTGAATCCCTGTCTCCGTTTGGACTCGTGGTTTGGTCCCAGTCTGTACGTTTTATCTGTGCTATGTCCTCTACCTCTCAACCAACACTTGGGAATACATGATGCACTAACCGCATACCAGCACCAATATGCATGCTCTTTCCATGAACACACTGCGCATACTGTGACGCTGTATTGACTCTGATCATGCGCACATGCGCTGCTTAGTAAACGAATAGGCGCATTCCATATAGCCGCGCCCATTGCTCCACCCCTCTGCAGGTGCCGCCCTCCGGAAGGATTATAAATACCCGACCGTGTTTTACCAGTCAGTCACTCGGGACACCGCAGCAGGACTACAGGTTTACGGAGCTCGCAGACCGATAATTTCGTGAGTATAGAGACAACCTCTGCACGACTGCCTAGGTAAGCAGCTTTTTCTCCCAACAGGATTGGCTCTAACCTCTGCCTTCTACAATACCTAGGGTCCTCTCTCCCCCTCCCAGGTGACCCATGAGGCTTTAACAGCTAATAGCGAGTGTGAGGAAAAAGAAATTTTCTTACCTGTTTCTCACCCTTTGTCTATTTTTCGCTGTTTAGTCCACCACTTACACCCCGTTTTTAACCGCTTTGTAGTCACAACCGCCATGTAACTTACATGGCCACGTTCCAACCCGCCGGTAGAGGTCGTTCACACACCTTAACTTGCCGGCAACATGTTGTGTTATAAGTATATCATACTTATTGACTCTACCTTGTACGTCTGTCTTCGTCCTTTTGTTTTGTGTACAGTAAAGCGGAGGGAATCCCCCTCCACACACGTATAGCACCTTAGCGCGTGCGACACTTTTTAAACACGTATCACTTAATATAATAGTTTTTTCACCCACACTCATTGGTCCTGAGAAAAGCCAGTTGTAAATATAAAAGGCCTGGCTGAAACATGTCGACCACATAGGACGTGGGAGTTCATAATTCGCTCCACTGCGTCCGTCTGCCTTTTTATTCGCTAGCGTGGGCCCAGATATTAAAGTTTTCGATATACCCTCGGGAACTGGGACCTACTGCATAGCTTTTAAATCACTTTCTTACACACACCCTCTCAGCACACTCAGAGGTATACCAGCTCCTCAGTAATCTGGAGTCGAAGCACACCTGGGACACATTCGGTGTCACTGTGGTGGGCCCGATGATGAAGCATGCCACCAACTAGGTTGGTGGGTGAGGGCTTAACAACCAAACTAAATAGTTTGCCATCATACGTACTGAGTCTCCCTATAAACACAACGAAGCTAGTCCTTTATTGATAAGTACATATTAACTTGGGGATCCGGACTGGCTTACCTTGTCCTCTCTCTCCCTTTTGATTTGCTGATAAATTGTGTTTAGAGTCACTCAAAAAGCACACAATTTCCGTTTTTATCCACATTTAAAAATAAACACAGCCAAGAAAAGAAATGGTATTCTGTCTGTATCTGTAAAAATCAGTAAAGACTGAAAACAGGGAGCCTTAATTATGACTTATAAAGAGCCTTAAACGTGGATGATGGGATCGTGTTGGAGGATTGTCAGCAGACCACTGTTCGCAAATGATTGTGTGTGGAGAAAACTTAAGAGGAACAGACTCGGAACTGACATATAAGACCGGGAACACCAGCTCTAAAGTACACTGTAACAAACCAATAGCAAGTAATGTGGAAGAGCACACATGCAGGCCATATAGCTAGTGCGTGGGAGAATTAAGGCAGCCCGTGTGATTGTGAGATTGTGAGAACAGTCTTTAAAGAGCCATGGCATGGGGCTCACCGTGCAGAATTAGTAGGCCATGTCACAGTTGAGGTAGCTTGGACATCAGAGCACAAGCCCAAGTAGGCGATGCGTCTTCATGAAACCCTTTGACTAAATTAGTGTGGATTTTTATCAGTTCTTTGATTTCCCCTCCCTGTTTTTGCTCATTGTTCCACTACAGTCGGATTAACAATTTAAAATCAGCCTTGGCCTTCCTCCAGTAGGAATACTCCAGCCTGATGTCGGAAGTCTAGGCTTTCTTAAAATGTACAAAAGCAACTCTAGATAGGATTTGGCCTTGGGGAAATCATTGGCTAGTTCTTGTGGAATACGGCCCTCTACATTTATTAGCCTCTGGGACCTTTTTAAGCATTCCACCCATCACCCTTGTGTTAGCGTGACACTAAATGTGGGTCTTGTGCTCGCTGTGCCATAGGACTCTGCTCTTAAACCCCGGATGTTCTGTTTATTGCCATGTATGTCCTATGCGCTTTACTATCTGGGGGTTATGTGAATGGATGTATGATCAGTATATATATCGCACTGCTTCAACACATTTGCAAATGTTGCATGGTTAACTTCCATTAATTATTTGCAGCAATATTGAGTGTGATGGCTACAAGCCTGGTGTTGTGCTTAGTCACATTCATAAACGGTGGACGCATTTGTATGTTTCATGATAGATTAGCTTTGTTTTTCTGCATGTGTACGCTTGCAAGAGGGAAGCAATGGCAATACTTAAATGTTCCATTGGAGCAAATGTGTATAACCCTGTTTAAGTTGCTCAGGGAGGTCTGGTCTGATCCAGAGAAGACTGAGTCAGCCTGCTATACACCCTGCACTTGAACCTTTGAATTTTTTGTCAGATGAGGATGCCGACTGTCCAGAGGAGTGGTGTGGAAAGAGTTGATGGGTAAATTCTTGGAATCTAACAGAAGGTTACCTGCTGATTATTCGATTTAATTATGTGACCATGTTTCGAACTACTAATAAGAATTGCACATTTTCGATTGACCAAGTGAGTTTTTAAAAAAAAAGAATACATGAGAAGAGATTCCTGATCGGTTTTCCTCACTGGCATATCTCCAAACTGGAGTCATTAGTCTCTGGTCAGAAGGAGTCTACCTGACGTGGGATCTGGATGTATTCCAACTCCTCACAAGGCTAGAATCGGTGCTGAGATGAGTTCAAGCAATCCACCCATCACTTGTGGTGCATCCATGAACAATGATGGGAATGAAGGGTTGCAAATATCTTTCAGGTTGCCTGCTAAGCAAGCTTTAACCCTACCTGATGTGGGTTGGTTGTACTGAACGACCAAGCATCTTCAGTGTAGGCCATTTAATTTTTTTGTATACATATTACTGTTTATCTGGGCCGGGGAACTGAAACTAACCTGTAGCTTCAGGATATGGCTGCTTCTACAAATTTCTCAAATGTTGAAATTTCTCAAAGATCCAATTAGGGTGGATGAATACAAAGGACCCATAGTCTCAATGTATTTTAAAAAGAAAACTCCTGTTTTGGCACTTCGGAAGGAACTGATGGTTTTCACGTCACCTGGCATGTCTGGAATTTGCAACTTCTAAGCATGAAAGCGGTTTGGAGGGAATACTATTTTCTTCGGAGTCCGCGGGTATGTAAATCTAAGCACATGCCAAATGTAGAGGCAAGAAGCTGATAGTACCATTAATGTTTTATAGCGGTAGGAAAGGTTTAATTAGGCTTTTCCTAATTGTGTGCGCAAGCATTGCATTGTTTGACTTCACAAACTTTACTCAGTTCTCCAAAGAACTGTATTATCCCTTTTGTTTGCAGTCCAGTGTCTCCTCGACAAGTCGAAATGTCATCTAGCTAGGACTCCAGATTCCCTAAAGTTCCCTTCATTGTACATATGATATTTGAAACAAGCAGCCTCTGCGTCGGTAAGACCTTGATGACTTTTTTCAGCCCCTCCACCGAATTTGAGAAGGGGGTTGGGGCAGGGTAGTGCAGTTTAAATGAAGCGGCCATGGTGACCCACCCATAAACACCTTTTCTAAGAAGGCGGCTTGTCTCCAGCCGAAATAACGACAACTTAGAGCTCCAGTGAACCAGACGCTCCAGACATCAGTCATCAATTCCAGCCCATTCACACTATAGTGCCCCGAAGTGAACTCCTGGAGGGTCCGTTGGCCCCTGCTGTACAGCAGTGCACCTCACTGGGGTGGCATGGTGTATGGTGGAGTTGGATCGGCCCTGAGAATGTCTGCCTGTTGAGGGCCTAAGTGATGAGTCCGGAGGGGAGGGGGGGGAGGGGGGGCATTGGGAACGGAGGGGCAAGTCACCCCCCTGAAGATTGTTCTGCATTATGAGGTCAACCACGCAGAAGGGAGAGCAGCCACCCGACTCAGAGGCCTGCACCTCAGGGCCTTGCATCCGCAAGACACCTGTGTGGCAGCACAGAAGGAGATGGTGGCTGTCCTCTCCCCACCCCGCTGACTACAAGATATCACTGCTTGGCCTACCAGCCATCACTGCTCAGAAGAGCGCAGCTGCCCGACTGGCAGGCCTGATACCTTGGGCCTGCACTGCAGCAGTCAGCAGTCCTGGTCACAGGAGGGCGCACGTCCGAGACTGAAGCTGCAGCACTGAGGCTAGCGAGGTGGGACCTTGAGCCCATGAGAGGGCTGTGCGGCAACCAGAATAGTGAGCCTGGATGTGTCCGGGGATGACTGAGAGAAGTGGGGTTATTCACCCTCTCCCTGCCCTCATTGGCTGTTAGACATCTGTGGTCTGTGTGGGAGGAACGTGACCACCAGACTAGCAGATTGGTTCTCTTGGGCTCAAGCACCATGTGCCATGGCAATCGGTGTGGGCGGAGGGGGGAACCTGGAGAGCGGGCTACCTTAACGGTGATCCTGCTGGGCAGCAGCACACAGCAGTGTAAGAGGCTGTGTGGCCCACCTGACTGCCTTGGAGTAACTGGGAGGTGCCTGTGGTTGGGGAGAAACCCCACTAGGGGGGCGTGGTGGCGCACCCTGGCCCACATTGATTACCTGCTATGCCTATTGCCCTGGGGAACTTGAAATACGATATATTCACATACAGACTGCCAAAACGAGTCCTGGACAATGCACATGCACTAGAAATGTCAAAGCCAATAACTTTCGCACTTGAATGGAGTCCATCAACTTCTCCGGAAGCAGGTACGAAGTGGCCAAGCTACGCATTCTGGTACAGGGAAAATCTGGGTTCTTTACATCACCAGCAAAAGCATGGGATTGGTTGGAGGGCTGGCGTACCTAGAGACTGCAGCCCCTGGGGGGGCAGGAGAGGTCACCCCCCCCCCCCGACCAACAGGGCAATTATTCCCTATCATACAGCAGCAGGCAGCAGTCCGACGTGGAATCAGAGGCACCATGACACACTGCAGTGTGTGAGGAGTACCCAGTTGCATGATTTTTAGGTCTCGCGGAGTCAGCACGCATGCACTGCTCAGACATTTAGTAGCAGCTTTTGGAAGTGCGCCCACCAGCTTGCGCTCACGTGCACATGCATGCTGTGGCGCACATGCTTGTTGGAGTTATTACAAATGTTTGATACGTTCTAAAAAAATGTTTCCGACTACGGTTGTAACTTTTTCCCATAACTTGTGAGTGGCTGACTTTGTCAGTGCATTTGGTCACAAGAGGGCATGGAGAGTGATCATTAATAAACATCTTAAACTAAATACAGTGAGCAAAGGGTGACAGAAGTCTTAAGTGACGCATTCTGTTTATAAGATATTGCAGGAGTGGAGCACGGCTCATCGTTTTGAAATAGATAAGCGGTTACTGCTCCCAGTACCCAAGTTACTTAAAAGAGGAGACATCCTAGAAGGAACGGATTTCCAAATAAATTATGTAAATATTTATCACGTTTTATCATTTTTGCCTGCAAGTTTTGGATCAGTTAGTAAATGGTCTTAAATGGGTACTGCATTTGTGTCTTCCATTTCACCCTGATTATGCTTAGTTTCCCACCTGCACCCTTAGTGTTGCTTCTCCACCATGAGTCCTATGTTACTACTGCCAAAAAATAACAAGCCTTGGCATAGCCAGTAGGTTTCGCCTTTGGGACCCTATAAGTGTTTAGCCATGCAACAGTTGATGTTGATGCACCAAGTATATTGTGCTGGATAACTAAACACTTAAAGGCGAGACCTATTGGCTATGCCAATGCTTGTTCTGGGCTGCTGTCGGGGTCAAGAGTTAAATGGGCTGGATAACCCTCCTACTGGGGACAGTTACTAAGTTGATCCTTCAAGAACGTATTGACCTGCTTGAAGGAGGGGTGGGGGGGGGGGGGGGGGTGGAGTATCAGCACCTCCCAGCCTAGGGTGGATGGATCGGGGAGAGGGATGCTTTGCATTCCCTCCTAGGTGCACAAGGGGAGCGGAGGAGCTTGAGTCCGCATGACTGACCAATCTTGGGCGAATACAAGACCATGCCATTTCATTCTGTTTCATAAGAGTCTGAGTGTCTTGGGTATTGGAGGATACAATGGCAGAGCAGCCAACTCCTAACATTTAGGGTGATAGGTGCTCTGCAAATTGGGGTGGCGGGTAATTTTTAGACCCGCAGGGAGGGGGTCGTTCCTGGGATGGTTGTTTGGGTTTGATTCTTTAGAAGTTGCAGCAAAGTCTACAACAAATATTATGGTTACACAATGAGCCCTGGGGGAGGTGGGTGCGCAGCGACCAGATTGGAAAGGGTCCGGGTACAGGATGGACCCGGCAGTCTAACTTCTCATGGGGAAACTGGCTCATTCTGACTTGAATACTGTTCTGGAATGTGAGTGGCCGGTGCTCAAAGGTGAAACATACCCTCGTGATACAGGATATCAAACCGGCCCTGGACCTCCTGCTGGAGAACAATTTAAAAGGCCAGTATTGCAAAGCCCTGGACAGATAGGGATACATCCTGGTGGCGCACACAGAATACACAGCTGGATCAAGGGTCACTGCTATCCTCCTAAGATTCTCTACACCATACACACTATAAACGTCCAGACGGATGGGCAATGACCTGATGAGAATGTGTGCTGCCGACGGGCTTATGATGGGGTCACACAATCAATCTAGGCTCTGTTTAAACACCACCCAAATTAAAGGGGGACACTCTTTTGGTGCTTTGCGCCTCTTGGATATGCCAATGGGTACCTAGATCCTGTGCGATGATATGAATGATGCAATGTCATTGTAACGAGGAAGGGTGGTTCAAGAGGGACGAGGTCCAGGACGTGAGCCAACTCAAATTTTGTTGTGGACGTCGTGGGACTGGTGGACCTATGGCAGTGCTCCCTCTGAATGAGAACCACTTTCCCGTTTATCAGCCAGGCACTGTAGTCTATCGCAATTTGACTATATCCTTACCCACTGCTACAGCGTGGGCCGGCTATAGCAATACATCACACTTGGCTTGTGGTATTGACTACTCCCCAGTGGTGACCGGTTTGTCAGGGCTGGCCAGAGACTGTTCTGGTACCCAGAATAGCAGCCTGGCCCTTGAAAGATGAGAGAACCTGACACTGGATTATTGCGTGCACAGAACAATACTTCCAGGTAAACGAAGGGTCGGCAGCCTCGACCTGCACCTTGTGGGAGGTGTTTAAGACAGTGCGCGGGGGACACTCAGGCCCTCATTGGGATTAAAGGGAAAGACTAGATTGCATGGATCCTGGAGCTGTAGAGGTACATTAAGTCCCTGGATAGGGGAATATCAGGGGGAAAGCCCTAGACGCTGGATGGGGCACATGCCATGGCCACAAAGAGAATGTTATGATATGGGTGATAGTCACCAAGCTCATAGCCTGACTGGCCAAAAGAGACTGGGACAGAGATTGGGGCACTAACATACACAACCCAGAGTGCATGGTGCGGGTGTAAATACCAGAACCATCCGCAATGTACTACAAGAGCGTGTACTCCTTTTGGGACCCGCAGGTTTGATGGGGACTGTGTGGATCTCCTGAAAGATTGAAGGCTTCAGGTCTTGTCCGCAGATGACAGGGAAGCACTGGGACAAGACCCAATTGTGGAAAAAATCGAGAGGGCTATCCAATGGTTGCAACCGGGCAGGACAGCGGGCCAATTGACTTGCCTATTGAATTGTTCAAATGAGTGACCAGTAAGATTGCGCCTCATCTACTTAACATGTTCTGGACAGCAAAGGTAGACCGAGCTCTAACAGTGGACCAGAGGACGGCCACAATAGTCTGCCTTCCCAAGAAGGGCAAGCCTCCCACTGCCTTTAGTCCTTAACAGGCCTACCTCTACTCAATATGGAGGCCAAGGCTTTGGCAACCATTTGTTGAGGGTCATAACCTCAGTGATGCAACCGGATCAGTTGGGGTTCATGCCGCATAGGGGTACCCGCTTAAACCTGAGGCGCTTATATGGGGTGATGCACATGACAGATGCTGGGGTTGGAGGAGACCATGGTACACTCCCTGGACAAAAGAATGGCCTTTGATTGTATAGAGTGGCCCTATATAGTCATAATCCTCCCCAGACTGGGCTTCAGCTCTTAATTCTGCTTGTGGGTTCAACTCCTCTATCAGGGCCCTGTGGTGATGGTGCGCATGAATGGCATTGTCTCACACATTCTCTCTTCGCAGTGGCAGGGGTGCCCCTGTCGCTGATTAACTCTGAACTGGAGCCTTTGGCGGCTTGTACCTGCCTGGACCCTCTCCTGTAGGGGATTCGGAGAGGTGGGCATGTGAGAAGATCTCCCTGTACTTCAATGACCAATTACTATGTTTCATAGCCCGCTTCTCGGTGCATAGGATTTTGAACCTTTCCAACCTCTTCAAGAGCTACTCGGGCTATCCAATCAATTTGGACCGATCCCTTATCTTGCCTCTGTCAGGGAGATGTCCGGTTCTAACGTCAAAGCTCCATTGGCGACTTGAGGATTTCAATACCTGGGCATTTTTATTACCATGAACAGAAATTTCTTAAACAAAATCTGACTGTACAACTAGAACGCCTGGGAGGATGTGCCGCCTTGGAGAGCGCTGACTATGGGGCGGGGCCGTGCTCTTGATGTTGACCCTCCCCTGCATGCTATACGTCCTTCAGAATATCCCCTACAAGGTGCCGCTGCAATTAGTCACCAAAGCCAACAGTGAACTACACACACTACTCTGCAACAGAGGCAGCTCATTCATATCCTTCGGGAAGCTACATCTGGGAGTGTTTGAGGGAGGGCTGACCGTGCCTACTATTGGGCCGCACAACTGATGGTAGTATATGAATGGTTATTTTGGGACAGGGTCTAGCCAGCTTACAGGGTTGATCCACAGGCTATGGGTGACTGGAGATATTCTTCCATTCTTTGACAGGAGAAGGGTAGTTGCACTCCCAAGTCCGACTTGGGCAGTAGTTATGGTATGAAGCGAACAGACATCTGGGGTGGAAGGGAAAATTGACCGCCATGACTCTGCTATGGGACGGCAAACACCTTGGTGAGGTAAAGAATTTGAAGGGCCACATTAGATGGGATTTGATAGGGATAGACCGACTAGGGGATGGTTGGGGGGGCAATCCTGTCCTTTGAGGACTCACAAGTAGAGTATGACATGGAGGATAAGGAGAAATTCAAATACTTACAAATGAGGTATGCATTGCGGTGCCATCTGCCTGAGGGAACAACTATTGGACTCCTTGCCCATGGAGGACTGGTTAGTACTAGACCCAATGCTGGTTAAAGCAGTCAACTTGGTATATCTGAAAATAATGAACAATTTCCAGATCTTCTCTTGTTGCTTGATGGTGACTTGGGACTCTTACAAGATAACAGAGTGGAGGCCATCCAGAGCCCCAGGGAAAAAAACACTAGGGGCTGCAGGCCATTGGCACTTTCTTCCATACACATTGGGAATGCCCTGAGATTCATCAATACTGGAGGGAGGTCACAACTGTCATGACTGCTGTTGGGGGCCTGGGGGTTCCATTAGAGGCTAGATGGCCGATACTGGGTGTTGGACTTGGCCCTTTTTGCAGGGTCATCCCTGAACTTTTTGCCTTCCTCCTATATTTTCTGACCTGTTGGCTATTTTATGACTCTGGGCACTTTACCACTGCTGATCAGAGCTAAAGTACATATGCTCTCCGTCGTAAATTGATATATGGATTAGTGATTCCATGATCGGATGTTTGGTTTACTTGTCAGACCCTAATACAGCGCACTGAGTGGGCCCAGGGCGTGTAATCCAACTGCTGCTGGTGGGCCTGCAGCACTGGTCTTGCCACCCACCGA
Source organism: Lissotriton vulgaris (assembly GCF_964263255.1). NCBI lineage: Eukaryota > Metazoa > Chordata > Amphibia > Caudata > Salamandridae > Lissotriton > Lissotriton vulgaris. Next base: position 1,331,485,407 of record NC_141695.1, on the reverse strand, counting down.
AGCAGCCTTGTAAAATGTGTCTACGGTCTGCCATTGCAGAGCCTGCGTACAGTCTTGTACTGTCATGCGGACTGGTCAAGTGCACCCACTTGCCAGTCCCTAAACCTTCCCTTTTTTCATATTCACCCCTATGGTATACTTACAATGCACCCTGCCATTGGGCCTAAGGTAGGACAAGCCCTCATGTGTGTGGCATGTCCTAATAGTGAATTACAGCCGTTTTCATTTTTCACTATTGCAAGGCTACCTGTTCTCCATAGGCCAGAATGGGCTGTTAGATTATTACATGTTTATAATCCTAACCGGCTCAGAACATTCGAGTTTAGTATGTCTGAACTCCGAATAATAAAATACATCTTTTAGTGAAGTTTATTTTAATATTCTGTGTTTGCAAATACCACTCTTAGAAAGTAGGTATTTGCTTGTCTACCCATTCAAACCTGCCTCTGCTAGGTTTGTGTGTTCCTTTGTCTGGTTTTGTGAGTGACAGGGCTGGGGGATTCCAAGAGACAGGCTGAGTCACCCAGTGGTGAATAGAGAGATCTGCATCTAGATGAGAGGTGCAGGGAGAGGGGTTCCCCCAAAGGTGAAGTCCTGGTATGTGAGTGAAGACCGCCCAGAAGAGTGTGGGATGTGTGACAGTCAGATACGGTCTTGCCAGTCTCAGGAGAGTGGTGTGGAGTACATGTGTAACTAGAGACTCCCAAATCTAACACTGGGCGTTTCCGGGGAGGAGGAATGGCCCAAGTATCCTAAACTGTGGTTGACATTGGCAGCAAGAGTGGCTAAATAAAACACTGCAAAAACATGGGGTGGGAGGGGGTCAGGGAATTGAGTAGACCCCTCTTTATCCTGGACTGGAAGAACGACTTGGGCTGTTGTCCGCTGGCAGAACCTGAGGTGTCAGAGCAGGCATGCCCTCGTAAGTACGAGCATGTGCAGTAGCTGGATCCAATACAGGGAGACTGGAGGCAGGCTAGGGGTAGGGCTAGTAGGAGGGTCCAGGGACATTCGTGCCTCAACGGTCTTTTTGCAGAATATTGTGCCTATGGAAATCTATGTGAAATATATCTGACCCCACAATCAGTTGGTAATGGATGGGGTTTGTACTTTCCCATAATTGACTTGCTGTCTAACTTTCATTCTACAGGAGTTGTTACATGCTCATCAACTGTTTCACAAAAATAATACAAAAAGGCAGCTTGATCTAAAGGATCTTAATTTTCAATCTTTTTTTTTTCCTTGCCATGGATAGCTAATTTACTTTCAAAGAAAGTGATGCCACAGATTTTAAGAAAATTGAGTTCTACCTAGTCTCCACCTTTCGAATCAATACAGATTTTCACCTATAGAATCTAGGTTTACTGTTTATTTTAGATGCCCTATTATGGGAGGTAGATGGCAGTGAGTGCCCAAGCTTTAATCTGGTTGGGCCTGTCTGTCTCTAAAAGCTATTGACCAACAGCTCCTACTAAATTAAATACTGGTAGTGTCCGTATTCACTTTTCCTCTACCTCTTGTGACTAGGTTTGCCTTAAATCTTAGTTTCTCCCGGTTTGGCGAGTCTGAAGTCTGCTGTTGGAGTCCAGTTCTCCACATGTGCAAATGGCACCCAGTTGTGTTTTTTGACCTTTCCAAAGAGGTACAGTGGCATGGGGAGAAATTATCATTATGCACACTTCAACTGCTGGACATAAGCACAATGGCGAAGGTAAGCAAATGTTCTCAAACTGTCACTTGAGGGGAATGTTTCCGGGCTTCAATATGCGGTATTAGATAATATTGACCTTGAGAATCTGGTCAACCCAGCCCATCAAGATCAGTACCGAATCTTGGCCTCCACCTTGACCATAACCTTTTCCTTGAAGCTCGGACGGCCTCTTGATCCAGCTTAGGTTTCTTTCACCTGAATCTTCCCTTCTGTGCACCCCACCTTCAGATTCCTGTATCCAGTGCATGTATTCAGTCTCCGGTTAACTAGGGTAACCATATTAATTATGGGCAAACAGAAAAGCTTCTTGATGGCCTCCAGCTGATCCAGAACTTGGCTACCAAATTAATCTGCAGTCAAAAAAGTCAATGTTTGATCTGTACTCTTTACACTAGGTTCCAGCAAGAACGCCAGTTCAATTTAAAGTGCTAACAATTGGGTAATTCCTTAATCCTCATTCACCTGCATTCTAAACAGTTTTATGAAATTCCTTAAACACTGACTGCAGTTTTTAATTTTAGCCAGCGGGGGACAGCCGCACTTATTTTTCCACATCAAACATTTATGGAGAGGGGAGGGGCCACACAAAGCAGAAAGACTGCGTAAAAAGACGGAACCCCTGTTTCAAAAGGAGAAAGCAGGAAACTGCAAAAGTGAGAAAGGGATAGGAGGTGTCTGAAACCTACTTCATGCCTTAATTCACTACCAGACTGTGCAGCTCTGTTATTCAGCAAGGTAATATTTAATTGCACCGGGCGCAGCCTTCCGAGCAGAAATTTGGGCACACGCTCATTCTTGTACAAATTAAGCACTGACAGTCTTCATGCACATTCCCCCTGTTAATAGCTAATGTTGGTCTTAGTTTGTGCGCGTCAGTAGGATGAACGTTCTGTAAAAGTGCTTTAAATAAAGAAGAAAGGGTGTGAAGAATGTAATAAATTGTGTCCAGTTGGTGTGCGGGCCTGAATTTGTCCAACATTTTTGTTCTAGAGGGAGGAGAGTGACACTCAGACCAGTATCTCCTCGTGCTTTAAGAAGTACCTCAGGCCTCTTGAGAACCAGAAGTTGGCGGCATTAAATAAGCTTGCGTTCCAAAATAAAGTGGCCCAGAAGCAGATGGTGGAAAACCTGACCAAGCTTAAAGAAGACCGCAATCAAGTTCAGGACGTCTGGGATGTTGTCCAGATGAGGCTTAAAGAACAGGACCCTTTTGAGTTTCTTAACGTAAGTAAAGAATCTACTTTCATTTTAACTAACTGTAGTGAGCGATCATGCACATGTCATTTTACAGTGCTGTTAAGTATCACGGATGTCCATACTGCAGTTCAGATAGGTCTGAGATTTTCCCAGAATTAAAGTAACCCTTGCAAAATGTTTCTTTTCCAGAATGTATTCACTATCCTGTGAGATGTACCCTAGCCCCAATTCTCACATATATTGGGGAAACTGTTTATTTGAAAGGCTTAAAGGTAACAAGCGCTCCATAAATGCAAACCTTTTCCCGTCTTCTAGCCCTCTGCTATCCTCCTGAATCCAAATAACTGACTAACCTATCTACCACTTAAATTACTTTCATATATCAATATACTAACTAATTCAACACTAATCCTTTATGGGTTCCAGAGTAGTGTGCTACTCGCCGAAAAAGCACTTTGATCCTTCTGCAGGGGTAGTATGCGCTATATAAAAATTACAATACAATATTGGAATATTCCATTCAGTTATCATTGTTGTGCACCCTTTTTTTAAGTTTCCTTACGAAGTGTCCCAATATCATTTCAATTAGTCATTTGTTAAGTTTGTATTTTGCGTGTTCGTGCCCTGCCACAATCCTGTTCTTCTGCTGGTCTGAAATCATTGAAATCTGTTGTGTGAAGTGTCTTCTGTAGTATGGACTCCAACGATTACCCACTCTTTCCAAAAGGTTTCTTTGTTAGTAGTAGCTTCTTCTTAAAGGTGTATGTTAGAAATGGGGTTTCTGGTTGGCTAAGGTTTGCACCAAAGCAAGGCAGTACCACCATTCTAGTCAGGATAAGGGAGTTTCACTCCTAAAATAACCCCTGCTCACCCCCTTGGTAGCTTGGCATGAGCAATCAGGCTTATCTCAGAGGCAGTGTGTAAAGCATTTGCACATAACCAACAGTAATACAGTGTAACACTACAAACGGACACCACACAAGTTTTGAAAAATATCCAATATTTTATATACTTAAAAAAGCCCAAATACGATAAAAATCCACAGTACAGTACTTTTAAAATGGATGCGTTGCAAGATGTCTAACTTTCCAAGATACGTTGAAAACACAGTTCCTTGATGTCGCTAGCCCGGACGGAGCGATCACGACATCATGAACAAACAAATCCAAACAGTTTTAACTGACCACAGCATCGCGGGTCAGCTGCATGGTCTGGAAGACCTGCCAACAGTACCTTTCAGAGATGCAGGTCGTCGATGACCTCTCATTGTCATGCCTGTTGCAGGTCGATCTTCTCTGTGATGGATCAGGAGCGCTGGCATCGGCAGGCGTCGGGTGCTGCGGTGCAAAGGGCAGCGGTTTTGCGTGCGGTGCCCTCAGGTCGCGGTACGAGCAGCGGCTCTGTGGTAAATAAATAATTACCCAGTCAGAATTTCTATACATTAACAAGGATCATGCATATAATGAGAGGCAGAGTCCGTGGTGTCCGATTCAGAAGGGCTTTAATTCAGTAACTCGAGTTAAGGGAGAATCGGGTTCCATCACCACTAGGGATCAGGAAGGATCGTCATCTGAATCTTTATTCACAGAACACATTATATATAGTTAAAACGTACATTAACTTGCATAGAGAAGGCGGAGCGCTCCAGGCGGAGCAAGTGAAAGAGATAAGAGCACATGGGCGTGAAAAGGGCGTGTACACGTGGGTGTTTACTTGATGAGTCATAGATGTGTCAGGTGGGTGGATACATGGAGGGGGTCTGCATGGTCAGCAGGAACCTTTACCCTACTTGTGTGCAAACTTGATCATGACGTGGAATTGACGTGTAACTGGGGGAAGCTGGGGGGAGCTGACTTTCGTGCTAGTAGAGGAGTCTTGAATGTCAGGACGACCTGCACCTCTGGTATTATCTGATATCTTGAGTTCGGGGGATGTATTGTCTGAAGTAAAGGTCGCTCGAGCAGAGGCTGCTCATCACTAAATGCTAATGTGTGCATATATTTCTTAGTGCATTGCGGGGGCCATGGGCCTTCTATGGATGCGAGTTCTGTAAATCACTTGAATGGAGACAGAAAGGCTAGGCCCTATCTTCTGCAGGCGGAATATGTTTACCCTTTTCATTAAGCAGGAATGTGTTTCTGTGGAGCAGAGCAGATAACTGTAGGCAAAATACTGTCTTGGCAGGCCTAGCTGGGCACCTCTCGGCTGAGCAGGAAGTATGTGAGAGGTCAGGGATGCATAGCTAAACTGCAGTTTTCAGAATTTCAGGAGGCATAGAGCCCGAATTAGGGTCCTGGCTCAGCTGAGCCACAAAAACGAGTTCATCTCGACTTTTAAACGTGCACCATGTAAATGCATTGGAAACATAGGCCTCAGTGCAGAATTAACGTTTCTTTCATGGAGGGCCTGGTAACTGACATGCTAACATTGGATGGAAATGCAGAGGCATTATTATTACAGGCATGAGAGGAATTACATGGTGCCATGGACATACATGGGGTATATGTACATACATAGGGTGCATGTAGGGGACAAACTGGCCACGTAAAATTTCTATTTCCTCATTCCCTCCTTGTCCCCTACTGTGCCCTTCAGGACACATCGATATTCATGATACCATATATCTGATCATACAGCATCATTTGCTCGTCTTTTTACTTTTGTATACGTGGATGGGGAATACAGGCAGTGGCACACAAGCCGCAAATCGCTGGTCCACATTGCAGACAGACAGCAACTGAATATTATGAGCAGTATCAGTCCTAGGAATGACAACACTGTCCAACCCCATCCTGATATTACACTCCAGAGCCAACCGGACCAAGACCATGGGTCTTGATGCATTTCATGAGCTATCTTGTGGAGCCTTGTTATTGCTTCATACACGGATGGCGCGTTATTAGGAATAAGCACGCAACAACTGGAGCCGATCACTCTACAAGCCCCGCCCCTATCTGCCAGGATGACGTCAAGAACAAGGCGATTCTGAAGAACAACAAGTCTCATAGCTGACTGCTCCTCCGTCAAGTTTCCTAAAGCAGAAGTAGTCTCATTCACTACTGCTTCCAAGGTTCTTGTTAACCTGCGTATGAGTTTACTGTTTTGGACGGGACCTATGAACCAGAAGTATCCTTTAATGAAATCTTTATATTGCTCCCAAGCTGTCTCAGTCTAATCAACTACTGGGGAATCAGTCTCCCTCATGTGTCTAACATGTACTAGTCGTGAATCTCGATGATATTGGGATGGGGCTAGAAAAACGGGTGGCAGTAGGAACGCTATATAACACTTTCCACCCCAGTCTAAGGGCAGACGTACATAGGCTGTCTGACCGCAAATGAAATAAGAATGGCGGGAAGCTTTGAAAGTAGACTTTCCTTTATCGTTGAACTCGACTACAGTATTACAAGCACTGTCCTAAATGCACGGACCCTTTCTTTCTAACACATAATTCACCCTTTACTGGTAAGACTGACAAGAACGGTGGACCTGTATTTGTCTCGGACTGGACATTCAGAATCATGAGGTTAAGGGAAGCATTTCCTTGTTCGTACACCTCCTTTTCTAGATCGGTTCCTTTCCTTTGGGGAAAACCATATTTGTCTGGGAAACATGCCTTATTCATTACTATATTCAAGTCTCCCCAGATCCATTCAATCTGGGAATCTGTGAACTTTCTGACTTGTGATGACATTAAAGCAAACCATGCTCCGCACGAACCATTGTGCGAGAACCGGAAAGGAAAGAGGGGCAAAACTCCCTTCGTTTTCTGATAAGGTGGGAGTCGGCCACATACCCAACAATTCGTTACATTGCTGGCCTGATGAGAATGGTGCAACATTTGGATAAAAGTATTGTTGCGCAGTGCTAGTCGATATGACAGTTCATGGGGTGGCAGATCACTGAATGTGTGCTCTATAGTGTCATTGAAGGAAGAGTGTATATGTGAAGCAATAGGGGGAAAGAAAACATGTAGCGTCAAGCTGATACATATAATCGATATACTTAGAAGAAACATAATAATCAGAGTTACTATACATCTGCTGCGTAAGGTTTTGCAGTATTTCTCTTTCTTATCTCTCTGTCTACTATTCTGGTCTACGATCTTATACATGTCAGGAACCTGTCTAACCGATTCACCACAGGAAGGACTTAAACAATTAAACGCCGTCTGACTTACTAGACCGTAACTTTGACCTATACTCCTGTGGCGGAGTCTTTTCTAGCAAAGGGGGCTTTGAGTCACTGGTTTCGGGGAAGTCCTTAGTTTCGATCACAGTTCCATGGAATTTTTTGACGTGTTGGGCATGAATCCAGCCCTTTCTTCCTTCGACCTTGACGGCAGTCCTCGTTGTAAGCAGTACTAACTTCGGTGCTCGCCAGCGGGGCTCGAGAGGACTTGAATGATCAAAGTTCCGCACCAACACTATCTCCAGGAACGATGGAGTGTTCTTTAACTTGGGTGTTGTCGGGGAAGGCGGCTGCAACCTGTGAACGACAAGAGAGGAGTGCAGACATCAAGGAAGCCAGGTAATCTGTCAGCATATTACTGTCAACATCGGTAATTTTCTTTGGCATAGGCGTACCCCACATATTCGGTGGTCTACCAAAAACCACCTCGTAAGGGGACAGTCCTGTTCTGGAATGAGCTACCATACGCATGTAAAAGAGGGCAACCGGCAAGGCTACCATCCAATCCACGCCTTTTTCTGCACAGACTTTCGCTAATTTTGTCTTAAGTGTTTGGTTGTGCCTCTCTACAAGTCCGGCTGCCTCTGGGTGTCGTACACAATGGAACTTCCACTGGTACCCTAACAGAAGAGATGCTTGTTTCATTAATTCAGAGGAGAATGGCTGACCGTTATCTGAGTACACGACACTGGGCAATCCATAACGCGGAAAGAACTCTCGAACCAACTGCCTGGCAGTGGTTACAGCAGTGTAATCTCGGACTGGGTACGCTTCTGTCCATCTAGATAGTGCACATACAACTACTAGGACATATTTATATCCTCGACATCTGTCCATCTGGATATAATCCATCTGAAGGACTTCAAAAGGGTGGTCAGGAGGATGAAATCCACCTTGTTCCACTGGAATGCCTTTGCCTGGATTGAACTGACAACAGATCATGCAGGTACGCACTTTCTGTTTTGCTGCTGCATGCAGGTGCTTGTTGAACCAAATATTCTGTAAACTGTCTAACATAGCCTTTTCTCCTAAGTGTGCTGGACTATGTGCTGTGTTTATGATGACTTGAACCATAGTCAGGAAGAAACCATGTGGCTTTGCTTTTAGTCATTCAACCCTGGTCAGTCTGGACCCCTCCTTGTTCAGTCCATTTCTTTATTTCGTCTGGAGTGGCATGTGTCTGTGTCTAGTACATCTTGTGAGGGATCCCCGACTGTCATGCAGTTTGTCAGTGATGGTACTTTTGTCTTCGTCGTGTCTGTTGGAGTTTCTGTTGGAGTCTGCGCTGTAAGTTTAGCTGTCCGATCTGCCAGGTCGTTACCCTGGGAAATGGTGTCAGTGACTTTCGTATGTGCTTTGCATTTCATGATGGCTATGGCTGTAGGCAAGTGTATAGCTTCTAACAGAGCCCGAATAAGGGGGCCATGCTGAATTTTGGCCCCATGAGAGGTCAGGAAACCTCTCTCCTGCCATAACACCCCGAAGTCATGAACGACTCCGAAAGCGTACTGTGAATCTGTATATGTTTACTTTCAAGTTCTTGGCTCGTATGCAGGCTTGTGTCAGAGCGATGAGCTCTGCTGCTTGGGCTGACAATGTGTCAATTCTTTGTGTCTCTATGACTTCAGTATCAGTGGTCACAGCATATGCGGCCACTAACTCTCCTGTGCTCGTTCTCATGCATGAACCATCCACATAAAGTGTCAGGTCAGGCAATGTCTGTCAAGTCTTGTCTTGGCTTCGTCACTGTATTAATTACTTCCACACAGTCATGTGGTGCAGTGTCTGCTGTGCTTGAGGGCAAGAGTGTAGCAGGGTTGAGAATATTGCATCCTCTGATCTCTATGTGTGGCTGAAATAATGTCAGTTCATATCCTGTCAGTCTCGCTACGGTCAGATGTTGTGTCTGTGTTCTGTTCAAGAGAACTTCCACGGAATGTGGAACCTGTACTGTCAGCGGGTGTCCTAACACTATGGAATCACTCTGTCTTATTGCTTGGGCTGTTGCTGCAACTGATTTCAGGCACGCAGGCAGAGCCTGGGCCACTGGATCCAATGTACTAGAAAAATAAGCACAAGGCTTGTGTTTTCCTGCCTGATCTTGTGTAAGGACAGACAATGCTGTTCCGTCTCGTTCTGTGACAAAAAGCGTAAAAGGCTTGCTGTAACAAGGAGTCGCTAAAACTGGTGCTTGACATAGAGCTTTTTTCAATTCTTCAAATGCAAGTGTATGTTCCTGTGTCCAAGGGAGGACAGTCGAAGACGCTGCCTCCTGTGTTAGCTGTATGAGTGGTTTAGCTAGATATGCATACTGGGGAATCCATTGTCTGCAGTAAGAAGTGAGACCAATGAAGGCCCGTACTTCCTTTTGTGTCTTGGGCTGTGAAAGATTGGCAATTAACTGAATACGGTCTTGTGTCAGCTGTCTACCCCTCTTGGACAGCAAGTGTCCAAGGTACACCACTTGCTGTGCACAGAATTGCAACTTAGAAGGGGACACTTTGTGCCCCTTGTCTGCCAGAAAGTATAAGACTGTCAGTGATGCTTGTTCGCAGTCTGTTTCTGTTCGTGCTGCGATCAGGATATCGTCTACATATTGGAGCAGTGCGGTGTTGGCAGGCATGTGAATACTGTCTAGTTGTCTTTTCAATGCTTGGCTGTAAATACTAGGACTTTCTGTGAAACCTTGCGGAGCTCTCGTAATTTTAAAGCTGCGTCCATTTAAACAGAATCCGAAGAGGTATTGGCTCTCTGGATGGATTGGGACACTAAAGAAGGCGTTCTTCACATGGATTACAGTAAAGAACGTCGCTTCGGAATCAATTGCAGTCAGTAATGAAGAAAGTCTGGGACCACTGGGTATTGGGGAATTATGCATTTGTTCAGTTCTCGAAGGTCAATCACTAGTCTGTAGACTGGTGGTGCATTAGGGTCTGTTCGTTTAAGAATAGGTATGACCGGTGAATTACATACATTTGAGTCAGTTTCTACTACCACCCCTTGTGCAATGAGTTCGTCAACAATTTTCAGTAATGCTACTACGGCATCAGGTGGTAACTTGTATTGTCGGATTCGTGGCAGTACTACTCCTGGTTTGAGAGTGACACGGTGTGGCGTAATGTGCATATAACCTACATCAGTCGGACCTCGTGCCCATAAATGCTGTGGTACATTCTGGAGTCTGGGATCAAAATCTCTCAACACATAATGTCCTTTAAAATCACGTAAAAACAATCGCCCTCCTTCCGGAGAACAACAAATAACTGCTCCTAGTTCTTTCAATGTCTTTATACCAAGCAAATTTTCTGGACATGACTTAGTAAGTAACAAGTCTGTGGTACGGGACAATGGACCAACGCCTAGGGAAACTGGCTTTGACACTTCGTTAACAATAGGCTTTCCTGAAAATCCCAGGGAAATATTCTGTGAGCCTGAGAGGGGTGCCCCTGGAACTTCGTCATTACTGATGGTAGTTCTGCTCGCCCCTGTGTCAATCAAACTTTCTGTCTTTTCCCAATACACGACTATGTACATAGGGACCTTCTTGATCTACAGGAACCTCAATAAGGGGCAAGCCAACCTCCCTCTCTAGGCTATTTCATGAGTATTGTTGATATTCTGGATAGTCTGACTGTGCGTACTGGTACATTTGTTGCGTGACATGTTGTGTGGCAGCTATTGGTTGCGGTAGAGCTACTGTCTGTTGCGTGTTCTGTGGGGTGCTATTCTGTCTGGGAGGATGCGGTCTTTCTTTTGTCTTGCCAGTAGCTATATTGTGTTTCAGGACGGCACATTCGTTTACATAGTGACCTGGTTGCTTGCAATAATTACAGTTCCCTTTAACAGGTGCCGTGCCCTTTTGAACGGCTGATCGTGCTAATTCTTGTTCATGTACGGTGTGGGGTCTATCGCACTCAACTCGTCTTTTCAGTGCGTTCTCAGTAGCTTGGAATAGATTTTCGAGAGAATACCTTTCTTTTATAGGAGGTCCCTGTTTGCAGTAGTCGAGGCACTTAGGCCTGTCAAACTGTCGTGCTCTGCCTAAATAATTTATTTTTCCCATTTCCTCAGTTTCAAGCTCAGCATCATCTGATGCTGAACCCTCCTTCTCGTCAGACTCTTTCCTGTGTAAGTTTAGAATTTCTTTTCGTATTTTCTTGCACATGCATTCTGTCTTTCCCACTGTATCATGTTTACCAGCAGCTATGTTGTCACTCCAAACAGTCATACCTCTAGTTACTCCTTTGTCTGGCTGGTCTTGTTCCCTGATCAGACAGTTAATCAAAAAACGTAAAAGTATATTTTAACCTACTTTTCTTTGTTCCATGGCCTCTTCTATACTCTCGGGTCCCTCCCCCGTTCTAATGAAATTGTATATTTTGTCTAATTTTTCCTTCATGCCTGGTAATGGAATCAAATACTCTGCAGCGCGTCTTAGTTGTAGTGAGTACATGAGCATTGGACCCACACCTGGTACTGGATCATATATACAATGTGTAATCGTTACATTATGCTTATAGGGTGATGCTGTCATTTGTGGCGTTCGTTCTAGTCCTAACCCTTGCAATGTTCGGGATGTTTGTGGTGATGCTGGTGGCCCCCCTCCCGCTGCGCCTTGGCCGAAGTCGTCTTTCACGGTCGGTGGAGGAGGCAGTTGTGTAAGCTGATCCTGTGATGGGGGGAGAGGGAGAAAAGGATTGTTGACTGGGGGGACAGGAGCAGGGAGAACTGCGTTAACATAATCCGGAGCAGGCTCCGCTAGATAGGAAGAAATAAAAGCCTCAGCTTCTGTCTGTTTATGCCTATGTACTTTAGTCGGAATCAGTGGTGGCGGCAAACTACCAGGTACTTCGGAGGGGGTCACTTTAGCTAGTCCTTCAGCGAGGACGGGATACATACCTTTGATAAGGGCATTTCTTTCTCGATCTGCTTGTTCTGCCTTAACCCGTTCCCCCTCTTCCTTTAGTTCTTTTTCTCTGGCTTTTTCTGCTGCCTCTTTACTTCTCTCTGCTTTGTGGAATTCTTTCTCTGTTCTCCTATGCGCTTCTTTACGCCATAACTCAATGGCATCTTTCTGGGACTGTCTAGCTTTCTTTTTCCACAGTGCTTCCTCTACTCTCATGATGCATTCAGCATCCCATGTTCCTGAGGCAGGCCATCTATATTTCTCCTAGATCCTGCGTGTAATCTACCCATAAGTCTAAAAACAGTATGGCATCTAGCCCATGTTTCTGGTACATAAAATGACCAGGTGTCTCTAGGCGGGACGGAAACTGACTCTTCGAGTATCCCTTTCCTAGTCCCTATCTGACGTAGTTTCGAAAACAATGGCATGTTAGAACTAACTTTAACAAAAGCACAATATACACAAGAATAGACTGAAAACAACCATTCACACTACAACATTAAAACATTAAAAACAGATACATCCTAACTAGTACATGAATAAAACATAAACCTGAAAAACTGTTTACTTTATGTACTGCAAAACAGTACAATCATACCGGTCTCGTGAAGAGACGCGTCTTTACCGTGCCTGTGTACCCAGACCCGTCTTTACCGGGCTCAAATAAATGAACCCGTCTCTATGCGTTCCCAATAACGGTACTCACCGGGAAGCAGAACTGAAGGCCTCGGAAACTCGATACTGCGTGACCGCTGCTGCTGCTGCTCATGCGCCTCGGAACAGGTGGGCCTCGTGATACCTCAGACCTTGCTCTCTTGGCTTGGACTCTGGTTGGGATGGTCCGCAATCCTCACAGCCTCGTGTGGATGCCTGGTCGCAGTCTCAGTCTCCTCCGTTGGCCTGAGGGAGTAGGCAGGAAGTCCCGCTGTCGTGTACACTTGAAGTCCGTCACGGCTGTAGAAGGGGGCAGGGGGCTGGACCTACATCTCCGGCGCGTGGGGAAGGGGACTTTTCCCTATTCGGGCGCCAGATTATGTGGTAAATAATTACCCAGTCAGAATTTCTATACATTAACAAGGATCATGCATATGAGAGGCAGAGTCCGTGGTGTCCGATTCAGAAGGGCTTTAATTCAGTAACTCGAGTTAAGGGAGAATCGGGTTCCATCACCACTAGGGATCAGGAAGGATTGTCATCTGAATCTTTATTCACAGAACACATTATATATAGTTAAAACGTACATTAACTTGCATAGAGAAGGCGGAGCGCTCCAGGCGGAGCAAGTGAAAGATGAGCACATGGGCGTGAAAAGGGCGTGTACACGTGGGTGTTTACTTGATGAGTCATAGATGTGTCATAGGTGGGTGAATACATGGAGGGGGTCTGCATGGTCAGCAGGAACCTTTACCCTACTTGTGCGCAAACTTGATCATGACGTGGAATTGACGTGTAACTGGGGGGAGCTGACTTTCGTGCTAGTAGAGGAGTCTTGAATGTCAGGACGACCTGCACCTCTGGTATTATCTGATATCTTGAGTTTGGGGGATGTATTGTCTGAAGTAAAGGTCGCTCGAGCAGAGGCTGCTCATCACTAAATGCTAATGTGTGCATATATTTCTTAGTGCATTGCGGGGGCCATGGGCCTTCTATGGATGCGAGTTCTGTAAATCACTTGAATGGAGACAGAAAGGCTAGGCCCTATCTTCTGCAGGCGGAATAGGTTTACCCTTTTCATTAAGCAGGAATGTGTTTCTGTGGAGCAGAGCAGATAACTGTAGGCAAAATACTGTCTTGGCAGGCCTAGCTGGGCACCTCTCGGCTGAGCAGGAAGTATGTGAGAGGTCAGGGATGCATAGCTAACGTGCAGTTTTCAGAATTTCAGGAGGCATGGAGCCTGAATTAGGGTCCTGGCTCAGCTGAGCCACAAAAACGAGTTCATCTCGACTTTTAAACGTGCACCATGTAAATGCATTGGAAACATAGGCCTCAGTGCAGAATTAACGTTTCTTTCATGGAGGGCCTGGTAACTGACATGCTAACATTGGACGGAAATGCAGAGGCATTATTATTACAGGCATGAGAGGAATTACATGGTGCCATGGACATACATGGGGTATATGTACATACATCGGGTGCATGTAGGGGACACACTGGCCACGTAAAATTTCTATTTCCTCAGCTCTTTGGCGGCCTCAGATGGCGTCGTTGGTGAGACCAGGGTCGCGGTGTGAGATGAAGGCAGTGCTCATCATGGTGCTGGCAGGTCAGTGCAGTAGCAGCAGCGTCGCTGTTGCTGAAGCGGTGTAGTCGGCTGACCACTGGAGTCAATGTCACCGGCATTGGCAGGCCAAGGTTGCTGTATGGAATGAGGGCGGTGCGTCGCATAACTTTACAAGCCGTGCCTCCGAACCACGGTGCAAGCAGCGGTGACTGGTCTGGTGTGGACCAGCGTCATCTGGAATACCAAGGCGTCGTCGTGAAGCGGTGCGGAGTGCAGTGCCCACAGGTCACAGTGCGAGCAGCGGCTCCATGGCGGCGTCAGCAGTTGTCTTCGGTGAGACCAGGGTTGCGGTGCGCTCTGCTGTGCCTTCAGGACACGTTGTCCGGAACGGCGTCAGACTGCGTCGGCCTTGAAGTTCCTGAAACTTCTTGAACAGGGGGCAAGCTCTACCTCAAGCCCTTGGCGATACTCAGCACAAGTAGGGAAAGTTCAGTCCAGTCATTTCACTACCCAAGGCAGAAGCAGCAGCTGCAGGCCAACCCAACAAAGCAACGACACAGCAAAGGGGCAGTACTTCTCCTGGCAGCTCTTCCAGCTCTTCTTGGCAGGTTCCTTAATTCAATCAAGTTCTAAAGTCTTTGGGTCTGGGCCCCAATATTTATACCAGCAATTCCTTTTGTTCTCTGAAGGCAGAGGGGCCTAGACCTAGTTCAAACCAGTTTGGGGTGCATTCTGCCAGGGTGCACATTCTTCCTTTGTCAGTGTGGGTCAGGGTCCTCGGACACCCCACCGTAGGTGGAGCCTGCATTGTGGAAGGCGAGCCCAGCCCTATTCAGACAAAGATGTTACTCCTCCCACCCATCTATGTGTAGATGTGCCTAGTCAGCCCTGCGGACTCACCCGGTCTCCTGGAGTCTCCCCAGCCCCTGCCACTCACAGACAGCTAATTCACAAGCTAGCAGAGGTGGGCTGGATGGTTAGGTTAGAAAACACCTACTTTCTAAAAGTGGTATTTTCAAACCCAGAATATTAAAACCACCTTCACTAAAAGATGTATTTGATCATTCTGAGTTCAGGCATACTAAACTCGAATTTCTATCATGTTCCCTGAGTCAGTTAGGATCATAGGATGTACTGATCAAACTGCCCATTCTGGTCTACAGGGAACAGGTAGCCTTGCAATAGTGAAAAACTAAGTAGGCTGTAATTTACTACCAGGACATGCCACACACCACGGCATGTCCTAACTTGTACATACAATGCACCCTGCCCATGGGGGTTCTTTGGCCCTACCTTAGGGGCAACTCACATGTAGAAAAGGGAAGGTTTAGGGACTTGCAAGTATGTGCACTTGCCAAGTCGACATGACCGCCCCAGGCTGCGCACATGGTCTGCGATGGCAAGCCAGAGATGCACTTTACAGGTTGTTTGTGTGGGTGGCTTAATCCAGTGCAGCAGCCCACCAACCGCTTTTGATTTATCGGCCCTGGCACGCGCAGTGCACTTTACTAGGGACTGACACATAAATCAAATATGCCAATCATGGAAATACCAATCCATAACACATTTTATACAGGAGCACTTGCACTTCCTCACTGGACAGCAGTGAGGAAAGTGCGCAAAATCATTACACCTGCAAAAACCAAGTCAAAACCAGGAGGTCGGAAAGCAAAGTCAGGGGAAACACGCCAAAAGATGCCAAGTCTAACAGTGCATGTAGCTCTGTCTGTTTCTAGATGTTTGAGCAGTCTGCCAGGCTGGCGCCGGCATGCATCACTTGGTTAATACTTTGCTCCTTCATTTAGGATCCAATTGACTCTCTTCAAATCAAACTGAGAGGTTTGGTTTAGCATAACAGGAGCAAGAGGGCCATGTCGGCTAGATAGCTGGCTAAATAATGATTCTATGTTGGGGAGTTGCAGACCACCAGCATCCTTTGTGGTATAGAACTTGCTCACCTTGTATCTGGGTTTGCAGTACACTTTATTTACTTATTAATCAAAGAATTGATCTCTGTTGTGGTCCGAGGTATGCTTTGGGATGGCATTGCAAATATATAATGTATACACTGCACTTCTGTCATCTTCGCTACTTGGACTCTGTCCACAAAATGGACTGTTGAAATGCTGTCCAGCATCCAAAATCTTCTGTGGCCCATTGTATCAGAGGGCATACGTTATCTCAACTTGTCATTAAGGCCCTGTGGATCAGTATCTCGAAGTATGTCGTGAAACCATCTCTGGGCTATTGAAAATCCTTAGGCAATTGGCGCTTTGAGGGCAGTGCTCTTCAAGAGTTGATTGTGTAAATGTAGACTCACCCTTGTTAATTGCTGTATCATCCTGTTGCCAGTTTCACTGTATCCATATTTTGCCTGATGAATCATATTGAGAGGTAGGCAGAATGCATGCTTCCAACACTGGGCGTGGTTCAAGCAGCACACAAGGCATTGTGCTTGTAAGAGTCTTTTATCCAAACCCTGTGGGTAGAAAATACAATAAAGAAATACAAATAAGACATTTAATATCTGGATTTCACACTTCAAAGTTTGTTTTGAGTGAACCATTAAGAACTGCATATATTGGGAGGAGGAGCTACGACAGCAAGCAAGATGGCCGCATAGTCTCCCGGCTCCGCTGACCTCCGTCTTTCGCATGAAGATCCTGTCATGTATCCTGATTTCCTGCCCCATATCCCTGTATATTAACTAATCTGCAGTCCGATGGAGCGATCCTGAGACTTTTCCGACCTTGTGGAGTAATGTCTAGGTTTGATTTGAGGCCTAACCCAGTCTGGAAGCCGGGGTCTCGAGTGCTGGTCCAGCTGGGTCCTAGTTGAACAGCGGACCGGTGAGGGCGGCAGGGTCCGGTCCATGGAACTTTCAACATCTTTTGGATTGCTTTGCTGCCGATCTGCTGCCTGGTCCCGTATCGGAGGTGAGGAGACGAGTGACGCACGAGGCAGTGTTGCGGGGGTCCCTGACCCGGAGACCTAGCGTTTGCATCGCCAGTGCCTTTGGGTTGGAGACTTGGCGTGCACTGGCGCATGTTGACTATCTGTCCCTCACGGTTCATTCCTGCTTCGACTAATCTTCCCCCGGGGAGGGGACTCTCCGTGGGGATCACTATGGCTGATGCTATGCGGAACCCGGCGGAGCGGGTTAAGTGCAGCCCGTCATTGCAGTCAGTGCTGGCAGCCCTCTAGGCACTTCAGGTGACTATGGAGGCCCAGGTCTGGAATCCTATGTCAGCAGCGGATGGCATTAGAGGGTCGGGACCGGACCTGACTCGTTGCCCGGGACCCGGCGGCCAGCTCAACTCCCAACAGACACCCCAGCGGTGCATTCAGACCCGGTGCTTGGAGCTGTGCCTGCCCCCACAGAAGTGGAACTGATCGAACATGCTGAGATCGGCGTTTCAACTATATGGTCGGAATCTTTAGTTTTGCAGCCGGCGGAAAATTTAACTGCTGTTCCCATTCTGGAAACTTTTGGTCGGAACTGTGAACTGTGTTGGATTGTGTTGCACCCCCTTCCCAGCTGGTTAATAAGATGGTGGATGGGACAGGGTCTGGCCTTGGGAGTCGGGGAGGGGCATCGCTGGAACCGGCCGTCTCCTTTGGGATTTGCCATCCTTTCTCCATCTAACAGACCATATTTCGGCAACTTTGGTGTATATTTTGACAATTTGACGATGGGGCTCTACTTATCGGAGGGAATCAGCGAATTTGATCGGGCTGAGACTGTTTGGGGTTTCACACTATGGTTTCATCAGTAACTGGATTGCTTTACTAAGTCAACGGAGACCGGGCGGGGTTTATAGTTTCCTCTGGTGTACTTTTCTATTTTGTTCTGCTCAATTGTGTCAGCTTTGTGGGGGATTCTTTGTTAAGGCGGTGAGGAGAGACCGGGAATGCGTACGATGAAGCCCTCCTCCATTTCTACTTTTAGGGTATGGGTTTAGTTCTTCTTTCTTTCTTTGTTCTTCCTATATTTTGGGTTTCAGTTATTTGGGGCGACAGGCACGCTGCTAGGGGGTAGGCCGTAGTCCTCTGCAGGGGTGCAGGGTGGGGGGTTGGGAGGGGAATTTTGTTTTCCCTTATTGTTTCTATGGCCTTTTTTCTTACATATCCTTCCTTTTGCCTTTTCTTTCGCTTCTTCCTTTTTCGGGTCCGCGTAGTGGGTCCACTCTTCTGTCAATTATCGACTTTTTTTTATCTGTGCCTATACTTTTCACTGTATTTTAGTATCATTGGGCAGGCGCTTAACTGGTGCGACCTGTGATTGTATGCTTGTTTATCCTGAATTGTATGCCTTAGCGCCACTGTCTTAAATGAGATCGATCTAATTGTGGAAATCCTACTATTTTGTCCGCCCATTATGCGACTTTGTGATATTGTATGGCACCTGATCCTTCTATTTTTATATTGTAAATGGAGCCTTTAGAATCCTGTCAATCGCCTGGTATGCTCTATAGCCAGTTTTAATTGAGGTTGTGGTACATTCGCTTCCCGGGCAGCTGAGTCTTGTCCTAACTGACTTGTTGTGATGCAACTGATTAGCGGCCGGCCCTGGTGGTTGTAGGCCCATATTTGTAACTGGTTGAAGTATCAAAGGTTTTCCAAAAAAAAAGAGCTGCATATATTCACTGAAGGTTTTTGGTAACTGATGAAGTTGCCTGTGAAGATCAGAAGTGCATATTCAAAGTCGTCCCCTGTAAAATCTAGAAGTGATGTCCTCATTGCCTTCTACAAACCAGTGCATTTTCCCATGAATGAGTATCTAAACCACCACAGTGCCCCAGATAGACTGCTCATGACATAGCAGTATGCATGAATTCATCTGAACTGGTCAGATACTCAATGGAAAGGAAATATAACACCACTTTATGAAAGATCCTATTTTTAGTTCTTTTATACACCAAAACGAACAATCATTGAAGGGTTCCAGAGATTAACTTTTAAGTTAATCGTAAATCACTGCTTGCACTCAATGTCAACTACTGCGGATAGAGGTCACTTTGGCAACTTTTGCAAATTTGTGTTAAATGCTAAATTCTTATCTCATCTGTTAAGATCTTTTTTCCTGCTAGAAAGTGTAAAGGGGAAAGGTTTTGCATTTGTAAAATTTCCAAATGACCAATTCAAAGGATCACTGGCTACGGAATAACATTTGAGAATTTCTTAAAAGCCAAAAACAACTGAACATACAAGCACCTCAATACGAGGTTAAGAAAATAGATTGGTACTAATGCAAACCTAATCCTATGCAGGAGTCTCATCCGACTGCATCAAAATGATCATAAGCTCTAAAAGCATTAAACACAACTACAGTTCCTATTTGGATCCGGGAACTCATTAACCTCGAACAGAAAAGTTAAGCTATCTTTAACTGCTCAATTGAGCGTAGACACTCTGCTCGTCTTTCAGCAAGAAGTAAGTCCATATCTACCTCCTTGGCGGATTTCTTAAAGAATTTATCTAAGGGACCCAGAACAGAGACACTCACACCGGGCGGAGCAGAGTGACTCATGTTAAAGGTGAAATGTCCAGATTAAAAGCGCTTGGTGTAGTCACTGGAAAACCACTGCTAGCTATACACAGTGCAAAGATACTAAAACAAAGCATACAACAAGCAAGATGTAAGTGACCTGGCCCAGCCCAGCCTCCTGCGGCCCTGGACGGCCACAGACGGTCCCGCCCTTGTCCTGGGCTTCTCCGGGCGCCCTCCCGCGCGCTCCCGCGCAGCGGGGATGTTAACTCCTTTTTGTAGCTTCACAAAGGTCACCAAGTGGGCGGTGCCGGCAGGGAGAGGAGCCCAGCTGGAAACGGGCGCGCGGGGACTCCTGGTCCATGGAGTCCACCCGCTCTACCCTTGCAGTCCTGCCGGTCAACGGGTGAAGCCCCTTGGAGTAGATTGGCAGCCGCTGTAAGTCCGCGAAGCGGGACCCGCGGAGCGGGTCCGGCTCACAGCAGCGGCTCACAGCAGGCTGGATCAAAGTAACACGGTGGTGAAAGTGGCGTCCGAGTGAGGAATCCGCCGTGGGTAGGTTTGGCAGCCTCTTTAAACTTGCTGTGATGGGGGCGGTGCCGGCAGGGAGAGGAGCCCAGCTGGAAACGGGCGCGCGGGGACTCCTGGTCCGTGGAGTCCACCCGCTCTACCCTCGCAGCCCTGCCGGTCAACGGGTGAAGCCCCTTGGAGTAGATTGGCAGCCGCTGTAAGTCCGCGAAGCGGGACCCACGGAGCGGGTCCGGCGAGCAGCAGCGGCTCACAGCAGGCTGGATCAAAGTAACACGGTGGTGAAAGTGGCGTCCGAGTGAGGAATCCCTAATCTATTACTAAGATGACATCCCTACTTACTTTTTTTCTCATGCCCGGGAACAATACTGTCAGTAGTGATGTCTTCCTTAGAAGTTCACTCACTTGCATAGGTAAGTAGCCAAAAGCTACTGAGCTCGTTCCAAGATCCTCCTTTCCTTGCTCTGTTTCACTGATTCCCAAACTCATCCTGTCTCCCTCCTGCCTCATACGGTCTCTCCTTCGTCTGCCTTGAACTAACTCTCCTCCCGCGGGGCACTGTCCCAAATACAAAATCACAGAACAGTAAAACACGCCCTTCTCACGCCCCTTCAGCCAGGTCTACCTTCTGTAACTTTCGATCAAAACTTCGACTTCATCTAAAAACAGTTTGGTCGTCCTTGGGTCCCAGGCACCTTCTCTGACAAAAGTATCATATCTGCATTCCTGGGCACTACCATGGCAGCTTCTCTAAACGTCCCAACTCCTAAAACAAAGGGTCATTCTGCCTAACGAGATGTATGTCATTGCACCTGCAACAGGAAACATGTGAGCAAAACAACCTTGCATGCACACAATCTTCTGTACCTTCTTTCTGTGGACAACCCTTTCCCAAGGAAAAATAAATTTCAGACCTGCAATTCAGCTAACATAAATCACAAACAGGCCTTCACATTGCAAAGCATAGAGAATCAACGTAGGCGTTTACACATACATTTCTAAATCACTTCATAGGCATTGCTTCATTATTTCTACATAAATAATAAGCAAACTAGATGTGCAGACTTTAATAGGGTACACTTTTAAATCTAATGCATCACTTTACACTCGAACTAATTATGCATCTAAAACATAATTTTGATAAAACACGACATTGATCTGCATGAATAACACAATTACATTTCTATCCACTTTAACATATGCTATTTTAGTACTGTGTGTCCAATTGACTACACATGAATACAATACTCTAAATATGCGGGTGCTGAATATCTGATTATGATGCACCCCTACAATTTTCAGACCAACATGACACTATCAGTCTGGTTCACTTCTCTGGCTCACTTTGGGCAACCAACTCCAAGTCGGGGGAGGCCAGTAAGCAGGACCGTTACCTTGCAGTCTCTAATACAGTTTCAGGCTTTGAGTGAGCCTCCATAGACCTCAATGAAGTAGTCCATGATGCAAGGGATACAGGATGCTTAAGATGCTGATCTGGTCCATGGGTGTCTGTCAACAAACACGTTGGGGGAGACTTTGGCTGGGTTCGGTCTACTGGGCTGCACTTCGGCAGTCCGTGGCATACCAGCACTTGTGACGACCAAATTTGCAAAGGCTACTTTTTAACTGTCCCTGAAGCTGTATTGGAAAGTCATCCAACTGATTCTTGGATTCCACTTTTCTGTCTGGGAAAACTTTACTATTACCCGGGCACAACAGGCACAGTCCTTCCTTGATTCACCCAAAGCAGCATGGACAGTTCAGTCTTTGGTGCAGGTGCTCTCCCCAGGTCTAGGTAACAGAAGGGGAGTCTTCAGTCCCCTCTCCAGTCCAGACGTGATCTGAGGTTTGGAAAGGTTGCCGAGAGCAGTGGGCTATCAGGTGTTGTCCCATGCGGAGGGGGTAGATATGAGGACTTCTGCTTATCCAGTATTAGGGGAATCTTTCATAGATTCACATGCCTGAATCATTCCCCTTCGTCAGGGTGGGAGTCCCGGTACATAAATAAGGTAATGTCATATATCTATATATATCTATATATCTATATATCTATATATCTATATATCTCCAAACGTCTCATGAGTATTCTCATTCAATACGCCGAAAGTGACCGGCTTAAGCTGCTAGAGGAAATAACGCAACTTAATGCTGAAATTGATAAATTCCCTCCCTCTCCGGAAATTATAAAATACCGAGAGGAAATGAATGCACGCCTAAAACGTGAAGAGGACATTATCAAAAAACGAAAGGCGTATAAGTTCCAACGCGATAGATTAGACTATGAAAACGGACAGATATTTGCGTTCGCAAAGAAATACGATAATATCAAACAGCGTCGTAATATCAATGAATCTATCGCTAACACCAACCAAAGCACAAGGGCTACTACAGGACAAACAGAGGTGTCTTCTGTCTCGGGGGACAGCTCACAGCCAGAAAGCGAATCTGACAATGAAACAAGAAGACAACTGAGGTCGGGGTTTCGCAAATATACCCCAGGGGAAGAAATGGAAGTGGTACAACAGGACCGCAAGTCAACTCTGCGGTCTGGGACAGCGGCTGCCGGCGTAAGCGTGCAAACAGGAAGCGCGCCGAGAGGCGCAAAAGCCACAAACGCCGTACCAACAGGAGGAAAGCAAAGGAAGCCGCGAACCAGATGGCAATGGAACAAAACGCCAGCACCTCAACCACAGCAGTGAATTTGACTTCCATTCCTGATAGCAACACACACTCGGTAATCAACGTGACCGATATTGAATTAACGCCTAAAGAAACATCAATCCTATCCTTGGGACTATCATATAGTCCCTGAGGAGATTTCGACTATGCCACAACCAGAGTTGATATGTTCAAATTTACGCGTAAACTTAAACTACGCAAGCATTTTGCTAATCGCATGGGAAACGCATCCAACAATGTGGGCACCCAAGGGTCAATCTCAGACCTTACAGTGAATTCTGGCCTTGATGATACAGTGGTTTTAGGAGCAGCGTTAACTCAAGAGTTGTTATCACTACAACAAGAAGAGCAAGCCTCAACAGAAAGTCAAAATGCATTGGGAGGTGAACCTCTTCCTAGGATTTGTCAGACACCATTCAAACCGAAATCAAAGTTTTGTCCCCTCATGGCCAAGGACAATGTTGATATTTTCCATGAACGTGTGAATTCCCAGTTGAAGGATTTACAAATAACAATCTCACATTCTAATAAACGGTACAATCATAAGGATGCTGAATATCATAAGCTTATTAAGAAACTTAAGGCAAACCAACATCTAGTCATCAGACAATCAGACAAGGGGGGCAATGTGGTATTGTGGCCACGAAAGATGTATTTGGAAGAAGCTCACAAACAATTAAATGACAAGGACTGTTACAAACGTGTAACCATGCAGGATGCTATTGCAGCGAAAAATGCGATATACAGTAAATTGTCTGCCTGGCGAAGTAAAGGGTTGCTGACCATGGAGGAGTATAAATTTTTGAAAAATGAACATCCTGTCACACCGGTGATTTATTTCATCCCCAAGGTCCACAAGAACTATGATCAACCACCGGGCAGACCTATTATCTCTGCGTGCAACAGTATTGGAGAATGTGAGCAAATACATTGACTTCTTTCTTCAAGATCATGTGAGAAGTTTGCCTTCCTTTGTATTGGATACAACTGATCTCATTAAAAAGCTCATTGATTTCAGATGGAATTCGACCTATATGCTGGTGTCTATGGATGTCACCTCGCTTTACACCAGCATATTCCATCAAGATGGACTAAAAGCTATCAGACACTTCCTGGGAAAAAGGGAAGCTTGCTTTAATGAACACTCGCAAATGCTGATAGAAATGATCTCAATGTGCTTGGAGAACAATATCTTTTTATTTGCCAAACAATTGTTTCTTCAGACCAGAGGTGTAGCCATGGGGGCCTGCTTCTCTCCCAGTTACGCCTGTCTGCACATGGGGTACTGGGAGGAGCAGGTCCTAATGGGGGAACATTCTGTCATCATGAGTACAAAGGTGAAACTCTGCTCTAGATACATTGATTGGTTTTTTGTTTGGGATGGGACTGAGACTGAGGTGAGAGATTGTATACAAATACTTAACAACAACAATCTCAATATCCAGCTCACTAGCACCATCAGTGCTCAATCAGTCATCTTCTTGGATGTTGAGATATATGTTCAGGGAGACACTCTCCAAACTAAACTGTACCGCAAACCCACGGCAGGGAACACACTGTTGCATGCGGATAGCCATCATCCTGCACATCTGATACGCAGCATCCCCTACGGGGAGATGCTGCGTGTCAGAAGAATATGCAGCAGTGAAGAGCAATGCCGTGTGGCTCAGCTACAATGTAGGGAACGTTTTCTTCAGCGTGGCTATAAACCAGCTATTGTAGATAATGCCATTACTAGGGCCAACAAATTGAACAGGCTAGAACTCCTAGGCTTAGGAGATTCTAATGAACCTGCCGTTTCTATTAGTGGACCTGATGAGGAAACTAGACTGATTATTGGGTTCAGCAATCAGCATAGGATGATTCAGAAAATTGTTAAGGACAATTGGTCATTGATTTCGAATGATCCTATTCTAGGTGCCACTATGCCCAAATACCCTAGTATTACATACCGGAAAGCACGATCTATGAAGGATAGCTTGGTATCCAGTAGCCCAGAAGTAATCACATCAACATGGCTAGACGACAGCAAGGGATTCTTGCGATGTTCTACGTGCAAGGCATGCAAACATGGGGTGAGTAAGTGTGAGGTAGTTACACCTTTATCCCCTACCCCCATTAAAATCAAACAAAAACTAAACTGCAAAACAGAGTTTGCGGTCTATGTTTTGGAATGCCCATGCGGGCTCAGATATGTAGGCAGCACAAGACCGCAGGTTCATAAGCGGATCTTACAACATCTTCGTGCAATAACACATGCTGATCCTACATATCCAGTAGCTAGGCATTTTGAATTAATGCATGGGAAAGATGCCTCTGCTCTAAAATACTTTGTTATAGATTGCATCCCCCCCAAAGAAGAGGTGGCGATAGAGAGGCCTTATTAAGAAAGTTGGAGACCTGTTATATAATATCTCTCGATACTAAAGCACCTCATTGTCTCAATATGGGAGAGGATTGCTATACTCATCTATAACTTCTTTTGAACACCCTTGCTGTTTTACAATCTGTACACTGTCCTTAAATGAACATGGTTTAGTCCTGCGATAACTAACAACCAGAAATCTTTTAGCCATGTAAATTATATGAACCCTGGAACCTCGTTTTTTGACCCACTTTTATAACTTTATTTAAGAATAATGATTTATCTTTTCTTTTTGCACTTTTCACTTTAATGTAGCAGTTTACAGCCATTTACATGTAGATGCATGAACTATTGCGTATTTTGCACAAATAATTGATGATTGTGGAATTCCGTATATGACAGCCCACTTGGGCAGTATAACCTCTTACCAACAATGCACTTTAAGGGTAACCATGACAATTTGGCCCGTTTTACAAAAGTGTTGTGTACTCTTTATTCAATTTATGCTTGAAGAACATATACAAGCGAGTACCTTTTGTGGACAATTTTTAATGGTATTATAATTTAAATTATTTATTGGCTTTTAAATCTTTTGTACATTATGAAGTTTTATCTATTAGCCAATGCCATGAGTTTTATTGTCGCAATTCCATTTTACAAAAAATGTATGTTATCTTTGTGCAAACTTGCATTTATGCAGCAATTCTACAAATGTTTGTAGTTTTAAAGAAAGCTGAGTATGTTCTCGCTTTCTATGACATGTGATGGCACTACTTGCACTTTAAAAGGGGTGGTCATCCCTCGTGACGTCATGTGAACAAGGGTTTTTTAACCCGAAACGCGTCATGGCGGATTGGTGCTGGGCTAAACTTTAAATAAAATCGTATTGCACCACTTCTGGGTCTCGCCTGTTCCTGCTTGTTGGTGTGGCTAACTGCGCTGCGCTACATCTGCTGAGAACTGAACGTACCTCATATATATATATATATATATATATTACCTACTGGCGATAGCCAGTAGGTATATATAGTTAGAATTTTCAAAAATCCCATAGGAAAAAAATCCTATGTCGAATAACTTTGGCTTATGAGGACAGAATTGGCTGAAATTTTCAGGAAAATGGAACATTTTGTTTCTGAGCAGCCCCTGAAAATTTGGGGGGGTTTCGTCAAGGGGGGGCCGAGAAAAAAGGGGGGTCCCAAAACGTGTTTTTCCCATGCAATTTTCCATAGGGCGGTTGGCCTCACTTTTAGCCTGAACGGCTGAATGGATTTACACCAAACTTGGCAAAATTGTAGGGACTGGTAGCCCGATGTGCCTTTGCTATGTCTCAAGATATAGGCTCCAGTGGTTTTTACGAAAATTAACTTTGAAAAATATATATTGGGCTACATTGGGCTATATATATGTTGGAGCCCAAATGTAGCCCAATGTAGCCCAATGTAGCCCAATGCAGCCCAAAGATGGCCGCCAGAGACAAAAAAAACAAATGTAGCCCAAATATCAGCCAGATGTAGCCCAACTATAGCCCAATGACAGATTGTCCCAGAGTGTTCTAAAGAACAACTAGAGTGCTAACAGTCCTACTTATTACAAAGGTATGGCACACCTGAAGCCATCTTGATTGGAATAAAGTGGTAACTCTTAAAACATTTAATTTAAAAAGGAACAAAATGAGGGGGTTCATTTTGCCATAGAAAGTATGATTAGCGAATATATGACGAAATCCCGCATACCATCAGTCCGCAAAAAAAATCCCGCATGTACTATTAGGCCGCAAATTAAAATAACGAAAACTTTTAGAACGAATATGCCTTTAGCATACACTAAACAACTAAACTACCCTAAACCCTAAAACACTACCCCCAGCATGACCCTACACTACACAAACAGTACAACACTACCCTAAACCCTAAAACACTACCCCCAGCATGACCCTATACTACACAAACACTACAACACTACCCTAAAACACTACCCCCAGCATGACCCTACACTACACAAACACTACAACACTACCCTAAACCCTAAAACACTACCCCCAGCATGACCCTACACTACACAAACACTACAACACTACCCTAAACCCTAAAACACTACCCCCAGCATGACCCTACACTACGCAAACACTACAACACTACCCAAAACCCTAAAACACTACACCCCAGCATGACCCTACACTACGCAAACACTACAACACTACCCTAAACCCTAAAACACTACCCCCAGCATGACCCTACACTACACAAACACTACAACACAACCCTAAACCCTAAAACACTACCCCCAGCATGACCCTACACTACGCAAACACTACAACACAACCCTAAACCCTAAAACACTACCCCCAGCATGACCCTACACTACGCAAACACTACAACACTAACCTAAATCCTAAAACACTACCCCCAGCATGACCCTACACTACGCAAACACTACAACACTACCCAAAACCCTAAAACACTACACCCCAGCATGACCCTACACTACGCAAACACTACAACACTACCCTAAACCCTAAAACACTACCCCCAGCATGACCCTACACTACGCAAACACTAAAACACTACCCAAAACCCTAAAACACTACACCCCAGCATGACCCTACACTACGCAAACACTACAACACTACCCTAAACCCTAAAACACTACCCCCAGCATGACCCTACACAACGCAAACACTACAACACTACCCTAAACCCTAAAACACTACCCCCAGCATGACCCTACACTACGCAAACACAACAACACTACCCTAAACCCTAAAACACTACCCCCAGCATGACCCTACACTACGCAAACACTACAACACTACCCTAAACCCTAAAACACGACCCCCAGCATGACCCTACACTACGCAAACACTACAACACTACCCTAAACCCTAAAACACTACCCTCAGCATGACCCTACACTACGCAAACACTACAACACTACAACACTACCCAAAACCCTAAAACACTACCCCCAGCATGACCCTACACTACGCAAACACTACAACACTACCCTAAACCCTAAAACACTACCCCCCAGCATCACCCTACACTACAACACTACCCAAAACCCTAAAACACTACCCCCAGCATGACCCTACACTACGCAAACACTACAACACTACCCTAAATCCTAAAACACTACCCCCAGCATGACCCTACACTACGCAAACACTACAACACTACCCAAAACCCTAAAACACTACACCCCAGCATGACCCTACACTACGCAAACACTACAACACTACCCTAAACCCTAAAACACTACCCCCAGCATGACCCTACACTACGCAAACACTACAACACTACCCAAAACCCTAAAACACTACACCCCAGCATGACCCTACACTACGCAAACACTACAACACTACCCTAAACCCTAAAACACTACCCCCAGCATGACCCTACACTACGCAAACACTACAACACTACCCTAAACCCTAAAACACTACCCCCAGCATGACCCTACACTACGCAAACACTACAACACTACCCTAAACCCTAAAACACTACCCCGAGCATGACCCTACACTACGCAAACACTACAACACTACCCTAAACCCTAAAACACTACCCTCAGCATGACCCTACACTACGCAAACACTACAACACTACCCAAAACCCTAAAACACTACCCCCAGCATGACCCTACACTACGCAAACACTACAACACTACCCAAAACCCTAAAACACTACCCCCCAGCATGACCCTACACTACGCAAACACTACAACACTACCCAAAACCCTAAAACACTACCCCCAGCATGACCCTACACTACGCAAACACTACAACACTACCCAAAACCCTAAAACACTACCCCCAGCATGACCCTACACTACGCAAACACTACAACACTACCCAAAACCCTAAAACACTACACCCCAGCATGACCCTACACTACGCAAACACTACAACACTACCCAAAACCCTAAAACACTACACCCCAGCATGACCCTACACTACGCAAACACTACAACACTACCCTAAACCCTAAAACACTACCCCCAGCATGACCCTACACTACGCAAACACTACAACACTACCCAAAACCCTAAAACACTACCCCCAGCATGACCCTACACTACGCAAACACTACAACACTACCCTAAACCCTAAAATACTACACCCCAGCATGACCCTACACTACGCAAACACTACAACACTACCCAAAACCCTAAAACACTACCCCCAGCATGACCCTACACAAACACTACAACACTATCCTAAACCCTAAAACACTACGCCCAGCATGACCCTACACTACGCAAACACTACAACACTACCCTAAACCCTAAAACACTACCCCCCAGCATCACCCTACACTACGCAAACACTACAACACTACCCAAAACCCTAAAACACTACCCCCAGCATGACCCTACACTACGCAAACACTACAACACTACCCTAAATCCTAAAACACTACCCCCAGCATGACCCTACACTACGCAAACACTACAACACTACCCAAAACCCTAAAACACTACACCCCAGCATGACCCTACACTACGCAAACACTACAACACTACCCTAAACCCTAAAACACTACCCCCAGCATGACCCTACACTACGCAAACACTACAACACTACCCAAAACCCTAAAACACTACACCCCAGCATGACCCTACACTACGCAAACACTACAACACTACCCTAAACCCTAAAACACTACCCCCAGCATGACCCTACACTACGCAAACACTACAACACTACCCTAAACCCTAAAACACTACCCCCAGCATGACCCTACACTACGCAAACACTACAACACTACCCTAAACCCTAAAACACTACCCCGAGCATGACCCTACACTACGCAAACACTACAACACAACCCTGAACCCTAAAACACTACCCCCAGCATGACCCTACACTACGCAAACACTACAACACTACCCTGAACCCTAAAACACTACCCCCAGCATGACCCTACACTACGCAAACACTACAACACAACCCTAAACCCTAAAACACTACCCCCAGCATGACCCTACACTAAACAACCACCACAACTCTACACTACACTAACACAACACTACACTACACAACACTACACTACACTACACAATCACTAACCCATGAAAAAATTAACACAAACTCACTTACCTCTCTCGTCATCGTGGTTTTCACAACGCAAATGCATTTACCATACATGCCTTTAAAACGTAATTCTTTGTAAAGGCATGCGCGATAAATGCACATGCGTTTTGAAAAAATGCGGGATAATGGTATGCGAGCTCAATGACCTTGCGGGATAATGGTATGCGGACTGAAAGTCTGCGGGATAAAAAATGCGGGAAAATGGCTGCAAACCATGATTAGCAGCAGACTTTCCTGGTGAGCACTAGCTTTACTACAGTGATCTAATGAGCAACTAGAGTGCTAACATTCAGAATTTATGGCAAATGTGTGACACATCTGAATGCCTTCTTGATAGAACCAAAGTAAACAAGCATTGAAAATGCAATAGATCTCGTCCTCGTTTAAGTTAAAGCCATTCTGTTTGTAATGAGGTGGCTTTTTAGCTTTGCTTTTATTAGTGTTTTTAAAACTTTCATGTAAATAACATGCATATGTATGCATATATGTATATGTATGCATGCATTTATATTTATATAGATATGCAGATTACATATGTTTATATATGTATACTACCTACTGGCGATAGCCAGTGGGTATATATAGTTAGGATTTTTTCTCTATGGGATTTCTGAAAATTCTATGTCTAATAACTTTGGCGTTTGTGGACGGAATTGGCTGAAATTTTCAGGAAAATGGCACATTTTTTTTCTGAGCAGCCCCTAAAAATTTGGTGGGGTTTCGTCAAGGGGGGGCCGAGAACAAAGGGGGGTCCCAAAACGCGTTTTTCCCATTCATTTTTCCATAGGGCGGTTGGACTCACTTTTAGCTCGAACGGCTGAATAGATTTACATGAAACTTGGCAAAATTGTAGATATGGTTTGCCCGACGTGCCTTTGCTATGTCTCAATATATGTGCTCCAGTGGATTTTGAGAAATTAACGTTTAAAAAAATATATATATCTGTGACAGCGCTCCGGTTAGCGCCCCGGTTCGCGTACCTGACGCGTAACGGAACTTCGCGAAGCGAATCTGATTGGCTCTCCGGTGTCTGTCAACATTCTAAACAAACCGGAGCGGCCGCCATCTTGTCTCTCGGTACGATCGAGAGACAAGATGTGGTGAAAAACGAAGGGGGAAATGAAGGAAAGGGGGCAAGGTAGACCACTCCTGACCCCCTAGGATTGATGAGGGGGATATTAAAGTGCCCCGCGGGGCAAAAAATTTTGCGATTTTACGCCGTAGAGGCGGGTCCCGGTACGCGAACCGGGCAGCTCACCGGGCAGCTAACCGGGCAGCTAACCGGCAGCGTAGCTGTCAACATTGTAAACAGTCCGGAGCGGCCGCCATCTTGTCTCTCGGTAGGTTCGAGAGACAAGATGTGGTGAAAAAAGAAGGGGGAAATGAAGGAAAGGGGGCAAGGTAAACCCCTCCTGACCCCCTAGGATTGATGAGGGGGATATTAAAGTCCCCCGCGATTTTTCGCGGTAGAGGCGCTTCCCGGTACGCGAACCGGGCAGCTAACCGGCAGCGTAACAGGAGTCCGCCATCTTGTGTTTTTGGAGCGTCCGGTTCGCGTACCGGGTAGCGTCCCGGTAAGCGTAACAAGGGGAAAACCAAGAGAAACAGTAAAAAAAAAATTAAGGGAATAGATTTCCAGCAAACTTGGCAAAATTGTAGGGACTGTTTGTTTGATGTGCCTTTGCAAGGCCTCAAGATATGTGCACGTGTGGATTTTGTCTAAGGTTAAAAAAAAATATATATATTTGTAAGCGTGCTCCGGCACGCTTACGTTACGGGTTTTGTTTGCGCTGCAGAACCGATACGTCACGGTTATGCGACACGTCATGAGGCGTCTCACGTGGCTACGTGATACGTCACGTAATAAAGAATATATTTTACAGCTATAGATATTAGCTTTTAAAAAACCAATGAAATTCACTGAAAAAACCATAGGTTATAGACCATATATAGTTAGGAATTGCATTTACAAAACCTTGAAAATTCACTGAAAACACCATAGGTTAGAGACCATATATAGTTAGCTGGACATTTTATTGACATAAAACCAATGAAATTCCATATATAGTTAGTTGCACTAACTATATCGCGCACCCGCAATCCACTGCTGATGATGTCACATATTACATCATTCATGACATGGTCAGTGACATCACTGATGACATCACTGATGACATCTCAAATGACATCACTGATGACATCACTGATGACATCTCAAATGACATCAGTGATGACATCATAACACACCAATACCAGTTACTACATACGCACTCACTGATTCCTACGTCTACACACACATTCA
Source organism: Lissotriton vulgaris (assembly GCF_964263255.1). Taxonomy (NCBI): domain Eukaryota; kingdom Metazoa; phylum Chordata; class Amphibia; order Caudata; family Salamandridae; genus Lissotriton; species Lissotriton vulgaris. The sequence continues at coordinate 1,331,452,724 of NC_141695.1, read as the reverse complement.
CTCATTCACCCATACAATCACTCATACATACAGTCACTCATTATTACAACACTATCATATGCACTCATACACCTATGCAGACACTCACACACTGCCACTCATCCATGGAGTTACTCACACACCTAGTCAGTCCTGTAAAGAATCAATCACACTTCCATTTCCTCATCTATACAGTTAAACACAGAACACCATACTTCAGTGACATCACTGATGACATCACTGATGACATCTCAAATGACATCACTGATGACATCTCAAATGACATCACTGATGACATCATGACACACCAATACCAGTTACTACATACGCACTCACTGATTCCTACGTCTACACACACATTCACTCATTCACCCATACAATCACTCATACATACAGTCACTCATTATTACAACACTATCATATGCACTCATACACCTAGTCAGTCCTGTGAAGAATCAATCACACTTCGATTTCCTCATCTATACAGTTAAACACAGAACACCATACTTTTCACACATATACTAACACATACTTACTCTCTAATACAATCACTGATACAAGTACACATTGATATGCACAGTCACACACCTCCCAGCCAGCCACACACACACTCAGTCTTCCATACATCCACTCATTCTTCAATATGTAAAACATATTTAAACTTTACAAAAACACAGACACTAGATGATGTCATCAGTGATGTCATTTGAGATGTCATCAGTGATGTCATCAGTGATGTCATTTGAGATGTCATCAGTGATGTCACTGACCATGTCATGAATGATGTAATATGTGACATCATCAGCAGTGGATTGCGGGTGCGCGATATATAGTTAGTGCAACTAACTATATATGGAATTTCATTGGTTTTATGTCAATAAAATGTCCAGCTAACTATATATGGTCTCTAACCTATGGTGTTTTCAGTGAATTTTCAAGGTTTTGTAAATGCAATTCCTAACTATATATGGTCTATAACCTATGGTTTTTTCAGTGAATATATATATATATATATATATATATATATATATATATATATATATATATATATATATATATATATATATATATATATATATATATATATATATATATACACACACACACACACACAGGCTCTTGGCCAAAGTTTGGTCCTTTTCACAAAAGGACATGGATGTTACTAATGAGGCCTCTGACCATTACTATATATCTGTATCTGTGACATTACTTTATTTATATACCGGGGACACCCACCTCGACGACGGGGAATGATTCAGGCATGTGAATCTATGAAAGATACCAATAATGGATAACTACAGGTAAGTAACGCATTTCTTTCTCTGAATTGAGCTTCAGGCAGCTGCTGTTCATCCAGAATGCGAAGTCTTTCATTCCTTCCTTGGAAGCGGTGTCTGGTGATGTGTCCTTCCTTGGTGAGGGAGAGGATGAGTTTGATGTGGTCGGTGTAGGATACTATGCCTAGTCAATGCTTTCTGATAATGGTAGCGAGGGAGGATATGTAATTGTTGAAGACCGTAGAGTTGAGTGATTATCCTGGGGGTACTCCGCAGCTGATGTCTGTGGGTTCGGAGAAGGGCAGGAATCTGATTCTTTGGGTTTGGCAGGTGAGGAAGAAGCGGATCCAGTCTAGGACCGTTCCCTGTATGCCGACGTCATGGAGTCTGGTGATGAGTGTGCAGTGGGTGACTGTCGAAGGCTGCAGAGGTCTAGTAGGATGAGGGCTGCCGTGTGGCCCTGGTCGAGGAGAGTACAGATGTCATCTGAGGTGGCTAGGACAGGTGTCTCCGTGCTGAGGTTGCTGCAGAATCCAGATTGGGAGGAGTCTAGGATTGAGTTGGATTTGATGAGGTTGATGTTTACTATCTTCTCAGTGACTTTGGCTGCGAAAGGGAGGGGAGCTGGGTCTGAAGTTCTTGAGGTTCGTCTGGTCTGCAGAGGGCTTCTTGAGGAGGCGATTGGCTTCTGCACATTTCACGTCCTCTGAAAACATGCCAGATTCAAAGGTGGTCTTGATGGTGCGTCGTATTTTGGGTGCTGTAGCTGCAGCAGCTCTGTGAAAGATGTGTGGTGGGCAGGTGTCAGTTGAAAGTTTGGGAGCGTTCTGGCCTAGTTGAAATTACTCTTTGTGGATTTGATGTGCTGGTGGTATTCTGTCATGGCGGTTTTGTAGGTGGTGTGTGCTTCTGGGGGTTTGCTGTTTCTCCATGCTTTATCGAAACATCGACACGTGCGTCTGGATTCTCGGAGGTTGGTGGTGAACCAGGTGGCTTTCGTGGGGCGTGGTCTGTCAGAGTTCTGGAGGGGGGGGGGGTGAGCGTGTTTGTGCATTTGGTGATCCATCTGTGGAGTTCGTTGGCTGCCGAGTTGATGTGTGGTGTGATGGGAGGAGGAGCACGGTTGAGGTGCTCTTTAGTGACCTTGCTCCAATTCCTGCACAGTGGCGTGGTGTAGGCTTGTGCGCTGCGTGTTTTGAGGAGGAGAAATGTATGCTGTGGTGATACGTCCAGAGGAGTTGAATTGTATGGCTGAAGCTTGTTTCCTCCTGCGAAGATGGGGTCCAGGGTGTGCCCTGCCTTGTGGGTGCATGCGGTGACTAGCTTTTTCAGTCAGATGTTTGCGAGGTTGTCCTGGAGGGCAGTGGAGTTGGGGTCCCTAAGGTTGTTGAGGTGGAAATTCAAGTCTTCGAGCAGTACATAGTCCATGGAGGTGATGGCGTGCGGCGCAATGAGGTCTGGTGGTTGAGGTGAACATGGTGCGCAGTCTGGGAGGGCTGTAGGAGAGGGGCTTCGTAGGGTCGTTATGTGGTTGGTCTGGAAGTGGAGGTGTTCCATGGGGCATGAGGAGTCGTTCAAAAAAACAAACCGCATCAGTCCAAAACTTTGGGACTGATCATGAAGACAGTAGAGGTGTGGAGAAATAATGATGCTGGCAAAAGCTTTTAAGTTATGTGGTCGTAATGCGCCCAGGAGAAGTGACATTTTCAGAATATCAAAGGTTTGAACAAGCATCCCAGTCCATTATTTTGCACACCCTGCCAGTTCAGTTTGGACCCAGCCAAATGCAAATCAGTTTTTGACCCTGCCCCACTGGAAGCAGGCCAGGTCCTCTCTGAATCAGAAGACATGCATTCAGTGACCGTTTTTTGCCCCTTTATTATGGCTCATCACAAGGGCATTCCATCAAACACTTTTTTTCACCACAAGTTTGATGGGTATGTATAGATGCGGATACTGTGCCACTGGAACCAAGCAGTACCCCAGTTCGGACTGGACTGTTCAAGTGGAGCAGGGTAAAGACAGATTTGCATATGGTTAGATCCAAACTGACGTGGCAATTGTTTGTAAAAGAACAATGGACTGATATTCAGCCCTAGTAATTAACATTGGCTGTGATTAATTCACTCATTCCATTCATCACTTTTCATATGCTTCAGTGAGGCACTTTATAATGCAGCTTGGTTGTTTGAGGCAGCGCACATCATAAGAAATTTTCCTCTGATCTAGTTCTCTTAAAATGGAGTACCACCATTTTTTTCATTTTACAGGCCAATTCTGTTTATTCAAGCCACAGGACAACTTAATACACAACTGGATGCCTACAACCCAAGGGGCCGGCAGCTTCAACAAACATGCAGTTTGTGATTTTACAGTTTCTCATACAACCCTGAGTCCCGCAGTGTTGGTGTTACTGAGGCATTCTAACAATGTCAAAACACTAAAACCCCAACCACCCCTCCCCCACTCTCGTCCCCCAGCTCCTTCATAGGATGCAACGAAGTGGTCGGTCACAAGGCAGTTTTGTGTCCAAGGCTCGGGTAGCTTAAAGCTTAGGGATCAGGATGCCTAACATTTAGTGGAGATCTGGGAAGACTCTGGCGGTGGAAGAAAGCGGAGTAGTTTGAGATCTGTCTGGCATGACAGTTCATTAAATTTTGATGAGCAGATACCAATATACCAATAAGGGGTACCTGTTCAGGGTTTGCTTCACCCTTGGTCACGGGCTAGAAACCATTTCTCCATGCCCAAAATGAGCCATAGTTGTGGAACGAAGCTGAGAAATCCGGACTCTTCATGCGCCAAAAGGTGAGGATCACCTGATGAGCCACTCGCAGCACAAGCGACACTTCTTTCCCCTGCTGCGAGAGAAATGGGAACATCAGAGAATTAGGCAGTGCAAGAATGGTGTATGTGGGGAACCTTGGAATCGAGGTGTTAAAAAGGTCTATTAATGTCTTTAAGAACATGTTCCTAAAAGTGTGTTAGCTTTAGGCAATGCCATAGGAGATGTAGTGGCATGCCCGTCCCTCCACAAACCCTCCAACAGTATTTGGAACACTTGGGGTTCGAGGATCAGAGTTGCGCCGGGGGTCCGGTACCAGTAGGTCACGATCTTATACGTGGCCTTGCAAAACCTATTATGAGCTGTATGCCAGGCACTGTTCAAGATGTCCTTCTGCTCGGCGTACGAATCTAATTGCACATCTCAATTCAAGGATTCTTTATTAGATTAAAAATCACCGTAAAAGCACATACATGTATATAACAATTAAAAAATTCATTAAATCTTTATCAGAATCCTAATTATAATAGTTTTTTTATACATGTAAAAAAAGGAGAAGGAGAAATGAGACACTTTAAAAGATATAATACCAGTTTTGGAAATCATTCCTCTCCTCTGGTTACCCTTAATCGGACCACCACTTTAATAAAATTCATTATACAACACAATGTTAAAGGGTCAGATGCTTGCTGTAAATAGTTTAAGGCCTCTCGAGCATGTTTCAAATTGGCTTGTTTTAAAATGTTTACCAAAAATCTACACCTGGGCATTGAATAAAAGGGGCACAATAATACAAAGTGAAGGGAATCCTGCGGAGACCTATTGTCGCAGCCGCAGGTTCCCTTCTGCTAAATTGTAGTTAAAAACCCTGCTGGTGATGCCAATAAATACGGTAATAAGTTAAGTCTAAAACGGCACATCAGAAATCTGTCCTGAGCGTTTTGCATGAGGTACAAATATGGCTCCATTCCCTCGGTGCTCTTAACCAGGTTATGAGCCCTCAGTCTTTTTAGACCCTTCAACCTCAGCGCTCTGTGATGCTTTTTGGGCTAAAGTTTTTTTTACTATCACTTTGTGCTGGGGTACAATGCTACCGGGTCAGTAAAGAGATTCCTGTAGCCAAGAGCCTCTCAGGTACTCTTTACATAATTGAGCCATGGGATTCTCATACATTTGTCTCTTCCTAGGCAATCATTTAAAATTTCCCTGCTCAGAGACTCCTCTGGGTTAGACCAAATTTTTAACCAGGCCACCATAGGTCTAAGTTTTACCAGGTCTTCCAAGTATGGCCTCCCTAGTTCCCTCTGAGCTATGATGCCAGCGGTGCTTGGGGGGGCTTTCAGGATGATTCCTAAATATTTATTTTCTTCCCGCTGAATTTTCGCAGTGTTGGCAAAGCCCCATACCTCTGCCCCGTAGTTCAATTTGGAGCAGCATATGGAGCTGTACAGGTTCATCACCTGTTCGGGGCACAATCTACCTAACCTCCTCCCATAACTTGCAATAGCACCATTAGTAGCAATCATTTTACAACAACGCACCTCAACCAGGGAATTAAATTGTAGAGACCCATCAAAAAGTAAACCTAGATAGGAAAATGTTTTGACCTTCTATTTTGTGGCTTCCTATCATGTACGTGGATTTGGAGCATGGTTTATTACCGGCAAACACATGATTTTCCCAGATTAACAAAGATCTAAAGAACCTATAACTTGACAAATCCATCAATCAAAATCTGTAGGCTCCTGGGCGTAAGTGCGAGCAGGACTGCGTCATCTGCATAGAGTAAAACGGGGATATGACTCGACCCCACCCTTGGACAATCTGTCCTTAAATTTAACAGGAACTGCTGCAGGTTGTTTATATAGAGTGAAAATAAAAATGGGGCAAGAATGCAGCCTTGCCGTACCCCACTCCTACAGGGAAATGAATCGGTCAACCCCCCTCCCTATTGAAGCGGACTTTTGCAGAGGTGTCACTATGGAGTTCCCTTAAAATATTAATTAGGCCAACCTCAATCCCCATAAGGGACATAACCCAGAGTTTCTCCCTATTCACGTGATCGAATGCCACTGCCAAGTCCATGAACCCCATATAGATGGCTTCATTGCTGGCCTTGGTGTATTTGGCAGTCAGCATATAGAGGTTCAAACATTGGTCACTGGTGGACCTTCCCATCCTGAATCCATACTGAGTGTCCGAAATGTTATTTTCCTCTGTCCACTCAGTCTGTTGATCCCCCTTCCCAGGAGTTTGGCAGACACGTCTATCAAGGAAATCGGGCGATAACACTGGGGATCGTCCCTATTGCCCTACTTAAAAATTGGGACGATTATGGCCTTTGACCATGAGGGCGGCAAACCACAAGTAATTGCTGTATTTATAACCCTAGTCATTATGGGGGCCCACAGTTCTACACAGCTCAAAAACAAATCAGGGGGGATCCTGTCTGGGCCAGGGGCTTTATTTTTCGTCAAACCCTCTATTCCAACAGTAATCTCCTTAATGGAAAAAACTACAGGTGTGCCCTGATGTGAGCTCCATGCATACTCTTCTATTATTCCTGGCTCGTGATTATACAGCCCCTTATAGTGGGAAACCCACTGATCTGGTAGAATGTTTGATCCTATCTCCGGGACATTGTTTTCCTGGAAATTTGGTTGGTTAATGATTCTCCAGAATTCGGACATGTCCCTGTTTTCCCCCGCTACTCTGAAGTCTGCCCACACTTCCCCCTGTAGGGCTTATTTCCTCCTCTTGGTCTCCCTCTTATATTTGGTCCTGCTCATAGCAATTTCATGGATATCCCTTGGTTTATTTATTATTTTATTTTAAAAAATTTCAAAACTTTACTGTGCATCAGAAAAATACAGTTACGGGCCCACAACCACATGGGCCGGCCTCGAAGCAATCATGAGCACAAAAAGTGAGGATAGAGCAGTCCAGCAGTCCCAAACAACAAAATGCAAAAGTGTCCAGGACATGGCATATGGAAAGAGGGACCGCCAGGTAAAGGAGGAATTAGGTTAATTTTATATTTTGTAGATAAGAAGGATCAGACGCAAACAATTTATCAAAGTAGTGGCAGGCAACGAACCAGCAAATCAGCGACAGTACGAGAGAGAATAATTGAAAAAGCAGCAAAAAATATGCTTCAGGATAATACAACGAACAAACAGTACATGCTGGTAATCGCCCGCCCCACGGACTCAGTACTCCCACATCCACAATAAGAAAAGAATGAGCAGCAAAAAGAATAGTCCGCGCTACCCCTAAACACCCGTCTGACCCAAAGAAAAAGGAAAAAGGAAGAGAAACCAAGAAGAGGAAAAATTAAGGCCCATAGAAACTGAAACTAAACAAAATCCCCAACCCCCCACCCTGCACGCGTGCGGAGGCTACAGCCTACCCCCCCCCCCCCCCCCTCCCCCCTAGCAGTGTGCCTGTCGCCCAGAAATAGAACCGAAATTTAGAACAGAAAAGGGAAAGAAGAAAAGAAAAAATGTAATTCACAGAAGACCGGAGGAGGGCCACAGAGCTAAAACCAAAACTACCATCACACATCACTCCGCCGCCCGATCCCAGACCCCGCCACCAACACGATACCTATATTCAATGACCCCGGCAGTCCATCAAGATCCCAGCAGTACAAGAAAAACAGTCCGAACATAAGAGGAGACCACCTCAACCTTGCCCCCTGCGATGTGAGGCAGTGACAGTCCAGCCACATGGTAGACATCTTGAGAGGCGAGCGAGCAAAGTGACCACATCCGAGCGGGGGGGTGTCCATCAAAGTCCATCCGAAACACAGCCATGTAGATGACAATGGTACAGGAACCACCCGGCCAGGGCAGTGGCAGCAGCTGCAGAATAACGTAGAAGTCTCCAATAGACCACAAAGGAGTATCCAAACATGGCATCCGTAGATAAGACCCCATCCCCTGAAGCAGCACACAGACATCCGACCGCTGCGTTTCCATCACAGACAGCATCTCGAGGGTATCGGGATCACATACCTCCAACTCCTCCGAGCACACCTGGGCAGGTAGTCCACAGAAGTCGGACACCAGATGTGGCGCAGCGTCCCGCACTCGTGAATGTGTCCGGTCTGGTAGAGGCACTACAGAGAGAACAGCATCTAGACTGTGCCCTAGGTCACAGGCGTTGTTATGTAAAGCAGTTCGAAAGGTATACAGGGCTTCCAAAATGTCCGCAGTCCGCACTGGTGCCTTAGGAGAGAATGATGTAGCAATTCCCTGTTGACGGGGCTCGGAAACTCGTGGCAGCCCACCAGACTGGACACCCACGTCTCCATCGCAAAGCTGAGCACCTCGCCGGTGCCCTACATGGCATCGCCGGGCCGGGGGCACAAAGGGAACATAGACCATCGTACACTGTGCAGGTGTAAACAGAGCGTCAGCAGCGGCCGTGTCACCAGGTGCAGTCCGAGATCATGGGGAATAAGTTGCGGTTGCTCGGTCTTCAAGATGGCCCCCACCGCCTCACACCGCGAGGCAAGAGGCGAACAAAGGCATCCACAAGTCTGGGGGGTGATACATTGTTGCGATCACAGCTGCCATGCCCCCCGCGTAAAGAGGAGCAAAGCGAAGCAGGATAGAAAGTAGCAGAGGAAAGATCCAATTTAGCCGCTGCACTCCGTAGGTCGGCTCGGTCCCGTCTATTGTGTTGTTGTGGGTGAAGGCAGCCGATCCCGGGGAACAAAGACCCTTCAGCACCGGGCAGCGTCCGGGAGAAGGCGAGAACGCTACACCGCTTCCACCGCAGGGAGCGCATAGAGAGACACACCGTCGGAGTCGGGGTCCTCTCCCATGCCCGAAAATTCGACTCAGGAGCAGGAGGGATGCAAGGATAGGTGACGGGACGGGAGGAAAGCGGAAGGGTCGGCGGAGCCGAAGGATCAGGCGGCCATCATGGCTGCAAGCTAGGCTCCTCCCCCCTTGGTTTATTTTTGAGGCTGCTTTTAAGCTCCCTTAAGGCCTTTGAGCAATCTTGATCAAACCATTGTGGGTTACAATGGTTCCTTATGCCCTAGTTTTTAACAGACCATCTATCAGCTCAGCGATCTGGCCAAATGCTTCTTGTAATGGAGGACCTCGTACACCCATATCTAAACAGTCCTCAATGGCAGATTTTCCAGAGTCCATCAAAGATTTATAGAAGGTTTCCCCGTCTATATTGGACCACCTCAATCTCCTACCCTGATCTGTTACCTTCTCAATGATTGTGCCTTGATGTCTCATTCTGGGACCCACCAAATAAAGCAACTCTAATACAAGGGGATTGTGGTCACTAAAAGTACTCCATTCTATCCCTATGCTGGTAATTCTATTTTTTAAAAGTCTAAAAACTAGAATGTAGTCGATAAAAGAGGAGCATCCTCTACCCTTAAATGTTGGTGGTAAGCTGCCATCCCTCTGCACACCCATCATGTTGATAGTGTGCTCGAAGTCGTGGTTGTGAAGGAGTTTACTAAAGGCCAAACCTTCCGGCGTTTGAGCAAAATGCGGCCCTTTCTCTACAGGGCAATGGGACCATTCAGCATCTATTGGAACCAATGCCGGGCATAGGTGGCAATTAAAGTCTCCCATGACCAGTATAGCCGGTACCTGTGCCACCTTCCTAGCTGTGATTGCCTGACCCAATCTGTCATTCAGTTCTCCTACAAATGTGGTATGGTCTCCCCTGCTCTGTTATTGTAAACATTAAAAACAGTGTCTTAACCCCTTCCCCTTGAAACGTACTGCTTGAATAGCGTACGAGCTCCAGTCCATAATAGACCAGGTGCCCTGAAGGTTCAAATCTACATATTTGGATAGTCCTCCCATGGCTCTACCTGATCTCGATTTTTGTGCCGGGACGAAAAAACACTTGTACCCCTGGATGTGGAAGGTACTATTATCAAGCACCCATGTCTCCTGGAGGCTGATTATGCGATAGTCACTAATATAGTAGCACCACTCATTGTTATTGAATTTGGCTGCCAGACCCGCTATGTTCCAGGAAACGGCTCTTATTACATCATGAGCATCCCCTGTTCCCCCACTGGTCTCAATTCGTTTCATGGTTTCCACATGACCAGGTTCCAACTAATTTCCTCCTATTAGAGGTTCAATAGCTGTGATCCTAGTCTGTTACCTCTGCACCCCTATCCCTACTAGGCGGGATTTGCTGTACCAACGGACTTTGCTGCCCAAATTCCAATATTGGACCCCCTCTATTTACAACACCTGGACACGCCTTTCCCCGTAAACTGATATTTCCATCCATAAGTCAGTCGTTGGCATCCAGCGAGCTTAGCACCCCAAATCTATTACTTGTTGCAATTAAATCGAAATGGGGAACTGTTTCCCAACTGGTCTGACCTTCGCGTATGGAACATTTATACAATTGTGATGAATAAATGCTGATCCCGCCTGCCTCAAAATATCATTGACCAATCTAGGGGATCTAAAACTCACCACCACACAATCACCCTCCATACTTTTCTTAGATTTGCTCACCCATGGTACCCTTCTCACCATCTTAAAATTGTTGTACAAGTAATCACCCAGGGCAGTTTTTACAGAAAGGAAGTGAAGGGCTTTATTTTTTAGTGTAGTCCAATGTTCTTCGCGGCCGTCCTGGGTTTTTGGGACATTTGCCAAGATGACAGAATATGGGCAAGCCTCCGGTGGAAGGTGCAATGAAAAATTATTTTTAGTTACTTGTTTTAGTGGGCTTAGTCTCCCTGTAGGCCCCCGAGGCCCTTGTGTTACCTCCTCCCTGGGACCAGCGGCTAAGGGAATTGTGATAGGTGCTACAATTTGGGCAGTGTCCTGGGGTAAGGAAGTTATCATGGAGTCCACTAGGTTATTTACCCTACTTGTAATAGAATTCAGAGAATCAACCGCCATTAAGTCTCTCTCCGGTGGTGGGCTTTTATGATCTACGAGATGTTTTTCAATGGCGTTCAATCTGCCATCTATTTGCTCAAGTTTTTTCATTAATGGCAAAATGAGATACCTGAGCGTTAACTCCATGTTGCACCCCTGATGAGCCCCTACTTCTTGTCCCAACTGCTCCTTTCTGCCAGGGGTTCTTCCTTCAGACACAGTAGGTGTGACCGTCTTTTGCTGTCCCCCCAACCCAGATGAGGAGTTTAATTTCCTAGGTTGTTTGGCTTGTTGTTGACTACCTTTGGGGGCATTACTCGCCTTTCTTTTGCCTGTTAAGGTCTTAGACTTACTCACCAGCCTGGCCCTCTGTTGCCTATTACGTGTTACTGGGGGAGAAGGGGCTATGCTACTAACAAACGAAGGGGGAGATGGAGCCGAGCTGATGGATAAACGATCAACCAATACTGGCCCATTTGCAGCTTGTGGAGGACATACAGGGGTAGATAAAACAATCTGGCTGTTTGTTAACTCTGTAACTACTGTTGGGGGTACAATATGACAAGATGGGTCCAACGAGCACCTTCTCTCCACTAATTCAATTTCCTTAGCCACTGCACTTTCCGCTAATTTGAGGAAGGCGTCCAAGGTACCAACCCTCCCCAAACCAGAGCCAGAACACGCTTTAGGGTTAGATTTAATCATAATGCTACAATGTTATACCACTGTGTGTTAACCGATTTCTCTGCCCGAGTATGACTAATCAAGACCAGGTTTAACAATACCTGACAATATACGGAACCCTCCTTAATAAAGTCTTACTATAGTCTCTGAATGGTGGTCTGCTTTGGATGTATAGGGAGTGGCCCGTCCCGGCCTCTTCCAGACCCGGACGGCCAGACAGCCCGCCCTTTGCCCACGGGGGATGATCGTGTTTTTAAAGCGCCTCCGGGCGCTCTAGTGACGGCGTCGGGGTGTGCCGCCGCAGGTGTACACGGGATAGCGAGTCCTCCGCTCGGCGGCCGCTAGGATGTAAGGAGCGGCGGCGGGAGGACTCGCAGTGCAGGGCGCTGCCCGGTCCCGTTGGGTTCAATACAGCAGGTGTAGTCTCTGGTCCCAAAATACAAATTGCAGCTTAGGAGCATCAATCACTTTGGAGGGGTATTCCCAAATGGCGGTGGCTCCACTTTTCTCTGCTCCACCCACCCACCAAACGCATCCGGTGGTTCCGGTGGCGGTGGCACAGCGGCACAGTGGCTCGGGGAAACACAGACTGCGGTGACCCTGCCTGCCTGTATCTGCTCCGACCCCTTCACTCACCTGTCACTTGCCACTTGTCCTCTCCCCATGACTACGGCCCCAGATCCGGCTCTCTGCAGCTCTTCTGCTCTTGCGGCTAGCAGCTCGTTGCTCTTTACTCTTTGCTCCCGTGGGTCTCTGCTTCTCGTAGCTCCCCGCTCTTGCTCACTAACTGGAAACACCCCCGGCAATGGCCCGGCTCCAGCTCACCGTGGCTCTTTGCTCTTGTGGCTTGCGGCTCGCAGCTCTTCACTCCCACGGGCCTCTGCTTCTCGTAGCTCTCCGCTCTCACTCATAAACGGAAATGCCCCCGACTACGGCTATGGCCACGGCTCCGGCTCACCGCACCTCGCTGCTCTCTGCCCCTGCGGCTCTCTCGTATCACCTCGTAGCTCCCGCTCTCACTCACAAATGGAAACCGGAAGTCCGCTCCAGGTGCATCCCATCTCATTCATCCAACCGATTTAGTGGATGTCCCTAACTGACCAAGTAGGGTGCATAGCTCAGTGATGCAGTGCTTATCCTTCTTGAGAATTAGCCCTATTTTAAAGGGCATGAGGGGCCTTTCAGCGTACATCCTAGTAGTGGGCTGCATCATCCAATGGCAAACATGGAGGTATTGGATGAGTCTGTAGTCAGATTTTTAGTCCAAGTGGATGATCCCCTGGGGATCAAACATGCAGCCTATGCGTTTGCATCCGAACATCCAAACAAGTCTTGTTACCATCCCTGAAGTGAAGTCTGAATTGGCTGGAGTTTGGGTCATTGGAGAAGGAAAGGAAGTCAAACTCTCCTGAAGTGCCACCACATCCCAAACTCAGAAAACTGAGCTAGTTACCAGTGAGGAGTAGTCTCCAGGTCCTGTGTTTCCAAAGAAGCCAGGGTTCCTTCCAAATTTGTGCGCCACCCATAACCTGGTCCATGAAGCACCAGTGCTTCTAGGTGAATGGGTGATTTCATTTGACCAACTTATTTGGAGGCCTGTTAATATTGCATTAAAAGGTACTGAGGTCGCTTTCCCTTGTTATGTGATAAATTCGATTTTTGAAAGGGGAGGGGGTTCCCTTCCCAAATTTGTCAGTTTGCAATGCTGGGAAGTTTCTTTTTTTTTTTTTTTGGTGGGGTGAACGGGAAGCCTAAAATACAGAATAAGTGGAAGGCTAGTCATTTTAATGGCAGCAACTTTGCCAAGCAATGAAATATGAAGGTGGATCTGATAAGGTCTGTTCGTATTTGTGTGGTTAGGGACACATAGTTGAGTGTAATGGTTTTAGGAATTGAGCAGGCTAGTTTGATCCCAAGGTAGGGAATAGTAATTCGCCCATGCAAATGGGAATTGGGAACGTAGGGGTTTCATGTAGTGGGGGGGCCGATATGTTGAGTATCTGACTTTTGCATGTTGACTTTAAAAGTGGAGAGGTTACCAAAGATTTGGAGCTTCGTGTCAAGGTCGGGGAGAGAGGACCGAGGGTTTGTAATAGCCAGAATCACATTGTTTGAGTAAAGGCTAATAAGAGCTCGACCTAGTACCGAAGAGGTCTTGAGGAGACCGTATGCAATGGGATAGAGGTTCCAGGTATAGCGTGTATAGGAGAGGGGACAACCTTGATGCCGCGCTTCATCAGACGGACTGTTGGGATGAGAACCCATTGACAGGGGCTTAGCCCTAGGTGTGCTATATATACTAGGGACCCAGTTTTGGAACCGTTTGCCAAAGCCAAATAGTTCTAGATTCTTAGAGGTAGGGCCAGTTGACCCGATCACATGCTTTCTCAGCGTCTATTCATAGCAGAAGGGACACTTTTTGCGATCTAATGGTTTTGTCTAGCATATGGAAGATTCACCTGGTGTTAGCTCCACATTATAAAGCAGATATTAAACCAGCTTGGTTGGGTCAATTAGGTCTGACATCAAGTGGTTAAGGCAGTGGGCTAGAATACTAGTGAACAGTTTAGAATTGATGTTTAGACGGAATATGGGTCTGTACGAGCCACTGAGCATCTGGTCTTTGCCCGGTTTAGTGGTGACTAAGATGACTGCTTCCAACATGGATTCCGTGAGGTAGCCAGTGGTGGCAAACAAACTAAACATATGTAAGTACTGGATCTAGTTTGGGTCAAAATGTTTTCTAAAATTGTGAGGGGAAGACATCCGGCGCCGGATTTTTAATTAGATTCTGATGGGTAATGGCCAAGATGCCTTTCAATATGAATAGGTTTATCCAGCAAGGCAGCATCTTGTTGAAGGGTGGTATAACTACTATTGATGGGGTGATCATTGAGATCCATGGAAGAGCTATCTGAGGCTGAATAGAGGGTGCTATAAAAGTCCCGAAATGCCAATACAATGTGCAGGCCTGTGCGCACTTCTGTTGATGGGTTAGGGCTGATCACTTGGAAAGATCTAAAATGAATTTTAGCTTGCAGGTGGTTTGAGAGCAATCGACACAACAGCTACTACTGAGGTAAAACTTGTGTTTGAGGTGCACCAAAGCATAATCTGCCCTGTCCAAATCAAGTCATTTGAAGAGTAAGCAGGTTTTTCCCCAACTCCCTCCAAACCCGGGGAGTCCTTGTAAGTTTGTGAATTGCATAAAGTTCTAGAACTTGCTGTTCGAGGATCAGTTGGTTCTCTTTGCGGAAATAGTTTTTGGATGCCTTAATAGCAATAAATTCCCCTTGCACCACTAACTTTAATGGTTCCCAGAGGGAGGAAGAGTGTGCCCATTGTCATTAGCTTGAAGATAGTTTAGGTTTGTCTTGCGGATGGACGATATCTTAGAGGGGACTTGAAGATTCTCCTTAAGGCGCCAGCGTGATGTCTTGGTGTTACTGCGGTCAAAGCATGCAGCGGGCTCAAGGGATGTGATCAGAAAGTGATCCGGGTGCAATTAAAGTCGCAAACCAGAGAGCCTGGAAAGCTGAGGCATCTATGTAATGATTAATAAAGGCATAGGTTTTGTGTGCTCCAGAGTAGAATGTATAGTCCCACGTAGTAAGGTGACTGGTTCGCCAGACAATTCCCGGGCCGGCCAGTCAGTCAGCCAATTGAGCTTCTGGGTGGAGAAAGCTCTTGTTCAGAGCATTGGCCAGAGCAATCCTTGGCATTGTCCATCATAAGGTTAAAGTTACTGCCAATCCATATGGTAGCTTTTGGGGTACAAAGGACAGGAGTGCCTGGAAGTAACATTTCTTGGTGGTCAATGTTTGTGAGGGTGAAATTAGGTGCAGTCAAGATCTAGAAGCAAGGAGTCTCCCATTGAGGTCAGCCAGTATTTCTGGTCTAAAGCTCCATGACAAAAATGGCCACCCCATGCATTTAGGGGAGTTGGAAGACCATAGTTGGTGAGGGAACCAACTTGATTGTAAACAATGAATATCTCTGGGTATAAAACGTCTCTTGTAAAGGAGAAACAAGTCACTACTAGATTATTCCAAAAGGGACAGGATTGACTTTCGTTTCATGGGATTGAGACCTCTGACATTGAGGCCTTTTATTTTAACCTCCAGGAAAGTTAGTCATGGGGTGAAGTAGATATGCAAGTGGGATTTCTGAGAAAAGAACTGCAACACTCTAACCCAGGGAAGGGAGTCTGACCTAACTAGTAGGCAAATATGTTTTGAACAGACCATATAGAGTGAAGGGATATAGACCCAGTTAACTTGGTTCAAAACAAACAGACAGGACAACAAATTGAAAGTCCTTCCATGAACGGATGCTTTGCGGTCTAGGCCAGAAGCAAAGTTCCCAACTTGTCTGGTCCAAGCCAGCTCTCCGCCACCAAAGGCTGCCTATAGATGAGATGGCCCGTGGTAGCAAGATGTAGCCCGTGGGCAAACCTTGTAGAGTTTTCTCAGGTGAGTGCCCCACCTGTGCCCGAGTTAATCTGTTCAGAACTGCTAGCGCTCTTGTGCGCTGTCTTTCCAGGCTTTCTGGCAGCCATAAGACACTTCTTGGGAGTGTAGGAAATCTGTTCTTAGTTTGAACTCCCTGCAGTGCTGGAGGTTGAGGAGGGAGACTTCTTGATAGAAACTAATAGTGTGATCCCAAAAGTGGATTAGTTGTTTAGTTCTGGCAGCTCTCAGGATATCTTCTTTGGAAGATGTGCACAAAAAGCAAGATGGCTGGCGGCCTAGCTGCAGGGGCCTCTAGGATGGCCAACCCAGTGGACCCTATTGAGCCGTAGCTCAGCATAGTCCTCTCAATTCAGGACCAAATGAAAGCGCTTGGGTGCGTTCTCTGTGGGAGCTGCTACAGTGGAGCTCCACGCCTCCACATAGCACCTGAGAGCCGTGCTGCTGCCCCTCCCCAACGAGGTCCAGGATGGCGGTCAGAAGGCGTTCGCTGGACCTTGCTGCAGTTTTTGCGGTCCTTGCCTCCGCGTACCTGTGATTCTGGAGGTCGGGGAACAGCAACGGAGCATCCGTGCGTGTGTAGGCTTCTCTGCTTTGTGTGCTACTGAGGCTGTTTTGGCATCTGGCGCACCGGTGGGGTCTCGGCTGACAGGCTTCTGACTTTGTTTGTGCTTGGCGCTCTGCAGGCTACTCGGCTTGGCCTTTTTGACAGAGGCTGTGACTGAGGCAAGTGAAGCAGAGCCAGGAGCACTACATTGTGTGTGGTGCAGCTGTTTCGTGTGCAGGTCTGCTGAATTCTTTGCTGAGCTTTTGGAGGTGCTTGGCCAGTCCTGCTGCTCGGAGTGAAAGGGTATCTGTATTCCTGCCATGTCTGCTAAAAGGAGTGGTGGGAGTGAAGCTGCTCTGGAGTGCGTAGGCAATTGTAAGTCCTGTTTAACAATATTACATCTGCTCTTTCTCAAAAGACATTGAGGGGGAAAAATCGTCATTTTTGAGAAACTGGTGACAAGTGGTGAACTTTATGAATTCTGTGAACTTTTTTGAATCTCTGAACTTGAAGGCTTTTTTTTTAAAACCTTACGAACATTTGAATTGTGGGCATCATGGGAAAACTACTAAACACTCGTACTAAAGCTAAGCAACGCCGACAGCAGGCAAGAGGCAGCGGCTAAGCTAACAGATGGAGGAAACTCCAAGGAGGATGACTCGGTACATTCATCAGAAAGTTCAGAGGTGGAGGATCTATTGACAGAGAATCTTGTTCAATTGAGTATGGGGGACAAAGCCACTGATCCTCATCTTGAAGATAAATCCAAGACTCTTGAGCCCCCCCAGCCTCTACCACCCCGCCGTCTAAACAATTACCTTTGTTTGTGAAAACTCTTCTTCTCTCACCCAACAACGCATCCTCTTTAAACTCCTTAAATTTGGCGCTAGATCAGAATCAACATACCAGCACAAATTATCTGAGTTCGGCTGTAAGTACCCCTTTAAGCTCTGTTCCACTTGCTCCATCTGCTGCATCTACTTTTACATCCGATTTAAAGCAGTTAGTAATTGACTCTGCGGATTCTAAAGATTTAAGGAGCATACCATTACAGCCTTCAGAAATATCTGATAAGGGATCTGTCGGGGCTGTGGCAGACCCCCTTGGCCCTCTGTTAGATAGGGACACGGAGGCAGAGGGGGAAATGAGGATGTCTGTGAAGGATATGTCAAATCTAATTCTAGATGAAGTGAGTTAGAGGTCGCAAAATGTTGAACTGACTGCGATCCATCGGAGACTGGACAAAATCGGAGCTAGTCTCCACCTTTCCAGCCCATCTAGTTGAGGCGGAGGAGAGGATCTCCACTTTAGAGGATCAAATGGTCGTGGTGAAGAGAGACTAAAGATGTATCAAAAATAACTAGGGCCCTTGAGATCAAATTGGATGATTTGGAGAACTATAACAGAAGATCCAATTTACATATAGTGGAGGTTCCAGAAGGAAGCGAGGGGTCCGACATGCTTTCATGGGTGACCACGTTTCTCCAGTATTGGGGTGTCTTTCATAGATTCACATGCTTGAATATTCCCCGTCGTCGGAGTGGGAGTCCCACGGTAAATAAAATAGCAATAAATACTTAATATATATAATAATATATAAGAAATATATATATATACATAATATGGAAAAACTCAAAAAATGCATACAAGAAGCATCTGGTACCTAACCAAATAATTCCACATAGGAATGCATGGGAATAAAGAAGTTCCAATGCAGCCTATCCTTGTCATTATGTTAGTCCAAAATGCAGCCAATCAGGCGCCAGCAGCCCTCTAGAACCTTCTCCTCAGAGCTCAAGCCCTCAGATTTTCTACCGCACGTCGTGTGTAAGGGAGTCTCCCTGAGCTCTGCTCAGTTTTTCTTCTCTTCAAGTGTTTCCAGTCTCTCCACAATGTCTTCAAGTAAGAAGTCTCTCTTCAGAGCTTGTTCCTCCTGTGGAAAGCTGAGATTATTTCATGATGACCCACACAGTAAGTGTATTTACTGCCTTTACCCGGACCATGAAGTAGGCACCTGTAAGCTCTGTAGAAAATTCTCAGAGAAAACTCTTAAGGACAGAGAAGCCGTTTACTTGTTTGGCTTCAAAGGCTAAAGGACAAGGACAATGTACTTTCTGATGCTGAAAGTCTTGTGTCAGGCCGTTCTAAAGCAGCTTCTAAGCGTGGTAGTGTGCAGGAGGTGCCTTCACCATTTCTTAAAAAGAGGAAACTTTCCCTCGCTTTGACCCCTGCGGTGTCTTCACCTTTACCTACCACGTCTGGGCCCACGAGACAAAGCTCTCAGGCTCCTTCTGCTTCAATTTCCAGTTTTTCTGTGAAGAAAACGGATTTGCCGTCGACGACGGTAGTTTCAGCTCCGTCGACGAGAATGGCTGTCTCTGGTTCAAAATCGACGACGGTCACGACGACGCTGGCCTCTGGATCGTCGTCAGCTTTGGCGTCGACGTCTTCGTCGTCGATGAGAGTGGTTCTCAGTTCTAAGACCGTGTCTTCTTTGATTCCAATTTCATCTTCGTCGACGAAGAAAGTTCACTCGTCGACGACCCGGTCGTCGTCGACTAGAAGTTCGAAGACTCTGAATTCGTCGACGCCCTCGACGGTGAGCGCACCGCCGACGTCTGTCCCGTCGACGAGAGGGCCTGTTCTATCTGCTCCGTCGACGGCCGCTCCGTCGACGACTGCTCCGTCGACGACGGCTCTGTCGACGAAGACATTGAAAGTGAAGGTTCCGTCGACGATGGCTCCGACGACGATGCCAATGAAGATTACTCCGTCGACGGTCTCCTCGTCGACGATGGCATCCAAGACAATTCCATCGCAGAAGACGACTGATGTCATGCCGTCGACGCGTACGCAAGGCACAGTTTCCACGCCAGCCTCTTCATTTGCTTCAATGCCTTTATTGCCTTTACAGTCCAGCAAAACTCAGTTCGAGACTTTTACAGAAAGAGAGATGATTAATCCTCCATCTCCGCTGTTTGCTACTGATTCTGATCAAGAGTCTGATGACCAAGCTCAAAATCTTTCAGATCTGAACATTAAGTGCCAAGAATTCAGTAACGACGAAGATCACTATGGCCAACATCAAGCAACTCACCCTCAAGTTCCAACTGCGATGTTGCCTATATCAATGATATCGAACCTCCAAAGTATGTTGGAAGATTACAATCGGCGTTTCCCACCAACTCCACAGGTTACAGCTGTCCCATCGGTGTTGAATCCAGTTTCGGAGCAGGTTCTGGCTCCTCCTCAAACGGCGTCGCCGGTTACTGTTCACAGAACTACATCAGTTCGGGTGCACACAACAATTTATCCAGAGGATGATGATGACGAGAATCCTCCAGAGCGTGAGGATGGAGAGGTTTCTGAAGTAGATGAGGATGGTGAAGAACATTTAGCGGAGTGGGATGACTATCGTGCTCAAACACCATCCCCTTCTCAGGTACCAACGGGGGATTCTCCTCCAGTAGATATCGCAGGCTTCCACCAGTTAATGGACAGGGCGGCGCAACGATTCAAATTACCACAAGCACACAGAGGAAGATTGCTTCCTATACGATTTCAAGAACCAGCCCTTGAAACAGATACACACAGTCCCGATTATAGACTTCATCTGGTCTGAAGGGGAAAAAATAATGAAGACGCCTAACTCTACCGGCACAGCTGCCGAGGTTGGAAAAGAAATACAAGGCCCCTGTAGGCTCTCCAGCATGCCTTACAGGTCAACCTAAGCCCGACTCTGTTGTCACGCAGGCAGCTCAAAGAGGTTCAAAGAATCCGGCGTCTACAATCACCGCTCCTCCAGACCGTGAGGGCCGTCGCCTAGATGCTATTGGGCGTAAATTTTCCTCCATGTCCTCTACAACAGTTCGAGTAGCCAACGCTATGGCTATATTAGGTCGTTATGACCGTCAGGCGTGGGCTGACATGTCCGCCTATGTGGCATTACTCCCGGATGCTTCCAAGGCAGAAGCACAGAAGATTCTGCAAGAAGGAGAAAGAACGGCAGAGGAACTTATTGATTGTGCAGTGGATGTGGCCTGCACTGGTTTTCGCCAACTCGCTGGAGCGGCCGTCCTGCGTCGACAGGGTTGGCTTCGCTCAACTTCATTTCGACAGGAAGTTCAGGCAAGAATCCTGGATATGCCATATGACGGCGAGTCATTATTTGGAGCGCATATCGATGAAGCGCTACAATCTATAAAAAAGGACACGGACACTGCACGTGCTTTGGGTACCCTTCAGTTTAAGAAGCAGCCCTTTCGGGGTGCTCGAGGACGTGGCACGACATCCACTTTTCGTGGAGGAAGCAGTCAATATCGGTCCTTCAACCAAGGTAACCAACGTTTCACCGGTAACCGCCAACAGTCTTCCCGCCAGCAACCTGCCAGAACTTACAGAGGAAAGTCTAATTTCAGAGGACAATCCAACAAACGTCAATGACTTGTCTGTCGAACGAAGAATTGGAGGTCAAATCTCTGTTTGGTTCTCAATGGTCCTCCATTACTACGGACCGTTGGGCACTCGACATTGTGAAAAGAGGCCATGCATTGGAATTTGTCGAGGTACCTCCTCCAACGCCACCTTCCAGACCGCCACCTCCGCACCTCAAAGAACTATTTTATCAAGTTCGCCTTCTCATTCAAAAGGGTGCGGTGGAAGTAGTACCAAAGTCTCAGAGAGGGAAGGGGTTTTATTCCCGTTTTTTCCTTGTCGTCAAGAAGAACGGAGAATGGAGACCCATACTGGACTTGAGAGCACTCAATCACTATCTCAAGGATCAGACCTTCCGTATGCTAACGCTTACAGAGATCTTGCGTTTGCTCTCAGTCGGAGATTTCATGACAACCATCGATCTCCGAGACGCTTACTTCCATGTCCCAATTCTCGCGGGTCATCGCAAGTTCCTGCGCTTCAAGGTGGGGCACCTTCATTTCCAATTCAAGGTCCTTCCATTTGGCCTCCGGTCGGCCCCCCGAGTCTTTACAAAGATGTTGGCTCCGGTCATGGCTTTTCTTCGTCTCCAAGGCATACAGATATTCCCATATCTCGACGACTGCCTCCTGAAATCACAATCCCGCTCACAACTTCAACACCATACTGCAGTTTGTCAGACAGTATTCCGTTCCTTGGGTCTATCCATCAATCTGGAGAAATCTCAATTGCAGCCAACAACTCGCAAGGATTTCCTAGGAGCAACGATGGACACCAAACTAGCCAAAGCATTTGTCTCCAGGGAACGTCAGCAAAGGATTCTCCGACTAGTTTCGCTTCTTCTGGCAAAGAAGTGCGTTTCAGTCCGTTTGTTGAAGTCCTTTCTAGGGATGGCTTCGTCGTGCATCGCTCTTGTCCCTCATTGCCGACTACGAGCACGACCTATCCAACAGGCTCTGGACCAACAGTGGCGTCAAGTCACCGGTTCCTTCAACGATCAGGTTTCCATCACCATTCCCATGAAGAAAGCGCTCAAATGGTGGGCACAACCACACCAGCTAGCGGCAGGCACGTCCTTTCTGATCAACACCCCAGATCTGACTCTAACGACGGATGCCTCCCTGGAGGGCTGGGGAGCTCACCTCCAAGACCTTTCCGTCAAAGGGAAATGGACTTTGCATCAAAAGACCTGGCACATCAACAAGTTGGAGCTTATGGCTATCTTTTTGGCCCTGAAATCATTTCAACCAGTGCTGCAGGGAGAGTCAGTTCTCATACAGACGGACAACACGACCTGCATGCATTATATAAACAACAAGCAGGGCGGAACAAAGTCTCCGGTGTTATCCCGTCTGGCAGAAGCGATTTGGGACTGGTCCATCAATCATCAAATCCAAATCACTGCAGTTCATCTTCCGGGGTTGTCCAACCTTCTGGCGGATTCCCTAAGCAGGTCCCGATCATCCAACCACGAGTGGGAACTCCACCAGCCAACACTCGATATGGTCTTTCACCGTTGGGGATTCCCGGAAATCGACCTATTTGCGACTCCAGAGAACCGCAAATGCCCCGCTTACGCAAGCTGGCATCCCCACAAAGGATCCCAAGGCAATGCCCTTTTGATGGATTGGTCGAATCTCTTCGCCTACGCTTTTCCTCCGATCCCTCTAGTGCCTCGAGTACTTTGGAAGATGCGGAGAGAACCCTGCCACATCCTTCTGATTGCTCCCAGGTGGCCACGACAGGCGTGGTTCTCGGAGCTGCTACTCCTGTCTCAATGCAAACTTATCTTCTTCATCCTCGAATGGATCTTCTCTCCATGAACAGGGGTCAAATCTACCATCCGGACCCCTCTTCCCTGAGCTTGTCAGCCTGGAACCTGAGCACTGTGAATTTGCACATCTGACCATCCCTCAGGAGTGTCGTAACATCCTTGCACAGGCCAGGGCTCCATCAACTATAAAAACCTATAAGTTGAAATGGAAACGCTTTTGCCACTGGTGTGCAGACGCCGGAGTCCATCCTTTGCGTGCCACGCCCGCTGAGCTCCTCCCTTTCTTTCTCCATCTGGCTCAGTCGGGTTTGTCACATGCTACTTTAAGGGTTTTTCTGGCGGCAATATCACGCTTCCGCCATGATGGCTCCGCCTCCCTATGCTCCTCCAGGTTAATACGTCAATTTTTCAAGGGACTTCTTCGGACTTTTCCTCCAGTTCGGCGTCCCCCTCCCGAGTGGCGCCTCAACATTGTCCTATCACAATTAATGACTGCACCTTTTGAATCAATCCATAAAGCAGACCTCAAGTATGTCACCTGGAAGGTCGCGCTTTTACTTGCCTTGACGTCTTCACGTCGAGTGAGTGATATGCATGCATTCACGATCAAACCACCATTTCTACAGTTTAAACCGGATTCTGTGCTTTTACGCACTAACCCTACTTTTCTCCCAAAAGTGCCTTCAGACTTCCATATTAATGAGCCTGTTATATTGAAGTCTTTCTTTGCTAACCCGCAAACTCCTGCAGAACAACGATTGCACTCTTTGGACATTAGAAGATGTTTAAAGTTTTACATCAGCAAAACAGCCCCGTTCCGAAAATCAGATCAACTCTTTGTAGCCTATGGCCGCTTTCAAAAGGGGCGACCAGTCACCAAACCTACAGTAGCTCGCTGGGTGGCTTCGGCGATTGCTTTCTGCCATCAGAAAGCGGGAAAGCCTTTACAGACTGCAGTACGGGCCCACTCCACCAGGTCTATGGCCTCTTCGACTGCACTCTTTGCTGGAGTTCCATTGCATCAGATTTGCAGAGCAGCCACGTGGTCCAGTAGGCACACGTTCACAAAGCACTACAATCTGGGTGCCATGGCTGAAGGAGATACCGCAGTGGGACAAGCTGTGCTCCGTAATCTTTTTCAATAAGGTGAGCCTCTGTTCTACCCTCCTCCTAATAGTTTCCAGTCTAATGCATGTCTTCTCTATGTATACATATAATTGTATAACTTCTATGGCATGGGTTTTTACACCTGTTGATTCCAGCCTTTTGTTTATACATTGCATTCTGGAAACTTTGTGTTGGGTTACGGACTGCTAACTATTCTATATTCAAGCATGTGAATCTATGAAAGACACCCCAATACTGGAGAAGAACAATTGTTACTTACCTGTAAACAGGTGGTTCTCCAGTATTGGTGTCTTTCATAGATTCACATGCGACCCTCCCATCCTCCCCTCAGAGGCTCTCTTCTCCTCATAGACTCTGTGGTCACTCTTGTGCTACGAAAATCTGAGGGCTTGAGCTCTGAGGAGAAGGTTCTAGAGGGCTGCTGGCGCCTGATTGGCTGCAGTTTGGACTAACATAATGACAAGGATAGGCTGCATTGGAACTTCTTTATTCCCATGCATTCCTATGTGGAATTATTTGGTTAGGTACCAGATGCATCTTGTATGCATTTTTTGAGTTTTTCCATATGTATATATATATTTCTTATATATTATTATATATATTTATTATTTATTGCTATTTTATTTACCGTGGGACTCCCACTCCGACGACGGGAATATTCAAGCATGTGAATCTATGAAAGACACCAATACTGGAGAACCACCTGTTTACAGGTAAGTAACAATTGTTCTTCTTCAACAGGGGGTGATACCGGAATATGAAGGTGATTTAACCATCACCAGAGCTCATCTAGTTCCTGCTCACCCCTTACCGAACTCTACTCTCCCGCGGACTCTCCTTCTAAATTTTGCAGATGTCGGGGTCAAGGAGCAAATCTTGTCCAGGGCGATCCAACAGAGGCAGTTCCCTGTGAATGCTACGGTGAATGCAGAATCTTCTCCGACATGTCTGCAGTAGCGGCCATACGCAGGAAAGAGTTTAAGATTCTTCACCTATTTAATGCCCATGGGGCCCAAGCAATGATTGCACAACAATCAAAACTCAAGTGTTGATTAAAGGCAAATTCTATATGCGATCTGACATGGAGGAAGCACAAGAGTTGCTACATGGAATCCAAAATGGCTAGTCTGGACATAAAACTGAGTTCCTGAAAATCCCTTGTGACATTCAGTATTCTTCACAAATGTCTATTTTATGTCTGATAATGTCTATAAGTTCAGGGGGAGGGGGGCACGGTTTTGGGGCTGAAGGAAGTGTAATTCTAAGACACCTCAATGTTAAGGGAAAGGTTCCTGTTGCGAGCGTGGGCAGAGGGAGGTAGAGCTAGGAGGGTGCCACAGGCGGTAGAGGGGGGTGGGTTGGGTAAAAGTAAAAAATGAAGTTCTTGGCAAAAGTTTATTCTTCTTTTTTGCTGTTATTTGCTGGAGATAAAAGTGGTCTTTGTGGTGGATCCTGTGGTGGATACAGATTAGGGTTTAGATTGTTTAAAGAAGGTCTGGAAAAGAGGGAGAAATTGTAGTATTGGATTTAAGTAAATGCTGTAAGTACAAATAGGTTTGAAAATGATCTCCTAATGTGAACGGCCTAAATATTAAGAAAATGCAGGCGATAGAGACATGGATTTTGACCAAAAACACTGCAGTTATACTTTTACAAGAAACTCATATTGCTATCTTAAAAGCTGATAATTTCTCTGTTTAAAGGGTGGGCCTCTTACCGGGGCTTTTGTTTTTTTCTGAATCACAGAGGGGAGTCACACTTTTCCTTAATAGGAGAATGGAGGCGGAGATTATTCAAACTGATGCGGGGAGTCTGGGTCGGTGGTGCTGGGCCACGTGTAAACTAAAGAATAGACCATCGCCCATTACATTTGTAAGCTTTTATGCCCCTCTGAATGATAACCCTGCGATATGAGGAAATGTTTCAGTCTCTACTGATGGTTGGCGGGGATATTGTGATTGGAGGGGATTTTAATATTCTTATGAATCCGAATTTAGACTCTACTACTGGTGGAAAAAAGCAGTCAACCTAAATCATTTAAGACAATCATGAATAATGTAAGGACCTTAGATCTGGTCAACCCTTGGCGTTACATAAATCCTCACAAAAGGAATTTTACTTGTTGGTCGGGAAGGTAGAAGTCATTTTCTCGCATTGATTTCTTTCTTGTCTCTTCAAAACTTAAGTCGATATCAACGGATTTTGCATAATGGCTTTTCCGACCATGCAATGTTAGCTGCTGAATTTGGGTTGGATGAAAACACGAATGTCTTGAAACGATGGGTTTTTAACAAATCTTACTTGTCTGATGAAATATGGGTTACCTCTCTTAAAAATGAGAGAAACTAGTATATTGAACGAAATATGGGGACAGCCCCTATTCATTTGGTATGCGACTCACTGAAGGAGTTTATTTGGGGGGGGGGGGGTTGTCATTGGAAGGGACGCAAGGGAATCAGCTGCCTTTAGGGATACAAATAATTTTTTGCAGCAAAAAATACAGGCCCTAGTAGAACAAAAGTACCATAATCCCTGTCAGGATACAGAATTAACTAAATGCTGCAAAACGTGAGCTGAGTGCACAATACTTCGCAAGAAGTGAGGATTTTTTGTGGACAAGCTCAAAAAATATACGAACATAGCAATTTCACGGGTAAATTATTGGCGTGGCAGGTTAAAGAACAAGCTGCAGCCAATGTAATTTGTTCTCTCAAATCTCCAATTATTGATCTGGATACCTCGGATGCGGAAGAGATAGGGGCAATAATGTTGTCCCATTATGAGAATATCTACACTTCACATCACACCACGGATCAACGTAGATTAAATAATTTTTTAGATAAATAGTCTCCCTTCACTTCCTCATCTGGACCAAGAAGCAATGGCAACATTATTTTCGAGGGATGAATTAGAGCTGGTAGTTAAAAGTCTCCCATGCGGTAAGGCCTGTGGTCCAGATGGACTTCCTGCTGAATTTTTTGCTACGTTTTGTAGCTCCCTTTCTGAACTTCTTCTTTCATTATCAAATTCTATGTTGGAGGGTGGCCCAATCCCAGCATCCTTCTACGATGGAACTGTGGTCAGCTTTTTGAAAAAAGGAAAGGAAGCTAAAGACCCCAACTCCTATAGGCCCATAACATTACTGAATTCGGATTATAAAATTATCACAAAATTGCTTTCTATTAGTTTCAATCATGTAGCTTCACAATTGATTCATGCAGATCAGAATGGTTTTATTGCAGGCCGTCAACTTATCACTAATACACACTATCTGAGGCACTAGATTATTTTGAAACCCGCAAGGTGCCAGCTTTAGTCTTCCTTTTAGATGCAGAAAAGGCTTTTTATTTGTTGGTCTGGGATACACTTTTTTATTTTACAATATTTTGGTATTCCCTCCCAAATCATCACCTTCATTAAAAATTTGTATCAGGGTGCAAAAGCTCATATTCTTGTTAATATATCTATGGTAGGCTCGATCTCAATACAAAGAGGGACAAGGCAGGGTTGTCCACTGTCCCCTTTTCTTTTTGCTTGAGCCTTTAGCGGTTGCAATCAGGAAATGTACAGATATTTCACCACCTATTGCTTTCATGGATAAGATCAAACTATATTCAGATATAATGCTGCTTTTGAAACCTGAGATGCATTCGCAAATACAGGCTTTTTCTGTTTTTGCAGAATTTGAAGCTCTGGGGGGTATCAAATTAACAAAAAGAAACCAGATTTTAATCTGTGGCAGTATAAATCCTGAATTGCACCCTGTATTCAGAGCTGTATTAACAGACCTAAAAGGTATCTGGGCGTCTATTTTTCGCCTTCAGTTCGTGATTTGTACTTATTGAATTTTGAACCTTTAATTCATAAAGTTTTCGCGATGGAACGTATTGCCTATCCTAGGTCGGGTGGCATTCATTAGTCAGTACTCCCTTTATTTAATTTTTTGTTCACTATTTCTTGTTCCCTACCAGGCTCCTTTTTCTCAAATGTAGAGTCCTTATTTTCAGCCTTTGTGTGGGCAAAAAAGACACCTTGAATAGCTATTAATACCCTATACGTAGATAAAGAACAAGGAGGTCTTGGCCTACCAAGCCTTAAAGACTACTATTATGCATATTTTGCACAGTATCTCTCGATTTAAACATTCAATACCCAGAGAGGCATTGTTTACACATTTTTTCTTTGACTTAATTTGTAAAGAGACTGAAATTCCCTCCCCACTCTCGATATTTAAATCACCCAAATTAGTTATAAGGTTTTGAGTTGTTTTTTAAAAAAATGTTTTGTTATGCTGAAAAGGTACTCAGTCTCCCTCCTGAACTTAACTCCCTTAGGCGATGCAGTCTCTGGTTTCGGGATTAAAATGGGGCCAGAAACTATACATAACTGGGCCAGATCAGGCTTCATAACTTTATCGAATTTTGTGAAAAATGGAGATTGGTTGACCCCTAATGAGATGGCTATCTTAATTTGTGGAAACTTTCTTCTTATGGGTTCATATAACTTACTGTATAAGGCTCTGGCTCAAATAGATCTAACGCAGATAAGTCAATCCTCACACTTAACAAATGATCTTTTTTTGGTCCTCACTTTTCAAGAAACCCGGAAAATGAAGAAGCTTAGCGCAAAGCAGGGAGGAAGACGTAAGCGCCAAAGCAATTAAAAAATGGCAGAAGCATGAAAGTCTTAAACTAACTGATAATTCTTGGAAAACCTTAAATGTAATTTTACTGTCCTGAGAGGTGCCAATTGGAGACAAATGCTCTTTTTCAGTAAGTGGCTCTTGTAGTACACTCCCGCAGCGATTGCCAAAATGTATAGTAGTACGTCGTCTACCTGTTTTAGATGCACTCAACCGGACCTGGCTAACTGGTCCCATATAATAGCCTTTTGTCCTAAAATTAAGGCATTCTGGAACAGATTTTTTTTTTCTTGCTTTCTCTTCATTTACATTGTGCGATCACTAGCTATGAAAATGTAATTATTTGAATTTGATCCAGAGCTAAATCTGGTTGAGTCTTTGGCGCATGCTACACCACTGTTCCAGCTCGCTTGCACCACGCAACATGATGCAGTTCTGCAAGACCCAAGAAAGTCCCTCTCTATCGGACCTCACCGCCATGGCCCAGTGCTCTGAGGCCTACCTAAGTAGAGTGGCAGGGTGCAGGATTGTTCTTCATTTTAGAGGTTTGTCCTGAATCCTTCTGCAAGCTCCTGCTGGATGCCAAATGTCCAACTTTATCTGCTCGCCATGTAATTGATATAAGCAAGTAGGATAATCAATAGGTGGTACAATACAAATAGATTCGCCGGGATGCCTGGCCGGCCCATCCCAGTGGTATGCCACAGCACGGACTCTGGGAACAACCACTATACAGAGGTGGCCAGCATTTGCTAAAATGACAACTGGGAGGCAGGACTTGTACCGAAGGACTAATATAAAGTATTTCCATGTATAGAACTTAAAAATATGTATACTTTACTGTTATGTGCATCAGGAAAATTGCTTCCTGCAAAGCCTCTCAATTGTTGTCAATTGGGAACTTCTGTGATTTCACACTGTATGCAAATTAGATGGGTACCACACATTTCCTTTCTGCCCCGGGCCCCTAAAGTCCCAGGACCGGCCCTGACTGTATTTAGCCCAGTTTTGTGAGGTTTCTCTACATAGTTGCAGTTCAGTTTGACAAATGTTTACTGTCTTTAAGTTCACTGGCTATTATTAAGCTATGATAGGGTTTCTCTTATTATCCTTTTTCGGGGCAGTAAGACCTTCTTGTACACCTTTCAGCAAATGCACACCTGCTCTGTATCTCTTGGCACCGCTTCGAGAGTTAGTAGCGGTTTGTGGACCTTGGTACAGTTCAAGTCGAACCATCTTGCTCTTTTGCTGTTAAGAATGCTAACTGACAGTACGCATTACCCGTGCAATTCCACAAATACTGTTTGTTTCAATGTACCCCTTCTTGACCTCCTGATATTTTTAAAAATCAGAATAAGTTGATGACATTAGATTTGATAGTGGAAAGGCAGGATTTTTGATCTCCAATATGATTACTCTAGATCTAAATCCCCACTTAGGTCGACTGAATCTTTGTTGCCTGTCATAGAGTAAAAGCAATCAATTACCAGGTTAATCAAACCAATAATTGGCACGACTCTGAAGAACCACTTACCACGATTCAGTTTTAAAGTTTTATTATAAAGCCAAAGTTAACTGGAGATACAAGCATCTCAATAAAAGGCTAATCAGGTATACTGGCACTAAAACAAACATAAATTCTCTGAATGATCTTAAGCAACAGAACAATATCACTAATACTAGCTCGAAGATCAGCAGGTTTACAAGAATAGACACAAGTTGTAATTTAAGCGTCATTTACAACAGAAGAAAACTCAGGTTAGACTGTCCCTGCACTAGACTAAGTGACATCCCTACTTAACAAAACCCTTGAGCTCAAAAGGTGTCAGCCGTGGTGACTTCCAAAGAAGTTCACTCACTTTCCCTTAGTCTCTGATGTAATCCTGTGCATTGCAGTCGTGCCCTCTCTGCCTACCCATCCACTCTCTAAGGGTCCTCAGGCCATCTGCTCTAACTCCACCCCAGGGTGCTGTCCCTAATACAAAATCACAAGCATTGTCGAGACGCCCCTCACGTACACATCTCGCGTGGTTTCGATTCTGGTTTCTTCCATACTGATACTCCTCTGGGTCTCTTGTTAGCGTTGACCTTGCTTCCCAGGCTTCTTCTCCGCTCGCCGGTACCCCCCATTAAATTCCTGGCACCTCCTCCAGGCCTGTGCCGGTCTCCCCGGACAGAGCTCTATTCATCACTCTTGATTGGAACCCCCTCACACCTGCAAACAGACACCTATGAATAGGGCCCCAAATTCCAACCTCCAGTTGTCTGTTTTAGGTCATAAAACTTCGACATAGATGACAATTTATGCTTAACGAGACTCAATTCTAGCTAACCCGTGCAGATCAAAGAAGCAACTTTATCTTTCCAGGCCTACTAAATTACTTTGCAAGAGGCCTGCACTCTGTGAACCTTTATTTCTTAAAACTAAAACTATTCTATTTAATACACTCTGATTATATGAAAACACTTCTACAACATGATTTCTAACGTATGATCAATAATATTCTAAAGTAACAGTAAAGAAATAATCCATCGAATGTGAGCTGCAAAGGCATGTTTTCATTCTACATTGCCATGAGGCCTGCATTTCTCTACGTTTAGCAGCATCACATTTTCATCTGCAGCAGCTACATAACATGGAATCTAATATCATTCTAACATTTCTAAACACTACTACATTAGTTTCACTCTACAATATACCTTCTATACTGATTAAACATTCATGAGTATATGCATTTATATTTTTCAACACTTTTAAATGCTTTAACTAAATTCGTGCATCTGGCTAGCAAATATGGTGCACTTATACATTTTCTCAAATTTCGCTCTCAGTTCCCCCCTTTGATGACCTTCAGGGGTCATCACTATCACAACACCATCATTGAATCGAATCAGACAGAGCTCGTTGCAAGGCTCCCTCGCTTTATCATTTCTAGAGCCCTCAGACTCCGGTACTGGTTGTCCTGCATCGCAGCTAGTCTCTGCTCCTATTCTCTCATGGATCTTTGTAACCTATTTGACCTATACCATTGGTACAGCCTCACTAACCCCCACAATATGATTACACAGATCACTATTATAATGATAGGCTTTAAAATGTGCCATATAAAGCTCTTCCCTAGGTTGGCGAACCAACCTCCAACTTTACCCATTCCATGACCCACTTTTTCCCACACGTTTACTCTTGTCAGATCTTCAATTTCTTGGTGTATCTCAGTAATATTTCGTATGTACTTCTCAAGAGGTTTTTAATTGTCTGGAATGTAAGTGCAGCATTCCTGGACCTTCAAAGCCTTACAGACTCCGCCCTCTTTGGCTAACAGAACGTCTAGAGCAAGTCGGTTTTGAAGAACCATTCCCCTTATCGATTGCATCTCTCCTTCCACCAGCATCAATGATCTAGCAGTACTGGCAGATAATCTATCTACAACTGTTGCCAATCTCCTGATCTTGACATCATTCAGTATTAACCCTAGAAGAGGGAACATAGCGCCGAATACATCTCCAACTACCTCAGCATCGCCTACATCCCTTCTCCCTCTGGCTTGAGCCTTTCCCTCTATGATCTCTAAATCTTTAGCATGGTAAATTTTGGGAAGACAATTGCCAAATAACATGAACCGTACCCATTGATTGGCAGTTTCACGTAGGCATTTCTTCCACAAACAAAATACACATTTGGGATCACTTGCATCCCCTTTAAGAAATCCTTCGAGTAGTATTCTAATTGGAAGGCATGTTCACAACTTACTTCTCCCACGAATACATTTTCATAGTAGGTCTTGCCTCTATGTATACATAGCTTCCCTTTTTGTGTTCGATCTAAAGCTATTGGACCGTTACTACCCTTTCTTTTGTGCGACTTCTCCTCCTCCGTCCAATCGGTTTTCCATTGGCCAGAAGCCTTTAGAATCTTCTGCCTCCTATATCGATCATCCACCTGCCCTATTAACTTTTTCTCAATTTCTGATACCATGCAGGTCAAATTATTTCTTCGGGCATGTGAAGTATCTAAAGTTCTCCAAGGAATGAAGAATTTCCCTAATCGATCTTCACTTTTATAATCGTCCCACTTATTTAGGTGCTTATAGTTCTGGACTTCTGGTAATACTGCATCAAAATTTGAAAAATAATATTCAAAGCTCTCGTCCGTAAAATACACTAAGCAACAAACTACATGTAATCCCATAAGTCAATGGAAGATGATGATATCTAATACCTTCGTCTACAGAGGCTGGTAACTGCATACAAACATAACAGTCCTTCGCCTCCATAACATCAATGTATTCATACAACAGTTTGGCATAAGCGTTCGACTTGAAGTTTCCCTGTGACTCATCCACATGTAATCTACGAGCTTCTGCTGCTAGTAAAGCCTTCTCCTGTATTGTCCTCCTTTTTACTAGCGGTAGTAGGCTTTGATGTTACCACAACCTTTGTTTCTGTAGCTTTTGTCTCGTTCTCATGTCCCACTATATATGATACAGTAACTACTAAAACTATAAGAAGAATAACTCCCGCTAAAAGTGTACCTATTATACATTTCGCTTTGCGGTTCGAGTTGCCGGCCTCCATGTGTCAGAAGCAGTACCTGAATTGTCCTGGTTTCCGTGGGAGCGAGTGACCAAGGCTTCTATGATGATTATTTCCAAATTCCCAATCACCCCTGCACCCGGATTGCTCCCAGCCCAGGAATGGAAGGGAAAGGGGAAGTGGATAACCAACAACAAGAGAGACTTCCACACTGGTGTCTTCGTCACTACCTCTGGGATGAGTAGCTGGGAGCACCTGAAACAGTTAACAGATCATTACTAACGTTCAAACCTCTTTTGGGAAAACAACACCCACTCACTCTCTAGCTCACTTCTCTCATACCTGATTCAGTGTGGAAATTGCCGCTCTCTTGAGAGCCCGTAAAGATTCTTAGAGAAGATTGAGGACTCTGGTTGATGTTTGTGTCAATAGGTGAAAGGTTGAGATGAGTAGAGGTGGTAGACAACAGTATCACCATATGCATATAATATATACTCATTTACTTGTTGATTCACACTGACGCTGGACTGTTGATAAAAGTCTATACTTCACAACATAGGCTGAATCACTGAAGTCTTTTCTGAAGCTCAATATTTGACCTTTCTAATATACAGTTCTATTCGGAAACCAAGTCACTCTTCCAGACCATGGAAACTCTGACGCTGAAGAAACCCAATTGCACTGGACAGAGAGAGCGCCACAAGAAGTCTTTGAGGAAAGAATATTCTTACCGCGATAGACTGAGGTGATGCGGAAGAATTACTTGCCAACTGGAATGGTCCACAGAAGAATGCCGCTTTCAAGAATTGAGCCGACTCCGCCGAACACTGGAAAAGCGGAGCTGCGGCTGATTTCGGAATGCAGGAATCAGTCTGGAACTGGAGCGAAACTAGCTCCCAATGCCACGAACTAAAGTCTCTAAAGATTCTGACTGGAATTCGGGAAAAATCTTGGAATTACGCAGTGATTTGACGGGAGCCAAAATCAGGGCGTCGAACTGCCTGAATAGAACAGTTGAAGTGCGCCACATAGAACGCGCGGGATAAGGAAATGGCGGACTGAATAGGAAAGACTAGAACGCTAACCCTACCACACGGTGGCACAATCAGGAAGCGCAACTAATCCTCCCTCTGACTGCGGACATGGACTAATTTCTGGATGGAGCCCCAGAGTGGAAATGGTTGCAATGCAGTAAATCTTCTTTTAAGTGTAGGGACGGAGAGAGGTCTATTAATGGAGCCCGGCATGGACCTGACAGTACCCCCCACCAAAGCCCCCTCCCTAGGTTTCAGAGGATGAGTCTTATGGAATTCTGTGACCAATCGGGGAGCATGAACATTACTGCTGGGTTCCCATGACCTTTCCTCAGGGCCATAACCCTTCCAGTCCACTAAATAAAAGATTTTCCCTCCTTTAAACTTAGAATCTAAGATTCTTTTGACCTCAAATTCTTCTGAACTCTGCACTTGGATTGGAGCTGGTGGTAGGACACGTCTGAAATTTGGAGGGTTTCTTTTAATCAACGAGACATGAGAAGTTGGGTGGATCTTCAAGGACTTTGGGAGAGCTACCTTGACACTCACCGGATTAACCATTCGAACCACAGGGTAAGGACCCACAAACCTGGGTTGGAACTTCCGATTCCCCCTCAACCGCATGTGTCGAGTGGGAATCCAAACCTTTTCCCCGGACTCATACATGGGACTCATTCTTCTCTTATCTGCCTGCACCTTGTAAGCATCTTTTGCCTTCTGGAGATTTGAAGAGGCTACCTGATAGGATCTTTGTAACTCTTGTATCACCTCCCCAGCTGCAGGGACCTCAACATCCACCCGTCCCGCTAGCATGTTGGGATGACGACCAGAGTTCAAGAAGAATGGAGAAAAACCTGTAGAGGAATGGACTGCATTGTTGTAGGGAAACTCTGCAGTGCTCAACAACGAGGGCCATTCCCCCTCCTGATCCATCAAATATATCCGGAGATATTGTTCTAAATCCTGATTCACTCTTTCCGTCTGTCCATCCGTTTCTGGGTGGAAACTGGTGGACAAACGAGAGTCTACTCCTAAACCCTTAAGGAAGGACTTCCAAAATCGAGAAACAAATTGAGGTCCCCGATCTGAGAACCACTTTTGGAACCCCATGCAGCTTGACGATGTGTTCAATGAATAGTGTAGCTAACTGAGATGCTGTGGGGAGTGACTTCAAAGGGACGAAATGACTCATTTTAGTAAACTGATCCACCACCACCCAAATCACTGAATAACCCTGACTAGTAGGCAGGTCGACAATGAAATCCATGGAGACCGTGTGCCAGGGGGAGGGAGCTACTGGTAAAGGCATTAAAAGGCCCTGCGGGGATTGTCTCCAACTCTTGCCCTTAACACACGGTTCACAAGTGGCGATGTACTGCCTCACCTGAGCATCCATGCCTGGCCAGAAGAAGATTCTCTTGATTAACTCCAGAGTCTTCTTGGCTCCTCTATGGCCTGCTAATGGATGGTCATGGAATTGCTGAATGACTTCATTTTGCAACTCTTCACTGGGAACAAACATCTTTTCTTGCAAAAATGGTTTCCCATCTCTTACACTGCGCTCTGGACCTTCCAATTCCCATTTAGAAAACTCTGTTTTAGCAAACTCTTCTCTAATCCGATTCTCCAATTTATCTTCAACTGCAATAGCTACGATTTTTTTCTTCAGGAATGATAAATCCCTCCACTTTGGTTTCGGATTCTTCTCCCATACTCAAACGTGAAAGGGCGTCCGCTTTTCCATTAGAAGAACCTGGCTTATAGGTTAAGACAAAATCATAGTCTGCAAAAAAGAGTGACCAGTGCAGGTGCCTGGGAGTTAACGTGCGGGCTGATTTTAAGAATTGCAAATTCCGATCTGTAAAGACTGTGACCACATGTTTCGCTCCCAACAAGTAG
The DNA here is from genome assembly GCF_964263255.1 of Lissotriton vulgaris. Taxonomy (NCBI): domain Eukaryota; kingdom Metazoa; phylum Chordata; class Amphibia; order Caudata; family Salamandridae; genus Lissotriton; species Lissotriton vulgaris. Next base: position 1,331,416,646 of record NC_141695.1, on the reverse strand, counting down.
TGTCTCCACACTTTGAAGGCCTCTTTTACTGCCAAATTTCTTTATCTGCAATGGAGTAGTTGACCTCAGCAGGGGATAATTTATGAGAATGATAGGCCACTGGATGAAGTTGACTGGTGTCCTTCTGACGTTGAGACAGAATTTCTCCTATTGCCAAATTGGATGCGTCAGCTTCGATGAAGAATGGTTCATTCAAGTTAGGGTGTTGCAGAACTGGAGCTGTAACAAATGCTTCCTTTAACAGTTGGAAAGCTTCCTCAGATTCACGTTCCCAGACGAATCGTACATTCTTTTTCAGAAGACTGTTAATTAGGCTCACTTTTTCAGAGAAATTCAAAATGAAACGCCTATAAAAATTGGCGAATCCCAAAAAGCTCTATCTCCTTCACTGACCTTGGCGCAGGCCAAGACTTGATTGCCTGTAACTTAGAATCCTCCATGGATACACCTTCCGGGGATAAAACGAAGCCCAAGAATTCCACCCTGGAGGAATGAAAGACACACTTTTCCAACTTAACGAACAGATGGTTCTCCAGCAGCCGTTCCAGAATGGCCCGTACATGGCCAACGTGTTCCTCTCGACTGTTTGAATAGATGAGGATATCATCAATGTAAACCACCGCAAAGCGGTCCAAGAACTCTCGAAGCACATCACTCACGAAATGCTGGAAAGCAGATGGGGCGTTACAGAGCCCAAAGGGCATCACTTGGTATTCGAACAAACCAAACCTGGTTCGGAAGGCAGTTTTCCACTCCTCTCCCTCAGCCATGCGCACCAAATGATATGCCCCACGTAAGTCCAACTTAGTATACACACACGCATCCTTGACCTGATCCAGAAGTTCTGAGATGAGGGGTAGTGGATAACGATTCTTTTTAGTGGCTAGGTTCAATGCTCGATAGTCGATGCAGGTTCTCAAGGTCCCATCCTTCTTAGGGATGAAGAAGAGGGGCGAAGACACAGGTGATTGTGAGGGTCGAATGAAACCATTGGATAAATTTTGTTCTATGTAGTCCTTCAAATGGATGTTCTCGGGCTCCGATAGAGCATAGATTTGACTGCATGGTAGAGAAACCCCCGGCTCCAATTCAATCCGACAGTCATACTCTCGATGAGGTGGTCATTTTCGAGCTTCTTTCTCATTAAAAACATCCTTCAGGTCCTGATATTCTTCTGGAATTTCTGCAGCCTCCAAGGCACAAACCATCTGAACTTGATTAGCCAAATTCGATGACAACGTGGAACTGGTATTCACTGGTGTAGACTGAAAACAATGCTCTAGACAAAAATCAGAGTTCATTTTAACTGAACGTCGAGACCAATCAATCCGGGGGTTATGCTCGGTGAGCCAAGGCAAACCCAGAATTAGCTGAAACTGAGGAGCGTCAATGAGATTGAATCGAATGCAACTCCGATGCTCTCCTGGTCCCACTACGGTTATCAGTTCAGTATCAAAGGCTATTGGCCCCGAAGACAAATTGGTGCCATCCACTGCTCGAACTGGTTCTGGTCTTAACTTCTTTTCAAATTGAATTCCTAAAGATTTGGCAAACTGGATGTCGCAGAAATTCCCTGTAGCCCCCAAATCAACCATCACGGAAACTTCCTCCATCTGAGTTTTTCCAAACACAATTCTACATGGCAAATTCAGATGCGGGGCTGCTGATTGCAGAGTATTTGCTAAAGACTGACTTTGGAGTTGTCTCTTCACTCGTTCCCACCAGTGCAACTCAGTCTACTGGTGGAGCCGGTCTTTTACCCACGTGTTGGCCTTTGGTTTCTTCGGACATTCCTTGACAAAATGGCCTGACTGACCACAGTACATGCACAACCTGCCTTGACGTCTCTTTTCTTTCCTCCTTGGTAAGAGGACCTCGAATCGTTCCCACCTGCATGGGTTCTTCTTGACTTTGGCCTTCTTGGTTCTTGGCAAACTCCGACCTAGCCCGATCAAATCGTGGTGGGAGAGTATGAACATCCCTCCGACGTTCACTTCGTCTTTCCGCCTGCCGCTGATCTATCTGTAACACTAGATCAATAAGTTCTGATACATCGGTAGGTCTTTTGGGAATCTGGGCCAATCCATCCTTCAGCTCATCTTTTAAACCTCTGTAAAAATGGCCGCCCTCTTAGACTCGGGCCAACTAGTTTCAACAATTAATTTATTAAATTGTGCTAAATAGGCCACCAAATCTCGATTTCCTTGCTTCAACTCTAGAAGTTCATTGTCTGTGGTCTGTGAGACGTTTCTTCGATCAAAGATTCGCAAGAATTCGGCCTTAAATTCTTCAAATTTATACAACACAGGATCGTTGCAAGCCACCAGGGGCAATGACCACACTGCTGCATCTCCGCTCAGGTAGGACAGCACAAACGCCACTTTAGACTGATCCTCCTGAAACAAAATGGGCTTACAAAGGAAATGTAATGAACACTGGGTAAGGAAAATTTGGGCCTTATGGGGGTCTCCTTGAAATCTCTCGGGGGGGGGGGCAATGGGATTGTGGGGGACATTGCGTGCACTACCTGTGTGGTTAACTCTGTAGAGGAAGAAGGCGTGGAACCAAAGGCTGATGACTTAATACTCCCAAAATTTGGACGAGGACTCTCAGCAAGCTCATCTAGTCTGACGCAAATAACTAGCCTCCTGATTAGATTTCCTAACTTCCTCCCTAGTTTCACTCAACTGTTTCTGTAATCCCTCTAACACCGAAGCCAAGGCTTTGACATCCAATCCTTCTGCCATCTCGCCCAGACGGAAGGTAATAAAGGCACTTCAATCTGACAGAAGCAGTACCTGAATTGTCCTGGTTTCCGTGGGAGCGAGTGACCAAGGCTTCTATGATGATTATTTTCCAAATTCCCAATCACCCCTGCACCCGGATTGCTCCAAGCCCAGGAATGGAAGGGAAAGGGGAAGTGGATAACAAACAACAAGAGAGACTTCCACACTGGTGTCTTCGTCACTACCTCTGGGATGAGTAGCTGGGAGCACCTGAAACAGTTAACAGATCATTACTAACGTTCAAACCTCTTTTGGGAAAACACCACCCACTCACTCTCTAGCTCACTTCTCTCATACCTGATTCAGTGTGGAAATTGCCGCTCTCTTGAGAGCCCGTAAAGATTCTTAGAGAAGATTGAGGACTCTGGTTGATGTTTGTGTCAATAGGTGAAAGGTTGAGTTGAGATGAGTAGAGGTGGTAGACAACAGTATTACCATATGCATATAATATATACTCTCATTTGCTTGTTGATTCACACTGACGCTGGACTGTTGATAAAAGTCTATACTTCACAACATAGGCTGAATCACTGAAGAGTCTTTTCTGAAGCTCAATATTTGACCTTTCTAATATACAGTTCTATTCGGAAACCAAGTCACTCTTCCAGACCATGGAAACTCTGACGCTGAAGAAACCCAATTGCACTGGACAGAGCGCCACAAGAAGTCTTTGAGGAAAGAATATTCTTACCGCGATAGACTGAGGTGATGCGGAAGAATTACTTGCCAACTGGAATGGTCCACAGAAGAATGCCGCTTTCAAGAATTGAGCCGACTCCGCCGAACACTGGAAAAGCGGAGCTGCGGCTGATTTCGGAATGCAGGAATCAGTCTGGAACTGGAGCGAAACTAGCTCCCAATGCCACGAACTAAAGTCTCTAAAGATTCTGACTGGAATTCGGGAAAAATCTTGGAATTACGCAGTGATTTGACGGGAGCCAAAATCAGGGCGTCGAACTGCCTGAATAGAACAGTTGAAGTGCGCCACATAGAACGCGCAGGATAAGGAAATGGCGGACTGAATAGGAAAGACTAGAACGCTAACCCTACCACACGGTGGCACAATCAGGAAGCGCAACTAATCCTCCCTCTGACTGCGGACATGGAGTAATTTCTGGATGGAGCCCCAAAGTGGAAATGGTTGCAATGCAGTAAATCTTCTTTTAAGTGTAGGGACGGAGAGAGGTCTATTAATGGAGCCCGGCATGGACCTGACACCATGTTCTCCAGACAGTGTAGCTTTTAGTCTTTTCCAATGCAAGTCCTTTCTCTTAATTTCTTTAACAGTCTTTTTGTTCATTCAGTCTTTCTTGAACTACACCTCAGGAAGCTGGCAATCTCTTTTGAAATCAATCCTTTAAACCGCAACAGACAACCCTAGCCCTTCTCCGTCAACTAAATGGAAAGGTCCCTAAATTTTCTCTTCTTCCACTTGGCGCTAGGTTATCTTCTCAATCTTGTTTATTTACAAAGTCTTTAGGTGTCTACTATTGTGCGTGTTCCAGCGGCTCTAATAGCGTATTCCAGTATTTCTAGGCGAAGAATGGTCTCCTCGAGTGCTGATACTGATGTACCAAAAGTCGGAAATTCTACTCTGTTTAAAACTAGTTCTCTTATTCGGCTCAGGTAAGGAGGGTTGGGGATGGTAAGTGTTAGTAACCCTTCAGCTCCAGGCACCAACAACGCTACTTCCACCTTGATGATGTGGTCAGTGCTGATCACTGTCACCTCCCTCACCCTCCCGGATTTCTGTGCACACGACATCTGCTGCTAGGTAGGTCCACTCAGGAGTGGCGTATCTTCTGCAGGGTACACGCACCCTCCTTGATCTCCTTGGACCTTCCGCTTCGGAGTTCTGTGCACCTTCGTCCAGGTCTGAGTCTTCGGATATGGGAGCAAGGGTTCTCTCTGGAGTTGACTTTAGGCTCGGCCTCCTTCTCCTTTCAGGCCACCTGGTCTCTCCTCGTCTTGTTATCCTGCCTCTTGTCCTCACACCCGACTCTAGATCCCTTGCAGCTTGATCAGGGTCTGTTTCGTACTCACAGATGCTTTCTCCTTCTGTGGCAACGTCAGTTTCACTGTCGTCCTGTCCTTCCTCCACTGGATCTGACACGCTCCCAGCTTCCTCCGACACCCCCACAGCTTGGCTGGTCCCCTCTATCGATTCTTCTGCTGGTCATCTCTCGATCTCTAGGGGCCTTGGGGTAATCTTAACCTAGATCACCTTCCTCAAGAAGGCAACCATCCTATATTGCTACCAACTGGAAAGGCGGGATTTTTGATCTCCAATCTGATTACTCTAGATCTAAATCCCCACTTAGGTCGACTGAATCTTTGTTGTCTGTCATAGAGTAAAAGCAATCAATTACCAGGTTAATCAAACCAATAATTGGCACGACTCTGAAGAACCACTTACCACAATTCAGTTTTAAAGTTTTATTATAAAGCCAAAGTTAACTGGAGATACAAGCATCTCAATAAAAGGTTAATCAGGTATACTGGCACTAAAACAAACATAAATTCTCTGAATGATCTTAAGCAACAGAAAAATATCACTAATACTAGCTCGAAGATCAGCAGGTTTACAAGAATAGACACAAGTTGTAATTTAAGCGTCATTTACAACAGAAGAAAACTCAGGTTAGACTGTCTCTGCACTAGACTAAGTGACATCCCTACTTAACAAAACCCTTGAGCTCAAAAGGTGTCAGCCGTGGTGACTTCCAAAGAAGTTCACTCACTTTCCCTTAGTCTCTGATGTAATCCTGTGCATTGCAGTCGTGCCCTCTCTGCCTACCCATCCACTCTCTAAGGGTCCTCAGGCCATCTGCTCTAACTTCACCCCAGGGTGCTGTCCCTAATGCAAAATCACAAGCATTGTCGAGACGCCCCTCACGTACACATCTCACGTGGTTTCGATTCTGGTTTCTTCCATACTGATACTCCTCTGGGTCTCTTGTTAGCGTTGACCTTGCTTCCCAGGCTTCTTCTCCGCTCGCCGGTACCCCCATTAAGTTCCTGGCACCTCCTCCAGGCCTGTGCCGGTCTCCCCGGACAGAGCTCTATTCATCACTCTCTTGATTGGAACCCCCTCACACCTGCAAACAGACACCCATGAATAGGGCCCCAAATTCCAACCTCCAGTTATCTGTTTTAGGTCATAAAACTTCGACATAGATGACAATTTATGCTTAACGAGACTCAATTCTAGCTAACACGTGCAGATCAAAGAAGCAACTTTATCTTTCCAGGCCTACTAAATTACTTTGCAAGAGGCCTGCACTCTGTGAACCTTTATTTCTTAAAACTAAAATGATTCTATTTAATACACTCTGATTATATGAAAACACTTCTACATGATTTCTAACGTATGATCAATAATATTCTAAAGTAACAGTAAAGTAATAATCCATCGAATGTGAGCTGCAAAGGCATGTTTTCATTCTACATTCATTGCCATGAGGCCTGCATTTCTCTACGTTTAGCAGCATCACATTTTCATCTGCAGCAGCTACATAACATGGAATCTAATATCATTCTAACATTTCTAAACACTACTACATTAGTTTCACACTCTACAATATACCTTCTATACTGATTAAACATTCATGAGTATATGCATTTATATTTTTCAACACTTTTAAATGCTTTAACTAAATTTGTGCATCTGGCTAGCAAATAGGGTGCACTTATACATTTTCTCAAATTTCGCTCTCTCAATAGGAAAGTGTCATTATCTCTAGCCCCACTCATAGTTACCCCCTTATTCATTGTATGTTGGTTGTAGTGGACGGGTCATCACCTGTCTTTGAAGAAAAAATAATAATAAAGACGTTACTTATCGGGACAGCTATGAACCTATGACTGCTCAAAGGAGACTCTAGTAGCACATCTCCAACCCATGTCCTAAAAGTTTGTGAAAATTAGTAGTCTATTAAACTAGATCAGCTCAACACCTGGACTATTGTTGGAGTCCAACGCAGACACCAAGTTATCTAATTAATAACAGATTTAAGTTCATCTACATAAGGACTATGTCCAAAGTGTATAATAGGATCCTCTTCCGTACTCAACAAGCCAGAAGACATTGAAGACCATTTACAATATTTTGCATTGACATCTCCCATCCATACAATCGGCGAGCGTTAATTCTGCTCAGTCTTTGCTTGATATCCTCATGCAAGGCTTTCGCTATGGCAGAGATTCTGGCATCAAACCTATTCTAAAAATAGGCAAACAGCATGTGTTCTTTCACATTTTATAAGTAACATTTGATAATAGGGGGAGACTGTTTGCCCATACAACCTGGCCTGGGAAAGTAAAGGAGACTAATGTAACTAAGCCTCCTTTTGCCCAGCCCAAAACCCTGAAATTGCATTAGTGAAATGTCACAAAACAATGGATTAAAAGCAGTTTCTAGGAGCCATGATTCTTGTATGCGAAATACTGCTTAGGGTTTTATAAAATGTAACCACTCCAAGTTTGCCTGTTTTGCATCCAACCTGCCACATTCCATAATGCAGATTGCAATGCTCATCTCCATTATTTCAAGAGCACATAACAGCAGGACTTTCCTCCATTTGAGGGGTTAGATTAGGAATGATTACTGGGGGACTTAGAATATTGCATCCTGCGTTTTGCCTATACAATGACTGGGTTTGGTTTCCTGATTTGGGAGTCCGATACAACCTCTTTATTCTGCTTCCAAAGCCATAGAAAAATAAAACATTGAATGATTTACAATGCATTGCATCCTATTAATATAGCGTCATAATTCATCACATTAAAAAAAAAAACAGGCCCGAGCATTATAAAGGTAATACTTGACCATAGCATTTCCTGATATAAGATTTGTTAGAAAGCAAATTTATAACCGCATAACAGATTTCAGGGGTTTCAAGATTTTTTTTAAACCTTTTTGATACGAAGTCAATCCAATTGGTCTAGCTGTGACAGAGCCATGAGCATATTTGTAATAGTAACAGGGCTAGAGATATTCGAAAGTGTAGGAAGGGGATCTGTATAATAAGCCCAAGGGAAGAACATTAATTGCTGAAAAGCTTTGCTTAGTAAACTTAAGTCTCCAAGATTTACTTATTGAAGTTGACATCAATACAGTCCTTATCATGTTTTGGATGATTGCTCACACCAAAAACCCTACCCACAAGATTGATTTGGCTGTGAAGTTGTCCTGGAGAGTCCATCCTCATATTAAACAGTCCACCACCTTATTTAGTCAATGGTCATATTTCTCTCGGATGCCTGGCCTCAAAGGAGTTGCACCTTTATGGTCCAGCACAAACTGAGTGGCCTGTGGAAGTAGATGGGAAGTGGGGAGAACTGATGGACAGGGCGTTTGAGCTATCTTTCCTGCCACATATATGTATATGCAATATTGTCCCCCCTGAATCTGCCACATGGCTGTCCCTTGGACCTTGGCTCTTCTAGAATGACATAAGGTTATTTAGATTAAAGAGAAGTCTAGGTTCCTGAGGAGGGTTTAGATAAAACTACAGAATCCCTGTGGCCAGTAGCTGAATAGAGCGCCCCCCCCCCCATGAGTTACTGTTTCCGTACAAGCATCCCTTGTCGGAGGTCTAAGAGGCGGTCTGCTTTGACTAGAGCCTAGCCTACCCATCCCAGCAGTGATTAAAATCTGTTAATTAAGTTTATCTGTTTGGAGAATAAATTATGTCCAATTCCAAAGTCTGCGGCTGTGCACAGGAAGTACAGCTCCCTCTGAGTGGGATTCCTGGGCAACCTTGCCCTTCCTGCACTGTGGATGTTTTTATTTTTCTGGAGGTGAGGAACAGTTTGATACTTGTGCGATTGGGGCAGCATGTGCAGCCTGCTAAGTGACTAATCAAGGTCACCAAGTACAGATTCCAACCCCCGTACTGAATTGTTTGCCGGGGTTTGGCTGCTGGAGCTATAGGTCATCCCTGATGAAACTCTGGGCTCCTTCCCAGGTGCAGACTTCCTGGCAGAATGCAGCTTCTCTTAAACGAGGCCAATATCTTGGTCAAGGGCTCCCATGGCATTCATGAGTTAAGATACTAGTGACCACCTGTTTGTTCCTTGTGGAGGTAGGCTTTCTAATAACCATGACAGCACTTCCAATAGCCCTAAATACGGCAACCTGGCGGAACCCCTCCCATGCCATTAGTCTTAATACCACCCCTTAAGTAGATTTCGATGTGGCTTGGGTAGTAATGCATTAGTTGTAGTAATGCTCTCGTAAAAACTGGCGATGTAATGAGTCATGATTCAGGTTTAGTTGTAAGATCCTTTTGTTAAGCCTTCATTGTAAAGGACCTTTCCCCTAGATCTGCCCCATGGGATCCAAATTCTGTAGCACACACCGGCGTGACTAGTCTCCACACTGAGCTATACCTCTGGACCGTGGAATCTACCCAAGCTTGTCTGAGGGATAGCCTCTGACAAAAGGCCCGGGACTTCCCAACGTCCCATGTAATCCTCTCACTCATGAGCCAGAGTGACTCCATTAGTGGTTGCAAATTGCCATTCTGATCCGTCAGAAGACTGAGTCAGGGAAAGTTGAATTGGAGAAAGTGCCAGAACTGGATACCAAAGATGATTTCCAAAGCAGGGTCAGCAAGACCATCTCCGCCCTCTCTCCTAAGTAATGCTGAGTATGACTTTCATGGAGAATGGGGGAAAGGCATAGCCCTGAAACTGACACTGATCCTGCAGGAAAGCATCCGTCGCTTCTGCAATGGTGTCCAGACGCCAACTGAAAAACCGGGGAAGCTGGTGATTGAGGCAGGAGTTGAAAAGGTCTCCTTGGCACGGACCCATAAAGCTTTGAAAAAGGTCTCCAGCTTCCAGGCGCTGTATTTCTTTAGGTGGCTGGATTGCCAGTCCGCCATTTGGTTGACATTGCCTTCAATCAATCAGGGGTTTATAAAGCATGCTACTCACCCATGAAGGTCTCAAGGCACTGGGGGAGGGAATATCCTTGCAGATATTCAGCCGTTATGAACGATGTTATCCAGGCAGTATTCCCAATAATCCATGGCGAAGTCCACCAGCATCTTGGACTTCGATCCTCACTGCCGAAATAATGTTAATCTTCAACAAGACAGCGCATGAGACCTTGTTGGCTGCCTGACTCCAAACTGCAAAGGATCTGGTGAAGGATTCCAGACAATTTATAAGGAGAGACTCCTCCTGTTCTGACCACTGTCTGTCTGTCTGTATTAGTATCCCCACAGCATGCTCCCCAACCCTGACATCTGACTATCACCAGTTCTGGCACTGATCCAAAGAGGTCTTTGCAGTTCCAGGCCGGCATATGTTCGAGCCACCAATAGACCTCAGATTGAGCCTTCGAGGAGAGAAGCCTCCTGAGAATAAGTGATGCCTTTCCTCAGATGCTACACCTTGTCATTGAAGGGCCCAATACTTTAATGGATCGGGAAAGATCCCTTGAATTGACCCTGAAAGACTCACAATCCGGACCAGATGGTGAAGGGAATATGTCCCTTGTTAAGGCCCTGTGCAAGTCCCAAGAGATCAAACACCTCTTTTGGGGTAATCTGAGGTACTGGCGTACCATGTCTACCTCAAACCACAGAAATGTAATCTGTTGCGCTAGTACAAAGTCTGACTTGTTTCTTTATTAGAAAGCCTAGGTCTTCTAGCAACCACTGAGTCCTCTGAAGTTGCGCAAGTAACTTGTCCGCTTCTTGGTGCATCAACAGGAAGTCGTCCAGGTAGATGAGACGTACTCTCCTTTCTCGTAGCCATTCAATCACTGGCCTCAGCAACTTGGTGACACACTAAGGTGCTGAGGACTGCCCGAACAGCAGGCAAGTGTACTCTTATACTTGCCAGTCCCACTGGAATTGCAGAAACCTCATGGAGAGGAAAGATCAGGGTGGTGAGGTAGGCATACTTTAGTTGCAAATTTGCGAACCAGCCATCTGTCGTCAAGATGTCTCATAGAAGGCGAATACCCTCTATTTTGAAATGGTGGTATACCACCCAGCGATTGAAGTCCTGTAGGTTGAGTACAGGCCTGAACCCATTGTCCTTTTTTCTTGACCAGGAAAATATTGCTCCAGAATCCCCTGGGATGTAGAACTGTGGCGGTAATGGACCCTTTGACCAGGAGTTCCATGACGTCTGTGTACCACATGAGGCCCTACCCGAGAGAAGATTCAAGGTCTGGGACTTGCGTTGGTGAACCATGCAATTTTATATGAAATCCCCTCATGGTTTGCAGTACCCATGCGTCCCCCGTAACAGAGATGCATTGTTGGCTGAACAATTGTAATCTGCATCCCACCCCTGGTAGAGAAAAGGATATTTCTTACTGGTGGTTTCAGCTGGTTCATTTCTGGCTCTCCAGAAACTCCTTTGCCTCAATGTCCTCAGCTGCAGCCTTTCAACGAGTAGAACCCTCCAATGTTTTTTGTGATCTTGCTACTGAATTGAGCATCTGGTTTGCTTATGGGGGTTGGAGTTGAATGAGTGGCCGGACGAGTGCCCCTTACCTTTTCTGGCCCCTCAATAAATTTGCTGACTGAACTTTCTCAATGGATTTTAGGACCGAATCGAAGGAGCAAAGGGTAGTAACAAATTGTGACAACTCCTTAATGAAAGGTTCTCTGAAGAGACCACCATTGGCCACCGGCCAGCTTAGGTAGTGGTAGCTCACCTAGCCTGGGCTCTGTTTTGAGAGGGACAACGCTCCGTTAATAATGCACAATTCATATTGCCAAGGAAACCCAGGCTCCTTTGAGCCCATCCCAATAGAATTGTGTGATCAAGGATATGGCGTCTGATTCCCTGGCATCCTCTACCATATCCAATATTGTTGTAATGGACGAGGACATTGAGAACCTTATCCTGGCGGGATCGCAAGGAACAGTCCAAACCATTTTTGGGTTCCTTAATATATATTTTTTTTTTATAAAGGTGGCCATACATGGGTCATTGTCCAGTGATTGCCACCTTCTTCCCAGGGAGATCCTGGGTTATTCCGCCTTCAAGCAGCACCGGACATCTTGGTCCATGGTTTTCTAATGCAGCTGGCCACATATTGCACTACACTTGGTGTGAGGACCCAGTCCACTGAGCGGGGATGGTAAATGCCTTTGGGTGGAGCATGTCAGGTAAGCATGGGCGAATTTTGCGAATCTGGCGTTTGCGAATTTGCGAACTCGCAATCCGCAAAATCCGCGAATTTGCGGATTTTTTTTTGTGTTCGCAAGGATTTCTGCCAGTTCGCAAGGATTTCTGCCAGTTCGCAAGGATTTCTGCCAGTTCGCAAGGATTTCTGCCAGTTCGTGAGGGTTTTGAACCAGTTCGCAATTGCGAACTTACATGTCGGCTCGCAACGGTCACGATTATGTTGTTTCTACATCTGGTTCATCATCACAGGTTCCCAGAACCCTCTGTTTCACCCCTGCCACCCTCTGTTTTACCCATGCCATCCTCTGGTGCATCAATGCTACCCTCTGGTTCATCATCACTGTAGATTATGGGGGGGAAAAGCAAGCACACCTGCCTGCTTCAACTGACATGAATTAATTTGGGGTTGATTTATTAATGTGTCACTGTTTTAAAATTCCAGTCTGGCACCTGCTTCCTTATCTGTAATTTGCTTTCTGTTGCAGTGCAATTTTTTTTTCCAGGACCTTTGTGGCCTACTTGTAGCTATTCTATGAGCCTGCTGTGAGGGTCAGAGCAGGGTCATATAATTGTTGCAACTAGCAACTGAACTCTGGAGGGGCCCTTGTCAGGAAGCACTACAGGGAATGGTTACTAATGATGCGTCTGAACTTTTGAACCTGCTGAATGCTTTTTTGTGTTCGCAAGCATTTCTGCCAGTTCGCAAGGATTTCTGCCAGTTCGCGAGGGTTTTGTACCAGTTCGCAATTGCGAACTTACACCGCACACAGCAAAAAATCCGCTGCGTGCAAATTTGCGGATTTTGCGGGAAATTCGCAGATCTCGCGGATTGCGAATTTACCGAAAATCCGCGAGCGTAACGGATTTTCCGCCCATGCTTAATGTCAGGTATCCCAGAAGAGTCTTGGTCATTAGTATCATCCAGCCTGTTATTTTTTTTGGCACCACCCTCTGTTCGCCAGGATCAGGTTAATTTCCTGAATCCTCATCAGTCATCTGTTGTCCCTGGTATTGACATCATCCCTTGCTGTGGGCATGGATCGTCCACTGGGGTAACACCCAACTGGGAATTGGCCTGGGCTATTCTGTCATATTGCCTTATTTAGGAAGGCCTGGCGCAGTCTCTTAAATGCATCAGATGCTGGAGTGGTCGCTTAAGGGGTGGAATTGTGCTTGACTTTGGCCCATTGCCCTTCGTAGTCCCTGTAGCGTCTGTAGGAGGTTCTAGCTGCCAGCCTTTCCCAGGTAGAGGTGCTACACAGCGCCGCACTGTCAGCTCTATTATGCGTTGGCTCAGGGGATCTAGGGCCGAAGAGGCTGCTCTTTCCAATGATGCATCTATGGCATCCACCAACTCCTAATGGATGGGAAGCAATGAGTGCTCCTCCTCCACCAACTCCCAAAATGTGTCAAACTGTCCTGCCATCACTGATCAAGTGAAAGTCAGAGGTCAGACAAATAGTGCACAGATCAGCAAGATTACTTAAAGTATATACTGCATTGCTTCTTCAGCAATCAGCAAAATTAGGCCTCTAGATATACCGGCCATGTACAGGGGATTCCCTGTGGTCGATCCGTTGACTGGAGCATGTGTGACTACAGAAAAAAACTGTTAGTGGAAAACTATGATGGAGTGCCTAACTCTCTGCCTCCGGCGTGCTTAGCTCAGTGACAGGCTCTTCATCATTGTAAGGGTAAATTATATGCGCCACGTTGAGGAATGTTGTGAAGGGGGCGCGTGCCTCTTAGACACGCCTCCACAGATACGCATGCTCCACGCCCCTGTCTGAGTTGCAGAGGGCACCACGCGTCGTGATAATGGGAGACTCTCTTCTCCCTTCCAGAGCCGATGCTATGTTGCCACTAGACCGCTGACTGCAAAACGCAGTGTTGAGGAAAAACACTCCCGAACCTCCATGCTTCAGGAAAGTGAGAATAACTGCAAGTTAGCACGAGCGTGGCCCAAACCAAAGCCTGGTCACCACCGGAATGTAAAAGACCAGGTGTCTACGCAGCTTAAAAGAACAAGCATTTGCAATCACTATAACATAACATAACATGCACTAGGTCTCGCATTTGCGAGAGTTTAAGATATTGGCATTGTAAATGACAATGGCTTTCATTTGTTTTAAAAACAAACACGTAAATAAATGGCATTGCCATTTACAATGCCAATAGCTCAAACTCACAACTGCGAGACCTATTGCTTTGCAAATGCTTGTTTATTAATGTCTTTCATAATGTTTCTTAATTATTCTTCCTGCTTTCTTAGGCTTTTACATTTCTTATGCTGTGCAAACATTAGATTTGTTGGCAGAGCTGCTAGTATTCCATAACTAATATATCATTCTTGTATTATTGTTATTATTACTTATATTATTATAAGTAGTAGCAGCCATTTATCTCCCCCGCCTTGACCAATTATGGGAATACCTGTCAAGTTTCCAGTTGATAGAGACAGCAGCCTGTGCTCTAGCACATTTAACGCTTAATTTCTGCCTAAAGAAAAGTGCAAGCAAATGTAGTAGACATGTTGTTCCTTTCAATCAAAACACTTGTTCTACATTGTATTTGTAAAAAAAATGTTTCCATGACATGGACATCAATTGTAAAAGGAAAGAGAAGTCTGTTACACTTTTTACTCGTGTCTTTCAAAAGATATTTAAACATGTAAGAAAATAGACATGAAAAATGATATATAGTGTATGATTGAAGAAAACAAAATTATCTCTAGGGGCTGAAAAAATTCCCCACTGTGGTTAAAAGCAATCATCACTATGCAAAGGAAATATTCAGATTTGATCATATTTCATGATAATCGAAAAGCATGCTATTTAGTTTGCCTTTGGAGCTGTAAAGGCACGGTTGAATAGTTGCTTCAATGGTAAACGCCACCTTGGTTTTCCTTCTCCCCAGGCAGCAAAGGAATGGCACATTCCGGTGACACCCGCCTGCTAAAGAAGGAAGTGGCTTATTGTTCGAGTTCAGATCGTTTTGAGATCAAATTTAGTTTGCCAATGAGAGCAGCTGTTCGGTGCTGAACACATGATGCGATGATAGATAGCGAAAGGACAGCTCGAATCCGGAAAAGGATTACGCGTTTTCAAAGGTCTTATGACCGGACTTGAGAACAAAGCAAACTTTGTGAAAAAATCAAGAGGGCATTACGCGTGTCTCTACCTCATTGCGCCAGCTCCGGGCTCCTCTTGAATTACTCGACCCTAAGCTAACATGTTCTGTTTCTCATGCTGTGACTGCTGTACCACTTCGAGTGCCGAGGAGGTAAGCTCCCCACAAGCTTCTTTTTCCATGATCGAAACCAAAGACAGACATCCCTCTCCTAAATTGTGCAACCTAAAATTTCACCGTTTTCTGTGGACTACTGCTGGCATATTTGTTAAATATGATGCTATTGCTATTTAAGCACATCTTTTTTAAAGAGTTAAATACAGATTAAAGTGAGTTTGTTTGATGTGGTTCACAGTGATCTCACCCGTCTCATTGAACACCTGTGGAAGCTGAATGAGATGTTTATTCATATAACAGACTCGCATTCAGAAGCTTATTATGAGTTTTAGGGAGGGAGAAACACCATGGCGCAGCTAGTGCGCTTTTAAGAGCTGTATATAATTGGAAGGTATAGCTTGATGTGCCCTACTAGTCTGACGCTCCTGGAATGTATCCTACCATTGCCCTCCGGGTAACAAATGGAGTTGCTACTGTGTATCGTATTGCCACTTTGAATTAGGGTGATGCAGTAACAGAGAAATGTGTGTTAACCTGGTGTTCGCACATTTTAGTTTTTTCATTCACATTTTTAATAATGGAGCATTACTGCGTCGCCTACCCTTCCTGCAGTTTCGTTTGCACTTTCTCAGCCGCACCAGTCCCTTTTCTATGTCGGCTCTGCACTGAAGGACAGTCAGCGGCTGGATCTGACGTTGCATCCCCGGGCGCCGCAGCTTGCAGCGTTAGTGTGAGCACTGGGGCAGGGCCACAAACTTGGTGCCACGTCAGGGCTAAACCTGGAGCGGCGGAACACCGCGAGCATCCGTGAGAGCAGCAGGAGCCATGGAAGCCCGCTACAATCAGAAGAGCCCCGGCAAGGATCGGTAAAGCCCCTCCCTCTCGCTCATTGTGAGCCTGGCAGAGGGCAGCTGCCCATGACACCCAACCACTGTGTGTGTGGGGGGGGGGTAGAGGGCGGCGGCGGCGTGTGTATGCGTGCACGCCTGTGTGTGTGCGTGCATGCAGAGGGGTGGGGGCTGGCTGTGTCTGTGCCGTTAATGCATGCGAGGGAAGCGAGTTAGTTTGCGCAAGCGCGCTCCCGCGGTCAAAACAGACTGCAAAAGCGCGCGTCTGAGTCGTGTCTTCATTCCTAAATACGGGTGACAATAGGTCTGAAGCAGACACCATCAATGCTTACGCATTGAATGTAGGTCTGCTCGACCTAAAAACGCCAGCAAGCGATGGCAAAGTACTCCATCCTTCAGCAGGAGATCCTTGTAACACCGTACAGATCCACATAAACTACACCCCTCTGGCCCAATTAAGCAAAATTAAGGTAAGCACTTATCTGTCTGCTGAGCAGCGAAGAAAGAGGACGTGTTATTCCTTGATGATGCCTATATGGCACTGAATTTATGGAGGTTTTGTTTAGTGTTTGCAAAGACTCGTGGGATTTGTAGTCTTTGATCATGTTTTTAAGGTGCTGAGCAGAATAAATGGAAAGAGTAAAGCATAATCTGAGCCTATGGTCCTGACCTACAATTGATAGATTTTTCTTTCCAATGAAAAAACTAACAATTTACACAGCTTCTTGGTTTTTCACATTACTTGATTTTGAATGCATGATCTACAGTTGGGTCTTATTTGAAGTAAATGTGAATAGATGCATTCATTTTATTCTCAATTTATATCACTTGTGAGATCATTGTTCCTTATAGCTTTGTGAATGTACGGAGTCCTTTCCTCATCAGTTCCTTGGGGCTAACTTCTGCCATCTTTATGTTCCTCCTTTAGCTCTCTACATTCCTCTTCACCCCTGCTATCGCTGTTTGGATAAGACTTCAGTGTGCTCTTACTTTAAAGAAACCTTTTGACTCCCGTAATTTGGTATTTGTGAATTGAACTTGCACACATTTACTTGTGCAGCGCTATCAATCAAAATATAATCGATTTTGTTAAGTTTATGGAGCCACTGTATCCTTTTGTTTCAAACGTTAAACCTTACCTGTTTTGCTTTCTTCTGGTGTGCCTTTCAAACACTAAAAAGTGTATGACCTAAAAGTGAGTATAGCTTAGGTATGCTGCGCTGGTTAAACACATTTGGGGGATTGGGTTGCTGTTTCCTGGTGGTAATTGCTGAGCTGTGTCTTGGTGTCTTTAGTTAAGAAATATGCTAGTAAATGTATTGAGGCCTGCTGTTAAAGCAGGAGTGTGGGTGCTGCTGCTCTGTGCCTAGGCAGAGTTGAAGTGGCAGTTACCTGGCTGAGGTGTAGTTTTGGTGTAGTATGGGCATCTGAACCCAAGGAAGACCAATGACTTTTCACTATAAGCAACTAATTTACCTCAATCGCAAAATGCTGAAAATATTGTAATACCCAAATCACCACTTTGTTGTTTAACATTCTAATGTTTCTATTTCCTCAACAGGGCATTCAGTCTTGCTTGAAAAGGTACGTGCCAACTACTGCTTTTGCTGTTTGAATTCCTCCTGGTATCTCTGGATTTAAAGTAATGTGGTATTCTTTTCTCCCACCCCTAGATGTTCTGAGCTAAAAACGGTGAATTCTGAAGTGGTATGGGCAGACAGACCCAAGCATGCATTCAGGGGCCCAGCTGCCTTTTCGTTGTGGAAGAAAATAAAGAGCACAGTCTGTCCAGGTAAGGAAAGAGGCCTGGCATGTAAAGTGTCGGAACTTCATCTGATTGTGTCAGGGGTGGCATGAATCCCTTTCTCAGTAACCAATACTGAAGGAATATGTATCGATGAGTCACCAGAGATCCGTGGAGAATGAGGAAATAGTATCTCGGCAGACGCGAGGCACCAGAACGAGGATTCCATATCGAATTGTTGGCTCCCAATGTGGCCTGGACTGGACAGCCATGGTGTTAGATGCTTAACCCCTTCCCTGCAGGGGTTATCGTCCCACTGTGCTGGGGGGAGGGGGCGCGCACTGCTCCCGCATGCTCATGACGAGCTCAGCTCGTCATGACCACAACGTTCCCGTGGAACGCTCAGCACAGCAGGGGAATTATCCCCGCCGGCGAGCGTTCCACAACTCATGCTGAGCTCGTCATGAGCACCGG
This sequence comes from Lissotriton vulgaris, assembly GCF_964263255.1. NCBI lineage: Eukaryota > Metazoa > Chordata > Amphibia > Caudata > Salamandridae > Lissotriton > Lissotriton vulgaris. Next base: position 1,331,398,389 of record NC_141695.1, on the reverse strand, counting down.
AGTGCCATGGCTCATGATGAGCTCAGCTGGTCATGAGCATGGAAAGGGTTCATCTAATCCATGCTATGCCAAATACGATATGCGCTAGATAGTGCGCAGCGCCTAATGTTGGATCACGCCTTTCTGCCCAAACTCCGGGGTTGGCAAGAAAGCGCAGAAAATCTACGGCCTTTAAAATTGGTGTATGTAGACCAGGGAAGGGGCTATGTACACAAATTCAACTTTCTGGTTGATCTGGGACTTAAATGCAAAGATTCCATGCAGAAGGAGTAATGCGGAGGAAGTCTGGCTCTGGTTCTAGTCTGGCTGTAGGGTCTGGATCCAGTAGGGGATTCACAACATTGGCAGAAGACCAAGCCGAACCCTTTCCTTCTATTGTACGATAGATCCAAATTATGCAGTGTTTTTTTCATTTTTTTATTCCTAATAAATGAGGGAGCTAACCAGTAAAAGATTAAAGATCTTGTGGTGGAGCCTAGTCCTAGTTATTGATACTAATCCATAGCTGGCTCTTCCTGGTGATTAATTTCGGTTACATCATTGAGAAAGGAATGGCGCATGCAACCATATCAGCAAGGCCATCTGAAATGATGGACCCTCTGGAAGAGCAATTAAAGTGCAGAGCATTCCCCGCCCCTCTTTGCTTTATTCATAGGATCAATTGTTTATTACCCTTTAATTCTATCTAAACTAAGAGGCAGGAATTACAATTGTGCAGTGTGAAATAGCAAATTTCACAGCTTATTACTAGCTATTTTGACATTTTAACATCCATTGATACATAAGGTATCTTCGTGCTGTTAACCATGTAAGTGCTGAGGCTCAACCACTCGGTCATAAGCAATTTTTTATTTGTTTGGGACAGTTCGCTCTTATGCCTTAACATTTTTCACTTAGGGATACAGGCCTAATTTCTTTTTTTTTCTTCTTCACATGTTGGTGATTCTCAAGTGTACCAGAGCGTGTGAATCTCCCTGGAGGGAAATAAGAAAATAGTCAAAATTCTGATGGATATTTCTACATGCAAATTCCTCATCTTCAGAATATCACCAGGCGTCAGACTAAATCTTGAGTCGATTTACAGTGATGCTCCAGTATGCGGATATGTGGTGCCATATTGTCCAGTGGTGACTCTGTACTGCCCCAGAAGTAATGGAGTGGAAACCATATAAGCACCACCACTGTTTGCTGATGTACGTTCCTTTCATTCCGTGGCCTTTAACATGGATCTGGAGCTCTGCAGGTTTGACCATTGTCTTTACTGCTCAAAGTGTTCTAGCGAACGATGTACCCCTCAAATGACGAGATTCAAGCTGTTTCAACACAGCAGAAAGCAGATGTCTGTCACAAACCCACACACAGTACTGCTATAGTGCTTAGGTCATGATTAAATTATGTGACTTGGGGCACACTAATGGTATGCTGGACTGGTAATCTAAACTACCTTGCAAAGCAGAAGAGGTCGCTGGTGAAGCATCGCCCATGCTCCTGTTCAGGTCGGGGACCTGAGGCCATGAAAGGCCTTCTTCTGTCTAGAAGTATTCCGATGAATCTAAGCTAAGGCACAAGCCTAGGCAGGGCCAGCATGACTTAATCCCATCCTGAGGCTTGAAGTCTAGTGAAAAGGAGCGAGGGTGTCCTAGTAAACATTGCACTACACCAATGTCTCCTGGGTCTAAACTAATGCTGCTCTTTACCCTTTCCTGCCCCCACAAACTTCCTGGCTGTTTACCCCGTGGAATTAAGTACTGAAGCACTAGGGGGAGGGACTCTGGTAGGACAGAGTTGGGGGAGGGGCTGAACCCACAGGGCAGCGGGAAGGCACAAAGGGGGCACACATTCATGATCCTTTATCTCTGCAGGACCCGAGTGAGGTTCTGCACGACGACCCTGAGGCATGGATACCCAAGGATCCCCCCTCCTGTTTTCCCAAATCACCACCGTGGATGAGTCCCAGCCCGGCAGGTCACAAGAAACAATCTGGGCAGACTTTTGGGACATGGCAAAGGCTAGAGAAGTCTCCTGGGCCAAAGAGATGCTTGACGCCCGAAAACAGGCAGTCTGGCGTAGTGGAGGATTTGCCTGCAGTGACTACAGCAGTGCCAGTGGAGGCTGCTCAAGGGAGGTCTAAGCGTGCTCGCCGGCCAACTAAACAGGAGTTTCCGCCTGAGCCGCCAGTCCAGAAGGTCAGGGTGATTGCCCCCCCTCCCCCCATGAGCAGCAGTACCTGCGGTCGCCCCGGCTGGCCCATCTCCACCAGTCACAATTAGCGACCCGAACTGAGAAATTCGGTAAGATGATGGACTCAATGTTGAGCATCTTGGATGACTTTAAATCATGATTTGTAGACTCAGTACGTACTCCCCCGCCTGTAGCCGACGCTACTAGAGGGGGGAGTGCACCATCCATTGTGTGGGGAGAAGCGCCTGGCATTACTTCCCGCTATTACCAGGGTCAAGGGCCGATGGTACAGCAGCAATTTCCCAGCAGGGGGGGCACAGAAGTCAGCTGCAGAGCGGGATCGTATGGCGGTCCAAGCCGATAGTGGCATCACAACCTCAAGCGTGCCATTAGGGCCTGCACCCACTGCACAGCCTGCCAACCTGTGCTGCAACAACTGACCCAGTTTCTGGGGCATGTCACTGATAGACAGTTTAAATGGACCGGGGCAGCCTTCCTATACAGAGCGTCTTCATTTTCAATGCATCGTCCCTGGGCACAAAGTTCTTCAACGTTGCCCAGTATGGGGCCAAGCCCCCTTGTTCGGAGTTGAGTGAATCACCTCCCCTGACAGTAAGGAACACTCATCGATTTGCTTTTCTGAGGGCCTCACTTCCCCTGCACCTGTTTTTGTCTTTGATTTTGACGCACCCAAGGTACTTTGTGCTAAAAGTGACTCATCCATAGAATCCTATAAAGTGAACTATTTTTAAACTTTTAAAAGTGGTATATTTTCTTGTTTAATTTTTGGCCTATTGGTAGTTTTATTCAGGGAAATATTACCTACTTTTCTAAATTGGTGTGGACTTCTTTTGTAGTGTTTTCACTCGGTTACTGTGGTTATTTGTACAAATGCTTTTACACATGGCACGAGGAGTCCGGGTCATCTCAAAGGCAAAGTTCCCAAGGACGTGAGCAGGGGTTATCTTAGCTGTGACACCCTGACTAGAGTAAGGGTCCCTACTTGGACATAGTGCAAACCTCTGCCAACTAGAGACCGCAATTTCTAACAACCGCCTTTTATTCTGCTTGCACGTTTGGTGCCCAGTTAGGGTATTTGTTTTCCATCTCCTTTTTAAGTTATAAAGTGTTAAAATAGCATTGAAGCTGCCTGCGTTTTGAGTGCTTGGTTAGCTGACTTATTAGCGCATTCAGAAACATTAGTGAAATGCATGGCATAACTGAAAGGCTCGTTATTTGTAGAACATCCTTGGTAAAAAGAAATGCCCACGTGAGTAAATGTTTATTTTGCCCTGGCAATGAAAAATATTCTCTTGTGGCAGTACTGTGAATATGAGAGCTCAGACTGGCTGAGTCGGAAACCGTGGATCCGAAAGGAATGTTGGAAGAAAAAGCTTCCTTGTCCAATTAGATTCTACAATTTATTTATGCATTTTAAATGTCTGGCATTGGGGGCGCTCCACAGATCAGATTAAAGTGGCCAAGATATACAAAAGTGTCAACACTGTAGTGCTGTATGCAGCTTTTTTTAAAATACTTCTGTCAAATTACTAAACCACTTACATCAAACCAAAAAAAGCAGTCTCTGAAGATCCCATGTCAAGTTGCCTGTCATTCCATTCAGGTGTTTGGGCTCTAGGTGTGAGCAAACTTTTCTATGGGAGCCAAAGTGGGAAAACACTTTTTCTCACCTCCCCTTTAACCTTTTTTTTACCAGTGCATAGATCTCCTCCAAAATCAACAGTGTGGGCCTTCACTTAAATGCTTATTTGGTCAAAAGCTAAACGCAAATCAAAAATACCTTTTCAGTGAAAAAAGTGGTACCCCCATGACTGCGCCGTATAGAATATTGTTGTGGGGCTACTCCAGTTATTTGTCTCATCTGTCCTCACCGCTTGCTTCTGTTTAGGACAGATTCAGACACTTGGTCAGTCATCTTGAACCATTGGATCATTTTGCCTGACAGGCACAACCACCTATAAAGATCACTTGAGTGACGTGGATGTTGATGAGCCAATAATTCTCTTTGCTAATGCATCTGTTAACATTCTTTATACTTGTAATGTCATTCTTGTGGGTTAAGCTGACAATAATTCAAAGCCAATCGCACCTTTCCTTTGTTCCAGTAAGAATCCTACTGTCTAGTTGTGTTCGTTGAAGCTAAAATGGTTCTGTTATAGTTGAAGTTGCCTTGTACGGAGAAACTAATGCTTTATAAAGATTTTAAAATTTAAAACTTATATTTCATGCCTATTGACCATTACGTAAACCATGGTAAATTGTTTGCATGTTTGCAATTCTGCTAGTCCAGGCCAAACCCTTTGACTTTGCCATAGCTTGTTGGCCCTTTGTTTGAAGGTGGTAAAATGACAGCCATTGGTTTGACTGAATGATGGTAACAAGCTTTAATAGCTCCTGGAGGTAATTAAACTTGAAATAAGTGCCATTCAAATGCCGCAAGTTTATTTTAAACCAACTGTGCCAGAACTTTCTAAAGCTAACATTCCCAGGTAAACTGTCTTCACCAGCGGTTTTGAGCAGCACATTGCTCGTAGCTAAATGGTGGCAGTTTGGAAATGGCAGAACCTGAGGGCGGCCTGCTGCTTCCCGTTCTGCAGGGACAACTGCGGCCGAGAGGGGAGGATAGCTAATTAGGTCGAGCATGAGCCAGCGCGCAAGCGCTGTCTGCAAAACCTGGAGTACTTGAAAAATTACTTGGCTTTCCGTGTTGCGCTACAGCAGCACCACTCAACTACAGTTCCCTTACACTTAAATTTCTTTTCTAGTATTCCGGAGAGCTTTTTTTTTTATTACAGCGCAGGCATGTCCAGCCGAACCTTCACCTATGGTGGCTGCACCTTTGTTTTGCACAAAGTGCGTCTCACCTCCTGCGGTTATCCCTGTGGTCTCCACCCCCACCCCTCCTACAATAGGGATTGTGTGGGCCCCCACCACTCCTCTATAGAAGAATAATTTTGATCTAGTGTAAATTAGGACAAACATTTCCCACAATCATTCACAAGATGTTCAAACGACGCAGAGTCTTAAACATGGCTCCCCAGCACCGAAGTCTGCAAATCCCGTTGCTGAGCCACGTCCTCTCTGCTGCAGGCTGCTCGCAATAACAGCAGCTCGCTCTCTGGCTTTTTGTTTCACTATAGTAGCGCTTTCTACGAGCACCAGTAACATTACACAATCAGTTTGATATTTTTTGTAGATGCAGGAAGATTAATCAGCAGCTCGGGGCATTACTTAAATGTCTTTAACAGAGCTGCAGATTAATCTGTCTACAAAAAATAACCTGTTACTGTGTAATGTTACTAGCAAGGAAAGCGCTTCGTAACGAACAAAAAGCCCCCAGAGCGAGTGAAGGGCTTGGTCTCGGGACTGATGTGCATGGTGGTGAAACACGGACTCTGCGTCTTCCTTTAAGTGCTGCTGAGAGCACGTATTCAGTTTCTCCCTTCTGTGGTGGTATATCGAACAGGATCAGTGGCTCTTGCCTGTGCCGTGGTGGGCTGGTGTGCAGCAAAATGTCAGTCTCTTCAATTCAATTAATTTATATAGCGCGCTACATACCCAGAGGGTCTCAAGGCGCTTGGAGAAGGGTGGGGGGTTACTTGTCGAATATCCAGGTTTTAAGTTGTTTTCTGAATGCCAGGTGGTTCTGAGTGAGGCGAAGGTGAATGGGAAGTGAGTTCCAGGTTTTAGCCGCCAGGTAGGAGAAGGATCTTCCTCCCATGGTGGTTTTGTTGATGCGAGGTACAGCAGCAAGGGCTTGGTTGGAGGAGCGTAGCTGGCGGGAGGGGGTGTAGAAGGAAAGTCGTGTGTTGAGGCATTCGGGTCCAAGTTCGTAAAGTGCTTTGTGTGCGTGGGTTAGGAGGCGGAATGTTATCCTCTTATTGACGGGGAGCCAGTGGAGGTTTTTCAGGTGACCAGAAATGTGGTCGTTACGCGGGATGTCTAGTATGAGTCTGGCTGATGCGTTCTGGATGCGTTGGAGTTTTTCTGAAGTTTTGCGGTGGTACCGGCGTAAAGGGTGTTTCCGTAGTCCAGGAGGCTTGTAATCAGTGCGTGCGTGACCGTTTTTCTAGTTTCGGTGGGGATCCATCGGAATGTTTTTTTGAGCATGCGAAGAATGTTGAAGCAAGATGATGAAATGGCGTTGACTTGTCTGGTCATTGAGAGTGAGGAGTCCAGAATGACGCCCAGGTTCCGTGCGTGGTCTGTCGGGATGGGTGCTTTTCCAAGGGACTCTGGCCACCAAGAGTCGTCCCAGGCAGAGGGGGAGGTACCTAAGATAAGGACTTCTGTTTTGTCGGAATTCAGTTTCAGACAGCTGTGCTTCATCCATTCGGCTACTTCTTTTATTCCTTCATGTAGGTTGGTTTTGGCGGCGTTAGGGTCTTTGGTGAGTGAGAGGATAAGTTGAGTGTCATCGTAGGAGATGATGTTGAGTTGGCGTGCAATGGCCGCGAGGGGGCTCATGTATACGTTGAAGAGGGTGGGGCTGAGTGAGGATCCTTGTGGCACGCCGCAAATGACTTCTCTAGTGTAGTGTTAGCAGGCCATATGTATTTAATTGAATTATTTCTCAAAAATCTGGCAAATGCTGGGTTTTTTGGGCATATTTATATTGCGCAAACTGACCCTAGGTATTGGTGCCCTCTAAATGAGCACCAGTTTCGTTATAGGGACACATTTATTTTGGTAGGCACAGGGAGATTAGGTTATTTGCCAATTTTCACAGGATGCTGAGCCGACGCCCAGGCTCTAACCCAGTTCCTCAGGTCCAAAGTCTCCACACAACCTCTCCCCCTCTGTTTTCTTTACATGTTTGTGCACAGTACCCAAAGAGTTGAAGCGGAAAATGTTTTATTAGATTTTTTTTTAATGCCACATTTAAATAGGGGTTAGTCAGTGAACCCCAACATGTGTGAAGTATCTTCATACTTTTTCTTGTGAACGTTTTGAATCAATACAACGCCGTTGTGCAGCAAGATTGATTTGGGAAAGTACGTGGGGAAAAACAGATTACTATCCAGGTATATCTGCGTAACCCCTGCACAATGTCCTGTTACAAAAACATTGTAGACTTATGTGACCTTTTATATTCAGAAGTACTTTGCAGAAGTGCACAAGCGCATGCATTCTCAGACTATGGAAATGCCTCGGAGTTGTGAATTTGGCTTCTGTGCAAGTTCATAGTAGATATTGCCTGTCTGCCGGCTTCGGAGTGAGGGGTTTATTACATGGTTTTGTTAAGGCCTCAGGGGCGGGTTTCAGAGGGGTGAAGCTCTAACAACTCGTATTGGGCTCAGATCTTAAAGCAGAGGATTGTCGAACGCCTGTGGGAATCATGTCAGTCACCCATCTATTAAGAAACCAGACCGGGGACCTAGCGCATGAACATTAGGGCCTCACAAGACACCACACTGGACAGCAGTATCTGTTAGTCGCTGCCTTGCCACTACTTCCTGTGATTCTGGTCAAATCTCCTTGCCTGCAAAACACAAATAAATTTAACTATGTAATGGACCTGGTGCTCGTGAGCTCTCTAACACCACCTGTTGCAGTAGCGTTATAATCACACTACCCGCATGGACAAGTGAGCAAGCTGATTTTTGAAAATTCAAACCTTTAATTTAAAAGAAATTCATACAATATGACCTAATGTATGCAAACCACAATATAGGACGTAGTGTATGTTAAGCATAGTTAACGCTGCTGTAGCAAAAGTAATCTCCCAAGGTTGGGAAAATACAGAACCCCTTGAGTGAAATATACTAATGCATCCTACATGCTGAACTCGCCGGGTAACCCTCTAATCCAGCAGGCTCAAGCCACATGCTCAGTTTATCCCATACAGTACATTTTTTTCACCACTCCTTTTGTCTACTGAACCCTGATCTGACATGCCCTACCCCCGCATTCTAGTGGCCTTTTATGTTGCATGATGCTGGATTTGTAACTCGCCACCAACACAATGCCCTGCTGTGATATTCCCTAGTTGTTGATTTAAATAATTACAGATCTATCTCTCACTATTCCAGGTTCCCCTCCTCTCCACATTTGTTTTCCTGTTCTCATTGAAATCTTCCACATGTTGTCTTTTTCATTCCATCTCCTTCTTGCCTTTTCTTCTCAGTTCCATTTTCTTCTGCTATCCCCTTTCCCTTCTTCCAATTAAGAGTCACCAGCAACAGTGTTTATCCCATGGTTGAGAGGTCTAGAACTGAAGCTGAATACAGTGCAAGTTTCTCACACTACCAGTCAGTCGGTCAAAAATGTTAAGAATACATGGTCATTTAATCCTTGGCCTCTTTGCAGAGAGACAGCACCGGGCAGTGGTCATGTTTTCAAGTTGTAATTGTGATTCTGTGCAAATGTGTGCGATGGGGCCACAATCGTAGGGATACAGTCTTTAAAAATATTGACAAGATGAAAGTAATAAAATTAGGTGCTCGCTCCCTAAAAGTAATCCTTAAATTTTACGCCTGCCACTTTCAAATGTCACTAGCCGCAACTGATAAAACCGCAAATTCTTTTTTACAAAATCAACCAAAGCTCGTGAATGAACAATTGCAACATCTCTGCGTAGCCACTCGGGCCATTGTTTTCGTTCGGTGGTTTGCATTTCTCGGTAATTCATTTTGCATCAAATGGCATAATAACCCTGTCCAGCAGATATTTTAAAATTTTTTTTTTTTTAGCACATCGTATTTAATCATGTAATGGGACTAATTTCTCTTAAAGGACATGAACACATCAGCTTGACTGCATATATGTAAAGTATTAAATAAAAAAGAGTTCCTTTTAAAATGGCTTTCACTCTTTATTCCTTTCTCCATATTTTTCTTCCCATCTAGGCTCCGTCAGGTTCCCCATTGGGGCCCATTGGCGAAAGGGGGGGGAAGAAAGCACCGACCCGAGGCTCAATGTAAGTGTGATAAAGGCCGCTTTATTGGAAGCAGGTGCATTCTACACAATAACATCCTTGGCCTGCGCCGCACAATCTAAACCTCATGAATATGTAATTTCCTGCCTCACCCCCACCCCCTCCCCTAACTGCTTACCACAATCCACAACAGTAACAATTTGGCATAACGTCAATTTGCCTCTCCACCTGGCTAAATACTTAATTGTGCTTGACCTACCCCCCGATAATCCAAACAGTTCTCCTGCTCTTCCCCCATATATTAGGAAGAACCGCCACTCGAGGGACGTGCTAACGGTCCTCGACCCGCCCCCCCTAGGACTCCCCCCTCCCTTAAACCGGTACGTGCCGCATGACCCCGTGGGCAGAACCACCCCCTAACTATATGGAGTGCCGCGGACCCCCCTCAAGCCTCGTGCTGTCCGGTCCATGCCTTCGACCCGCCGGCAGGTCCTCCCCCTCCCCACAGGGCCATGCCCTCCGTCCCACTGCATAGGGTCATGGTCTCCGTCACCACGTATAGGGCCATGCCCTCCGTCACCAATGTATAGGGCCATGCCCTCCGTCACCAATGTATAGGGCCACGCACTCCGACACCAATGTAAAGGGCCATGCCCTCCGTCACCAATGTATAGGGCCATGCCCTCCGTCACCAATGTATAGGGCCATGCCCTCCGTCACCAATGTATAGGGCCATGCCCTCCGTCACCAAATGTATAGGGCCATGCCCTCCGACACCAAATGTATAGGGCCATGCCCTCCGTCACCAATGTATAGGGCCATGCCCTCCGTCACCAAATGTATAGGGCCATGCCCTCAGTTGAGGTCACCCCCCCCCCCGGGGCGTGCTTCCTGGCCACGGAATCGAGCTCCCTACAGGTATGCCGCACTAAAACGGGGCCGTGCTCCCTCTCCGGCGCCCAGGGCCCCCGGTCCACACCAGGCCTGAGAAGCCGCTCCGCGCCTGCAGGCAGTCCGCCGAAGCCGGCCGTCCCACCAGAGAGAAGCCCTCCGGATGCGTGTCCCACACCTGCGCCCGTCCGCCAGGAAGAAACCCCTGCCGCAGTGCCCCCAACCCCCCCGTCACCTACCCTACCCCGCAGCCCCCGACATGGCAGCGGCACCGTTCGGCGTCAGACCCCCACTGCGCGTTGCGACCCCCCTGTCCTCTGGCGGGCGTGCTCCCTGGCCATGGAGTCGAGCTCACTACGTAGAATGACCACACCGACATGGGACCGTGCTTCCTCTCTGGCGTCCAGAAAGAAGTCCCCCACACAGTGCGTCACCCCCAGAGCCTGTCCGCCAGTAAAAAGCCCACTGCAAAGAACGTACCCCCATCCCGCGCGACTCGAAATGCCCGTGGCCCATTGAAACGTCAATTTCGCCGTATTCACAAGTGCCTGTGCAGCTATTCGGTAAGGTTTTGCACTCCAGGACTTCAACTGTGAAAAGTGACACTCTTATAAATTTCATGAGCTTGCCTCCTTGTTTCATACTAATAAAATGGAAAAACGTACCTCCCACCCACGCGCGACTCGAAATGCCCGCGGCCCATTGAAACGTCAATTTTGTTTGCCGTATGCACAAGCGCATCTGCAGATATTTTGTTAGGTTGTGCACTGTAGGCCTTCAACTGTGAAAAATGTCACTGTCATAAACTCTATGCGCTTGCCTCCTTGTTTCACACTAATCCAATGGTCCTACAGAAGATATCAGCGTGGTACTCTGCAATGCACCTTTGCATAGAAAAGATCAGCAATCTGTAAACTGTAAAGAAAAGTATGTATACCTTTTTTATAGCTTCGGATTCTAACCCAAAATGCAAGAACAGGAACCTGGGCCCCGAAGTTAATATATGTCACTGAAACGGAGGCGCAACGTGCAACTCCGCATTGCTCTTACCGAAAAAGTCGTGTAGCACCAACTGTACCAAGAGTTGCCTTTCAATCAGGTCTTTGATGGCCCTCGCGTTAACAGACTGTACGCACGCTACATAAACGCAAAACTTCTGTTCCTCTACTATCCTTCCGCAGTCCCCCTGAATCCAAAGAAATTCACTAACCTATCCACCAATCAATCACTTTCCTATTGCACTATACTAAATCCTTTATAGGTTCCGGAGTAGCAAGCTACCCCCTGAAAAGCGCTCCGGCACCTCGACAGGGGTAGTAAGCGGCGTCTAAAAGTAAGTACAATACCATACTTGGATAGCCCAGCATATGATCCCGCTCAGCTCTCCACTTACCCAATCTTTCGCAACTTCAGAAACATGCGGACCCCACCACTTCGGTAAAGTAGATTATATCAGTCCTGTCAGTGCACATGCATCGCTCATGCTAGATGAAAGGATGCAAGGCCATATGATCCATATTCCGAGTGAATGAGCGCACTGGGCCTACACAATTGAGTCGCCCAACATAGCCATATTCCTCGTACTAATAAGTCGGTAAAACACTATTTTGTGTTCATGACCACAAGATATCACTACTAATCAAGGAAAGATGTACTCAAACTTTCCCACTGTATATGAAAGATATCTTCTCCCTACCTTAGCATAGGAGATGGCATACTCGCCCAGGTAACTTATGCAGAGAGAGAACACTCAATAATGGAGCAGCGAGACCAAAGACATTGTCCATAAAGGTGGTGCTGTGAAGGTCATTAGAAACAGAAAATATGATGACTGTTGTATGTGAGACAATATTACGAAGATATAAAATAACTAGGCATAGCGTAGCGAAGGCACGTAAACCCAGATGACAATGGTGATTTGGAATGTGATACCTATATGGTCAAACATGAGGTCATCGGGTAAGAACTGTCTCCACAAACCACAAACATTTCAATGGTGCAAGCCTCATTGGAATTCCCTAATCCTGTAGTCCCATGGGTAGTGAAAAGTCACTCTTAACGATAGTGAAAAACCATCATCTAGCATGCTTGCTTCACTCGCGATTCCCATGCTTTATACTTCAGACTTTAGAGCCGTATAATTGGGCCTTAAGTCCCCTTTGATTGTTATGGGCCATAAAAAGTTTTTCTTTAAACTCCCATGTGCTTTAAACGTTCAGTCTTACCCTAGGCTTGCACACGTGTCACTTCAGCTTTCGGGTCCTGGAATGGCTGAGTTCTGTAATGGTTAGTTATCGTCTGAGGATTGTGGGTGTTATGTAACAGGGAAAATGAATACAGCTCTCGAGTTTAAGGCCCTCCAACCCATTCCTTCCATAAATGTCAAGAGACCCAGTGTCGTGTGTGGCACATTCACGAAACAATTTCTGTGCTGGGGCTTTTGGTCCCATACCTACAATTTGATATTGAAATCATGCACGAGGGAACCGATGGTTCTCTGTCACTGGGGTACCGCATTCCGAAAGGTGGACTCTCCCCCGTCAAAACAATCCACTATTGTCAGGGACAGCCTTGCTGCACTCGGGTAGAATCAACAGAATGTACACACCGAATAGCAATGAGGTCCTGTACTGTTCACACCGCCAATTAGCTGCCCCGAGAATACAGCCCCCCACATTTTGTAAATACCACTGTACAATGACTCAGTCTAAAAGGATGCAGTTCAGCGGCTGCAGCCTATTTTCCCCTTAATTGCGATACTCGCAGAGCTGACAAACTCCGAGGTGTCCCCCGCCATTGTTCCCAGTGCCCTCCCGCCAAAAACAGTGCCCGGAAGTCCGCGAACGGCCACCTCGCAGTCAGTAAACCCCCTACGTAAGCTGTTAAACACAGAATCGTGGCGCCGATACCAGAACACACCAGTGCCCATCACGGGGCAATGCCAGCCTACACCACTACCACCCCACTGCACCATGCTATCCCCTTCAGTGTTACGCCATCCACATCATTGTTCGCTACCCACCCCAGGATATGCTCTCCAAAGCATTACCATATTATTTTACCTGCACTGTGATGCTACGTTTCCTACCCACCAGTACCGCTACAATGCTTATACCACAATCCACGTGTACCCCAGCCCACTAGTCCCTCTTATCCTCCAACAGGGTACCCACTATAACATGCTGCATAACGAATTACAAGGCCCAGTGTACCAAATCGTCCTCCCCACAGTACCCCGTTACCACCCACCACAGTACCTCACAATCAACACCCAATGCCATGCAGCTAAACTTGATATCCCTTGCGCAGAGAGCAGAAATCCCCAAAAGCACCTGTCTTTCTTCTCCCCTGCCCCAAATTAAACCCCGGCGGCCGTACGGACCCATCGGGTAGGGGCAGCGGGACTCACCTAGTCCCACGTGGGAGCCTGACCGCCCGCACCAGGCAGAACAGGCCCATCCGCTCGGCCGCATGCTGCTCACCCGAGCTCCTCCGGCCTCCAGCGATGTTTCCGGCCCGTCCCTGCACCAGCGAAGTGTTCAGCCTGCCGGGAAATCCGGCGCCATTCGTAGCAGTTCCAAAGCTCGCCTCTGTTGTTGCCGCGTTCTCTACGGTTCCATCGAGCCCTGCCAAAACACCAGCGTTCTCCGTGAACAGTCCGTGCACCGTTGCAGCGAGGCTTCCAATCCCAAAACAAAGTCCAATTAAGTCTTGTCATCCCAAACAAAGTCCAACTAAAGTCCAGAAAAATTGTCCCAAACTCCACCCCCGCCCGGCGGCCGAGACACCTCACCTTAAAATGTTGTCTCTGCCGCGTGGCCGGGCGGAATCCACCGCCCAGCTTAGAGGAAGCCCCACCAAGCCCCGCCCCCAGCCCAAAAGCTACCAAAACTGAAACTGTCCCCGGGCGGCGCCATCTCTACCCCCTTCCCCCCCTTTCCCCCGGCCCCAAATTTCCCCGGGCGGGGCAGGCCTCCCTTCGGTCGCCCCCCCCCGTGTCCCCCCCCCAGGACCCCATTCCCCATGTCATTATTTACATCCCTCCCATTCAGTCGTTTTATTAATCATATCCCCAGTGGCCCATAGCATCTCCCAAACATGGACAATGGGAAGAGCCAATATTGTTTTACATTATCAGCTGCTCTGCTGCAACCAGATTGGGCAGCGATGCAGAGTCTCATCTCCTTCCTCAATGGTGACCACATCACCCCCGTGCAGGAGCTGGGGTTACTGTGAGGGGTCCTGTATTAGCTGCTTCTGCCGCTCTCCCTTCTGGCAGGTAAAACGTTTCTGCCGAATTTTACTGTGTCCATGGCAGTGATTGCTATACCGTAGCCCAGCACCTGTACAGGTGCCGGTCTGGTGTATTTATGTAGTGCCTACTATTGGGGATTGTTAGCTCGTTGATGAAAGAGACATGCGGTGATAAGTGTTGTGCACAGAATCACACATGGTGGCCACGTGGAGATACCAAGTACTTCACTTTAATTCGAAATGGAGTAGCCAGCACTTCTCAGCAGGGTCTGAAAACTTTAATAGGTCTCGCATTACTGAAAGTTTGAGCTATTGGCTTTGCATTATTATTAGCGACGCTAATAGTTCAAGCATTTAGTAATGCGAGACCTATTGCATTGCCCTCAAGTTTGTATTTGGGGATTGTTACTCGTGCAGATCATCTTTCTTTGCTAGGAAGGCTATAAAGGCAACTATTAAGCACTCAAAGTTAACTGGGCTGTCTTCATAGCATAGTTTGATGGCCAGCTGATTAACTAAGGACTGTCCAACTCCAGATCCCAGGTCACTAAGATTAATAATCAGAAATGCCTGAATGCAACTTTGGATGGGTTCCTTCTACGTGCAGAATCGCTCATTAGTCATGAGATTGCTATAGGGGAGAAAAGGCTGCCCCTAGATCCCTCTTTGTTAGTGATACATCATGCACACAGTTTTCCTGTTTCCTTAGACATATCCCAACAGCTGTGCAAACCCTTGCTAGCTCCTGTGCATACTCCTGAGATGGCAACAGCAATCTCCACCCTGACCATTGATAGAACCCAGTCAGATTCAGAGGCATTGCCATCCCCGCCGATGGTAACAAGGCAGAGGGGGGCTCGTAGGAGGTTACAGGAAAAAAATAAAGCTAAACCTTTAATGCAAAGGAAAGGGATATATAAAAAATAAGTGTGCAGTGGGGACAAATTTAAATCCAGTAATTGCACAGGCGGTGCAAACAGATAATATAAGTCCTAAAAATAGATTGTTTGGTACCCAAACCGAGGCGGTCTATTTTTCTCCTAACATTGGAGCTGATGATGCGGCAGAATCATTGGAATCTGAAGTCGCTGATATTTTTAAATCTACCCTACATTCCATACAAGAGCAGATAAATTACCTCATGGTTTCTCGAGCAAAGGATCTAGATGATAAAATAAAAGGTCTAAACCAGGGGCTATTGGAAATGGAAGATATGATTAAAAAGGGAAATGATATTTTTGAGGAATGTACCAAGGCCCACATGGAGAACATTATGTGTGAAGCGAGAAATAAAGAAGTGGTCACTAGGTCGAACATTATACCTCACACAGCCTTTGCCACTCCCATTGAAGTGGCAGTTCCAAGCGCACGCCTTCAATTGTTAGTTGTGACTGACTTGAGGCCTAATATAATGGGCCCAGTTGTTGAAAGGTTGGATAAAGCACCAAGATTCTGGTGCATCCTAGTAACAGCAAATTGCCAATACCTACACACACAAAGTTGCTGAAAGCTTACCCGTGGTTTCTCTGGATGCCTACTCTGCAATCTCCAGTGCTCCAGCGCTACTCCTAGCCGCACCCGCTCCGCGGGTGCCGCGTCGACTGTCGGGGCATACCGGCTGTTGGGAGCTTTTCCTAGCTCACAGCCTCGACGTGGACAAACAGCGGGGGCACTTCCATCTTTCTGTCAGCAGCAGAGACCGGCGCAGTAGCAGGGACTCGCTCTCCCAGGAGTCCCTGCCTGCACAGCACACCTGGTCCGCGCTGACTCGGTGCCCCGCCCCCAGGACGCTCTACAGCCTATTTTTTTACATCTAGCCACCGTAGCGCGGGAGCGCCGGGCGAAGCCCGGGCAAAGGGCGGGCCGTCTGGGGACGTACGAGGACGGGACGGGCCACCCTATTAACATCTGTGACCAGAATCTACACATAAATTGACTACAAGGTGAGAAACATCATAACCGATAACTAGTCTCGTACTTATTACAAACTAAAACACAGACAGGAAAAAGTGTACCAGCGAACTAAGCTGAGGCTGTCTCACTAATCTAGAATCAAACATCTACAGGGATAACTGCCTGCCCTACCGAAGGAAAAGAATTATGGGTTTCAAAAAACTAAGATCTCGCACTATATTTATGAAGCGAATGGGGACCGAGGAAGCTGTCCGGATCACTTCCAACAAAGCCGTAAAAAATGGCAGGGTAACCCGGACCCCGGCAATAACTAATTACTTCGCTGCCCTGTCACCAAATAGAGCCTCACTCTCGTTTGCTACGCAATTAAATAGAATAGTTGAGCCTACTGGAAGAATGAGCGAAACATCACTGTCCTCTTCTAATCATCAACTAATTCTAAAATCAAATGAAATTGATCTTCAACTCAATGACAAGCTGAATTGTTCAACACAGGAATTAGAACTTATGGACCCAGCAGTGATTCATTTAACATCCTCCACTCCAATAAAACATTTAGGGAACACAGACTGCAATGAGGACCCTAACGGAAATAAATTGAATACAGAGGAAAAGAAACTAGAATCAGGCATTTCTAGATAAATTATCAAACAGCACTCTGAAAAAAAATCGGATAAAGATCCAGTACTTGACTTTTCTTTGGATCCTTTCTCCCTAAAAAACAATATTTCTAGTAACTCTGTATCACCAATATCAAAGGCCCTATTTTCATTACAGGAAATCCTGGAATCGGCTCTTTCCTTCTTAGGGCACATACTGGAAAACTCGGACCAAACCTTAGATGTACAAATTGGTGTATTGAAGTTTTTAGTAGACGAGAAAAGGAAAAAAGAATCTGCTGAAGCTAAGAAAAAACAACAAGTAACTGAGGTGATGCAATCACAAGAAAACAAGTTAACTGAAATATATAATAGTTCACACATGCAAACAAAACGAGACTCTAGTACTCAAACAACAAAAATAGGAATAAAAGGAATACAAATAAAGGATAAATCAAAAAACACTAAGTATTTCAAAACATATTCTCTGAAGAAACTTTTTAGAGAAGCCTCCCCAAAAAACGTCAAGCAGTACTCTTTTCAAAATCAATTAAACACTAATATGCAAAAGAATGAAAGTGAAAATGATAATAAAGAGCATAATATAAAGGACGACAGCGAAAATAGTGCTAAAAATAAGCCTGATGCTGAACAGGGAGAACTAATCTCTAAAAAACTAAACGCAGGACAAAGGGGGAAGAAAAAGGAGGAGAAAACAGACCAGAATATTCAAAAAGAAAAATCGAAATGTAATATTTCAGAAATCATTCTTACCACACACAACCTCTGAGGAACAAGACAAAACTAAAACCCACAATACCACCATAAATGAGGAAACTAATGTCAAAAAATCTATTCGAATAGAACCCCTGAACCAAAGAGCTGATGAATACTTCCCGAATCTACTTTTTTCAAAAACAGAGAGCAGAATCAAAGAAATTGAAGATAAGCTCTATGCAAGGTGGGCAATGAAGTCGTCAAAACTTTTACAATTCGAAGAACTTTTTCCTACACATAATGCACCTCTAAATCGAGGAAGAATAATCAATCTTCTGCAACAGATACTGCCTTTAAACTCTCTGGCCAGTAAAGAAATAGATCTAGTGATCTTTCCTAAAAAAGAAAACAGTAAACTAGTGATGGTATCCTTTTGGTCATCTGTGCTTCCTGGAATTATCCTCAGGGAAAAAGAAATACTACACAAATGTGGTTATGACGTCATTGAAAGATCTGAACTAAGCAAAATTAAATCTAATAAAAGGCTCAATGATCCTTCTGGACCAAACTACAGTAAGCGAAACAAAAAACATTTTCAAGAAAATGATTTTGTAGCAGACGATATAGCTTGGTCTGAATCAAGAAATAATTTGAAAATTCTAGTGAAAAATGGTGCAAGGGAAGTACTGTGCCAAGGATTAGAAGAAAACGATGATGAAAAAACTACTAAGTCTTGGGCCTGGGTATCGGAACGCTGAACAGTAACAATCAACAATTACAAAAAACCTACTGTTTAACAAAGGCTTGAAAATTACCTCGTGGAACATGGCTGGGAAAAATACGAATAAAATGAAAGAAGCCACCACAAATCTACCTGACATCTTGGTCCTACAAGAAACCTGGGCAACAAAATCTTTCACTGAGACAGGTTATTACGTGTACGACATACCAGCAAAAGTAACTAATCGGGGGCATGCAAAGGGCGGATTGGCTATACTATTAAGCGAGGAATACTCATGGGCACAAGAGATTATCAAAACCAATTTGGATAACCTCCAGTGCATGAAATTATCTCTAAAAACACACAATGCTGCCACTCAACAAGCAATACTGCTCTTTAATGTATATGCCCCTCCTGGAACTAATCAAAATGTCCTATTTGTGGAGATAATGGATACAATTTCTCAGACAATAGAAGATAGTCTATTTTTACCATATATAATCATGGGGGACTTTAATGGTAAAATCTCGAATTCAGAAATTGGAAAGTGGGTAAACATGTACGAGGAGGAATCACTGGAAATATCCATTCCAAAATTTCCAAAAAATACAAGATCAGATAAAAGAGGTAAAATGTTATTATCTATACTACCAAACCTTAATGGGACAATATTGAATGGCAATGTCGAAGGAGACATACCGGCTACATATACCAGACGAGGGAATGGAACCACCTCAATCATAGACTATATAATCTGTGGAATAGAATTGTTGGAGATAGTAGAGCATCTACACACAAAATTTACAGTTGAAAGTGATCATGCACTGTTGAATCTATCCACTCATTGGATGGCTATTTCTTCTCACACAGGTCAGATTAAATTTTGCAAAAGTACAATTCTGGTAAATGCTCAACAGAAGCGGCTCTTTTGGAATTTACCAACAATGGATAAAGTTTCCGCTTTGATTAAAAATACGCAACTTCTAACAAAAATGTATTCCGCAGATCCAATAACAAACTTTGAGTACTTGATTAATAATTTGAAAACCGCTCTCCTAGAAGAGATTAATCATATCTCCTCAATTAACATCAAGAAAAACAAAAATAAAAACAAAAATTGGAATTCATCAACGGCGAAAGCTCAAACTCATAAGGGCTCAATTCTTGAATTTTTCACCATCAATCCAAGTAGAAATTAATAGATTAAAAAATCAATTGAAAAGAGCGAAACTCAGTCATAAAAGAACATTGCAAGATCGAAACTGGATTGACATTCAATTAGCCGCTAAAAAACAGAACCAACGATTGTACTGGACTCTAGTTGCAAAAATAACTGGAACAAAAAAGAAATTACAAGCCATTCCGGTCCCACCTCAAGACTGGGAAAGCTGTTTGACTGACCTATATAAAGCAAATCCAACTAAAAAGGACATCGATAACACTTCAGAAAATAACAATTCCTCGATAACAAATACCTCGGCATTCTCTATTGAAATGCATATACGGAATGCAAGAAGCACCGGGGCCTCAGGGCCGGACCAAATACCAATTAAGGTCCTGCAGGCAACCCCATGGATTGGAGTTAGATGTTATCACCCCTTTTTAACCATATCTTCAAAACCGGACTGGTTCCAAAGTCATGGCAGGGGAGTATTGTTATCCCTATACACAAAGGGGAATAAAAACATAGCAGCCAATTATCGACAAATAGCATTGATGGATGCAATAGGAAAGATATTTGCTGCCGAGGTACTAGATAGATTAAGAGTGGGCATTTTCGTTGGGTCTGGTACCTATGTTCCAAGCAGGCTTTAGACCCAATCACTCTGTCACTGATAACATCTCGATCCTACAGTCCATTTTAGACAAATACACAGTACGTAAATCTCAGACTGAATATGCGGCATTTATAGATTATTCCACTGCCTTTGATCGCGTTGATAGACCTACACTATGGAAAAAACTAAGGAGATTAGGAATACCGGAACAACTGCTGCAGATTGTAGTGAGTCTCCACACTAATACCTGGTGTCAAGTGCAAATGGGGAGTGAAAAAGGCTTGACAAACACCATACAGACAGCCAATGGACTCAAACAGGGGTGTCTGTTAGCTCCGATTTTATTTTCATTATATATCAGTGACCTTCCATTTCATCTTCAGCAAAGTGCAAGTCTGCCTCCAAAAATTGCTGCACAAAGTAAACATAGCCTGCTTTATGCTGATGACATCGTGATGTTTGACCTCACCCCCTTTGGACTACAAAAACTTTTGGACATTTTGCAAAAATATTCAAAGGACAATTTTCTAATACCGAATTTGACGAAAACAAAAGTTGTCTGCTTTTCTGGTAGGAAGAAGAGTGCAAAATATTGTTGGAGGCTTGGAGGAGGTATAGTCGAAGAGGTAAATGAATATACCTATCTTGGTAGGATCTTCACAAAGAATTTAAATAATACCAAACAAATAAACAATTTAAAAAGAAAATCTGATCTTCATGCCGGGGCACTATCCAGACTTTACTCTGCTACCGGAAACAGGCATTTCTCGTCAATGTTAAAAACATAGAGTAAAAATTCCCCCTGTCTTATCCTATGCTACGGAGAATATTCCTATAACACAATGGTCTTATATGGATCAAAAAGAGGGAAAAATCCTGAAAATAATCATGACGGTTTCTGAATCTACATCGGTCCAAGCCCTACGACTAGAAATCTCCATCATAAGTTCCTATGCAACAGCTGTCGCTAACGTGATCAGGTGGGCTTACAAACTCCTCCATGCAAAAGAAGGTACTTTACGATCACTGCTGAAAACAGATTTTTGATCTTGATGCTACTAAACAAACATTATTCTGGAACATGACAGTGGCATTTCAAACTGCTAAAATCAGTACGGACATCTTGCTATCCTGGTCAGCCTCGCAGCTCAAACTTTTAAAAATGTTTTACTCCAAAATTGAGCTATGAGCTCGATCACGCACACTGTAAAAAACTATCTACCTATAAACTGTTTGCTGAATCATTGGAATATAAGCACGTTCAGCCATACATAGGGTTTGCTCTTACACATGGTGCAAGAAGGACAATCACCATGTTGCGAATAGGAATTTTACCTTTGATGAACTTTACAAAAAGATGGTCACCCGGCGGATCCCCCATATGTTCCTTATGTCATGGGGGCGACCAGAACATCTCCTATTTGTTTGCCCTAACCCTAATGTAGTAAAAGCCCGGATAAGATATCTCAATCCCATATACCAAAAAAATAGAATTACATTGGTAAAGGAACTGATATTAGTGTGCAAACAACCTCCAAACGAATTTGTATGTTACAATTTTTACAAACTTTTAAAATCTTTAACATTATATTAATTTGAATTGTGTTGCTCTGTATACTGTTTTATCTATTTGTGGTCCTCAGTCGAGTACCAAAACAAATAAAATCTTTTGACTTTTGACTTTGACTTTTTGACTTTGGCCAATACCTAATATAAAGATAAGCGAAACTAACATTACCCCCAATCGTGACAACTTGAGATTACCTCCTGCAGCGTGTCCCTATGTTTTAGTTCTATCAGGAGTACCAGCGCTCAGGAGTGACAAAAATGAAACCTGGTATACACTTAGGAACAATGTTGTGGACTGGCTGAAAAGATTTAAAGGTTTAGCCCCTTAAAAACTAATGAGATTATTATGGTCCGTTGGGTTGGTGAGCAAAGGAAAGACCTCGAGGGGGACTGTATAGTCATTAATTTTAAACGCCCGAATACTGTAAGTCACTTCTTGAGAGTTTGCGATGAAACCCAGAAGGCCCATACTAATATTCATGCCCTCCCCTTGGGCTATTTCTATCGCTCATCTACCCAGGTTGTAGGTATAAGGGCGGACTTACCTTTGCCCCTCCACAATTCTAACAGATACTGGGACCTTCCATCTTTGGAGATGGTTGACTGACTAACTGAACCTATGCCCCTGGCTTCTGATATAAAGGAAATCGGGGCAAGAAGTAGGGGAAATGAGGACAGCGATAGTCAACTCGTGAGTGGCTATTTCGGGTTGATAAAGGAGGTACCAGGTGTGGGTTTTGAGGCGAGATTGGCTATTGCTCCTTTTTTGGGTGCTGCAAGAGAAACAATAGGTCCAACTCCTGTTTTGAAGAAAGGTATCAAAGAACCGACTCTGGAGGGGTTAGGTCTGGGAAAGTTGGATACTCAAGTTGGATGCGAATGTTTTTTTAGTCTGGAGGATGTATGAGAACAATGTCCAGGACCAATTACTATCCCAAGAGCAGGCACCCAAGGGGTTTCGCTGGCAGGACCACATGCAGAAAGAATGGGGTATTGTCCATTAAAACGAACACTGATATCATGGAATATTGCGGGGCTGATGAAAAATCTTTGTGACCCAGATTGGTCTAATTTTATAGACTCTGGTGAGATCTGTTTCCTACAAGAAACATGGGCCCTAGAAATACCGCATAGTCGGATATAGGACTTTTAATATAGAAGCTGTACCATCAGTTAGAGGCAGGTCATCTGGAGGACTAACAGTATGGGTAAAAGTATCCTTGGAAATTAGCATTACGCCATTAAATATTGACTCAGTTGATATACTTGGGTTGAAAGTTAAGATGAAAGATGGGAGGGGTCTCCTTTTATTTAATGTATATAACCGACCCGGTAGTTCATCGAAGGAGTCCCCGATCCTGGAAAAATTGGAAAATGTTATAGCCAACCAGAATAAACTACCAAGTATGATAATAGGTGGGGATTTGAACTGCAATTTTGATCCAATCTCAGGGTTTGGTGATGTTTTTGGAGATAAGGACAGGGCTAAAATTCCACCCCTATCGTATAGTGAAACAGTGCGTTGTATTGCCCTAGCAGTTCAAATAATTAGGTTGATAACCATGTATGGGCTGAGAGCCTGTAACTGCCGTCTCCCATCTGATTCTCCCAAGGCTGCAACCTTTGTTAAAAACAACTCCAAGAGTCTAATTGACTATATTTTAGTATCCTTTGATGTCTGGCTTTACCTGATGGATCTTGATCAAGCCTCTTTTCGAAGTGATCATCGTCCACTCAAACTATTAATAGATCATCCATTTATTTTTTAGCGATGGTCTGGAGAAGTAATATCCTTTAGACATTAGCAATAATGATCCACCACTAGTAAGTAACAGACGTTCACTTAAATAGGCCCGTTTACTAGATATTGGAGAAGCGTTAGCAGGTATTTATTTGCTGTTTGCTGACACATTTGGCAGTGTCTTATCAACCGGTAGGGGATAATGATTTAATTGATCTGCACAATGGGTTTTTTACATCATTATTACCCTATGTGTCTAAAATGCCTAAAAAAAAGTGCCAAAAGAAAACTAGTTCAGTAGGTACTCGACCTTGGTACAACAAACATTGTCGCTCAGGCAAGGCCTTACATATAGAGGCAATTAAAAACAAAGCACCTGAAGCGATCAGGGCATCAAGGAAGGAATACAAGAGGATCCAGGAGATAGCAAGATCTAACTGGGATGAGGAATGTTGGGAGAATGTTACTGGCAGCAAAGTCCAAGGATAATGTGGGATTTTGGAGGTTAGTAGCAAATGGGAATCACGCAGGTAGATTAGTCCACGACGTGTTCATTGATGAACAGACCTGGGTCAACCATTTTACCCATCTATATGAAGTTCCTGAACATATTGAGGCAAATGTAATGGAGCACCCCCGGTACACATGTTGCACCGGTACTCTAGTGTTCACTCTAGAGGAAACTGAGTTGGCTATTAACTCAGTCAAAAATGATAAAGCACCAGGTCTAGATAAAATACCAGGCGATTTTGTATAAACATGAGATTTTAGTCTGTGCACCTTATATTAATCGGCTTAACATTCTAGTTAATGGTGTAGATTTACCTACTAGCTGGAGGGGTGCAGAGATTGTTTTATTTTTTAAAAAGGGCAATAGAAATGATACGTCTAACCATCTCCCTATCAGTTTAATGGATATTTTACAAAAGTGATTTGCTAGGCATATTTTAACCAGTAGGAATTCTTGGATAGATGAGAATGCTATCCTCGCAAAGTTCCAAGATGGCTTCAGGAGCAATATTAGTAGGATTGATCAAGTGTTCAGATTTTGTTGTCTTTGTTGGAAGTATGTTTTTTTTACGTAAGGGGCATATTTATGTAGCATTTGTTGAACTTGGGGCAGCTTTTGATTTAGTCTTACATGATCGTTTATGGGATTGTTTGTTTATGTTGAGGTTGCCTGTCTGTTTGCTTCAACAGTAAATACCCAGGCAGGCTAAAAGTACAAGAGCTGGCTGAATATGGAACCAATATTCAAATACACAAAAAGTAATAAAAATGATTACTGCAATGGACTGAAATGATATCAAAAGAGATACTCTTTAATATAGATATAAAAGATAAATGTATACATAAAATTAATAAATTACACAATAGACATATTATATCATGAAGTTCATATGATTGTTCTCAGAATATATAAAAGACTTCACGGAATATAAAAAAGATTCTTTTTCTTCAATAATATTCTCTGATTGTAGAGAATATGGCTGTGTCGTGTGTCAACGCGTTTCGACAAAGTCATCTGTCTTCATCAGGACAAAATGGATGTTCAGCCAATTTTTCTAAAATAATTAATAACCAGAAGGATACAAAGTAGTTGTAGGGAGAAAGGTACCTTTCCTTTTTAAAGTCTGCCGCTTTGGGCATACCAGCCGCCGGGATGTGGAAACCATATAAGAATCCATTCCTCAACACCCCAGTGGAGACATGATCAGGGTATTTGTTTAGCCAGGGGATCATTGCCATGATATCAACGGGGGTAGGTAACAGTACACAGTGGTCCCCCTCAGTCTTGTTTGGACCCTCCTCTACCTCCCGACCCGCCATTTTTGGATCTGCACAAACTCTCCGGGTGCGAGGAATTCCCACAACCCGCACACGCATGTCTGAACTTACATGTCCCTTGTGGTCTGGTGCAGTTGCCCCTGTTAAAGCTCCAACAGACCCCCCTCTTTCCCCCATTCCCACCGGTCCTTGCTTGGTGGTCGCCACCGGCGCCCGCTCGAAAGGGCACCGCGGGCTGTTGGCGGGAAAACCCCGACCCATTCCTGCCTGGCGAGGACGTCTTTGTCGCGCCCGGCAGGAGCTGCTTCTGCCAAGAAATCGAGTAGAGACAATCCCACGTCGGAGATGAATCGTACTCTTTGGCCTTACCGAACTTCATGTCGTAACCCATCCATTCATTCCCCTCATATGTTTCATAAAAATCCATTATTCGTGCCTGATAGCAAGACAATTCAGGCAAAACCTCGGGCTTACGTTCCCCAATAATTGCAGTAAACATCGCAAAGGCCTTGGCCCAATTTGTTATTGTCTCATCCACCCTGAAGCCCGCCATCTTGGCTCGCCAGACACTCGGGTGCCACAAATCTTTCTGCGTCTTAGCATACTCCATCTCGCGATGGTCAGTCAACAAAGAAAACATATTAACATACTTGTCAGCCCATATCAACTCTTTCGTGGCCAACGGGATATGTTGATACGTCTTGAGGGCAATGAGCCCTCCCCCCGCAATTGGCAATGCCTGCTTACCCGGTTCGGTTGTCGTTCCCGCTGTTTTTCCGACGCCAGCTGCCGGTCCTTCCGGGGTCACCTGTGGGGGGACAAGAGGGAGATTCGCCTTTGCGGCATCTCGCGACTGCCGCAACTGCTGAATTAGTAACCTGGCCTCTTCGGCCGTGTCTCCAGGTGCCGTAGCACCCCCTGTCTTTCTGCCGAGCCATGCGGCCAACTGGGCGGCCAATTCAGGTGGCATGTCCTCGTTGGCGGGCGTAATCGCAACCGGAATCGGCTGACCTGCAATGCCGGGCCTATTACCTTCTTTGGTTTACCCGGCTTGTTCATCGCAGCAATCTGCTTCTTCATGTTCGCCATATCACGGCCAAGCGCTGGGACCTGACAACGTTTCGTTCGATCTTCGCCATTCTGCTTACCAACATGCGAAGCACCTGGTCCATCTCGGACCTCTTTCCTGCCTTCTTGCCAGACATTGTTTTCGAATATTCGCTCCAAGTCGATCAACACGGTCCTGGATCCTTAGCCTCGAAGTCGCTGAAAGAGAAACACAAGAATTACAAGTTCTCAAAATTGCTTCTTGTTCCGTCGAGGGCTCACGTGCAACGAGTGGGTGCAGCTTCCAAGCACAGGAACAAGAGGATGCTTCTTCGGATTCCTGCTCTCTTTATTCCTCATCTGGAGGGCGTGAACCCTCTGCTGGTATGCCCACTGGGCGTGGCCATCGGTGTAGGTGTCTAGGACAACCCTTCTTGGGCGGGAAAAAGGCGCGCCCCGGCTACGCAGCTTTGGGCATACCAGGCGTGACACGCCCCCCACCCAAAATGGTTTCCCGGGAGGATCCGGGCCCCCAACCATACGTTCGGGGGGACCGAGTGGTCGCCCCTTTCCATGACTCACCTACGTTGAATGGAGTAAGGGTCCCTGCACTCTTATTCGCAGACGATACTATCCTGATCTCTCAGACGCCTAATGGGCTACAAACCCTTTTAAACACATTCCAACTTTTTAGTAACAAAGGCCTAGAGATAAACACGAAAAAAACTAAATGTATGGCCCTAAATCCTCACAAATCATTTAAGGGGAACTTTTTTTTAAACCATCAAACTGGAACTTGTGCCTAATTTTACTTATCTAGGTGTTTCCTTAGACTCAAAGAATAGATGGAAAACCCAAATTGAAAAAAGTAAAACTATCTTGACACAACTCCTTACCAATCTTAAAGAAACACGGGGCGAGTCTTAGCGAATCCATATCGCCAGCACTAGAAGTGTTTAAATTCAAGACCCAGTCTGCAGAGCTATATGGCGCAGAAATTTGGGGCCCAAAAGCTGGAAATCTTTTTACAAAAAGAAAACTTCTATAGAAGTATTTTAAGACTACCCAAGCGTACCCCACTTTTACCTTTACTATTAGATCTAAGCATGAAACGCACAGACCACTTAGAAATCCTACAACCACTTTCCTACTGGGTGAGACTCTGGTGTACACCCGAACTCGGAGATTATAGAGATGGTCTCCTAGAATTAGAGTCTGGACCTATACAATTGGAACCCTTGGCTGAAACACTTTCAAATTTGGCTCTGTAGAATTGGGTTGTCTCACTTTTGGGAGGATCCTTTATGTCTGGCACACGGCTGTAAGAATCTCGTGAAAACAACATTTTGGGCTTATATAGCATGTAATCTCCTAAATAGTCACACAGGTGGTTCCATTACAAGTAGCTTTCTGGCATTTAAGGATTTACCATATTTTGAGGACTTTAGATGAGGTTCGACCACCTCTGGCAAAAAGCCTATACCTGAAATTCGGATTTGGAATACTCAAAACTAATGTAATGTTAGCAAGTTGGTCCATGACGGTGGGGCCTCCAAAAAGTGAGAGGTGTTTGTGCTGTCAGACCAGTCCTAAAGAGGATTATAATCATATCCTGTTCTTTTGTGCAGCATACCTATCGGAAAGAAAAAGATGGATTAAGCCACTGTGCAATGCCATGGGTATACGCTCCTATGCAGAAGCATATAGGATTATTAAAACACTCTAGACAAGTGGTTGTTTTGTGTGTTAGCAGATTTTTGTCAGCATGCTATACTCGCAAAAAATTGGGTTTGGACTTATAAATGGCTGTCTGTGCGCATTATTTTGTACTTGATAAGGTTCTGATCATCTATTGGCTGTATATTAATGAATTGTTCCTGGGATTTTAAATTACTGGATATGTATAAATTGTTTTTAAGTAAATGTTTTATATATGCCTTTTTAATTAAATTATGGATTTTATTGTATTTCTGCAAACCCCATCCGACATTATGCAAATTATTCATTCCTCTATTGTGACATGTATTTTTGTTTTTATGCATCTTTTAGGGCCATAATGTGCCGAAATAAAGATTGAATAAATGAAATGCATGTTTTTGAATTAAGAGTGGATTGGTTGCTTTCTGGGAAGGTGTGTGCGGGTGACTTCATTGCTAAGATCTTGCAGGTTGATTGACGTGCTTGTTGGTTTGATACGTCCTGATGGCAGCAACGTTAAAGGGAGAAACTGCATTTTTGGCATTGGGCATGTTCACAAACAGTTTTGAACTGTGTGGTTGCTGTCCGGAGGAGGGCAAGGTGTCATGGGGTTTGTAGAGCAGGGGACATGCTACCACTAGAAGGCTCCTTTGCCTGTTGCATTGCAGTAGTGGTTTGGTGACTGTTAATGGGGTGATTCTGTTTAGGTAGTCTAAAGGTTTCAAATTAATACTGCAGCAAGAAATGTTTAGGGTTTTTTTTTATCTAAAACGTTATTTTCAGCACTTATGCCATCTGGCTTGTATTCTTTTTCTGTGACAAACGCATGCACAAAGAAACGGACTAGGGCAAGGTTGCTACTGCTTGTCTTACAGACTACTTAAAGTTAACACTTGTAAAAATATTGCTAGTTTAGAAGTTCCTCGGACAAGTCGTTTCTCTCTGGGTATGTTTATGTAGCCCCTCCTGTGTGCAATGCCTCATTTAAGTTGATTTAGTCCCTCCCTTGTGCTTCGGTTTGATGATAGAATGGGATTTCACACAGGTGAAGGTCCTGTTAAACTTGAGTGATTTGTCCAGCTCCTCTGTTGTAAAGCTTTTCTTTTCTTCACCCAGCTCCTTCCGGCTTGACTCTGGACCCTGGCACTGCACACTGTGAGCTAGTCCTGTCCGAAGATCGAACCAGCGTGTGGTACTGCGGCCCAAAACACGCTGTGCCTCACCGCCATGAGAGGTGTGCCAAGACTCCAGCTGTCCTGGCATCGAAGGGCTTTGCGTCAGGGACACACTACTGGGAGGTTCATGTAGGGACAGCCCCTACCTGGGCTGTAGGCGTGGTCCTGGAATCTAGAAGCTGTCCTAGAAATGGCCCACGTTTCCCTGGGAAAGCGCTCTGGTTGTTGCAGCTGCACCAAAACAAATACGAAGCACTAGGCGTAAAGAAACACGTTCTGTCCCTGAGCTCCAGGCCCCAGAAGATTGTTGTGCATCTGGAATCCGGGAAGAGTCGGGTCTCCTTCTTCGACGCCAACAGCATGTGCCACATACACACCTTCCAGTGTGTTAGTTCTCCAGAAGACTTGCCCATTTTCTTTCCCTATTTCTCCCCATGCACTGGTACTGCTTCGAAGCACTCTGAGCCACTCACCATCTGTTAATGCTAGAAGGAAGGTTTGGACCATGCGCCCACCAGAATGTTCTCGGCGCGGAACAGTATTTCAATAGCCAGAACTTTAAGAACATTGCTACTCAGTGTAACTTCTGGCTACTTGGAAGTGCCAGGAACTGAATCTTTGAACTGTGTTGTGGCGTATTTGTTTCTCTATTTCGTGTATCGTTTTTTTATTGTATACCATGCCCCTTTTCATGTGTCTGATGCAGTTACAGGAGCAAGAAAGTTTCTTCTTGGGTTTACTAATTAGTTTTCATTGTGAATGCAGCTGAACTTTCTTTTCTTGGGTAGTGGTACTCTTGACCACGTTGTTTTAAATGTAATCTCCAACACCTTTACTTATTTAAAATAATGCACTTTTTACTCTGGATGAATGTAAAATGTTGTGGCACCGAAGGCAAATCTAGTTTCCTGAGGACGCTCACTACTCATTGTTCTCTTTGCTCGTTAGTTTTTGGTGTTGCCAGCTGCACCCAAGCAGTTGACCTTCCTAGATTAGTGAAAACAATTTTTTAATTCAGCTTTTAAGTGAATGAATAATTGCCCTTTCACACATTTTGAGCCATTGTAAATGTGGTAAAATGGGATGGACTGGGTTTTTTGTGCTCTAAATCAAATGGGCTATTTAATTTATTTTTGACCAGCTAGCCAGTGACTGGGTAAGGCCAGTAAGCTTTGTGTTTAGTGATTGTGAACACCAAGCTAGGACAACCTAGGTAACGTAAACGAATGCTATGAGGTCTAGCAGTTCACATGTTAATGTTTCCTACAAGATTTTTATGCTTTCTGCATTCACCCTGTTTTGAGCACAAAGTGTCCTCTGGGTATCTGGGAGCTTATCCGGTGTCATTTACTAAATCTCCCGATCTAAAGACTTGTGTTGCAGCACGAAATTATATCTATTAACAAAACACACACACTGTAGTTTTTTTTTTTATAGGGGCCCGACTATTGCCGGCCAAGGGCAATTGTCACCAATGCATGGTTGAGAAATTTTCAAGCAAAGGTAATCATGCATATGAACCTCGTGTCAGTGATTATTTAATACAAGGTGTGCACTTTTTATAACAATTTTCCATGTCATTCCTAGAACATGTTTATCTTGAGACTGAGAAAGTATCCCAAACAGCTTGGTGGTAACGATGGGAGGAATATAAGGTCACGTTTGGGGGTCACGATCTGTTGGTCGAGAGGGGCTTTATTTTTGGGGGGGGGGGGGGGGGGGGGCAGCAGAATCCATTAATCTAGTTAGTTCACAGCTTTACTGTAAAGCTTAGGTTTTTTCAACTGTGCACAATAAGCGTACCGAACTTCTAATTGCCTCCCTCACCAGGTTGTAAGAGCTCTAGTTTAGGAAGTGCAAAGCCCAGTCAAACTATGGCCGAAAGAATATTTGTAATGGCCGAAAGAATATTTGTAATGCCCTATCATTGATGTACAGTAATTTATTTTGTTTTTTTGTATTTATTTCTGTTACTTTTATTGTAATAAATTATTTTTATATTCACATGCCTGTACCCGTCATTATACTGCTTATGGTCTATGTTTATGGTGTATAAAGGTGTGGTGGGGTACTGTACCTAATCTGTTGTGTTTTACATGCTTGAAGATTAACTTTCTGAGTGGAAGTTTGCACGCATTAGTGGTCAGGTTGAAATACAGCAAAAAGCGCTAAAGTCCCTATTTCGGTCTCCATGATGGGCAAAATTCTCCGTTTGGAAGAGTATGCCTCAACATGGATCATGTGCTAAAGAGACAGCAAGGTTCTAAAACAATACATATTCATGGATCTCAAATCCAGACAAAACATAGAGGAAGGCACCAGTATAACCAATATTTGATTTATATAGAACATATATGTATATTCCAAGATCAAAAAATCAAAATTTTCACAGAATTAAAGTTAAAACCACACTTCTGAGAAGTTATATTACATTTATTACACATTCAAAGATAAAAACAAGAAAACTTAAGTTGACGCAGCGTTTGGGTGACAAACTTTTGTTCGTCACCTTCAGGACACAGTTTCGTAATACTAAATGTCAAACTTTTAGAATATCTACAAACTGGCTCCTTGTATCATTATGACAGGCAGTTTTTAAACAAATGTTTGTCAAACAATTGCACATTGACCCACTCTGGACTAATTCTCTATCAAGAACAGAAATAAAACATACCCCCAGGACAGAGGTCCTCAATCTGTGGGGCTCGACCCCCAGGGAGGCCCTTGAGTCATGGAAAGGGGGTTGCACATTCCCAGGCATCACTCCTGCCTGTAATCCAAAATGTGCTTTTCCTTTTAGAAAGACAACAGTCCGGGACGCTTCATTCTGGTTGGTAAAGTGCTTCTGCTGAAGTTAACTGCTAAAGTTAATGAAGTCTCCTGAGCTGGAAAAAGAGTCTGGACAGAGGTAAAACCATCCTTCACACCAGGGTGTCGCCTTGGCTGAATGAAATGCAAATGCAGCTAGGAGTTCATCTGCAAATGTAAAGGGTGTGTGGGAGCTTTAATCACTCCAAGCATTGTGATTGCAAATATTAGTTTTTTTCCAGTGGTAGGAGGAAGAGTTAATACCTGGGCTGTGAAGTGAATGCTTTTAATTGTAACTGTACTTAAACAGCGCTTAGTACAATTATTGGATGCACAAAGGGTGAGGAGGGTTGAAGGGACAATTCTGCAAAAATAAAAAAAGCATTACTTATGTACTGGTATTACTAATATCTACGTTTTTGAAAGCTCCATTTAATCCTAAAATATAATAAAATACAGACTTGCTTATTCAAAGTGCTTTCTGACACAGGCTGTGACCTTATAGCACAAAAAATTACACAGCACTTTCTCCACTGCACCAACCAAATGTAAATCTGTGGCTCTCTGGTTACAGACAGAGACCTATGGAGTGCATTAACTAAAAGGTTTCATAATGTACTACAGTGCATTTCCCACTGAGTAACATCTTTTTAAAATGTATTTTTCTTTTAAGATATTCAATTTTTGTACGTAGCTATTTAATTGTGAAAGTTCTAAAAAAACCGAAGAAAATATTTTGGGGCTTATGAGATGCTCGTGCCCCTTGAAGAAAAAATCTGGCCTATAATGGCGCTGGGCAGCCATTTCTGCGCCAACACAGATCGAAAGGACAGGAATGTACCATATTTCATAAAGAAGGTGCATTCCTGCCCTTTCACATTGGCATAGGGCAGTGCGCCAAAGACTTGCAGCGCTGCCTTATATTAATAGGATATACTGTTAACCACCAATGGAAAAGTAAAATGAAACAGCAGTTAGTATCCCAATGTAAGATCTTATTCACTGTAATGCCTTTATTGAAAGCCAGAACACATCAGTTGAAAGTTTGGGAGGGGAGCACCCACTTTTTTTGTTTTTGCTAAAAATATTTTATTTAATTTTCTAATACCTGGATCAGACATTTTAGAGCACTACATTGAGTACCCATGGAAATATTTGGAACAATAGCATTACCTAGCTGTAAAAAGATACACTATTACATACTAGATGATAAAATAAAAGGGAGGGGGAACATAGTCCTCAATATAGGAAAAACCTTAACAGAGCTACTTATAATAACCAAACATTATAAATATAAAGTCATATAATTATCAATCGGTTCCCAAAATAAATGATCAGAATTGTTATGAATAATACCAGTCCTAGATAAGTTAGCACCTCTTCTAGTAAAACTTCTCCATGACCGCCAAGCATGAAATGTCAAAGATGCTCCCACAAGCAGTTATAGATTTTAAGGCTGCTGATCCCAAACTTTTTTCCAAAACGGAACAAAAAGAATTCAAAGAGCATGTGCTTCAACAAACCTGGATGCAAATTACAATGCCAACTATTAGAAGTTGGTAAAGCTTAGCATGAAATAACATTAACGGAGTCCATAAACAGTTAAAAAGAATTGAAGGAGTTTGTTTGGTATAATGATAAAGGCCACTCGTGAATTGACTTTTTTGTTTCCAGTCCTACCTGCATCGTCTGCGCTACAAGAGTAGCCTAAAATCCATTTCCTGCGCTGCTGGACTGGCTAGGAAGCCTGAGAACACCTCATGGCCGCAGAGGAGGGTGAGGCGCTGGCCCCGGGACTGCGAGGACCAGCACACAACAGCTCCAGCTGGTCCTCTTCCCGTGTGAGCCGCGCCCCCTCCCAGTGCCACGCCCCTAGCCAAGCCCAATAACTTCTCGCGGCACCCGCTTCGCGGGTGCCACTCGTGAATTGACTTTGTTTCCAGTCCTACCTGCATCGTCTGCGCTACAGGAGTAGCCTAAAATCCATTTCCTGCGCTGCTGGACCGGCTAGGAAGCCTGAACACCTCGTGGCCGCAGAGGAGGGTGAGGCACTGGCCCCGGGACTGCGAGGACCAGCACACAACAGCTCCAGCTGGTCCTCTTCCCGCGTGAGCCGCGCCCCCTCCCAGTGCCACGCCCCCACAACCGGCCACATCTTAAAGGCGATATCTGGAACGCGCATCGCGGGGCGCGCGGGTCGCAGCCCGGGGCGAAGACCGGGCAAAGAGCGGGCCGTTTGAGGCCGTTCGAGGACCGGAGAGACTGGACTGGGCCCCTCCCTTTGTAAGTAATTATTCATTCCCCCCATACGTTCACCATCTAATATTTATTGTACTCACAGGAACATCATTCACTACATCGACTTCTAACATCACAAGATGGTAGTCACAAGAGGGAAAAAGACACTAGCTCCAGGGAGCGTCGGAAAGTTATTGGGCCCTATGGACGACTTTCTTACAAAAGCAAACTCGTTCATCGACCAAAGTATCTCCCTTATGGAAAACAGAGTCTCATTGGATTTAGACTTTGCTAAACGATCCTCCCTGGGTAACCTCGCTGAAGCCAGAACTCCTGTTCCGGTTACCAACAAAAAAGCACCAGGAACTGCGAACGAAGGTAGACGCAGCCTCCCAAATAATGTAGACTTATCTGTATCCGAGCTTGCAGGTTCTCGGTTAGGCTCAGAACTAGAAAAAAACCCTGAACTACCCCCTCAATCCCCTACTCAAATATTACCCTTGGAGGATATTCAAGCTAGAGGAAGGAGGGAAGGAGCAATTAGTAAAAACAAGTCTACCCAAATAATTCCCATCATACTTAAAACTGCTCCCCCTCCCAATACTTCTGGCATTCCACTACCACCACCACAGCAACAACTTGCCACTGTAATTGTACATCATGACCAGCAGGAAGGCACTATTCCTATTTTACTGGACTCACCAACCCAACCATCCACGGAAAAGGGCCCGGAAGACCATGACAATCTTATTTCCATAAATAAGCTAACTGAAATTTTTAAACAACTCCTACGACCTGTAGAACAAAAACTAACAAAGATAGAGACCCAGATTTCGAAGCTCATTGCCATGCCACAATACAATCGGGGGCCTCCCCCAAAGAAGAAAGGGGGCACAAATCCTTTTCATAACGCCCTCTCAAATCCTTTGGGCGTTAGCGCAAAATCCACCATTTCCCAAAAAAACACACCACAGACAGTAGTATCAATAGTATCGTCCCCTACCCCAACACCCCCAGTCACGTCGACCTCAAGCACACTAAACATTACTACCACAGGGCCAACCACATCAAAACAAAGTGATAATGGGCCATCCACAACTACTTAGTCACAACCAGCATCAAGAAAAACCGCTCCTCCCAAGACCCCGGCACACAACTTCTCTTCCCAACCAACCCAAAGAAACACCCTAAGAGGGACTGGAGACGTTAGAGCTCATACTGAGCTTCCCCCTGAGGCTGCCCCTTATGTAGCGGTCATGATTGGAGTACCTGAACTAGCTCCCAACACAGCGGAACCTCCATGGTCCTTAAAAAATAAAGTACACCATTGGCTACAGACAAATCGTCCCATGCCACCAAACTGCCATGGAAGGATTTCCTCACTACGTAGGACCCCATGGGTGGGGAAAGGCAGTAAACAATTTTCAGGGGACTGCATCATTATTACCTTTGAGGACCCCTGGGCGGCAGACTACATTAGCTCCTGGGATCAATCCAATTCAAATGGAGGAATTAGAATTAAACCCCTTTCATTCTTCTATCCCATTATTCACACCACAAATAACTTTTTTGAGGACCCCGTTTTCCCTTGGGTCGAACCACCCCAGCGCCAACCTATTTT
Organism: Lissotriton vulgaris; assembly: GCF_964263255.1. Taxonomy (NCBI): domain Eukaryota; kingdom Metazoa; phylum Chordata; class Amphibia; order Caudata; family Salamandridae; genus Lissotriton; species Lissotriton vulgaris. Next base: position 1,331,362,751 of record NC_141695.1, on the reverse strand, counting down.
TTACGAGAATAGACAATATGGCGCCTCTCGCTTTCGGGAGCAGGAAAACCCTTGGCAAATAGTAAATCCACGTCATCAGGGAGTAAACTGGGGAGAATGGGGACATCAACAGCAGAGGATGATCCGTAGAGAACCGCCCAGATGGGACCCTTGGTACAATATTCCATTAGCAAATAGATACAGTCCCTTAGAAATGGTGGATTGACCATCAAGGGATACAGAACATACTAGCCCCAACTTGCTACATTCCCCCCCTAAGCAACAACATTGTAACGATCTTACCAACTTTAGCCCCGAAAGTGAATCCCCACACAATACCTTTCCTATTTTGGAATGTGGCGGGCCTACGAACAAAGATCGAAGACCCCGTGGCCGTGAACTTCCTAGAACAAGGCAAAATAATTTGTCTTCAAGAGACCTGGGCAACCTCAGAGCTCCACCTACTGGGGTACAAAACCTATTCTTCACCAGCTATCCGAAGTGCAATAGGTCGACCCAAAGGAGGACTAACAATTTACATTGCTAACACTCTATCCCACTTAAAAGTGACCAATCTTTTCACTGACTCTAACTGCCAGATATTCTCCCTCTTCTTTGTAAACGAAGACACTATCACTCTTGTTAATTCATATAACAATCTAACGGAAAACGACTTCCTGATTTTCGTTGAAAACATGCAGGAGAGACTAAGATGCCTACAACACTGGGAGGACAACTCTAAAATGATTCATCTCATTTGGGGAGGCGATTTTAACACTCGCCCATGCCCAATGGGAGACACCCAATGTTGTGGGTTTGTGGACGACCACGACGTTCCACTAGCCCACTTCGTCCACAATAAATCCGACAATGTTATGAATAACACCCTGACAGAGTTCGACTTATTGATCGCTAACTCCCCAAAGGCGGAGAAAAACCAGTTTAACCCAACTTACGTGGGTAGAGGCCATCAAACAACAGTGGACTATATCCTGCTGTCCCAAGGTCTCTCTACAATGGTCACAGATCACCAAGTAATGGATAACACACTAAGCGATCACTATGCATTAAAGATTGAATTCCACCCATCAGAATACAAATCTAAGGTCACAGATATAGCAAAAGCTCTTACCCAAGACAGCTTGCAACTACGAAAACATAATGGTTACTCCATAAAATGGGAAAAGATCGACCCACAAAACCTTACAAAAAAATTAGTGAACCAGGCGTATCCAAATATTAACTGTCTGGACCCAGCGTTAAATCACTCAGAGGTCCTGTTGAATTTTGCAGAAATTTTGGCAGTATCCAAGAGACTACTCACGGGGAAAACAACTAACAAACATCCAGAAAGAAAAGGTTGGTTTAACCACAATTGCACGAGAGCTCTAACTGACCTAAAATCTGCCCTTCATAAAAAAAACAAGAGATGCGGGCCTTATTCAACTTCTGAGAAGAAAATACAAATCGGAACGCAAGCTAAAACTACAACAAATGAAAGAGAAACTCTGGAAAGATCTAGACAAGAGCTCCCTATCAAAAAACAGTAAGGATTTCTGGAGAACGGTCAGATCCCCATACCTCTCGGACAACAACTCTCCCAAGATAGAGGTGGCCATAGATGAGGGAACTTGGATAGCCCACTTTGAAAATATATTCAAAGATCAAGGAACCACAGACCACCCATCTAACCTTTATAATGAGGTACAATACCCAATTCCAATATCTTTTGACATCTCTGAAATCTTGGCGGCTTTGGAAAAAAGCAAGACAGGAAAAGCCCCGGGCCCTGATGGTGTCCCTGTTGACCTTTTCAAATTCAACCAGGAGCTCTGGGCACCTATCCTGACAAGAGTATGCGTAGCTGCAGCCAGCGAGGGCATTCTAGACTCCTGGTCCAGATCAATCATGGTCCCCATTTTCAAGAAAGGGGACCGACAGGATGCGAAATGCTACCGTCCCATTTCCCTCTTGGACTCCCTTGGGAAAGTGGTGGGGAGGGTCATTTTGGAAAGACTACAACAGTGGAGCGAGGAAAAAGCCATTATCTCGGATCTACAATTCGGTTTCAGAGAAGGCCTTGGGACAGTAGAGCAGGCACTCAACCTTAGTCTTATAATGGCCAAATACATGCACGCAAAGAAAACTACGGTATACATGGTCTATGTGGACCTGTCTGCCGCTTTTGACTATGCTTCACATTCCAAACTATGGACAGTCCTAAGAGAAATGAATGTGGATCCTTCCTTGATTTCCTGAGAGCTGTACTCTGGGGCCTCGGCGAGAGTCCGTTTCGGAAAGAATGGTGAGCTGACAGCGTCATTTGGTGTGGAGCGAGGAGTCAGGCAGGGCTGTGTCTTGGCCCCCTTTCTCTTCTCACTCTACACCAATGGCCTGGAGGAGGAGATGCTGAGGGGGGCCCAGGACCTCCCAAAAATGAAACAGAGACCGATTCCAGCACTCCTCTACGCGGATGACGCCGTCATCCTGGCCCGAACGCCGCGCGAACTTCAGCACTCACTAAATAGATACACCACCTTCATGAACGCCTTGGACTTAAAGGTCAACGTAAAAAAAACGTTCGTCATGATCACGGGGGGGGGGGCAAAGAAAGGCACAAAAAACATCTTCCTTGATAGTCAACCACTTGAGATCACCACACAATATCCATACCTCGGGATCATGATAGACGACAAGCTAACATGGAAACCAGCAGTGGACGCGAGATGCCACCTTTTAAAGCGTTCAATAGCGGCCTTGCAGACCTTCTCACGGAAACTGGGAATAGGCGCCCAGCAGAACTGTTGAGAATCTACAATGCCAAGTGCCAGGCGATTGCTCTTTACGGAGCAGGGGTCTGGGGTCACACAGACGTTGGAGCCCTACAAAAAATTGAAAATGTATTTATAAGATTTCTTCTTGCCACTCCGAAAGGTTCACCAACCTACGCCTCCCACATGGAACTGGGAATTCCTCATCTCCAGGATCTTCTCAAAATCCAGCCATTGCTCTTGTGGAGGCGTATCTGGATATCGGACACAAACACGTTATCTCAGTCGATAGTGGCTGACACAATGTCACTCGACCACTCCTTCAGATTGAAGTGGCTCCGTTATATTAGAAACTTTTTTACCGACCTTGGGCTTGAAAAATACTATCTTCATCCAGAGACGATTGTCGCCCTCCCAAAGGTCGAGCTTAAGGAACTTGCACTACGACATCTGGAAACACTAAGACTGTCAACCGATGCTGTAAAACCTTCAGTGATTCACGCAAATATAGTTCAGCAAACTTTTGGCATTCAACCGTACCTTACCTTGCACACTAAAATATGAGAGGATGCTGCTGACCAGGCTCAGACTGAACCTTTTTTTCAGACTGGTCGCTTTTCCCTTAAATAAGGCCTGGGAATCAAGCATGCCCCCGTGTCCCTGCGACGGGAAATCAATTCAATCTAATATCCACGTTATCATGTTTTGCAAATTTTACCATCCTCACAGAAAACGTTGGATTCTCCCGCTATGCAGGCGATGGGGCCTCAGACAATGTCGACCGGCCTTTCTTAGACTGCAAACCTTAGTCTGAAGTCTGTTATCTGGTCTTAAACTTTTTAAAATGTATCATGAACCATAGAAAAAACCTTTAGCAACATGCACTAGAAAAAACAATGACTTTTAAAAACAAAAATCCTCTTTTTTAATCATGTCAGTTTTTTCTTATTGTGTAAACGTTCTTATGAAATGGCTTTTCTAATCACTCGTATTTGTATGGACTTTTTTCTGCTGACTGTTTCTTTTATGGTTTTCTTCGTGATTAACCGAATAAAGAATTATTATTATATTATTATAATGATAAAGGTAACCATCCTGAACTATTATTTAACCACATTTTCACCCATTTATCTTGAGACAATGACTGTTCATTATCCCAAAACTTATTGTACTACCTTTCGTTTTCCATTTTTAAAATAGGTTATGGACAACATGAGACGAAAGATTGCTTGAATATAAATTGATAAATTTGAATAATTGTTTGAGGGAAAGGAATCTAATATAGTTACACAAAAGCTCCTATTTCGAATAATCAGAATGAGATGAGAAATGTTTGTTGGAGCTCCTCAAATGATAGTGTTATGGTATATCTTTTAAATAAACAACTTTAATCCAAGAGTGCCAAATGTTTACAGTTCAATAGTTTTATTCTTGGATTGTCATAATATATTTAAAGCATGTGGAATAGTTTAATGAAATGTTTCTAAATCATGAAATATTAACTTTGAGGATTTCAAAATAGTAGATTTATTAATTAACGTTGAAGTATTAGACATGGTTAGTAAAGCAGGTAAAGAAACCGTGCTATCAAGTAATTTTCTATGAGAAGCCACATAGGGGAATTATTAAGATGGAAATGATTAAACCAAATGAGTTTTGTTATAATATAAATGCTTTATGATAGTTCAAAAAATCTGGTAAGCCCAATCCTCCATTACATTTTGTAATTTGTTTTATAAGTTATGAGAAATTGGGTAGGAATCATAGCTAGGGAATACAACATTTTAGGAGCTATTGCCATTTTTTGTGAATCCATTTTCCCCCACCATGAAAGTTTTAATACAGACCATATGGAAAATGTCTTTGATATAGTTTATAATAGCTTCAAAATTGAATGTGTTTTTTATGGATTTGGAAAAAAATGCCAAGGTATAAGTTTATCCCTTTGCCAAATATTTTATTTAATGGGTAACAGATCAGGTGTACAATGAAGGTTGAGAGGAAAAATCATTTTTATTAGTATTTAACATATAACCTGATATCAGAGTAAAAGGAGATTATATCAAATACTAATAAACCAAATTATATTATCTGCATAAACTAATGTTTTTACAATGTCATTGATATTGATACCAGTAATAGTTATACAATTTCTAATAGAAGTGAGTAACGGCTTAATAAGAAAGTAGAGGCCAAGGGGCAACCTTGTCTGGTATCTATAAACAGAAAAAATTGATTAGAACGTTGGCCATTAATGAACAATCTCATAGAAGGGCTCAAATAAAGTGCGATATCATGCCAATAAAAGAATCGCCAAATTTAAATGCATATAAAGTATGGAATAAATATTGCTAGTGAACTTTATCAAAAGCTTTTTCAGCATCTAATGCTAGTACTCCAGATGTTAGTAAGGTAGACCCCTGTTGAATAGCATGTAATAAGACTAGTATTAACAGAGTATCTATTTTTCATGAAACCAGATTGATCAGGATGAATAAGGGTCTCCAATGCGGAGGGCAACCTAGTTGAAAGAATTTTAGCTTAGAGTTTACAATCTTACTTTATTAAGGACATAGGACGATAGTTTGATATGATGGTTTGGTCTTTGTGAGGTTTAGGAAGGAAAATAATCCATGCTTAAATTTAAGAATCCGAAGTGGAGCCTGATGCACTAAAAAGGTAAAAAGCTGAAGCAAATTACGGTTGAGTTGCATGGCAAATTCTTTGTAAAATTAAAGTGGAATTCAATCAGGATCAGGCAATTTACATTGCTTAAGGGATTTAATAGGTAATTCAATTCCTTCCAGGGTAATTGGTGAGTCAAACTTATCTGACACTTTTGGTAAACCACATTTATGAAAAATATTGTCAAACAAGGAAGGATCACTTGAAGGAGGCTTATTGTAAGTTTGAATAATAATTAAAAAGATAAATTAACATCATTTTGAGATGGCCATCTTTCCATTGGCACCATTAATTGATTGGATTTGGGTTTTATAATTATTTTATACACAAAATTAAGTCTTCCAGATCTATTGGCATTGATACTGAATTTGCCTTTGGTATTAGAAAGCTGTATACTAGCAAAGTTTTTGCAATTGTATTTAAGATCATTAGAGGTTATGAAAAGTCTCTAAAGTTAAGCAATTTGTTTATCCAACATCTTAATCTTGGAATTTAAGGATTTATTTTCATGAGCCATAGGAGAAATGGATGTCCCACTAAGCCCTAAAGGCATCCCATCGAGACACCATAGACATAGAGCTTTTGGTTTGTTGTTTTCGTTAAGTACAATATTTGTATTCATGTGCCATTTATTTTCAGCTTTATGGTTTGAGCTAAATTGTAAAACCATCGAAATAAGAGCATGGTTAGAAATATCAATGTTATGAATATTTGGTGCAATAACTGATTAATTGTCTAGAAACTAATACAAATCTAATCTTGAAAAAGTTATAGGGATTTGAGAAAAATGAAAACATTCTCTTGATGTAACCTCCAACAATCGACCAACTTAGTTGTTTTAAAAAAACTTTAAAGTGAAGAAAGATTTAGGCGGTCATGTTTAGTTTGTGAAGATCTATCTAATAAAGGATCACAAATGAGGTTGAAATCTCCTCCAACAATAAGTGGACGTTGCCTAACTTGAGTACCTCTGTAGTAAAGAGACCAAAAATGAGGATCATCGGTAGTTGGGCGATATACATTAATTAAAAACATAACTTTTTTGAACTTTAATTTTCACTATAATGTAACGAACTTCTAAATCCGAAGATTTGCTCAATATTTGAAAATGTAATCTTTTTGCAAAAAGAATAGCAATACCTTTTTTATGAACAGCAGGGGAAGATATAGCAGTACTATTAATGTATCTCTAGTAAAAAACAAATTGCTTTATGATTTCCTAAAACTAAGATTTTAGTGCGTTTTACAGGATGTTTTACACTTTTAACATTCAAAGATATAAGTTTAAGATTATTAATATTGTTTATGGAAAAATGGAGAAGAGGAAAGAAACGAAGGTTAGAAAGTAGAGTAAAAGTAGCTTTAGTGATGAATGGACAACTAAAGACAGACTAACACAAACATTAATAACAATCTTGAATCGCACACGCACAAAGTATGACGACCATTTATGCCCTATAGAAAAATTGGTTAACTATGCTAGCTAGTAAACAATTAAGTTAATGTTCGAGTCTTATGTGCACTGATTTATATAAAACTACTGACACTTACACTGTCTTTTATTTTTCTAGTTTGTTGGACATGTACCATTGAGAAATATATTTGCTCATCACCACACCCATAAAGAGATTTACTCACCCAAACAACTGTTAGAACATGCAGTTTTAACTTCATATATCTACTGAATAAACTATTCACACATCTTTGGGAAGTCACACACCCTCCACCGAACCACACACATTCACTCTCCCATACAAATACTCAATTAACTAATCAATAACTAATATAGACTTTCACATAGCTAGTAACCAACTGTAGAACCAGTTTACACAACAACTGACAGTGATACAGATATTCACACAGTTTAGTCAGGTTTTTCAGGTTTTAAGGTCTTTATTTCGATTGAAAAAATCATAAAAGACACAGTTTAGTCACTATCCACTATATTTAGTGAGACACTATAAATTAAAGTCCTCCATCCAAATATTTATTTTTATATATCCACTCAGACTTCAATACAAATTAGTATATATATAATGCATATTTAAATAACAAAGCAAACCACATTCAATGGATGATGTCATCAGTGATGTCATCATTGATGTTATTTGAGATGTCATCAGTGACTCTGTAAGTAAACCACACATTATATATCATGAGTGGGGGCACGCAAACAGCAAGAGTTACAGATTGTAGTACAATTATGGTCCCTCGGTTATAGAGTGGGGCTAGGTACGAGGTACGGGTGATTATGCTAATACAGAGACATGGTTAATCATAAGAAACGGTGTCTTGTATATATTTGATTACACAGGGACAAGTGATTAGTTGAGCAGGAGTCCGTGCATTACTTGCGTACGGGGTCTTTGACTCCACATTGAACAATAGATCTTAATGGCTATAGACATAGATGACATGTAACAATTTGAAAGAAAGACATGGATGACATGTAAAAAATTTGAAAGAAAGAGTAGGTGTATACTAATAAGGGATTATATCACCTTCTCTCTACTCTCTCTCTTTGCTATAGTGAATGTTCTCCCACATTTGAGGGAACACTTCACATACACTACAGGAGAGATACGGATCGATTTGACCTGCCCCCCTGTTGGGATAATATTTCTCCGAAGTACGGGGGTACCCAGAGTGACACCGAATGCGACGGTCCTTAAGAAGACCGGAGTGACCTTACAGGCGCATACAGAGTGATCGAAACATGTTGACTCTGGCAGTGGTAGGAGGGATGCCTTGAGGTTCCTAATTACTTCTTAGAGGCTTATTCCCATCCTTTTCATCTATTTTTTAACCCTGGTAGGGGTGTCAAGGAAAGTTTAATAAAGGTTGTATTCTGGTTGACACCTTTAATCCGTTTTAATCACTCCTCATGCTGGACTTTTTTGACGCACTCCTCGGTTACGATCACTTGGCGTTTGCTCGATTCTCACCAATTTATGTGTTTATTGTGGTCTATATCCATTTGTCCTGACTATATGTAGTGTTAAGAGAAATTTAATGTTTTCCCCTCCCTTATGCTCCGCCCTGTGTGAGGTACACCAGGGTGTATTGTAAGCAGGCCCAATGATGAAGCATGTCACATACCTTGGTATGTGAGTGAGGGCAGTTTTTTCAAATAGTGATTTGGCCTATCGGGGCCCTCTCTGTTTTGTTTTGCTTACATGTATTTTTATGTTACTTACTCTATCCACCCCTTATGTGTACAATTGAGGTCTTGGGGGGGTCTGGGGTGGTAGTCTAAATTAAGTTGACCCTCGCCCCTCTTTTGTGATTGAAGAATGTCACTGACCAGGTCATGAATGATGTAATATGTGACATCAGCAGTGGATTGTGGGTGCGCGAAATATAGTTAGTACAACTAACTATATAGGAGCAATTTCAATAGTTTTGGATGAGTGAAATGTCCAGCTAACTATAACAACCCTAAAACTTATAGTTTTTTAAGTGAATTTCAAAGGATTTTTAAAAGCTAATTCCTAACTATATAAGGCCTGAAACCTATGGTTTTTTCAGTGTATATGTGTACATATATATATGTATGTGTATATATATGTATGTGTATGTGTATGTATGTGTATGTATATATGTGTATATATATCTCACGCAAAGCTTCCCTGGTTCGAGGAGCACACTAAAACAGACCCAGTGTTGGCTTGAATTAGCAACCATTTATTCCAAATCATTTTATAAGCCTTACGCGTTTCGAAGCAACCTTCTCAAAGGATTAAAAGCATGCTGGGGCAACGCCCTTGAAATTTGCAAGACCACATTAATGCCTGTGAACAAGGTTGCTTCGAAACGCCTAAGGCTTATAAAATGATTTGGAATAAATGGTTGCTAATTCAAGCCAACACTGGGTCTGTTTTAGTGTGCTCCTCGAACCAGGGAAGCTTTGCGTGACATTAATTAACGGTTCTTCAGCCGTGAGGAAGCACCACTCGCAAGTTTAAGAGGCCAAGGACACAGAACTATTTTGAGCCCTGACGGAAAAACAGACCGGCGGTAAATATTTTGGCATCCCTTTTTTCTTCAACCCACGGAAAATAGTGAGTAAATCTGAAAGTGTGGCAGCGCAGAAAGGCATTCAAAAAAACTTACTACACATCCCAGCATGCATGGAATACATGACTCCCCTTCTCAAAGGATTAAAAGCATGCTGGGACAACGCCTTTGAAATTTGCAAGACCGCATTAATGCCTGTGAACTAGAAGGTTGCTTCGAAACGCGTAAGGCTTATAAAATAATTTGGAATAAATGGTTGCTAATTCAAGCCAACACGGTCTGTTTTAGTGTGCTCCTCGGACCAGGGAAGCTTTGCGTGACATATATATATATATATGTGTATGTATGTGTGTGTGTGGGTGGGTGTGTGTGTGTGTGTGTTTCATGAGTTATAGTTAACCGGACATTTCACTCGTACAAAACCATAGAAATTCCTCAGTTATAGTTAGTTGTGCTAACTATAACCGCTAACTATAACTTGCGTGCCCGCAATGCATTCCTGATTGCATATATAACATCGCTCATGACCTGGCCAGTGACATCACTGATATCATCCAGTAAATGGGGTTTTGTTTGAAATTTAAATATCTATTATATGTACCAATCTGTATTGAAGCTTGAGTGGCTATATAACTGTCTGAATGGAGGATTTAGTAGGTGTCTGACTGTTTAAGTGAGTAATTAAATGTCTCACTAAATATATGGGTTAGTAACCAAACTATGTGAATGTGTGCATCACTGTCTCTGTTGTATAACCTGCTGCATCAATTGGTCACTATTTACATGAGTGTCTATATTAGTTGTTGATTAGTTGGCTGAGTATTTATAAGGGAGACTGAGTGTATCTGTGGTTGGGTGGGGGAGTTGTAACTCTATGCATAGATGTGAGTGGTTGATTGTCTAGGCATATGGGTTTAGGAGTGTTTATGGAAATATATTTTGGGTGTTTGTGTTTATTTGTGTGTTGGTAAGTGAATATATGTCAGTGGTACTTCTCCAATAAAGTAGAAAAATAAAAGGCATTGTATGCGAGTTGGTGTATATAAATAAGTATACATAAGAGTCTGTGATTGTGAGTAACTATATGAATGAGTATCTGGAATAGTGATTTTTTAACATAGTAACTATAATTTACTGTGTATGTATAAATCAGGTGTTGTGTGTATAACTGTGTAGGTGAGTAAATGTAATTGTGTGATTCTTTTCATGAGTGAGTAGCATCACTTTCATAACAGACTAAGATGACTGCTGATGTGTCAATGTCTATATAGGTGTATAAGTACATTTGATAGTGTTATCATTGATCAGTGACTGCATGTATAAGCGATTCTGTGGGTTAATGAACAGTTTTGTGTGTAGACTTGGAAATCAGTGAGTGCCTATGTAGTAACTGGTATGTGTGTCAATGCTTTCAAATATGGTACACTAGTATTATACTAGTGTGTGATGAGGTCTATCAGATTGTCACGTAGATGATAACCTCTCAAATGAAATCAGTGATGTCACTGACCATGTCATAAATGATGTAATATGTGACCTCATCAGCAGTGCATTGTGGGCGCGTGAGTTCTCCAGTATTCGGGGTGTCTTTCATAGATTCACATGCTTGAATATTCCCCGTCGTCGAAGTGGGAGTCCCACAGTAAATAAAATAGCAATAATGCTAATATATATATATATGTAATATCATAATTCATAATAAAACAGATAAAATATATACTGAAAAACCTCAAAGGTTCCTACATAGGAATGCATTAGAGAGAAAAAACTCATTTGCAACATATCAGTGTCAGTATGTTAGTCCAAACTGCAGCCAATCAGGCTCCAGCACCCTCTAGAACCTTCTCCTCAGAAGCTCAAGCCCTCAGATTTTCTACCGCACGTCGTGTGAAGGGAGTCTCCCTGAGCTCTGCTCAGTTTTTCTTCATATCTACTCTTCTACTCAGTGTTTTCTCAAGATGTCAAGTAAGAAGTCTTGATTTAGACCTTGCTCTTCCTGTGGGAAACTGCGTTTGTTTGAGAAGGACCCCCACCAAATGTGTATTTACTGCTTATATCCTGAACACAAGGTGGCTGACTAAGTTCTGTAGAACTTTCCCTCCTAAAACCCTCAGACAGGGAGGGTCGTCTTCTTTTATGGCTGAAGCGCCTTCAAGATAAGGACGCAGCTTTATCAGACGCAGAAAGTTTCCAGTCAGGTCCTTCTTCTGTGGCTTCCAAGCGTGGCAGTGTTCAGGAGTTACCATCTCCTTTTCTAAAAAAGAATAAGCTGGCTTTGACTGTAGCTCCAGTAAAACCTACTGCTACTATGACTGCTGTGTCTACGCCCACGAGACCTGCCTCTCAGGCATCTTTTCCAGCCTCTATAAGTGTTACACTTTTGACAGCGCGGTCGTCGACGGGCTCGTCGACGACCATTCCATCGACAAGATTGACTGCTGTGGCTTCGTCGACGACTACTGTCACTACGACAGCGGCGTCGTCGTCTGCGAGGTCATCGTCGACGGCTTTCACAACTACGAAAGCCTCTACCTCTTCAGTCTCGTCGACTATCCCTATATTGTCGACGAAGAAGCCAATGTCGACGAAGAAATAATCGACTATCCTGTCGACGTCGAAGATTCCGTCGACGGCTAAGCTCCCGACGTCAGACTCCGTCGACGTCGAAGACTCCGTTGACGTCGAGGACTCCGTTGACGTCGAGGACTCCGTCGACGGCCCCGTCTACGTCAAACACAGTCGACGTCGACCAGCTCGTCGACGACAGCTTCGTCGACGGTGAAGTTTTCATCCAGGGATTCGACGATCCCGTCCACGAAAACGTTGACGGTACTATCAAAGCCTTCAATGTCGACAAATACATCCAAGACATCACCGTCTCTGACGACTGTTTCAAAACCATCGTCAACGCAATTGCCGTCAGGAACACAGCCACAGGACGCTAACTCCACTTCAAGTTCACTGTCCTTCGCCAATATGCCCTTAGTGCCCTTGGGCATTTCAGTTCCTGCAGTCATTACGGAACCTTCAGTCAGCAATGTGGAGGATTCTGCTCTCCAACTGCCAACTCCTACTCTACAGCCACCTTCATTATTCATATCGGACCATGAAACGGAATCCGTTCCGGATGAAACTGTTTATGGTGATGCTCAGAGTCCATCTGATTTGATAATCAAATGTCAGGACACTAGTTCTGAAGAGGACGAGGATGAGGCTGTAGACCAGCATGAAGAACAATCTGTGCAGGTTCCTATGGCGACTTTTCCAGCGACGTTATTTTCCAACCTCCAACATATATTGGATGATTATAATAGAAGATTTCCGCCTACCCCCCAGGGTACTCCGGGACATGTTGCCTCTGACGCCGCACTCTTTTCAGCCTCAGCAAACTCCTCCTAGGCTGACTGCTCCATAAGAAGATCCGCGTACAGCCATCCCCACTAATTCACAACAAGATGTAAACGATGACTCTGAGCCGGAAAGAGAGGAAGGGGAGGTTAATCAGGATACAGATGAAGAACAAGATCCATATTTGGCGGAATTCGATGACTATCTAATGCAGACACCCTCGCCAAAACAGGGCGATTCCAGTGATTCACCTCCGGTTGACATCGCTAGCTTCCATAAATTGATGGATAAAGCAGCAGACCGCTTCAAATTACCTAGAGTGCAGCGAGAAGAAGACTGTTTCCTTTATGATTTTAAGAACCAGCCTTATAAGCAAGTTCATACCATACCAATCATCGAGTTTGTATGGAAGGAGGGACTAAAAATCATGCAGGCTCCTAACTCCTTGCCTGCTCAAATACCTCGATTGGAAAAGAAATATAAGGCCCCAACGGCTCGCCTGCTTGTTTACTCTCGCATCCTAAGCCAGACTCCGTGGTGACTCAGGCAGCGCAACGTCGGGCGCGCAACCCGGCAGCTCCTATCACTTCCCTTCCTGATAGAGAGGGTCGACGTTTGGACGCAATAGGGAAAAATTTTTCGGCCATGGCGTCTACTTCAGCCCGGGCCGCTAATGCTCTGGCCATATTAGGTCGTTTCGACCGTCAAATGTGGTCAGACGTTTCCGCGCTGATTGAGCAACTTCCGGAAACATCCAGAGCGGATGCGCACCAGATCCTTCAGGATGGGCAAAGAGCATCGGAAGAAATAATTGACTGTGCTGTCGACGTGGCGGGTACTGCCTTCAGTGTTCTTGCCAGTGCTGCGGCGCTTCGACGCCAGGGTTGACTGAAATCCACGTCGTTCCGGCAAGAGGTCCAGTCAAAAATACTGGACATGCCATATGACGGAGAATCTTTGTTTGGTTTTCACATCAATGAATCATTAGAAACCATAAAGAAGGATACCGATACGGCAAAGTCGCTTGGGTCCTTACAGTTCAAGAAGCAGCCTTTTCGTGGAGCGCGTGGACGGGGCACCTCGTCCAATTTTTCACGAGGAGGACAATCTCAGTACCGCCAGTACAATCAGGGAAACCAGCGTTACTCAAGTCAGCAATCCTCTCGTCAGCAACACTCCAAATCCTATAGAGGAAAGTCTAATTTTAGAGGATCCAACAACAAACGTCAATGACTTTCAAGTTCAGCAAAATGTTGGAGGGCGAATCTCAGTTTTACTCCCAGTGGTCTCTAATAACATCAGACCAATGGGTTTTTGACATTGTGCGCAAGAGTCGCGCCTTGAAGTTCACAGGAATTCCTCCTCATTCTCCGCCTTCGGGCCCGCCACCTCCCCATCTAGAGGAACTTCAACATAAAGTTCTTCTTTTGTTAACAAAGGGTGCAGTCGAAGTGGTTCCTGTATCTCAGCGAGGGAAAGGTTTCTATTCGAGGTTTTTCCTCATTCTAAAGAAAACGGGGGAGTGGCGTCCCATTATGGACTTGAGAGCTCTCAATCTAATTCTCAGGCAACAATCTTTCCGCATGTTGACGTTATCGGACGTTTTGCGACTTCTCTGCAGCGGAGATTTCTTAACGACAATAGACCTGCAAGACGCCTATTTTCATGTGCCAATTATCCATCGACATCGCGATTCTTGAGGTTCAAGGTGGGCCACGTTCACTATCAGTTCAAAGTCCTACCTTTTGGGCTCCGATCAGCTCCTCGTGTTTTCACGAAGGTTCTGTCTCCGGTCATGGCTTATCTGCGTCTTCAGGGAGTTCAGATATTTCCTTACCTGGACGATTGTCTTCTGAAATCCCAATCCTCGCTGCAGTTGGCTCACGACACGTTTGTGCCAAAACCTGTTCAAGTCTCTAGGGTTGACCATCAATGTGGAAAAGTCACACTTCACACCTCTGCGGAAAAGGAACTTCCTTGGAGCAATCCTGGACACAGACGTGTCAAAAGCGTTTGTCTCCATCGAACGGCGAGAGAAGATAGTTCGTCTGATCTCAATCATCAGGTCAAAGCAGTCCGTTTCTGTGCGGATGATAAAGTCGTTTCTGGGGATGGCATCTTGTATCGCACTGATCCCAAATTGCAGGTTACGTACCCGTCCTGTACAGGAGGAATTGGACCTGCAGTGGCGACAAGTGCCGGGGTCGTTCAACGACCAGGTGACAGTCACACCCCGCATGAAGACCAGTCTGCTCTGGTGGGAACACACCAATCTGGACGAAGGGGTTTCTTTCCTTGCCCAGCCTCCGGATCTGACATTGACCACGGATGCGTCCATGGAAGGATGGGGTGCTCATCTTCTGGACCTTTCCATCAAGGGAAAATGGACGGCGATTCAGCGAGCCTGGCATATCAACCGACTGGAGTTGATGGCAATTTTCTTGGCGCTCAAAGCATTCTTGCCCGTGGTGCAGGGGGAATCGGTGCTGGTTCAAACAGACAACACCACCAGCATGCACTACATGAACAAACAGAGCGGCACAAGATCTCAGCCTCTGTCTCAAAGAATTTGGGAATGGGCTCTTCGTCACAACATCTCTTTGACGGCAGTTCATCTGCCGGGGGCATCCAACATACTGGCAGATTCCCTGAGCAGGTCTGCATCATCCACTCACGAATGGGAGTTGCATCAACCGACTCTAGACCTGGTGTTCCGCCGATGGGGTCATCCCAACATAGACCTCTTTGCAACCCCAGTGAATCGGAAGTGCCAGACTTTTGCCAGTTGGCATCCTCATCCAAATTCCAGCGGCAATGCCCTACTCATGGATTGGAGTGGACTGTTTGCTTATGCGTTTCCACCGATCCCATTGGTACCAAGAACATTGTGGAAGATGCGCAGGCAACCCTGCCGCTTGATTCTAATCGCCCCACGTTGGCCCAGGCAGGCTTGGTTTTCGGAACTCCTTCTAATGTCACAATGCAAGCCCATTCATCTACATCCATGTTCGGACCTCCTGACGATGGACGATGGTCAAATTTGCCATCCAGACCCGTTGACGCTTCAATTGTCGGCATGGAACCGGAGTACGTTGAATTTGCCTCCTTAACTATGCCCCAAGAATGTAGAGACATTCTAGCGTCTGCTAGAGCTCCATCAACCATCAAAACATATAAGCTAAAGTGGAAGCGTTTCTGTCATTGGTGCGCTGCATCCAATATTCATCCAATTGATTCCACTCCGGAGCAACTTTTGCCGTTCTTTCTGAACCTCGCTCAGTCTGGTCTCTTGCATGCCACCTTGAGAGTTTTTCTGGCAGCTATTTCACGCTACCGCCATGATGGCTCAACATCTCCCTGTTCATCCAGGATCATCCAACAGTTCTTTAAAGGTCTTTTCAGAAAGTTTCCTCCGTTAAGGCGCATTCCTCTGGCATGGCACCTCAACGTAGTACTGTCACAACTTATGAAGCCTCCATTTGAGCCGATTCACCGAGCACAAATCAAGTTTCTTACCTGGAAGGTTGCTTTACTTTTGGCCTTAACATCGTCTCGTCGTGTAAGTGACCTTCACGCTTTTACCATCAAGCCTCCGTATTTACAGTTTAAGCCCGATGGAGTGTCACTTCGTACCAATCCTACGTTTCTACTAAAAGTACCAACTGACTTCCATTTGAACGAACCTGTCTTCTTAAATACTTTTTCCCCGGATCCTAAATCTCCAGCAGAACGACTACATTCTTTAGACATCAAGCGTTGTCTAAAGTTCTACATTTCAAGAACAGCCCCTTTCCGTAAATCCGATCAGCTATTTATAGCATATGGACTGCTGCGGAAGGTTCATTCAGTGACTAAACAAACAGTTGCAAGATGGCTCTCTTCAGCCATATCCTTTTGTCACCAGCAAGCTGGCAGGCCTTTACCGAGTCCAGTGAAGGCACATTCAACAAGAGCGATGGCATCATCCACTGCGTTGTTTGCGGGGGTGCCTCTACAACAGATTTGTCGGGCAGCGACATGGTCCAGCAGGCACACCTTTACCAGACATTATTGTTTGGAAGCTGTCAACGAAGCGGATACCGCAGTGGGTCAAGCAGTGCTTCGTCATCTTTTCAAATAAGGTGAGCCTCTGTTCCCTCCCATTTCTTTGAGATTGCCTATGCTTTAAGCTATGTATTCTTATCAAGTGTTAAGATGTACTGCAATCTGAGCTTCTAGGAGGTTACTGCTATCTATTCTATTCAAGCATGTGAATCTATGAAAGACACCCCTAATACTGGAGAAGAACAATTGTTACTTACCTGTAAACAGGTGGTTCTCCAGTATTGGTGTCTTTCATAGATTCACATGCGACCCTCCCTCCTCCCCTCAGAGGCTCTTGTTCTCCTCATACGCTCTTATTACTTGTGCTACGAAAATCTGAGGGCTTGAGCTTCTGAGAAGGTTCTAGAGGGTGCTTGAGCCTGATTGGCTGCAGTTTGGACTAACATAATGACACTGATATGTTGCAAATTCGTTTTTTCTCTCTAATGCATTCCTATGTAGGAACCTTTGTTGAGGTTTTTCAGTATATATTTTATCTGTTTTATTATGTATTATGATATTATATATATATATATTAGCATTATTGCTATTTTATTTACCGTGGGACTCATACTTCGACAACGGGGAATATTCAAGCATGTGAATCTATGAAAGACACCAATACTGTTTACAGGTAAGTAACAATTGTTATAGTGAGCACCGCTAACTATAACGGAGGAATTTCTATGGTTTTGTACAAGTAAAATGTCCAGCTAACTAACACTCATGAAACCTATGTTTTTTTCAGTGAATTTCAAAGGTTTTTTAAATGCTAATCTTTAAATGCAATAGTAGTTATACCTATTTTTTGTACTGAATTTCTACAATTTTTTAACTGTATTTATAAATTATTTATTAAACATTATATATTCTGAAAATTGCACAAAAAAAATTTAAGACCTTTGAAGGACTAATAGCATTCTTGTTCCATGCTGTCCGATGGTACTGAATCCAGCCACCATACTTTTCAAGATTCCATCATGGTGCCAAGTTCCACAAGGGTAGACGGTGCCTAAACATATTCAATCTGATCTTGAAACATTTTGTAATCACTGCAGATGCCTTACAGTTTGGTTCTCATGCAACATTAGATACCAGAGAAGCTTGCAGACTGGATACGATTGCACTGTTAAACCACCTGGCTGAGAATGGACATAGTGTTCCTAGGTAAACTGTAATACTATCAAAAAGACATCTAATACTTGTGACATATCATTGAGAAAGCGGTCGCCAGAGTGGAGCGTATTCTTCAGATGAATCCACCCAGATCATGGAGAGAAGTCGGAATGTTTTTGGGAATGGTTGGCTGCTATAGACACTGGATACTAAATGTTTCCGTAGAGGCTAGGCCTTTGCTGAGGCCGACACAAAGCTGTGCCTGATCCGCTTCCAACAACGAGTGCTTATAAACTTTACTAGAGCTGAGAGTCTCTGCCGTGCCCCAGCACCAAGGATGCCCGATTACAGTAAAATGTTCATGTTGTTGTGTAGTATGAGGGAGGGCTGCGCTCTCAGTGCTTATTCAGATGCATGGAGATGCACAAAGACCTGTGGCTTATTTTTTTGACTACCCATGACCCTGTAGCTGCAGGACTGCCTAGCTGCCTTAAATCTGTAGCTGCAGTCTGTGGCAGCATGGAGAGATATAAGCACAGTGATGGGCCATCATTTGACTGTTATCGTCACTCACTCCATAGAAACATTGCTCACTAGAATGAAAACCCAGTACATGATAAACAGCAGACTTCTAAAGTATGAGCAACACATCCTTGCTGCAGAGAATATTCTAAAACTATGCCAAATTTGAAATCTGACAACTCTACTGCCTGTAAATGAGGATTCCAGTGGAGATTAAGTTGAACGTGATTGTCTAGATGTCATGGGCGTATGCCCCAAGGCCAGACATGAAAGATGTACCTTTGATAGAACCTGTATATGTAATTTTTGTTGATGGCTTGTGTTTGAGAAAAAGTGAAGGTACATTTGGGTACATCTAGTTAGGGAGGCATCGTAAGAGTATGCACTTATCAATTATTTTATGTGCTTGTATATATTCATGATTACTGCAAGATGGTAGATGTGTACAATCCCTTTACTTTCGTAGTACTGCTAGTCCTATATCTCCTCTACTGTCTAATGATTATTACAGCAAATCTATTCTACACTAGAATAACAAATGTTCAATAAATCCTTATTGAAATGCCCAGACTGCTTATTCTGTGTGTTGGACTTTGCTTTTTTTTAAAGTGTCATCCCTGAACTTTTTGCCTTCCTCCTGTATTTTGTCTGACCTGTTTTTGATGGTTTTATGACTCTGGGCACTTTATCACTGCTGATCAGTGCTAAAGTGCATATGCTCTCCCTATTGTAAATTGATGTATGGATTAGTGACTAAATGATTGGCTTATTTGATTTACTGCCAGACCCTAGTACAGTGCACTGCGGGTGCCCAGGGCTGGTAAATTAAATGCTGCTGGCGGGCTTGCAGCACTGGTTGTGCCACCCACAGAAGCAGCCTGTAAAAGTGTCTCAGGTCGGCCATTGCAGAGCCTGTGTGTAGTCTGGTACTCCCATGTTGACTGGGCAAGTGCACCCACTTGCCAGTCCCTAAATCTTCCCTTTTCTGCATATTAGTCACCCCAATGGTAGGCCCAATGGCAGGGTACATTGTAGGTGAAAGGTAGGACACACCCTGGTGTGTGTGGCATGTCCTAATAGTGAATTACAGCCATTTTCATTTTTCACTATTGCAAGGCTACCTGTTCCCCATAGGCCAGAATGGGCAGTTTGATTATAACATTTTATAATCCTAACTGACTCAGGGAACTAGATAGAAATTCAAGTTTAGTATGCCTGAACTTAGAATGATAAAATACATCTTTTACAAAAGTTGGTTCTAACATTCTATGTTTGAAAATACCACTTTTAGAAAGTAGGTATGTTCTTGCCTAACTGTCCTAGCCTGCCTCTGCTAGGTTGTGTATTCCTTGTCTGGAGTTTGATTGACAGGGGCTGGGGGATTCCAAGAGACAGGGTGAGTCGGCACAGGGCTGAATAGAGCTATCTGCATGTAGATGGGTGGGAGGAGTAGCACCTGGGACCTGAATAGGGCAGTGCCTGCCTCCCACAATGCTGGCTCTACCTCCTGTGGTGCGTCTGATGTCCCTGGCCCACACTGTCAAAGGAAAGGAGTCTTGTCAACAAAGGGCTCCAGGACTGCACAGAACTTGTTTGGACTAGGCACACACTCTCTGCCTCCAGAGACCAAGGATTTGCTTGTATAAATATGGGAAGAACCTTTGCTGAGGAGAGGAACCAGAGAAACTGAGGAGGAGACTATCCCTAAGCTGAGTGCTGTTTGGGGGATTGGCCTGCAGTGGTTGCCTGACTGCAAAAGGAAGGAGAAAGGACTTTGTGCTACTTTCAAATCAACTTGTAAAGGATCGCCAAGGGCTTGAGATAGAGTTGCCTCCTGCGGAAGTGTCAGGGACAGCAGACTTCTGGTTGCATCGCCATGGAAGGGCAGGAAGTAACAGCCTCATCAACTCCCCATGCGGAGAAGAAACCACGCATCCCCTACGCAGCAGTAGGGACCGACGCATCACCGTCCTTGCGTGTAAGGAACCAACGCATCACCTTCCCTGCAACACTGTCGTATAGTGTTACGCATCCAAAGGTATATTGAACTTAGAGTCGTATTTTAGATTAGAATACTTGTAGAGCGTATGGCTGCCTCAACAAAGAGGCGTCCCAGTGCTGAAACATGAAGTGAGGGATAGAGAAGGGTTTAGAGTTGAGAGTACAGGCAAGTCTTCACAAGGCGTCTGAAGACCTGGTGATCAGCGATGCAGCGGATGTGTAAAGGAAGGGAATTCCATAAGGTAGGGGCCAGTCTCCTAAAGGAGCGGCCCCCAGATCTGGTCCTTTGAAAGCGTGGGATTTGTGCGAGGATAAGATTAGCTGAGCGCAGCGCACGCAGCGAAGAGTAGAGGGAGCACATGTCGCTCAGAATATGTGGGCAGGTGCTGGTCAGGATCTTGTGCACGGTGCAGAGCGCTTTGCAGTGTACACGGTGTACAAGGGGCAGCCGGTGGAGGCAGAAAAGGAGGTTAGTAACATGTCTGTACTTGGGAAGGAAAAAATGGCGCATGCTGCAGCGTTCTGGACCCATTGCAATCGGTTCAGTACAGGTTTAGTAGAGCCAAGGAGAAGCACATTACAGTAATCCAAACGGGCCAATATGGAGTCTTAGATCAGCTGCCGCGTGTGGGCATTAAATAGACCAAGTATTGGTTTGAGGCCGGGAAGCAGCCCAAAGCATTTCCCTGCCACAGATTTGGCATGTGTCTCGAAGGTAAGATCTTTGTCAAGCATAATGCCCAGGTTTTCCACTGCGGGTTTGGGGGCCAGAGCTGGAGGCCACCATTCATTGTTCCAGAGATCGGAGTCTTTGCCAATCAGAAGGATGCGCTGAGGCAAACTGCCTGGTGGTAACATTTACGGCAATTTTTAAAACCTGTTATTTTCATTCTGAGCTGACTACGATCTCTCTTGCACTTTTAATCTCCTGACTCACCCTCTCATGCTGTGTCATCCCCGCTGGACTCCTCGTTCAACCGCGAGCTGAGTAGAGCTAGATTGTTGTGGAGGGCGCCCAGTGGGTGAGACACTTCCTGCCAACTCTGCACTTCCGGTTGGAAGAGGTGAGCGGTCTAGCGCTCCTACCTCACTCGCCTTAAAACCCGATGCAGGCGACAACTTGCAGCGGACGCGCGCAGCTGGCGAGCCTGCGGCATGCTCGTCTGCCCGTCTGCCAGTCTGCCTCAGACCGGGGCTAGAGGCCACCCCCTCTGGGGATTGCCCCCCGCCTGGGTGTATTCCCCGGAGAAGCTGCTCTCCTTACGTGGACAGGAGTCCTCCGCGAGGCATCCTCTAGCTCCACACGAGTTTTCTGCTCCACCGCAGCGCTCACTCCTCCCCTACCACAAACACCACAATGCCTGACGGTGACTCAGATTTGAATGGGTTACAAACACACTTCCTCCCTGGCAGTTCGGGTTCTGGGCAAAATTGTCTATCTGCTACCTGAACACCCGCTCGCTGGTAAAACACCAGGCGGAGGTATTCTACCATCTAGAAACAGCCAAGCCAGATGTACTGTTGCTGTCTGAAACATGGCTGACATCTGAGTCCACCCCTGATATCCTGGCTGCCGTTCCTGACGGCTATTATATTCTCCAGGCAAATCGGCCACAGGGGAAAACTGGGGGGGGGAGAGGGGGTGTTGCTGCCATAATTTCTCATGCCTATAAGGTTATCTCTCACCAGGCACCCCATCCAGTCTGTGGATTATGTGATTTTTTAATTTGAGTTGGACACCCTTCCCCCTCACTTTTGCTCTTTATCGCCCTCCTGGACAGTCGCCCAGCTTTCTGCATTCCTTTGGCAGCATGGCGGCCGAATTGGCAATTAATCATGCTAGAACCCTTATCATAGGGGATTTCAATCATTGGCCCCATACTCAGCATGAAAGCGCCCCTTCTAGGGAGTTCACAGACCTGTTACCGGTCTAACTTTTCTTCAGCATGTCCACACAGCCACCCACGTCAAGGGTCATATCCTGGACCAGTTGTGGTCTTTAAATCAGGATGTTTTAAATTTACAGATCTCCCCTTGTGCTTGGTCTGATCACTTTTTTATTTCTTTCACTGTACCTAGAGTCTTACCCACCAGAGTGTGCCCCACTAATCGCCCACTGATTCGGAATTGGGGCAAAGTAGATATCCCTTCGCTCTGTCTTTCGTTAGCTACCACAATCCCCTCCTCTGTGGACGAAGCAGGCTCCCCCCTGTCTGTTCATATTCAGGCGTAAAATATTCATACCTGGCTCAGACGCTTGGGACGCTGTCGCTCCACTAAAGAAGCTTAGCAATAAGCGTCCTCACGATGCACAGCGCTGGTTTTGTAAGGCCTTAACAGACATGAAGCTTGCCCTTCGACAAACCGAACGCAAGTGGAGGTCGGATTATTGTCCCCTTAAGAATCTCACCTTCCTGGCTGCACTGAAAGAATATAAATTAGCTATTCTTGGGGAAAGAATTAAGTATTTTTCGGATAGAATCCTTAACTCCTCCAATAAATCGAGGGAGATCTTCACAATAGTTGATGAATTGGCCAAATGTGACCGAATCACGATGACTCCTTCCATCTCCCAGCATCTTTGTGACTCCCTCAACGATTACTTTGTTGAAAAGATAGCCCTAATCAAGGCAAGTATCCCTACACCTGATTCAAGCTTTGACTCAGGCAATATCCCTAGTAACTCCTCCTTATTTTTGAACTTCCCGCTAATCACACGGGAAATGTTTGTCTCTCTTCTTAGAAAGGTTCGCTCTGGTTCCCCTGCTGACAGCTGCCCCGCCCACATTTCCCGCGAGATCTTCCTTTGTCTCCCAGACGTGCCCCTTTCATTGCTCAATGATTCCCTTCTTTGGGGGTAGTCCCCAGCATAGTTAAATCTTCTGTGGTCTCACCTATCCTTAAGAAACCTGGGGCAGACCTGGCGTCATTGAGTAACTTTCGGCCAATATCCCTGCTCCCCTTCTTGGGCAAACTCATGGAGGCTTATGTCTCCAGTTGCCTTGGTTCCTTTGTAGAAGGCTCTCAGGTTCTGGATCAACATCAGGCTGGCTTTAGACGCCATCATTCTACAGAATCTGTGATGGTGGCAGTCCATGACGAACTCAGGAAAGGGGCTGATCAAAATATCTCCCAGGCCCTGGTGCTCCTTGATTTGTCGGCGGTGTACGACACCGTTGACCATTCCATCCTTCAGCGAGTCGAGAACGCCGGCATTCGGGGCACCCCGCTTAGGTGGCTCTCCTCCTTCTTACAGGATCGTAAGCAAGCTGTTTGTCTCTGCCCCTTCATGTCGGAAGCTAAAAATCTTACTTGTGGGGTCCCTCAAGGTTCTTCCCTTCCCCCTTATTATTTAATCTTTATATTTCTCCCCACATTTCTAGACTGCGTGAGAAACCAGGGGTCATCTTCAATCATGCAGATGACCTCCAGCTAATTTTAACATAGACTCCTCCCCTGCCTCTATTGAGAACTTCCAGTCAACCATGTCATTCATCAGCAACTGGATGAATGCGAACCAACTCAAGCTAAATCCAGGAAAGACTGAGCTTGTGCTGACTGGACCTTCAGGCAACCCCTGGAACTCCAGGTTCTGGCCGCACTCTCTGGGAAGTGCCCCCTGCCCGGTGAGTTCGGTCAAGAGTCTTGGAGTCACCATTAGTGTGGATCTGACTATGAAATCCCAAATTAAATCGGTGATGTTGGCGGGTTTCTTTCACGTCCGCCGCATCAGAAAGATCAGCAGTTTCCTCACTCATGAGGCTCTTGTTTAAGTTATGCTGGGTTTGGTCATCTCCTGCATTGATTATGGGAACTCATTGTATGTTGGTATTCCCCTCTACCAGTCTCATCAACTTCAGCTTATCCAGAATGAAGCGGCCAGACTGGTCTTCCGGCAGCCTAGGACCAGCTCTGCTAAGCCTCTCCTGAAGAGCCTGCACTGGCTCCCGGTGATCCAGCGCAGCCTTTTTAAGGTTGGCTGTCTGACCTTCCAGGCCCTTATCCATCATGGCCCGGCCTTCATTTCCTCTCGCCTCCAACGATATGTTCCTTCCCGAGTTCTTCGCTCTTCTAGCTCCAATTTGCTGTTTGTGTGCCCCTTCAAGCGGAAAAGACTTGGGGGGGGGGGGGGGGGGTGGATTGAGATTCGCCTCTCAAGCTCCTCTGTTCTGGAACTCCCTGTCCTCTGACCTTCGTCTCATCTCCTCTTACCACTCATTTAGGAATGCTTTGAAGACTTGGTTTTTTTCCAAGCCTTTGATTATTGACCGATTTAATGTTTCTATCCCGCAGATTTTTTCCTTTGCCTATCCAATAGCGCCAAGAAACCGTTGGTGAACGTGCGCTGAATAAATTATTTTATCATATCATCAAGGATCTCAGATTTTGTAGAGTTCAGTTGCAAGAAGTTAGCAGTCATCTACTCAGCAATGGCCAGTATGTCTTTGAATTTTGCTCTGTCCTGGCTGGGATTGTTGGACAGGGTGATCACCAGTTGGGTGTCGTCAGCGTATGACACCCAGGAGATGTAGCCATCTAAAGAGAACTAAGCTAATTCTACCATTTTTAAAGTACAGTATTGTGGATTTTTGTCGTTTGTCTTGTGTTAAGTCTATATAAAAATACTTATTTTTATACTACATCTAGTGTGGTGTCCATCTGTAGTGTTGTCACTGGGTTACTGTATGTGTTAACAAATGCTTTACACACTGTCTCTGAGATGAGCCTGTCTGCTCGTGCAAAGCTACCAATGGGGTAAGCAGGGGGAGTGTACCCCCTACCCTGACAAGACGCAAGGGTCCCTATTTGGTCAAAGATACCTACCACCGCCAACTAAAGACCCCCAAATCTAACACTATCTCTGAGACAAACTAAGTGAGCACGAGTGACTGAGCGAAAAGTAGTATGTGGTTTCCATGATCCTGAGGGATCAGGGTTGTCATGTTCTGAGGTTGCCAGAAACTATTCTCTCCCCGATAAGGGGAGATTCTAGTGGCACTTTGAGCTAACTAAAGTGAACAGGTTAACATATCCGGTGGGGGTGCTCGGAACAAGTCTGCCACCAAACCCACAGTTTGTTATCCAAACGTGCAGATCCTGTATAGGATATACAGGATCTACCCGGCATGGCGCCGCCAACATTGGTTGGGTATTTATTTAACAGTAAAATCTGAGTATTTCAGTCATGCTAGTCTCAGAGACCCCCTACTCCCAAAACACCAGAGACATCTGGAGTGGGTGGGCACAAACTCTGCCACAGCTGAATAGGCAAAAAAACTATTTATTTGCTGTTGGTTAATCAAGCTTGAAGGACACAGTGTTCCTAAATTGTATAAAGCACCTTATCATAGTTTCCTTGAAAAATTAGTTTGCGTTCTATACACGACTAACCTGGTAATAGGCCCAGTACAACAAGCACTGTCCCTCTCAGAAGGCGAGGAAGATGCAAACGCAATAAGGATTGCACCAAAATTCAGAAATAGTCCACCTGAGACTGCTAGAGAATGGTTTATCAGCTAGGTGTGGTTTCAAAGTTTTCGTAATCGAGGCACACATCTAATAAATCAGAGGTATTTTATTTGTGGGTTACATTCCAAGCAGCAGATGCAAGAACATAGACAATTCCCTATTACACAGAAGGAGATGCACCAGTGGAATATGGTTCATTTGAGGACAGTGATTCCACTCACGTACCAGGAGCATTTATACTGGTTTAAAGGTGCCTTACCACATCTAAGAAGAAGAGTAAGATTAGGCCCACTCGGAGGAGAAAGGGCAACATGGCCAATATTAGCTGCCTACACACCACATCCTGACATTGACATAATGCCACAGGCGGACTTACTCCTACAGCACAAAGATTTAATTAAAATCTATAGAAACTTGGCACAATACGTCATGATTACTTTCACAATAAAACCTACAACAGTTGCAATGAATGGTACGCATTCTCAGGGTACAGCAACAAAAATCGCACCACAAACAGTACACACAGTAATGGGCAAAATGCCCGCAAAATGCCAACAAATGCCATTTTGGGTAGCTCAGAAAATAAGTTGGAGTTTACATACAGTGCAGTTTTCTACCCACTCTACCACTTGGGTATTTAGGCCAGGCCACCAGAAATGCCTCTTGAGGCGGCGTTGTGTGAGGGTTTGACCAAGATGCCCTTCATGAGCCAATGCCAAGAGCTTCCTCCTGATCCCAAAGGGTGGAACAAATTTCTCCCCTTTGACCAAAAGAAAGTTGTTATCATGAGAAAGCTCATCAATAATTTTTACATAGGCCAGACAGAGACTGGAAGGCAACTCTCCCTCCTGGTACCAGACTTCAACAGTTTGGTTACTTCTTGTAGGGTGTGATCAATCATCATTTCATGCTCCCAATCACTGGCATCAAAAACTCCCTCACCCACAAAAACAGCATCTTCTATGGAGGCCACTGCAGTATCATTGTCACATTCAGAAGTGTAACAAACAGGGACGGCCTGCAAATCAAGTGACATTCTGGAGAGGCAGTCGGCCTGGACATTCTTCCACCCCTGAATGTACTCTACTTGATATTGAAACTCCTGGAGTTTAGATGCTAGTTTGGCAAGCCTCACAGACCCCTTTCCGGTACCCCAAGGGGAAAGGACTTTAACTTGGGGGTTGTGGTCAGTTCTCAAGAGAAATTTGGTCCCCCACAAGTAGGTTCAAAAGTATTCCACTGCCCAACACGTAGCCAGTGCTTTCCTCGCGCTAACCGAATAGTTCTTTTTGGCATCGGTTGATGTTCTAGAGGCAAAGGCTACAGTACACTCAGAACCACTCTTGGATTGTGATAGAAGTGCCCCCAAGCCTGTGACGCTGGCATCCACTGTTGGAATAGATTTATTGTTGACGTCAAATGGAGCTAGAACATTTGCATTTCAAATCTTTCTTGATGAGGTTAAAACATTCTTGATATTGGGCACCCCAAGTAAAACTCACACCTCTTAAGTAGGGAACGCATACAAGCAGTTTTATCGGAAAAGTTGTTAACACACTTTGAATAGTACTCTGAGTCCCATGAACGAACATAACTGGTCTTTGTCAGTGGGTGGAGGGGCCTGATCAATAGCATTGCACAAATCTCTTTTGGGTCTAACTCAGAAAGCGTTAATGGTGTAATCCAGGTAGTCAATCTGATCAACTAGGAACTTGCACTTATTACGGAGGGTAAGGCCTGCTTCAGCTAACTTGTCTAGCACAATCTTGAGGGTAGTGTTGTGTTGCTCCACTAATTGACCCTAAACCAAGATATCATACTGAAAATAAATGGTGTTTTCCACCCCTTTGAAAGTGCTAGTAACCATGCGTTGGAAAATGCTGGCAGCCGCATTGAGGCCAAAAGGGAGGCATGTGAACTGGAAGGTGCCCTCTGGGATAATGAAAGCAGTCAGATGCTTGGAATCTTTGTGCAAGTTTATTTGGTGACAAATGCAAAAACAGTTGATGTACAGGATGCAGAACAATGTCATACATTCACCCCAGTACAGAGATCTGGGCCTAAATCCATTGTTTTCTTGCTCACCATGACATTCCAGTTTGAACCCAGCCATATGCAAATCAGTCTTGACCCTGTGCCCCATGGGAACAGTCCAGCCTGAACTGCCAGCCAGGTCCTTCCTGGACTGGAAACAAGCATCCTAGGACCTGTTTCAGGCTTCCAGCCCTCATCAGCCAGGATAGCTTGATTCCAGTGGCATGGAGAGCACGGGACTCACGTCTGAGCATACCCATCCAACTCGGGGTGACAAATGCTAAAACAGTTGGACAGAATGCAGAACAATGTCTTTCATTCACCCTAGTACAGAGATCTGGGCCTAAATCCATCGTTTTTTTGCTCACCATGCCATTCCAGTTTTAACCCAGCCATATGCAAATCAGTCTTGACCCTGTGCCCCATGGGAACAGTCCAGCCTGAACTTCCAAGCCAGGTCCTCCCTGGACTGGAAACAAGCATCCTAGGACCGGTTTCGGGCTTTCAGCCCTCATCTGCCAGGATAGCTGATCGCTCCTGGCTGAAGACGGCTGATAGCCGGAAACCGGTCCTAGGATGCTTGATTCTGGTCCAGGGAAGACATGGCTTGGCAGTTCGGGCTGGACTATTCCCATGAGACACAGGGTCAAGACTGATTTGCATATGGCCATGTCTGAACTGGGGTGGCTTGGTGAGCAAAATAACGATGGATTAAACCCTGATCTGTGACTGGGGGTGAATGTTTTGCCATTGTGCAGCATTCCGTCCATCTTGTGCGTTTTGCTGTTCACCCTATGTGGGAAGGGTATGCCCAGACGTGAGTCCCGTGCTCACTATGCCACTGAAGTCAAGCTATCCTGGCTTAAGACGGCCGATAGCCAGAAACCGGTCCTAGGATGCTTGATTCCGGTCCAGGGAAGACATGGCTTGGCAGTTCGGGCTAGACTGTTCCCATGAGGTACAGGGTCAAGACTGATTTGCATATGGCCATGTCTGAACTGGGGTGGCTTGGTGAGAAAAATAACGGTGGCTTAAACCCAGATCTGTGACTGGGGTGAATGTTTTGCCATTGTGCAACATTCCGTCCATCATCTTATGTGTTTTTCAAGCTTATTTGGTGGTACGCACTTCTGAGGTCGAGTTTGGAGAAAACTCTGGTGCCCTTCAGAGTGGTGACCAGCTCCATGATGTTGGGCAGGGAAAATGTGTCTGCAACTATGCACTGATTTAGAGACCTTCGATCGACACAGAATCTGAGCTTGCCATCAGGCTTCTACAGGCTCGATGACTCCCGCCAATGAGCCTATCCTTTATAAGGCTCTTTACCTCTTCCTTGACTACTGTGGGCGATCGCCTAACTTTGTGTTGGATAGGGACGGAGTCCTTTTTAATGAGCAGGCGATGGGCATAACCCTTGAGCTGGCCAAGCTCTTCTCTGAAGACACTGGTAGCTTCCCTAAGGATCTTGTCTAAACCCTCATCTTCGATGACCATGACTTGCATGGGTGCCCTGGGGTTGACGATGATGTGTAAGTCATATTGGTGCACCCACCCAAGTATGGCTGGACCGTGTTCTTCTACATAAACCTTTCCTTGAATGTCTCTATGGGAAAAGGTAATGTGTGCATCAAGGTCCCAAGTATGTCTATTGACTCCCCTTGGTATCTACCCGGGGAAATGTCTTTCAGAAGGTGTTGCCTTGCACCCCAATTTTTATGAAAAAGACATTTTGGGATAATCATGAATTTTGAGCCAGTTTAAACCATCAGATATACTTCTTGTCTGTCAATTACAAACATGGCTTTAGGTCTGTTCTTTCTCTTATCTTCCTCTTGGGAGGCTTGGTCATACTCAATGACTAAGATTTTATCATTTTCATCATCATCTAACTTAGTATTGTGTACACTGGCTACACTTAAGCGAAAGTTGCTCCTACAAACACAGGCATAATGCCCCATTTCACCACATTTTAAGCATTCTTGTTTAGAGGCAAAACAAAACTTGGAGTCTGAGGTGTGTGCTGTACTCCCACACCTATTGCACACCTTGATATTAGTAGAATTACTCATAGCCCTGGGATTGGAAGTGTTTTTCTCAAACTTCCTATTTTTGATGGTTGCAATGACACTAGTCATCGTTGCATTGATCAATGTCTTGCAGTTCCTGAGTGGACACTTCACTCACCTCATTGTGTAGACCTCTTTTCTAGTTCCTTCATGCAGCCTTCTGACTGCTCTACAACTTTCGCCAGATCTATTGCTGTTTTGAGTTTGGGTTTTTTTGCTGCCCAGAGTCGCTCTTGATTTTTTTTGTTATTGAATTGGATGATGAGTTGATCTCTAATTAGCTCGTCGGTCATTGTTCCGAACTTGCATTTAGTAGACATCTCCCTAAGCCTGGAGATAAACTCAATTGACTCACCAGACTTTTGATGTTTGGTGTAGAATTTGAAACTATTCATGACTAAGTTATCATCTTCCGCGTACCTCACTTCTAGTCTGCAGATCGCCTATTTGTATTCATCGGGTAATGCTTGACCGTTAGCTTGGAGAGCTTGAGGGAAGGTAGTTAAAAACGTGCTGTCCCTCCTTGCCTAAGGTGCTTAGGAGAAGAGCTTTCTTTCTCTTTGCAGAAAAGTCTTGGCTGTCTAAATCATCTAGATAGTTTTCAAACATGAGGATCCAATCCTCCCAAGGGATGTTTGGTTGGCCAGGTTGCGCTATAAAATTAAGTAGAGGAACAACAGAAACATGGGAAGAGGCCATGATGTGATAAACTAAGTGAGAGTTAAAGTACGATATACGCAGCGTGTATATCGCCGAAGAAGAATCTCTAGTGAAGGATGTCAGTTCGAGAGGTGAATTTCACAGAATAAAGTAGCAACTATAAAAGGCTTGTACATCGGCGTAGAGCAAAAACAGCTGAGCAGATATATGGTTGCGTGTACAGCTGAGAGATATATGGGCGTGTATATCGCCATGGCAATAGAGTGAAGAAGTTTTCAATACCTGAGTGACAGTAGGTGTGTGTCTCGCTGGGAAGTTCCTCTTTTCAATGAGTTTCTCAGCCTCCGAAAAGTTGCGTTTGGTTACTGTGGTAACCGAAGGAAGCATAAGTTAAATGGCAGCCGACGTGAAGACGCTTGCGTTGTGCGTGCCAACGTTGGGCACTGACGTTGCACATTGCAGAGGCAAGGTAAAGTGCATCAGTGAAGCGGAGTCTTGGGGTTGCCAGGAGACTGGTCGTGGAAACAGACGACGTTGCTAGGGAGACGTGTTACTGGTTACAGCTGGGAAAGTCAGTCATCGGCGGTCCGAAGCGTTTTGGGCTTGAAACTTTCCCCGATGTAGGCTTGACATGCCAAAATGAGGCTGGGAGGGGCTGTGGCGGTTGTCAGCTCTTGTCATCAAAACTGTCTCTGCTCTGTGTTCAGCATAGCTCTGTGTTGGTGACTTCTGCCCAGACGCGGAGACGGATGGCAGGCGGCAGCTCTGCATGCGTGGTCCATCCCGGATAGTTGCCAAATTGTAGTAGATATTGTAGGAGAGTAGGATCTGCTTACTATGGTTACCCCCACTTTTTGCTGGTGTTACACTGTTTTTCGACTTTAGTCTGGCTGGGGCCCTGCTAACCAGGACCCCAGCCTAACTGCTTCCTCTCTAAATTAATTGCATGTACTATAGGTAAACTCCAGTTTGGTTACTGCGGTACCTTGTGAGTCCTTAGTATATGGTACACTAGGTACTAAGGGCATAGGTACCTCAGAGGCCTACCAGGGGTTGCAGCATGTATTATCCCACCCCTGGGAAGCCTTCCAAAATGACACCACAGGACTGCTACTGCAGCCTGGGTATGGTGATGCATGCACCCCTTACTAAGATATAGGTTACCTATATCTACTTTTAATCACTGACACATATAAAGCTATCAGTCACTCCTCTGGCAGGCCTTATCCATCCTGAAGGCAGAGTGCTTGGTTTTGTGTGAGAAGGTGCCCATTCATGAGCAGGACCCCTCTGCAGCTTTCAGAATCTATTCTCTGAAGCTGTTCTGTGATGCAGCCAGACCATATACTTTTAGGTGTATTATAACCTCGCGGTAAATGCTAACTGTGAAATGGCTGCATGGAAACATGTTGTGTTTGGTGTCAAACACTTTGGAATCCTAACCCCCCACCAGTCTGGCGGCTGGGATAGAATTCCACCCTTCTAGAGGGAGAGCCATGTACACACTGGTCTGCCCGGTAATGGTTTAAACGAGCCCCAGCATCACAAAATGGATGCTGCAGCCACAGACGCGTCTGACCTCCTGCTGCTGGACGAAACTCCTGCAGGGGAGACCTGGACAATAGGTTTCCTGTCAGAGAGGTGTAACCACCTCACAGACAGGCTTTAGTGTATTGGGACTGGGTGGCTGCACTCTGAGAGTGCCAGAAAGTCTGCACTGGGGGCACATTCGGTGTCCCTGGGCATAGCCGGTTCAAACTGGTTGCAGGGGCTGTCAGCCCCTGCTCTGGTGCAAAACTGGACCAGGAAAATGGGTGTAGCCACCCCTCTTTCCAGACCCTCTCATAGGTGGGTCCCTAGAGTATGTCCAACACCTTTTCTTAGTATAAGTAAGGGACCCCTGGCAACAGGACTTTAGATTACACCTGGACTAAACTCTGAAACTGAATCCTGGGACTTCGACGCTCTACTAAAGACTAGCGGACGGAGAAATCTCCCTTGGGGTCAAGGAGTGGCTTCCCTGCTCAAGCAGGCACCAACAAAGTATCTTGCCGGTCTGCATTTCTGAAGCTCCAGCTGGACTCTGAAATATTTACGACACAGGAAGAGGATTTCCAGACTTATCAGAGGCTGACCCGATTCTCCAGCAAAGCTGAGACCCTCAGCCCTCACGAGTGACTTTAAACCGGAACTCCTGGACATCATGCACATTTGCTAGTGCATTAACTTCTTGAAATCTCCTAAAGTTGTGCTTTGGGTTACTTGTGCTGTAAAAACAGGGTTAACCCAAAAAGTCGCTGGGACCTGGGTGAATAATTGATACAAACAAGGTGGTCCCAGATACTAGAACGCATAAACCATGGCTAAGTAGTTTGAGTGAATACAAGAAATTTATAACATTGTTTTTATTCACAACGTGTACCATAAAAAAATCATTCATAAAATAAGTTCGTAATTGATCACATTTGATGCCCCGAAAGAAATGGACAGGGAAGGGTAGTGTTGGGATAGTGAAGGTACTGAATGGGCAATATAACAGTGGTCACTATTACCTCAATAAACCAGAAATAATAATTGATTAACACACTGAAAAGTACAATTCATTAATTAATAAAAAAACTCATGCCTCAAACAAAACAGAATCACAAATGATAAATCAGGAAAGAGGTTGAACAAAGGAGAAAGTGTCGACGTTTCGACCCAAACAGATGCAGGCGTGGAGGGAAACCTTGCTAGAGGGTCTTTATCAGGACAAAGGGCACAGAAGGGGGCAGTGAATCTGTATAGAAAATTGATAAATTAATATTAGTAAAGGTCACGAATGATCCCTATTCCTAAAATAATAAAAGGCCGAGAAGGGGAATTGTGAACACAAAATCATTTTATGAGATCACAGGGAGGAATACATTAGACGAAAAACCGGTGTTGGCCACAGAATGCCCCATGTCTTCTGAGGTCAACTGTTGCTAATGCTTGTAACATCAAGCTTAGTAAAACCTCACCACAATCAAGGTCGCTTAGAAATTTGGAAAAGAGGAGCTTGCTGGAGTCATTTATCACAGATAAAATAATCAGAACAGCCCAGTGATGTCGTACACCGGGTCACTGACATAATCAGAGTAGTAAAAAACCATAGCTGTAGAGTAATAACCAATGTGGGCACACAGCACTGGATTACCTGGTATAGGAGATGTAATCAGAGATGGAAAGGGGATACTTCAGGTGGATCAAGGTCCTACAACAAGTAAATTATCAAAGATGCAATCACGGGCAGTTGGATACAAGGAATGTATTATAAGTACACAACAAATACCGATTGGCCTACCTTGGATAATTAAGGATGTGTGGCACAAGGGGTTCATGTGTGATTACTCTCTCCAAAAATACAGTACGGCTTGTTCTTAAGAATACAAAATGTTAGATGCTTAATATGAGTTGCACGGGTATGGCCACAGAGGTGTTTTTAGTAATGGATTCTCGCGTACCTGGCGTGTACAAAACGCTGTGTTCTAATAGACGAATCTTGGTAGTGGAAGATTACAGCCAACAGGAGTCCAGCTTCTAAGAAGTATAGAAGTGACTCCAATAAGTAATGTATACAGATAATGCCCAATTCCGAATACAATGCATGGCAGTCATGAGTGGCCTACCTTAAAACCAAGGCTGCGTAGGTCTAGGATGTCAGGGTAGGATGGCCACACATGTAGATAACAGATCTGTGAAAACACGAAATTGTTGGGTGATCAATACCGTTATGTCGGAAATGGACTGCCAATGTTAAAAATAATAAAGTCCTGACTATAATAAAGTCCTGACTCGCATACCTGTATGAGAGAATCACGGCCTTAAGCGGGGGGGTCCAATTTATTCACAGAAGTCGGCAGACGCCGTCTTAGTCAGAGGGGATGTTTGCTGAAGTATCGTGGTGCAATTGCCACACATGTAGATGAGGGGTCTGAGGAGTAATGAAAATGGCGGGTGACTATCCGTTTCATCAGAAAATAATACAGTTAAACGTCAAGTTCCGTCTAACATACCTGTTGGAAAAATAATCACGGGCTTCACTGGGGGTTCAGTGGATCAACATTCATCGGCATACGCCGTCAGAACGAAGAGGGATATTGATTTCCGGATGGAAGTTGCGATCACGTGAGCACCGCTAATCATAGAACTAGAAAAAAGACTCCCAAGGGTTGCTTAGAGCGAGTGGTGGAATAATACTTTCCGATTAAATCAAAAATGGTCTACAGTCAGAAACGCTTCGGAAAGCTATTTGCACTGCAATATATATTCTTATTGCTCACTGGAGCGATGTTATAATCTGGTCTCAACTAGGCATGGGCAGATTTTGCGGATTCGCAATCCGTGAATTTGCGGATTGCGAAAATCCGCGGATTTTTTTTGTGTTCGCACGGGTTTCTGCAAGTTCGCGAGGGTTTCGTACAATTTCGCAAATTGCGAACTTACTTGTCGGGTCGCCAGCTTTGCAAACTTGTTGTTTCTACGTGCCCAGCCTGTTTGCAAGCCTTTCTTCATCACTGCCACCCTCTGTCACCACTGGCACTCTTTGTTCACCCATGCCACCCTCTGGCTCACCCATGTCACCCTCTGTGTCATCACAGCACCCTCTGGTTCACCAGTGTACATTATTGGGGGAAAGCAAAGCACTGCCATCCTCTGTGAACACTGGCACTCTGGTTCACCCATGCCACCCTCTGGCTGGCACACCCATGCCACCCTCGGTGTCATCACAGCACCCTCTGGTTGACCAGTGAGTGTACATTATTGTGGCAAAGCAAAGCACACCTTCTAAGTGCTTTAAGTTTTGCAAAATTAAATTACAACAACACCTGCCCTGCCCCAACTGACATTAATGAAGGCTGGCACCTGTGTGTCTGCTCCCTTTACTTTGTGTTGCAATGTAAATTTTTTTCAACAGGATCTTTGTTGGCAATGGCATACTTGTAACTATTCTGTGACTGTCAGAGCAGGGTCACACAATAGTTGCAAGTAGGCAACCGAATTCTGGAGGGCCCCTTCAGGAAGCACTACAGGGAATGGTTACAAATGATGAGGTTGAACTTTTGCACCTGCTCATTGCTTTTGCTTTTGCAAAAATCGTTTTTCGGTAATTTCGCGCTATTCGCGAGGCGCGGCGTTGTGCAAAATCGACCATGGAAGCAGCGAACTCGTGCGAATTACCCCAAGGTCGAGTATGGGCGCCGCCATTATGTTTGCGTGACGTATTTCCGTTTCCGCCCGCTATGTGTAATCTCGCGGAATGAGCGCCTTGTGAATACAAGTTCGCACGAGGTCGCAAGAGAAATCGCGTGCGAACTTACTTACGCGCACGTGATCGGGCCGCCATCTTGTTTTTCATTCATTCATATGTGTCTGGGCATGGTGTTTCTATCCTCTCTATATCTCTGCCATCCTTTGCTTGTTTTAATATTTAATAGTTTTAATATTTTTTGAATCTATTTAAATTATCTATCCCTCTAGTTTTCTAGCTATATATGAAAAGGTCGCTTTCACTCAGCTAGACAAATTTGTCAAATTCCCAGGCTCTACATCCAGCGCAGTCAGGCTTTAGAGCAGCCTACAGTACGGAGACTGCGCTGGTGGAAATATCTGAGGCCATCCGGGAGTGTCTGGACGAAAGTGGCAGAGCGGCTCTGATTTTATTAGACCTCTCTGCCGCCTTCGATACTGTCCCTCACTCCCTCCTGCTTACCAGATTAGCGGCCATAGGCATCACAGGCTCCGCCCTTGACTGGCTAACGTCTTTTCTGGACAACAGATCCCAACAAGTCTGGATGCCGCCTTTTGCCTCCTCCCCCAAGAAACTTGCAACGGGTGTACCTCAGGGCTCTACCCTTAGCCCCCTGCTTTTTAATATATATCTAACCCCGCTCATTTACCTCGCTGAACAACTGGGAGCAAAAATAATGGCCTACGCTGACGACACTCAACTCCTGTTCACGTGGCCCAAAAACAACCTGGATACATCTGGAGCCCAAGCCTGCCTGTCATCTGTCTTTCGCTGGCTTGCCCTCGCCCAACTAAAATGCAACGAAAGCAAATCCGAAATCCTGCTGTATGGCTCCTTCCCAGACAACTTTGGCAACTCTCTTTGGCCGGCCGATCTACCATGCCCCAAATCCATCGGAGGCCCTGCCAAAAATCTTGGAGTCTGGTTCAACAATGACCTCAGATTCGAGGATCATTTAAAAAAACTTACCGGGATCTGCTTTTCTACACTTAAAACTTTACGCAGGTTCTTCCCACTCCTCCCAAGAGCGGCCAAGGAGACCGTCATCCGCGCCCTCATATTATCCAGATTGGATTACGCAAATGGCCTCTTCTGTGGCCTACCTGCCTATCTGATCCACCGCCTCCAAGTTATACAAAATGCCGCTGTACGGCTTTTGTTTAATATTCCAAAAAGTTCAAGTGTCCGTCAACCTCTCTGCACCCTACACTGGCTCCCAGTTGCCCACAGGATTTTATTTAAAATCCTTGTCCTTGCCTATCGAGCTGTCCACCAAGCTGGCCCAGTCTACTTGAGGAAAAGATTCTCCCTATATGTTCCCAACCGCCCCCTCAGATCAACTAACCTGCACCAAATGACTGTCCCAAAATTCAAATACAGCAGGCTCGGTGGCCAATCCATCTCAGTCAGAGCGGCGAGAGCATGGAACACCCCTCCGCTCCAGCTAAGAACAGCCCCATCCATCACTCTGTTCAAGAAGGGACTGAAGACCCACCTTTTCAACATCACTGTATAGGGTCCCCCCCTTTCTTTCCACCGTGCCGGTCTACTCTGCCTTGCCTCTCATCCCTTTCGCGCCAGGATACTATTTTCTTAGTAACAGAGCGCGCTAAAAAAAAAAAAAAAAAAAATTGTGTTTAGGCTACTTTTGTTTACTTTTCAACTACTTTTTTAAACTTTTATTTTCTTCTTCCCTAGTCTTATTCTTTTTCATTTTTTCTCCTTCTTGCTACCACCTGCCCAGACCATGGTGAAGCCAGCAGTCAAGCTGCCCAAGACGTGCCCCGCAGCCTGTGCCCGGCTCCCGTGTGGCCGTTTGAGGGCGGAAATGGTGGTGCCCAGGGACATCTTCAGCGCTGAGGAGGTGGGTGCACTGGTCTACTATGTACAGTGCCGCCTCCCCAGGACCATCGCGGCAGGCGGCAGGATCGCTGCTGGCTACAACAACTGCCAGGAGCGACGGAAGCGGTGGGAGCAGGTGTGCCGGGCCCTGTTTGACATCTCGGGGGTCCAGCGCACCTACAACCAGGTGACCCACCGCTGGACGGATATCCTGGACAGGGAGCGCTACCTGCTCGACCTGCTGGGAGTGGAGGTCCCCTGGCTTGGTGAGTAGTAGTAGCAATTTTTTCATCACTCACTACTCTGTTTTTTCTCCTGCTCTGTGTGTTATATTGCAAATGTTTGTTTTAACTTTTTTACAAAGAGCAATAATGCTGCAGATTACATTGATAGTAGAGGTAAATTAATATTTCAAAATCTTCTGTGCATTTCAGGTGCACTGCTCTCCTTCTCTGTGGCGGTGCCACTGCTTATTTGTTTTCTATTTTGTGTTCATTTAATTGAGCTGAGTAATGTATGAGTGTACTTTCCAGAACTGCGTAATGCTAGACACAAAGGGGCAGATTTACAAGCCCCTTGTACCACGTTTACGCTGCCTTACCTGACGCAACAGCGACGTAAACGTGGTGCATCCCTGCGAGTCATGTACAACGTGATGCATCTAGGGAGATGCGCCACGTTAAGGCCTGGGCCTGCGCCACAATGGGTGCATTCCCACGCAGGGGGGGGCGGTCAGGCAGCTGTGCGCCGCGCAAAAGTGCCTGCGTGAAATCTACAAGATTTAACGCAGGCACTTCCGCGACGCTGCTACGTCAATTCTTTATGCCTGCTTGCTTGAAGCAGGCGTAAGGACTGATGCGGTATGTTGAGTATTGGGCAGCCCTGAGCATTGCTAGAGTTGCATCGCGCCTGCGACGCGACTCTAGAGATGCGCCCCTCTTTCGTCACGAGATGCATCACGCATCTGCCTACCCTTGCGCCAGGGTGTGCCGCATTGTTATTGCGGCGCATCTGCCGTGACGCAAGGTTAGTTTTGCGTTACGCATTTGTTCTGGCGCACCTCTGGAGGTGTGCAGCCCAGAACTCGTAAGTATGCCCCTAAGTGTCTGATTTGCAATTACCTGCGCATCCCTGCAAAGTGTGCGGCACGCCAGCACCACCCATGGTGCGCCGTATTTACAATGCGGCACACCATGGTCCCAAAACGTCACTGAAGCGTTACGCATCGGTGCCGTAAAGGCAGCTCATTGATGGAGTTGCGTCGCAACGATGGCGCAGCTCCAGCAATGCTGCGTCAAGCCGTACGTCTGCTTCATACAGGCGCAGGGTTTGTGTGACGCATCATTGTCCTAAATGACTGATTGAAATTTTATATATTCCCCATAGCCACTTTTAGCATGCGTTCCTGCGCAGGAACGCCCGCCCTTGTGCTGGAACGCTCCCTTATGGCGCAGGGCTTTAGAATGGGATGCATCTCCCATATGCGTCACGTTGTTAATATACTCCACAACATGGCGCCTCTCTTGTTGTTGCGCTGCGTCACAAAAGTGACGCAAGAACGGAGCAAAAGAGCTGCAAGGGGCTTGTAAATCTGCCCCTAGAGTAGAGGCTCAGGTGCAGTCCTTCCTTTGTAGCCCTCTTTTTGGCTGAAATAGTTGGTTCTTGTTTTTTCTAAATGTTTGATTTGGTTGACAAGGACATCGACAAGTAGCAATCATCAATGTTTTCTGTTCTTTCTTTCATGTTGTACGTCAGGTCCCCCCAGGGGCAAGCGGACGGAACAGGAGGATGCTGTGGCTCCAAAGGAGGAGGATGCAGGCCAGGGCGGCTGGTCCTAGTAAGTTTTCATTTAAATATAGAGGACCTATTTTAATTTTTTTGAAATAGTGTTTAGATAGGAGCACAATCCATAATACTACTGTTGCAGGGACAATTCTCCACAAACCGAACTATGGACACTAAACACCAGAGTAATAATATTTCAGAGTGGCGTGTTTGGCGCACTGTATAAACCTGGTAGTGTCAGAGGCACGGACTCCTCCTTGCAAAAATTGCAAAACCTTTCGC
Organism: Lissotriton vulgaris; assembly: GCF_964263255.1. Taxonomy (NCBI): domain Eukaryota; kingdom Metazoa; phylum Chordata; class Amphibia; order Caudata; family Salamandridae; genus Lissotriton; species Lissotriton vulgaris. Next base: position 1,331,322,819 of record NC_141695.1, on the reverse strand, counting down.
TCAGTCACTGTAGTCTGGAGGACCAAAAACCACAGAGTCTATTCAAGTTTAAAAGTAAACACATATATTAAAATTAAGTTAGCTGGAAATGGAAAAGTGCTTGGTGCTGAGTTGATGAGTAATGGAACACATTTCTTGTGGTCGAGCCGAGCTTTCACCAGGTTTGAAGTTGATGTTGCTCTTGTCCTTAGAAGTCCAGCTTCTGTCTGTTCAGAGAAAAATGGTGTGTTAAAATTAAACAAGCATTCATCAATTGTGACAAAAAAGTGCAGCAAGACAACAGCCTTCCTGGAAGGAGGGACATTTTTAATTTAGAGTAGACAGTCAATTACTTTTTCTGTTGTTTTCACATTTCTTCATTCCTAGACCAAATACTAGTGAGTGGTGTAATCTAACATTCTTAAATCTACTTTGTAGGTGGAACATCTGGTGGTGGGGCCAGCTCGGATGTGGTGGTGGTGGTCGACTCCGAGGACAACTCTGGGGAGGAGACGGCGCAAGTGGCCCAAGCAGATACTGTGAGGAAGCAGACAGTGGTGGTGGCGGGTAGAGGTAAGCTAAAAATTCCAGAAAAAAACAATTCTAAATCGGGAGGATGTGCTTATAGAGCATGGGTCCCCACAAACTTTCTCTCAGGGCCAAATTGACTGTGGTTTGTGGCCAAGGGCCGCACCGATGGGGGCAGGGTCAGTGGGGGAGGGGGGTGGATCTAGAGCAACAAAAAAAACTATGACCACTGAGCCACCAGACCTGGCATACACACATCTTTCTTTCTCTCTCTCTGTCTCTCTCCCTCCCTCTCTCTCTGTCTCCCTCCCTCCCTCTCTCTCTGTCTCCCTCCCTCCCTCTCTGTCTCCCTCCCTCTCTCTGTTTCCCTCTCTCTCTCTCTGTCTCCCTCTTTCTGTCTCCCTGTGTCTCCCTCTACCTCGCTGTCTCTCTCTCTCTGTCTCCCTCCCTCTCCCTCCCTCTGTCACCCTCTGGCTCCCTCCCTTTCTCTCTCTCCTTCTGTCTTCCTCTCCGTCTTCCTCTCTGTCTGTCCCTGTCTCTGCCTCTATCTGTCAGTCTGTCCCTGTCGCTATATGTCCCTGTTTCCCTCCCTCTGTCTCCCTCTGTCTCTCAGTCTGTCTCTGCCTGTCTGCCCCTTTCCCTGTCTCTGCCTCCATCTGTCTCTGTCTGTGTCTCTCTGTCTGTCTCTGTCTCCCTCCCTCCCTCCCTCTCTCTGTCTCCCTCCCTCTGTGCCCGTCTCCCTCTCTTGCTCTCTCTTCCCCTCTCTCTCTCTCCCTCTGTCTCACTCACTCCGTCTGTCTCCCTCTCTCTCTGTCTCCCTCCGTCTCCGTCTGTCTCCCTCTGTCTCCGTCTCTGTCTCCCTCTCCGTCTCCCTCCCTCTGTCACCCTCAGTCTCAATCCCTCTCTCTCTCTCCCTCTGTCTCCCTCTCCATCTCCCTCTCTATCTCTCTGTCCCTTTCTCTGCCTCTATCTGTCTGTCGGTCCCAGCCTGTTGTAATTATTATATTGTCACTGGGCCAGCACTGGATGGACCTGCGATCCAGGGGGGGGCAAGCGCCCCCCTTGCCCCTCCCTGCGGACGCCCATGATACTGGCCTCAATAGTTTTGTACTGCGCTGGCTAGTTGCTAGTTGTACTGTGACACAACTTTCTGCTGAATCATTTTGTTAATCATATTCTTAAAGAGCGTTGGTTACAGATTATGTCTTTCTTTCTTCATATAGTTGGTCATAAAAAACATCCAAACCATCCCGGAGTATGCAGGCTCTACTGGCCCGGCAACGGAGGCTGGATGCCACTGTTGCCGAATATCGGCGGCTAGTGGAACTGGAGTGGGAGGACACGCAGTCCAGTGCATCTTCTGGAACACCTGCATCCTCCTCCGCACCCCCACGTTCTGCCGGTCAGCACAGTTCTCCGGCAGTACGGACCCGGGCTGGCAGACGCCACCGCCGAGCAGCAAAGGCTGCCCCTCACAGTACTCAAGGCTCGCTTGCGCCGTGCAACCCACAGAGTGTCCGACCTGGAGGCGGAGGTCCGCAAGTTGAAGGGAAATCAAAATTTGTTGGAGGGCCTCCGCTTAGACCACGCCATCCTCCGGGAGCAGTACGATGCCCTGGCCCTAAGGCATGATGCCCTGGAGGCCAAAGTCCACAGCATGCATCCCTAGAGTGTCCCTTGCCCCTTTTTTAGAGACTTTTGGAGGGTGGGAATTGGGAGTTGGGGTTTTTGGGGACTTTTGAAGGACTATTTATTTGTTGGGGTTAGGGAGGGTCTTGCGGGACATTATTTTGTTAGGGATATAAAAATATACTTTTTCAAACTTTATCTGAGCATACCTGTTTTTTACTACTTTTGAGCCTGGCGGGTGGTGGTTTTGCAGTAAGTGCCTTTTACTGAACACTGTCATCGTATTGGTTCACGTGTAATTGGCCAAATGTTTTCCAAAGTAAATGCCTGTCACAGAGTAAGTTAATTCAAGAGTCCTAGGACTTTACTAGTACCACTGTCACTCTCTCGCCTCTCCTAATACTCCATTATACTACCTCCCTTCCAAACGTATATCTTACCTGTAATTTGTGTTTGAGGGCTGGCTCCACCTGGAATTCACAGTGTCCTAAAGCGTTCTGCAGCAGGGCCCCAACTGGAGTTTCCCGGCAACATTAGAAATGTGGCAGCGGTGCTCGCAGACCCCAAAACCCACACCCAAAAACCTAGAAGCCCCACAGACAGCACCCCTAAGATAGGCAAGCGAGCAATAACGCCTAAACGTTCACGTATAATTGGCCAGATGTTTTCCAAAGTACATGGAAATGCCTGTCACAGAGTAAGTTAATTCAAGAGTCCTAGGACTTTACTAGTACCACTGTCACTCTCTCGCCTCTCCTAATACTCCATTATACTACCTCCCATCCAAACGCTTATCTTACCTGTAATTTGTGTTTGAGGGCTGGCTCCACCTGAAATTCAGTGTCCTAAAGCGTTCTGCAGCAGGACCCCAACTGGAGTTTCCCGGCGTGGATTTGCTGCAAAACAAAAGCAATCAACATTAGAAATGTAGCAGCGGTGCTCGCAGACCCCAAAACCCACACCCAAAAACCTAGAAGCCCCACAGACAGCAACCCTATGACAGGCAAGCGAGCAATAACGCCACAACGTTTTCACCTCCCATTTCCTCCTAACCGATTTCAACCCTTATAAGACCTTGCCAGCAATGGCCCAACCAAGACCCGTAAACCCAGACGCAAATAAGTTTGACACCCCCAAACAGCCAAAAAGCAAATCCGGGAAAAAAGCCACATTTAGCAAAATGTATTTAAATGAGGACTCACTACTTCCAGTCCCTCTTTAGGTGACTTGTCAACGAAGTTTCTTCATTGTGTGGAATCCAGGCATCAGCATTACGGGAAATGGATAGGGTGAGTCTGGAGGAGGAGGATAGACGACCAGGACTGAGTTCTTGTCAATCAACTTGTGAACCTGAGGAATGCTGCCGCATCAAAATCAAGACAGTTCTGCTGATGGGCTTTTTGTTGTGATTGGGTGATTACAGTTTTGTTGTGAATGTGATCAAGCACTTGCTAAACAAAGAAAGACAGACACACAGGAATAAAAGTGAATAAGGACGAAAAATAAAGTTAGTGATTCATTGACTCATTTTCAGAACTCGCTGTCAGGGAAGCAGAACTCGTCCTCAAACTCTGCAAATTGAGTCGGTAGTACTTCTGGTAACTGAGGAAAACTTCCCTCAGGTATGTCTGTGTCCTCGTCTTCCTGCGTGCATTCTCGTACTTTGAAATCTGGTGGTATGAAGTGCTGGTTCATCTTTATCATGGTGACCCGCTCCACATTTGCGGGCAAGAGGCGGGACCTTTTGGAAGTCACAATGCCAACAGCAGAACTAAAAACACGTTCTGAAGACACGCTTGTGAGTGGGCAAGGCAAGTAATTGATAGCCAGGTTGGTGAGCTCTCGCCATATGTTTCTTTTCCCATGCCAATACGCCAATGGGTCCTCAGTAATATTGACCGCTGTTGAGTCATCCAGATAGGCCTGCACCATTGAAACAATGTTCTCCTGGATTCCTGTACTTTGCACTTCTGTGTCCTTTCTGGGACAAGCAAACCCTAGCTGACTTAGCCAATCCTCTTCAGACATATCGCCTAGGCCTGGTGCAGATGATACGGTTGCTGGTGTGGTTAACGGCTCAGAGGAAAAGTCACTCACTTCTGCCACAGGCACAGATGCAGAAGTGCTTTTTTGGGACGCCTGATGGTCTGCTGATTCACTAGTAGTACTGTCTTCTCCTACAGTTTCCTTCTGCTCTTTCAAAACGAATGGCTGACTGAGCTAGCCAACCTTTGTACTCTGTAACATCTGATGTTTCAAAAGGAATTAATACTTTGCCAAACAATGGCTTTTTGTAACGTGGATCCAGAATAGTAGCACAAATGTAGTGCGGTTGTTTCTTGATATTTACAAGCCGTTCATTGCTAACTAGGCGTTGTAATAATCTCTGCGCCAACTCATATGCTACATTCTTTCCAGCATCCTTTAATTTTGAAGACACCGCCTTGACTTGGTGCTCGAGCTTCAGCAACAATGGGATAGCTTTTCCCAAATTACAGTCCTCCCTGCTGACTTCACGCGTGAAGACCTCAAAAGGACGAAGCATGTCTGTCAGGCTTTAAACTAGCTGCCATTGCTCCACCGCTAGCATCATTTCTGTCGTAGCACCACCCAGGTTGTAGACATACTCATTGACTACTGGAAACAGCTCATGCAGACGCTCAAGCATGTAGAAGGTTGAGTTCCAACGTGTTGCCACCTCCTGGATAAGTGCTTTCACTGGCATTCTACGTTCATTTTGCTTGCGCCTCAGCTCCTTCCGGGCCTTAAAAGAATGGTTGAAATGTGTGCATATTCTTCTGCAGATGGTCAGTATTTTGTCGACTGCAAGATCTTTTTTCAAGAACTTTTGCACGACCAAGTTTATACAGTGCGCCAAACACGCCACTCTGAAATAGTCACCGTCCTCCATGGCCTTAACTACATTGCTGCCATTATCAGTGGCAACATAACCAACCTTGCATTTTCTTGGGGGCAGCCATTGCGAGACCTTTTTGTTAGTCGTCCAAAATGTTGTCTGCAGTATGACTTTTCTCCAAGCCAAACATGGCTAATGTTGCATGTTTACGAGTACCCTTAAAAATCTCGACCAAGTCACCACCTGCATTTATCTGTTTTGCAACCCCTGAAAAAGAGACCCAGTGTGCAGTGATGCACATGTAATCAAGGGCTTGGGAACTGGTCCACATGTCTGTTAGGTGTATAGTGTGAACAGCACTCTCCTGCAAAGCTTCCCCAATCAACTCAAGCACCTCTTTATGTAGTGCTGGAACAGCAACCCTGGCAAAATAGAACCGGCTAGAAACCTTCCATTTAGGGGCCAGTGTTGCCACGAGTTCAAGAAAACCCACACCTTCGACAAACGAAAAAGGGAGAAGGTCCACCGCTAGCATTTTAGCCAGCTTAGTGTTCTACAGGCGCACAATTGGGTGGTTGCGTTGAAATGGTGCATCTGAGGAGAACATGGCTGTAATGGTGCGCTGGACAAATTTACTGGATGATGCTGATGACGACTTTGACCCAGTTGTGCTCAGTGTTGACATTTTCCGCATTGGTGTGTCTCCCAGACTCTCAGTGTGCCTCCTATGTGTTGCGGAGGGTGTGGTGCTGCCAGGGGTACTGGGTGCAACCGGACAAATGTCTGACGCTTCTTCTACCTCCCCGTCATCTTCAGATGAAACACCTAGTACGGGTATATTTTGGCCACTTGCCCTTTGGGATTGCTTTCCCTTGATGTTTGCTAGGTGCGCAAACCATTCGACAGCGTGCCTTCAAAGATGACCTATCTGGCCTCCGGTACCATAGTTGGTACCAGTCTTACCACGGCTAACTCTAGTCTTACAAATGGAACAAATGGCTATGTAATCATGCTTTGCATGGACACTAAAAAAGTTCCAAACTGGGGACTGGAAACTTCTGGTTTTGCCGCACGAGGTGATACTGCCAATGCCAGATGAAGCAGTGGTGGATGAGCCTTGCAGACATCTACTGGGTTGTGCAATTATTGCAGCAACCCTACTTGAGGGAGTCGAGCTGGATGGAGGTCCCCTCTGGGGAGAAAATATGGGAGCTGTAGGTTTTGTTGAACTTGTTGTACTACTTGACTGCGTTGGTGGTGCTACCAGTGCCACGTCACCAGGGTCACGCTCAGCATGACGTCGGGATAGGGTATAAATGTCTGTCTGCTGCATGGCCGGTGTGGCTGGAATGACGTGTGATGACTAGGTCATTGCTGTCATCCTGTTCATCAACATCAGAATGCACCACTTCATTAAGTCCGACGTTCGGCTCCATAAGTATGAGCTTTCCGGGGCCCTTCCTTTTAACATTTGATACCTTTCTCAGCTCATGGTGTGCCTCCCTCTCAGACGTCGGAGATGGTTGCCAATCTTGATACAGATCATCTGATGGAGCGGGGCTTGAAGAGGAACTTCTACACACCCTCCGTGATCTTTTCCTTGCTGGGGAGCTGGGAGAAAATGAATCAGGAGGAGTGGCTTCGTCTTCCTGACATGATACCCTGGCTCCAAAGTCAATTTCCTCCTGTGCCCCTACTTCTGGAAGAACAACCATTGTGGGCACTTGCACCGCTCCATGCGCCGCTACAGGGGCCTCTTCACTGACCTCTACTTGCAACTCTCCATGGACCTCTCCTTCTCGGCCCTCTCCTTCTCGGCACTCTCCTTCTCGGCCAGTTCCTTCTCGGCCAGCTCCTTCTCGGCCAGCTCCTTCTCGGCCAGCTCCTTCTCGGCCAGCTCCTTCTCGGCCAGCTCCTTCTCGGCCAGCTCCTTCTCGGCCAGCTCCTTGCGCATGTACTTGTGCTTGTACTAGTAGCCCATGCAGTTGTTGTTGCGGCTTTGGTTGTTGAATAGTACTTGTGAGATGAGTTACAACCTGTGTTGATTGTGTGCTGCTACTTTCTTGCGATGAGCCAACATCACTGGTCGTTGGTGATTGAACCACTAAACAGGCTACATGTGCAGCACTCATGGTGGACTTTTCTTTTTTCCACAAAAATGTAGTGGTCGAGGCACCAGTCTCCTTGGTAAGTGGTGCCACTTGCTTCTTCTCCTTAGTAGAGACATCTTTCTTGCAAGAGGAGCTACGGGCACCTCTTTTTGGAGCCATCTTCTTCAGATGTCGGAACAGCAGGCCGCAGCAGGACTTCTTCCTGGCACTGATGCTCAACGATGATGCGGAGTTCTTGACTTTGTGGCTGTGCATCTAAAAGCAAACGAAGATAGAGGAACATCAGTTAAATATATGTTGCATATGTAGCGCTTCAATTAATAGTTTGCAAGTAGGCATGTATGAATACACACGTGGGCACCACAATATGGAAATATCAAAAATAAGAATTGCTAAATTTTTGGGAAACAGGAATTTAACATTGATCCAAGAGAGCCCACAGAGGGTTGTAGTTTCATGTACCACTGATTCCCCCTGGGCACAATGGGTGAAAACAAGGCAAAATGGGTGCAGGCCTATGGCACAAAGCTCACTGCCTGCCTTCAAAATGGCTGCTTCACCCCCATCCACATGGCCAGGACCATGCCTCAAAATGGCCCCCACAAACATAGCCAGCCCCCAACCCCTACTCCAAAAAGTCAAAAAACACAACACAAATCACCACAATCCAATGCCATCCATCAAGTTTCAGAAGGTGTATGCTGCCTGCTGGTGGTTTTCTGGTGCAGAATTGCAATTTTTGCAATTTCGCGAGTGCGAGATTGTTGCTTCACGATGCGAACGTGGCGAAAGACCCGCAAAATCCGCGAACAGACCGATTCTGGGCCCCCTGGGCATAATGAATGAAATCAGAGCACACTGGGTGCAGGCCTATGACACAAAGCACACAACCTGGCTTCAAAATGGCCCCTAGACCCCCACCCACACGGGACCAGGCAATAAAATGGCCCCCACCCACATAGCAAGCCCCCAACACCACCCCAAAAAGTTGTAAAACACACAAAAATCACAACAATTCAATGCCATCCATGCCCTAGGCAGAATCATGTTACAATTCAACAAAACAGTTGTATCATGCACCCATAAAAAATGGACAAAGCAATGGGAGGAGCGTGCTGGACAGGAACAGGAAGAACTTGGTGACTGGGGCACTTCCTTCACCCCCCCCCACCCCCCACCCGCAAAATGGACACCTTGCAATTAATTATGAAGCCTGCTGGTGGTTTTCAATTCATGTGCAGAATTGTAATTTTTGCAATTTCGCGAGTGCGAGATTGTTGCTGCGCGGACGCGAGCAGTGCGAACACAAGCAAAAAAATCTGCAGCTCGCGAACTTGCAGATTTTCGGTAAATCCGCGGGAGTTCTTAGCCCCCTGGGCATAAAAATGAATGAAATCAGAGCAGACTGGGTGGGCCTATGGCACAAAGCACACTGCCTGACTTCAAAATGGCCGCTTGACCCCACATGGCCAGGACCTGCAGGACCATGCCTCAAAATGGCCCCCCACCAACATAGCCAGCCCCCAACACCACCCCAAAAAGTCGAAAAACACACACAAAAATCACCACAAACAAACAACAGCATCAACCTATCAACTTACTTGTGAAATCAAATTTCGAACCCAAAAGTAATCCAAAAGGCCTCAAATCCAAATATCCAGCAGCATCCACAAAAAGTAATCCTTCCCAGTCAAGATCGAATTCAAAGTGGCCAGGAAATGGACTAAGCAATGGGAGGAGCTTGCTGGACAGGAACAGGAAGTTGCAGACTGGGGCACTTGCTTCACCCCACCCCAATGGGAGGAGCTTGCTGGACAGGAACAGGAAGATGGAGACTGGGCCACTTCCTTCACCCCTCCCCAATTGTAATTTTTATAATTTCGCGAGTGCGAGATTGTTGCTGCCCGCGCCGCGGGCCGCGAGCAGTGCGAACACAAGCAAAAAATCCGCAGTACGCGGATTTTCGGATTTTCGCTAAATCCGCGAGAGTTCGCGGATTGCGGATTTGCCGAAAATCCGCAAGCGTAACGGATTTTCCGCCCATACAGGAAAGTAGTAATTCCACCGCAATTTACATTATTGGAGGTATGTACCGCGAAGCTCCCTGAAATGATGTTGAATGCAGGACAATTAATTTAAAACATAATAGTACATCTGGGAATAGATGTTCGATAGGTGGCGGCGTATGACAGATTGCATGAAGTCTTTTAATACACCTAATGTTACCATAATGCATAGTATAGTAACAGACTAAGACTGACTTAGTTAAAAGTCCCAATTCAATACATCTTGGACAAAAGATGTGCACCCGATGTAGGAAGTTCATTGGTTAGCTGTTGGCACTGATCAATTATAAATAACCACATTGTCAGAGAAAAAGCATAATATGGTGTACCTATCATAAAAGGTGGTCAAGCCGTCACAACATTGGATATCTGGCTATCGTGTCAGTCACACAATTGGCAATGCATATTAACGATCATGAATAGTGTGTGAGTTTGGAATACACAACATACGGCGTACCTATCTGGCACGATGGTAAAGGCCGTATGATTACCAAGATTCACATCAATAATGACTTGCATAGTCGGAAACATAAATGTACAAAATAGTAGGTCAAATACATGCACAGAAATCTAAATGTACACAGTAATTGATTTTATAGATTCGCCATTTGGGCAAAGGTACTTTCTGTTTCATTGAGACCTGACCTTACAGAGTCAAACAAGAACATCCATTTTGCTTCTCGGATGTTGAGAATATTAGAGATACTACCTCCTCTAGGGCCCAGTGTGACTTTCTCCAAAACAACCCACTTAAGACTATCTGGTGAATGTTTTTTGGTTTTGAAATGGTCTACTAACAGGGCTCCTACTACCTCACATCTAATCCTGCTGGTATGCTGCAAAATCCTGACTTTTGCCTTCTGTTGAGTTTGACCTATATAAATTAGATCACATTCACAAATGATGGCATAGATCACATTCTGAGTGTTACAGTTTGTGAGTGATTTTAAAGGGATCTTGTGATTCTTGTATTCGAAGACCTTGGTCTGGATGGAACGGTCGCAAGATTTGCACTTGGTACATCTGTGGTGACCTGTAACTGGTGAAAGATTCCAGAGTGATAACAGTTATTGGTTCCACAGGAGGAAGAAAGGAACGGACAACATGGTCCCCGATGTTCTTGCCCCTTTTGTAAGCATGCAAGGGTAGAGCATAATAGCCAATATCGTCCAATACCAGCGGCCAATGTTTATTTATAATTTTCTTTATCCTGTTGCTCTCTGTTGAAAAGGTAGTTCTGTGCCCTTTGTCCTGATGAAGACCCTCTAGCAAGGTTTCACACCATGCCTGCATATGTTTGGGTCGAAACGTCGACACTTTCTCCTATGTTCAGCCTCTTTCCTGATTTAATTTGTGATTCTGTTTTGTTTGAAGCATGAGTTTTTAAATTAATTAATGCATTGTACTTTTCAGTGTGTTAATCAATTATTATTTCTGGTTTATTGAGGTCATAGTGACCACTGTTATATTACCCATTCAGTACCTTCACTATCCCAACACTACCCTTCCCTGTCCATTTCTTTATGGGCATCAAATGTGATCAATTACAAACTTATTTTATGAATGATTTTTTTATGGTACACGTTGTGAATAAAAACAATGTTATAAATTTCTTGTATTCACTCAAGCTACTTAGCCATGGTTTATGCGTTCTAGTATCTCGGACCACCTTGTTTGGGTTACTTGTAGCCCAAACCCCAAGCACCATCTGCACTGAAGATTGTGGGCCTACAGAGGGGCGCTAGAGGGCGCGCTTGCGGAATGGCTGCCTAGATCTGCAGCTCCCGCTCCTTGGTCACTAATCCTGCAATGATCCTACGCCACGGGGTGCCGTGTTGCCTCCAAAAGACCGGATCCTGCATCTAGAGAATGATCCCTACACTCGTCCAAAGTTTGAGGCGGCTGTGATCCTCAGGGCCGGAGATACGGGCTCTCGAAAACTACCCGACGCCTGCCCTGGAGCTAACTGAGGAGGGCGCCCGGCCGCTGCAGCTACGCGACCCCGGGGCTTGCCACGAGGCGCCCAGGCCGCACTGAGGCCTTGCCTGCCTTACCCCTCCGGGCCGGTGTGCGGTGGAAGCGGAGAGGGTGAGCGGACACTGCAGTCCTGCGTTTGGTCTCCTCCCGGGCGAAGCCTCACCGGTGAAGAGTGAGAACTGCTCCTGCCGGGACGTCTGCTGCCTTGTCGGGTAGCCGTGCCTGTTCCTCGTGACGCCGCGGGCCCGGACTTGCGCGGCTCTGCCCACCGGCTTCATCGACCAGGGGACGGAGCGACCACATCTTTGCAGGATCCCCTTGTCGCTTCCCGCACTGCCTGCACGGCGCTGCAAGTCATTCAAGCGCTGGAGGCGCTGAAGGCTGCAACCGGGGTGCCTGACTGCCATACCTCAAAGGTACTACCCGGTGAGTCGCATTGCGCCTGATAGTGTCTGGTGGGGCGCGCTTCCCTGGATTTGGCCCTGCGACGCAACAGAGGGACCGGTGCCTCGACATTCCCGTTACCTGACAGGTGCCTGGGGCTACTGCTGGGGGCCCAAGACAAAACGGGCGGCTGCTGCCATTGTACATTCATTGGACACGTGGCGCTACTGGTGGCACTGTACATGCTGCGTGACACTACAGAGCTTCGAACCTGAGGCCCTCCTGACCTGCAGCTGGCTGCTTATCGCCCGCTTGGCTCTCTCTACCTTCCCTATTCTGGCTGGACCCTCACCTACCTCGAAGCACCGCCATGGGGCGACCTGACACTCGCCAGCCTAAACTGAGCTTCGATAACTCCTGCAAGGGCAATACATCGACGCAGACGCACCCGGGGCCCAGTGAGCCGCCCCCGCAGCCTGCCCCACCTGTTGCCCCTGCTGCGGACATTACCAACCTGCTACAGGAAATGCGGCGAGGATTTGCTACCGTGGTGGAGAAGGTGGACGGCGTCACAGCCCGACTGGACACCTTGGTCCATAAAGTGGACCGCCATGAGGAACGCCTTACGACTGCGGAACAAAGAATTTCCGACAACACTGACGCCGCCGCGTCCCACACGACACAGTTGGCGAGAATGGATAACCTCCTCCGCATAATTGCGGCAAAGAACGAGGACTTGGAAGCACGAAGCCGCCGGAACAACATTCGCATTACTAACGTGCCGGAATCCACTGCCACAGGCAGAATGGAGCTCTATGTGGAGAAATTGCTTAAGGGCTCAATCGGGGAGGAAGCTTTCTCATCCCAGTTCATAGTGGAGAGGGCCCATCGTTCGCTGGCACCTGTGCCCCAACATGGCCTGCCGCCGAGGCCTATAATTGCTCGACTACTGAATTATCGAGATCGCGACACGGCCCTCCGAGCAGCCCGGACACAAAGATCGCTGAGGTTCGAGGGCATCACATTTTCCATCTATCCTGACTTCACGCCGATGGTTCAGGATGAGCGGCGCAAATTCCTTCCAGTAAAAAAGAAACTACGGGAGGCCCAAATAGATTATGCACTCTTATACCCGGCGAAGCTGAGAATTACTCACCAGGGCAAGCAACACTTCTTCACCAACCCGCAGAAAGCCGAGGATTACCTTAAGACGATCCGGAGAGCGCGCAGAGACGACCAGGCGCCTGAGGACGAACTAGAGAATGATGAACTACCTCCAGAACGCCAAGGGGACTAATGGCCTTTATGAACTTCGATCTATGACAACATCGTACCTATCTACTGGTTGGCGCTGATTCACCATTTGGGAGATGGAGAGGTACACGAGTGACGACATTTACTGGACATCGCACCCCAGTGGTAACGTATACCAAGGACCGCTCTCTCGGCCCTAGCCTCCACCGAGGGCGGTACAGATTGGAGCTACGGGCCGGATAGTGGCAGTGCGCACCTTCAGATGTTCCCCTGTCGGGTATTCCCTGTTGACTTATTGCTTGTTTGGCTGTTTGCCACCCCGAAGTTGGGGGGGAGGGGAGTGAGGGGGGGTTGTTTTTGGGGGTTTCATGGCTGCTGGCATGATTGGGATGCTGGGGTGGGTGGGGGGGGATTGGACTTTGTGAGGTTACCATTGCATGAACTGTGCATATATATACTGGCCTGGTGTTGGACTTGGCTCTTCGGGTGCAGGTGTGGCTTCATGGTTTGGCCTAATTGGGCCCCTTCTTCTTTACTGTCGCTATGCCCATGGCTGCTGTGAACTCGACTGCACGATTGACATGTCTTTCTTGGAATGTTCGGGGGTTGAACGATGCTCCGAAATGCAGGAATGTTATTGCCTACTTAAATAGACATCATATACAAGTAGCTATGCTGCAAGAGACACACATGCCCGTACGCAGGAGCACCCCGTTTGGACTGAAATGGGCAGGGGCCCGCGCATTTTCCTCCTATTCGTCCTATGCAAGAGGGGTGGCGATACTTGTTGCCCGTGGCGTACCTTTCCACCACATTGGGGAGGAGGCGGACAGGGAGGGGAGGTATGTTTTGCTATGGGGGAGGGTGGGACATGACACCTATTTATTTGTCTCAATGTATGCACCGAATGTAGACTAAACTGTCTTTTTTTCCACACTGTGGGGTAGAATTGTTTCAATCGGAGCGCGACATGTCATCTGGGGTGGCGATTTTAATCTGGCGCTGGCGCCCTCCCTAGATAGGGCAGATGGTGTTAGCTCCTACAAGCCCCGAGCTAGGGAGGTTTTGGAGGGAGTGGTGGAGGAGGGTGGTCTGTTTGATGCCTGGCGACATCTACATCCCCACGGACGGGAGGGCACGCACTTTACACCTCACACCGGGACTTGGGCGCGCTTGGATTACTTTTTGGTAACTCGGGGCATCACTAAGGAACTGTTAGGTGTTGACCATTTGCCCAGAACCTATTCAGATCACAGCCCTGTTAGACTGCAGTTCCGGACTCCTGGGTGGGACAATCCGAGGCCGCAGTGGAGGCTGGGCCCAGATACACATCTTGATGAGCTTTTTCGCACAGAGTTGGTTGAGGAGATTAGGGATTTCTTCCCTAGAAACAAGGGCTCAGTGGAATCAGTGGAACACATATGGGAAGCTTTCAAGGTCACCATAAGGGGTTTCTGCATATCTAAAAGCCATGGGGTCCTGCAGGATATTCTACGTACCATCACCACATTAGAGGGAGAGCTGCGAACACTAGAGCTTCAAATGGCGGCAGGGGATGACCCACACCTACAGATAGCCTTTAGGGACACACTATCCAAATATGAGGAGGAGGCTGCCAGGGAGGCGAAGTACCGGGGCAAACATTGGGTGGCCCGGAAGTACTGTGAAGGGGATAGGCCCGGTAAAGTACTGGCCTCACTCACGCGTGCACCACGAGAACACAACACCATATTAGAGCTCGCTGATGAGACTGGCGCTGTCACTAGAGAATCGGATGAGATACTCGCTGCATTCACGACGCACTACTCAACACTATACACTTCCAAGGCAGAGGCGGATGCTCCATACGCTGACTATATGAACGACGTGGCGCTATGCTGGCTCAGCGATGGCGATAGAGAATTCCTTGCGGCGCCTTTCGAGCTCGAGGAGGTGCGCGAGGCCATTATGTCCCTCCAAAATGGGAAGGCCCCGGGGCTCGATGGCATCCCAGCCGAATTCTACAAAGCTTATATTGATATTATGGCACCCGTGCTTAGCGAAGTCTTCACCGAATCGTTAGCTGATGGGGTGTTACCCCGCTCTATGCGCGAGGTGGTTATCACCTCTCTCCTGAAACCTGGTAAGGACCCTGCCTCCTGTGACTCTTACCGTCCACTCTCCCTTCTAAACTGTGATGTGAAGATCCTTGCCAAGGTTCTCGCCACGAGACTCTCCCTGCTCATGACTAGAATTGTCCTGCCCGACCAATCTGGCTTTGTGGCGGGTAGATCCACTTTCCATAATCTCCGCACCCTTTTCTCCCTGCTTCTCTCGGTCCATCCTGATATGCCAGTGGCGGCTGTTTTCTTAGACGCTACCAAAGCATTCGACTCTGTCGAATGGCCCTACTTTTTCTCGGTCCTGGCCCGCATGGGTTTCCCTAAACTGTTCTTAGCCTGGGTGCGCCTCCTCTACACAGATCCCACGGCGAGAGTACTGATAAATGGGAAACTGTCGTCACCCATCAGCCTCACGAGAGGTACCCGCCAGGGATGCCCGCTCTCGCCCCTATTATTTGCTATTGCGGTTGAACCACTAGCATGCCGCTTGCGCCAATTGCACCGAGAGGGAGCGATACAATGCTTGCAGCGGCAAATCGATGTGTCCCTCTATGCGGATGACATCACACTATATGTCAAGTTCCCGGATCTACACCTTAACCCCCTGCTTCGTGAGTTCGTCCTGTTCGGAGGACTGTCAGGTGTTCACATCAACTGGGCAAAATCACAATTTTTTCCCCTTACGGATGCGGTACGTGACTTCCCACTAGATTACCCGTTAGTGTGGTGCCGAGATGATCTTCGCTACTTGGGGATCCGTGTGGCACGAGATAAAGATGAGACACTCCGCTCCAACTATGGAGTAGCCATAACCAAACTGGCTGCCTCCGTCGACAGGTGGATCACGTTGCCACTCTCCATGGCTGGCAGGGCCTCCCTCATAAAAATGGTTATATTGCCCCGCTTCCTGTACTTTTTCCTCAATATCCCCTACTACCCTGGCGCTTTTTTCTTCAAGACACTCCGTGCTGAACTGCGCAGACTCTTTTGGGGTGGCAAATCTCCCCGACTAAAATGGTCCACATTGACCCTTCCCTATGACCAGGGCGGTTTCGACATCCCTGATTTCGAAGCATACTACCTGTGCGCACAAGCGCATTTTGCCTACCACTGGATGGCTCCTACCCCCTTCATGCCACACATAGCAGTGGAAGACTGGATAGCCCACCCACTTCCATTGAACGGCCTGATACACTGTCCTGAGACTTCCATCTCTACTTCGAATACCTCGGTCTCCTGCACGCTAGATGCGTGGCGGCGCATCGCTCGGCGGCTGCTCTGCACGCTGCCCTACTCCCCTAAACTACCTCTTACCTATCACCCAAAGCTTGCCTTGTTATCGGAACTGGG
The DNA here is from genome assembly GCF_964263255.1 of Lissotriton vulgaris. NCBI lineage: Eukaryota > Metazoa > Chordata > Amphibia > Caudata > Salamandridae > Lissotriton > Lissotriton vulgaris. The sequence continues at coordinate 1,331,306,582 of NC_141695.1, read as the reverse complement.
GTTACGGCAGCTCTGTGACAAACTCCATGTCACCTGCTGGGGAGATCTGTTTCACAACGGACTTTTCAAATCGGCGGATCTTTTTTTCAAAATGCAAGCATACACGCCTCTTGAACTTTTTTATTATATTCGTCTGCACGCTGGGATGCGGGACATCCTTCCCGATTACCCTGCTGAACCTGCGACCTTGCCACCGCTACACCACCTTTTGGAGTCACAAGATGGGGCCCATTTGGTCTCTGGGCTCTACCGCCAATATCGCGGAGCTGCTCCTTTACCGGTCTCTGCCGCCCGATTGCACTGGTCAGCGGAACTTGATACTGAGGTCTCAGACGACCAATGGAAGTACTGCTGTACATTGACTTCCCGCATTTCTGCCAGCTGCAGGTTGAAGATTATACATTATAAATACCTGCAGAGGGTTTACTATACACCGGTCCGGAAATACAGATTCGGACTGGCCGATAGCGACCGTTGTGAACGATGTCGAGCTGAGCATGCTGACTTTCTCCACTTGGCATGGTCCTGCCCCCAGATTGCTGACTACTGGCGACAGGTCATTGAGGCTGTTGCACAGATGGTGGATGAGGAGATTCCTGCGGACCCTCTGGTAGCCATCCTTGGATATACAAAGCACTTATCTAAGGGATGCAGAAAATTCGCCGACATAGCATTCCTCTTTGCCAAGCGACGTGTCGCTTGCCGTTGGAGCAGAGGCAGAGCGCCCAAGTTCAAAGATTGGCTAACTGACCTAACATATTGCCAGGATCAACATACCACTTTTTCTGAATTATTGCCTCTCACAAGTAGACCTAGGGACATTTGGGACCCGCTGGTACACTACCTGCTTAAACGCTCAGCTGATGATGCGCAATCGGGCGATGAGCCCACCATTTCCCAATCACAATAATGCTTTTCACTACATTTTGATTCTTGGCTATGGAGGACGCGTGCGGATTTCCTCCACTTAAAGATCCTCTGTGCCCCTGCTGTCTCCTCGTAAAGCGTGTGGCCCCAGTCTCCACGATGCTGCCCCCACGCCCCTTCCTATGCCTACATTCCCTCCCAGCCATGTAGACGAGGGCCCTCCTCGCCCCCCCCCTCCGGGGAGCACTATCCTGCATACCCCCACTGACTCTGCACTGTCACCCCACGAACTGCCGCTAATCTAGAAATTTGGGCCTGGGACATTCACCACCCCACGCAATGGCACCTGGCAGAGCCGCCACATTACACCACCACCATACATTAATGTCGCACAGTACTGCACCACCGCTTCAATGTAACCTCGTTGGGATGTTTGTTTTCTCTTTTTCTTTTTCTTTCTTGGTTCTTGTTTTTCCAAGTTACAAAAAAAGAGTGGGACGCTCCTCTCGCTCACAAAAAACCTGTTCGACTGCGGCACATCCTTCCTTGGCCTGCTCCACCGGACAATGCTGAGACGCTATTTATTTCTGTAATGTGCCGCCGGGCCCCCGGGATGCCGGCTACAAGGCTGTGTAATGTTACTTCTCTATTGCTGCCGGCCTCCGGGTTGTTGGCACCTCAGGCTGTGTATCCTACTGTGCTTGTATCAATAAAGCAGGTTTGAACACCAAAAAAAAAAAAAAAAAAAAAGATTGTGGGCCTACACTCCACGAGTGTTCCGTGAGCTTGCTTCTTGCATTTCCACTTGAGGCTCCTGCGCGATCCCTGATCCGTGGACTGGTATGTCCCCTCAAAGGTAACTACCTTTCCTTGGGCTTCCCTGGTTGCTCCAGATGTGTCCTGACTCTCCATTGCATTGTGAGTCCTTCAGACCTTTCTGGTCTGCACCGAAGCATTTCTTTAATTCCTGCGTGGGTTGCTGTTGCCAAGGCTTGTTGGGTCCAATCCGGGCACCAACACAGCAGCACTCGAAATCCTTTGTGGGACAGCTCGAATCCAGATCCTGGTTGTCATCGACGCCTCCTGGTCCTCGTGGCTGAAGAGTCAAGTTTACCTTCTTTACCTGTAATCACCCGATATCGGTGAGCATTCGACTGTCCTGTACCTGGTCACTGGCAAGTGACCCAGACTCTGTCCACTCTGCTGTCAGGTTCTTATCTTTGATCCGGGCTTGGTTCACACCAGACACTTTCCACTTGGACCCCAGCAGCACTTTGCAGCAGATCGCCATTGAAAACGACGACGAAACACGACACCAAAAGACACCTTTGCACCCAGCTTCCTTGGGTGAGGTAACTGAAGTACTTCAGTGCTTCCGAGGGTGTTGGCTCTAGAACCCCCTAGTTCTAAAGGAGTTTTCTCCAAGTCCTCTTCTAAGTGTCCTTTATCTTTAGAATTCCAACGCGACTTTCCCCATAGAAGTTAATGGGGATTCATGGGTGTGTTCACACACTGCAAGCGTCGCCCATGGGTCCCCTGTGTCACTACCTTGGGTGGTTCCTGGTGGCCCCAGTGGTTCTACAGGCTTTAGGACTTTTGTCTATGCAAGTCGTGGTTCTTATACCAGTTTCTTAATATATGATTTGGTACGCCCCTAGGGCTCAACGTATATTGTGCTAATTTACTGTGTGAAATTAAGTTTACTGAATGTACTTTCGCCTCTATCCTCATAAAGAGACTAGAGGGATGTGTTTAGAATAAATACATATATTTTATATATATATATATACCTGGTGTGGTTCCCCTTTCATTTGGTCATTCAAGATTATAGACTGGTAAAAAAAGCTGCTTTACATTCCTCCAAGACTTAGCCTGAAGGCCGCTCTCCACAGCTACCTCTAGGATAGCTTTCTATAAAGGTTGTCTTAACCTACCATCAATAAGGGGTCGTTTGGACTGGTGCAAGGTGCCCACTAGAACAGTGGACAGCATATGCCAGGCCAACTTCTCACAGATCTGATCCGCAGACAACAGGTAAGATTAGAGTCCTTTATTGGAAGCACAGAGGAACAGACAAGTAATGAGTATTGGTTTGTGACTCCTTAAAAGAGAACTAAATTCAAATGTATCTAGTGTGTGTTGCGTTCACATTCCACACTAGTATTTAATGCCATGTGGAAAGCCACTCCAAGGATATATTTCAAAGACATACAATGAATATGAAACAGGAGCACCAGATCATAATCAAATTAAGTCTGTTTATTCTATATATTAGAATTAAATCACAATTTTGTTTTTGATATAAGGTTGCAAAAGGAAAGCAGGAAGGGAGATTGGGCGTGCTCATGATGGGTAGGTGTAAGTGAAGGTCACTGGTTAAAGAGTACACAATTCAGATAGTTTCAAAAACAAACTGGTAAATAAGACCAGTATAGAGAGCCCTGTCCTTTATGAAACATTTTTACAATACTTTTTATATATACATTTTTATGCATCAATGCAACGTCAGAAAATGGGCTGGGGAAAGCTGCGCAGGCCTCGTGTTGAAGTAGAACATAGACTAAAAGGACGGGGTTCCATATTCTCTCCTACACCAACGCTAGGTACGTGTAGGTACATCTAGTTAGGGAGCCATCATAGGAGTACGCACTTTCTTATGTATTTTATGAACTTGTATTTATTCATGATTACTGCAAGATGGTACAACTGTACCATCTCTTTACTTGCGTAGTACTGCTAATCATATACCTCTGCTACTGTCCAATGATTATTACAGCAAATCTATTCTACACTAGAATAACTGTTCAATAAATCCTTATTGAAATGCCCAGACTATTTATTCTGTGTATCTGAGACAAACTAAGAAAGCATGAGTGACTGAGTGAAAAGTAGTATATTGTTTCCAAGATCCTGAGGGATCAGGGTTGTAATGTTCTGAGGTTTCCAGAAACTATTCTCTCCCCGATAAGAGGAGATTCTAGTGGCACTGTGAGCTAGCTAATGCAAACAGGTTAACATATCTTGTGGCGGTGCTTGGAACCAGTCTGCCACCAAACCCACAGTTTGTTATCCGAACATGCAGATCCTGTATAGGATATACAGCAACTACACACCAGTACATTGCAATGAAATTAAAAACCTAACCCATAACTATAGCTCACAGTTCTTATTGGGCATCCTGCAGCTCATTCATTACATTTTCCACCGTTAATAGCTTCTCTGCTTTTATAATACATTTTATGAAGGCTGCAGTTACTTGAGGGAATGTTATGAAGTCTGCACTTACTTTAGGAAATTTGCCCTTCAGATGTAAAAGTAGTGCATGTTGTGATTACCGGATGCCATGCTGGTTAAAAGGTCTCTGCAGCAAACTCTTCCATACAATTAGCAACATGGAACAAGTCAATAAAATATGCATCAACTTTTTATCATATGTGAAGACAGTCTTCCATTTGTCAATACAGTCAATTGTTTGGTACAGGTGGAAGGGGAGGTGTAATAGCTCATTTAAAATAAAAAAATAAAAATACCAAGGAAAGCTATTTATAAGAGTCAATGATAGCCCACACATGTCTTTTTTTTTTTTTTTATTGAAACCCTCTTTATTTCCTCATAGCTTCTTAATTTGTTTATTTAAATTACGTTTAATAGAGTTAAGTAAATCCATATAGCATATTTCATTTACTTTCCAGTACTTAAGTGCCTGCTCAAAAGCCATAGCCCAACTGTATCTTCTTGATGATGTACACATTTGTATTTCTTCCCATAAGACAGCTAAGTGTGGTTTGTTCTGAAGATCTTAATAGTGACAAACGTAAGTAATAGAGCCTTTTGCACCAGATCTTGGTTGGTTGTTCAAGCCAAACTCCAACAGAATCTGGGATTGCATTGCAAATGCCAACAAAAGTTGCAGTTAAATGTGCAGCTCACAGGAGTTGTAAACTAGTTTGCGGACGAATTTGCATGGTATTGTGCACTTGTGGCCTGCATATTTAACAGGGCTTACACAAATGTATCTGAAAAAGACAGTTTTTTAAAATGTTAGTAGTAGGAGTTTTACGCTGTGGAATTCCGCAGGGTTACATGAAAATTCCATAGAGTTCCACCCACTCCTACTGGCCTACCCACAGCCCTGGATACCGCAAGCACCAGCTATTCTGGGATCCATCATCAGTGCAGTGCCTGTCCTCTGCTGCTCCATGCGGCTCATGCCAGGCGACAGACCTCTGTGCCCAGGTGCAGCCTGCGCCATATGCCTTCCCCTGCGCACCACATCATTCCAGTCCTCAGACTCTCAAAGCATGGCTCCTCTGTCTATGCTGTCCTCTGCCCCCAAAGCACCAGCTCCTCGGCGAGGCCTCAATTCACAAAACTTCTAAGAACACAGCTTTGACTGGCTGCAGGGTAGGGAGGAGGGGCAGGCCGTGTGCTACTCCAAAGCAGGGAGGCATTTCAGAGAACAGGGTTTAAGAAACCAAAGCCATGCTCCTCCTCCTCAATATATTTATTGATTTCCACTTCTCTTCCATCTTAAGGTCAGGCATTTCTCCATTGATTAAGCTTGGCTCCTTGCATGGTGGCCATCTTGAAGTCAGGTATCAACAGGAAAGCACCCCAGAGCCAGCCGAAAGCGTGACTAAGGCCCTCAGACGCTAGTGGGGTTCATTGATGCGCGGAGTGAGTCAATTCTGAAGTCAGACGCCACCCAGAAAAGCACCTCAGAGCCTGCAGAGAGTACAACCAAGGCCTCTAGATGCCCATGGGGCTCACTGAAGCATGGATTGGAGCCACAGACGCCCCACCATATCTACACGACCTGACTCGTCGCGACCGGCTCTGCGCAAACTGCCCCACCGCCTGGACCAATGTTCATGGGAGTATCATTCTTGCATCCCCTGAACCCTTAATATGGACATCTGGAAACAGTATGGGCCCTAAATGGAAGAGTTGGCTTGAGGATTTTGAGGATTTCATGAAGGACTCACGAGTCCAGAATCCTGACCAGCAACTCATTGCACTACAAAATTTAGTGGGCAAAGACGTTGGATAAATGATCAAAGAACTGCCCCCAGCTAATGCGGCGTCTTACGATGATGAGAGAAGCCCTCAACAGAAAGTTCCTTCACGAGCGGAACCTCGTCAAGTAGCGCTACAAGTTCAATCTTGCATCACAAGAGTGAGAAGAGCCTATGAGTGATTTCATCTCCCTTCTCAACTGTCTAGCTTGCTACTGCGAATTTGACAATTTCAGCACAGAAATCGCACGTCACCTACGCATCATTGATGGGTGTCAGTCGGAATCGTTACGCCGTCGACTATTAAAAAAGCACTACTCTCTCGAAGACATAGAAGAACTCACCTGAATAAATGACCAAGTGGAAGAGCATGCCAAGAAGATGGATGCCAGAAAAATGGAAAAGACAGAGAAAAGAGACCAGGCTCTCCACGTACAATCTCACACTGAACCGAGACGTCCCCAGATTATCAGCAGTCTGAAAGATCCAAGAAATAATTTCATGCAAGGTCACCTCGCAGGGGAAACCAAAGCAGTCACTCCGAAGACAACCATCGCAGTGTTATCGGTGTGGGCAAGATTACCCTCATACGGGCCCAAGCCCAGCCATCGGCCAAAAATGTTATCGATGCGGGAAAGACAACCATTTTGAAGCTGCCTGCCAAACCCATCGCATGGAAACAGGACTAGTTAAGCGAAGCACAGGGTCAAGTCACCATGTCAGAGCTTTGCAAGGGAGAAGAGACCGATCAACGTGCTCGTCAAGGTCCAGCACCCAGTCACACAGATCATATCGATCTCACAGGTCGACATCCAGAGTCATCTGCACTTTCTCCGATATCGCAAGACCGTGACGAATATGTATCCATGGTGCAGATCCAGACAGGTTGAAGAAATACCCACGGTTAGACATTCTGATGGGAAGAGACTCTGCCAAGTGCGTTCTAGACACAGGCGCATCGCTTAACTACGTTTATGCCGCAGAGTTTCAGAAAATGAAACCAAAACCAAAGCTGGAACCAACCACAGTATGAGTCTACACATGGATGTCCAGAGAACCACTGCAGTGTCTGGGACAGTTTCCCACAACACTGACATACAAAGACAGAACAATTCAGGCACCCGTCCACGTGATTGAAGGCCCCGAAACAGATGATTACCGTCTCAGTTTACTGATGGGAGAACGTTTGAAGCTGGTGGAGATTTTGTACAGAGTCGGTGACTTGCCAGACATTGTCAGCAAGTTCCCAAAGCTATTCTGTGGTCTAGGGAAACTAGCCCATTTCAAGGTCAAACTGCACAATAATGAGCAAGTTACACCAGTGGGGCAGCATCACAGGAAAGTGCCTTTTCATTTGCAGCAAGCGGTGGATGACGAACTTCAAGACCTACTACGAGCAGACATCATAGAATGCTTGACTCTCAGTGTAGCAAAATTGCTGTTGCAAGTGTTGATACAGAGGCATGGTGTACAGGTTTCTCTGGAGTCGGATCGTGGGACTCATTTCAACAATGAAGTCCTTAGGATGCTTTGTGCAGCTGGACAGACTGAGCAGAGATTACACTGTAGGTATTGACCCAAAGCCTCTGAAATTGTTGAATAGATCAATTGAACAATAAAGTCCCAATTGGTAAATGTTTGTGCTTCCACATCACTGAAATGGCCAGATTCTTTACCTTTGGTGTTGATGAGTCTCCGAAGTATTCCCAACAGGAAGACTGGGTCCTCTCCTAACGAGATATTGATAGGGCCTGCAATGAGACTGCTTGCTGTACCTACGAGTGCACTTTTGAACATCCAAGAATACATAGTACCCAATTACTGCAAATGATTGGCTGATGTGGCACGTTCTGCTTCTCACCAGATTGAAGCTGCTACCTTACATCTGTATCAAGAACAGTGCCACAACCTCAACCCTGGTGACTGGTTGTTAGTAAAGATGCATGTGCGGAAGTCTTGTTTGGAGCGGAGATTGAAATGCCCCTTCCAGGTGATTTTCATCACGAGCTCTGGTGTTAATTGTGCCGACGTACCAAACTGGCACATTCATGCACATTTATCACACACTCAGAGTAACAAGCCCATACGAAGAGATTAGTCTTCTTTGACACAGGACCAAAAGCACTAGTGACCAAATCACTGCAAACTGGACAATTGCAAGAAACCATGTCACAAGAAACACAACAGCAAGGAGGAGAAAGTGGTGAAAAACTACAAACAACTGTACCAATCCAGGTTTCGTGATTTCACAAAGTGGCATTGAAGACTCTGAAGATGAAGAATTAAAAGAAGAAAATACAAGGTCTCAACCTCAGAGAATAGTTGAGACAACACAAGAACAAATAGATAACTTGAGTGAAGGAACAAATACTGGACAGAGAAGAGCCACCTGCAATGCTGAATGGCCACAAAACTATGGCCAAAGGAAATTGAGATAGTCAGTTAATCACTAACTGCCAACAATTGCTGAAGAGACAGTCCAGTGGTATAAGTGACACAGAGGAAGATCAGCAGACACTAAGAAGGTTGAAAAGAGTAAGAGTGCCTCCCAGAAGGTAATCTGCACTTGAATGAATGTAGTGCATGAATCGGGTGTTAAATGTGCCAGTGGAAGACTTGCTTGTCCTGGGATCGGAACTGTTTGAGCCCCCATGACCTCGCACTAAAAACAAATTGGGACAAAACTAACTGAAAAAGATTTCTGAAAAGAAACAAAAAACATGAGATTATCACAGAGAGCAAAAAACGTAAATAAATGTTTTTTTTTGTTTTCTTTTGTTTTATTTAAAGATTTCCCTAGGCCCAAGGATGCAGTAGAAGAGTAAAGATAACAGATTAATTTAGAAGAAAAATGAGTGTTGATAGGGATAACTATACCAAGATTCCTGAAACTAAAAGCTTAAAAGGGCTGCAAAATAATATTCAAGAAGCTGCTCTGGGAAAAGAGGCTGAAAAATTAACTTTTGACTTATTGCTGCCATATTTTGCTTAACTATCTGAGTACAGACAAACGTATTTCCTTAACAGAGCTAGATGATTATGGGTATTACATGTTTAGTAAGTGTTAGTAGTCATAATGTTAATAAGAATTTATTTTACATCGGAGATAGAAAAGCCTATGTCTACACTTGAAACTACAAAATTTACACACACATGAGATGACACAAAATTAAAGGCCTAATTTGTGAGTTTCATGAAAGAAGATTATTCTACTGTTTATTCTAGGTTAGTTCACGTATTTACAAACAGGCACTAGACATGAAGGACTGTTATCTCTATGGCAACTTACCTTCATCAGCTGCACAGGAATTGACCTATCACCACATTTCTTTGTCATGTTTAATCATATGTAGTATTTTGATTAGATTAGTGTACAGGTGAGAACACTTTGATATTTGTGTTAAAATTATGTCTTGGTTCCTTCAAGAGTACCTTTACAGAATAGAATAAATTTAAACCCACAGACAAAAGCAATGGACCCAGCTTGGCATTATTTTAAACCATCTATGCCAATAGTGTTTAGGCTTATGAAAACAATGTAACCTGCTTAATGAGACTGTTAGAGAAAGTATTCACTATGACATTAGATGGAAGGAGTACAAACCTTTGATTTAGTAAAAATAGAGAGGAAAACCTTTTGAAAAATGTTTGGAAGAAAGAAAATGCTCTATCTGAAAATAAAATTAGACAGTGGAGAAAAGGGAACAATGTGTTTACAAAAGAAGAAACCAAATTAGAGATAGACATATAAGAATTGGTAGTTGTGAACACCCATTTGAAATTATGGGGTGTACATGGCAAATTTTACATGGAGAAGAAACAGTCATTCCTGAAGTTGATTTAGTTTGTGGACAGGATGCTCATTTTCAATTATCAACCGATTGTGATGGTATTTGCTTTTAAACTTTGCTGTTTCCGAAGATGTACATGTATATAGTATGGATGCATTAACAATGATACCAAACGGTATACAGCCATCATCCCGCATTTTTTTTCCCGCATACCATCATCCCGCATACCATTATCACGCAAGTACTTTTATCCCTCAGTTTTTTATAATGCATGTTTGTATTTCTTATATTCTTTTATCACGCATGTTTTTAAAACGAAATTCGTTGTAAAAGCATGAATGGTAAAAGCATATGTTTTTAATATTTAAGTGTAAGGTAAGTATATGGTTTTAATTTGGGGGTGTAGGGTATATGTTCTGGGGGTTCAGGGATATGTAAAGTATTTTTTAAGGGTATGTTAGGGTTTTGGGGAACAGGGTTATTTTTAGGGTACAGGGGGTATTTTTAGGATTCAGGGGTAGGTATGGGTTTTGGGGTAAATGGGTATTTTTAGGGTTCAGGGCAAGGTTTGGGTTTTGGAGTACAGGGGTATTTTTAGGGTTCAGGGCTTGGTTTGGGTTTTGGGGTACAAGGGTATTTTTAGGGTCAGGGCTTGGTTTGGGTTTTGGGGTACAGGGCTAGGTATGGGTTTTGGGGTACAGGGGTATTTTTAGGGTTAAGGGCTAGGTATGGGTTTTGGGGTACAGGGGTATTTTTAGGGTGTATGGCTAGCTTTGGGGTACAGGGGTATTTTGTAGGGTTCAGGGCTTGGTTTGGGTTTTGGGGTACAAGGGTATTTTTAGGGTTCAGGGCAAGGTTTGGGTGTTGGGGTACAGGGGTATTTTTAGGGTTTAGGGCTTGGTTTGGGTTTTGGGGTACAGGGCTAGGTATGGGTTTTGGGGTACAGGGGTATTTTTAGGGTTAAGGGCTAGGTATGGGTTTTGGGGTACAGGGGTATTTTTAGGGTGTAGGGCTAGCTTTGGGGTACAGGGGTATTTTGTAGGGTTCAGGGCTTGGTTTGGGTTTTGGGGTACAAGGGTATTTTTAGGGTTCAGGGCAAGGTTAGGGTGTTGGGATACAGGAGTATTTTAAGGGTTTAGGGCTTGGTTTGGGTTTTGGGGTTCAGGGCAAGGTTTGGGTTTTGGGGTACAGGGGTATTTTTAGGGTTCAGGGTTTGGTTTGGGGTTTTGGGGTACAAGGGTATTTTTAGGGTTCAGGGCAAGGTTAGGGTTTTGGGGTACAGGGGTATTTTTAGGGTTCAGGGCTTGGTTTTGGGGTACAGGGCTAGGTATGGGTTTTGGGGTACAGGGGTATTTTTAGGGTTAAGGTCTAGCTTTGGGTTTTGGGGTACAGGGGTATTTTTAGGGTTAAGGTCTAGCTTTGGGTTTTGGGGTACAGGTGTATTTTGTAGGGTTCAGGGCTTGGTTTGGGGGTACAGGTGTATTTTGTAGGGTTCAGGGCTTGGTTTGGGTTTTGGGGTAGAGGGGTATTTTTAGGGTTCAGGGCTAGGTTTGGGTTTTGGGGTTCAGGGTTATTTTTAGAGTTTCAGGGCTAGGTTTGGGTTTTGGGGTACAGGGGTATTTTTAGGGTTCAGGGCTAGGTTTGGGTTTTTGGGTACAGGGGTATTTTTAGGGTTCAGGGCTAGGTATGGGTTTTGGGGTTCAGGGATATTTTTAGGGTTCAGGGCTTGGTTTGGGGGTACAGGGGTATTTTTAGGGTACAGGGCTAGGTTTGGGTTTTGGGGTACAGGGTATTTTTAGGGTTCAGGGTTAGGTTTGGGTTTTGGTGTACAGGGGTATTTTAAGGGTTCAGGGCTTGATTTGGGTTTTGGGGTACAGGGGTATTTTTAGGGTTCAGAGCTAGGTTTGGGTTTTGGGGTACAGGGGTATTTTAAGGGTTCAGGGATAGGTTTGGGTTTTGGGGTACAGGGGTATTTTTAGGGTTCTGGGCTAGGTTTGGGTTTTGGGGTACAGGGTTTTTTTAGGGTTCAGAGCTAGGTTTGGGTACTGGGGTATTTTAGGGTTTACAGGGTAATTTTAAAAAAAACATATATATATATATATATAAATATAATCATTTAAATTTTATATATATATACATATTTAATCAAATATAAAAATCAAATATAAATTTAAATAATTCAATTTTTTAACAAAATAATTTTTAATTAAGTACATTGTATTTAAAAACATACTTAAGAATTAACCATTTTTTAATAATATATATTTTAAAAAAAATCAGGAATGTTTTATTTTAGAGTGCAGTGTAGATTAGGGTGCTCTTACTTTTTAAAAATACTTTTAAAGGGGGCGGAGCCAGGCCGGCGGCCAAGATGGTCGCCCGGGCTCCCGGCTCAGTCGACCTTCTTCCCACGCCGCCTGATCCACTCTGCTCTCCTGCACGGCTCCGGTACCCCTGATTGTCGGAAGGGGTGGGGTGCAGCTGTGTCCGACTCCGAGGGATTTTCGAGCCGCGTAGCCGGAGATATGGACTCCCATAAGCTGTGGCCTATACGTGATTCAAAGCCGGGACCCCGCGGCCGTTCGAGAATACAACAACAGCGGCCACACGGACCCGGAAGTTGCCGGTCGGCCGCCGTGGAAGATCAGTCCACCTCCGTGAATGTGCTTCCAGCGCTCATTTTTTGCAGCCCAGTAGACGAGGAACACCCCATCATTCTCCCTCCCTCCTACTGCTCCTGGACGGCGATGGGGACCCGAATTTTACTATTTGCCTCCCCACTGGAACTTTGTTTGGTCGGCGTGACGGCCTTATATCCGCGCCCTAGCTGACCGGCTCCGGTTGCGGCACAAAGTGATTGCTGCGCTTCCTTCGATTAAGGGGGCTCGTGTGGTACCGTCAGCGGAGAAGTGGGGATGGCACTCACACGTCTGTGCAATGTGGAGGTATTGATTGCGCTGTGACTTTTTACTACATTGAGGGCTGGCGGCTCTAGTGTTTGACTGAGCGGTGCTCGTCCTTTGGAAGTGGTACTTTGACAGGACTGACCCGAATATGGCGGCGGCTGTGCGCACTGGAGGCCGCGGGGGGAGATCGAATACCCCCGGCATGCTGTTCGCTACGGGGCTGCTCTTAGTGCTTGTACAATGGTGAGAGAACCCGAAGCCATTCACGCCTTTGAGAGACTTTGTTCGTGTGGCCCCTGACATGTCTAACCGCACAGACACTTTTGTGGAGAGCTGAGGCTGCTTTATCGATGGCTGAGAGGTGAATGATTGTATGTGGGGAATTCCCAGCTTGTCTCCAGTGGATTGCTACACTGTCACCCGGCCCCATGGATACATGGTTTCCTTGGGAAATTCACTAGTTGTGATTCTATCTCTCTCCCAGTGTTGCGCTATGGGACCCAGACACTGCGTGATTACTATTCTTCCTGCGCAATATTCTGTTCCCCTGACAGTGAACGATCAAACGGCGGCGGATGGCTTTCGAGTGTACACTATTCTGAGGCACTGCAGGACTTCCGGCTTCTCTTCGGACTGACTTGCTTTCCACCATGATTGCCTGATTCTGCAACACAATGCCTGGGACGAGTTTTTTATTGGGCTGAGTGGGTTTACGTGACTCATTAGTGACCTGGTCTCTCTTGTAATAACGCGGGGTGATTTTCTGTCTGGCTGGGTAAATTGAGGAGCTGAGCGGTGACTGCTGTTCTGTTTAAGATGGTGTCCTTGATGCTTTGTTACTATTCCGGTATCATTGAAATGCTAATGGGCGGCGGGAGGGGGGGGGGGTGGGGACCTGTACTGGGGACCCCCCACTTTTTCTTTCTCCTATCGTGGGGTTCTAGTTAGTCTTTTTCCTTTAACCCTTTTTCTTTTACTCTCGTGTGGAATATTGTCACTTTCTCTCTTTCACTCTTCTCCCTTCTCTATTTCGGGTTTAGACATGGGCGACAGGCACGCTGCTAGGGGGGTAGGCCGTAGCCGTATGCAGGGGTGCAGGGTGGGGGGATGGGGGATGGGATTTTTGTTATTTCTGTTTCTATGGCCCTTTTTCTTTTTGTAATTCTTGGCTTTCTGCATCTTTTTATCTTGCTTCTCCTTTCCTCGGATACTGATTAGGGGTAACTCACCGTGCATTTTATGGGTTCAATATTAGGGGTGGATGTTTTATTAATGCAATGCGGTACAGCGGGCAGCCACTGTTTAGGTGAGGGACTTGTTATGTTTTTCGTATATCCTGAATATGTGCATTGGCGCCGACGCCCTGCCTACGGTGGCCCTGACTGTGAATATCCTGTTTTACATGACACCCTTGAATTGAGATGGCTTAACTGTGCGGCATCAGATCCTGCTTTTCTTTAATCTAAAAAAAAGAAACCTTCTTTTATCCTGTTATCGCTTTGGTGATATGCTTTCCTGAGTTGCATCATAGATCCTGGGGGGTGTACTTTGTACTGCTTGTGACTTGCATTGCTCGATTTGCCCACTTTTGTCCTGCTGGCCGACCGTGGTGGTCAATAGGCTTGTGTATGTAACTGATTCATGTAACAATAAAGGTTTAATAACATTTTTTTTTTTTTTAATACTTTTAAAGCGAGTATACATTTAACATGCATGCCTTTTCGTTTTAAAGGCATGCGTGATAAATGCATATTCATTCTAAAAGTAGTAGTTATTTTGGTATGCGGACTAATTGTAATTGCGGGATTAAAAATGCGGGATTTTGGTATGCGGGATTTTGGTATGCGAGATGTGATCATATATTCATACCAAACCGAGAATAGGTGATGGAACACAGCTAGTTGGAAACAATTATGGAGCAATAATACCTCCAATGGGGGTTGTCTTAAATGATGAGAACATTAGTAAGCTTTCAACAGTTGTGGACAAGTTGCCAACCAGTACTTCCAGAGCTTTATTACTTGTACATACAGAATTAAAGTCTATTAGATCATTAGTTTTACAGCATTGCCTAGCATTTGATGTTTTGCTCACAGAGAAAGGAGGAGTCTACAAGATTCTGAAAGCTCAGCATTGCTGCAGATACATAGATGACAAAAGTAAGAACATTCAAGAATTCACAAAGAATATTTCTGACCTTAACCTGAATTGAAACCGTTAGAAACTCCTGGGATTCTACAAACATTTAGTAAAGGAATTTCTGCTACTGTAAATCGGTTTGCTGCTGTAGGAGGAGGAATTCTGAGAGCTATATTTGTCCCAGAATGAATAGTAGGGTGTTGCTTATATATAATATTTTAATAGAACAAAGATCAGAGAGAGAAACAGATGGATAAAGACGGATTTTGGATTAAATGATCACATAAATCAGAATACAAGGTTAAAGGAATCACAGAATTTGAAATAGAGAGACTCAACGGAGGATGAAAGTAAACTCTAAAGATTTGTTTGTTAAAGTGTGATGTTACCCATCAGAGGGGGGAATTGAGGTAACGTTTTAATCTCAAGAAATAAATATGGTTTATATTAAATGCGCAAAATTAAAGTGTAGACTTAATGAAAAATAAAATGTGTTTAAAGGAAAAAATTGTAGTAGGAAACCATATTTACTGTACTAGGCCGCAAGTGGTTAAAGCAGGATTTCCCGACAAGTTGCCATAAATAGAAAAGCATTAAACATACATATTACTTTTTTTTACCTTTCCATTACATTTTTTTCCATAATGATAAATAGTTGCTTCATCTAATTCTGCAATTGTTTCTTCTTACTCAATGATCACTGCTAACAAATACATACGTTTTGCTATATAGAATGATCTAGAGAAGAAAGTCCATAATGGGAAAGTAATTTTAAACAAGACAATGTATTACAAGTAGACAAAATGTAACCGCTAGATAATAAGAAATAAGAAACATTGAAACGCTCTATGTGGAAGCCGTTGTGTTTTCTGTGAGAAGAGTATGAGTGATCCTGTTCCCATGAGAGCCTCGAAAGATGATGGCTGAAGAAGAAATAAAACCACAATCTGCAACAATGATAAAATGTAATATCTATAATAGTGTTCACTTCTCATTTACTCTCCCCAGTCCACGCTGCTTCGAGGCTCTTCTCAGTTTCTTGAACCTCTCTTTATGGGAAGTTGTGCTTTCATTTATTGAGCTGACTGAAATGCTGACCGTTTATCCATCAGGCTTTCTCACTCTCTTGAAATAGAACTATTTATGGGTTCTGACTTACACCATTTCTCCCCATTCCTAGTGTATTGAAGACAGGGCACTGCTTGCACACATTGTTGTGTTAGCATAAGCTTATTAGAAGTTTTAACGCCATTTTGCAGCTTTTGCACTTGACACTACATGTAACTGTTGTTGTATGCTAAACTGCTTGATTTTCCTCGCATGAGACCTGTCTTTTTTCACATCCCTAGACTTACAACACGACCTTAGTCTGTACACTGCGTGCTGAAGCCTTCAAGTTCACCATAACAATGTATGCTGTTATTCAGGTTGATCAGCTTACGCTCTAGACAAAACACACACACAGCTGCAACAAACTGAAATTCTAGTGCCTTTAATATTGCACTGCATGCATGATTTGGGCACTTGGAGAAAAACCTTTTCCAGTAACAGAGAGCTTTGCTGATCCTGAGATGTGATTCCCCTCTGCTGATCTTGGAGGTATGGGGTTCCCCATTCAAGCCTAAGAGACCTATTATTATACAACCTAGTTCCTAGCAGGGGATGGTTGTTCACAAGACGCTCTACGACCTGTTTCCACTATCATTGTAAAATGATTTCTCCCTTTATGTTTTATGGAATTGTAACAATGCGGATTGTTTTATTTCTAATCATATGCCTGCTTATGTTACCCAAAATACTGCATCTTAGAGCACGTCATTAAATAAACATTTTAAACTTTTCCATGTTTCTGATTACTCACGTTTTGGACTGTTATGAGAATAACAACCAAAGAGTGTTCTTGATTCCCACCATTCCTGAGAGTACCCTAAGTTGCATGTTCTGGGTTGTCTAATCATTGGTAGCTTCGCTGTAGGACGGAGAGCTAATAAGACACTGATGCTAGTCGGTTAGGGGTTCTGGGTACTGAGGTGAGTTTTTTGGTACACCACAATTCACTGAGGTCCTGGTTTTCTGTGCATGAGCAGAATCCCAGCAACATGGCGCACCAAACATTTGGTCTATGTTCGAGACACTTGAGTAGAGCATATAATAGTCCCCAACAGTAGTGACGGAATAACCTACCGATATAAATATAGGTTCATTCAAGCTTGAGATTTAAAAAAAGGTTTGTACTTTGAAATACTACCCGTTTGTGCTACAATTCGTTTTTCTATACTGTGTCCTTATGGGTGAGGTTGACATAGCTCAGCATAGTCGTGTACCACTCTGTAATCACTTAACTCAGTATGGGGTACCCGCTGATGGTATGGCTGTGCTCTTTGTGGTGAGTGCTGATGCAGCGCACCCGTTTGAGCTTTTCTATCTTGGGTTAAGTTTCCTGCTGCAGATAATGGTACATTCCATAAGTACACTCACTCGATGGTGCCTGGGGCCTATGCATCATATAGGACACAAGAGATTCCGATTACTGCTTGGCAGCATAAAGTTTGATTTAATGGCGCCCTTCCCCACTCTGTAACGCTGGTTCGGTTAGGTCCCTTGTCTATTCCTGGGGCCACTTTGCCAGTCTTGGCCAGGTTCACACCGCACCCACGTTATTAAACAGTTACTTTAGCTGAGTTACGATTACTATATGCCTCCATTGTTTGAGTACATAGGGCATTAGTGCAATACGTCTCCCGCAAAATCCTGGTGGGGGCACCTGGAGCTGCGGCGCAACCAGTTGGACCAGGCGGGATAAAAATGAGTCCCACCATGGTTAATTTAGTTATGGGCAAACGCCCCCAAGATAAGACGAAATGTCTTTTTGGCTTGCCGAGAAATTTGACCAGCTGGAAGCAGTATTTCCTAATACAACTCCTGTTGAAAAACACAGGATTCTGACCATAAGTTTGCTGAAAGACTTAGTGCCGGAGGCGATGGATTGTGAAACCTGGGGTAAAGTATTTGCGGCAGTCTATGCAAAGTGCTTCAGCACGCCATCTATGACTGTCCTGCCCTCTGTGAAAAAATGTGTTCAGGATCAACACGGTCCGGAAGCAGCTGTCGAGTTGGGAATGAGACTTGCTGGAGTGTTTGATGTATTTTCCGATCTCATCCTTGCTAACGTCAAAGGAGATGCAGTAAACTTTCAGGTGTCTAAAGCTTTGCGCAATGTCCCCGAAGCCGATCAACCCCAGCAGTTGCTGAAAATGATTGCGGAGGCTTATAAGACCATTGGCCGCAATAGTTTGGGTGTTAAGCCTTTTGCTCAACCGCAAACTCAGACAGATAAGTCTATTAAAGATGACGGTCCAGTTTTTCCTAAACAGAATTGGAAAAATAAAAAACAAGGGAAACAGCACCAATGCCTGTGTCCTCTGAGCGCACATATGATTTGCGTGACCGCGTGAGTATTAAGTCACCTGATAGATTTCAGGTTCCTGATCAACGTTCTCCTCGTTCTTTATAGGAAACATCGGTCTCACAAACCGGTGGAGGAGACCGTGGCAGAGGCCGGTGTACCCCACAAGGACTTGAGAAGCCCCACCAGACAGAAGGTAAAGGCAAGCAGGACGACGTTCAACGTCAATGCCCACAGTTACAGAAAAAGAAAGTTGCTGCTTTAACCGCACAGTATGCCACGGATAGTGAGAACTGAGCTTTGGAACCGGACGTGGGCGCTAACGCTGCTAGACAGCGCAGCGGAGGTTACAGTAGTACGGCAAGCACTGCGTCCGTATCTGAAAGCGACAGCAACTGACACGTTCATCACAGTGGAAACTGCTGACACTAGAGTGGCTCCCCTGACACACTATATGACATAGTCCTTTTGATTGCAGGTGACAAAAAACGTAAAATAAAAGGGATTTTTGGGGAAAATCTGACCTCTACATATGACATTTTGTTAGCGGTGGCGGAATGGTCCCCACCTTTCATTTTGGCCACTCCAAGAGGGGAGAAGATAATCCTCCCTAGTTTCGCACACACTGTGCCGAAGGAGCCAATGCAAAATTTTGCAGAAGAGTGGGCTCAGGTGCTTGCACCGGCTTTGTACCGTACTCAAGTCGGATGGGACAAACTTTCGCCAAGACATGAGATTCCGTTGCGGTCTATGCCACAGCCTCAACCCCAATATCCCACGCGGTGTGAAGCAAAAGCTCCTGTTGCAGAAATCCTTCAACAATTGGAATATCAAGGTGTGATTGAAACATTTGTGTCACCCATGAATAATCCTCTTTTCACTGTAACCAAACCTGTTGGGTTGTACTGCCTGGTATTAGATTACCGTCATTTAAACTCTCATTGTCTGATTTGTGCGGTACAGAATACTCACAGTTCTGCCCTGGTTGATAGTCTTGTGAGAAAAAGGTTTAAAACCACACTTGACATATCCAATGGCTTTTTCAGTCATAACCTATCCTTTATTAGTAGTCAATGGACAGCTTTTACTTCTGGCGGCAAACAAAAACAGTTCAAAAGATTAGCCATGGGTTATAAAAACAGTCCAGGCATCGTTGCTACACGTGTTGTCTCTCTGTTAGAGAGCATCGACCGAGATGCGTACTAGTTTATGATATTTATCTCACAGACAACGATTTATGGCCGCATCTGTGTCACGTTGACCTCATCATTGTTATGTTTGCGGACTTCGGTTACAGATTTAACACAGTGTTGTTCCTGGACTATGAGCTCAATAACAAAGGTCGAGGTTTAGCACCTCACTTCCTGGAGAAATGTGGATAATTGCGTGCTCCAACAACTCTGAAAAACCTACAATCTTTACTGTTTTTTTAAATTTTAGGCGTACTTACATTCCCGATTATGCCCAGCATATCAAGCCGCTATATGCCTTGATACAACCTACTTTTACCAAATCTTGCTGGCTGCCAGAACATTCAGCGATCTGCATTCTTTGCAGTCTGATCCTCTTGAATCTAAATACTTACTAACACGTGACAACCACACCAACCTGATAATAAGAATTGTCAGGCACAGTGGGTTTCACGTACTTACGTTTAATGAAGGAGACACAGTCCCTATTGTTTACTAGTCACACTTGTACACTTCGGCTGAAATGCGATTTTCTACTGTCGAAAAAGTCTTGACTGCAGTGCAGATGGCTATTCTAAAGGAGAGAGCGCTGTTGCAGGAGAAACGCATGTTGGTTGTTACACCGTATCCTGCTCTTGAGGCAGTGACGAAAGCCAGTGTACCTATTTCAAAAACTTTGCATCCTCATTGGATACAATGGGCCACTTCACTGACGTCTCCGGATGTCACGTTTATTTTTGACTCCTCATTGCAGACACAGGAGTATTTACAGTATGATTTGTTCATCCTGCTCCTTTGTACTTGCGCCCGCTTGAGGATTACCATTGTATCATTTACACTGATGGTTCGGCGCAACCGGCAACAGAATCTAAGCATGCTTATTCAACGGCCTGCGCAATAGTGGTGGGTACCATGGTGAATGGCGAATTCAAGTCTGATGTTGTGCACACGAAGACATTAGGGGACTGTACCGCCCAGTTGGCCGAGTGACGTGCTCTGGTGCTTGCACTGGACTTTGCTGATCCTCGTGTGACCACACTGATTGTAAGTGACTCTCACTACTGTGTTCAGTCTTTCAATGACAATTTATTCTTTTGGACTCAGAACGAATATCGAGATTCCAAAGGTAGCACAATCAAACAAAAAATGCTTTGGGTTCGAGTTGCAGAACTTAAAGAGCATCTGCTACTTGTGAATGTAATTCATACTCTTGGTCACCGGCGCATAGGAGTACACGCTGTTGGTAACAGCCTTGCTGACGAAGCAGCAAAGACCGTTGTGGAAAATGATGTAGTAGCAGAAGTTACACGTTCTAAAAGTAAGATTGATGATGATTTCTTGGCAGCCATTGCTGCAACAGAGAAGGGAGGTAATCACCCTAGAGGTTTCCCTTCTAAATACTCTTATCATTTAAGCCCCGATAAAGTTCCCTATGTGAGAATTAACGACGTTGGTGGCAGATTGTTTCCCAACGCGAACCGCAGACTCTCCCTGATAACAGCCGCTCATGAGGGCATGGCCTCTGCACATGCCGGCGTTTCAGAGACTGTCTCGATCTTGCAGTAGCGTTACTGGTGGCACAGATTGTACAAACAGATGTGTGATAATGTCCTTGCTTGTGACATTTGCCAGCAGATTAAACCTTCGACTGCTGCACATCCACCCCAAACACAGCTGTACATATCTAATAAACCACTTGGGTGTGTTTATTTAGATCACTGAAGTCCTTTCTCTTCTGATACTTTGTATAAGTTTATCTTAGTTGCATTTGATTTGTGCACACGCTTTATATGGCTCTGGCCTCAACGCAGCACTGATGCACGAACTGTCATCAGGGATTTGCGTGTCTTTGTGGGAATTTTTGCATGTGGCACCCTCCATTCGGACTAAAGTTCAGCGTTCGCCTCTAATTCATACAAGGATGCCATGAGTAAGCATGGGCGAATTTTGTGAATTCGTGATCCGCGAATTCGCGATCCGCAAAATTCGCGAATTTGTGCAAATTTGCGGATTTTTGTTTTTTTGCGTGTTCGCGGGGTTTTTTGCGTGTTCGCCGGGCTTTTTGCGTGTTCGCGGGGCTTTTTGCGTCTTCGCGAGCCGCTTGCATAGCGAAGTTACCCATGAGGTCGTTTATGGGAGAGGGAGGAGAGATAGATAGATGAATAGATAGATAGAAAGAGAGGGAAAGAGAGAGAGAGAGAACGAGAGAAAGAAAGAGAGGCCGGATCTCTGAAGGGACAGATTCCTGAGTTGCCCCTACAGAACATACAGCTTTTTATTTTTACCAAAATGCATATGAAAATTGTGCTGTAAAGGTCTCTTTTAGTTTAACCCCTCCTGACAACTCAAAATGGGTGTATTTGCCATCCTCTCCCTTCTTCCTGTTTTTTTATATCTGTAAGTGCTTCCTGATGAGGTTTAATTCCTTGGACAGGTGCCTCGTTGCCTACTTGTAACTATTCTCTGACCCTGCTTCAAGGGTCAGAGCAGGGTCAGAGAATAGTTGCAAGTAGGCAACGAGGCGCCAGGAAGCAATTAGCAGCAGGTGTCCAAGTTGAAGTTAATTTGTGTGTAACCCTTTTGTAAAAGGTTACAAAGAAATTAGGTTCAACTTTTGCGCCTGCTGCTGTAACCCTTGCTTGGCTGAAAATTCGTCCCCGCTGATTCGCGGATTTTACTGCGATTACGCGAGATTCGCGGATCGCGAAATCGCGGAAAATCTGCAAATTCGCCCGCGAAATGGATTTTACGCCCACCCTTAGCCATGAGGTCTTTGGGGGTGCAGGTCAAATTTTAGTCTCCATACAGGTCTGAGGGCAATTCAGTTGTGGAGCGGATGAACCATGACTAAAGCACTCCTTCACAGCTAGGGTTTTAGGTACTGGCAGAAACTGTCTGGCCCATCTGTATAGCGTTCAACATGCACTTAATAATCTCCCTAGAAGGAGGAGCCTAGCGACGAACGAAGATGGCCGCATAAGCTCTCGGCTCTGTCGACCTCCGCCTGTCGCTTGAAGATCCTGATGTATATCCTGCTTTCGCGCCTCACCCCCGTGCGGGGTAATCTTTGCTGACACGGGCGGTGTGGTCCCGAGAACTTTCCCACCCGGATTGGCGGAGTTGTGCCGTGTGAAAGATCTTGGCCTAAAGTCGCCTGTAAGCCGGGACCTCGATTACTGACCCAGCCGGGTTACAGTGCAACAGAGGCGGCTGGGTGCCCCAGACGCGGTCCGGTCGATTAACCTGGAGTGTTTCCCAACCCTATATTGGTGAGGTGCCTGCGGTCCTGTACACATTGCGGAGGTGTACGTATCCTGAAGGTGGCTGAGAGGTCGGGGGTCCCCTTCCCGGCGGCTGGCCCCTTCGCCGGGTTGGTGCCCCTGCCCGAGAGGCCCCGTCACTGCTCGGAAGTGCACCTCCAATCCCCGCCTGCCCGACCCGTACTTCGGTCCCCGGGAGAATCGGGTGCTCCGAAGTGCATTCAAATGCCTGGAGCTGACCGTGTGGAGGTGATGCGGGGTAATAAAGAGCCGTCTTTGAGGACCGTGATGGCCGCCATTAGGGAGCTGCGATCCTTTATGGCCTCTACCCTCCAGAAGACGATTGCGGATGTCACCGAAACTGCCCGATCGTGCAAGGACCCTGACCTGCCTGGTGCCCCTAAGCTGGCTGTTTTATCTACGCTATTCCCGGTGCCTACGAATCGAGACTCCCTTCATGTCGAAGCCTCGCAATTATCGCCTGGAACACAATGTGCTAGTGGACCTGTTGTCCCGGAGAGACGCCCGCCATTATCGGCGCATCCGTCCACGGACGTTTGTGTGGTCTTCTCTTTTCCTGAGCCTACGGCTAATACGACCCGGCGGATGTTGCAAACATTACTCGATAGTTTTGACTTTGCCCTGAGTTTGAGATCGTCGTATTTTGGCTGGAAGACGGCAAGTGTCATGGCGGCTGTGGATCGTGACGGACTGAGGTGCTTGATCAGACTCCTTATGCAGGTTCACAGACTGGCTGGGACCTTGATTTTTCCGGGATACGTGCTGGTGCAGTTGGCTGAACTCATTGTGAACATTCGAAGGGGTCAAGGGTGAGATTGCTGTAGATCTCGACTTTAGGGGTGCGTGAAGTTCGGGGGATCTGCAATTTTGTTGCTTACGGGTGGTGGGGCGGTGTCGGACGCCTTCCCTGAGGGGTTTATTTTCAATAACTTGCTTATATAATTGCTAGACTTAGGACTGGGGCTGTGCGTCGCAGGGGGGGTAAGGGGACCGAGGGCAAATGTGATTTTTCTCCTCCGTCTTTTTTCCTTTTCTTATTTTTTCCTATTTCTATCTTTATATATTCCCCTTTTCTTGCTATGTTTCGAGTTTTTGGAAGCTGGGCGATAGGCACGCTGCTAGGGGGGTAGGCCGTAGCCATCTGCAGGGGTGCAGGGTGGGGGGGGGATGGGGTATTATTGTTTCTCCGTTTCTTGTTTCTATGGCCTTCTTTTTCTTCATTAGTTTAACTGGATTGTCTGTTCTTTTTTCTTCTCTCTGGGTTCTGGGATCGGTACAGTAAATTGCCTGATTTTGAATTCTCGACGTTGGGCCGTGGGTTTCGCTTATAAGTGTTCCTCGTTATGCCTCTCCATGTATGGGCAATAGCCGGGTGTGCTTACTGTTTGATTGCATGCGTATACTGATTGCCCGCCTTAAAGATGCCGATAGATATGTTGGATTTGCTTGCTTACGCGCCCAATTGTTTTATATGATCTAGATTCTGTGACTGATCCCTCCTTTCTTTCTCGTTTTCTGCTCTTTTTTGTTATTATATTGAAATTCATTCCTTCTAACGGTAAATATCCTGTTTTAAAAAATTTAAAATTAACCTCATTCATCCTGTGCAAAGACTTGTGTGTGCTGAAACAGTTCTGGTCTCTAATCCTGCTGCCGTGCCTCCGGGATGTTCGGCTGAATAGCTGTGTGCACCCTGTTTATAAATAAAGGTTTTCAAAAATTAAAAAAATAATAATAATCTCCCTAGAGGTCTCTGGGTGGGCGGACCCCATACGAAATGCTCTTTGGCATAAAAATGTTTGTCCCGGACCTTGAGGGTCTAGACATGGCAGCGTTGGCTGCACCCTTTGATGTAGATGATCATATTGCTGTATTAGTGAACCTACAAGAAACTTGACACAGTCTTGCAAAGGAACATTTGCCCTCCACAACTGATGCTATGCTTTAGATTACAGTAGTTGGCTGGCTACCCCGAGTCGGTGACCTAGTCCGTGAGGAGGTGGAGAACAAGGAGGAGTTTGGCCCCTCATATCGAGCACCAGTTCCTGTGTTTGGAGTTCAGGGTACAAGAACAGTCATTTTACCTCCACTTCCTGGCCACAAGGATAACAAGTACATATCTATTGACAATGTCAAATTACAGCGAGTGGACGATTCTTTTAAGTATGACTCCAGCGGTCTCTTGTCCAGCAATGCTGAGAAATTCAGTTTTAGCCTAGGCAAACGGCATCAGGCCTGACATAGCCATCAAGATGCATACAGTTACTAATCCGTGAATGAAACCACTGGCTGGTGTTCCCCATGATGATACAGAGTATACATATCCCACAAATGTGTTGTTGACTGGTGTGCAGACAAGTGCAGTGTACCAGTCGCGCTTTTCATTTGACACTAACTCTACAACATCGAGGTCCCTATTGACAGTTTCTATTTTTGCTGTTTGGTTTAAAAGATATTTTTTAATTCCCCCTTGGACTAACATCTGGCAGGTCCTCATCTCAATTTCTTTATTTATGTCTATTGGATTTGTAGTTGTATTTTTCCATCTAATGAAAAGTCATTATGTTAAAGAAAGATCTACAATTAGGTTAATTTATGGAACTTTGGCACCCCCACTCCTCCTCCCACATCATGAAGAGGGACCAGACTTTTCTCAACATCACGGCTTGGCCTGTGTTAGATGGAATGTTATGGGACGCTGTAAAATTTCAAATTCATGGCCCTTGCAGAGGTTATAAATGTACCCAATGTACTTCGTGTTTCAATGGGGGATGTTGTAATACAAAACATACACTCTGATAATTGGGATGTCCAAGCCGTAGAGGCTCTTTTTTCTGATTTGAAATATTATGCTGCTTTTGATGCTAAAGATTTGTACTTCGACTTGGCTAATTATGCAGACTTATTCTGCTACCAACACAATGGCAATCATTTCCTGCATAAACCTAACACATTTAGAAATGTGGTTAATTATACACAATGGGAACATTGCCCAGCCCGCATTGAAGGCAGCTCGAAAAATCTTTTGAAGAAGTTTACATAGTTTATTGATTTTAATCAGTCCAATCCTGACGCCTTTTATTTTAAGATGACTGCTAAGTCCTCTTCCAAAGTTAGACTCACCCACTAAATTACTGTATTTGAAGTCCTTTATCGATCAATTAGCTGTAGGGGGCTATGAGCTGTGGAAATATACTATTGATCTAAAATCTGTTTGGGGTTCTAAAAGCTGGCAAGTGCAAAGCTCTGAAGCCTTGCATTGTGCATGTCTCATCCCGAACCAAATGTTGTTTTTGAATTCGACTATTTCACAAACTACTTGCTTTGGAATGGCTACATCTAAAAAATTAAATGCCCCTTCCATTCCTGATTTGGGGGACTACTTTACATGGTACAATCACACCGATAGGTCCCTTGATGAATTGTGGTCCCTAATTACAAATTCCACCTTTAATATTTCCAGCTTGGTTCCCAGAGGTTAGTTATTATGGCATACAAGTTCAGATTCATGCTAACATTGTTTTCTGGGTCTGGCACCTGGCAATACACAGGTTCGGGTGGATTCCCCATTTTGAAAACGTCCATTCTGTTACTACCTATTCAGTAGGCAAATTATGTCCTAACTGGCTTAAACATTCCACTTTAGCGTCAGTTAAACTTCATTTGTCCCAATTGACTGACGATGTTGATTTGAATGACTTTGTTAAAGGCCCTGTAGGAGGCAGGTCCAAAGGATGGGTATGTGCTATTTACAACAAAGTCTGGAAATTCTCCCAAATTGAAGCTGCTTCTAGATTAAGAGCAATTTATCAAGCTAATTTAGAAAAAGTGCTTTATGTCGTCGACAATAGCATTAATACACTGTCCTCCAGAATTTACACTTTAGATAACATTGTTTAATCTGTTGTGGATATTGTACAGCAGGGGTACTCATAGTACGGCTCGCGGGCCGCTGGCGGCCCGTCAAGCCTTCTCTGGCGGCCTGCGGACCTTTCAGACATCTACCGACTTTTTTTTTTAAAGGCTGTCTGCAACCAGAGCTCGACTCAGAGACTCTGCTGCCTGTGGGGGCCGGGCGATATCCGCCGTAGTCAGAGTGGGGCTGCAGGGGCGCTGAGAGGTGCAAATAGCCTCATTAACATGCTAATGGTAGCATGTTAATGAGGCTATTTTCACCTCCCAGCGCCCCTGCAGCCCCACTCTGACTACGGCGGAAATCGCCCTGCCCCCACAGGCAGCAGAGTCTCTGAGTCGAGCTCTGGTTGCAGACAGCCTTTAAAAAAAAAAAGGAGGGAGGGAGGGAGGGAGGGAAAGCTAGGGAGGGGATAGTGCTACATGCCGTGGAGATCTTTGGATTTCCGTTCAGCAGGGACCAAGTCCAATGTTCTTAACGAGATTCTCTTGCCATCATCAGCCACATCAGAACCTTAGCTGTCCTTCAATGAGGCTTTGATGGCACCTGTCGTGACAGCTTGGGAAAAGCCATCATCTATGCCAGCGGTGGATAGACTTGTGGCATAGAGGTACAGTTCGGTACCAGGCAGCAACTCACTTTTTCTCTCCACACACCCATCTCCAGAGAGCCTGGTTATTTAAGCTTCTTTCTCCAGTACACAATTGAGTGGTGCCTTATTTACTGTACATTCAGATAGGGAGTCTAAAAGACTGGAAGCATGGAACAAGAAAGCCTTCTCAGCAGGGAGTACAGCCCTGAAATAGTTAAAGGCCAACTGCCTTCTCGCCTGTTGTACCCATGCTTTATTATGGGGTATAACCCAATTGATGTTGCCCCACATCCCGCAAACATGAAGGAGCATTTCAGGAGGTCAATGCAGATTGTCAGAATGCTTCCAGCCATATCATTAAATCTGGACTGGACACAGCTCTACTCCGTTGCCCATACTATGAGGACATCCATTTGTATCTATCTGCATATTTGTCTTCGGATGTCCAAATTCACTGAAGACGTTGAAACCAATCTGATGGACCTTACCTTTGTTGAAGTGGGAGGGAAAGGAAGGCAGACAGAGGGAGGGAGACAGAGGGAGGGAGAGGGAGACAGAGGGAGGGAGCGCTAGAGGGAGGGAAAGAGAGGGAGAGGGAAAGTGAGGGAGGGAAAGGGAGGATAAGGGAGGGAGAGAGAGGGAAGGGATGGTGAGGGAGAGGGGGGGAAAGGGAGCCAGACGGAGGGAGACAGAGGGAGGGAGTGAGAGAGTCAGAGTGAGGGAGACAGAGAGACAGAGAGAGAGGGAGAGGGAGGGGTAGAGAGGGAGAGAGATGGCGAGAGATAGAGAGTCAGAGGGAGACAGAGTCAGAGGGAGACAGAGAGGGGGAGAGAGGGAGAGAGATGTGTGTCTATGCCGGGTCTGGTGGCTCAGTGGACGAAGGCGTCCGGTGCAGGGACCTATGATCAACCTTATGGTCACAGTTTTTTTTGTTGCTCTAGCTCGCCCCTTCTCCACTGACCCCGCCCCCACCGGTGCGGCCCTCGGACACAAAGCACACTGTAAATTTGGCCCCCGAGAGAAAGTTTGTGAGTACCCATGTTGTACAGGATGAAGTGTCAGTTTTGTACCATGGTCAAAATCAATTACGTTCAATAAGGCATTTTGCTTGGGTTTTACAAACTTTAAAATCTGGGAAAGTGCCTTGAGACTACATGAATACCTCTTCTCTATTGTTACCATTTAATTTGACTGAAAAACAACAGTTCATTTCCATGAAGAATGCTGCATATTCTCTTTTGCATATTGAAAAGTTGCAACCTTTACCTTTTTCTGTTGCTGAATCTAATTAAGCTGTATGGCTCATTCATGGGTTAATAACACTGCCTTTTCCCTTGTTTAAATTCAGTTCATGTATGAAACACTATGCCATAGGCAGGTATGAACCATTGGGAAGCACCTATCTCCATGAAGTTTGGTATTTGCCATTCACATATAGGTGCCTGAGGGAGGGTAAAGAAGTTTATTTAAGGGGCAAGGAGTGCACTTCTACACCTGATTACTCACTGGTTTGCAAGAACATACAATTGTACGGCTCGTGTAACACGCAAGAGCCGAATTAGCCTGCATTTTAAGAGGTAATCCAGTGCCAGCTATAACACCAACTTTCACGCTGCTAGCTAACGGTACCTATTTACTTTTAAATAATGAAGATTGCTGCGGTATGGTGGTAGGGATTTTGTACAATGTGACCGTCTCCCAACGTGTAGTTTGCTGTAAAAATGTGCTTTTCCCGCCTCCGCATGGGAGACTTGATGTGTCCATCTGGCCTTCCATCCCGACCTTGAAAGCAGAGTTCAACAAGATGAGTAGAATAAGGGCTCTATTGTCCTAGAAAGAAGTTGCCCTTACTTCTTTCCATGAAACATTTGTCCTTCACGTGGCAAACACCCGCACCGAAGTGCATGCGCTATTAAATACTGATCTCCCACTTCATTTTGGCGCTTTGATTCACACAATATTCAATGCCTCGTCAACAACTGTCTTGGCCCATTTTTTCAAAGTAGTAAGCTCTGGCCTTGTGACCTCATTCCAAACTATATTTGGTGTGATACCGAAATTTTTTCATTCTATTTTTTCCAGCATCTTCGGCGGGTTACCATTAATTCTCGCCTTGGCTGCTGGTGTGCTGCTGTTGATTTTCTCGTTAAAAAATGGCTGCACAATCTGCGTCTCAAGACGACCTGCCCCGGCTGCTCCAGGTTCGCAAGCGGATGCTTGAATATTATGGAATGCTACCTCTGGCCACCTTGAGTGTAGCATATGGATTATCCTTCCGGTTCTCCTACTTTATATGCGTGCAACTTGTTTTCCATAGCCTGGATTGCTGTTTTGAATGAGCTCTGGATTTGTGTGTCTGCAATATGGTGTCTCCTGACCCAGACTATGATTGACTGATGAGTCCCTTAGTAGCTCAAGAGTTGGACTGTTCTGGTGTCGGGATTATGGCAAGCGCAGCGGCGCATGGAGTCCTAGGGAATTGGAATATATGTGCGGCTGCACATGACTTCCTGGCACGCATTTATCTAAAAGAACACACAAGTTGTCTTCTGATGATGCTAGAGGCTCCAGCTATCAAAGAACATGTATATTCCTTCACTTTATTACATTGGATCGCTGAATTATTTTCTGGTGATAACAATGACTTCTTTTTGGAGGCTGTTGCAACATGCCTATACGCTAATGGAGTGAATTTGCATTTGTCCATCTTCAACGTGCTACTGTACTCGAAAAATAAAAATGTACTATTTTTTCCCATCTCCATGATGGGCATTATACTGCCCCTTCTTGTTTTTTTCCTTTTTTCCTTATTGATTCAAACTTATCAATCCCAATTATCCAGTTTGGCAAATTTTGAACTTGGTCTGTCTCACTCGAACTTGAACTTTGCGTTCCTAAAACTGCTTCCCTTCTTGCACGTGGCCGGATCAGAGGAGGGTGTCTTGAAGACAGGACCCTGCTTGCACACATTGTTATGTTAGCATAAGCTTATTCAAAGTTTAAACGCCACTTTGCAGCTTTTGCACACAACACTACATGTCCCTGTTGTTGTAGGTTAAACTGCTTGATTTTCCTCGAATGAGAACGGTCTGTTTTTCACATCCCTAGACTTACATCGCGACCTTAGTCTGTACACTGCATGCAGAAGCCTTCAAGGTCACCATAACAATATATGCTGTTATTCAGGTTGATCGACCCACGCTCTAGACACAACACACACACACACAGCTGCAACAAACAGAAATTCTAGTGCCTTTAATATTGCACTGCATGCGTGAATTGGGCACTTGGAGAAAAACCTTTTCCAGTAACAGAGAGCTTTGCTGATCCTGAGATGTTATTCAACTCTGCTGATCTTGGAGGTATGGGGTACCCCATTCAAGCTTAAGAGACCCTCTATTATTATAAAAGCTAGTTCCTTGTAGGGGAGGGTGGTTCACCAGGTGCTATACAACCTGTTTCCACTATCATTGTAACATGATTTCTCCCTTTGTGTTTTATGGAATTGTGACAATGCTGATTGCAATATTTGTAATCAAATGCCTGCTTATGTTAGCCAAAATACTGCATCTTAGAGCATGTTGTTAAAATAAACATTTTAAACTTTTCTGTGTCTCTGATTACTCACGTTGTGGACAGGTATGAGAATAAAAATGAATGAGTGTTCTTGATTCCCACCATTCCTGAGAGCACCCTAAGTCACATGTTCTGGGTTGTCTAATCATTGGTAGCTTCGCTGTAGGACTGAGAGCTAATGAGACACTGATGCTAGTCAGTTAGGGGTACTGGGTACTGAGGTGAGTTTTTTGGTACACCACAATTAACTGAGGTCCTGGTTTCCTGTGCATAGTTCTGTGCATGAGCAGAATCCCCGCAAAACGAATGTAGGAATTTTCTTTCCTTTATGGATCATGGTTAATGCGTTTTATTGTGATTATGGCTTATTATTTCCTCATTAATTTCTAATAAGATTCTAATGACGAAGATTGATTACTTTAATTTGTGTTCTAATAAAGCTGATTTACTAAACAATTTGATCATTAAAACCCTTTACATTATACCAAACTCTCTTTATTGACCACAAGTAATTTAGTGATTGTGTTTATAATTTATGTGATGTACAGCTTCTGATTTCTAAAACATCGGTAACATCTATTGATTCAGTGACAAGAGCAGGAATTAGTATGGACGATGGTAAACCAGGAATTTTAATTTAGAACGGATTCCCGCTCCAGCACTGCCTACATTAATGCTGGTGTCACATTGCCGCCCTATGTAGTATTTGAATAGCTGGTTCTATTTCCTTGACTTTCCTTTCTTAAGGTACGGTAGAGCCTTATGGAGGTTGTTTTAAATTTTTGCATTTACAGATGCCAATTTTAAAAGTAAAAAGTTGTATAGTGAAAGTGCCCCAACTTCATGCACATAAACCAGACACTTCAAATATCTAGCCTTTAAATATAGATTCCTGTGAAGAAAAACTAGGGTTTTAAGTAAGTTACTTTTTCCTTCTCATCTGGTATTAGTTGCTGAACATAACTATCAAACTTACTGAGTTACCAATAATTCCCCCTTCATTGCTATTGTTTTATATTTGTTTAAATCTATACTTTAGGTTGGAACTGGGGGTGAAGTGAGTAATGGAACTGCAGCAGAGGCTTTTGGGAAGGACAAGCTTGCTATGGTACAAATCTGAGTCTATGTCAGGACACGGAGGTGAGGATTAGGCTATTCTTCCTCCTTTCATTTCAACAGCAGCCATTTTAACAAGACCACAATCCATGCAAAGACTTCATCTCCCATGTAGCCTGAGGAAAAAAACATCAAGTTAATAATAATGTGTCTCATCCAATCAGGTGTCTCCTGGCTCAATAACTGTTGTTGAACCCTGCTGACTCCCTTTTTCTTCGCTGCAGCAGCCTGTCACTTAAGTGTTGACACCTTTCCTTAGTGCTGTTGTGATTGTACTTTCTGGAATTTACTCACTCTGTTTTGCTTTAATTGCCTGATTTCTATACAGTAACGAAGCTTCCGCTTCATCTGTGTGGCCGCGGGACCCATTGTTGTTCCTAACTGGCAACGATCGGTTTCCTCAGTGCCAAGACGGGAGTGTGTGGTAGTCCACCGGCCGCCTGAGGGTGCGCCTCCCTATGTCCTCTGGGATGCTTGTCTTTCAGCCAACGCAGGACGGAGTGTGCATCAGTTACGCCATCGCCGAGCACCTCTGTCCGCTTTTGCTGGATCGTGCTGATTTACCCAGCCAGCCTGGTGCAATAACACCCTTTGGGGAAGAGATACAGGCTTCTTCAGCCTTGAATTGTTTAGCTGACCGGCACAGGCTCCACTTAATTACCAGCCCATATGAACGAAGGGTGTTTGTCTGCTGAGGTCATTTAGATCATTTACATGACGATTGGCAGGGCCTTGGCTCTCCCATTCCCCCACCCCCCTAAGAGCAAGTCGAGGTTTGTGGGGTTTCTGCTACATCCCACCCTTTTTCTGATCCCTCTGCAGGGACTTTGACCTTTGGGTTCCAGCCCACCCACACTAGCCCTCTTACCTGGTGGTTGGCCACCATCATACTTATGATACCTACATCTAGCCCTCAATTCCTCTGGAGATTCCTATCATATGGCCGATTTTGACAACAATGACTACTACGAGGAGGAGACTCCGTACTTGCCGATCACAGATGACTTTTGTGAAGCAGTTGATGCCTACATTGTCAGAGCAGTCTCTGAGGCAGTGGCCCTTTTGGAGAAGAGATTGATGGATCTTTCACAGAAGTGCCTGCTACCGCTCTCCTTGAGGGAAGAGCTACCCGGGCCTTCGGCCCCTAAACCTCCAGAGCAGGCCACTGTTCCCCCGTGCAAGCACTCACACCCAAAAGGGGAAGTCCTGGGCGCTATTGATAGGTTATACCAGGTGATCTTGGATACCAAAACCTTTTCCACACCAATGGGCAAAGCCCTGGAAGACCTTCTGCCCCCAAGTGGTCAGGGCTCGGCTACCTCCCCTCAACCCTCTGACGAGTTCCAGGTCTGGTCGGACGGAGCTTCAGATCACAACCAGTCCTGGCTCCCCTCTCCTTCCCTGCCCCGGGCCTGCACCAGGCCACAGAACCTCTGGGTAATGCCCAATTGGATCTCTTAGATCCGGAGGAGCTTCTCCACATCCAGTCTTCGGAGTGGGCCCCTTGTGAGAATATAGCCAAATATGTGGCGGGCCAACTATGAAAACAGCTAGATCAGAAGGTCCTCTCCCAACTTAGAGTGAAATGTCCTCACCCATCCCTCAAGGGTAAAGTGGCAGTTAGCCTGGAAATCGACACCAAGATAACGACTTTCCTGACCAAGTATAATAAGGATCCCAAGAAGGGCATCAACAGGTCCTGGTAGGCAAGCCTGGACAAGCTGTTGGATGTCACAGGCCCCTTGGTAAAGATATTTGATATGGCAGAGGATGCTAAGGCATCAGGGGCCCTGATACCGCCAGATGTCTTCTCAAGTTGGGCTCAAAGAGCCATCATTTTCCTAGGTAAGGCAAATTGAGCCATATCCACAGAGAGGCGCAGGTCACTGCAAACTTGACCCCATGCTAGGCAAGCTATCCACATCAGAAGTGGGCTGGGTGGCTCAGGGCGGGGTCTTTGGTGACCAGTTTGTAAAATAGCTCAGCAAGTTTGTCTCCACTTTCAACTTCTTTTGACAAGACCAGTTCACAGTGAAACACATTTTCAATGTGCTGGTTTTAGTGGGATGGCAATGGTATGGGGTGCTTGGCTGGCCGTTTTCCACAGAAAGCATCCAGCAGAGGCCAGCAGTCACAAATGGGACAGTGGCAGGATTCCTCACGCTTTGGAGACTTCTATTCCACCAAGGGTCGGGCCCGACATAGAGGTCAGTGTACCAAAGCCTGCAGTGGTGGTGCTCCCCCCTCCTATGGTGAGTTCTTTTCTTATCTCATGTCGGTGCTTGGGGGCAGGCTGGTGCAATTCTTAGACAACTGGTGGGCCCTTACAGCCGACGCTTGGGTGCTCCATATGGTGCAGGGACTCCATGTGGAGTTTTACGGCTCCCCCTTCCAGGTTTACCCTCTGGCCCCAATCCGTTTTTCTGGGAGGGAATCCATCCTCATACAGCCAGGAGTGCAGGAACTCATGGACAAACAGGCAACCTGACATTCTTCTCTCAATTCTAGAGGGTTTTTTGAGCAATCTGTTTCTGGTGCAAAAGCAGGACTGGGTCAATGGCCGGTGATAAACCTCTGAGTGTTCAATGAGTGGTTGGTCTACCGCCACTTGAAAATGGAGGGAATTCACCTGCTTTGTGGCCTCTTGCCCTCCAACGATTGGATTGTCTGGATGGACCTCAAGGACGCTTACCTTACAGTTCCCATTTTTTCATCACACCATTGTTTCCTCCAGTTTCTAAGGCAAGGCCAAACCTTCGAGTTTACCTCTCTTCCCTTTGGCCTGTCGTTAGCACG
Organism: Lissotriton vulgaris; assembly: GCF_964263255.1. Taxonomy (NCBI): domain Eukaryota; kingdom Metazoa; phylum Chordata; class Amphibia; order Caudata; family Salamandridae; genus Lissotriton; species Lissotriton vulgaris. The sequence goes on along the minus strand of NC_141695.1, from coordinate 1,331,271,994 downwards.
ATGGGGCTTCACCAAGGTCTTGTACCCTGTGGTGGAAAGGTTGAGATTTCAGGGTGTCAGGATGATCGTATATCTAGACGACATGTTGTTCATGAACCAGTCTCCCCAAGTTTTGTTCCAACATTTGCAATCGGCAGTGAATATCCTCCAATCACTGGGATTCATGATTAACCAGGCAAAGTCCTCTCTTCTGCCCTCTCCTTCGATCACCTTTCTAGGTTTTGTGATCAACTCTGTGGAGGCAACCCTGAGCCTCCCATCCATGAAAATGGTGAAAATCCTTCACGAAATAGGGTAGATTTTACAGAAACCTCAAATCTCTCTGCGCAGTATTGCCTGAATAGTCGGCCTGCTGTCAGCCTTGATTCAGGCCATTTTTTTGGGGTCTCCTTCTTTTTCGGGCCCTCCAGAGACTCAAAGTGTCACACCTGTGCAGGGGTTTAATTTACGCCCAACAGGTTCTTCTTTCAGAGGAAGCAAAGCATGAGCTTCATTGGTGGCTCTCCCACATGGAGGCATGGAATGGTCGTAATAGAGGAAAAACTCCCTAGGCAATGAAAGGTCTAGCAAATTAAAAGACCATATTAACTAACAACAGGATAAAGTGAACACAGTGTAAACGAGAATAATTTTAAAAATCCATTTCTTTAATTCAAATAAGTAAAATGTGTCAAAGCATGATTCAGAAAGATTATTAAATTTAAAAATATTCGCACCTAGATACAAACATACATAAAAGACAATGGAACAAGAATGAAAATTACACAAATATACTGAATACACATAAAATACAAAAAACACACATTTTCAGGTTAATACAAAGCTCAAATGACGTACAGTACAGTGGTAAACAGAGAGTGGCTGTTAGATGGAATGGTTGTGCAATTTTCGGATCCCAACCAGACCTCGTGATTGAGTCAGACGCCAGTGGTTCAGGTGGGGTAGCACGTTGTGGAGAGTTCACCACAGGCAAGAGTTGGTCAGCCACGGAGTGATCGATTCACATCAACTGTCTGGAGCTGACGGCGGGTTCCTTTGCAGTCCGATGTTGGACCAAGGACAGAGCCCAATCTTGCGTCCTTGTCAAAATAGACAATGTGGTGGCTGTCCGGTACATAAACCACCTGGGAGGGACTCGCTCCAAGGCCCTGGCGGACCTTGCCAAGGATGTCTAGGAATATTGTTTGCCAAATAATGTCTCTGTGACGGCAGAACATCTCCCCGGAGTGTCCAACCAGGTGGCAGACTGGCAATCTCGCCACCTGTGGGACTCAAACTTATGTACGCTATTTCCCCAATGATCCAGGCCCTCCAGGAACTTTGGGGTATGTTCTCCTTCAACCTGTTTGTGTCTCGCCTCGATCACCAGCTTCCCTGGTACTTCAGCTGGAGACCGGACCCAGGAGCGACTGCCACGGATGTGTTCCTTCAGGATTGGGTGCCAGAACGGGATTACCCTTCCCCCTGATAATGTGGTTAACGACTCAAGTCCGACGGCAGAGCTGGTGGTTATCACCCCAGCCTGGAGAGCGCAACCATGGTTTCTTGGGCTTCTCCAATCTGTCTACACCCGCTCCGTTATCTCCTGAGCGACCCAGTGGGCAATCCTCACCCTCTCAAAGGAAGCGACTCCCTCCCACTCATGTCACACCGGTTTCAATGGAAGGCCCCGTGACATTTGAGAAATGCTATGGAATTCCTCTCCCGAGCCTGGGCGGAGGGCACACTCAAGTGGTACTGATCGGCCTGGTCTCAACGGATGGGTTGGTGTCTGCTACGGAGTTTGGATCCCGTGGGGCAGATGTTGTCCACATACTAAACTTTGTAGCTCAAGTGGCATCTGAAGGCTTGACGTACAGGACAGTCAATACCTTCCTATCTGCAATCTCGGTCGGTCATGCGACTTTGGCAGACAACCAGTGGGAGAACACCCATTAATGAAGAAGTTGCTGCGTGACATCCGGATTTCTCTTCCACCGGAACCGAGATAATCAGTCATCTGGGATGTTAACAAGGTCTTGAATCTGCTATCAGGATGGCCAAGCAACAAGTATCTGTCGCGCAAACAGTTATCTTCCAAGCTGGCCATGTTGTTGTGCTTGGTGTCATGAAGACGAATCTCGGATGTCAGAGCCCTTGATATCTCAGGAAGGTCGTTCACTCCTGACTGGGTCACCTTTCACGTGTCTCGTCGTATCAAATGCCACTCGCAGTGATTTCATACCCTACTTTCCCAGGGGTACCCAAGCTTTGTGTAGTGAGATGTATCAAGGCCTATGAGGCCATGACGGCAGATGTGCACCCCCGCTTCTTGAGGTCTTACGTTAAACCAGTTTCCTCTTTTGCTACCCTAGTGATGGATAAGCTTTGAACTGGCCTAATCCTTTCTTAGCTTTTGTAACGGAAATGTTCAATTCTATTAGGGACATGGAGGCAAGGATTAGCCAGTTCCCAGGATGAAACTGGACCCACCTGGGCGATGAGACATACATCAGAATGTAAGTATAGAGTTTTCCTGGTTCATGTGTTGTTGTAAACGCTGTGCTAGGTAGTTTCACCGCAAGCTGTATATTATGACTCCTTTTTCGGTCCATAGGTGCAGAATCCTCGAAACAGGCGTAAGGGTCTTCCACAGTCAGCTTTGTCACCGGAAGAAAGAGCAGGAGTCAACAACAGTTATTGAGCCAGGAGACTCCTGATTGGATATGAGACGTTTTTATGAACCTGATGGTTTTTTCCTCAGGGTTCATGGGAAATGAAGTCTTCGTGTTGATTGTAGTTTTGTTTAAAATGGCTGCTGTTGAAATTAAAGAGAAATGATAGCCTAATCCTAGCCTTCTTTTGTTTAAAAAAAAAATGTAAAAACATACAGTACAAAAGCAATATAAGGTACAAATAGAACCATACATTAAGACCAGTGCAATCCAAAACTGATATCAATGATACATGCATGACAACCAGAGTTCCTGCGCTTACAGCATAATACAGGTTCCGAATACTATATAGTGATCGAATACATTACAGTGCTTCCTGTAGTTTACATTCCTGCATCATCTCCCAGTGATCTAATATATTCTGTAAAGTAAGTCCAGTAGTCTTTTGGCCTGGACATCATTGGTAGTTCTTCCTCATACGTTAGAAGTTTATCTCTGCAGCTTGCCAAATCTTGCAAACAGCAAAGGGTTGTGGGCACCTTTTTACTGTTACAGCATTGTGCAAGTTGTCTCTTTGCCAGTAATAATGATACAACAAAAAATTTACATTTAGTAGTTGTGCCTTGTGGTATGATGCCTAGCACGCAGGTTCGTATTTCGCATTCCAACTCCGCACCAATCATGACAGACGGTTTACCCACAATCTCCCTCCAAAAGTCTTGAATTTTCGGCCAGCACCAAGCTAGATGTGCAAAATCTGCTCCCTCCCCACCACACCTTTTGCATCTGTCTTCATCTTGCAAACCATATTTATACACTTTGGCAGGTGTATAATATGCCTGATGGAGGAACTTGTAGTGAATGATACGCAGATTTCCGTTAGGTGTAAGTATCTGTACTAAGGCAACAGTTTGTCGCCATTCGTGCTCTGTCAACGGGTCTGTTAGTGCCTTGTCCCATCGTGTCTTAGCCTTGTCCGTGGTGTACGGTATTTCTGCTTGCGCCGTAGCATACAGCCTCAACACTAAATGTGATAAGTCTTGGGTTTTGATTATGAGTTGCAACGTGTTTAGACAGTCTGGTTCGTTGGGGAATGTGGGAAAGAGTTCCTTCAAGGCCCGTTTTAGCCTGTAATAAGTAGAGCAAAACAGTTGTCTTGCTTTGTATGTATGCTAAATCCTCGATGTCCCTAAATTTCCCGTCGTTAAATAGGTCCCCCATCTTTTCTATGTCTACACTTCATAGTAGTGACATTCCCACACTTTCGCTTGTGACCGATAGCGCCTGATGATGGTGCAGCGGCATTTCAGGTGCGTATAGTGGGACTTTGTGCGCCAACTGTCCTAATTTACGCCATGCTTTCACTGTGGTGCCGATCGTATTTATGTCGTGTGCATGTAGGGGTTGTCTCACATGTGTTAGAATGGCGGATAATGGTATAGTTTTGCATCCCCTTCTTCTACGGCAGCGTGGGTGAGGTACGGTATCTTATGGTACCAGTAAGCTGCGTAGTGCGCCTGTGCACATGGATAATACAATAGGAAGTCCGGGACCGCGTAACCTTCTCTGTCATATGGGAGAGTTAGCGTTCTGAGGTCTATGCGGGGCTGCTTACCTGCCCATTTGAGCTGCAACACCAGTGATTTTATGCGCCCGAAGACTACTCCGGGAGGAGGAATAGGTATGTTATTAAAAAGATAAAGGAATTTGGGTAAGATCTTCATTTTTACTATTGCAATGCGATCCGCTAATGATAATGGTAATTGCGTCCAGCGATTCACTTTGTCCTCTAAATTGGAGATAGAGCACCCATAATTTGAGCGTATTACTACCTCAGGGTCCCTGTGATACCATACTCCTAGATAGCGTATAGGGTCCGTTTGCCACTCTAGGGGGTAGTCAGAGTTGTGTGGAACAGTTGTGTCAGTCAGAGGGATGATTGATGATTTAGACCAGTTGATGGTTAGGCCGGAGTGCCCCCCAAATTTAATATATTCTCTCAACAATGGGTTCAGATTCTCCGCGGGGTCACGAACATACAACAACATATCATCTGCATATGAGGAGATATCGAGAGGTCTAGATGGGAACTGCAGTGCGGATGAATTGTACTTCTGTCGAACCCGGCAGGCTAACGGTTCTAAGGCAAGAGCGAATAGCAGGGGCGATAGTGGGCATCCTTGTCTGGTGCCACGTTCAATGTCAAAAGCTTCCGAAACGTACCCATTGATTATGACTCTGGCACGTGGTTTTGTGTATATCAGGGACACCCATTGTACAAAGTATTTGGGAAAGCCCATTCTATGTAGTATAGTAATTAGGTAGCGCCATTCTATAGAATCAAACGCTTTAGCGGCGTCCAGCATCACCGCCACGGCCTTCGTAGTAGGCGTGAGGTAGTGAGAGAGGGCAAAGAGAGTCCTAGTGTTATGTGATGTGGAATGTGTCGGGATAAAGCCTGCCTGATCGGGGAGTACCAGGTTCGTCATCAAAGGGTTCAACCTTACCGCCAGTACTTTCGCTAGGATTTTGGAATCTACATTGATAAACGACAGCGGCCTGTATCAGTCGCATGCTTCCGGGTCTTTGGAAGGTTTTAAGAGGGTTATTATTAATACTTCCCTAAGCGTTGGGGGTATCTCTGCCTGTTCGAATGCTGCACCGTACATTGCCACCAGGTAAGGAGCTAGAATGTCCACGTATTGTTTATAAAATTTGTTGGCGTACCCGTCTGGGCCAGGTGTTTTTCCATTTGGCAAGGTTTTTATCACATCAGTGACTTCCTCTACTGTTATAGGGGACGCCAGGTATTCCCTCTGTCCATCCGACAACCATGCAATTGCCACGTCATCGAGATAGGCAAAAGTCTCATCCCCCGACGCAGTCTGCTGTGATCTATAGAAGGCACTGTAGGTGTCAGCGAAACAATTTAAAATATTAGTCACTTACGTGTGTAATGTGCCATCATCGGATTTAACTCGTAAAATGGCTGTGTGACCCTTACCCTTGCATATTTTGGCTGCCAGCACTTTACCAGGTCTGCCACCCTCCCCGAAAGATCTAGCTACGTGTTTCCAATTCAGGTATTTTATCTCGTCTTCGACAAAGGTTTGATGTTCTGTATGCATTTGTCGTAAGTCGCCCAGCAGTTGAAGGTCAAGTGTGTTTACAAAGGCTAATTCCAGATTCTTCATGCGTTCCTCACGTTTTTTTATTTGCTGTCTTATATCCCGCAATATACCCACTGTGGTGCTCATGCAGAGCCCCCTTATCGTGGCTTTGAACGATTCCCATAGAATGCACAGGTCATCCATCACTGGTTCATTGATACGAAAGTATTTTTTGATCGCTTTAAGAATGGTGTCAGCATAGGCTGTATCTGTCAGTGCGACCGAATTGAATCTCCAATGAAGGGGGGGGGGGGTGTAATCCGGAATTGTAAGCCTCATTAGAACCGGGTTGTGGTCTGAAAGTGTCCTGGAAAGAACCTTTATATCAGACAGCCATAGTGCAATGCTGTTTGTGCCCAGGCAGTAGCCCAGCTGTTATGTATTACATTATTGTGTTGCACCTGGTGCATTTGGATATGTATGTCTCGTCAGATCTGTCAGTGACATATCTTTCAATATATGTATAAGTGTCGTCCTAGCCTTTCTATGTGGTTCGGTGGAGTTAGAGGATCGATCTGTCTTATCTCCCAGTGTTACGTTCCAGTCCCCTCCCCATACGATCTGCGTGTCCAGTAATGCATGCATGTGTTCAAACATCTCCTGAAAAAATTCCAGAGCGTCCACATTTGGTCCGTAAACATTAACCAGCGTCAATCTTTGGCCATGCAGTATGCCTACCACTATAACGTATCTACCATTAGGATCTTGTATCACTTGTTGTGTTGTAAAGTTTGTGCCCTTCTGAATCAGCGCCATCATCCCCCTTAAGTAAGACGAGTAATTGGCTGTGTAGGTTGTTTCTGCCCAGCGTTTGCCTATGGTCTGATGCGTGCCAGGAGCAATGTGCGTCTCTTGTAGAAATGCTAAGTCTATGTCCCATCTGTTCAGGTAGGCAAACACCTGTCTGATTTTATTGGGTTGTGTGAAACCTCTAACATTCCATGTGAGGAGGTTTACATGAGATCTACCGGTTACACGTTTCACTTGTGTTATGGTAAGTGAAAATATCTGTAAACACTAGTGTGTTACATTCAAGAACAGAACTACAGGACTTATTAAAGCATTCTGACACATGTGTCACAAGTATAATCTTTTGCGCAATTGGAGGTTGAAGCATATATTTCAATTGACTTGGTCTTTGAACTTTAACATTCCCTTGCCCCCACCCACTCCTGCCCACTTCAGCAACCCAATCTTGCCGAATCCTTGTACCCTTCAGAACAAATCCCAAAAACAGAACTAGGTTGGGGATCGCCCTTGTGGAGGTCCGCTTGGGGCACATCTCGCCATCCAACTTAATGGATGTGGACAGCTCTAAATATCAACATCAATAATCGTGCATTGCAGGGATACCTGAAATGCCACCTAACATCTTAATACTCTTTTTTAACAGACTATGAAATACTTGTTCCAAACTTATTTAGCATTACCAGACGCTGATGAAGGTACAAGCAATGCAAGCAAACAGAGACAATCATGTCAGGTAATCAACCAGTAACTTTAGGGCGAAGACTTATGCATCGCAGCCAATGGCGCTGCAATGTACTATGCTCTAAGAACATGACGGACAGGTACAATTCCAACAAACACCGTAACAGTCATAACTGTATAGCTCGTGATGGAAACACACATCAACCACTGGCCTCTAAGACATAGTTTGTAGCCATATAGCAAAGGCATGTCAGATCCACACATAAAGTTCGTGATTGAATCAGAGCTGCGTCATATCGCACTTTTGTCCATAACTGGCAGGTGATTATGTAAGAAAGTTAGTTACGCCACGTTCAGACAAGAACGTTCTGCTGCCAGTATTTCATGGTGCGGGTAGCCAGAGTGACGCCGAACCAGGAGGGTACAGTGTCTTATTACCTTATCTAAGTAAGAAGAGAAAACCTTACCGCTGTATGTTCAATATCATAGTCAAACCGACATCGCTTGTTCAGTCAGAGTCTTGCTGTTGCTCTCTACGCGTCCTTTCTTTATTCTGCTTTGTCACTTTTTTAACAAACTCCTGCGCGGCTTTCGGATTTGTCAGTAAGACAGCCTTTCCATCCCACAACACCCGCAGTCTGGCTGGGTACAACATGGAATAAGTTATGTGGAGATCTCGAAGCTTCGCCTTCACAGCCGAGAATTCCTTCTGCGCTTGTTGGACAGCTACAGTGTGGTCTGGATAAAACTCAAGGTTGTTCCCCTGATGAGTGATCGTTCCTTTTTCGTGTGCTAGGTGCAGGAGAGTATCCCGGTCATGATAGTTCAATATTCTTGCTACTATGGATCTCGGAGTGACTCCTATTGGTGGTCGGGGCGCGAGTGAGGGATGCACCCTCTCCACGACGAATATAGGTGATAGTGCCTCTGCTTCAAATATTTCTTTACACAGTTGTTCCACATACAATTCCATACGGCCATTGTTTGTCGTTTCTGGCAAACCCGCGATGCGTACGTTGTTGCGCCTGGAGCGCGCTTCCAACTCATCTGCTTTCGCTTTGATTACGTCCAGTACTCGTTCCATGCCAGTACATCTATTCGTAGTAGAATGGGTCTCTTCCTCGACTGCAGAGATGCGTGTTTCGGCTGTTTCCAATCTTTCGCCATGTTTCTCCAGCTTGGCTGCCATGTTATCCACACGACACGTCAGGTGATCCAGCTTGCCATTGATGTCCTGCAGATTCAATTGTATTGCTAGTAGTATCTTTTCCATATTGTTGTTGGTTGCTTGCTCTGTTGCAGCTGGTACTTTGTCTGGACTCACTGTGTTATTTATTCCTGAAGTAAGTCTTACATGCAGTATCACTGCGTATGTTGTGTGTTCTCCGTGTCGTTGTGGGATAATGGTCTGCCCCTATTATTTCCAGGAAGTGCTCCCTCAGATTGTTAGTCTCAATGCCATACGATATTAGCAATATGTATTGCCGTGTATTGGTGAAGAGCGGTAGATCAGCAGTCCACTTCCCACTTAGCCTGCACCACTTAATGTTGCACGTTGTGTTCACACTTACTCACAGGTACTTCACGCTGTGTCAGAGGCTCGGCGGTATCACAGACTCGCACATTCCATCAGCAGTAACCCAGCATCGAACCAATGTACAGGATTGCTGGAGGAAGGCTTTCAAAACGTTAAATTACGACCTCAGAGCTGATGTCGGTGTGTATCTTCTTCCCCCGCAGTTCCGATGTGATGGGCGCCGCCATTTTGTGAGGACATGTCGACGTGAATCTGGGCACCTTGCTTCACTCCGTCCGACCTTGAAACCCCATACCGGCGAACGCCGCAGTGTCGGGACCTCAGCCGGGGGCACAAGGTAACCGGGTCAGCACATCACAATCATGCCAGTGCACCCACCGTTCGTTCCCTGACAGAGTATTTTCCTTTCCTCCGTTAGTCCCGCCGCCATCTTGGATGCCTTTCCTCTCCGGTAAATGCAAAATGCTGCAATCTTTGGGTTACGATAGTCCTGTCATTGGGAATACGTCGCGCTGGTCTTCCGATACATTCTAATACTGGTATTTATGCGCCGATGCTCAGATGGTGGGCATTTAGTTGGTGATATCCCGTTTTGTTTGTGGCTGTCCGGCGGAGCTACGATACTAACCAGCCATTCCGCTGTGCGCCCCCTAGCGCCTCCCAAATCCTAGCCTTTTTTGTCCTTAATAGAATTTAAACTTTCCGTTACAAAAGCTAGGACATTTTTCATTCTGGATACAAAGCAGTAATGTTGAGTAGGAGAGGAGCTGCTTTGTCAGGTTAACTCCCTGTGCTGCCAGGTTCCTCATTTTAATATTCCTCTCTGCTTACACTTTCTTGGACAACAGAGTTGTCATTGTTCTCCCTTAAATATACTCGGTGTGTTTTTTAACAACTTATTCACCAGCAGAGTATTTGACTTTGGGTTGGGATTTAATTAAGAGTAGTCTTCTTTTCTACATGTGTCTATTCTTCTCTAGTGTGGGCTCTGACATTGTAAATGGTAGCTAGTGTTAGAATCTTTGTCCTTGATTATACCCTTTATTTTTGCCTCCTTGCATGATAGCCAGACCTTTCGGTCTGATTCACCTCACCAAATCGTACACAGAGTGAAGGGTTTGTTTGTATTCACCTCTCTGTATCAAGTCAGTTAAAATAGGTTACCATTTTGGCTGGTAAAATACAAAAACTGGCCATGTTCACTGCTATTGAAGGTAAAAGAGTTGTGGTACCTGCCATCACCATATCCTCTGTCAGCCACATTAGAAAGAGATGCAGCCCCACAATTAGTGTACGTTGGCTAAGAAAATAGCTAGAGGGAAGGATAGTCCCTGCCAACATTATGGGATGCCTGCAGCCAGCATGGAAGTTGATTCACTTTGTTCATTATGGCATGCTGGTTACCCTGAGGCTCAACAGTAATTGAATGAAGATTAGAATAAGTATTCCTGAAGCAAGCAATTACTGCTGAGGGTACTTGGATACTGAGCATGAATTAAACCTGGTAGGTGACAGCCAAGTCTTAAAATACATTTTGACCTCATTGACTCACTTAAAATGCAAAGCATCTGTGGAGAGGCAAGATGGTGCCCACGCGAATGGACGTGTAGGCTGACCACTCCCTGCCTTACCATGCAAGGTGCCAAAACGGTAGGATGAGAGATGAAACGAACAGGAGGAAAATTGTATAGTCGGAGGTGTTACAGCGGCTCTGCGGATTTGCGGTTTTGCGGTTTGTAATCCGCAAGGACATTTCGCTCACCTGGGCATTGCTGGCTCGAGTGGACGGAGGAGACGTAGGAAACGACGGAGGAAGCGACGGTCCTGTTTGATGTTGGGCTGCGAGCTCTCACTGCAGGTCTCTACAGGCAGCGGCATGGAAGCTAGGCGGTTTCATACGCCAGAGCGCTGATCGCACACACCGGTGGGAGCAGCTTGGGACGCGCTGCGGGCTGCGAGCACACAGGGGAGATGCCGCCAAAAGGGGTGCGTGGAAGACCGGGGGCCGCAGAACATCAAGGCTTAAGCAGCGGAATCGAGGTGAGCGAAAGTACTGGTGCTAGCTCCCCAAATACCGCTAAATTTACCAAAGTGGATACTGAAAATACCAAAAATAAGGCGGGAGGTGCTGTTAAAAAGAACAATCCACGAGTAATGGAGGAACAAGATTCAAGAGGTGGGATTGAGGTGAGCGACAACACTGCTGCTAGCTCTCCCAAAACTGTTCAAGCAGCAAAAGTGAATGCTGAAATCAGTCAAGATAAGCCGGGTGGGGGGCGTGGCTAGCAGCCAAGCATGGTGGCAGCGTGAAGTGAGAACTCCCTAAGGCATTTTATGGCCTTCTCTAAAATCCGACACATTAATCCGCTACATTACCCACCCGAAGGAGCGGTAACCAGGTCCAGTACCAAAGCGGCACCATCCGATCCAACCCAGGTGAAAATCGGGGGCTGGGAAATGCATCGTCCTGCACTGACGACATTGGGCCTGCAGCTGGAGTAAAGCACCGGCCTCGAGTGACTGCCCAGCCCCGGTGGAAGTGAGGGCTGGCCGGCTTGATCCCGGAGGCGCCCCCCACCCCCGACCGGGACGAAGCGGAGGATGTCCCCGCACCAAAAGAAACAGTGAGGGCTTCTGGGGCACCGTCGAGGCATAGACCAGCGGGGACGCCTGCCGGAACCTGAGGATACCACCGAGGTAATACAGCGGCTGCAGGACTGTGCATGCGACCGGGCTGACAGCGGCGCCTCGCATGAGCGTAAGCCACCCCAGCGGAGGTGAGACCTGACCGGCGCGAGCAAGGCGGGAGGAGTACTTGCGCGCCGGGAGGGAGAAGACCCTATCGCCTTCGGCAGCGACACAAACAGACACACGTGGCGCTGGCCTTCGGCGGTGCATACTGGTGCCCCCGGGGTCCCACAGAGAACGCAGGCGGAGTGGGGAGAACACCGGAGGGGCCGGCAAGGATTGATACGGCCTCAGAAGCAGCAGCAGCCCCCGCCCGGGATAGGAGCAGCGGGAGGTGCCCCGGACGGGTGAGACTCCTATAAGACTCTAGCAGGGCCCGTAAACCTAACAACGCAAGCGGCATAATTACTGAGCCGGCAATTGTATACACGGAGTACACTCAGGTAATACAAGACCAGAATTAAGTAAGACCGGGAGCGATCAACAAGACACGTAACGAGGTTGTCGCCGCCCAGAGCTCACTCAGAGACTTGCCACGGCACTGCGCTATAGGCGCATAAGAGTAGCGGCATTACAGGCCACGAACACCCCAAACAGGCAAGCAGATTACTGGCCGGAAAAGGCCCAAAGGATAAGTGCCACAGACGTCCTACATGACTGGTGAGGGGGCTGAGGCACATAGGCGGCTACGCAGTAGGTGACTCTTCGAAGTACGAAACGGCCACGGTGTGCTGGACACCCCTGCCGACAGGAATCAAAGATAAGCAGAGTGAGAACCTCTAGTAGACCCACAAGGTGGCTGGTTGAACTGCTCTTCCCGGACGAACAGCTACTCGCGGTGCAGTGACCACAGTGCTAGCTGGAAGTGGGACCAGTATCCACAAACCTAGAACCATGGCGGGCAAAGGAACCAGGAGTGGGTCAACACAGGCCAGACTGGATAAATTCGCCTATGGCCAGCACGGATAATCGCAAGTGAATGGGCGCAATTCCACAGGCGCTAATCAAGAAACAGAGGGGACCAAGAAAGTGACGCTAGAGGACATTATGAAGACCCTCTCTGAAGTGCAAACGACAGTGGGCTCCATTTCCTCTGAGGTTACTCTGCCGTGAGCAGACTTCCAAAAAAGGACTGAAAGGGTGTCACAGATAGAGGTGGTTACGAAATCTATTGTGGAGGACACCTCGGAACTACAAATATCTATGGAGCGTATGGAGAAAGTCACCAGGCTACTGCAAGACAAGCTGGATGACCAAGAAGGGCGTTCCCGAAGAAATAATATACGCATCCTTGGTCTTCCGGAGACAGAAGGGAAAGGAGCAATGGACCTCTACGTCGAAGATCTCATCAAAAATAAATTGCAACCTAAAGGGCTATCGCACTTCTTCTCAGTAGAAAGGGCACATAGGATGCCTGGCGGAACACCTAAGCCAGGAGCAGCACCACAGCCTGTGTTGGTTAGACTGTTCAACTTTAGGGACAGAGATGCGATCTTACAAGCAGCGAGAGTCTCACCACCCGTTAAGCTCCAAAACTCAACTTTGGCTTTCTTTCAGGACTACACGGCGGAGATGGCCAGACGCCGGAAATCATTTAACAAGGTGAAAAAGGCGCTGAGAGACAGAGAACTGCCATACTGACATATAGTGGCACAGGACTGGCTTGATGGCTGGAGACAGGTGGGACAACCTCACCGTCCACACAGGGATCGACCGAACCATCGCAACGGCAAACACACGGACAGGAAAACCGAACAATTGGCACATCGAGATGGCATAACGGGAGCGGAATCCGATGTGGATCAGAATCCAATTGACTCTGGGCAGCCGGCCCCTGTCTAAAGAAGGAATGACTGTGAGGCAGGCCGAATGCGATACAATGGAACTTGGGCCAGGTGAAGCGGAGTAGGGTGGGCAGAGCCGGTGCCTGTAGGGGACTCACCGACCCCACGAGCAAGTAAGATAGTTGGGGATAGGTCAAAGCACTATGCAAAGTTGGGGAAGCGGGCGGGGGTAAGTCCGTGGAGCAGGGGAGCAGGGAGGGGGGAGGGGGGATGGAGGGGGAGTTCTAAAGTTAAAGTTAATGTTAGTAGTCATCACTCACGCCACATGGTACACGAACGCACCGGATACTAAGCTATTCCTATGCACCAACACTGAACTCTACATATGCACTGAGACCAGCAGCATGTCATCCAGAACACTACCCAAACTATCCAATGGCCCAACGGTTAAACGCTGTGCCCACTGAGAGAGCCCCTACAACAATTGAAGTACCCCCCTGCGCCTGCTTACTTGGAACATCAGGGGATTGGGGGATAAAATAAAGAGGGGTTTGGTTTTGCAAGCAATTAAGCGCCAGGGCCCTGATCTAGCACAACTCCAAGAGACACACCTCACCGGGACAACCTGTAAAGCGCTTGATAGATGCGGATATGTGATGGCAGTGCAGGCAGAATTCACGACAGGCTCCAGAGGGGCGGGGATACTTATGAAAAAGACGTCGCCCTTTATGGTAGAACACCCCAAGACGGATGATCAGGGTCGTTTCGCAGCATTACATGGCCAATGGGAAGGGAGGCCCCTCAACGTGGTGTCCGTATACATCCCCCCGGCACTCCATTCTGTTGCATTGCCTGCCCTAGGTAAATTCCTCCTAGACCTCCCAGAGGGAGACACAATCATAGGGGGGGATCTCAATACGATAATGGACCCCACGTTAGATACCTATCCCATCAGGGACCGCCCCCGAGGAACTGCAACGCTCCCTGGCTTTCTAGAGGCAATGGGCATTACGGACGTGTGGCGACAGTTACACCCTGCTGCGACCCAATACACATTTTACTCCGCCGCACACAATAGCCTGTCACAAATAGATTATTTCCTGTTCCTGGGGGTTGGACTATGGAAAATAGACAAAATAGACATCCTGCCCAGAGGCATATCTGACTCAGTGGCGTAACGATACTTGAGGGGGCCCCCCTGCAATGTACATGGAGGGGGCCCCCCACACTCCGGACCCCAAGCCCAGGCCTGTCCCTCAGTGGACTCAGACCCTCATCCGTCAGCCGGACCCCAGGCCTAGCCCCGCCCTGACCCTCACTGGACTCAGACCCCAAGCCCCGCCCTGACTCTCACTGGACTCAGACCTCTCATCCCTCAGACAGACCCCTGGCCTAGCCCCACCCTGACCCTCACTGGACTCAGAGCCCTCAGCCAGACTCCAAGCCCTGCCCTGACCCTCACTGGACTCAGACCCTCATCCCTCATGCCCCACCCTGACCCTCACTGGACTCAGACCCTCATCCCTCAGACACCAGGCCCGCCCTGACCCTCACTGGACTCAGACCTCTCATCCCTCGGACCCCAGGCCTAGCCCCACCCTGACCCTCACTGGACTCAGACCTCTCATCCATCAGCCAGACCCCACGCCCCGCCCTGACCCTCACTGGACTCTGACCCCAAGCCCCGCCCTGACCTTCACTGGACTCAGACCTCTCATCCCTCAGCCAGACCCCCGGGCTAGCCCCACCCTGACCCTCACTGGACTGAGACCTCTCATCCCTCAGACCCCAGGCCTAGCCCCACCCTGACCCTCACTGGACTCAGACCCCTTATCCATCAGCCAGACCCCAAGCCCCGCCCTGACCCTCACTGGACTCAGACCCTCATCTCTCAGCCAGACCCCAACCCCCGCCCTGACCCTCACTGGACTCGGACCCCTCATCCAGACCCCAAGCCCTCCCTGACCCTCACTGGACTCAGACCCCTAATCCAAACCCCAAGCCCCGCCCTGACCCTCACTGGACTCAGACCCTCATCCCTCACCAGACCCCAAGCCCCGCCCTGACCCTCACTGGACTCAGACCCTCATCCCTCAGCCAGACCCCAGGCCTAGCCCTGCCCTAACCCTCACTGGACTCAGACCCCTCATCCCTCAGCCAGACCCCCGGCCTAGCCCCACCCTGACCCTCACTTACTCAGACCTCTCATCCCTCAGACCCCAGGCCTAGCCCCACCATGAGCCTCACTGGACTCAGACCCTCATCCCTCAGCCTGACCCCAAGCCCTGCCCTGACCCTCACACCTCTCATTCCTCAGCCAGGCCCCAGGCCTAGCCCTGCCCTGACCCTCACTGGACTCGGACCCTCATCGACCAGACCCCTGGCCCCTCACTGGACTCAGACCTCTCATCCCTCAGACCCCAGGCCCGCCCTGACCCTCACTGGACTCAGACCTCTCATCCCTCAGACCCCAGGCCCCACTCTGACCCTCACTGGACTCAGACCTCTCACCCCTCAGACCCCAGGCCCCGCCCTGGCCCTCACTGGACTCAGACCTCTCATCCCTCAGCCCCCAGGCCACACCCTGACCCTCACTGGACTAAGACCTCTCATCCCTCAGACCCCGCACTGACCCTCACTGGACTCAGACCTCTCATCCCTCAGACCCCAGGCCTAGCCCCGCCCTGACTCTCATTGGACTCTGACCCTCACTGGACTCAGACCCTCATCCCTCAGACCCCAGGCCCCGCTAAGAGACTGCAATTATCTGTTTCAACTATCTGTTCAAACACGAAAACAAAACACAAATCTTTTTTTTTTTTTAAACGGCTATAATTTGCCAAGTTCGCTTGATATTATTTTAATGCAAACATTTTTTGTAGAAAACTTCTCACCCTTTCCCGGTATTCGGTGTAATGCACAAGGAGGGCAGGAGGAGGTGGGTAACCTGATGTACTGGGCAATATATAGGCACAGAAAGCCCAGAAGGATTACCTGACATTTCAGACTGTCGTTGTTGCTCAGCTACTTGTTTCCAAACGCAGTCCATTAATTGAATTTCGAAAACCAACTTACTTGTAACATCAGTCTGAAAGTCGACAAACTTCTTCGGAGTAGGCACCTGGGCAAGGCTAAATTATGCCTGCCGACCGCACAGTGAAAGTCCTTCTCAGTACGGAGTCTCTGGATGGCCGGGCACGCTGCACATGCACTTTTAATTGAGCTGCTCAATGGTCACAAGGCCCCCACCAGAATGCCAGGCCCACCCTGACGTGCAGACATGCCTGCAGAGACAACTGCGCGCCACCGCTCACTATTGAATTATGAAGAGGCCCGGCTGGGGCCCGGGGTTGCGCATGCGCAACCAAGCAGACTTGGAGAGGCTTGTTTGCTGGCTCGGTGAGGGGCTCCCTGGAGGCCAGGGGCCCCCCCTTCAGGCAAGAGCGCGGCCCCCGCGCTGCGGGGGCCTATGTTACTCCCCAGGTCATGTGCAGTGCCAGTGCGCAGTGCACCAATTAATTTATTAAGAGGCGAGTTTTAAATCTTCTTCTTTATGAAACGAGGGGGCCCGAGAGGCCCCCTGGAGCACGAGGCCCCCCCGCAATGCGGGGGCTGCGGGGGCCTGTGTTACGCCAGTGCATTCGCCTATATCTGTCACTCACCACCAAAGAAAAGAAATGCGCTAGAATCTACCCAATATACCCAAACTATTTAAAAATCCCTAAGATCAGGAAGAAACTTAAATTAGCAACCACACACTACTTCGAAGAAAACGCGGGAACGGTATCCTCTCTCTCGGTCCTGTGGGAAGCATACAAAACGGTCCTGCGGGGTGAAGCAATAGCAGCAATAACAGGGCACAAACGAGAGTCCCAGCGAGACCTCACAGAGCTCGAGCTCAGACTCCACAGCGCAAACACTGCTCACAATGGCAAATCCCACCCCGGAAACAGCGCACTTACTACAGTTACGACACCAGCAATACCAGGCCCACCTTAAAACGAAAGTCCAAGGCTATATCACAAACATAGCGCATAGAATATATGATGTAGGGGACAAAGCCGGGAAAATGCTGGCATGGTTAGATAAGAGAGGGGGGAGTGCTAGAGGGATACAGAGGCTCCACACACATGACGGACAGCTGCAGACACATCCAGAAGACATAGTATGCACCTTGGCACGCCATTTTCGAGCGATATATACCCCAGAACACGACATCACTGCACCAGCGGCGCCGATTTCGCTTGAAAACATTGACATCCCCAGGCTCACACAGGAAGCAATGCAAGAACTAGAGGTTTAACCGACAGAAGACGAAATTCAGTTGGCGATTCAGGCGCTGCAGTCGGGTAAAGCCCTGGGTCCCAATGGACTACCCGTGGAGTGGTATAAGTCAATGGCTTCCGTACTCAGTAAACCACTTCTAGACATGTATATGGAGAGCCTGGATAAGGCGGAACTACCGCTGGACCAACGTACAGCCACGATTGTGGCCATTCCAAAGCCAGGTAAACCTCCGACTGAATGCACTTCGTACCGCCCAATTTCCCTGCTTAACGTAGAGGCCAAGGTTCTGGCAAAACTACTGGCCAGCCGTCTGGTACAACACCTGCAAACACTGATCCACCCAGATCAGTCAGGCTTTATGCCTCACAGGAGTACAGCACTGAATCTCCGGCGGCTTCATGGGTTAATGGCACGTGCGCACCTTCTTTCAGAGAAGGCAGTGATTCTCTCCCTTGATGCCAAAATGGCTTTCGATCTAGTAGAGTGCGAATATCTATTTGCAGTACTAACATGTATGGGTTTTGGACCGAAATATATAGCATGGATACAACTACTCTACACTAACCCGGTGGCGCAGGTGGTAGCGAATGGCCACATCTCGCAAACGTTCCCGCTGCAACGGGGGACTAGGCAAGGGTGCCCTTTGTCACCCTTGCTTTTTGCCTTAGTGCTAGAACCCTTGGCGATCCTTATTAGAACAACGCCATTGCTCAAGGGAATCACATGGGAGGATGGATGGGAAGATAGAATCTCCCTATACGCAGATGATATGCTCATCTATATGGTTGAGCCTGAAAACGGGATCCCAGCCTTATTAAATCTCTGTAACACACATGGGAGGTCATCGGGCTATACCCTGAACTGGTCCAAGTCGGTGATATACATACTGAAGGGTCTGGAACCAATGTTGCAGGAAGACTGCCCCCTGGCATTGACGACAAACTCCTTCAAATACCTGGGCATTATCATTACGAATAATGCCACGTACTTCTTTGACAAAAACTTGAAGCCGCCTATGGAACGCCTACGTGCAGACGTTAAGCACTGGGCGACCTTGCCACTGACACTCCTCGGGCGGGCGGCTCTATATAAAATGATGGCGCTTCCCAGATTCCTCTATGTGCTAGAAAACACCCCGTATCTTGTCGCACTGAGATATTTCAAACAGGTTGCAGCACTAGTCTCAAATCTACTCTGGAATAATGGCCCGGCACGTATAGCATATGACAAGTTGATAAAAAGTTGGTATGAGGGAAGAATTGCACTACCTAACATTCAATTATACTACTGGGCAGCCCAGCTTAAAATAATTAACCAATGGAGCCACACCCCGAGAAATGACCCAGCATACAGAGCGGACTGGTCGCAGCTGGGGACAGACTGCATGCTTTCAGTATTATAATAATAAATCACACATCAAACGACTGTTGGGACCGACGCAGCACACAGCGGCCCTATGGCACATAGCACAAACACGATTAGGCTGGAAAGGAAAAATCACCAAGCTAACACCGCTGTGGGACACAAGGTCACTGGGGAACCTCAGATCTTGTAAAGGGTTTACAGAATGGGACTGCATAGGAATCTCCACAGTGGGGGACCTATGGGACAAGGGAACGGTGATTACATTTCCGCAGCTCCAGCAGCAATATGGCCTAAGCCCCACCGAGACGTTCAGGTACGTGCAAATACGACACGCACTACTCCAGACGATCCCAGCGGGCACTGAAATACCAGAATCCTCACCACTAGAGGATAGACTGCTGACAGACTTTATGCAACAAAGCGCAACCTCCCTCACATATAAAAAACTGATCAACAACCTAGGGAACCCTACAAAGAAACTACAAGAGAAATGGGTGGGGGAGATAGGTGAGGTTGATGAGTCAGAATGGAACGAAGCACTAGCCTCCCTGAGAGAAGTTGGCATTTCAGCAAAAATCAGATTAGTACAACTTAGAATTTTACACCGCATCTACTACACTAGGACGCTGCTTCACAAAATACATAGGGCACCCCATCCCTTTTGCCTTAGGGGATGCGGGGAGGAGGGGACACTGTTTCATACACTATGGGAATGCCCACAGATACAGGAATTCTGGAAGCAAATTATGGGCACTGTCTCACAAACGCTTAAGATCTCAATTTTACCCGAACCTCGCAAATGCTTGTTGAACATCTGGGACCCACATGATCTGGATAGATATGGGCTGATATGGGCCACACTGGCCATGACAGTGGCTAAACGGGACATTGCACAAAAGTGGGGTGCTCCAGAACTGCCTACAGTGAATAGATGGGCTAAAAATATGGGCGTGCTGATGGTTACGGAAAGGGCGGTGTATGTGCTCAGAGCTTGCCCCCGCAAATGGAACAAGGTGTGGGCAGCATGGAATGTATATAGGGGGGAAATCTGTGAACCCTTACCAGAAGGAGAAGACCTAGACTCCGAAGGGGAGGATGAGTAGATAGCTGGGTGATGGATTGCTAACTTTACTGGACCAAGTAAAGTAACGTTCTGTTACAGCTTTAATGAACGGCAAGACAAGGGGCTTGTGGGATGGCTGGTAGATCGATGTAAATGTGGAATGAATACCAGACTGTGATGACTCGTGTTAGTTTTAAGAATTAATGTTATGAGGGTTAATATGATATAAAGTACACAATGGAATACCTTTACAATATGCTTTAAAAATTGCTTTATGGACACCTGGTTGCGAACCTACACGTTATCATTTGGAACGACCTTGCCATATGTAAGAAATACGCAATGGATATAATGGTCTTCGGACACACAAATACATGGCTACAGGATTAAATTTTGATTGTAAAATGTATATGCATCATAACCCTTCATGTCAATAAAGATTTAAAAAAAAAAAAAAGCTGGGTGGCACAGATAAAAAGACTATTCCGGCGATTTTCTCAGCAATAAAGGATAAACCCAAGGGGAACAAGCATTTACAATGCAACGGTTTCGCTTTTGGAAAAGTCAGAGTTATTGGCATTGTAAATGACAAAATTTGTATTTATGTGTTGGTTTTGAAAACAGATAAATAAATGGCATTGTGATTTACATTGCCAATAACTTAATCTCTCGCAAATGTGAGACCTATTGTACCCTACGGACGAGCTCAGCAGACAGGAATTACTACCACACACACACCCACCCAGAGCCACACACACACCCAGAGCCAGCCACACACACACACACACACACCCACCCACCCACCCACCCACCCAGAGACACCCACACACCCAGAGACACACATACACACACCCAGAGCCACCCACCCACCCAGAGCCACGCACACACCCACCCAGAGCCACACACTCCCAGAGCCACACACACACACACACACACACACCCAGAGCCACACACACACACACCCACCCAGAGCCACACATACACCCACACACCCAAAGCCACACACACACACACCCAGAGCCACACACACACACCCACCCAGAGCCACACACACACACAGAGCCACACAGACACAAACACAGAGCCACACACACACCCACCCAGAGCCACACACACCCCCACCCAGAGCCACACACACATACCCAAAACCCAGAGCACCACACACACACCCACACCCAGAGCCACACACACACACCCACTCTCAAAACCACCACAACTCAACATATGTAAAAATATAAATTAGGCCGAATTCACACAAAAAAATTAAATGTCAAAATGTTAAAAGTGGTGCAACATGTGATGGCCAGTGCCATTAGCTTATTTATAGTGGCATTGCGCATGCTCCTGGAGTTTTGGAAAGTGCAGCTTCCACCAGGTGGCACCTTCTCAACAGTTCGCCCACTACATCCTGTAAAGAAATTAAAATAGACCGAAGGAATTATATGGCAAATAAAATGGCTTCTACCATTCCTTCAAAGAGGACATCAATCTAAATAAACATATGATTTACTACAATTACCTCTTCCAAACAGAAAACGCCAATTTTACACTAAAACTACACTTTGCCCTTATAAAGCATTAATATATGTAATATGCAGAGCTTCACTTTGCGTTTTTCATCTTAAGACTTGTTCAAACTCTGTGCCCACGCATCTTCCTAACACCAATGTACCCTAAACTTTTGGAGATGTGGCTTCCAGGGTGAGGTGCTGGCGCCACCATTTGTATTAGGATTGGCCTTTGACTCCGTAGCCACCATCAACGTCATACATTATTCTACATCAGAGTTGGGTCATTGGGTTGCCACATGACATCATTGTTGACTTCTTCAGAAACATTGAACTTTTACCCTACCATGTTCAGTATTCCAAAGAAGAGAAGATTTAAACATGAATTCCAATGTTACGATCTACAATGCTTAATAAATATTTAAATAGTTTTAGACAATTCGATAAAAAGGTGAGTGGTGTTACTCTTTAACAAACACTTCTTAAACTAAGGGTTTTTAAAAAAGGGATAAATTACCATGTACAAAAGAGATGGGAGTGAAAAGTTTCCCTTTGCTTCATTTCTTTGCAAAAATATAGGTACTTGAAAAAAATTCCACGGAAATAAAGCAAACATAAGAAGTACGCAAACGTCACTGCCACCTTCTCCCGGCTTGGGGCTGCCAGGCCTAGGAACAGATGCTGGAGTTTGCAACACCCCCTTTGTGCGCCTCCTGCCTCTTCGTTCGAGGCCCTGGAACCCCACCCGCCACACCTCACAAAACAAGGGATCAGCAGGAACTTCGGTGGCCATGCGCTTCTCATAGAAAGTTCGGAGTTTGCGCTCATCGTCAACTTCGATGAGCTTCTGGCAGCCAGTGGCCGGAAAGGAAATGTTGAGCTAATGCACACAAAAGACACATCATTAATAAAGACTCACCGAGTGTACTCACTTGTAGTTCACGCCAACCCCAATTCCATGCAGTTTCACCAGAATCCTACGAGGAGCCTTGGACTCACAACTGTCTCAGAAAAACAAATGGAGAATGCATTCGGTTCCGAAACTTAAAAACACGTGGCATTCAACTGCCACGTGCTTAAATAGCATGGCAGCTAGGATGACGGGCCCTCCTCGTCTACTGCTTACAATAATCAAGCTGTGGCAAACAAACGTGCCCTGGTGTGTACATCTGACAAATGTCCACATGTCCAGCCGAGACCAACAGCGTGCGTATATAACACGCCCAATTGCTTTTGTAGACGAGAGAATCGCTTGCCTTTGGGTGTTAAAAAGAGCAATACTTTGGCAGAACACCAAAAAAAGAAAACATGGACTTGACAGCTCCAGGGAAAATGAAGAGGTATCTACACTATAATTTGGCACTCGCCCTAACGTTACCATTCTTCACCGATACAACAAAGCAGTTCTGAAAAAACTACAGTGTCAAGTCACAAGCAGAGATTATAAGCTAGACAAGTACCTGTTCTAAGTGCAGAACGTTTGCTTAAAAAGCAGGATTACACACCGTTACCTCCGTGGCAGATTGGGTCCACGACAAGCGTTGCCTACAGGTAAATGTGTACAGTAGAGGATACCAAAGCACCTTGCTGCTTTAAGCGCACGATCTGTAGTACCCCTAGCTCTTCTGTCCTATACTGAGGCCTCCTGTTGAGCCGTCTGCTCCTGCCAAGGGATGTCTGTAGCCCGTGCCTCGGACTGCAGGAGGCCGCCATCTTGGAGAGGGAGTCCGGCTTTTCTTGCTCCCTCACGCCCAAGACCAACTCAACCCGCTGACCACCACATTTCCCGATTCCTTAAGAGTCTTGGCTGCCAGGGCCGGTTGCTCACCTTCATCTCGCAGCTCACCTGAGATCCGCCGCCGGAAAGGGAAAGAACTTCCGCCCAGAGAATTCACATAGCTCTGAGGACCTCTCGCGAGAAAAGGAAGAAAAGAGACGCGCAATCGAGGGATGTTTACAGTAGGCATAGAAAGCGGACATAGCAGCCGCTAAAACCAGAGAACTACTAATGCAGCACTTTGGCAATGGAAAGACGACTCCTGCAGAAGGATAACGTTTTAGCTCAAATAAAACAAGGCTCACGTGTGCGACGCAGTCGTTCGCAATTTACCTGTGAATTCTTAAAAACTAGAGAAATTAGGGTGGTTGTATTTTAGATTAGTTTTTGAGGTGAGATTTACTTTTTTGAAGCGCATTTGTTTAGTAAAATTAAGTCAGAACTATAATATGCTTAAAACATTCTCGTTTCGTACTTTTCAGAGTTATTAGGTGTGACATTTACGCAGTTTAATTGTACTGATAAGTGACATTCAACTGCCAAAAGTGTTACACTAATATAGTGACGCTTTCTCACAACTAAACCCAAGCAACGAAGTGCATGGAAAGGAATACAAACGCAAGGTCATTTTGGGATTCAGGGGCGTTTTTCGTGCTCTCCCCTTCCCATTGGCTGGAAGGTAAAATTCCAGCCAATTGGAAGAGGAGAGAACGGGACTTAAAAAAAGACCCGGAAACGCCCCAAAATCGCGTTGTGACGGGAAAAGAGTGATTGACAACCAATCTCTTCCAATGGCTAGCCTCCATTTATGGAGCTAGCCAATGGAAGAGAGAGGCGGGACAAAGCCCCATACTGAAGGATCAAATGATTTCGCCTGCGCGAGCACTGCTGCGCAGTGCTATGGCCAGGCGAAACCTAAAAAGGGTCCGGCTTTGCAGGATAATGGACTACAAGTACTTACAGCAGGTGCAGGAGTAGAAACGGTTCTACTCGGTGTCACTGGGGCTAGTGAGGAGTTAGTCAACTCGAACTCATTAGTAAACTCGGTTTTAAACCCACCACTCTCCGCACCTACTCAAACTAATACTGATGGCCCAATGCAGGGTAGTAATGATGGCAATAATTATCACCCTGACATATTAATAGCAGGAGCTCAAGGGCAGACACAAGATACAGAATCAGGGGATTTCTATTCACTGTTAGAACCATCATCCTCATCCTGTGAGGACTTAGTTCTGCAATATGCCAAGCAAATGAATATGACAGGTGGAAGTGCGCACAGTAGTATTTGCTTGGATGATTCCGTTGACTTTGGTGAGAGGGGCTCTCACACTGTGTGCAAAAAGCCTGAACTGATAACTGCCAATGAAGGAGAACATCACATGAGCATGGAGGAGATTGCAGTACACAGTGAAGAGGATATATCTCTGCGCCTGATATATCAGTCTATTATGTCTCTAAAGGAGGAGAGTCAAAGGGTACAGAATCTATGTCGTAAACTTCAAAACTCTGTCCGTAGGTTGGCCAAATCACAATCTGACTTTACTACAAGCTTCAATGAGGCAGAGACTCTGATATCAAATTTAGAGGACGAATTTGGGCAACATAAGCGTATGACCGAGTCACGTTGTGCTATAAAAGAGGACACTAAATGGAAAATGGCTGACTTTGAAAACAGAAAACGAAGAAATAACTTGTGGGTTTTAATACCTGAAGGCAAGAAAGCGCAGGACCCTCAGAAATTCATAGTGGATCTATTTAAAAAGTCGTTCCCAGAGCTTGGAAAATGGGACTGGGACAGAGAGATCAAGAGAGCCTATTGTTTTCCCTTCAATATTCGACTGCGCGCTGGACAACCTCAAGGTAGGCCAAGGGCATTTATAATTTCATTTAATCGTTTTTAGCTAGAGAGGAGGTGTTCAAGTTGGCACGCACGGATAAGAAGAGAACAGTGCCAGAATTTGAGTTCCTTGTTCGACTGGATTTGTGTAAATACACAATGGAAACTCGTTGGCAGTTGCGACAGTTAATCAGTCAATTTCAGGCTAAAGGGGCGCAGGCATACTTACTGAATCCTGCAAAGTTGAAGATTATATTTCATGAGCGTACTCGCTTCTTTACCTCAGAGGGCACCGCCAAAGAATGCTTAAATAGCATGTTGAGTGAATAATGTTAAATGATGATATAATATGTTTAAGTGTGTACATTAGGTGAGAAGTTGGATCTGTTTCAACTATTCATCATCAGTATCAGTTTAAGTTCTTCTTTCTCTTTTTCTCCCCGTTATTCTCTTACTTTTCTCCTCTTGAAATGTCTTATTTAGTAAATGGCTATTTCTTTGGGGAACAGAGAGAGAGGTGTATCTCTCTGTTCTGGTCGGAGGAGTATCTAGACTAATTGCAGGCAAGGGCAGGGGCTTACGGCAGCTGACATCTGCCGGACCATAAGTCCTAAAGCCTTGTTAACAGTGGGGGGTGGGGGAGAGTGAGGGGGTGTAGGAGCTTTGGGGTTTGGGGTGGATAGTTGGGTTATGGTGGTGGGGTAAAAAGGGGAAAAATTTCACAGATTCAGCGACGGGGAATGGCAATAAAGAAAATAATGTATAAAAATATTTTTTGTTTAATTCATTAGGTAAATAGGTATCTGACCGTCTGTCGTTGATTGTAGTCTGTTTTTTTGATGGCTTCTAGAGGGATTAAAGTTTGTTTTCTAAACATTTCTGGCCTTAATAATATTAATAAAAGGAGAAGAATAGCTGCAGAGCTCCGTAACATTCAGCCGGATCTTGTATGTGTGCAGGAGACACATTTACCCTGGAGCAAGCATCATTTATTATAGGAGTTAGGATACTCAATAGTTGTTGCTTTTCAGCCATCAGCAATGGTTGAGGGCAGCGATTTTAGCGAAACCTAATACATACATGTTTAATCCCAGTTTAGCTGACAAATTTGGTTGTTAGGTCATAACTGAATGTAGAGGAAATATTTGTAATTTTACTCTATGTACTATCTATTATAGGCTATAATTTTGGAAGAGCTGAACTTCGAGCTAGAGACTTGGCCAGCCCCGTTGATTATCTGTGGGGATATAAATATCAATCTAACTAATCGGGATCTCACGGTGGGTCTTCAGGGTTATAAGGGTCGGAAGCCTCAAATTTTTAAGGCTCTGTATGCTTTCTTAAAGGACCACGGCCTTGTGGATGCTTGGGGTAAATTATTCCCAACAGATCCAGGCTACACATTTTATTCCTTTCCCCATAAAAAAATGGTGAGATTAGATTATTTTTTTTTATCTTCCACTTTCTTGGTGGGAGCGAGAATGCAGATATATCCTAGAATCTCGCCAGACCACGCTCCTATTTTATTAGAGATGTTAGGTTGGGGAGAGGTTTTGAGACCCAAAAAGTTTTCTTTTGATCGGAAATTATGTGTTAATGATCACTTCAGAGAACATATCACATTCCCCAGGTGGTTGGTAATAATAACAGGAACTCAGCGAGTATTGACATTGTCTGGGATACATTCAAGGCCTGTTTTAGGGGCAAAGCACTGAGCTTTGGATTGTTCCATCAAAAAAAATTAAAACTGAGGTGCAGGGTTTATATGGGGATCTGCAAAGGGCAGAGGAGCAATTGACACCTGGTATAGCGTAACAGTGCAATATACAAGAGTTAGAGAGGGACGTAGTCAGGAAACGGGCTAAAATAAGGGCTATCTGGGATAACACAAGGACATTTCTGACACATAGAAAGCAATGTCATGAAGATGGGGAAACAGTAGGGAGATGTCTTGCTCTTAAATTACGTATGAAGGAAGCTAGCCGACGAATCTTAGCCTTAAAGGATTATTCAGGGACATTATATCTGGCGAGCAAGGGGTTTTGGCCATTTTTCATCAATTTTATACAGAGCTATATACAAAGCAGAGGGGGGGTGTAGAATTAGATGTAGAAAGGCTGTTGCAGGGTGGGGTCTTTCCAGAGATAGAACAAGAGACAGCAGCCCAGCTCGACACCCCAATTACCATGGAAGAGCTGGAATCTGCAGTCAAAACTTTAGCACTAGGGAAAGCTGCAGGCCCTGACAGCATACTGGAGAGATACACAAACTCTTCTTTGGTCAACTTAAAGAAATGATGTTGGCTACCTTTAGAGAGGCTCAAAGGGGACGGGCACCTCAATCTTGGGAGGAAGCAAGTATAGTAGTTTTTGGTAAAAAGGGGAAAGACCCTGAGCTACCCAGCTCATACCTTCCTATTTCGTTATTGAACTGTGATGGGAAAAACTATTCCAAAATTTTGGCTAATCGTCTTTCTAAGGTTCTATCATCGCTACTTTCACAGAATCAACATGGATTTATTCCTGGAAGGGGAACAGTGGCACATGTCAACAAGGTGATTACCCTTTTTGGTATTGCTCAAGTTGAAAAGAGACGATTAGGAATAATCTTATTGGACGCAGAAAAAGCGTTCGACCGGGTGGAGTGGGATTATCTGTGGAGCTTGATGGAATCCGTTGGATTTCGGAAAGGTTTTATGACAGCTCTACAGGTTTTGTACGCTTCCCCAGTCGCCAGAATTGCTGTAATGGGTAGAACCTCAGAGGTAGTAAGAATTACCAGAGGGACGAGGCAGGGTTGTCCCTGTTCCCCCTTACTCTTTGCGTTATATATCAATCCTTTTGTTGAAATGCTTTGTAAGAGTAGGTCGATACAACCATTTATTGTTCAAGAAGTCCCTCACTCAGTATTTGCTTATGCAGATGATATTGCGGTGATGTCTGAAGACCCGGCCACTACACTATTAGAAATTGAACAGTTGGCATTTGAATTTGGTCTGGTGTCGGGCTTTAATTTGAATATCACTAAAACGCAACTTGTTTGTACAGACAATCTTGTAATACAAGACTCTAGAGCAGTTGCTGAGGCCACATATTTAGGCATTAAAATCAGGACATCAATGAAAGAAGTAGTAGATGCTAATTGGGGAGTATTACTCCGTAATATTAAAAACTCACTGGATAGATGGGGACGGTTACACCTTACATTAATAGGCAGTGGAATGTCTTAAAGATTAATATACTTCCCAGGGTTTTATATCCATTCCGGTCTATACCACTTGAAATAACAACAACTCAATTGCAAAGTTTACAGTCACTTTGTTCTAAGTTTCTTTGGGACCCAGGGAAACCCCGGAGAGCTATTAGATTTTTGACACTACCAATTGCAAGGGGCGGTCTAGCAATACCTGATTTCATGTTTTATTATTATGTTTGGTTTTTGCAAAAAATGCTAATATTACTGAGTGGAGAAAAAGGCGATAATACTAAAGTAGCTCCCTCAATTTTCCAGTTAATTTTAGGATCTGAGGCAAAGTGTTGCCTATTCAGAGAAATTGATGAGAGCTATTATAAAAAGGACCAGGTTTAAGGTCCTGAAAGCAGCCTTCAAAGTTTTGAGGAGAATACGCAAATTAATTGATTTAAAAGGCCTAACATATTATACTCTAATGAATGCATGGAAGCTATTGCCCACAATATTTGGTGATAGGGTGGTTACTGGATGGAGAGACAAGGGTATTAGACAGTTAGAAGATTTATACGGCGATGGGGGACTCTTCATCCAGTATCAAAACCTTGTTAAACAACACCAGGTGTCTCATTCACAATTTTTTTATTATCTTCAAATGCGAGATTTCCTAAATCACAGAAAGTTGAAACTGAGGTCTAATCCACTAATTGAGACTGTTAGATCTTTTGGGAAGATAGGAGTTTTGTATAAAATATTATTTTTATACAGAACTAGCTTACCCTTCGCGCGTTGCTGCGAAGTCAGAAGAAAGGAAATTTAAGGAAACTTGCTATGATAACATTCAATTTACATTGTGTCATTTTTATTGAAACTTATTCATTTTAATATGGAAAACATTTTAAAGTGTTGTTTTATTTCTGTTTATTCATTCGAGTGCTTGTGGATACACGGTATTTTTTGTTTTTCGGTCTGGTGCATACAGGAATAAATCAGAAGGTTTTCCGACGTGTGAGCTGCCCACATACAGTTGTCCATGTGAGAAGCACGGATTCTCCAAATCTAGTCCACACACTTGAAGCGATTGTCCTTGTGCTTTGTTGATGGTCATTGCAAAAGCGAGTCGCACCGGAAACTGTAAACGTTCAGTATTGGAAAGATTATGAGGGCCCTGGGGGTCCGGGGGTCCGATATTTAACAAATTTTTCTTTTTTTTCCCCCAGAAACCTTCGCGGGAGTGTACTTAACAACTTTTTACAATTTTTTTGCCAGAAACCATCGCAGGAGTGTACTCAATAACTTCCCAAAGTTTCATGGCGATCAAATGAATAGTGTAGTAATGCATAAAGGACAAACAGACATACTTTTGTTTTTATATATATATATCTATGGATGACCTAGAGAAATATAATTCACAGTGGACTGCCACACTGGGAGAGGAAATATCATTAGAAGAGGCAATTGCTAAGTCCAATGAAGTTTTTTTGTGTGCAAATTTAAAACTAAAATTTTTTTAACTGCATTTAACTTGTATTACATTCCGGCACGAATGTACAAATAGGGAGATCGATATGATGGCAAATGCTTCCGTTGTGGGGGAGATGATGCAGACAGCCTCCATATATTTTTTAGCTGTGTTAAATTAAATAGATTTTTGCAAGATATTGAAAGTTACTTATCAAAAATGTTTAAAGCACCATTTACTATTACACCAGCTTTAATGCTTTTAGGGGTTGGACAAGAAGTTAACAAGGGATATTCTTTTTGCAAACAGCTGCATTTTGTATTTGTGGCAATGACTGTGGCTCGATTATGTATAGCTTCTGAGTGGCTCTCCCCAGAACCTCCAAGGTTTGACTCTTGGCGTATCAAAATGTTTAATTTAGCCAATTTAGAAACAAGCTTGTATTCATTTAAAGGAACTAGGAAACGTAAACTAGGAGAATCTATATGGGGAGTCTTCTCCGAGTTAACAACTGTAGGATGATATGTCTTTGATTTGTTGCTTCTTCTTTTTTTTTTTTTGCTTTTCAAGGTTTTATGTTCCATGTCATATCATTTATATATATGTATTATATTTTGTAGACTTGATTGTCTTGTAAGTTTCTTTTTGCTGAACTGTGAAAATAAAATAAATAAAAAATATATAAATATAAATAAAATGCCAAGCACCGAACAAAGCTGGAGACATTGCTTGGTTTGATCCACATCTGCCACTATTTGTACATTTAAACTTTCACTTAAATCCAGATATTCATGAAAGCATTTGCCTTCAAGCAAAATCTTTGGGTTGCCTAGAATTAAAATATCCCACACAGTTCTGGAAGCTGGTTGGCCTCCCACAGAGTTAGGCTACTATTGAGGACATGTGACAAAGGGTTGCTGTAACTTGGATGAGGATGCTCTTCTGTGATGGTTACTTGCTATGAAAGATGGCTGGAAGAGAGGTTTATGCCCCTGTCCGGAGTGGTTAGTTCTGCGTAGCCCCCACTCAAAAACCGACATTGTCCAGGTACAGAGGAAGGAGCGCAAGATGACTATGTGGTGAACTAGGTTGATGTGTGGATTGTGGAGATACTCTGCAATGCCACCATTTGACCTCTTGTTATGAGTACCTTGAAGGCTGTTTGTCCACCCTCTGTTCTTTGTTGAGGTGGCAGTTCTACTCTCATTGACTGCAACAGTTACAACTCTCAACTCCCAATTGTTTCTCTCCATATCAGACTTGCATAGCTCCTAGTGCCTCCTGGAAGCAGCTGCCTTTTTCCTGTGGGACCAGTTGCCACATGGATTGCACCCCCACACTGAGTGCCTCAGCTGCATGGATATCTGGATCCCTGATACACGTTTTGGTCATTGATAAACATAGAGTATGTGTGTGGCATGACCCGAGCCTTTCACTACAGGACTACAACCAACTGACCAGAGATGTGGACTGCTGACATTCCTGAGAGCTGGTGTGGGAACATGCACAGGGGAGCAGACTGTCCTTCAGCAAAGTGTCCTCTGTGCCTATCAAATGTCTCTTTGATTCCTGGAAGAGTTAGTGGTCTCTGTTCATTGTCCGGGAGATGGTAGGTATGATAAGGTTGGCACTATGGACCAAGGAATCTTGATGGAGGTAAAGGATTAGATCTTTGTGATGCATGCTTGAGTGTAGGTTGACAGCCAGGTGTGATCCTCAGTTATTCTTGTGGCCTGTTTAATTGGATAATCAGACTTGAAGCCACTTGTGTGATGGCAGACTGTCTTTTTGACAAAAGACAGGTCAGAGGCGAGATCACTGGAAAGACACTAAATCACGTTTGTGTCTGGATTTGAACTGTAAAGGTGAGAGTATGTGTCCCACACTTTGTTCAACAGCACTGGAGATCACCAAGACTTCTAGCAGCTGGAACCAGGACTAGGGCCAAGGTCTCCTAATCCCCCAGTTGGGTGAGGGGCGATCAATTCGGACCAAAACCACTTTCCTTGAACCTAAAGTACCAGCTTTCTACCTGCCTACCAAGACCCTTAGACCATGTGAGGAGGATGACAGTGATTGGAGGGAGCGAGGCCCAGTAGGGATCCTACTAAGTGGATCCAGGTTAGGGAAGTTAAAGACGCTTGGTCTGATTGGGACTGCCGCATGGATGAAATCGGTGAGTGCCAAGTGGGGGGCCAAGTTTTTTAATATCTCATTTATGCATTATTGTACTGATCACATTTTAACTGCATGTTGTTTTCTTTTATAGCTGTCAGCCAAATAAAGTATACTGAACTGAAAACAAATCATACTTGAGACTAGGAAGTGTAAAAAGGGAAAGTAAACGAGGCAGCAGTTCTCTTCCATCTACCAGCCCGGGATCGTATACAACGTCCGAATATCCACCAGGACTGCCCCAACGCTGCTCTAGTTTAGGAAATAGTTGAAGATGCACCTCATTAACCAACTCTACAACACAATGCATTAACAGTGCACAAACCAGATATCTTTCTTAGACTGTATGCTTGCCTTTGACCCTAAACAGTCCTCCACTGTCTTTTGGCTAGGTTTGTGCTACACACATACCACATACATACAGATTGGAAACTGGCAGCTGTCAGGGGGTGGTGAGCGCCAATAGGGGAGAAACTGCCTCCTACACAGACAAAGCACCCTTATGTGCTGCTCATTTGATGCTGCTTTTGAATACTTTTGAATACTTGAACACACCATAGTAGAACAGAAGCCATTTGTAGATACCCTCAAAAATGACACATGCTTTACCGGGCCTATCTATTGCATCCTTGTGATAGTAAACCAGAAGTGTTTGCTTTTAAAACCCGCAAAGAAGGGCTCATGCCAGTGAAACTGCTTGAGAAGTTTCAATAAAACCGCACTTATTTCGTGCCTTTTTAATGTTAGTAAATATTTCAAGAAAATATTGACATTTGAAAAAATCTATTTTAGCATCTAGCACAGAAAGAGAAAGTGCTTTGGTTTTTTTACACATGCTGGTTTCTTTGCTTTGTTGAAGGCATGGGAGTATTCTCCTTGGGGAGTCCTATGGAGAGATGGCCTCATCTTTTTATTTCTTGTCTATAGACCATTTTAGGAACCCATGGCCTTATGGCCTTACACAACACACTACATACACATACATACAGATACCAAAAGGGGATGTTAGACCACCCCTTTCAGGCACTGGTCACCTACCATACAACTCGCCTTAGGGGTTGTCAAAACACACCATGGCGATTATTTCTTTATTCTTTTAATGCAGGGCAAGGTGGCCTGCCCACCATGGTTTCTAGCAGCCTTAGACCCTCAGTGAACCCTTCATCAATGGCTCCCTCACTCATTCTAGCGGCTGTGAAGTACTACCAGGTCAATGACTGTTGGGTATGTTGATATGGTAAGGGAAAAAGAGCCAAAATGTCCACCAGTGCGACATTGGGAGGCACCGGGTGCTGTCTTTTTTCAATTCACCATCCATGCATGGACGATGGTCATTTTACTGCTGCGAAAAAAAAGCGATGTGGCAAAGTCAATATGTTGCCGCTCCACAGTTAAGAGTTTTCACCATCTGCAATGAGCACAGAGCCTGTGAATGACTACTCAAACTTGTTTCAGTCTCGATCTTACAAGACTGAGACAGAGGGCCTGATTTCGATGTCGGGTGTCATTGCTTCCGCCCGACGCAAACTCAGGCCTGGGACCGACCGACACCTGATCGGCGGTCCCGACCCCCTCTTTAGGATGCGACTGAACACTGTTCGGTCACCTCCCTACATTTCCCTATGGAAGCATGCATTATGACCGTAAACTAGCCGCAATACATGCTTCCACAGGGAAATTGGAGGTGCCCCCTAGGCCTCCGATCAGAGCCATGTACCAAAGGGAGCCATGTCAGAAACAGTGCCTCCTAATCTCAAGGGCAGAAATGCCTGCCCTTAAGATTACTGGTCGGCTTCAGTGTCCATCGAAGCCAGCCGGAAAGACCGTCCGGTTTACTTTCCAACCGCCTTCATCATAATGAGGCGGTCGGAAAGTAAACCGCGGAGCCCATTACGAAGCAGCTCAGAAGGCTCCGACCGACGGTTGGAGCCTACTAAGGCACATCGTCATCTGCCCCAAAGTCTGTGGAAACTGATTTCTCCAGTGTTCCTTTTGGTTCTCCTGCTTTGGCACCTGTGGCCGATTTCAAGACTTCCTGGGGAAGTCTGGAAAGCAGAGAGACCATTGTAATGCTAGTATTGTCTTAATTTTAATTGTTAGTTTTTTATGTATTTATGCAATTAGAAACCTC
Organism: Lissotriton vulgaris; assembly: GCF_964263255.1. Lineage (NCBI taxonomy): Eukaryota > Metazoa > Chordata > Amphibia > Caudata > Salamandridae > Lissotriton > Lissotriton vulgaris. The sequence goes on along the minus strand of NC_141695.1, from coordinate 1,331,237,933 downwards.
TATTGTGTACCATACAATGTAAAAAGAGGAAATGAGGATGAGAAAAAGGTCAAGATGTCAGTCTGGTAAGTATGGTGTAGGAGGGCAATTGAGATGAGAAAAGCACAGTACTCAAAAGGTGCTAGAACAGGTGTCTTTCAATTCTTTCTCACCTTCAAAATTCATCTAGATTTTGGACATAATTAGGATGTCTTGGGTGGCCTCCTTTGTCCAAAACTTGTTTGGTGACAAAAGGCTGGAGATGTGGTGGGGATTTTCGATGAAGGCCTTTGTGGAAGCAGAAATATTTGATTATTATGCTGGGCTTTCCGATTAGTCAAACAGAAAGAAAAATGATAAGAAAAAAGATTTTGACAAATGAAAAGCCATACTTGTCCCTAAAGTGCAAGTGGTAGATCTGGTGAAAATAAAAGCTCTTGTTGGACATGAGCAGTGAATATAATAGCTCCAGTTGAACATGAGAAGTAGTCTAAGTACCCCAAGCCCATTACAGCCATTAAACTGTTTACCAATGTAGAGCAAGAAAGTGGTCAAGGAGCAACATTATTTTTTTAAAGCTGGAGCTGTAAAAGACATCCAGCAGAAAGAACAAAGAGATAAGACTGAAACATTAACCACAATATTTGTTGGACTATAGATCTTAAGACTTAAGAACCAATTGTACCTTGTGGTATTTCCCTAATAAATCACCTAGCATTCTTTTGTTTAAAGCGGCCATTTATCTAGTATGTAAAACCTTCAGTACCATAGGGAAACAAAGTACATAATATACCGTTTCTGTTACCTCTTAATTTAACTATTTACATAAAGATGAAGATGTACTTATGTAACATAGTTTTGCTATATTCGTAAAGACGTTTTAGTAAAGGGGGGACGGTGTGTGGTATAGCTTAGAACACAGGATATGGACCTCTCATATACCACTGAGACAGCAGTGGCTGGATTAGATTTAAAATATAGAATAAGTGGGAGAGTGCATTGTGAATATGAGGAGATTGTACCTGAAATTAGTAATTAGGACGCTTTACAGGAATAAATATCAATCTTGCCTCCACTAATTTCTTTACATTTACACTCCAGCATATCTTTGGGACAAATACCTGTTATATCCCTCCTCAGACAACGTGGGTTGTTTCTGGTTCACGCATTTGTCTTGGATGGAAGGGAGATCGAAGTTTTTCAGTAATAGGAGCATTACTACAGAACTGCTGGCCCAGAAAGTAAGAGAAAAATGCACAATCTTCATTTTCGGAAAAGGTGTAAATACATTCTTGGCTGAAAAAATATTCTGGTTCTTCCAGTGCTGTCCCCCTTATAGCTCTTTGATTATCTGTTTAATTAATTAATTAGGTTTGTGATGAGTGCCAGATAAAATAATTATCGCAAGACTTGCTGTAAAAATATATTTAGTACAACTGAATTTATAACGTCATTCCCTCCTATAATCAATGCACTTCTAAAATTAGTCAAGCATAATTTTCAATCTTGATATTCAGACAGCTCTAATATTGCCTTTTGCTTGCCAGAGAATTCGTTACACATCAGTTGCTCCATGTATCAGTCTTTTACTATTTCTTATTTGAAACCACATAACCACACATGTTTCATCCTCAGTCCCTTATTAACCTTTCGTACATTATGCCATTTTGTGCTTATGCTTTCAAATTTGCTTACCAGAATATTTCCTTTGCCTTAAAATATTACTTATATCTCTTCTACTTGATAACAGTGGTGGCTTGTCCATTTTATTTGTGTTTGATTATGATTCTTCTCTAGTGAATGGGCTGACTGACTAAGAAAAGAACCCTATTTATGTAAACAAACTTCATAGATTTATGACAAGCAAAAGTAAACATTCTGAGAGGGAAGAATGTAGATGAATGCACATTTTTCGCATTATTTTCTTGCTTGCCAATGAGTGGATACTGATGGCAGCTATGGCTATACGAAAATCACAAAATCCTATGATTCCAAGGACTTTGTCCAACAAAATATGAAAAAAGATGAGAGCCCTAGACCAAATCAGAAAGATGTTTCTGGGCAGCGTGTGAATGTGAGTTTACTCCAATCATCTAAACGTTACATCTCATATAGTGAGATGGATATAGTTCCTGTGCTTTTCTGAGCTGTAAAGTAGACAAATGAGGGTGACTACCAAGGGAGGTTTATTGTATAAAACCAATAGATACAAATGTATTTCTTAGAAACTAAAGAGTAGGCACCATTGTTTTTTAGACAACTCCTGATATTGTTCTTCTATGCCCGTGGGCTGCTTAGTATCCACCAGAACAATTACAACGTGATTTGTCACCACCGACCTCCAAGAATGCTGACACACCTGCAGACGCTGCAAGAAGATCTGGAAAAACAGCCAAGCATCAGAAGACTGCACCACCTACAAGAACGCCATGACGGAATACCACCAACACATCAGATCCATCAAAAGGGACTTCATGCAAAACAAGATCGTATCCAACTCCAGCAACTCCAAGGAACTCTTCAGCGTCATCCAGTAATTCACCAAGCCCCCCAGCGAAACCAAGGACATCACCTCTTCCCATGACCCAACAAGTTCAGATCCTACTTCCATCTGAAAATCAAGAGCCTCTACGACAACTTCAATGACCAGATACCCGACTGCAAAACCACTTCCCTCTCCAGCAATGCCAGCCAGCCCACCAGCTCCTCCTGGACCCCAGTCACCACCGAAGACACCACTTCGACCATGATAGGCATCCACTCAGGGGCCCCTAAGGACCCCTGCCAGCTGCACATCTTCCACGGAGCTGCCACCACCATCGCTCCAGAACTACAGCACACCATCAACGCTACCTTCAAGAGCAGCATCTTTCCCGATGACTGGAAACATTTGGAAGTCAGACCGCTGCTCAAGAAGCCCTCAGCTGATCCCACGGACCTCAAGAACTACTGTCCCATCTCCCTCTTTCCCTTCATGGCAAAAGTCACTGAGAAAACCATCAATGCACAACTAAGAACATTCATCAAAGAAAACTCCATCCTAGACCCCTCCCAATCTGGATTCCACAGCAACCACAGCACCAAGACCACTCTACTTGCCACCACGGATGACATCTGCCCCCTCCTCAACCAAGTACACACTGCAGCCTTGATACTACTCGATATCTCTGCAGCTTTCAACACCGTCTCCCACCGCACACTCAATGCCAGACTCCACGACGCCGGCATACAAGGAACGACCCTCGACTGGATCCACTCATTCCTCACTGGCAGAACCCAAATAATCAGACTACCTCCCTTCCTCTCTGAACCCAAGGAAATCAACTACAGAGTACCCTAAGGATCGTCACTCAGCCCCACGCTCTTCAACATCTTCATGGCCCCTCTCGCCGCCATCGTCAGACAGCAGAGACTCAGCATAGTATCTTTTGCCAACGACACCAAGCTCATCCTCTCCCTCACCAAGGACCCCACCACCACTAGACTCAACTTCCAGGAAGGAAGGATGTTGCATCCTGGATGAGCAGCAGCTGCCTGAAGCTCAACTTGGAGAAGACGGAGGTCCTCTGACCCTACCCCCTCTGCATGATACAACACCTAGTGGCCCACCACCCTCGCAGCTCTCCTTACCCCACCGACCACACCGGAACCTCGGCATCGTACTCGCCTCCTCCCTCTCCATGACCCGACAAGTCAACGCTGTTGCCTCCAGCTGCTTCAACACCCTCTGTATCCTCCAAAAGACTTTCAAATGCATCACCTCTGAATCAAGAAAGACTGTCACCCATGCACTCATAACCAGCAGACTCGACTACGGAAACGCCCTCTACACCGGGATCAGCAAGTCTCTGCTCCACAAGCTCCAAACCATACAGAACACCGCAGCCAGACTCATACTTGGTATCACCCCACACAAACACATCACCCAACACCTGTGGAACCTTCACTGGCTCCCTGTCAAGAAGAGAGTCACATTCAAGATACCCACGCCTTCAAATGCCTCCAAAACACCGGACCCCAATACCTCAACTAAAGAGTCTCCTTCCACCGACCCAAAAGAAACCGCCGATCCGCTGACCTCGCTGAAACCCCTGGCCTCCACAGAGCCAGAACAGGTGTCAGAGCCTTCTCCTACATCATGGCCAAGACATGGAACGAGCTCTTGATTGACATCAGACTCCAACCCTCCCTGATCATCTTCAGAAGGATACTCAAGACCTGGCTTTTTGACTTAACGGAGCTGATCAACCCTTTCCCGACCCAGAGCCTTGAGACTCTCACAGGTATGTAGTGCTCTTACAATTCCCCTGATTGAATGATTGATTGATTGTCATAACGAGGAATCTTGTACATATGTGGCAACAGCACAACAAAGTTGATCCTAAAGAGGTGTACAGTCACTATCTATAGCTATTGCTCACCTTAACAACTACTAAAGTAGACTTACACAGATCTTCCTTATCCACCTAACTGCAGTCTGATAATCCTTGCAAAACTTTGACTTGGTGAAATGCTCCAACCTTTGATATGTCCTATTGTGTTTTGATAAAATACAACCATAAAGCGATTCAAAGTATTGTCCTATCGTAGTTGTTTTCTCAGAATGTTTCAAAGTAATTCAGACAGTGAATATATTTATGGCCCAATAACTAGGCACCAGACTGTATGTGTCTCTTGTTGGTTAATTTCATGGGATGTGAAATGAATACAGTTGGCATCAATTGCAGTGCAAATCACAAGGTGGATAGGCCCGAACCATGTCCAAATTCATGTTCGAAACTGAATATTTGAGTCACACATCTATGTAAGGAATTTCGCATGGTTGTGAGTGGATGCTGATAGATTTATCTATATTTCAAGACCAGATTATCTACAGAATATGCCCTGAAGAAGTCTGTTTATGTGGACAAAACGCATTGGCTGTCTTCGCAGTAACACTTGGCGCTTAGTTTTTAACAAAGAAAATAATGTCAAGAATTGGAAAACTCTGGAATTTGAATGGTACTTTTTTCACATGAAAAATATTGATTGCAATGTATTTCTATTTGTATTTTTATAGTGAATATCTATATGGCCCTTGTGTTGGGAGGAGTTTGAGTTGGATAACATGTACAGAAAAATAAGTTAGAAGACTTCCTCTTAAAATGTCTCAATATAAAAAGGGGTATTATTGGGGGAAACTTTGTAGCGCTTAATGGATTGAGAATAATGAGCTAATAAAGAAAAATACATCTTATGATGCAAATGTTAACTATGTGTTGGGGAATATGGTAACATGGAAGATAACTTTATCTTTTACACAAATCGCCCGACTAAGTGGAAAAACACCTTCCTTCTTCACTTTCAAGTCACCAAATCAGTAATTATTCCTTATGGCGGAAAAATCTCCACAACAGTCACCCCTACCTTTAAAGGGGAACTCACAATTTCTATCTTCAGAACAGGAAACATTCTCATACAAGCCACTGACCTGTACCTCACCATTTTTGATCAGCACTTCTCAACATTACTCTCCTCTCTAACTCATCAATACCATCAAACCCAATTCTCCCCACCCGACAAAAAAACTGAACCGACCCAATCTCCTTCCCCAGACGACCCACGCTACAACTCATGGACATCCTCCATCACTAGTTATAATCTCACTACCCCTATCATCACACTCCGCCCTCAAACACCCTCTATATTGGCCTCAAACGATACCACCAGGTCCAGCAAACGTACAGTTAATAAACACAGCAAGTCTGATCCTGAGCTAGGCAGAATGGACTCAAACAACATTCTTTCTGTGACTGAACCCACTACAGGCACCCCCCCTTGACTTCAGGAGAGCCGACTCTACCCTCACAAATTATCCTCAACTCCATTACTGTCCCTACTCCGCCTGCCCAAACCATCTCCATTACCAACGGCACCGATTATCCCTCGGACAATGACCTCCCTCTAGCCACTGCTCCCTCCCCTCCGACTCACCAACACTTGCCCAAACTGCCCCCACTTCTAATCACACTGCCAAACACCTGGAAACAAACTTCGTGCTTACCATTGCTCTCTCCCCTCCCCTGGACCCAAGACCCACAACACCTTCTTCCAACCTCTTGACCGGAAGCAACAACGACCTGACTCCTCACGTCCAATCTATCCCTGCTCCTAACCTCAATGATGCCACTCAATCCCACAACCTAATTCACTCTCCTTCCACAGACCTTAGTCATACGCTGCTCCCGACGAAGACAACATGCCCTTTCAGCACACTTTCCCAGCTACAGACCCGAATGGAGCAGAAAATAGACTCCCTAGTGGCAGATATCCTACACCTACAACAAAGCCTTCCCAACCGGATTAAGCCTCCTTGCTCACACACAGTCGGTAACTACACACCTTCCCCCATTTCAACCTCTTCCAAGGCCCAACTTGGCACCCCAAGGCCCACCAATCCTATGAGGAATCAGGCACATCGTCCCAGCCGAGCTCTCCAATCCATTTCAGAACGAGAAGCAGATGATATCAACGACTCTTACCTCGAAATTAGCCAGAACTCCCTAGACCTGTCCTCTCGCCCAGACCCCCTCAGTACACTCTTATGCATACAGCACACACCACCACTGAGGCGCCCCGGCCTCTATCAAGCATGCTCCTCAACTGTAGATCAGCAGTACAACACGCCACAGATATTGCTGAAGTTATACTCGCGGAAGAAATAGACATCCCATTCCTCACAGAATCCTGGCTCAATGACCACTCTACCCCCATCCTTGACCTTCTCACCCCCTCAGGCTACAACTTCATCAGACACGATAGACTAATCAAAACAGGTGGCAGCCTAGCTATCATCCATAAAGAAGGAATACAGTTTACCAGATTAAAATCCACAGAATACCTGACTCTTGAGTATCTAGGTGTTGAACTTACAGCCAAAGGCAACACGCCCATCAAATTTCACACCATCTACCAACCTCCTGGTGAACGTACCCTCTTTGCCGAAGAACTAACCGATCTAATAACTTGTTTCTCCCTAACAGACACGGAAGGCGTGTTCCTGGGTGACTTCAAAATCGACTGGAACAAACCAGAAGACTCTACAACCCAAAACCTCTCCAACCTGCTTGAAATTACCAACATCAAACAATTCTGCAATGAACCAACACACATCAAAGGAGCAACTCTGGATTCGATCATCACGAAAAATGACCTGGTCTCTTTGAGATCGGTTCTCCCGTTGACTGGTCTGACCACCACCTCATACTGTTTAATATTGACTCACAAGTCATAAACCAGCCAAAACGACCTGACAAACCTAAGCACCGGACCAGGAACATCAAAGGAGTCCCCATAACTGATCTACAACACCAGCCTTCCAATTTGACGGCCGATGACCTCACAGACCACTTTAATTTCAAAATGACAGAGGTGTTAGATCAAGTAGCACCACTCAAACTCAAACATTTGAGATCTACCAAATCTAAATCTTGGTTCAATGTAGATCTTAATAACGAAAGAAGACAACGCAGATAATCAGAACGGACTTGGAGACTAAACACTTAGACTCTTCACCTAGCTCAACTTCGATAAACCCGGTCGGCATATAAAAAACACATTTTTAGAGATAAGGCCACTTTCTTCCGAAGCCTACTAGACCAGGCGAAGAATAGACCTAGAGGACTCTTCAACATTGTGAAAAGTCAAACAAACAGAACACCCCCACAAGAAATAAAAGCCTCCAAAAATCGATGCGAAGAAATCGCCAGCTTCTTCACAGGAAAGTCAAAAAAATTGAGCAATCCTTCATTCACACCTCAAATCCTCCCTCCCTTGCAACCTGCCCCCCTTTAGCCACCCCTGACCAAACAGTTTGAAATCTTACCATGGACAACCAGACCTGCTTCCAACTGAAAAATGACGCTAATTGGTCGATCTTCGAACCCATGTCGAAAATCGAAGTCTTCAATAAAATTTCAAGCTTAAAACCTTCTTCCCACACTATGGACCCCCTCCCAGCCACAATAGTAAAAAAAACTCAACAACATCATTGCCCCTTTCTGGACAAAAATCATCAACTCCTCTCTCACATCAGGTTGTGTCCCAGACTCCCTTCAGCTAGGACAAATCACACCTATACTCAAGTAACCAGGGGCCGACGAGCTCAACAACCTCAGACCCATCTCCAACCTTCCATTCATAGCTAAAACATTGGAGAAGTGCGATCTTCAACAATTTAACAAACATATTGACAACTTCACCCTCCTGGACACCTTTCAGTTGGGTTTCAGGATAGGTTGTAGCACCAAAACAGTGATGCTCAATATTGCAGATGATATCCACAGAGCCTTAGATGAAGGTGAAGCCTGCCTCGGAGGCGCTAGGGGGCGCACAGCGGAATGGGTGGGTGAGTTCGCAGCTCCGCCGGACGGCTGAGATCATGGCGCCCTAAGACCGTCAAAATGCCCGCTACCACCGCCCAAAGCTGGCCGACAGGCGTATGAAGACAGCGTGCATGAGATGTGCAAAGACCTAGTGCCAGAAATGAACGATTGCAGCTAAACGGTGGCGTTTTCCGCTCCGGAGCTCGGGAGTGAACAAGATGGCGCCCGTCGCTCTCCCCTGATCGCACGACCTACTGGCGACATTCTGACCACCAGCGCTCGCCTGAGCATATTGATCGGAGCGGCATGTTATGACGTCGCAGCGACACGGATACGGCTGCCCTGTCGAGCTGAGGGGCCTACGTGGCGGCAACTCGGTGTGGCCAAGACCTTGCGAAAACAACATGGCGGCTCTCACAGGTGCAGTAGCGGTGGTGGATTGCTGAGCATCAGCGGAGCGCCCACCACGATCAATCGCCATCAGGGACTGGTGTCCACCTCCCGCCTTGGTGCCGGGTGCGACTGCAGTGGACCTTGGTCACGCTCTGCTAATGATCTGATGCAAAATATTTATAAAGGGGGTTTACCCAGTTAGAAATACGGGGACCTGGGTTATCAATGCGTAATGGGAAGGGGTCCCAGTATTTAGGAAAACATTTAACCAAAAGGATGAAACATACTCAAACAAACATAAATTCAGTCCGCATTGTTTAATTCACAATGGGATGATACATAGAATGTGTAAACTTTTCACAATGATTAAACCGTAGTTATTTGTAGTGCCCCAAAGGGAAGGACAGGGGGGTAATGTGAAATAGTGCTGGGAATAGGTGAGGGAAAGTGCAAGGATTCGTACGTGATGGTAAAATCAGTAATTCACACTTGGTTTACAGGGTTACAACATCTGTACCATAAAACATGACCACCCGGTTCATGTAACTTGTTTTAACACAGAAATCATACTCCTAATGTTCCATGAATGAAAATAGTGTGGTGTGGAGTTGACAATGAAGAACCGTAAGTTGTCGACGTTTCGACCCTCTGGCGTGCAGATATTAATGTTAAACTTGCGGTGGGGTCTTCATCAGGACCAGGGTGTGGGGGACACGTAACCTATTTAGAATGCAAATATATGTATTAAAATTACGGGCAAGTATCCCTAAACTATTTCAAAAAACGATGCATACCATCCACAAAAATGGAAAGTCACGCCTAAACTGGCGGGGACAGGATAATTATCTATCTGCGAAAGTCATGGCATTTAGTTAACTCTAGTTGAAGTATAAATGTGATTTAAAGAGTGAAAAATCAAAAAGTCAAAAACATAAGGAGATGGGCCTGATCCGCACTAGTGGACAGGTCAGCATTCACTAGGAAATATTAATAAAATCACCGGAATAACCCGAATGCAAAAGTGAGGCACAGGGTACGTTCCAAAGAGGTATATACTTTAGTATACTTGATGCCGTTAATCAGGGAGAACATATCAGATTGAGACTTACCACGGGTGTGGTATACACAGGACCCGATATGGTGAAGATTCAGGGTCTCTTTGAGGATAATCTAATGAAAATACATTAAAGGACGGAATTCAGAGATGGGGCCGTGCTTGGAAACGCATCTATTAATTAAGCACATGGTGAGTAACTCACCGTAGTATAGCCGAGGTGTTACTGGTATGTTAGAAGATCGGAGGGGTTCCTGGTACCACCGGTACTGTGCTGTCTAACAAAATGAGACAATTACACTCATTAGAAAGCTCATAAAAACATCAACCGGTCTAACTAATTGGTTTGAAAGGGACCGAGTCAGACAACTCACCAGCAAGCCGTCTTCAGGACACGTCCCGCGGGGATCGTATTCTAGGGAGATCGAGTGAATCTAGACATAAAGAAAGGTGCAGGGGCATTAGCGTAAAAATGCCTGCACGGGTAGTCTAAAAGATCGTAGGAGCCCTCAGGAGTCGGGGAAGCCCGCTTACCGGTTTAAGGAGTGAATCCGGTTCCCGACGCTGCTCTCAATGGAAATGACGAGGCAGTGTTCCGGGCATCGGATTGTTACCAAGGAGACAGGGTCACGTGGTAACTGACTGCAGCCGTGGACACAGTGGAAAGACTCCCAAGACTAAGTGGAGTAGTGTTAAAAATCCGTTCTCACGGTGTCGTATGGAGTCAGTTCAGGACATATCAAAGGTGTACTGCCCTCATGTAATAGGAGCAATAAACCAACAAGCTGGAGTCACTAATTATTAAGGCTTGATGGTGTACTAAAGTGAGCGGTCTATATGATATCTACATGTCAAATTAGATTAACTAATCATACCGCGTTGTGACAATCCTTCATATGGCATACATTGTTTAATGCCATATGGTTAATAAAATGTAACAATGCTATGGACCCAAGCAGTATATAATTATGACAAATGCACAGTTTTTTTTTAAACGCTCAAAGGGCGGCATAGCCTAACATAACAAGGTGCGGACCAACATACCTCGTCACAGTCTTCAAGGTAACCAGATGGATATCGTGTGTTACCTTTATAAAGTGGACTAATATATCAGGTTTGGGTGCCGGATTGCCGCCTACTTAATCTTTTTAGTGTGATAAGTGCTCAACATTGTGCTGGGTAATAAGACTGGTTCGTCATTACTAATGACCATACATAAAAGGTGGAGTCTTAAACACACTGTGATATTATGGATGTCATATCGTACATATAGTGGTGTACCTCTCCCATGAGGGTAAAAGACCACATAGTAGAGCCAATTGTTACTCAGTTGGGCTTGAGAATACTCAATAACACAGATCGTAGAGTTGTCAGTACTACCTGTTTATGATGTACACTAACCATAACTTCATACAGATGGCGTACCTCACACATGTGGGTAAAGGACATCTGTGCTATGAAAACAATTGACTTCAAGATAAGGTAGCTAGTTGGGAGAAAGAACTGTCCTGTTCATTGAGCCCAGATTCAATTGAGTCAAAAGTGAACATCCATCTTAGTTCTCGGGTGTTGAGGATGTTTGAAATGTTCCCCCCCCGGGGGCCAAGTTTGGCTTTTTCAATAATTACCCACTTTAAGCTCTCAGGTGAATGTCCGGCTGCTGAGAAGTGGTCAACCAAGGGTGCGCCTGGTACTTGACATCGGATTCTACTCATATGTTGGAGTATCCGCACCTTTGCTTTTTGCTGAGTCTGGCCAATGTATATCAGTTGACATGGGCAAATAATGGCGTAGAACACTGCCTCGTCATTTCCATGAGAGCAGCGTCGGGAACCGGATTCACTCCTTAAACCGGTAAGCGGGCTTCCCCGACTCCTGAGGGCTCCTACGATCTTTTAGACTACCCGTGCAGGCATTTTTACGCTAATGCCCCTGCACCTTTCTTTATGTCTAGATTCACTCGATCTCCCTAGAATACGATCCCCGCGGGACGTGTCCTGAAGACGGCTTGCTGGTGAGTTGTCTGACTCGGTCCCTTTCAAACCAATTAGTTAGACCGGTTGATGTTTTTATGAGCTTTCTAATGAGTGTAATTGTCTCATTTTGTTAGACAGCACAGTACCGGTGGTACCAGGAACCCCTCCGATCTTCTAACATACCAGTAACACCTCGGCTATACTACGGTGAGTTACTCACCATGTGCTTAATTCATGGGTACTCACAAACTTTCTCTAAGGGGCCAAATTTACAGTGTAGTTTGTGGCCGAGGGCCGCACCGGTGGGGGCGTGGTCAGTGAGAGAGGGGGCGGGTCTAGAGACAAAAAAAACTGTGACCATGAGGTTGAACACAGGCCCTGGCAGCGGATGTCTTTGTCCACTGAGCCACCAGACTGAGCATACACACATATCTCTCTCTCTGTCTCCCTCCCTCTCTCTCTTTCTCTTCCTCCCACCCTCTCTCTATTTCTCTACCTCCCTCTCACTCTCTCTCTCCGTCCCTCCCTCTCTCGTCTCCCTCACTCCCTCTGTCTCCCTCACTCTCTCTGTCTCCCTCACTCTCTCTGTCTCCCTCACTCTCTCTGTCTCCCTCCCTCCCTCTCTGTCTCCCTCCCTCCCTCTGTCTCCCTCCTTCTCTCTGTCTCCTTCCCTCTCTCTGTCTCCCTTTCTCTGTCTCCCTCCCTTTCTCTAACTGTCTCCCTCCCTCTCTCTCCCTGTCTTCCTCTCTCTCTCCCTCTCACCCTCTTTCTCCCTCCCTCCCTCCCTTTGTCTCCCACCCTCCTTATGCCTCTTCCTCCCTCCCCTCCCCTGTCTCTCCCTCTCTCTCCCTCCCCGACTCTCTTTCCCTCCCTCGCCTTCCCCTGACTCACCCTCTCTCCCTCCCTCTCCCTCCCCTGACTCTCTTCCTCCCTCCCCTCACACTCCTTCCCTCCCCTCACACTCCCTCCCTCTGTCTCTCCCTCCCTCGCCCTCCCCTCACACTCCCTCCCTCTGTCTCTCCCTCCCTCGCCCTCCCCTCACTCTCCCTCCCTCTGTCTCTCCCTCCCTCGCCCTCCCCTGACTCTCATTCTCCCTCTCCCTCACCCTGCCTCTCCCTCCCTCCCTCCCTCTCCCCTGACTCTCCCTCTCTCTCCCTCCCCTGACTCTCCCTCTCTCTACCTCCCTCCCTCCCCTCACTCTCCCTCCCTCCCCTCACACTCCCTCCCTCTGTCTCTCCCTCTCCCTCCCTCGCCCTCCCCTCACTCTCCCTCCCTCTGTCTCTCCCTCCCTCGCCCTCCCCTCACTCTCCCTCCCTCTGTCTCTCCCTCCCTCGCCCTCCTCTGACTCTCACTCTCCCTCTCCCTCACCCTGCCCTGGCTCTCCCTCCCTCCCTCTCACCGACTCTCCCTCCCCTGACTCTCCCTCTCTCTACCTCCCTCCCCTCACTCTCCCTCCCTCCCTCCCCTCACACTCCCTCCCTCTGTCTCTCCCTCCCTCGCCCTCCCCTGACTCTCACTCTCCCTCTCCCTCACCCTGCCCTGGCTCTCCCTCCCTCCCTCCCTCCCTCTCTCTCCTGTGACTCTCCCTCTCTCTCCCTCCCCTGACTCTCCCTCTCTCTACCTCCCTCACCCCCCTGGCTCTCCCTCTGTCTCCCTTCCCTGACTCTCCCTCTCTCGCCCTCACTCTCCCTTCCTCAACCTCCCCTGACTCTCCCTCCCTCTGTCTCTCCCTCCCTCTGTCTCACCCTCCCCTGAATCTCCCCCTCCCTCTCTCACTCCCTCCCTCGCCCTCCCCTAACTCTCTCACTCCCTCAACCTCCCCTGACTCTCCCTCCCTCTGTCTCTCCCTCCCTCGCCCTCTCTCTCCATCTCTGTCTCCCTATCTCTGTCTAGGCAAGGTGTATTAATTCTATTAGAAATATCACGAAAAGCAAGAGCTATTTGCTGCACACATCGAACCACCTTCCCCAGCCTTCCCAAAATCTGCAGCACATTATTAGTGACTCCCTAATGTAGAGGGTGCACGAGAGCTGGCTGGACCACTGCAGCAGAGATCAGGTGTAATCCGGAGGGCAGAGATTCCAAATAAGGCTGGGCTGATTCAGACTTTCATCCCTTCAGTGTCGATAAAACAAATGCTACTCGAGGCTGCGCAGAGTGATCTCCAAGTGGCTCGGTTCAATCGGTCACGGGGTTTGTCCTGATCACTGTAATTGTCCAACAATCCCCCACCTCCCCCACCCTCCTCTGTGGCAGCCCGGGATGAGTCAGCTTGCCTGGCACGCACACAGCCGGAGCACTTCACAGGTCTTTAAAAGACCATTAAATCGTTAATGAGGCTTTGTTCTGTTTCACCTCTTCTGAGGCCCCTGCAGCTCCACTCTATGGCTGGAATTTCCCAGCCCCCCTAGAGCAGAGCCTCTCCGAGTCAGGCTGCATCAACCACCGGTGTTTACTAAAACTCTTGAATTTTTTTTTTTTAAATTGGTACATGTCTGCAAGGTCCGGCGGGCCGCCAAGGAAGGCTTGCCGGGCCGCCACCGGCCCGCGGGCCGTACTATGAGTACCCCTGGCTTAATTAATAGATGCGTTTCCAAGCACGGCCCCATCTCTGAATTCCGTCCTTTAATGTATTTTCATTAGATTATCCTCAAAGAGACCCTGAATCTTCACCATATCGGGTCCTGTGTATACCACACCCGTGGTAAGTCTCAATCTGATATGTTCTCCCTGATTAACGGCATCAAGTATACTAAAGTATATACCTCTTTGGAACGTACCCTGTGCCTCACTTTTGCATTCGGGTTATTCCGGTGATTTTATTAATATTTCCTAGTGAATGCTGACCTGTCCACTAGTGCGGATCAGGCCCATCTCCTTATGTTTTTGACTTTTTGACTTTTTGATTTTTCACTCTTTAAATCACATTTATACTTCAACTAGAGTTAACTAAATGCCATGACTTTCGCAGATAGATAATTATCCTGTCCCCGCCAGTTTAGGCGTGACTTTCCATTTTTGTGGATGGTATGCATCGTTTTTTGAAATAGTTTAGGGATACTTGCCCGTAATTTTAATACATATATTTGCATTCTAAATAGGTTACGTGTCCCCCACACCCTGGTCCTGATGAAGACCCCACCGCAAGTTTAACATTAATATCTGCACGCTAGAGGGTCGAAACGTCGACAACTTACGGTTCTTCATTGTCAACTCCACACCACACTATTTTCATTCATGGAACATTAGGAGTATGATTTCTGTGTTAAAACAAGTTACATGAACCGGGTGGTCATGTTTTATGGTACAGATGTTGTAACCCTGTAAACCAAGTGTGAATTACTGATTTTACCATCACGTACGAATCCTTGCACTTTCCCTCACCTATTCCCAGCACTATTTCACATTACCCCCCTGTCCTTCCCTTTGGGGCACTACAAATAACTACGGTTTAATCATTGTGAAAAGTTTACACATTCTATGTATCATCCCATTGTGAACAATGCGGACTGAATTTATGTTTGAATGATCTGATGCGGCAGTGGGTGCAGCTTTGGCCGGGCGCGAGGAGACGCTCGTGGGCGCCATTTCCGGATCTCTGCCCTCACCTCACATGAGCTGCGCATACGAAGGCTTTGTGCTCGGTGTCCCCCTGTACTAGCAGATATCCACCGCGGAAGTGCAAGAGGTGCACGGCCTCACCACGGCGACAGGCAACAGGATAATGCGCTCTACGCCGCGGTTCAGGGCACCGCTCACGCCATCTTCAGCGACAATGGGGAAGCCGGAGAAGCAACAACAAAAGTTATCCTTCGAAGCGAAGAAATCGTCGAAAGCTACGGACGTGGGGTCTCCTGCAATGAACGACACACAGAGCGACCAGGAGGCAGGCAGCAACATGGAGAAGATCCTCTTGGCCATCCAGTCGAATCTACAGGACATCAATGGGAAACTGGACAATCTCACATATAGAATGGATGGAATGACGGCCAAGTTGGAGAAACACGGGGAGAGGCTGGACACTGCAGAAACGAGAATATCGGGGGTTGAGGACGAATCCCATGCCACCACTGCCAAATGCGCGGCCATGGAGAAAGTGTTGGAAGTGATAAAGGCGAGAGAGGAGGATTTGGAAGCGCGTTCGAGGCGCAACAACGTGCGCATAGCGGGACTACCGGAATCCACCAACACCGGGAAAATGGAGCAGTACGTCAAGAAATTGTGTAGGGACGTGTTTGGCGAAGACTCTTTCTCACACATTTTTGTTATTGAGCGTGCACATAGATCCCTTGCGCCCCGACCACCGCCGGGAGCCTCGCCAAGGCCGATTGTGGCCAGAGTTTTGAATTACCGGGACAGAGACACCATCTTGAGGTTGGCGAGGGAGAAGGGGCCTATCACTCATCAAGGCAATAAACTGGAATTCTTTCCGGACCACACAGTAGCGGTACAGCAAGCACGCAAGGAATACTCGGCGGTAAAGGCCAAGATTCGTGAGCTTCAGGTACTTTACTCTATGCTTTACCCAGCTCGTCTTCGGGTACAGTGGGAGGGTAAACCGTTGATTCTGGCGAGCCCGAAGATGGCACAGGACTTTGTGAAACGAGTCTTCGCACAGAGAAAAGCTGAGGCACGTAACGGACAACAAGCCGACTCTGACTGAGCTGGAGAGGTCGTCGTATACCTTCTGCTGACTGTGAGTATATAACGGCTGGCCCCCACGTGGTCTCCCTGAGGCCCTGTCGGCAGCGCAGGCCTATATGGACTAATGGCGGAACTGATGTTAAACTCTGGGATTATCACTGCCTATGCATCACATGCATATTGACTTTTTGATATGACTTGTGCCTTGTATAAACTGCGGGGTGGGACGATGTTGTGCTGGGTCCTGTGGGTTATGCCTTCCTATCGGGCGGACTTCCCTGCTCGGGGACATATCAAAATGGCGCCCACATCACTCGATCATTAGCCCCAGTGCATGGTCTTGCCTGCTCTTCCTAGAGGAGGGGCTGCCTGTGAACACTACTTGAGAATGATCTGCCCGGTGGTGGGCTACCCTGTTATTTTTCTGCATTGCTTATAGGACTTAGTACTAATTGTTCTGAGGGATGGTGACGGGTTGGGGGAGCGGGGACTTGCGGGTGTGTCACGGACCAGAGCACGCTGCCCGCCTATTGATCATGTTTCTGACATCAGCTATGTTCTGCACTGTTGACTAGTTAACCGGGTACATGCGCTATCAGCTTGTTATCAGGGCCTAGGAATGGTTCCTTCCTGGAACGGACTATGCATCGCCTAGCGGTCATTTGCAGTTTATTTATTTTTTCTCTCGCACATGAGGGCTTCGAGGGTCTGGGGTGTTGAGTATGGTAACGTGTCTTTTTATAAACAGCGAGAACGCCGTCCGCACTCAATAGCTTGAGTGCAGAGTTGTGCCCCCGGCGGACCTCCACTAGGGAGTTCCCCAAAAAAGTTCTACGGGTTGGTTCGGATGTTTGGCCCTGACATGGTTTTGAGGGCGTTGGGGAGGGAAGACTGGCTTCGGCATGTTTGGGTTGCTGGAGTGGGAGGGGGTGGGGGGGATATGTTGTATGTTGCGGTTCTGAGACCTTTGCAGACAACTCTTGTCCATCATGTGTTTATGCACGATCTGGTACACATTGTACCACATTTCACTACCCTTGGCCAACCCTCACATACCCCCAGGGAGTCGAATACTGTGTCGCGCTTATGTACACTACCACCGCACCGATGACGCGGAGACAGGCTCACTCACCTGACATGCATATCAACCTCTTGACATGGAATGTGAGAGGACTAACACAGCCCAGAAAAATTAGGAGAGTGTTTGCATATTTGACCAGACACCACATTGATGTTGCTTTTTTACAGGAAACACACATCGCTCCCAACACGCATCAGTCTATTGGTCTTAAGTGGGCTGAATCTGTCTATGTCGCGACATACTCATCCTACTCCAGGGGAGTAATGATACTGTTGAGGAAGCGTCTCAATTTCAAAGTCTCACAGACACTGCATGATCCGGGAGGCAGATACGTTCTCATATCAGGTACGCTACAGGGTGTGGCACTGACTTTGCTTAATGTGTACGGCCCTAATGTGGACTCGCCTGGTTTTTTCCGCGAGTTGGGGGGACATCTACAACAATTCACACACACTAAGATCTTGTGCGGGGGGGACTGGAACGTGACCCTCACTGATGAGTTGGATCGCTCAGCACACTCCACCGAGTCACACAAACAGGCCAGAACACAGCTTCACAACATACTAGCAGATGTGGGACTGACGGACATATGGAGGCATAACTATCCAAGGGACACGGGGGCTACACACATTTCTGCGTGCCATAACAGTTGGTCGCGGCTGGATTACTGGTTGGGCGCAGAAGACATTGTACATTGGTCTAGCGGCATGAAGGTGCTTCCCAGAACGCTGTCGGACCATAACCCGGTTTTGTTAACGCTGACGATCCCAGGTCATGTTCCATCTCCTCATCATTGGAGATTTAACTCACGGGCCTTAACTGACATTGTATACGCTGACACTATTCATAAAGCTATCAAGGATTATTTCCTGCTTAACGAACCAACGACAGATGACCCATGCCTCTTGTGGGAAGCCTTTAAGGCGACTATAAGGGGGGTTTGCATGAGCACCACCTTTGGAATCCTTAAAGACCTTAGGCATCAAATTAAGAAATGTGACACACAGTTGAGGGATTTGGAACGGGAATATGAAACTACTCGAGACCCTACGATACTGGGACGACTGCGTACATTACACACGGAACATCAATCGTTGGTAGATGATGAGATCAAATATATCGATAAACGACACATGGCTAGACGATTTGGGGAGGGTGGCAGACCGGGAGGGCTGCTGGCGGCCAAAATATGTGATGGGAAGAAACACACCGCAGTGCTGGGTATAAAAGCTGAGAATGATGTCATCTTGACACAGCCGGCGGATATTTTGCGTGGCTTTGTGTCCTCCTTTAGCACACTGTATGCTTGGCAGCCGATTGCACCCACAGAGGACATCAACGAGTACCTCAGGGATGTGGCTATTGCGTGGTTATCTGATCGTCAGAGGGAATATCTGGTGGCGCCCATTACGGAGGACGAGGTCGTGGAAGTGATAAAAGCGCTTCCGAATGGCAAGGCGCAAGGCCCAGATGGCTACACAGCCGAATTTTATAAACATTACGTGGACATACTGGCTCCCAGGCTGATGGAGATGTACGGGGCGGCATTCGACAAAGGTGAACTTCCCCCCACACTTCGTGAAGCAGTCATTATAGCCCTATTGAAACCCTCTAAAGACCCCACCCAATGTGACTCTTATAGGCCACTGTCATTGATTAATGTCGACTCCAAAATCCTGGCAAAACTCTTGGCCATGAGACTAAAGCCATTGATGACCAACTTGGTTTTGCCTGATCAGGCGGGTTTCGTACCGACCCGATCCACGTCTCACAATACCAGAACACTGTTCGCTCTGGCCCATTATCTACACCCCCAGAAGAAAGCGGTTGCAGTTTTATTAGACGCAGCAAAGGCGTTCGATTCGATCGAATGGAGGTACCTCATCACTGCACTGCATCGCATGGGCTTCCCGAAACGGTTTGTCCAGTGGGTGTCCCTCTTATATACTAACCCCAGAGCCAGGGTCCGGATTAACGGGCACCTGTCCGGCGAGTTCGCGGTGGAGCGCGGCACCAGGCAAGGCTGTCCGCTCTCCCCTCTGATATTCGCTCTGGCACTGGAACCGTTGGCGTGTATTATAACACATCTGCCCTACACTTCCCCGCCCGTCCGCTACACATTTCGTTTTACGCGGATGACATGGTTCTTTATGTGAGGGATCCGCATGTCCACCTCAATCAACTTCTGCGAGAGTACATCAAATTCGGTGGTCACTCGGGGCTTACGATAAATTGGTCTAAGTCCTCCATTATTCCCCTTACGGATTCTATGACTCCCATCGATGTTGACTACCCCTTGGAGTGGCAGTCCGACCCGGTGCGATACCTGGGGGTGCAATTTCATAGAGACTCGGAAGTAGTGCTGCGTGCGAATTATGGCGTTACTATTTCCGCGCTGGAGGACAAAGTGAAACGCTGGATACAGCTGCCACTATCTCTGGCTGACCGTATCGCCATAGTCAAGATGAATGTGTTGCCCAAACTACTGTACCTCTTCTCCAACATCCCTATCACTCCACCTAGTGAGGTGTTCCGAAGACTCAAGTCGTTGACACTGCAACTCATTTGGGCAGGGAAACAAGCACGGATTGACCTCCAGACTTTAACGCTCCCGTACACCAAAGGGGGTTTTGGGGTGCCGGATTTCAGGCTCTATTACTTGTGCGCACAGGCGCAATATGCAGCATATTGGTTCCATATGGTGCCGTATTTGACCCACACAGCCATTGAAGAGGGAGATGCGGCCCCAATCCCTCTGAATGCGGTACTGTCACACAAACGCCCGCCGTTGCACACACGGGACATCATCACACAGTAGACACCACCATCAAGGCATGGCATGAACTTGGGAGGCTGGCACACAAACTACCACTCTATACTCGTAACATGCCACTGCATGATCACGCAGCGCTATCTGTCACTTGTGAGAAGGTGGGGATGTCGTTACTACAGAGGGTGGGCATTGCGCAGATGGGTGATCTGTTTCAGGAGGGCAGATTCGTGGAGGTGGAGGATTTACAGTACATACACAACAAGACACAAATGTTCTCCTTCACGTACTACAGACTAAAGAGAGCACTGATGGAACTGTACCCCACTTTTCCGGAAGAACCGGCTGTATTAGATACACTGCAGCTTCTCATTGCTTCACAGGATCTGTCCCACCTGACTTCGAGGTTGTACTATGCTGCACAGGCTGACATCCCACGAACCACGGACAAGGCCAGAAATAGGTGGGACTTGGTGCTCGATGACCCACTGACGGAGAAGGAATGGGAACAGGCTTGCGCGCTTACACAAATCCTGACTCCTAACGGTAACCTCAAAATCATACACTACAAGTATCTTCATCAGGCCTACTACACCCCGGCGCGTATGGGTAGATTTGGCATGAGGGAGGACACCGGGTGCAAAAGGTGCGGTGCCGAAGGCGCTGATTTTATTCATTTAGCCTGGGGTTGTTCTGCAATACAGAAATACTGGTCAGAGGTAACTACTACACTTACAACGATGGTGGGGGCTGAGGTGCATTGCACGATTCGTTGCTGCTTACTGGGCATTCTGCCACAACTTAAATCATCCAGGCGTAAATTCTGTGCGATTGTCCTGCTGTTGGCCAAGAGACAAGTGTCCCAGTGCTGGCACTCTACACAGGTGCCCACTACTAAAAAGTGGTTCGTGGATATGTCAAGCTGCAGGGACAGACTACAGACATATGAAGAAAGTTTGCCTGCCAGCTCTAGGCCCAAAGACTTCTGGTCCTACTTTACTGACTATTTGGTCACGTTGGAGTCTGACACGGAATGATAAGTAACACAGTGTGGATGGGTGTGCGGGGGATTGTTATGGGTAGGGGTTGGGGTGGGGGGGTGATCTGGGTGCATGGATCAAAGTTATTCCACTACGCTACTTGAACGGGACGATTAGTATGCGTGGGTCTCATGTTTGGGGAGTTCTTTGTTATTGTTTACAGTGTATGTTTTAATACACTAACAAAATTACCATAAAATAGGCTCATTTATGTGCTTCACGCTGCCGGACAGAAGTTGTCGGCTGAATGGCTGTGTATAATACATGTTGAACAAGCACTTTATTTGGATTGCAGCCGGCCCCAGGGTTGTAGGCTCCTGGCTGTGTAACTCTCTGATGATGTGAATAAAGGTCTACCAAAAAAAAAAAAGGTGAAGCCTGCCTCCTCAGCCTGATTGACTTATCAGCGGCATTTGACACAGTAAACCATTGAGATTCACTTGAGACTCTAAAGAGCCAATGAGGCATTAATGGCACAGTACTAGAATTGTTCTCTTCCTTCCTTCAGCACCGTTCGCAACAGATTAAAACCAACTCCTGACTCTCTGTACAAACACAAGTCAAACTTGGAGTCCCGCAAGGATCGTTCCTATCACCATCCCTATTCAATCTCTTCATGGAACCCACTGCAAATATTCTGAAACAAGCAGGGATTCATTACCACCTATATGCTGATGACACACAAATATACTACAAAATCAAATCGCCCAGTGACGTCTCACACCTCAATGTCACGCTAACCAAGATCCAAACCTAGTTTAACGCAAACCACTTAAAACTAAACCCGGACAAAATGGATTTAATACTGTTCTCTCTAAAAAGTAACCACCAACTTATTCAAGTCTGGCTCAAGGAGCTTGATGCTCTAAACTGCTCCCTCATCCTATCCGACTCAATAAAGTCACTAAGCATTACCCTGGACAAGAACTTGCCAATGAAGGACCACTACAAAAACTCTGCAAAAAGTGAGCTTCACTCTCTGAAACACCTCAAGAAAATTAAACCTTTCATTCATCAAGATGATCTCAAGACAATTGTACAATCCCTAGTCCTTTCTAAACTGGACTATGGAAACTCCATCCTAACAGGGTCACCTAAAGCTCATCTAGCCCAATAAGGTCAGTCCTTAACATGGCAGCCCTACTTATAACTGGTGTAAAAAGATTTTAACACATCTCACCAACCTTCAACACACTCAACTGGCTTCCCATGGAAGGTAGATGTATTTAGAAACTGGCCTGCATCACACACAAGGCCCTTCACACCCAATCCCCAATCTACCTAAACAGCAAACTAGTAAAAGCAGGAAAATCCAGAACTCTGAGAAGCACCAACTCTCTTCTTATCATCCCTACGGAGCTGAAAAAGAAAACGACCCAGTGCCGGTCCTTCTCTAGCAACGTACCCAGGATGTGGAATGCACTCCCTATTGACCTCAGATGCAACCCCTCCTTCTCTTGCCTCAAAAAGGACCTGAAACTCTTTCTCCTCAACCAATACTTTACTGACCAAGGCAACCATCCTAGGCATCAATAACCTAATGTACTCCCCACTCACTTTGTCCTTCAAGGATGGTGGTTTTCTGACTGTATCAGCCACCGGCGTCCTTCTCCCCTCACTGGATACATAAGTATTTTGTCTTTGCTCTTATCTTTATTCATCCCCATGTCCTGCGATGTTATGCAATCTTTTCTTTTCCTTTGTGTATGTAAAGCGCTCTGATACCCACGGGTCTAGCTAGAGCTATATAAAACTTTATAAATTAATACATATTGTAAAATAATCCATCCCCTTCACCCATGAAGCAAATCAAGAACAACATGTTTATAACATAATCAAATTTGGAATTTGTCTTTCTTTTGGGTTAATTGTCCTGGGTATAAATATTTTTATCCCTCTGATATATTCTTCCTGTAATGGTCTAACATTCCTTCGTTTCTAGGTTCCTTGCACTCCACTACGGTAAACAAAATGCAAAAGCACTTTCCCTAATGGTCACTTTGCAAATATTTGCACTGTAGTCTGCGTCCTGCAGACACTGCTAATTATCTCTGATGCGAATGGCTTAAGGACGGTGTAGATCAACTAACAACACTTTAAGATCTAACTTCTGCAATAGTGATATTAACATGTGTTCAATAAGCAGGTATGGTTTTGTTCAGTGCCTTAAGCTTTATTTTCATTTTACACCATTTATCAACTCAGAGTGATAGTGCACAACTATGGTAATTGGTGAAGAAGACCGAATGTGTGTAAAGAAAAAATGCTGTCGGGCAAACAGTGTTGTTACATTCTAACTAAAATATATTTGCAGCAAAGAAAAAAGTATGAAGTGCAAGAAAAAACACATGAATGGGCAAGGTGAGAAAAATTGACAGGTGAAAATGTGAAGGATATGGGGGCAAGCTGAAAGGATATGTGGTAGACAGGGAGGACCTGGGATAAAACAAAAAAGTCAAATACCAAGATGGAATGGCAAGAAGTAAGGGGCACGAGAGAGACAAGAATAACTTACGTGGGGCAAGAAGAGAGAATATGGAACAAGAAAAAAAGAATATGAGGGTGAAGAGCGGCACCCGGGAGGAATGCATGGAGCAAGAATAAAGAGAATTTTAAAAAATTTTAATAACTTGATTTAAGAAGAAAGGACCTGCGTGAAACCAAATGAAATGAGAAATAAAATCATTGACAAAACCAATAGATTTGGCTTGGTTCAGCTGTAGGCATTAGTGTTTTAATGAAGGTATATTCTGTGATATGTTTGGATGCAGAAAAGAAAACACATATTGATCTGTATGAACACAGACAGCCCAAAGATGCCAACACACACACACGCATTCACAGATGGTTGTTGTTTAAATGTATAGTTGGACTGCTTGATAGTTTTAAAAGGGGTTAAGTAGATGGTTGGATGGTCCCAGTTCAATAACTGGATAATGCAACTGTGGATGAACATTTGATGTTAGGTTGATGGTGGACCTACAGGAGTGTTTTCATAACCTGAGACCTAGATGTGGTGGAGGGTCTAAACCATTGTGGAACTCCACCATCCATCCTATTCTGTTGACAACATGTTAAGAAGAATTCCATGGTCTATGGTGCCTAATGCTGCAGATACATTCAGCAGAATCAGAAGACATACGTCCTTATCCATACAGCAGCATCAAGGATTTGAAGGGTGGCTATCTGCGGGCTATATTTTGGTCAGAACCCTTATGGCTAAGAATGAAGAGCTTTGATGTTTCTGTGCGTGAAAACAGTTGTGTAGAGGCAATTTTGTCTGGTAGTTCACTTAGGAAGAGACGTTTTAGTTGGTGTTGTCGTCCCATTGTAAAAAGGAGATTCCCTCCTTTATTCAGACCTCACTCTAGTGCTACTACATAAAGACAGAAAAAGGCAAGGATTGAGCCTTGACAATATCATGTGAGATTTTGTAGGACTTGGAGAAGAAATAGCCAATCTGATGTATTCGGATCTCTATGTTACTTAACAATTCACTGGGTGCTTCTGTAGGATTTCTACAAGGATTTTGTGGGCAACTTTGTGAAAAACTGCAGCAAGATCAAGGGGTGTGGGTGATATCAGTGAAATATGTGATTGAAGGAGTGTGAGCCAGATGTTTTGTAGATAGTCAGTATACTTGGAGGCATGCGTCAGTATTAACTTCTGTAACAACTGTGGGAGCTTTTGGTGCCTTCTGGGTAACAAACTATGCAGCGAAGATATGGAGTCCCATGCCCAAGAATTGGAAAAGTCCTTCCCGATGTCAGACAAGCTGATATATAGCGCACATTGCCGATTATGGTAACCTCACATAGTACGTTATTATGCCTCAAAGTTTTTGAGTTCTTTGAGAGGAAGCATTGCATATTGGTCCAGAGTGGTACATCTTATGTAAAAACAAAGTAGGTCAGTTTTAACAGAACCCAATCTGAGACTATGTATTTGTAACTGATTAAGTTGTTCAGGGTAGCTGTCAGGCCTCTGTGTTTGAAGCATGTGAGTGCATGTTTTCATAAGCTAAGGGTGAAAATGATTTCTGAGATTCTCTCATCTGCATCCTGGTGTTGGATGTGATATGGCACTCTTTGTTTTATGATCATATTAAGGTTACAAGCAAATTGTGTAGTGTTTGGATCTTGACAAAACGATTCAATATGGGAGAGCTGTAATATCAATCAGCACATAGAGGTAAAAGCATTTTAAGATGCCCCTTCATGTATAAAAGGTGAGCATGGGTGTGACATTTTTAATGACAGCACATTGAAGGAAACATCAGCATGAGTGTGGAAAATGTTTAGGAATAGAAATCATGGATATGAGCAGTAACGCACTTTGGTGCAAAGCCTCATAGATGTTCTAAATCACCAATGGTGCAACATCAACATGGGTGAGGGTAACTCTTATAGGAGCACAGATCACAGTTAGGAGCAGAAAACTTGACATCACATTCTCCATCGGTGCAACATTAACTGGAATGCGAAAAAAATTCTGAGTGCACACATTTAAATGCAAAAAAACATTGAGGTACAAAATTAGCATTCGTCCGGTCTCAGCATAAGTGCAGGGCTACCACTTGTGCAAAACACATTTGAATGAATATTAAACTTATAAAATGCTAACTTTGCCCAAGGGCTTCTAGGATCTATATCAGGAACAGAATACAGACATAAAATGACATGCTCAGACTGAAGTCTGTGTGAAAAGCCAGGTCTTCAAAGCCTTACGGAAGAAAGAGTGTGAGACCTGACCAGAGAGATCTTCAGGGAGGGAGTACCACCATCCAGCGAGAGACTGCCTGCATACAAATATTAAAATTAATGGCAGAGTCCCTAATACTGTGAGTGATGGATACCTTTATTTGGGTGTTGTCAGCATAAGACAACACCTCCAGCCCAAGGGATCTCACCACCTTCGCCAGCGGAGCCACATAGATATTAAAAAGTGACGGGCACAAGGAGGAGCCCTGAGGAACTCCACCTGACAGGGAGTTTGAAGCCAAGTAGAATTGGCCCATTTTCACTGTCTGTGCCTGATAACTAAGAAAGGATGCGAAAAGCCCCAAGGCCGAGCACCCGATCCCTATCTCCCTGAGACATTCAACCAGCCTTAGAGGAGATAGGGTATCAAAAGCTGCGGTAAGGTTAAGTAGGACCAGCAATGTGGTGTGCCCTCCATCCACCGGAGTACAGATGTTATTAAATACAGCAGTTAATGCTGTTTCCGTACTATGGTGGCTTCTAAAGCCATGTTGTGAACCATCAAGTATCTGGTGATCCTTTAGGCAGCCACTAAGATGGGAATTTAAACAGGTTTCCAAAATCTTGGCTGGGACTGGTAGCAAAGAAATCGGACGATAATTCTTCAATTCTGTACGGTCCAATTAAGGCTTTTTTAAGAGTGGCTTAACCACTGCAGTCTTCCAAGGGTAGGATACTGCCCCTTTAAGATCGCTATGTTCAGTACAGCGGTATGGTGGGGAACAATAACATAGCTGCCAATTTTTAGCACCTTCAGGGGGCAATAGTCCAGGGGAGAGCCAGACGAAACTCCTTCTAATAACCGGTCCGTAACATCTGGTGACATACAAGGGAAAGTGAGTAGCCTGGATGTCTCCTCCATAATTGCACCATCATTAAGGTGGAATGTAAGCTGAGCTGGTAACCCCACTCTATAGTTGGACGCCTCCAACACGGAGTATATGTCTGTGATTTTGCTATGGAAGAAATCTGAAATTCTATCACAGAACTTCTGCGAGGTTTCCGAAGGATCTGTGACTGGGAGAGAAATGAGGGAGTTGATAACCTTAAGAGTTCTCTAGAGGATTTATTCGACTGTGTGATCTTTGAATAATATTATATCCCCTTTTCTTCCATGATAGCCGCTTTATATTCTTTCAAAAGCTGTTTATGTAGCTCTCTACCTGACGGAGCTAAATCTGTACGCCATAGCCTCTCCTGTTTACGGCACACCTGTCTGAGCTTTCTGAGAACCAGGGACTAGAGGGCTTTTTTCTTGCTGCATAGTGCTTTTTAATGGGTGCTAACGTGTCCATGACTGCTAGCAACTTTTTAGATAATTCAGCTGCTGCCAAATTTGCATCCAGGTGCCCTGAAAGCTGAAAGTTCTGAAAGAGGTTAGTGAATGCCTCCTTACTAATGAGGCTGAGATTTCTCCTTTCCTCCAATTTCCTATTTTAATCTAAAACAGTCCCTGGAGCTGAAGTCTGTAAGTTAACACCTTCGCTGCTAGGTGTTTTCCCCTCCTGTGCTGAAGAATGCAGGATGCCAGTGTTTCATGACGAGCTCAGCTCATCATCAGCACAGCTCAACCGTGCATCATGACGAGCTGAGCTCATCATGAGCATGGAAAGGGTTAAAAGGAATAGCAAAATGATCTGACCAGGCGAGAGGTATAGGCTCTCCCACCTTAATTTGTAGATCATTAGAAAAAATACCATCTAAAATATGCCCTGCACTCTGTGTGAAGCCTCAGCAGCTCAAGGTTTCTAGGAGAGTATGAGGCAGGGTCTATTTTTATCATAGGGCACCCTAGGCCCGTTCTGTCCACACCTGAAGTATTAACCCCTTACATAGGCCCTGCCTGCCTAATTTGAAGACTGTGTTAAATTGACCAGAGGGTCTGGTTTTACTACATAACAAATGCCCAGGGCCATCCTTGTCACTCAGCCAGTATGAACCTCTACGTAGGCCCTGCTGTCTTTCTGTAGGCCCTTTTGTTAAATTGAGCAGAGTTCTGTCATGTTTCTGTACAGCAGGCTCTGAGCCCGTCTGAGTCAAAATCTTGGCCAGTTTCTCTCTGTGAGGCCTTCTGCTTGAAACTGGATAGCCCCCACCCTACCCGTGTGCGCAAAGTTCACTGTCTCAAAGTTTACTGTCTCTCTCTCTCTATCCTGTCGACATATAGCACACCACATCCTGGGTCTGAACATGAGAATACAGAAGTTCCCACCACAAGATCGTCAGACCAGGGTGATGAATGAGGCAACCAAGACATTGCTATATATTTTATTCCATACATTACATATTTTCTGCTTGCCCTAAGCAATTTATGACGAGCGCTTGGCCTGAGAATATAACCTTTCACCTAGTCTATGTTCCGCATTTAGTAGGATAGACACAACACTTCTGATAAATGTGCGAACCGTGGTATAATTGACGTAGGTAGGACTGGCGTGAGATGACATTGCTGTAGGCACTTCTCACTGTATTAGAAGGTATAAAAGGACACCTCACAGACTTCTCGTCGGACTACCTCACCCGTCTGTTGGTAGATGGCAGGCAGGTGTGGGTGCTCCCCAAGAGCTCTTGTTTTTTGTTCATAAGATACAATTTAACTTGCCAATAAATTTGCTGCATATGCTATGTATGCTATTTTGTGTCCAAATTGGTGTTTTCTTATTGAGAATTTAATGTTTATATTACACTCGCAAGGCCGATTTCTTTTAGGTTCAAACGTGAGAATTCTCAGCATTTTAGATCAAATGTGCCGGCCACACAGGAGGAGGAATCGCTATCGTCCATAAAAAATCAATCCACATCTCAACCAGCTCTGACGCCAACCTCGCCAACTCTGAACACCTTCACTTCCAGATCCACATAGACCCCAAGACCACACTCAGAGGCACCCTCCTCTACAGACCACCAGGTCCCCGCGCAAAATTCAGTGAAGACATCACGGACTTCATCACTCCACACGCGCTCCCCTCCAAAGATTACATCCTTCTGGGAGACCTCAACTTTCACCTCGAAAAGAACAACGACCGCAACACCACCACCCTCGTGGACAACCTCGCCAACCTCGGACTTAAACAACTGGTCACTTCCCCCACCCACATCGCAGGTCACACACTCGACCCCATCTTCACCTCCAGCAATCATGTCTCCTTCAGCCATACTACGGATCTCCTCTGGACTGACCACAGCTGCGTTCACTTCACCTACAACAAGCCGAAACCCATCAACCACCTCCAACCAACTCTGCAAAGAAACTGGAAAAAAATCACCATCGACCAGATCTCCTCATCGCTCCTTCTAAACACCCCAGCCCACTCTTCTAACCCAGACCAAGCCGCCGCCAACTTCACCCTATGGTTATCCAACACCGCCGACACCTTAGCACCACTGAAAAAACGTCAAAGCAAACCTGGCAGCAAGAAGGCCTCATGGTTCAACGATGATCTTAAGAAGTCCAAGAAACTCTGCCGCTCCCTTGAAAAGGCCTGGAAAAAAGACCAAACCACCAGCACCAAGGACGCCTTCAAAAACGCCACCCGCTCACACCACCAACTAATCCGAAAGGCCAAGAAAACAGCATTCAAGGATCGACTAGACAACAACGCCCACAACAGCAAGGAACTCTTCAACATCGTCAAGGAATTTACCAATCCCTCGGCCAACTCCAACGACATCACCCCCTCTCAAGCCCTCTGCGACTCCCTAGCCTCATTCTTCCACAACAAAATTGCAGACATCCACAACAGCTTCGACAACCAACCCGGAGACCAACCCACCCAACCATATGATGAACATTCTCCCCCCTTGAACACCCTTAACGACTGGAACCCAATCTCCACTGAGGACACCATCCGCCTGATGAACTCCATCCACTCAGGATCCCCCTCAGACCCATGTCCTCACCACATCTTCAACAAAGCAGACTCCGTCATAGCACCGCACCTCCGAGACGTCATCAACTGCTCCTTCAACTCCGCCACCTTCCCGGAAAGCTGGAAACACGCTGAACTCACCGCCCTTCTGAAAAAACCCACAGCAGACCCCACCGAACTCAAAAATTACTGCCCCATATCACTCCTTCCTTTCCCGGCCAAAGTCATCGAGAAAGCTGTCAACAACCAGCTCGCTGCTTTCCTCGAAGCCAACAAATCCCTCGACTCCTCACAATCTGGCTTCCGAGCAAAACACAGCACTGAGACCGCCCTCATCGCAGCAACAGACGACATCCGAACTCTACTGGACAATGGAGACACAGTCGCCCTCATCCTCCTCGACCTCTCTGCAGCCTTCGACACAGTCTGCCACAGCACCCTTTTACAACGCCTCAGAAACATCGGAATACAAGGAAAAGCACTTGAATGGATCACCTCGTTCCTCACCGGAAGAACCCAGAGAGTCCGCCTTCCACCATTCAAGTCCGAGGCCACCGAAGTCATCTGTGGCGTACCACAAGGATCCTCACTCAGTCCCACCCTCTTTAACGTATACATGAGCCCCCTCGCGGCCATCGCACGCCAACACAACCTCAACATCATCTCTTACGCGGATGACACTCAACTGATCCTTTCTCTCACCAATGACCCCAGCACCGCCAAATCTAACCTACACGAAGGAATGAAAGAAGTTGCCGAATGGATGAAACACAGCCGTCTGAAACTGAACTCAGATAAAACAGAAGTCCTCATCTTAGGTACATCCCCCTCTGCATGGGACGACTCTTGGTGGCCGGAAGCCCTTGGAAAAGCACCCATCCCGACAGACCACGCACGGAACCTAGGCGTTATCCTGGATTCTTCACTTTCAATGAACAGACAAGTCAGCGCCGTATCCTCATCCTGCTTCAACATTCTTCGCATGCTCAAAAAAACATTTCGCTGGATCCCCACCGAAACCAGAAAAACAGTCACCCATGCTCTGGTCACGAGCCGACTGGACTACGGAAACACCCTCTACGCAGGGACTACCGCTAAACTCCAGAAGAAACTCCAACGAATCGAAAACGCCTCTGCCAGGATCATATTAGACATCCCGCGTAACGAACACATCTCTGGTCACCTAAAAGACCTCCACTGGCTACCCGTCAATAAGAGGATCACTTTCCGACTGCTAACCCACGCACACAAATCACTCTACGACTCTGAGGACCTCCGTTCCATTCTTGACGCCGGCGGTACTGCAGCACTGGTCCTATTGGACCTCAGTGCTGCCTTTGATACGGTGTCACATGAGGTCCTCTTGATGAGACTGGAGGAAATTGGAGTCACAGGGGCAGCCCTGGGGTGGTTTAGAGACTTCCTGTCTAACAGGTCTTTCAGAGTCTCCACCCCCCCTTACATCTCGAAGGAGCATAGCATTGGACAGGGAGTGCCGCAGGGCTCGTCCCTTAGCCCTACCCTGTTCAATGTCTATGTCCGCCCGTTAGCGGAGGTGGCCAGAAGGAATGGAATGGCTTTGGTATCATATGCAGATGATACCCAGTTGGTGGTGGCTCTGAATAACAACAGTGGTCTGGAAGCCCGTCACTTTAAACAGACACTCATCGACATCACCAACTGGATGACGGCGAACTTTCTCCAATTAAACGCCGGTAAAACCGAGATTCTCCTCTTGGGAAAAAACACCGCTTCCTGGGGAGATAACTGGTGGCCTGACATTCTGGGCTCACCCCCCAAGCCAAAAGACTGTGTTAAAAATCTAGGTGTCTGGATCGACTCGGCTCTAAAATACACCATCCACACCAAGAAAGTGGCCGCCACGTGCTTCGGCATTTTACGCAACATCAGGCCCATCCTGAAGTTCTTTGACTGCCGCACCCGCCAGCTCATCGTCCAGGCGACGATCCTTTCAAGACTGGACTATGCCAGCTCTCTCCTTTTGGGAGCGAACCTGGCCGAAACCACCAGACTGCAGAGAGTCCAGAATGCGGCTGCCAGGGCTCTGGTCGGCCTACCTCGCCACTCTTCTGTCTCAGGAACTTTAAGGAAACTGCATTGGCTCCCGGTGGGAAGAAGGATCCAGTTTAAGGCTCTATGTCTAGCCTTCAAGATCCTTAAAACCGCCTCTCCCCCACTGCTGAGTCCCCTCCTGTCTGAGTATACTCCCAGCAGATCTCTCCGCTCAGAGGGACAACATCTAGTGACCATCCCACGCACTAGACTTGCTAGAGTTGGGGGACGCTCTTTCAGCCTCCTTGCTGCCAAGCTATGGAACAGCCTGCCTGTAACCATACGGGGGATGCATGATCTTTTAGCCTTTAGGAAAGCCATCAAAACCCATCTTTTCCAATAATCCGTTTTCTTTGTGCACCTTCATTCTGCACTCTGGTCAGCTCGCAGCGCCGGGACGCCCCTTGGCTGGGGCAGCCGCGCGCTTTACAAATTCTCATAACATAACATAACATAACATCGGACCAGAATGCCTCAACTCACGACTGTCCTTCTACAGCCCCTCCCGCCAACTACGTTCTTCCAGCCAAGCCCTCGCCACTGTACCCCGCATCAACAAGACAACCATGGGAGGCAGATCCTTCTCATACCTGGCTGCTAAAACATGGAACTCACTCCCCACTCACCTTCGCCTTACCCAGAACCACCTAGCATTCAGAAAGCAACTTAAAACGTGGATATTTGACAAGTAATCCTCTTCCCCTCCCTAAGCGCCTTGAGACCCTCTGGGTATGTAGTGCGCTATATAAATTCTTTGACTTGACTTGACTTGACTTGCTTCCATTTTAAAAGTGGCTTCTGATCTGAGTGACTCTCTGTGAATGCAAGGTTGTTATATTTTATATTTTAAATACCTTTCTCTTGAAGCTGTGCCTTCTAAATACATCTGTTAAGCCTTTCGGCTTAGTTTCCATGACTCACATACCTGTTTCCTTCATTTTAGTGGGAGCGTTCCTGCACACCCTGTATCAAAATAAGGTGCCCCCTTGTCCCCTAAATTGCTCCCTCGAACATTTGGCGAAGGGGCCCCCTGGCCCCCAAAACGCTCCCTCCAACAAGTATGTGTGTCTTTACATAATGTTTTATCCAGATGGAAATTAAAATCACCCAGAAGTGTGAAATTCGACCTTTCCATGTAGGGCTTAAAAGACTACTAAAGTCCTGACTAAAGGATGCACTGGATCCAGGTATTCAATCGCATAGGATATCAGAAAAACTTTGGTGGGTTGAGTATTTATTGAAAAGTATAAGGCCTGGTAATGATCAGAAGGTGAGGTGAGTGGTTCTGTACGGCAAATAAAAGTCTCCCTATGGAGAATGCCCCACCCCCCACCTAGCCGGCCTACCCTATCCAATCTGACTAGACTATATCCAGAAGGGTTTGCTTCTACAAGATCAGGACCCAAACAGTGATTTAAGATCAAAACGAACACTTACAAACACCTTTAGATGTGAAATGACCCATTATGCAAAGACAGCAAAGACGTGTTATCACATGTAGGTGCATGATCACACAGCGCAATGAGGTCTTGCAGAGGTAATATGCTACCATTTGGTATACAAATGCTCATTAGTATGACACAGCACATTGAGGTGAACAATAGCCCTTGGGCCAACATCCAAATGAATATGGAAAAAGTTTAGAAGTACAAATCACATTGATCTGCAAAATCAGTCTTGTTGCAATTTATGTTTCAGTGCTCCTACTGACTGTGCACATTTGCACTTACATGTGATTTTCATCCTAAAAGGGATATCCTGGGTTATCCCTTTTAGGATGAAAATCACATGTAAGTGCAAATATGCACAGTCAGTAGGAGCACTGCAACATAAATTGCATTTTGGAGCAAAAATACTTAGGTGCAAATTCACCTTGATGCAGCATCAAAATGAATAGAAACACATTTTAGGCAAACATCAAATTTAGAAGCAACAACAAATATACGTTTTCTAGCACTATTGGTGCATCGTTAGCCTAAAGTTGGGAAAACCTTTAATTGGAAAAGCACATACAGGTGATTAAGCGCATTTCGGTGCAAACCCACTGTTAATGCAAAGTCAGCGGAAGTGTGGTATCACATTCATGTGCACAATCTTAAAACAGAGAGAAATGTGGGAGTAAGGTGTCACATTAGGTGTTAAAGTTGTGAGTAAGTATCACGTCACATTTAGTTGACAGCACATTGCGGTTAAAATTCGCCAGTGGAGAAACGCTAGTATGACTGCAGAAAAGATTTAGGTGCACACATTACAATTATATGCATAATCTCATGACGATACAAAGTAAGCAGGATTGTGGTATCACACTGAGGAGCAAAATCGCATTTAAGTGCAAAAACACCCCTGGTGTGTAACCTTAGCAGGGCATGGAAACACTTTCAAGCACATAAGCCATATTTAGAAGCAAACACACTTTTTAGGGCAAAATTACATTTTGGCATAAATTCAACCTCAATGCAACACCATAAGGAGTGTGAAAAAATGTTACGTGCAAAAGCATAATTTGGGGCACAGTTACACTTAGATGTATATGTACCTTCGGTGCAAAGTCAGCAGGAGCATGCTATAACACCATTTAGGGGCGGTACAAAAGGGGGTGGTGATGGACGGAGCATCTGAATCAATCAAACACTCACACCCAGTCAAAAGATCTGGGTATAATCCATCACCGTTCTTTAGCCCACTCTGCCACCCCAGTTCAGACATGGCTATATGCAAATCAGCCTGACCCTGTGCCTCATGGGAACAGTCCAGCCCGAACTGCCAAGCCATGTCTTCCCTGGACCGGAAACAAGCTTCCGAGGACCGGTTTCTGGCATTCCAGCCGTCTTCAGCCCGGCCTGCCGGTGGCGGGTTCCCCGCCATCGTAATCAGGCCCTTAATTAATATCTAACAGTGTCATCTGAGTACTACTGAATACTTTTTTTGTCTAGAGGGTCACACATCATTGTTTATTGTGGCATCAGGACCTTTCTAGCTGGTGGTGTGAGACCTGTCTACTAGCATGCACGTATATTTTTCAATCTTTTGGTTATAATGAATCTTATATGGAGTGACACTTCCTCCATCTTTATTGTTTTTATATATCCCTTTACAGTGGCCTCTGAATAGAGATACCGAAATGCATTGGGCAACAAATACATGCCTGGGAATTTAGCTTTATTTGTTAAATAGGCCAATCCATTATTATTTTTTCGAATTTTCGTGATTCTACTGATCATTCCGATAAATTATTGTATTTCCTGACATGTACATTTGTTAAAAAGTGACATCATTCATCAAATAAGCTGGTTTTCGATCTTTCTTGGCTGGTCGCCGACAAACGGTCTGGGCCTCCCCCAGCTCCGCCGAAATGCCGCCTTTGGGTGTCGGAGTCCCTCAGGGCTAAGTGCTGAGCCCGACTCTTTTTAACATCTTTATGACCCCTTTAGCCCCACTGGTGGAGTCTTTCGGGGCCCAGATCGTTTCCTATGCCGATGACACCCAGCTCCTCTTTACTTGCAGGAAAGGAGCGGATTTTGATGGAGAGAGTATCCGGGGTTGCCTTGGGGCTGTTTTTAATTGGTTCCAGCTGAACAGCCTCAATTGCAACTCGGATAAATCGGAGGTTCTTTTCTTTGGTTGCAGATCGGACCCAGACTGGCAGGAATGGTGGCCTGTGAATATGTTTCCTCCTGCAGGCTCCTCCCAGTCAGCCAAGAACCTGGGTATTAAGATCGATAATGGTTTGACACTGCGATCCTAGATTCTTGGTCTCACCGGCACCTGTTTCGGTCTGCTCCGGATGCTCCGTAAGTTTCTTCCTATACTATCGGAGGATCACAGGAAGATAACGGTTCAGGCTATAATCGGTTCGAGAATGGATTATGCCAATATTCTTTATCTCGGCCTGCCGGAGTATCTGCTGCAACGACTGCAGGTGGTCCAGAACTCGGCAGCACGGGCCATTTTTGGATTACCCGGCCGTGCTCGAACCTCGGGCCCCCTGCAGTCACTCCATTGGCTCCCCATTCGGAAGCGGATAATTTTCAAGGCCCTGACCTTGACCCACAAAGTTCTACATGCCTCAGGAGCAAAATATCTACAAAAAAGGCTAGCTTTTTATCATCCTGCTAGGTCCTTGAGATCGGGGTCTTTGTTTCTTGCCGTGGTCCCTCGTATTAAAAGGGCACGCATAGGAGGTCGTTCTTTTAGACTGCTGGCTCCGCAGCTTTGGAACACTCTGCCAGTGACACTACATAGCACTGCAAATCTACTGGCTTTTAGGAAGGGCCTTAAAACCTGGCTTTTCACTTTGTAGATAGCAATTTTGACTGTTAGTTAGGGTTTCTTCCACTTTTCTGTTTCTTTCTGTCCGTTATGTTGTGATGCAGGTTTGTAATAAAGCGCCGGGACACTCTTCTGAGTAGCCATGCGCTATACAAGACAATAAATAACATAACATAACATAATTGTCACATTGCAAGAGAAAACTGCTGTTAATGTGTAAATAAATTTAAAGCGATACAGCATTATCTGTACAAAGATTCATTTCGATATAGTCATATGCAGTGCGATCAGGTGATAAGAGACCTTTGTCACTTACAATAAAAAAGCTTTTAATTTGTGTGATAAGCAGTCACACTCTCCTGATCAGCACACCAAGTAAGCAAATCGTTACCTCACCTGGTGTAATCCTTGGATTCATTGTCATATAATAAAAGGTGTGCACAAAACACACATTACAATGTTATACCCTTAGGGTCTCCTGGAGCTGAAATTCTTCACTGTGGATTGGAGAATTAGCCCCAATTAGGCCCAATAGGAAAAGGAATGTGCCCCTCTCCCCAAAGGGAGAGGGCACCCAAAACTATTTTTTTAAATTTATATTAAAAGTTTAAAATGATATAAAAAATAAAAATATAATAATGATTTACCATATGAAAAAACAAAAATCTATAACAAATTAAAACAAACTATTAAAAAATATTTAAACTTCCTTTCACAATACAATCAGTGCCACAGTAGAAAAAGTGTTGGATAGCAAAGGGGTCGAAATAACCATTCCCACTCCAATGAGTGCAACAGTAGGGTAAGTGTTGGAAAGTGGATGAATTAAATTTACTATTCCAACTCCAGTGAGTGCAACAGTAGGGAAAGTGCTGAACCGCAAAGGGGTAAAAATGACTATTCTCACTCCAGTGAGTGCAATAGTAGGGAAAGTGTTGGATAGCGGAGGGAAACAAATTACTATTCCCACTCCAGTGAGAGCAACAGTAGGGAAAGTGTTAGATAGTGGAAGGGCAAAAATTACTATTCCCACACCAAAGAGTGCAACAGTAGGGAAAGTGTTGGCTAGCGGAGTGGTAAAAATTACTATTCTCACCCCAAAATGTGAAACAAGTGTTGGATAGCAGAGGGGCAGAAATTACTATTCCCACACTAAAGAGTACAACAGTAAGGAAAGTGTTGGATAGCGGAGGGGTAAAAATTACTACTCCAACTCCAAAAAGTGCAACAGTAGGGAAAGTGTTGGATAGCAGAGGGGTAAAAATGACTATTCCCACACCAAAGAGTGTAACAGTAGCGAAAGTGTTGGAGAGCGGAGGGGTAAAAATTACTATTCCCATTCCAAACAGTGCAACAGCAGGATTAGTGTTGAATAGCGGATGGGTAACAATTGCTATTCCCACTACACTAAATGCAACAGCAGGATAAGTGTTGGATAGCGGAGGGCTAAAAAATGTTATTCCCACTACAGTGAGTGCAACAGTAGGGAACGTGTTGGATAGTGGAAGGGTAAAAATTACCATTCCCACTCCAGTGAGTGCAACAGTAGGGAAAGTGTTGGATAACGGAGGGGTTAAAATTACTAGTCCAACTCCAGTGAGTGCACCAGTAGGGAAAGTGTTGGATAGCGGAGGGCAAAAATTACTATTCCCATCCAGTGAGAGCAACAGTAGGGAAAGTGTTAGATAGTGGAGGGGTACAAATTACTATTCCCACACCAAAGAGTTCAACAGTAGGGAAAGTGTTGGATAGCAGAGGGGTAAAAATTACTATTCCCACTCCAGTGAGTGCAACAGTAGGGAAAGTGTTGGATAGCGGAAGGGTAAAAATTACTATTCCAACTCCAGTGAATGCAACAGTAGGGAAAGTGTTGGATAGCGGAGGGAAACAAATAAGTATTCCCACTCCAGTGAGAGCAACAGTAGGGAAAGTGTTAGATAGCAAATTACTTCCCACTCCAAAAAGTGAAACAGTAGGGAAAGTGTTGAATAGCAGAGGAGTAACAATTACTATTCCCACACCACTAAATGCAATAGCAGGATAAGTGTTGGATAGCGGAGGGGTAAAAAATGTTATTCCCACTCCAGTGAGTGCAACAGTGGGGAAAGTGTTGGATAGCGGAAGGGTAGAAATTACTATTCCCACTCCAGTGAGTGCAACAGTAGGGAAAGTGTTGGATAGCGGAGGGGTACAAATTACTATTCCAACTCCAGTGATTGCAACAGCAGGGAAAGTGTTGGCTAGTGGAGGGATACAAATTACCATTCCCACGCCAGTGAGTGCAACAGTTGGGAAATGTGCTGGATAGCGGAGAGGTCAAAATTACTTTTCCCACTCCAGTGAGTGCAACATTAGGAAAAGTGTTGGATAACGATGAGACTAAAATTACTATTCACATTCAGTTAAAAATATATATATTACAATTAAACATAAATCATAAAAATAAATAAACAATATACAAAAAATGAAAAATAAAATATATTAAATATGTAAAGAGAAAACAATATGATATATAACAAAATAGTTCTTTTAAACTAGACAATATTTGCTAACAAAAAATATTTATAATACAAAAATGTATTTAGTTTATTTCCTAACCTATAACACCATACCAAAAACAAAAACCTTCAACATTTTAAATTAAATTTACTTACATAATTAACATAATTAATAATCAATAAAAAAATTATTTGGCATACCAAACTAATAAACATTGACTACACACACTTTAGCACTATAATATCCACAACACACACCTAAATTAAACTATAAAATAATAAAACACAATTAAAACTTAGTTTTAAATTAAAAACTATTACTATTAACAACTAATAATAAAGTAATTAAAATGTATTTAATACCCACCCTTTAACTATTTAAAAGTAAAAACAACACACAAAAAAATAAACAAGTATCCAAAATAAATATCAAATAATTAACATCAATTAACTATATAATAATTAATTCAACACAAATGACTTCCCACCCTTTACTCCTATTAATTATTTAACCAATTATTAATACATCAATTTAAAATAAATTACTTCCCATCCTTTACACCTGTAAACACCACAACACACACCTAAAATTAATTACACAATTACCATCATTAATTACCAATTAATACATTAACATGAATTAACAACCAATTATTAATTCATCAATTAAAAATAAATTACTTGGGTTGTAGTCTTCTCCTCCCTTATCTTGGGGGGCCTGTATCATATGTGTACCAGGTGGCATGGTGTCTCTTAGACATTTTTTATAGCGAGTGTAGAACTGTTGCTCCGATCATACATGCTGATTTTGCTGGGTTGACTGTGCGATGGGGTGTGGGGTGTTATCTGTTTTTTTGTTTAATTTTGTTGTATTTCATATGCACGTCCCTTCAATATTCCTTATCCGTTATTACATGAAAAAACTGTCAAAGTCAGGATATTGTTCATTGATAATACAGAAGCCCCTGGGTTACAGAGCTCCGCTGTATGTGCATTTGACAAATAAAATTTGTTTTTTAAAAAAAAAAAATACTTCCGAGCCTTTACAACTATAAACACCACAACACACACCTAAAATTCATTACACAATTACCATAATTACTTACCAATTAATTAATGAAACTTAATAAGCAGCAATTATTAATTAATTAAAAAGAAATTACTTTACACATTTGTTAATATAAGATCGTAATTAAACAAATAGTAATAAATAAAAAATAATCAATTGATGTAATATCATTAAATTACTTCCCACTCTATTCCCCTATAAACCCACAACGCAGTACGGAACTAAAAACACAAAAATCAAAGATTTTTTTATTTTTATAACTACTAAAAATGTAACACATATATTAAAAATACAAACAATTCTTATACAAAATACATCACATACATCACATACATATAAGATATATTCTAAAATACATAACAATAATAAAAAAACAATATTTTTAACAACTATATTTTTGCAAATTATATTAAACATTTTGAGATTTTTAAAATCAATATTATTTACCTTAAGTCAATATTCTTGACCACGATATTCTTGCTGTCGATATTTCTGAACCATGAGATTTATTACTCGATATTTGTGCAACTCAATATTGTTTACTGCCCCCAACCTCAGTAACACCCTTAAATCCAGTATTTAAGTGTTCCCCTGAACCTTGTTCTTCAGATGATTTGATGGACCAAAGAAGAAGAGGGAAGAACACCACTGTCAGACCAGAAACTGAACCGCTGCAGAC
Organism: Lissotriton vulgaris; assembly: GCF_964263255.1. Lineage (NCBI taxonomy): Eukaryota > Metazoa > Chordata > Amphibia > Caudata > Salamandridae > Lissotriton > Lissotriton vulgaris. The sequence continues at coordinate 1,331,197,416 of NC_141695.1, read as the reverse complement.
AGAACCTGGCAAGAACCCCTCCACCTATAGCTGGTTCGACAACTGGACCTGGTGTCCTTCCAGAAATCCAGCTAAGCCTCCAAGAAACCCCAGAGACCTTCCAGCCTTCACCCAATCTCCAAGAGTCCTCTTTGGGCTAGAGGCTCTATTGCCCGGCATCCGCAGGTACAACAATCACAGTGTTTGAGGACCGACACTTGATTCGACTCACCATACCAAAAGAACCCCAAGACCGCAGCGGTAGAGGACCAACACTTGTGTCGACCTGACTCTGCCAGAAGAAAGAACCGCAGCTGGATGGCAGCCTCTCCAAGACAGGCAACATCTGTGGAACTTCTCCATCCCCACGACTGCGACTGCTGGGCCGGTGGTGCGGCCCTTTCACCTACAGTGACTCGCTGACAACGATTGCAATGGTACCCGTGTTGAAAGCCTACTGACTTCCATCATCCTCAGTGCTCTCTGCTGACCGTGAGAGCAAACATCATTGCCAGTATTGACCACCACGGCATAGATATTGAACTCTGCACCTCTGTGGGCAGCCCTAGTCTCTATTGATTAGCCTTGGGTTTGGCAAATTCTGCATCCGGCCACCCAGTGCCGCTGTTGGTGCAAGGCCTGCCCTAAACTGACCCTTGCCCAGGGCTGGTCTAAAACCCCATAAGACTGGAAATGTAAGTTGTGCACTTACCTGCTGATGCATAACCCTTTTTTCCTTCCTTAGAATTGCAATGCATGCTATCTATTGAATACTCAGCCTCTACGAGTATAGATGATAATATAGTATTGATTTCAGGCACACCAGGCTCTAAGGGAACCACAAGTTGATAAGGTAATCACTTTATGGGGACAGCATGTTTTCACCTATCCTCTCTTTTTTTTCTTCAATATCACTTCATGGGGAGAGCATTTTTTTCCTCCATACCTATCAGTTTACTAGCTTTTAGTTATCTGTAAAGCCATATTCCCTTCAAGATTATCAAACTGAAGTTTAGCACCATCTTTCATTAGCTCTCAACATATATACAAGTCCCAATAGAAATGTAAATTTCCTAGTTCTTTGTTAGTCCTGAAGGCTTTTGACCATGAGGTACAAATGTTTAGAGTAAAAATTATTTCATCAGTAATAGACGTGTTGTTCTGAGCTAGCACTGAGATAATCTCTCTTCTTGTGGGCCCAGGTTAATGCTCACGGCACACCCTTCTTTTACTACATACAATGTGTCCTTGAGCTACTCCATGGTCCTGTACAAATGTTTGTCTGTCATGTAGGCGTCACTGTTTTGGATTGTCAATACCAAAGCATTTCCAAGGCCATAAGGTATTCCACTGCCTTGTGAAAGAATTACCTGCCAGGAAAGTCTACTTACGTGTAACATACAATGTGGTTCATAAAATAAAAGTAACTAAAGTAATATTTTTGCAAAACATTGGTTTGGAGTTAGTCATTCAGTGTGTGTTCCTGTCTTGGATGAGTGGGTACAACAAACACATTGACACTACCCTCTGATAAGCCTAACTGCTCAGCCCAACTACCACTAAATTAAGAATAAGGTATTATCTACTTTAACCTCTGCCATACCTTTAGGGACTTACTGGACTCTCTGCACACTATACCTATTTTTGGCATAATATAGATACAGCCGGCTTCCCACAGCATATTTCTATAGTGTGCCTAAGTCACTCGTTTCCATGGCACTTTCTGTAAGTGTCAGTAATGTAAAGGCACACAGTGTGCTGTCATCTGCCTCTCCTCCTGGTCCGCACCGACCTGTCGTGTGTTGTCGGTCTATTTTTCCTACAGGTGCAGACCATTGCCTTTCTTTGAGAATTGATAATGCACTTAATTCAATAGTGTCAGTTGGTGTCACTTTATAATGCGCCCTCAGCGTGGCTCTAAGGAATGGTCTGTTCTGTCCTCTCCTTGTCTGGTGTACAGCACAGCTCCTCTGGTGACAAATGTTGATCAATTTCTGGTATCTTCCTCTCAGGGGTTGGTGGTGCAACCCTGCACCTTTTTCCTTTAATCTATTTCAATTTCTGGTATCTTCATCTCAGGGGTTGGTGGTGCAGCCCTGCACCTTTTTCCTTTAATCTATTGAGGGCATCCTTTAACCGTCTGTGGCCCAGTCCACCTAGAAGTAAGAGAAACAGCTTTTAGTTTTCTCACAATGACTATGTCTCCAGAGTTGCTTTAGAAGGCTTCTACTTTTTGTTGTGCAGTACTAAAGGTAGAGCATGAGGCCATTTCAGGCCTGTTGCATCAGTTGTCTTTACTATTTTTTTGTATAATGGAGTTCATCCTCTCCCCCTGCCCTGAACTTTGGGGGGTGGTATGGGACATCCCATTTTCACTTTATTCCTAAACAAGCCATGTTTTGCATAACTGCGGTCTTTGAAACATTGCGCAAACATTGCAGCGTAATATTTCAATCCATTCACTGGGAAGCAGAATACATCTGCACATTCATTTTCCCTTGTGTGCATTCATCCCCCTTTGTACAATATCTGAGGGTCCATGCTGAAGCCCTGTAAGGAAAAGGAATATACTGCATAGGACCACAAGCCTTTCATCCCGGTAGACCACAATCCCCTCAACATTCAGCTCACATCCAGCATCCATCCACACTCTCTCCTCATCTGGTGTTGCAGACTAATGTGCTTCCTTCACATTAGCTTGCAATAATTGTCTCTGAAGGAGCTGAATTTTTGGAATGCTTTTTTTCATCAAAAGCACCATCTGCACTAGCTGTAACATGCTCTCTTTTGCTGCTGTGTCAGCCATGGCGATACCTCTGGCTATCTTAGTATTAGTTCATGTGTGGGCTTCACATTTTACTATCGCTATGCTGTCATGTAATCAAGATACTGCCACAGCTGTACAAAATTATGGATAACTCCAAAGGCATAACGTGAGTCAGGGTAAATGTTAACAGTTTTCCCCTCAGCTAGGATGCATGCTCTTGTTACAGCATACAGCATATCTTATTTGGTAGATGTGCCAGGTGGCAGAGCTGCACTTTCAACTATGGTGTCTGGTATTGTTATGGCATAACCTGCCTTGTAATTTGTGTCTATCAGCCTGCCGGAGGAACCATCAGTGTACCACTCAAATAGTCTGCCTTTTCTAATGCTGTCTGATCTTGATGTGGTGCCAGTTTCTACAATCTCAACATCAACATGCTTAGGGATCTCATCAGAATATCCTATTGCAGGTAATACTGTTGGCAAATTAACATTAACATTAACATGGAGTGCCAGTATTAAGTGGTGCCAGACCCTACAATACATCTCACGTATTTCCGAGGCGTCTTTGTAGCCTCATGCATTTCTGATGTGCTATTATAGCATTTTGGTGTTACGATACACCCGTCAGACAATAGTTTAATTCACGATTGATATTAACTCCACGTGCTGCAATTATCTGAGCAGGACGTTTCCGAGTTCCTTTATACATCAACCCCCAATTACTTTGTGTGGTGTCATTCACTTGGGTTTCATCAGGATAATCTACTATATTCATATTATAGGAACTTCAATCTTTCAGCATCGTCCACGTGACCCGGCTATTTATATGCTGTTATTACTTACCTCATTGGCCTTGAAAAAGTCTGTGTACTTATTCATAGTACGGACAAAACACGTGTCGGCTATCGTTTTATCATTTGGAAAATCACCTTTACGAATCAATAAAAGGAAAATATGATACAAAATACGAACTCTATCCATCTATTTGTCCTGCACACCATGAGAATTTGTTGACCTGGCTTGGATTTATTGTTGTTCAGACTTTACACTGCACTAGTCTTGCATATACTTTCATTGTAGGATTGTGCTCTCTTGACCATTTTTGCCTATATGCTTAGGGATCTCATCAGAATATCCTATTGCAGGTAATACTGTTGGCAAATTAACAGGTGGGCATCTTTTCACTATGACATTACAGTTAGACAATCAAGGAAACCTCATAACCTGTGTGCCTGCCAGCAGAAAAACATTGTGTCGCTCCAGATGACAACAACAACTGTACCAAATGTGGCACCTAGACAAAACAAGTATAGTCCAACACAATGGGAGCCGTCCTCTCTACCATCACAGCTGCTGACACCCAGTCACTGCTGAAGGCAAAGTCACATAGTAGTATGCCACAGGTCTTGTTTCCATAGATGTCAGCACCCCATTTGCGGGACCAAGGAAGGCTTGGGTCTATTCACTATCTGGCCTAGACCACTCTAATTTAAGAAACAACAACAGGATGGCCAGATGGATTAGTACATTATATTCTCACCACACGTAGCCAATAATAGTGGGCAAACTTTTCATTTAGTACTTTTTTACTGATTTCATTATTTTTTCAAAAACCATTTAAATATATCCAGACATAAAACATACACAAATAGTGACATTCACATGTAACACTGTAGTAGAAATATACTTTTTTTTTACAAACAATATAACTGAAAAACATTCATATAAACACCATATATAACAAAGGGAATGAAGGGATGCCTCTAGTCATTAAGGTCATGGGGCACCAGTCCTAATAACATGGAAACAAACAAACGGCCATTTTACTCTTTTATATAGGCCTGCTTGTTTGACTATGCTGGAACTATTTTAATTGATTACAAGGGTCTGATGGTAGGGGAAAGGTGTCCTAAATTATAATCCTGTAACACCCTTCCTAAGTCCTGTTCCAGTACAGGGTCAACGCGCTTCGAACCCGGACTTTGTTTGAGGGTTCTCCTCATGACGTCGACTCGACGATGACCTTCACTGTGGGACATAGAAATAAATATATAGTTGGTGTAAGGAAAACATAATCTAATTTGACTCATTCTGACTCACACACCATCAAATTTCACCTGTGTGTACCTGTGTTTCTTTAGATCTTCCCAGGGCATCTATTTTTAATTTGATGGGAAAGAAATGGCACTCTGCAACTGTATGTAAAAACAGGGACAGCGTCAGTATTATATTTAGGAGAATTCTGACCATGCCTAAATATATACATGAAAGTCTTCAAACAAGTTCCTACCTCGCAGTGGTTTTGGTATCTTGAACTGCGATGCGAAGGGGCATACGGATGATTTGATCCTATAAACAATAGTGCATAATGTGTATCGAAAAAGTTGATAATGTGCTTCAAAAGCGTGTCAGTATTGTTTAAATGTCAATATTATATCTGATGGCGTACCTGCAGGCCTCTTAATGGTGAAAATCGTCTCAGGTCGGGTCTGCTCATAGTCTTTTAGCCATACGATCGCGTTTATGTTTCTTCGCGCTCGTGGAACTGTATCTGAAGGTATACAACATTTACAACGCGAGCGTTACAACAAAGTACCATTACCACGCGGTTATAACAACGAAAGTTGTCACAACGAATTGCGCTGGGTGGCGCTCAAGGATAATAAATCATTTAATTTACTATCCCAACACCTTCCCTACTATCCACGGGGACTGGTGTTGGAATAGTAAATTATATTTTTTAAATTTGCGCCCCCTCCCAACGCAAGTCGTTGTAACGACTTGCGTTGTTACAACCGCGTTGTAATGGTACGCGTTGTAAAAGTGTGCGTGGTAGTGACATACATCCGTATCTGAAATCTACAAGCGGGTTCGATTAAAATGTGGGCTTGACTAATGCGCGGATGCTAAGGGCAAAAGTTCGTGGAGAAACGTATGCGCTTACTTGAAAGAAACTCCTTCGTGTGTTTATTTCTCGCTTCGCTCGCCTCCCGACTGACGGCTTCCGTGTTAGATGTCAGCACGCATCACGTGATACTGACATGAATGCGGTGATGATATTTAAAGGCCACATTGCTTTTTAGCACTTACGGGGAACTTGGAACTTGAAGTGCGCACCTCCTGGCCGCAAGTTAATATTATTTTAGTGGTTCCCCACGGTGTGCATGGAAGATTCTAATTGTATCTGTATGTCCATGCGCCCTCATTGATTGAGCAATCCGCATATATTCTGCCACAATCTGCTTCTATATGTGTGTAAAGCAAGTTGGAGAAGCACGACATTGATTGATATTGTTCACCTTATCTTAGATTGCTCAGCTCAGACAATTCATTTAGTCCAATTAGTGCTGTATTGAATTTCATGATCAAAAACGCCTCTTTCTGTGATAGCTGCAGGTCCGGGTCTCCTCCTGCGCCAACTGCAATTTTTATTGATGACAGGATAGTCCATTTGAAGTCATTGGGACCATGATTCATTTCCATGAAGTGGGGGACTAGTGGTGCTGTCAGCACCTTATTCTTTACCCTGGACCGATGTTGAATAACGCGATGGCGCACTTCCTGTGTTGTTTTACCGATATACATTTTTTGGCAAGGGCATATGATTGCATAGACAGCATATTTAGATTTGCAATTAGTGAATTGGTCGTGTCTCCAGAACCTTGTGTCATCGTAAATAGAGTGCCTTCTACTGTGGTGTTGCAGACCGAACATGTTTCACATTTGTGGTGGCCTTTGACTGAGCTCAACCCAAAAAGCGTACTTTGAGCACCCCATTGGCAACACCACATAATTTCCAATGTCATTTTGCTCTGACACATAAAGATGTAAGGGCAGTTTGTAGACAGGTAGTCCCATACTGGCGTAGTGCACAGGGTCTCTTTCAACTTCTTGAAACAGTTTGCATATTCTTTAGTCCATAGAATGTTGTTTGGTGTACCTTTTAGTGTACAGTGTCTCACAATGACATAATCTTCAGTCAGGTAACCACTTGCAGCAATAATTCATAATCGCCAGGATGGATCATCATTGCTTTCATGGTGGACATTGGAAGCATGCCCTGAATCTATTTTATTCTGTCAGGTAACAGGCAGCGTGTTCTCTGTGATATCACATAACCTGTGTTAGACAGCTCTTTAATGCAGCGCTAGAATGTTGACAGTGAGGCTTTTGTATGCTCTCTCCTGGAGGTAGTTCAGCAGAGCTACAGTGTCTTTTTTTCACAGGCCTCAAGTGATGGAGATGCCACAAGAAGGTTATCAGCGTACTGGAAGACAAGTCTCTCTTTAGTGCCTGCACACTGACCTAGGGACTCTCAGTGAAGGAAGTGTACTGGATATCTTTTAGGGCGACTGCAAAAAGGCTCTCACTTTGTGGGTGAACTTTAATGCAAAAATCTCTGGGGAGAGAAAATCACTTTATGGGGACAGCATGTTTTCACCTATCCTCTCTTTTTTTCCCTTCAATATCACTTTATGGGGAGCGCATTTTTTTCCCTCAAACCCTCTCAGTTTACTAGCTCTAAAACCTTGTTTTTTTGCCATCTGTAAAGCCATATTCCCATCAAGTTTATCAAACTGCAGTTTAACACCATCTTTAATTATCTCTCAACATATATACAAGTCCCAATGGAAATGTAAAATCCCTAGTTCTTTGTTAGTCATGAAGGTTTTTGACCATGAGGCACAAATGTTTAGAGTAAACATTATTTCATCAGTAATAGACATGTGTTGTTCTGAGCTGGCACTAAAATAATCTCTCTTCTTGTGGGCCAAGTTTAATGCTCACGGTACGCCCTTCTTTACTACATACATTGTGTCCTTGAGCAACTCCATTGTCCTGTACAAATATTTGTCTGCCATGTAGGCGTACCATTCAGGCATTGGCCTTATGAAAAATGCAGCAGTACAGTGTATGGGCTCAGGTATTGAAGTCAACTGCACTAAATTAGTGATCAAGTCACTCCCAATGTCAGGGCTGTATTTAAATAGTTCTTGAAACATGCTATTAGCAGTAAATGCTCTATTCTAACCTGTCCTCTGGTATTTGTAAGTAAATCCCAATTATTGAAAAATACAATGTTGCAAAGATATTCCAGAGGAGGTATATCCTCAGCAAATTGGTAGGGTGCATGTATTGAATCTGCTTTTCATAAAAAGGACAGATCCTAATTGCAACACTCCCTTAGGCCAAGGCAAAGCCCAGCACTTCCCCAAGGCGAGGTAATAATACCAATCCAAAAGTATGGAATATAACCCATATAAATGTATTAATACACTACTTCAAAAAGGCAGGCTGAATGCATTAGTCATGGCAGACTCCCAAGTAACTAATGGATTATTGAAATAAACTATCAGAAAAAAATAATATATATATATATATATATATATATATATATATATATATATATATATATATATATATATATATATATATTATATGTAGTAATGAATGGAAAAGAATAGCAAAGAATGGAAAGAAATAGAAAAGGTTTGGCTAGGAACACCTCACCAATTGATTCAGCAACATACTACCAGCCCAAGCTGAGGGGAGTCCGGTTCTGTAGCCTTGGTCGGAGTTCAGTCAGGACACAAATTCCTTCGCCGTCCACAGCAATATGTCTATTCTGTGGTGAACTTCCATCTGGCCCGCGGAGACCCCTCACTTTAATACCATGTCTAACGTGAAACAAAGCTTCTAGGAAAGCCTCCCACCTTTCTCATTGGAGAAAACCGAGCTGACTCGTACCAGTCTGCGTCAAGCTCAAGACAGTGGCTGACCAAGCCTCTGTATTTTGGCTTTGAGGCGGAGTTTGTACATTCCACAGATAATATCCAGTTCACTCTGGTCAGTTAGGGGTGGGCAAACAAGTGAGGAGCAAAACATGCCCTCCACACCTTGTGAAGCACAGAAATGGCGACAGTCAAAAAAAAATGGAGTCAGTTATGCAAGTGCTGTCATGCACATAAAGAAGCTTAAAGCAGAGCAAAATTAGTAAGCAAGGTCACATGAGGTCAGGTCAAAGTCAATACCAAGCATTGGCTTGAAGCAAGATAAAGTTAGAGAGCAAGATTGACCTGAAGCCATGTCAAAGTCGATGGTAAAAGCTCATACCGAAAGGTACTGTTCTACGTCATAATTGTTCTCATTAGGCAGGTGTATATATATATATATATATATGTGAGCAAGGCACAGGGGTGCCGAAACGTCATGGAACCGACAGGCGAATAAAGATTTGAATGCCGCAAAATTTGACCGTGCTTGGTGTATCTGTGCCTGCTGTGATTGCTACGCGCGGAATATACTTTGGTATTGGATATATATATATATATATATATATATATATATATATATATATATATATATATATATATATATATATATATATATATATATATATATGATCTTTCTACAATAAGGCTAGAATAAAATGACATGTTAAAGATAGTTTAAGATGGTGATAGTTGATGGTCATCATCAGGTACTCGACCACAAGTGTGGCCCATTCATAACATTCCATCCCATGACCATCGACTAACACCATCAGCATAAATCAAGAAAAAACATTAAAAAAATACAGCAAGGATCTATAATAGTCCATCCCTCGACCAATGACTGCTATAACATATTGGTCTAAAATCAACTACCTGGGACAGAAGATAGATAAGAGATTAGGCACACACTGAATACAGCAACATAAAAATATTAGAATACATATGGCTAATAATATACCACCTAGAACAGAGCAAAGAATACCAAAATCTGGCAACCACCCAACCAACCAATCCCACCACCCCTTTTCGACATCCTGCTTGACCTCTTTAGCTAACTTGTGTAAAGCATCGATGTGGGACTGAATTGATTTAGAATGATCTGAAAGGTTAAAGCAACCCATGATCATGTTTCGAAAGCAAGTAATCAATAGCAGCTCTATTCTGCAAAATTGTTTTTCGTGTCCCTCGCACGTCTAATAAGATTTCTTTTAAAGCAATCGATGTATGATTAATATTTTTAACCATAAGACAGGCTAATTCACTAACAGCTTCAGAGTTATAAATTGCTAGTCCTGGAATTCCTACTACTGAAGCAGCTAAATTAATGTATTCAGATTTCGATAATAAATGCAATTCAGAGTTACAATGTTCGTTAAGCTGAACAGTTTCTCTCATAGTCCGAGCAAGAGATGATGGATCTAACGGGAATATCATCAAACTTAATCTAGTAAAAGCACATGGTACACCTGTGATATTTGTTGCAATATATGTATAAGCCAAATTTCCACAGGAAAACAACCACCCTACAGGCAACTTGACATGTCTGAAATGACTGGTAGCAGATACTATATTTTTCCACACCATATTGTTTTGCACATTAGCACAAGCATTGTCGTGTCTATATTGGCATAAAAGCTTTTCTTGACAAAACATAGCTGATGAACTTCTCTTAAGTTGAATTTGAGCACATTTGCCAATAATAGCCGGGTCGCAAGTTAAATTGCAACAAACATCACCTTCAGTGATGTTATATGTCAGGACCTGCGCCATACTTTTTCCGTCATTGTCATTAGCTTCGGGACAGAATCTGCAAAATTCGTAGAGCGATAGATGGGATCTCACATCATGTTCCTCTACAGCCCCGTCTGCATTCATGACATTAAAAGTCTGCAGTAATACGTTAACAGGGGTAGGCACAGTTACAAGGCATGTAGAAACAACATCTAGTGTACTCCTCATATGGACATACAGAAGTATGATCTGTTGAGCACTGTTTGCACCAAATACGTCCAGATGTTAGTCTTCTGAGTCAGCATAGCTGTCACTCTGGCCACTTCGCGGTAAGGGGCTTTTCGTCCTCCCCGGCTCCATGTGATTGCGGCCAAAAGGAGTCCAGCGAGTGCACACAGAGCACAAAAATGCCATACAGTGATCTAAAAGAACAGAAACAAAACAGGTATTACTCATTCTCGCAAATAACATTTGTCAGCCAGCACATGTTCCCATTTTTCTTGCCCCGGCTTCATAATCAGGATGACATTGTCTTTTCCAGTTGCAATGATTTCTGCCTGTTCGGGTGGTCTATTTGGAGACTCTAACCACATTTTGGCTCCTGGTTTTTTATCAGTCAAGCCAAACCCTCCTACCCCACATACAGTGAGGAGGGCTGGGGCAGTCCCCTTCTTTACTACCCTTCCGTATACTGGCATAATCACCATTGGAGCAACTCTGTCTCCAGATTGTATCACTAAGTCAGCATCTGCACCATTAAGTAGGATAACTTTAATTTCTCCTTGATAGACTGCATCAATTACACCTCCCAGCACTTAGATGCCCTTGAGAGCCAATCCAGATCAAGGAACAATCAAACCAGGGTGCCCTGGGGGTATCTGAATTCCCACTCCTGTCTCAATGAGTGTGATGTCTCTCAGTTTTAATCTGTACAACTTCAAAGCATGCAGGTCAAGACCTGCAACCTCCGGTGTCGCTCTGTACGGACCCAAAGCTCCAGGAACTGTCTCCCAATAAATTACAGTATTGGTAGCCACATGAGGCTGAATCTGCAAAGCTGGAGTTAACATTTGCATTAAAGGCATTTCTGCATTTGCTAAAGGTCTGTTATTTAAAAGTCTGTAATACTTCATTCAAATGATCTGGACAACATTTCAAAGTACCATCAGACAACTTTCTCAGTTGATCTTTCCACAGTCCATTCATACTCTCAATCAAACTCGCAGCCTGTGGGTAATACAGGATGTGAAAAATCCACTCAATATTATACTGTACACAATAGTCCTGCACCAATCTACATTTGAAATGACTTCCGTTGTCGCTTTGAATCTGTAATGGAATTCCATAGTACAAAATCAGCAAGTCTAGAGTTTTCAATGTATTCAACTGGGTAGCACGTTTACATGGAAAAGCTATCAAATATCCAGAGTATGTGTCCACAGCCGAGTACACATATTGATATCCTCTACTGAGTGGCAGCGGCCCGATTTAAGCGATTTGCCAAATCTGCACTGGTAACTTTCCTCTACCTAGCTGACCTCTCAAGATCTGTGGGTCTGATCTGTGTCGGGCATGCTGACAAACACGACACTGCAAAATAACGGTTTTAATCAAGTCTAGGGGAATATGTATCCCTCAATTTTCTGCCCACCTGCTAGTAATCTGCTCTCCAAAGTGTCTGCACTTCTGATGTACCCACTTTGCAATCCCAACCAAGTCAGAATCCTGCCTTTCCACTTCTGCCTCTGAAATCTTAGCTTTCTCATCTGTGAGGGAATTAAACCAGCGGTCAAGTGAGTCGATAGAACAATGAGCATCTACTTGGTATACGGTAACTGTACTTTGTGTCAACATGGTCCAGATCTCTTTCCATAACTCCTTGCCCCACTCCTCTTTTGCATTTATCATCCAACTATGAGCATGCCATGTGGGAAGCCAAGTTGCTAACCCATTGGCCGTGGACCACGAATCAGTATAAATATGACATTTTCCTGGCAGTTCTTGTTTCAAAGCTTGATACAAAGAATAAAGTTCTGCAAATTGGCTACTCTTTCCTTCTCCAGTAGTAGTCAACAATTTCTGGGTCACAGGATTGTATGACACCACCTTCTAGAGCCTCTTAGCTCCTACATACCTGGCTGAACCATCAGTAAACCACACATGCTTCGTGTCCTCCACGGACAATTCGCCAAATGGCTTACCCGAATTTACAGGAGATTTCTGTATCTCAGGTACATCATGCAACACCTCTGTCTCTTCCAATGGCTCCTGCACCACCTGCTCATGCAACACTGCGGTGTCTTTGGGACCTACTCAGGCCCTATCCTGTATATACCACTTCAATTTGATTACCCTGGCTTCCTGTGCATGTCCTATTCTATGAGTTTTAGAAGGACTCATCACCCACTGCATTATCGGAATCTCAGATCTCAAAATCACATCGTAGCCTAGGGTCAATTGCTCTGTATCCACTAGAGCCCAGTAGCATGCAAGTAACTGTTTTTCAAAAGGAGTGTAACTTTCTCCAGCATCTGGCAGTTTCTTTGTACAAACCCTAAAGGTACATTCGTTCTTCCCTGCTTCTGCCACAAACTCCAATTACCATACGGCCCTTACACTGTCACGTTTAGATCAACATCTCCCTCTCATACTGGCCATAAATCTAAAGCATACTGAATAGCTTATTTTGCTAATTGAAATCTGATTTGCTACTGCTCTCCCCACTCAAATGCATTTTTCTTTTGCGTAACTTTGTACAAAGGGGCCAAAATCTGACTCAAGTGAGGAATGTGTTGTCTCCAAAAACGGAACAAACCAATGAACCTCTGAGCTTCCTTTCTGTTTCGTGGCACTGCATATTCTCTAATCTTTTGTCTCACTTGGGGCACCACCTCTCTATGTCCCTGGTGCCCCTGGATACCCAAAAACTTCACTTTGAGAGGGTCCTGGTAATTTATCGGGATTGATCTCCCATCGCTTACTTTAAAAATGCTCCACAATCCTGTCCAACTGAGTTGTGCCTCTCCCTGTATCATCACATCATCAATGTAATGACAAAGCGGTACTCCAGGAATAACTGATACTTCATCTAAATGCTCTGCCACCAGCCGGTGAAAGATCGTGGGACTATGCTAGCACCCTTGAGGTAAATTCCTAAATGTCATTTGTCTACCATTCCATGAGAAACTAAATTGCTCTTGACATTCAGGGGCTATTGGCATTGAAAAGAAAGCATTGGCAATATCAACAGTCGCATACCAAGTCCCAGGGTGTTGCTGTATTTTCTCAATTAAGGTAATTGTTTCTGGGACAGCGGCAGTCAAAGGAGGTATATGCTTGTTCAATTCACGATAATCAACTGTCATACACCAAGAATAAATGAATGAATGATTACGTGCTTGTACAGCGCAAGGCTACCCAGGGGGCATCCCAGGGCTTTTAGACCGAGCACGAAACACCGCTCACTGAAAGAGGAAGGTCTTCAGCCGTTTCCTAAAGGCCAAATGGTTGGATTCCAGCCGAATGCAGTCAGGGAGCTGATTCCAAAGTTTGGCTGCGTGAAATGAGAAACGACGGCCACCCATACGCCTCCGCTTGACCCTAGGGACTATCAGAAGGTTTTTATGGTTCGATCTAAGAGATCGAGGGATCTGATGGTAAAGAAACATGGGGCGTAGAAGGGCCGGGCCATTGTCGATGGTTGACTTGTGAACCATACACATGGCCTTGAAGCGGATCCTCTCCTGCACCGGCAACCAGTGCTGAGCTTGCAGTGCCGCCTTAGCAGAACTAGATTTAGGGACATCCATGAGGAGTCGGGTTGCACAGTTCTGGACAGACTGAAAATTTTAATAGTACGTAATGGTGCACCCAAATAGACTGCGTTCGCGTAGTCCAAATGGGACAGTATGAGTGTCTGGACCAGAAGGCGTCTAGCCTTGGGGGGAAGTAATGAGCACTTTTGTGCACGGGCCACACAGGATTATTCCGAGCAGTAGTGATTGGGGCACCACCCCTGCCTCTATCTAGTCCTGAATAGTTGCACTACTCTCTTCATGCCCACCTGGAATTCTATACTGTTTCAAATGAATTACCTTTGTAGCCTGTGGCAACTTCATTGGGGGAATTTTCAAAAGGCCTACTATCACAGCGCTAACTGAAATGTACTTCTTTGATCCAAATAAAAAGATATTCCCTTCAAAATATCAATTCCAATAATATATTCAGAAAGGAGCACAATTAATACAGTATATTCTCTTTTTTTTACTCTCCCTATTTTCATGTGGACTTTTTTCTGTACTGCTGGTGTCTCTTTACCACCTAAACCTGTAATGGTGAAATACTGTCCTTTAAACTTTTTCTGATTTCCATATTTCAAAGTGGCCTCCGGTTCGGTATCTATTAAGGCTTGGGCCCTCTGAATATTATGATGTTTCCAGTGAATTCCTATATCAACATAAGCTCTATTATCTTTGCAAGCCCATCTCTTCACCGGAGCTTGATCTATTTCTCAATCTTCCTTGTATCTGTTCTTTGCCCAGGTCAAATCCGGGTACATTCCTTCATATCTTTTAGGAATTAATTCCTCCTCTCTCCTTTCCTCAATGAGCCAGTCGCTTTCTGAGTCTCTCTCAACCTTCCTGCTTGAGCGGAAATGGTTTTCCCCCTCCTTCTCCTGCTCTTCGCTCTCACCCTCGTCTGACTGTCTTTGCGCTTTATTTTGTTTATTCACTCTCCTGCTTTCTTGCTTTTTATCCAGACTTCTTTTTTGGTACATCTGCCACATACTTGTGGTAGTTGTTCCCTCTATCTGTTCTTTCTCCTCACCATCTTTTAACAGAGCCATAAACATATCTCTCCCAGACAGCCTGTTATTGTCTGTACGAGTCTAAGACCTGGAAGTTCTCTCTGTTTTCATCCATTCCCCCAATTCTCCTAATTCATGAACTGCCTCAACCACCTGCGCCATGGTATTATCAGTCTGATTCATTAGCATACTCATCATCACCTGTTTGTATGCAGGAGGAGCAGTACCAGTTATCCTGTTTCACACAGATGCATTCAACAACCCATCCATTGACCTATGTGGGGGGCGTGGCTTGCACGCTGAGGGTGATGGCGGCGTGAGCCCGGAGCTCCGCGCCTATTCCCCAACCTAATCCTGCCTGCTGCTGTGGAGAGCCCGGCGCTGTGCCTGGAACTCATCGGGCCGAGCGTGGGCGTCGCTGGAGAGACAGCGGAGCGATTGAGGGGCCGCTGAGGGGACCGACCTCCGCCGCACTGCAGAGCCGCCGGAGCCAAGCCGACAGACCGCCCAAAATGGCGACCGTAGCGACGGACCCGAGAAGCCCGGCTGCCTAACCTGTGGGCCGGCACCTGGGGGCACGGCCGGGACCCGCCGCGGACCAAAACCGGAGAGGAGGCGCCCCTTCCCCCCCCCCCCCCCCCGGGGGCCCTGAGGAGCTCTCTCCCGAGGAGCAGCGGAGCGGCCGCGAGCGAGCAGCCCGGGAAGGCTGCGGGAAGAGCGCTGCGCGCTGCGGACACCCTGAGGCCTGACGGACGCGGCGGGAGCCCGGCGCACCGGAGGAAACCTGCACGCTCCCCCCCCTCCCCCCCCTGAACTGTGAGGTGAGCCGCAAAGCGGAGCGACACGGAGGGGGGGTTGAGAGAGGAAGCCTAACGTCCAGGGGCGCCCTGATTGTCCGTGAGGGAGGCAAGCACGCCAGGGAGTGCTTAGAACTGCCTACTGGAGGGCCACGAACGCTGGTGAACCTTGGGCCCTGAATAGTGGCGGACGGCTGCTGGGAGTGAGCCTACCCTTGGCGGCGCTGAGCAGTTGGAGCTGCACCACCCACGGCCTGGTGCCCCACGCACGCACCCCCTAGAGGCTGTCCCCTGCCCGGAGACACTGGCTGCCAACGCTGAAGGCCTAAACAGGGAGGGCGGCCTGGCTCTGGGAGTGCTAGCGCCACGCTAGCGGAGCAGTGAGACGAGTGGGTGCTGCACCGAGCCCCGAGACCACGCGCGGGCCACTATGGGGAAGACTAAAGGCAAGCAAGAGGAGGCGACGGCTTCGGGAGCGGCGGAAGGGGACGTGGGGGAGCCCGCGGACCTGAAGAGGCTGCAGGATCGGATCCTGGAGGCCATCACAGCAACGAGAGAGGCGCTGCATGACGACATTGCGCAGGTGGCGTCGGGGCTCGGCCTGCTCCGAGCCGACCACGACAAGTTAAAAGACAGAGTGACGGAGACTGAAGGGGCCCTGAAAATCCTAGCTCCGGCCCACAAGACTCTCGAGGGGAAACTCACGGAGGCTCTGGACCGGATTCAGGTATTAGAGCGCCGAGCAGAGGATGCGGAAAACAGAAGCCGTCGCAGCAACGTGCGAATCGTAGGTGTGCCGGAGAGCGAAGGGGGGACGGACCTACTGGCCTACTGCGACAACTGGCTAAGGACTGTGGTGGCACCTGAGGGCTTGTCGCCCTTCTTTACCCTGGAAAGAGCTCATCGGGTCCCGTCCGGGCCTCCCAAACCAGGCCTCCCACCGAGACCTATCGTGGCTAAACTGTTGCACTACAGGGACAGGGACCTGCTGCTACAAAGGGCCCGAGACGAAGGCCCGTTCCAAATCGCGAACAGTAGGGTTACGCTGTTCCCTGACTTCACGTTCGAAACGCAAAAGCAGCGGGCCTCCTTCCTGTCGATCAAGAAAGAGCTGCGCACAGAAGGTATCCAATACTCATTGCTGTTCCCTGCCAGACTCCGAATTGTGGTGGACGACAAAACAATGTTTTTCAACCTGGCCGCAGACGCTTGGGACTGGTGGGAGTCCTACAAGGCGGGTACGGATGGCGCCAAGGTCCGAGAGGAGAAGGAAAGGGAACGGGAAAGAGCACCGGCGGGGCCGCGCCAATCGCAGAGACTGCGCAAGCGACGCCGCGGAGCCGGGAAGCCGACCGCTTCACAAACGGAAGCCGAGCGCAAAGCTGCGCTGCAAGCAGTGATCACCATTGGGAATGGGGGTGGTTCTCAGTCCACACGAGGCACGGACACAGAGACGATCGTATCGGCCTCGGGCTCGGAGTCGGACCTGTCGGGGGTCCATGATGCCAAGGATCCGGTGGTGACGCCGCAAACAGCAGAAGAAATCCTGAACATTTGACTTGGACCTGTTGGGTAAGGGGACTGGGCCTTGTGGGGGGTCCACCCGCTTAGCGGGAAAAGTTAGTTCCGGGCACGAGCGCTGGGTGACCGTTAATGCGCTGTTCTCCGTAGTGGGGGGATAGCGGCGGGCCTGGGTCATGCAGCCCCCTCTTGGGCGAGGCCTCGCTCCGCACGCCCTTAAGGCGATTGCAGCTCCGGCTGTGAACTAAATACCTGGGGGTTCTGAGTTTGGGGTGTTTGGATGGGGACTGGTATCTTGATATTGGGGCCTGTTCTGGGGGGAGGGGGAGCACCACAGTTGGGGTTTGGTGATGGGGGGATTCTGCAGACGCTGATTTTGATTTTCTTGAGGGTTGACCAGTTGGGGGGTTCTGTTTTGGGATGGGGAGGGACCATCATCCGCGGGAGTGTGAACAGGGAGGGGGAGAAGAACCGTGACTTATGGGACAATGGCTAACTCGAATGTTTTGAAATGCATGACCTGGAACGTGAGGGGACTACACACAATGCAGCGCAGGCATAAAGTGCACGCCTACCTACAGAGGAGAGGGATACACATAGCGCTCTTACAGGAGACACACATCACGAAGCAGGAAGGGGTGGCACTACAGAGGAGATGGCGAGGGCAGGTTTTCCACACCTCTTACTCGGCCTACGCAAGGGGCGCTCTGATCTGGGTGAGGGCGGGGACGCCTTTTCAAATGACTAGACAGCTGATAGATCCGGAGGGGAGATTTGTGGTAGTGGAGGGCAAGTTGCGGGGTAAAGCTATAGTCCTATGCAGCGTGTATGCCCCGAACATAGACCAATTACCCTTTTATGCGAGCTTGTCGGGGACACTGGCGCACTTCCTGGTGGGGCCGATACTCATGGGAGGGGATTTTAACTCCGTGGCGGATGTGCAACTGGATAGGTCCCACCCTCCCCTGAGAGATTCCCCGGTGTACCGCATAGCTAAGGGTAGACAGGACTGGCAGGAGAGCTGGGGATTAACCGATGCATGGAGGGCGCAGCACCCAACAGACCGAGACTACTCGTTTTACTCCGGGGTCCACGAACTCCACGTTAGGCTGGATGCGGTATTGTGCACACGAGACGTGCTGACGCAGGTTGCCTGGTCGGAATACCTGACGAGAACGGTCTCGGACCACAATCCGCTCTTGATCCACTTAGACTGGATGACGGAAAAACCTAGAGTACCAACCTGGAGGCTCCGGCCGGAGACTTTGGAAGACCCGATATTCGGAGCGGCCCTGGAGGAGGGGTTGACACAATACTTCGCCAATAACGAGGGCTCCACGGGCTCTAGAGCAGTGGAATGGGATGCCTTCAAAGTGGTAGTGAGAGGGCAGTGCATCACACAGTTCGTAGGCACGAGGCGGGTGCTACTGACCGACCTAGAGAGGGCAGATGCCAAGCTGAGGGCAGCGGAGAGGGACCGACCAGGCAGGCCGGAGCTGCAGGACACGGTGAGCTCGGCCAGGGAGGCGGTAGCGGCTGAAGTAGAAAGACTACGGGCTTACGATTACCGAGCATACATGCTGCGATCTCATGTAGAAGGCGACCGATCGGGCACTCTGCTGGCATGGCTCTCCAACCCCACGAAACGCTGCTCCCCTATCTTGCAACTTGCCGGGGAGGGGGGTACTTTGTCCTACACCCAGTCGGCCATAGTGGACGGCTTTCAGCGATACTATGAGACGCTGTATAGTAGCACCCCGGGCGACCGGGAAATGGAGGTGGAGGCTTTCCTGGACGACCTTACCCTACCGCGCCTAGAAGACGAGCAGGCGACGGACTTGGGAAAGGACATCGACTTAGGGGAAATCCGAACAGCTATCAAGTCCATGGCCCGTAATAAGACGCCGGGTATAGATGGCCTGCCCATCGAGTTTTATGGCAAATATGTTGACGCCTTAGCGCCGCGGCTTCTGGCTGTGTACAAAGAGGCAAGGACCGCGGGTCGCCTCCCCCCATCGATGCGGGAAGCGATAGTCATCCCACTACTAAAACCTGGCAGAGAAGGTAGTAGTCCGGCCTCCTATAGGCCGCTCTCGATGCTCACGGCCGACTATAAAATCTTGAGCTCTATCCTAGCATCGAGACTCCTACCGCACATGACCGCCCTGATCCACGAGGACCAGAACGGCTTTATCCCTACCCGGAACACGACACTGAACATTAGACGGCTTATCCGACTCATGGAAGAACTGCGGGAGGGGAATGGAACTCCACTTGCCCTCTCGGTCGACATAGAGAAAGCGTTCGATAGCCTGGAGTGGGATTATCTATATGCAGTTATGGCGCGCTTCGGGCTGGGCGCAGGATATATCCGGTGGACGCAAGTGCTTTACACGGCGGCCGTAGCGAGGGTGCGGGTTGGATCCCTGGTGTCCCACCAATACCCAGTGGAGAGGGGCACCCGGCAGGGTTGCTCTCTGTCCCCGCTGCTGTTCGCTTTAGCGATCGAACCGCTGGCTGTGGAAGCCCGCAGGGGGCGATACTTCGCAGGCGTGCTAACTAACGACGGGCGACAGTTTATCTCGCTGTACGCCGATGATCTCCTGCTGTTCCTGGACAACGACGCGACTGAGCTTGAGGGGGCGGAGGAGCTGCTAGGACGTTTTGCCGACCTCTCGGGCCTCAGAGTTAACTGGGCGAAGACGAGCCTCTTCCCACTGAGGGAGGACGCGGCCCGCCCAGAACACAGGCCGCTGCTTCATTGGGAGCCGACCTGTCTCCACTATCTTGGAGTATACGTCTACCACACAGCGACGGCTTTATTCGAGGGCAATGTGGAGAGATGCGTCAGGGGGCTGAAGGGTAGCATGGCGTTCTGGGCCACACTCCCGCTATCCATTGCTGGTAGGATAGCGCTGCTGAAAATGGTGGCCCTCCCGCGGCTGCTATATTTCTTCCGAACGCTTCCGATCTGGATCCCCAGCTCCTTTTTCCGCCGACTTCGCTCCCAGCTCACTTCATTCCTATGGGGGACGGGCAGATGTAGAGTGGCGCTGGCGACACTCACCCGCCCGAAAGATGAGGGCGGCTTGGCGTTCCCAGACTACGAGCTCTATTATCTCGCTGCCCAATTGCAGATCTTCACGCAAGAGGTGGCTCGAGTTTACCGCGGCCCGGAGGATAAACGACAGCGGGGCACGCCACGACACGTACTAGCCTATATTGCGCTAGGACAGAAACTCGCCACCCGGGATCTGTCCCTTGAACAGGATACATTCCGGCGGTGCTGGAATAGGGCACAGAAGCGGGCGGGGATTCAGCACCCCTATGCCCCGGAGATGCCACTGGGCATGCTGACAGCATTGCCCCATGGAGGCGACTGGTCCCACCTGCAGCAGTGGGAGGAGATAGGCATACAGGTGGTAGGGGACCTCTTCGAAAACGGGGAGCTCCTCCCGTACTCGGCCCTCCGGGAACGCTTTGACCTCCCACGCGGGGGCTTTCTCCTTCATGCTGCTGTGACGCGAGCAATGCAGAAGCACTGGGGACTGGGACTGGCGGAGCCGGAGACGGCCATGGCGTGCCAATACACCATGATGGCGGCGGGAACGGTGAAAGCGGTATCGTGCTTATACAACAGAATGCTCCACGAGCACCTGCCGCCTCTTGATGCACTAAAACTCAAATGGGAAACTGACCTGGGTAAACCCATCCCAGACACGACGTGGGCGCAGCTGGTGAGGAGGGCGCGCAATAGCACGAGGAATGCTCGTTTTCAAGTTATCCATTATTACATACTGCACAGGGCGTACATGACCCCTGGGAGAATCCTGAGATATTTTGGCGCGACTGAAGCGAGGTGCCCCCGCTGCGCGGCAGATGGAGCCGAGCTGGTGCATATGCTCTGGTCATGCCCGGCCCTATCAGACTATTGGCGAGCCGTGGGGGAATCCATGAACGAGGTGACGGACCGGACTGTTGACTTTGATGCAGCGGCGTGCATCCTGCATTGGTTTCCACACACCCCCAAAAACAAGCTCTCGAGCAAGTTCATAGATATGGGATTGATGGTCGCCAAGCGGGAGATAACCAGAAACTGGAAGGCTAGGGCGAGCCCGACGTATAGGAGGTGGTACAATGAATTCCTGAAGTGGGCGGCCTGTGATAGCACGCATAGGTATCAGATGGCGCGCAGAACAGCCAATGAAAGAGCGCTGGAACAAGCAACGGCCTGGGAGGTAATGGTACAAGGCCTCAGGGATAGTGAGATAGAGGATGACGGGGAGGACCTAGACGTGGCAGGGGTCAGCATAGTACAATAATCTGGTGTTAAAAGGACCGAGGGAGGTGAAAGCCTGGAACCCGAGGTTAGAGTTACACAACGGGAGATTCCCGAGCGGATGATGGGAGGGGAGGAGGGAACAGGGGGGGGAGGGATAAGGGGTTTGGGGACTGAGGGGCGAGTTGGGGGGGGAGTTCGGGGTTTCATTAAGGCGAGGACGGAAAAGTAGGCACACACACGAATCCGAGTCCATACTCCTGAGGAAGAACAACCAGGCATGGGGGTGCGAATTTACTGCCGCCGCCCGGCCCCCAGGATGTGGGCCTGCAGGCTGTGTACACGAGAAATGGAGGAACCTGACTATAGCACTGTGAATGATGCTGAATATGTGCAACTATTGGCCTGTGTAAAGTGTGTCTACAATAAAAATTACTTTAAAAAAAAAAATCCATTGACCTATGTGTGTGATCCAGAAAAATAGAAGTTTTCATCACTTCCTCCCTAAGCCTCTGTATAGCATCTCTCAAAGTATACCAAGGTTTATCATTCGCTGGCCAATATGACTCTGTCGGGTATTTATGACTACATCCAACCACAGCCAACTGCAACAAGCTAATTTGATCATTGTCACTGTAATTCCTAAACTGCTCCTGCACTGTAGAATCTGACCTAAGTGTACAGAATGTCAGTGCGTCTGCATGGTCTAACATCACGCCAGCAGCACCCAGATCAAACAACGGAACCATCCACGTAAGTAGAGATTTTCCAGGTTTATAAAGAAATCTGTCTGAAATGTCATTAATCTCCTTCTGAGTAAAATCCTCCATACTGTTCATCGTAACCCCCCGGGAAATTTGGGATATCCTGTGTCTTTTGACGATAAATGGGTTGAGCTTGAATCACTTTGTGTCCCACTAACTCACCCTTCTTCCCAGCCTGGTTACACTCGTCAACTTTATCACATTCTCCACTAGAGTCCAAAAACTCAGAGGAATCTCAAATATTTCCATCCCAACATTTCAGGGTCCCAGTCAATTCCAACCTTTGCAATAGCTAAGCGCATTTTCTTATTATTAACTCTTCCTCTTCTATTCCTTAACTTATATTTTGCAATATGAACTGCAGCTTTTTCAGCTAGAGTCTGATAGGTTTCCAGCTTATCTAGCAATAATTTATTCTGACAAGTTAACATTGTAGAGGTATTCTTGGTTTCAACACACTGTTTCTCTAATTTCTCACACTCACTTTGTAGTTAAACATACTTCTCATGCATGAGTCTATAACATTTAGGAGATTCCAACCCCTTCTTCCTAATGTAGAGAGTTCTTCTCCTTTTTTCACAGGCACTCTTTGGAAACACGCAACCACTTGGGCTGGCTCAACGTCAGCCAAACACACACTCCAATTCTCACTCAATCCAGCATAATTAGCCCACTTGTGGGCAAGCACCCCATATGGGGCCATTTCCCTACCTGGAATCTCAATTGGTATCTGGGAGTCCGTCTTTGATTCTCAAGAAAACATAATTCTTCCCCTTAATAGACTACGGCAACGCACTGTATTTAGGAGCTGGGGTTACTCAACTGGTTAAACTACAATCAATTCAAAACGCGGCAGCCAGAGTGTTGCTTAATTTACCTAAACATCATCCTACATCTTACGCGTTAAAACAACTCCACCGGCTCCCGGTACAGCGGCGTATTGAGTTTAAATCACTCTGCCTGGTTCACAAAGCCCTTTTTGGCGGAGGAACAGAGGACGTGAAGGCCTTGTTATCTTGCTACATACCAATGCGTGATCTAAGGTCTGCCACACTTGGGTTGGTTAGACTTCCCAAGATAAAGAAAATAAGATGGGGAGCAAAACTCTTCTCCTTCCTTGCAGCTAGGCTATGGAACTCAATTCCCGCTTACCTGAGAAAGGTAACCAATAGAATGTTGTTCCAGAAAGAAATTAAAACCTGGCTTTTTACCCAACGTTAAGTCTTTTACGCATGACAGTATTGGTAGCCACATGAGGCTGAATCTGCAAAGCTGGAGTTAACATTTGCATTAAAGGCATTTCTGCATTTGCTAAAGGTCTGTTATTTAAAAGTCTGTAATACTTCATTCAAATGATCTCGACAACATTTCAAAGTGCCATCAGACAACTTTCTCAGTTGATCTTTCCACAGTCCATTCATACTCTCAATCAAACTCGCAGCATGTGGGTAATACAGGATGTGAAAAATCCACTCAATATTATACTGTACACAATAGTCCTGCACCAATGTACGTTTGAAATGACTTCCGTTGGCGCTTTGAATCTGTAATGGAATTCCATAGTACAAAATCAGCAAGTCTAGAGTTTTCAATGTATTCAACTGGGTAGCAAGTTTACATGGAAAAGCTATCAAATATCCAGAGTATGTGTCCACAGCCGAGTACACATATTGATATCCTCTACTGAGTGGCAGCGGCCCGATTTAAGCGATTTGCCAAATCTGCACTGGTAACTTTCCTCTACCTAGCTGACCTCTCAAGATCTGTGGGTCTGATCTGTGTCGGGCATGCTGACAAATACGACACTGCAAAATAACGGTTTTAATCAAGTCTAGGGGAATATGTATCCCTCAATTTTCTGCCCACCTGCTAGTAATCTGCTCTCCAAAGTGTCCGCACTTTTGATGTACCCACTTTGCAATCCCAACCAAGTCAGAATCCTGCCTTTCCACTTCTGCCTCTGAAATCTTAGCTTTCTCATCTGTGAGGGAATTAAACCAGCGGTCAAGTGAGTCGATAGAACAATGAGCATCTACTTGGTATACGGTAACTGTACTTTGTGTCAACATGGTCCAGATCTCTTTCCATAACTCCTTGCCCCACTCCTCTTTTGCATTTATCATCCAACTATTAGCATGCCATGTGGGAAGCCAAGTTGCTAACCCATTGGCCGTGGACCACGAATCAGTATAAATATGACATTTTCCTGGCAGTTCTTGTTTCAAAGCTTGATACAAAGAATAAAGTTCTGCAAATTGGCTACTCTTTCCTTCTCCAGTAGTAGTCAACAATTTCTGGGTCACAGGATTGTATGGCACCACCTTCTAGAGCCTCTTAGCTCCTACATACCTGGCTGAACCATCAGTAAACCACACATGCTTCGTGTCCTCCACGGACAATTCGCCAAATGGCTTACCCGAATTTACAGGAGATTTCTGTATCTCAGGTACATCATGCAACACCTCTGTCTCTTCCAATGGCTCCTGCACCACCTGCTCATGCAACACTGCGGTGTCTTTGGGACCTACTCAGGCCCTATCCTGTATATACCACTTCCATTTGTTTACCCTGGCTTCCTGTGCATGTCCTATTCTATGAGTTTTAGAAGAACTCATCACCCACTGCATTATCGGAATCTCAGATCTCAAAATCACATCGTAGCCTAGGGTCAATTGCTCTGTATCCACTAGAGCCCAGTAGCATGGAAGTAACTGTTTTTCAAAAGGAGTGTAACTTTCTCCAGCATCTGGCAGTTTCTTTGTACAAACCCTAAAGGTACATTTGTTCTTCCCTGCTTCTGCCACAAACTCCAATTACCTTACGGCCCTTACACTGTCACGTTTAGATCAACATCTCCCTCTTATACTGGCCATAAATCTAAAGCATACTGAATAGCTTATTTTGCTAATTGAAATCTGATTTGCTACTGCTCTCCCCACTCAAATGCATTTTTCTTTTGCGTAACTTTGTACAAAGGGGCCAAAATCTGACTCAAGTGAGGAATGTGTTGTCTCCAAAAACTGAACAAACCAATGAACCTCTGAGCTTCCTTTCTGTTTCGTGGCACTGCATATTCTCTAATCTTTTGTCTCACTTGGGGCACCACCTCTCTATGTCCCTGGTGCCACTGGATACCCAAAAACTTCACTTTGAGAGGGTCCTGGAAATTTATCGGGATTGATCTCCCATCGCTTACTTTGAAAATGCTCCACAATCCTGTCCAACTGAGTTGTGCCTCTCCCTGTATCATCACATCATCAATGTAATGACAAAGCTGTACTCCAGGAATAACTGATACTTCATCTAAATGCTCTGCCACCAGCCGGTGAAAGATCGTGGGACTATGCTAGCACCCTTGAGGTAAATTCCTAAATGTCATTTGTCTACCATTCCATGAGAAACTAAATTGCTCTTGACATTCAGGGGCTATTGGCATTGAAAAGAAAGCATTGGCAATATCAACAGTCGCATACCAAGTCCCAGGGTGTTGCTGTATTTTCTCAATTAAGGTAATTGTTTCTGGGACAGCGGCAGTCAAAGGAGGTATATGCTTGTTCAATTCACGATAATCAACTGTCATACACCAAGAATGAATGAATGAATGATTACGTGCTTGTACAGCGCAAGGCTACCCAGGGGGCATCCCAGGGCTTTTAGACCGAGCACGAAACACCGCTCACTGAAAGAGGAAGGTCTTCAGCCGTTTCCTAAAGGCCAGATGGTTGGATTCCAGCCGAATGCAGTCAGGGAGCTGATTCCAAAGTTTGTCTGCGTGAAATGAGAAGCGACGGCCACCCATACGCCTCCGCTTGACCCTAGGGACTATCAGAAGGTTTTTATGGTTCGATCTAAGAGATCGAGGGATCTGATGGTGAAGAAACATGGGGCGTAGAAGGGCCGGGCCATTGTCGATGGTTGACTTGTGAACCAACACATGGCCTTGAAGCGGATCCTCTCCTGCACCGGCAACCAGTGCTGAGCTTGCAGTGCCGCCTTAGCAGAACTAGATTTAGGGACATCCATGAGGAGTCGGGTTGCACAGTTCTGGACAGACTGAAAATTTTAATAGTACGTAATGGTGCACCCAAATAGACTGCGTTCGCGTAGTCCAAATGGGACAGTATGAGTGTCTGGACCAGAAGGCGTCTAGCCTTGGGGGGAAGTAATGAGCACTTTTGTGCACGGGCCACTCAGGATTATTCCGAGCAGTAGTGATTGGGGCACCACCCCTGCCTCTATCTAGTCCTGAATAGTTGCACTACTCTCTTCATGCCCACCTGGAATTCTATACTGTTTCAAATGAATTACCTTTGTAGCCTGTGGCAACTTCATTGGGGGAATTTTCAAAAGGCCTACTATCACAGCGCTAACTGAAATGTACTTCTTTGATCCAAATAAAAAGATATTCCCTTCAAAATATCAATTCCAATAATATATTCAGAAAGGAGCACAATTAATACAGTATATTCTCTTTTTTTTACTCTCCCTATTTTCATGTGGACTTTTTTCTATACTGCTGGTGTCTCTTTACCACCTAAACCTGAAATGGTGAAATACTGTCCTTTAAACTTTTTCTGATTTCCATATATCAAAGTGGCCTCTGGTCCGGTATCTATTAAGGCTTGGGCCCTCTGAATATTATGATGTTTCCAGTGAATTCCTAATCAACATAAGCTCTATTATCTTTGGAAGCCCATCTCTGCACCGGAGCTTGATCTATTTACCAATCTTCCTTGTATCTGTTCTTTGCCCAGGTCAAATCCGGGTACATTCCTTCATATCTTTTAGGAATGAATTCCTCCTCTCTCTTTTCCTCAATGAGCCAGTCGCTTTCTGAGTCTTTCTCAACCTTCCTGCTTGAGCGGAAATGGTTTTCCCCCTCCTTCTCCTGCTCTTCGCTCTCACCCTCGTCTGACTGTCTTTGCGCTTTATTTTGTTTATTCACTCTCCTGCTTTCTTGCTTTTTATCCAGACTTCTTTTTTGGTACATCTGCCACATACTTGTGGTAGTTGTTCCCTCTATCTGTTCTTTCTCCTCACCATCTTTTAACAGAGCCATAAACATATCTCTCCCAGACAGCCTGTTATTGTCTGTACGAGTCTCAGACCTGGAAGTTCTCTCTGTTTTCATCCATTCCCCCAATTCTCCTAATTCATGAACTGCCTCAACCACCTGCGCCATGGTATTATCAGTCTGATTCATTAGCATAGTCATCATCACCTGTTTGTATGCAGGAGGAGCAGTACCAGTTATCCTGTTTCACACAGATGCATTCAACAACCCATCCATTGACCTATGTGTGTGATCCAGAAAAATAGAAGTTTTCATCACTTCCCCCCTAAGCCTCTGTATAGCATCTCTCAAAGTATACCAAGGTTTATCATTCGCTGGCCAATATGACTCTGTCGGGTATTTATGACTACATCCAACCACAGCCAACTGCAACAAGCTAATTTGATCATTGTCACTGTAATTCCTAAACTGCTCCTGCACTGTAGAATCTGACCTAAGTGTACAGAATGTCAGTGCGTCTGCATGGTCTAACATCACACCAGCAGCACCCAGATCAAACAACGGAACCATCCACGTAAGTAGAGATTCTCCAGGTTTATAAAGAAATCTGTCTGAAATGTCATTAATCTCCTTCTGAGTAAAATCCTCCATACTGTTCATCGTAACCCCCCGGGAAATTTGGGACATCCTGTGTCTTTTGACGATAAATGGGTTGCGCTTGAATCACTTTGTGTTCCACTAACTCACCCTTCTTCCCAGCCTGGTTACACTCGTCAACTTTATCACATTCTCCACTAGAGTCCAAAAACTCAGAGGAATCTCAAATATTTCCATCCCAACATTTCAGGGTCCCAGTCAATTCCAACCTTTGCAATAGCTAAGCGCATTTTCTTATTATTAACTCTTCCTCTTCTATTCCTTAACTTATATTTTGCAATATGAACTGCAGCTTTTTCAGCTAGAGTCTGATAGGTTTCCAGCCTATCTAGCAATAATTTATTCTGACAAGTTAACATTGTAGAGGTATTCTTGGTTTCAACACACTGTTTCTCTAATTTCTCACACTCACTTTGCAGTTAAACATACTTCTCATGCATGAGTCTATAACATTTAGGAGATTCCAACCCCTTCTTCCTAATGTAGAGAGTTCTTCTCCTTTTTTCACAGGCACTCTTTGGAAACACGCAACCACTTGGGCTGGCTCAACGTCAGCCAAACACACACTCCAATTCTCACTCAATCCAGCATAATTAGCCGACTTGTGGGCAAGCACCCCATATGGGGCCATTTCCCTTCCTGGAATCTCAATTGGTATCTGGGAGTCCGTCTTGATTCTCAAGAAAACATAATTCTTCCCCTTAATAGACTACGGCAACGCACTGTATTTAGGAGCTGGGGTTACTCAACTGGTTAAACTACAATCAATTCAAAACGCGGCAGCCAGAGTGTTGCTTAATTTACCTAAACATCATCCTACATCTTACGCGTTAAAACAACTCCACCGGCTCCCGGTACAGCGGCGTATTGAGTTTAAATCACTCTGCCTGGTTCACAAAGCCCTTTTTGGCGGAGGAACAGAGGACGTGAAGGCCTTGTTATCTTGCTACATACCAATGCGTGATCTAACGTCGGCCACACTTGGGTTGGTTAGACTTCCCAAGATAAAGAAAATAAGATGGGGAGCAAAACTCTTCTCCTTCCTTGGAGCTAGGCTATGGAACTCAATTCCCGCTTACCTGAGAAAGGTAACCAATAGAATGTTGTTCCAGAAAGAAATTAAAACCTGGCTTTTTACCCAACGTTAAGTCTTTTACGCATTGTGCTCTGTTTCAGTTTTTCTCCAGCGCCAAGACGCCTCGGCAGTAGTGCGCTCTATGAGTATTTTCATTCATTCATTCATTTAATCCAACCTTTCGAATCCTGTAAGAATGACGCCAAGATGTATTGGATCTGCTTTTCACAAAAAGTACAGATCCTAACTGCAGCACTCCCTTAGGCCAAGGCAAAACTTAGCACTCCCCCAAGGCGGGGTAATAACACCAATCCAAACATATGGAATATAATACATATACATTTTATTAATACACTACTTCAAAAAGGCAGGCCGAATGCATTAGTAATGGCAGACTCCCAAGTATCAAATGGATAATTGAAATAAACGGTCAAAATAGAATGCAATATATATATATATATATATATATATATATATATATATATATATATTACGTACTGGCAGTCGCCAGTAGGTATATATAATTAGGATTTTTTCTCTATGTAACTTTTGAAAATTCTATGTCTAATAACTTTGGCGTTTGTTTACGGAATCGGCTGAAATTTGCAGGAAAATGGCACATTTTGTTTCTGAGCAGCCCCTGAAAATTTGGGGGGGTTTCGTCAAGGGGGGCCGAGAAAAAAGGGGGGTCCCAAAACGCGTTTTTAACATTGAGTTTTCCATAGGGCGTTTGGCCTCACTTTTAGCTCGAATGGCTGAATGGATTTGCACGACACTTGGCAAAATTGTAGGGACTGGTAGCCCGATGTGCCTTTGCTGGGTCTCAATATATGTGCTCCAGTGGATTTTGAGAAATTAACGTTTTAAAAAATTTATATATCTGTGACAGCGTCCCGGGTAGCGCTCCGGTTCGCGTACTTTTCGCGTAACGGAGCTTTGCGAAGCGAAGCTGATTGGCTCTCCGGTGTCTGTAAACATTCTAAACAGTCCGGAGCGGCCGCCATCTTGTCTCTCGGTAGGATCGAGAGACAGAGGAGGCCAAAGCGAAGGGGCAAATGACTATAAGGGGGCATAGTAGATCCTCCCTGACGCCCTAGGTTTGATGTGGAGGCTTTAAAAGGGCCCCGCGGGGCAAAAAAACCCAACGTTTTTTTTCGTGGGGTGCGCGCGGTACGCGTACCGGAAAGCGGTCTGGGGAGCATACTATAAGGAAACAAGAATGATTAACTTTTAACTTATTGTATGTTTATTGATTGTTCGTTTTGTTGGGTTTTTTTTTTGGTTTTTTTTATTTACGTAGCAACATGTAGGTACCAATGCAGAGTCTAAAAATCAATAAACGTTGTCTCCTTTGTAGATATCTTGCATGTTGTTACAGCAGTTATTGTGGTATATGGAATTCATACCATAGTCTGTCAGGAAAGCCGAAACAACATGGAGGCAGGAGATGATAAAGAGATGTTAAATACACATTGGAGATAATATAGTGGAAGAAAGGAAGTAACTATGAGCAAACTTAGTATGTAACACAAAAAAGTTGCACAGTATATTTAAAGTCTGATTTCACGTTATAATCAATTTGCTACTAGTTTACAATATACATATAAAAATGAATAATGTGTCAAACAATTTTTGAATTATGAAATAAAAATTTATTATTCTGATTCTTTCTCAAAATTTAAAAGAAATTCTAAAAAGTCATTATCATTTTTTTTTTCATATTCCAGTAGAAAATCTACTGCTTCCACACATTGCAGAAGTTCATTGTTCAGTGAATCGTCATAGAATTGATGGTCAATATCCGACTCGTTTTTTGTTCCTGCTTCAATTTTCAAGTTATTTTCCTGTTGTCCTTCCATTTTGTATGCTGAAAATGATTTTTTTTAAATATATCAGTACAGATAGGGCACTGTTGGGTTTCAGTACAGACAGGCAGTTTGGTTATTTAAACAGTGATTTTTTTTGTTGGGCAGTGTATGGTATCAAACTGGAAGTAGAAATATGAAGAAAATTATCAAATAAACTCTTAGTCAATTCTGAATTATACAAGACAAGTCTAACTCCATCCATAACTAAAACAGTGAAGTCTATTTTATTCTATAAGTATTACAGAGTGATAGAATATAACTATCGGAAAATGTTTTCCTAATTAGCTTACAGTAGAGAACATACTTCAGTTTTTTAAATAATATGTTACCTTTTAAATACAACTTGAAGTTATCAGTTGAAATTTAGTGGATATGCACTTCAAGAAGTAGTAGTCAAAATGGCTGTGTTTCTCTCTCTTTCTTTATATATATTCAGGTACATAACCAATCAAATGTCATGATATAATAGTAGAAATTGAAAGTAATATTTTAATTGGTGGTCAATTCCAACACTTCCGATATGTTTTGTGAAGTAATTTACCTCATGGATTTTAGAGAGTTCTACATGCTAAATGGCTAAATGGTATTCCAATGAAATTTGTGAAAATGGTAGGGATTGGTATGTAGTATGAGCTAATGTTTAATTGGTGAAAGTGTCTCCAGTGGTCTTTCTGTAAATTACTTTCCCACCTTTTTTTAGCGAGCGCTTCTCAGTGCGTGCCCCGGTACGCGAACCTGCAGCGTTATGGGAGTCCTCCATTTTGTGTTTCGGTAGAATTGAGATACAAGATGGAGGGTAAATAATGTTCAGAATGGGTAGAAGGGGATACTTTAGACGTATCCTGACCCCTAAGTTTTCTGAGGGTGGCTGAGGAGGCTCATATATGTCGAGAAAAAAAATTGAATTTTTTGCGCGGTTAGCTGCCGGTACGCGAACTGGGTAGCGAACCAGGAAGCGAATATAAGTGAAAATTAGTGAAAAAAGGTACATTCGAAATTTCAAAAGAGTAAATAAAGTTAAGGTAGCTCTGAAAAGAGCTTTTGGGTTCTGTGTAAGTTCTAGATACTTATAAGTAGGAACCAATACACATTCTTAAATTTAGTATGAAAACTCTGTTCCCCTCATCTGAGAAATGCACGCCATCTCCTCTGTAGATATCTTGCATATAGTAACGCAAGTTATTGTTGTAGATGCAGCCCATTCCATGGTCTCTCATGTAAGCTGAAACAGACTTATTTACATGCTTCCTCGATTTCTCAATTTGTGGACAAAATTGATTGGACCACCTCCATTTTTGTCTTTGGCATATATTGGAATATACCAAGGCAGTTTGAGGAAAAAGTGTCATCAATTGCTCAAAGGTGTCTTTTAGGAGCATTTCCAGACCTACCCCAGTCAAAGTTCCCAAATCGTTTCCTCCACAGTGCACTATTATGAGGTCAGGGTTTGGCAAATGTAAAAAGGTTTTCACCAATGGTATCAATTGGTGACATTTCAATCCTCTTCGGCCAATCCATTTGATTTCCACATTTTGTAAATTGAGGTTGTGTAAATTTCTGTTATCTGCATACCTGTGAGCCCAGTGGATGTAGCTATGTCCAAGAATCCAGACTGAAAACATGGCTAGAGGAGTTTTTGCTGCAGTCAGATGAAGTGTGGGAATGAAATGGCAGTTGAAATAGTGAAGTTTGTAATGAAAAAAAACTGTGGAGTTTAAGTGCAAATGATTCATTAGCAGTGATTGGTGTATTTCCATTGCTGAAAACAGAAAGTTAGGGTGCATGGATGTGTTCTTTGAAAGATGTAATTTGAATGGTTAATAAAAAATGATGTTATGAAAGATTGCAGTGGATTAGCAGGTGTACTGAGAGTTCAGAGTTCATTTGAAACATTGTTGTGTGAACTTGTAAATCTGAGACGTCTGGCAGGCGGTAGTTGCTAAGGAAAAAGGTCAGAAAGGGCAGAGGGGGGAAGGGTGTTGATTTGAAAATAGTGAGGGAAGAGTTTTCATTGGCTGACATGAGAGATATGTGTGATGAATATCAGCGTTTCAGTGCCTTTGTTGGTTCCAGCCTCTGGAGTGCATACCTTTAATTCTGCTAAAGAATAATTGGTGTGTTTCTGAGACTGTTTTGAAATTCAAAAAGAATTTGTAAAGGTGAGTTATCGTTTCTATATTTTAGATAAAGACTAGTATGCATTTTTGAGTAAATAAGAAAGTCAGCTGTGTATTTAAAATGATGTTTTGCGTCAAGTGTTTGCATTATGCTTTCAAAGGCGATTTTGCATTCTTTTACCAATTGTAATTGTAGTTAATGTAAAGTATTAGTACTGATAAGGTGTGTATGTACATAGGAGCTGTGCTGTGTTTTTTGAAATTATGATCAGAAAATCGTGTTTAAGGAAAAGGCATGCTTTAAAAAAATATGAGAATTTATTTACTTGTGATGTGATTCCTGCAATGCGTCGCTTTTGCAGAACAGATGCATGATGCATCTGTGTTGTTATTGCCCCATGCTGTTCTACAGTGTATATGTAAAAAATGATGCATAAGTGTTGCACGGGCATTGTAAATACTCTCCTATGTGTCCTTAGCCATTTCAAGTCACTCCCTCTGGTTCAAGGGCCTTGTAAATACGTCCCCATGTGTGTCTGGTCATTTGTAGTCACTTTCCCCGTGGTGCAAGGCCCTTGTAAATACGCCCCGATGTGTGCTTGAAAAATTTTGTTTTTGATTGTTTGAGTTACATAGCCATGTAAAAAGTTATTGAAAAAAAGGTGCAAGTACCTTAAAAAAACGTTTTCATGTGTATTAGGGCATTTTAAGTCCGTTCCCCATGAATGTAGGTGTATAATTGTTTTACTTAAAAAGTTTAAAAACTTGTTTTGAAATCAAATGCATACACACTTTGGGCCCGATGTAGGTGACCGTTTCAGGCCATTTACCGACCGGTTACGGCCGATTTCGGCCGTTTCCGACCGGTAAATGGCTAATCGGTATGTAGGGGACTAAATCCAAGGCCACATGTAGGTAAATCTACATTTACAGAATCGGTAAAATTACCGATTCGGTAAAATACCGAATCCGTAATTTTACCGATTCTGTAAGTTCCATATGTAGGTGAGACTCTTCTGAGTCCCAAAGGCCTTAACGAATCGGTATTTTACCATGAAATCCAACTTCATGGTAAAATACCGATTCCGGTGTGCATGCACATGTGTGCATACACACATATGTCATGTGACAGGCAGGTATGCCTGCCACATGGCATCTGTGCCTGTTTTGGGGGTGCCAGAGGGTGTCAAAGTGACACCCCCTGCACCCTTGTGATTTCTTTAATTACCGGTTCGGTAAATACCGAATCGGTAATGCCTAATCATTCCTATGGGCTTCAAAGCCCATAGGAATGAATGGGCATTACCGATTCGGTATTTACCAAATCGGTAATTAAAGAATTGTTAAGGATTCGGTAACGAATCCAGTTGTTGAGACCTACATACCATTTACCTATTTTGAAATACCGAATCAGTACAATTCGGTATTTTAAAATCGGTAAATGTTTTTTACCTACATCTGGCCTTAGAATCGGTATTTTACCATTAAATTGGTTTTGATGGTAAAATACCGATTCGTAAAGGCTCCTGGCACTCTGAAGAGTCCCACCTACATATGGGTGGCTTCAAATCGGTATATTTACCGATGTTTTATTTTACCGAATCGGTAAAATTACCGATTCGGTAATTTTACCGATTCGGTAATATATTGCCCCTTACATGACAAATTTTGTAAACTGGTCGGTAACGGCCGAAAATACAGTTTTTCGGCCGTTACCGACCGACCTACATCTGGCCCTTAAAGTCTTAGGGACAGATTTATGATGGTTGTGCGCCTCTTTTGTGCTGCTGTTGCGTCACTCTTATAATGCAGGAGAGATTTACAAGATGCACCATGTTGCAAAACAGCAGCCGCGGGTCGTGGAGGGAGTTACGGTGGGGCAGGCAGGCGGGTAGGGGGAGGGGCAGGGTGGAGGGACGTAAACACTGGCATATGGATTATTGCAGGTAAGTACACAATTTAATGTGCGTAAAGTTTCATGTGGGCTTTTTGTTGCAGGGTGGGCAGTCATTTGCATGAAAGCCCTGTAATACTATCACTATCACAGTAAAATTAAAAATATTTTATTGAATCATCTTTATAGCATTGCTGAATCAAATTCTTACTGTTATTGATTTACTGTTTGGTAATAGTGGTTAATAGCATTTTTTATTATATTTTACCACAGATTCAACTGCAGATTATTTAGAAATTAGACAATGCCGTCTAAGGATAGAATCCGAAAGGCTACGAAACGTCAAAGACAGCAGATTAGTAAATTTTTGCAGCAGTCCTCTACATTAAAATCACCTCAACGCACGAAGAAAGCTCCGGGTAAGCGAACGAAATCATTTCTTAGAAACATTTGTAGAAACAAAAGTATAACTACAGAACAAGTTTTAGTGCCGAAAAAGAGAGCCAATTTAAATGGAAAGGAAAGGCCCGTCAAAAAAGTTTCTGCTACAGCAGGAGATAACTCTGTGCATGGCAGTAGAAGGGAAAATGCATTCAGGGACATTCGTAGGCGAATGTTCCGCAACAGGGTAATTGTAAATTTGATAAAACAATTTAAGAAAGGCCAACAGAAAGTGGCATTTTATAAGAAAAAGAAAAATGTGGAGAAAATTATTGATCAGGCTTTCGAAATTAAGCGAAAGTTATTTATTTTGGTAATTAATAGAATTAGGAAACTAAACAAGGTAATCTATGTTTTAAAATCAAATAGTAGATGGAAGAGAGAAGTTAATCGAAGTAATTTTTGTGAAGTTTTCTTAGGAGAATGGATGCATAGTTCAAATAGTGAGGCAGTTTTTAATGAGGAGAGTTATTTTGAGGACAATGATTTGGTGCATGCAGTTGACACCAGTGGTCAAGCTTATGAGGTGAAAGATGGTCAACCGGTTGAAAAAGAAATACTTGTGTCTGCAGATGCAGAAGAGGTGTTAAGTGATGAGGTTTTAGGGAGACGTCCTAAGGGACCAGTGTACACCTGGAAGTGTAGTTCTATTTGCAGTATGCAACAGGATTCCATCAATTTGCTTTGTGATTTTATACGGACGTTTAATAAGAAAAGTTTAAAACAAAAAATAAAGTTGTTGCAAGAAATAGATCCTTGCAGAGTGAGACAAGTGACAGGTTTGCATGGTCATTCACTGGCTTGTCTTTCCAGGAGAGTATGCCAGAGTGTTTTTCATCATTTCAGGATGCTAGCAGTGCATCATAATAAAGTGAGGAAATTAGTGAGAATGTTGTATTATGCTAAGAGCCCAGCAATTATGCTTAAACAATTAAGTAGTGCTCTTTTGCATGGTTCTGAAGTAGATGTGAAGAATATTTGTCAAGAAATTGAGTTCTGTTACTTTGCTGGTAAAGAGAACAATGTTGATATTGAACCACTAGAAGAAGGTAATGTGGAAGGCAGTGTACAGATTTTCAGTACACATAAGTTTCACAAGGAAATTTCCACGTTTATGGTGAAAACATGTGAGAGGCCTAATTTCACTTGTGTGTGTTGTCGAAGGACTTATTATAAGAATCAGACTAAGTTAGTGGATTTATTTGCAAAAAGTGATATGGAAAACAATAGTGAATGGAAGGATTTTGTCACATACTTGATGGTAGAAAATTGTTTTGATTTGGGAGTGGACCAACGTATGTGTACGTATTGCTATAACAAATTAAACCAAAATCAGATGCCTGCTAGAGCGGTTTATAATAATCTGGAATTAGTTGACATTCCTTCAGAATTGAAGGATTTAAATACTTATGAATCTATTTTGATTCAAAGTGTCCATCCCTTTCAGGCTATTGTACGAATGCAGCCAAAGACAGGGAAGTTGCCTCCATCAGATTTATCGAGAGGATTAAAGGGAAGGGTTGTTTATTTGCCTTTGGATTTGAAGAAAAACATTAATACAATTGGAGTAGAGAAAGTGGAAGAGGAACCTCTGGTTATCATAGTTAATGGTGTTCCGACAAAGAGTAAGAAAATCTGGCAAGATTTAGTGGATGTTAGGAAAGTTAAAAAGGCAACATTGTATTTGATAAAAAATAATGAGTACTACAAGAATGTATGTGTTGCAGAAGAGGAAGTAAGTGAAGAAGAGGACAGCGATTTGTGTCCTGGACAAATTGAGAAAGTAGAAGCCTCTAAAAAGGCAGAAATATATGAACATTATAGTGTTCATCCTTTGCATTCCAAGGAAGTCATGGGGAATGCTATTGAGTTGTTTCAAATGAAACAAGCCAAAGGGAGTCCCATTAGTGTTTGGGAGGAAAGTTTGGAAGCTCGATGTTTCCCACAGTTATTTCCCACAGGTCGAGGAGGACGATATGATGAGCGACCTGTTCAAATTCCTGCTTCAGAATACCGGACTTTACGATTGTATGCAGAAGATTCTAGGTTTCGTCAATGCATTCCCTATTTATTGAAAGTGATCTCTCTGGGTTGTCTTATGCAGTGAACCACATCTTGAAAAGTGGTGTACAACTGCGAAATATCTCGGCAAGGGACTTTATGGATAAAGTCAATGTGCAAGACAGTATTTTGGATTCTCACCTGATTAATCTGATGGCATGTCAGCGTGGTACTAATGAGTATTGGTACCGTCGTCATGGTGACTTAAAATGTATGTTGAGGAACTTAGGAACTCCAACATGGTTCCTCACTCTCAGCTGTGCTGAGTATGGATGGGAAGATTTACTTGAATTTCTACGAGAGGCAAATGGAAACATTGAAAATATCGAATTCAAGACACCCGGAGAACTGTGCTCTTTGGATCCAGTCAATGTATGCAGGTACTTCAATCATAGATTTGAAGCTATGATGTCTTTCATCATGAACAAGAAAAATCCACCTCTTGGAGAGGTGTTGGATTTCTTCTGGAGAAAGGAGTATCAAGCAAGAGGTGCTCCTCATATACATATGCTGCTATGGATCAAAGATGCACCCAAATTTGGAACAGATCCGGATGACTTAGTGATGAGTTTCATAGAACAGTATGCTACATGTGCTGTTCCAAAGACAAACGAAGACAAATGTCTAAGAGAACAAGTTTTACGGTTTCAAAGCCATCGTTGTGGAAAGTACTGTCGTCGTAAATTCAGAAACAAGGACAAGTACTACACCAAATGTCGTTTTTCATTTCCACGGTCGGTGATATCCAAAGGAAGAGTGAACAATTTGATGTCTTCGCTGCGACATAATGTGACGAGGAAATCACCCAAAAACACATACAATTTGAAAAGAAACGAAGAGTCCAAGTACATTAACGACTACAACCCAGTGATTTTGTCCATGTGGAATGCTAACATGGATATACAGTTTGTGGCTGACAACTGTATGGCTGTGGCTCGGTATGTGACGTCTTACATCACCAAAAAAGAAAAGACAGAACTGAAGGATATGTGGGAGGATATTTCCCATGAAAAGAGCCTCAGTAAGAAGTTGTACAGTTTCAGTCTGAAGATGTTGTCGCATCGAGAAATCTGAGCTTACGAATGTTCTGACCGGTTATCTTCAGCAAGTCTCTATGCCAAATCTAGGAGTATCATTTGGGCGAGTCTTGGTCTTGCTGCAACGCGTAATCGAGTTCTGAAACCTGTACGGGAAATTGAGTATTTGGCTGAGAAGGAGCCAAACAGTACAGATATTTTGAAGACCAACATGTTGGATACATATTATCCAAATAGAAGCAGTCACCTGGAGAATGTTTGTCTGTATGATGTTCTACAAAATTACGTTTTCAAGAGGAACATCAAAGAAGATATTGATAAAGGAGTGTATGCTGTAATTGGAAGTG
Organism: Lissotriton vulgaris; assembly: GCF_964263255.1. Taxonomy (NCBI): domain Eukaryota; kingdom Metazoa; phylum Chordata; class Amphibia; order Caudata; family Salamandridae; genus Lissotriton; species Lissotriton vulgaris. The sequence continues at coordinate 1,331,158,484 of NC_141695.1, read as the reverse complement.
AGGGATGTCTGGTCAAGCAAAGAAAATATCAATTGGTAAATCATCGAAAATTGGATTGTGAATCTCCAGAAAGAAAAGAGTTTTTCTATTTAGCTCTTTTGCAACTTTTTAAACCTTGGCGTGCAGAAGAGGAACTGCTTGGGGATTTCCTCTGTTACGAAGACTCTTTCAATGCAGCCAAGGAGTCCATAGAATGTCCTGTTTTTCCAAAATATCTAGAAATGTTGAATGCAGAAATCGAGCAGGAAGCAACAATTGCAGCTGAGATTGCTAGAGACAGTTCTCAGGACAGTCAGAGTTCTGTTTCATTGAGTCAGGATCTACTAGGAGGACCAGTTATCGAAAATGAAGCTGCCACTGCCATGATTGAAGTGGAAAGAGCCATGGCACATGCTCAGGAGGATGCGGTTAACTTAGAAGATTTGGAAAGACAACTCAACGTAGAGCAGAGGAAAATATATGACGAAGTTACCAACCAAATTGATCATGGATTAAGTCATGAGAAGAAAAAGTGCTCATGTACGTCGTTGAAGCCTGTCCGACTATACGTGAGTGGAGAAGCAGGAACTGGAAAAAGTTTCCTCATTAAAGCAATTTCATGTTATCTGCAGAAAAGGACTGAGTCATCGCTGTCTTGTGTTGTCACCGCTCCAACTGGTCTGGCAGCACATAACATTAAAGGGATTACTTTGCATCGGCTACTGATGCTGCCAGTGGAGCATGATAACAAATTACAATACCACAAGTTATCTGGGGATGCTTGTTGTGAAGTATCTAGAGTCCTGAAGAAGATGAAACTTCTTATCATTGACGAAGTAAGCATGGTTTCCAATGTCATGCTTGCCTTTGTGCATTTGAGAATGCAGGAAGTTCTTAAAACAGAGTATGATGTGTTATTCGGTGGCAAACACATCATTGTTTTCGGTGATCTTCTGCAGCTGACACCAGTGAAAGGACAACCAGTGTTTAAACTGCTTACAAATGAAGATACCAAGAAGTGCCTAGGGAGCATTGGCAACGTTAACATATGGTTAAACTTCAATTATGCTGAGCTGCGTGAAAATATGCGTCAGGCGAAGGACGAAGATTACAAGAATATTTTACAAGATGTTAGAATCGGGAAAGTGACTGAGCATGGGAAAGAAGCTTTACATTCACGAATACTATCAAATTTGTATCCAGAAGAAGACGTTCTGCCAGAGGATATTTTTCAGAAAATTACTGAGAAGAAATCTGGAATATGTTTGATGCCAACTCTTGCAGAATGTTCCATCTTCAAAAACAAAATGTTGAATTTAGAAAACCAAGAGATTGTGAAACTGGAAGCTATTGACAGAATAGAGCATATGGGAGCAACAATTATTTTGTCTGAGAATTTGAAATCTAAATTGGATTAATTAGAGAAGACTATATCTAAAACTGCGGGTTTTGAAAAGACTCTGAATGTGTGCTTAAATTGCCGTATCATTTTGAGAAGGAATTTACATGTTGAAAGAGTTCTGGTAAATGGATCAATGGGTAATGTTGTTGATTTTGAGAAATACAGAAGTAGAGATGGAATTGAATTTTTAAAAATTAAATTTGATGGCATTGAGGAAGTACAGCTAATTGGTCGTTGCACAGCTAGGTTTTTGCTTGTAAAAGACCTATATGTTCGCCGTAAGCAGTTTCCTGTTTGCTTGGCATATGCGGTGACAATCCATAAATCGCAAGGTTTAAGTGTAGACACTGCTTTAGTGAATATTGGCAGTTCTGTGTTCAAAGAGGGTATGGCTTATGTAGCATTGTCACGAGTCAGAACTTTATCGGGATTGTACTTGATTGACTGTGATGTCACAAACATTTGTGCGGATCTAGATTGTGTTAAGGAATACAATAGGTTAAGAAGAGAGTATGCCCCACATTTGCCTCAATATCCTTTGTTTGAGAAACGTGTGGTAGGCCGGAAACGAAGAAATATCAGTAATAGTAGTGAGGTTGAAGCAAAAAGACCAAAAGTTGATGAACCAAAAATTGTAAGCAGGAATAAAATGAATTCTGTTGAAAATGTTGTTGGTTTTAAATTTGAAAATAGTTCTGGTGTCAACTGCTATGCTAATGTAGTTGTTAATGTCTTTTCACTAGAGACTTTAAAAGAACAGATTGTGATCAATTCGGAACAAAGTTTATGCTGTTTGTTGAATTCTGTGTTAGAGAAATGTAGCACTGATAGAACAAAAGTAGAAAGTGTGTCTGAAGTTCGTTATCTGTTAGACGAATGTTCAGGTCAAACAGAATTCTCTGAAAATATTCAGCAGGATTGTCAGGAGTTTTTAATGTATATGCTTGATGTATTGCAAGATGAAGGTGTAGATGTAGATTATCTGTTTGGTCTTTCTTATCTATGGCAGCATGATTGCGAGAACTGTAGGCTATCAAGTACTACTAGTGTAGACTCAGAAAGATTTATATATTTAACTTTGCCTGACAGTAAATCAGTATCCTTCAATAAGCTAGTAAAGGCAGCCGATCAAAACATGGAGTGTAGCCAATGTAAGTCTGCAATGCTGTCCACGTTAATTTTACGAAGTTATGGCCAGTATGTCATTTTAATGTTCCAACGATGTAGGCCTGATGGAACTAAATTGACAACTTTAATTATTAATTTTGTGGCTTCGCAGTTGTCAATATCAGGAAGGACTTTTGTAACTACAGCAATTATATATCATGACGGTCCTTCAACTTCTTCAGGACATTACACAGCTTATTTAAAATCTGGAAACGGCTGGTCATTCTGCAATGATTCTGTTTTATCTTTCAAAAAAAGATTGCCCTTCCACCTTAAAAATTCTTACCTGCTGTTCTTACAACCAAAATTTTAGGAAAGGAATCTTGGAATTTGTTCTGAGGAATGTCAAGAGGTTCTAATGGCTCCTACTCTATATGGCCTTGTGGATAATTGTAGTACAGAGCGAAAACTGTTTGTGTTTATAAGGTAATTCAAGCAGAAGATCAAAACAAGGAGTAGAGGAAATGTAAGTCTGCAATGCAGTCCACATTATTTATGGAAACTTATGGGTGAAATGTCATTTTACAATTTCAACTACATAAACTGGATGAAAAAAAGTTGTCAAGTCTAATTAAAACATTTTTGGCTACACAGTCATAGATTTCAGGAAGAACATTTGCAACTGCAGCTATTATATCAGGATATTACATAGCTTATTTGAATTATAAAAAAGGAAAAAGTTTCGGCAATGGTTATCTTTTTAGTATGAAGCAATGTTGCCTTTTGAGTTATTTTATGAAGTGAGAATTTTGGGTATGTAACTGGATTATAATGATTCGAGGTGTTGCTGTAATTTAGTGTGCTGTTTTAAATTGCTTTGTATGTCTCATTTTTCTTAAATCGATGGAGTTTATCTTTCAGAAAGTGGCAGGCAGAAAATAGTAACAGCAGAACAGAGTATAAGCTGTTCATAGGACATCCTTTGACGTCATAGAAAGTAAGTTACTTTTGAAGAGTTCTGATTACTGATTAGTTATATTATTTGGGTTTTTTAAACGCAATCATTTTGATTGTGTTTTTTTTTCCCCGCTGTTATATGATGAATACCTTCAACTCACTGTTTTCAGTGAAATTTGATATTTTCTGATAACAGCAAAAATAAACCATTAAATATGTATAATTAATTTTGTACTTTGAATTGTGATTTATAATATATATTCATTTTGTCTCATGCTCACTCTTTTTTTACTACCTTCTATTAATTTAATTTTTTTTGTTCTTTCTTATACAGATTAAAAGTATAAAAATGACAATTTACTACGTTTACGACAATTATAAGGTAAGTGTTTTGTATTCTTTACGTTACATCTCTATCAAATTTAACTTTTATTAGTTCCACTGCTTCATTTCTTTACCCTTCAGTTTCCTGCCTTTGCTACTACTCTCATTTTTTTTTCTATTACTTACTTATACTACTCTTTCCACTCCTTTTCTCAGTTCCTCTTTCAACAGTGTCTGTGTGTTACTCCCTCTATTTGTCTTTCTTTTAACATTACTCTCTGTTTACTTACTCTTGTTTTTTAAAAAAAAAAAAAATTTTTAGTTCGCTTCCGGTTCGCGTACCGGTGAGCGAACCGGGAAGCGAATCAAAAGAAATAGAGGTTGCTAGAGTGCTAAACATTCTAGCAATTTTTCATAAAAGGGAAGGTAGTTCTGAAAAGAACTTTTTTATTATTTTTGTTGTTTTTTATTTTTTTTATTATTTTTTCTGAACATTTTTATACTTTTTTTGTATTTTTTGAACGGTTTTTTTTGTGTTTTTTTCAGGGGGAAGAACGAAATACAGGTATTAGAAACGGCTCAACAGGAGCAACAAAAAAAATCAGTTTCAGGGGCGTTTTGAGCACTTGTGATTTTCAAATGCTCTGTTCATTAATGTAAAGCTCATTTCGCCGTAACAAAGCAAACCCCCACAATAAATGCACACCAGCTTGATATGTTGAAAATTAGTTTGAATAGCGGGGACCATCTCCCTCGCCTCTGGTCCCGAAAGACTTTCATGGGATGAGGTGGTGGCCACAAGAGTTGGTGGATTTTCACGTAGGTTACGTACCTCCGCCATACTATAATTTATTGGATGCCACCTTTGCATGTGACGATGCATTGTATAGTTTCCAAAGCTATACTTTTTATCCGTGCCTTAAGACAGAGGTTCTTTACATATCAGGCATGTAACATAACGTGCATTCACCTTTTTTTGACATGCAGGAATTGAAAAAAACTGCCAAATAAAATTGGCCTTGCGGTGTGATTTCCAGGGCTCTTCAGGGAAATTTTTTATTTGATGTACATCTTGTTCTTCTTCTTCCTCCTCTTCTTCAGGGTTGGGAATAAACTGGGGAGGTGGTCCATCCTTCCTAGGAGGTTGTGGTGGTGGTGGTGGGGGTCCACCAGCTGCAGCTACAATTGAAGCCATCTTCCAATAATGAAAATAGTTCTTCCTCTCACAAAGTTGAAAGTCAGAGTGAGAAAAATAGGAGGGGGCTTTCATCATTTTGGAAAAAAAATGTTCTAAACCAATGAAAAGTGTAATTTTTAGGTCACATGACCTAGCTTTACATCATTCAGAAATAAAAAATGAAATCAACCAATAAAAAGTGTTATTTTCAAGTCACATGACCTGTTATGCTTACGTTACGCATCCCGTAACGCGACCCGGATCGCTTCCGAGTAGCTGCGCTTCGCGCCTTTGTTCGCGTTCCAGAACATTTCTGGGTGCGCTAACGCGGAGCGTCATAAGACGTATTACGCGATAACGCAATACGTCGCGCTTACGCGACGCGTTACGATGTTGTTTTCTAACGCGGTTTGCGCTAATGGAACGTTTACCGGTTTGTGGACCGGGTTGCGGAACCTTATTAGGCTAACAAATAAATATAAAAATCATATTACAAAAATATAAAATATATTTGTGAATTAGAATAAGAATATATTTTACAGCTATAGATATTAGCTTTTAAAAAACCAATGAAATTCACTGAAAAAAACATAGGTTATAGACCATATATAGTTATGGATTAGCATTTACAAAACCTTGAAAATTCAATGAAAAAACCATTGGTTATAGACCATATATAGTTAGGGATTAGCATTTACAAAACCTTAATTTACTCGCACAAAACCATTGAAATTCGCATATATAGTTAGTTGCACTAACTATATATCGCGCACCCGCAATCCACTGCTGATCATGTCACATATTACATCATTCATGACATGGTCAGTGACATCACTGATGACATCACTGATGGCATCTCAAATGACATCACTGATGACATCACTGATGACAACATCCAGTGACTGTATGTTTCTGTAAAGTTAAAATATGTCTTACATATTGAAGAATGAGTGGATGTATAAGTGTCTGGATGAAGGATTTAGTAGGTGCATGACTGACTGTATGAGTGATGGATTAAATGTGTCTCACTGAGTGCATGGGTATGGACTAAACTGTCTTAATTTGTGCATCATTATGTCTGTTGTTCTGTAAACTGCTGCATTTGTTGATCAGTAGCTATATGAGTAACTATATGGGTTATTGATTGGTTGCCAAAGTATTTGTATGGGAGACTGAGTGTGTGTGTGGGTGGCTGGGAGGTGTATGACTCTGTGCATAGATGTGTGAGCAGTTGATTCACTAGATGTATGGGTTCAAAAGTGCATGTGGAAACAGCTGTATGGGCGGTTGACTGTGTGCATGAGTGTATTGGTGAGTGAATGGATATCTCAGTGCTACATGTTCAAAGTAAGTACATATGTAAAACACAGTACATGTGAGAGTTGACATATATAAATAACTGTGCATAAGAGCCAGTGAATGTGTGAGTGGCTGTATGGATCATTGTGAACTTGTATCAGGGATTGTATAAGAGAGTAAATATGTGTTAGTATATGTTTGAATAAGTAAGGTGTGTATAACTGTATAGTTGAGGAAATGGAGGTGTGATTGATTCTTTGCATGACTGACTAGGTGTGTGAGTAACTCCATGGATGAGTGACAGTCTGTGAGTGTCTGTTTACACTGAGTGTATCTAAGGTTATATTAGAGTCTGAAGAGGTTCATCGTATTATCACATGAATGATGTCATCAGTGATGTGATCAGTAATGTCAAATGAGATGTCATCAGTGATGTCATCAGTGATGTCATTTGAGATGTCATCAGTGATGTCATCAGTGATGTCATTTGAGATGTCATCAGTGATGTCATCAGTGATGTCACTGACCATGTCATGAATGATGTAATATGTGACATGATCAGCAGTGGATTGCGGGTGCGCGATATTAAGTTAGTGCAACTAACTATATATGCGAATTTCAATGGTTTTGTGCGAGTAAATTAAGGTTTTGTAAATGCTAATCCCTAACTATATATGGTCTATAACCAATGGTTTTTTCATTGAATTTTCAAGGTTTTGTAAATGCTAATCCCTAACTATATATGGTCTATAACCTATGGTTTTTTCAGTGAATATTATATATATATATATGTATATATATATATATATATATATATATATATATATATATATATATATATATGTGTGTGTGTGTATATATATATATATATATATATTCACTGAAAAAACCATAGGTTATAGACCATATATAGTTAGGAATTTGCATTTACAAAACCTTGAAAATTCACTGAAAAAACCATAGGTTAGAGACCATATATAGTTAGCTGGACATTTTATTGACATAAAACCAATGAAATTCCATATATAGTTAGTTGCACTAACTATATATCGCGCACCCGCAATCCACTGCTGATGATGTCACATATTACATCATTCATGACATGGTCAGTGACATCACTGATGACATCACTGATGACATCTCAAATGACATCACCGATGACATCACTGATGACATCTCAAATGACATCACTGATGACATCATCTAGTGTCTGTGTGTTTTTGTAAAGTTTAAATATGTTTTACATATTGAAGAATGAGTGGATGTATGGAAGACTGAGTGTGTGTGTGGCTGGCTGGGAGGTGTGTGACTCTGTGCATATCAATGTGTACTTGTATCAGTGATTGTATAAGAGAGTAAGTATGTGTTAGTATATGTGTGAAAAGTATGGTGTTCTGTGTTTAACTGTATAGATGAGGAAATCGAAGTGTGATTGATTCTTCACAGGACTGACTAGGTGTATGAGTGCATATGATAGTGTTGTAATAATGAGTAACTGTATGTATGAGTGATTGTATGGGTGAATGAGTGAATGTGTGTGTAGACGTAGGAATCAGTGAGTGTGTATGTAGTAACTGGTATTGGTGTGTCATGATGTCATCAGTGATGTCATTTGAGATGTCATCAGTGATGTCATTTGAGATGTCATCAGTGATGTCATCAGTGATGTCACTGAAGTATGGTGTTCTGTGTTTAACTGTATAGATGAGGAAATGGAAGTGTGATTGATTCTTTACAGGACTGACTAGGTGTGTGAGTAACTCCATGGATGAGTGGCAGTGTGTGAGAGTCTGCATAGGTGTATGAGTGCATATGATAGTGTTGTAATAATGAGTGACTGTATGTATGAGTGATTGTATGGGTGAATGAGTGAATGTGTGTGTAGACGTAGGAATCAGTGAGTGCGTATGTAGTAACTGGTATTGGTGTGTCATGATGTCATCAGTGATGTAATTTGAGATGTCATCAGTGATGTCATCAGTGATGTCATTTGAGATGTCATCAGTGATGTCATCAGTGATGTCACTGACCATGTCATGAATGATGTAATATGTGACATCATCAGCAGTGGATTGCGGGTGCGCGATATATAGTTAGTGCAACTAACTATATATGGAATTTCATTGGTTTTATGTCAATAAAATGTCCAGCTAACTATATATGGTCTCTAACCTATGGTTTTTTCAGTGAATTTTCAAGGTTTTGTAAATGCAAATTCCTAACTATATATGGTCTATAACCTATGGTTTTTTCAGTGAATTTCATTGTTTTTTTAAAAGCTAATATCTATAGCTGTAAAATATATTCTTTATTACGTGACGTATCACGTAGCCACGTGAGACGCCTCATGACGCGTCGCATAACCGTGACGTATCGGCTCTGCAGCGCAAACAAAACCCGTAACGTAAGCGTGCCGGAGCACGCTTACAGATATATATTTTTTTTTAACCTTAATTAGACAAAATCCACACGTGCACATATCTTGAGGCCTTGCAAAGGCACATCAAATAAACAGTCCCTACAATTTTGCCAAGTTTGCTGGAAATCTATTCCCTTACTTTTTTTTTACTGTTTCTCTTGGTTTTCCCCTTGTTCCGCTTACCGGGACGCTACCCGGTACGCGAACCGGACGCTCCAAAAACACAAGATGGCGGACTCCCGTTACGCTGCCGGTTAGCTGCCCGGTTCGCATACCGGGAAGCGCCTCTACCGCGAAAAATCGCGGGGGACTTTAATATCCCCCTCATCAATCCTAGGGGGTCAGGAGGGGTTTACCTTGCCCCCTTTCCTTCATTTCCCCCTTCTTTTTTCAACACATCTTGTCTCTCGAACCTACCGAGAGACAAGATGGCGGCCGCTCCGGACTGTTTACAATGTTGACAGCTACGCTGCCGGTTAGCTGCCCGGTTAGCTGCCCGGTGAGCTGCCCGGTTCACGTACCGGGACGCGCCTCTACGGCGTAAAATCGCAACAACATTTTTTTTATTTTTTTTTGCCCCGCGGGGCACTTTAATATCCCCCTCATCAATCCTAGGGGGTCAGGAGTGGTCTACCTTGCCCCCTTTCCTTCATTTCCCCCTTCGTTTTTCACCACATCTTGTCTCTCGATCGTACCGAGAGACAAGATGGTGGCCGCTCCGGACTGTTTAGAATGTTGACAGACACCGGAGAGCCAATCAGCTTCGCTTTGCGAAGTTCCGTTACGCGTCAGGTACGCGAACCGGGGCGCTAACCGGAGCGCTGTCACAGATATATATATTTTTTTAAACGTTAATTTCTCAAAATCCACTGGAGCACATATATTGAGACATAGCAAAGGCACGTCGGGCAAACCATATCTACAATTTTGCCAAGTTTCATGTAAATCTATTCAGCCGTTCGAGCTAAAAGTGAGTCCAACCGCCCTATGGAAAAATGAATGGGAAAAATGTGTTTTGGGACCCCCTTTTTTCTCGGCCCACCCTTGGCGAAACCCCCCCGAAATCTTCAGGGGCTGCTCAGAAACAAAATGTGCCATTTTCCTGAAAATTTCAGCCAATTCCGTCCACAAACGCCAAAGTTATTAGACATAGAATTTTCAGAAACCCCATAGAGAAAAAATCCTAACTATATATACCCACTGGCTATCGCCAGTAGGTAATATACATATATAAACATATATAATCTGCATATCTATATAAATATAAATGCATGCATACATATACATATATGCATACATATGCATGTTATTTACATGAAAGTTTTAAAAACACTAATAAAAGCAAAGCTAAAAAGCCACCTCATTACAAACAGAATGGCTTTAACTTAAACGAGGGCGGGATCTATTGCATTTTCAATGCTTGTTTACTTTGGTTCTATCAAGAAGGCATTCAGATGTGTCACACATTTGCCATAAATTCTGAATGTTAGCACTCTAGTTGCTCATTAGATCACTGTAGTAAAGCTAGTGCTCACCAGGGAAGTCTGCTGCTAATCATGGTTTGCAGCCATTTTCCTGCATTTTTTATCCCGCAGACTTTCAGTCCGCATACCATTATCCCGCAAGGTCATTGACCTCGCATACCATTATCCCGCATTTTTTCAAAACGCATGTGCATTTATCGCGCATGCCTTTACAAAGAATTACGTTTTAAAGGCATGTATGGTAAATGCATTTGCGTTGTGAAAACCACGATGACGAGAGAGGTAAGTGGGTTTGTGTTAATTTTTTCGTGGGTTAGTGATTGTGTAGTGTAGTGTAGTGTTGTGTAGTGTAGTGTTGTGTTAGTGTAGTGTAGAGTTGTGGTGGTTGTTTAGTGTAGGGTCATGCTGGGGGTAGTGTTTTAGGGTTTAGGGTTGTGTTGTAGTGTTTGCGTAGTGTAGGGTCATGCTGGGGCTAGTGTTTTAGGGTTTAGGGTAGTGTTGTAGTGTTTGCGTAGTGTAGGGTCATGCTGGGCGTATTGTTTTAGGGTTTAGGATAGTGTTGTAGTGTTTGCTTAGTGTAGGGTCATGCTGGGGGTAGTGTTTTAGGGTTTTGGGTAGTGTTGTAGTGTTTGCGTAGTGTAGGGTCATGCTGGGGGTAGTGTTTTAGGGTTTTGGGTAGTGTTGTAGTGTTTGCGTAGTGTAGGGTCATGCTGGGGGTAGTGTTTTAGTGTTTTGGGTAGTGTTGTAGTGTTTGCGTAGTGTAGGGTCATGCTGGGGTGTAGTGTTTTAGGGTTTTGGGTAGTGTTGTAGTGTTTGCGTAGTGTAGGGTCATGCTGGGGTGTAGTGTTTTAGGGTTTTGGGTAGTGTTGTAGTGTTTGCGTAGTGTAGGGTCATGCTGGGGGTAGTGTTTTAGGGTTTTGGGTAGTGTTGTAGTGTTTGCGTAGTGTAGGGTCATGCTGGGGGTAGTGTTTTAGGGTTTTGGGTAGTGTTGTAGTGTTTGCGTAGTGTAGGGTCATGCTGGGGGGTAGTGTTTTAGGGTTTTGGGTAGTGTTGTAGTGTTTGCGTAGTGTAGGGTCATGCTGGGGGTAGTGTTTTGGGTAGTGTTGTAGTGTTTGCGTAGTGTAGGGTCATGCTGGGGGTAGTGTTTTAGGGTTTAGGGTAGTGTTGTAGTGTTTGCGTAGTGTAGGGTCATGCTGGGGGTAGTGTTTTAGGGTTTAGGGTAGTGTTGTAGTGTTTGCGTAGTGTAGGGTCATGCTGGGGGTAGTGTTTTAGGGTTTAGGGTAGTGTTGTAGTGTTTGCGTAGTGTAGGGTCATGCTGGGGTGTAGTGTTTTAGGGTTTTGGGTAGTGTTGTAGTGTTTGCGTAGTGTAGGGTCATGCTGGTGGTAGTGTTTTAGGGTTTAGGGTAGTGTTGTAGTGTTTGCGTAGTGTAAGGTCATGCTGGGGTGTAGTGTTTTAGGGTTTTGGGTAGTGTTGTAGTGTTTGCGTAGTGTAGAGTCATGCTGGGGGTAGTGTTTTAGGGTTTAGGGTAGTGTTGTAGTGTTTGCGTAGTGTAGGGTCATGCTAGGGGTAGTGTTTTAGGGTTTAGGGTTGTGTTGTAGTGTTTGCATAGTGTAGGGTCATGCTGGGGGTAGTGTTTTAGGGTTTAGGGTTGTGTTGTAGTGTTTGTGTAGTGTAGGGTCATGCTGGGGGTAGTGTTTTAGGGTTTAGGGTAGTGTTGTAGTGTTTGCGTAGTGTAGGGTCATGCTGGGGTGTAGTGTTTTAGGGTTTTGGGTGGTGTTGTAGTGTTTGCGTAGTGTAGGGTCATGCTGGGGGTAGTGTTTTAGGGTTTAGGGTAGTGTTGTAGTGTTTGTGTAGTGTAGGGTCATGCTGGGGGTAGTGTTTTAGGGTTTAGGGTAGTGTTGTACTGTTTGTGTAGTGTAGGGTCATGCTGGGGGTAGTGTTTTAGGGTTTAGGGTAGTTTAGTTGTTTAGTGTATGCTAAAGGCATATTCGTTCTAAAAGTTTTCGTTATTTTAATTTGCGGCCTAATAGTACATGCGGGATTTTTTTTGCGGACTGTTGGTATGCGGGATTTCGTCATATATTCGCTAATCATACTTTCTATGGCAAAATGAACCCCCTCATTTTGTTCCTTTTTAAATTAAATGTTTTAAGAGTTACCACTTTATTCCAATCAAGATGGCTTCAGGTGTGCCATACCTTTGTAATAAGTAGGACTGTTAGCACTCTAGTTGTTCTTTAGAACACTCTGGGACATTCTGTCATTGGGCTATAGTTGGGCTACATCTGGCTGATATTTGGGCTACATTTGTTTTTTTTGTCTCTGGTGGCCATCTTTGGGCTACATTGGGCTACATTGGGCTACATTGGGCTACATTTGGGCTCCAACATATATATAGCCCAATGTAGCCCAATATATATTTTTCAAAGTTAATTTTCGTAAAAACCACTGGATCCTATATCTTGAGACATAGCAAAGGCACATCGGGCTACCAGTCCCTACAATTTTGCCAAGTTTGGTGTAAATCCATTCAGCCGTTCAGGCTAAAAGTGAGGCCAACCGCCCTATGGAAAATTGCATGGGAAAAACACGTTTTGGGACCCCCCTTTTTTCTCGGCCTCCCCTTGACGAAACCCCCCCAAATTTTCAGGGGCTGCTCAGAAACAAAATGTTCCATTTTCCTGAAAATTTCAGCCAATTTTGTCCTCAAACGCCAAAGTTATTCGACATAGAATTTTCAAAAATCCCATAGGAAAAAAATCCTAACTATATATACCTACTGGCTATCGCCAGTAGGTAATATATATATATATATATATATATGTGTGTGTATATATATATATATATATATATATATATATATATATATATATATATATATATATATATATATATATATATATATGTAGCAATGAATGGAAAAGAATAGCAAAAGAATAGCAAAGGATAGAAAGAAATGGAAAGGTTTTGGCTAGGAACACCTCACTGATTGATTCAGCAACATCCTGCCAGCCTAAGCTGCGGGGAGTCCAGTTCTGCAGCCTTGGTAGGAGTTCAGTCAGTGCACAAATTCCTTTGCGGTACACAGCAATACGTCTATCCTGTGGTGAACTTCCACCTGGTCCGCCGAGGCCCCTCGCTTTAATACCATTTCTAACGTGAAACTAAGCTTCTAGAAAGCCTCGCCCCTTTCTCATTGGAGAAAACCGAGCTGGCTCATACCAGTCTGCGTTGAGGTCAAGACAGTGGCTGACCAAGCCTATGTATTTTGGCTTTGAGGCGGAGTTTGTACATTCCACAGATAATATCCAGTTCACTCTGGCCAGTGAGGTGTGAAAAACAAGTGAGGAGCAGAACATGCTCTCCCCACATTGTGATGCACAGAAAATGGTGTCAGTCGAGAAAATGGAGTCAGTTATGCTAGCGCTGTCATGCACCTAAAGAAGCTTGAAGCACAGCAAAATTAGTAAGCAAGGTGACATGAGGTCAAAACCAATAGTAAGTACTGCTGTGAAGCAAGATAAAGTTAGAGAGCAAGATTGACATGAAGCCATGTCAAAGTCAAGGGTAAGAACTCATATAGAAAGGTAGTGTTCTACTTCATAATTCTTTTCACTAGGCAGGTATATATAAGATCGTTCTACATTAAGGCTAGAATTAAATAACATTTATTTATTTATTTATTTATTTATTTATTTTTTATTTATTCTTTATTTCGGTTCAAAATAACCGTAAAAGATCACACAAAACAGTACAATTATTTCTTAAATACATCTTATGAGAAGTAAAATACAATGCTACTTAATTCATTATAAAACGAAGCTGGATCTAACCAACAGATTTAGCGATGTTCTAACGGTATTACAAGTTTCATAAATATTAAATAATTAAAAAGATATTATAAAAGACAGATGTGAGGAACAGCTCTTTCAGGACATTCTAAAAAGAATACCTATATAAACGAATAAATACCAGTACAAATACACAATTTGTTTTGTTTTTTAAAGATATTCTCATAAACCAAACTTTTTACATAATATACAAATAAATGTATGTTTCGTTATATTTTAGTAAAGTGCACGTGCCAAGTTCATGATAACTTCCCGTTCATTTTCTCAGCCTAGAAATTCAGACCTTCCCTTTTCCTTATCAAACTTACACCAAACAAATAGCATAAAATAACATGTTAAAGTCAGTTTAAGATGGTGATAGTTGACGGTCATCATCAGGTACTGGACCACAAGAGTGGCCCATTCATAATAGGGGCATCCATATTAAAATTGCAAAAAACATCACTTTATCTCCTTATTTAGTTGAAACATCACATTCTCTTTGGGCGTATCTGATACCTTTATCTTGAAACACTGGGATGGGTGTTTGGCGATGCTAATCCTTTATTTTCCCTAGAAAGTGTTCCTCATGTATCGCTGATTCTCCTGTAAGTCTCTTGGCATCAGCAACAATAACACTGATCCCTACTCTTATCTCCTCTTTAATATCTACGCCGCGCCCCTTGGTAATAATATTCAGTATGGTAAGCCCCACCCTGCATATCTGCTACAAAAATATTATTTTTTTCTCAAGAAAACAGATATCTCCTCTGCTCCTAACAGAATTTACAATGCTTCCTTTAGCTAATCTTACCTAAAACAGACCTGTGGTGTCCAATCTAGTTCCAAGTAGGCTTAATCAAGGCCATCATTTAAGTGCAACCACTATGTAGATTCTTACATCGATTAAATGTATTAATAATGACAACATCCTGAATATTTCTAACATGCATTTAGCATTAACTTGACCCTGTTTTTTCTAGGCACATAAAAGCCTCAAACATCATCAGAGCCAAGTTCAATTTAACATTTTTATAAATCAGCACTTTTTAACTCCTATGTTCTTCTCTGTACATTACCTGTAGTGTGTTATCCCATCATGTAATATTTAGGAAATCTCACACCTGACGGACAAAACAACCTCTCAGTGGCATAGATAACACTCTCGATCCCAGAGTTTGCCGCCCGGGGATGGCTGGTGGAGGTAAGAGCGGGGGTGTCGACAGATGATGAGCAGGTGGGAGGCAACAGATGATGACAAGGGAGAGAAAACTTTCCTTGCGCTCACTGCTGTCACTTAGCTACGCCACTGCAACCACCACCAGAACCATGTTTACCAATTGTATGACCATGGTATCAGATTGGATGCGAACAAACTGCCTGCAGCTCAGCTCCAACAAGATGGAAGTATTGCTCTTCGGCAACAAGAACGTCCCATGGAACTCCACCTGGTGGCCGTCGGAGCTAAGGCCAACATCCACAGACCACACAAGAAATATAGGGATCAGGCTAAACAACAAGCCCAACATGATGGCTCAAGTCAACTCAGTGCACACCTCCTTCTTCCACATCCTAGTCATGCTTTTAAAGATCTTTAAATCGTTGCCTCAGCAAACCAGATGAACTGTCACACTAGTACTCATCACCAGCAGGCTGGACTAAGGCAACACTCTGCACACCGGAATCTCTAAACAACAACTAGACTGACCATCCAGCCATCCACTGCAAGACTCACACTCATACTTCCATGCCGCAACTTAGGAAGCTTCAATGGCTCCCCATGCCCCAGCGAGGCCAATATTTAATTTCTCATCCACACATACAAAGCCCTACACAACACCGGACCAGAATACCTGAACAGCCAAATACACTTTCACCAAAACACCAGATACCTATTATCTGCCTCACACTAATTCATTCCCCACATCCGTAAAAGCAAAACTAGAGGTCGCTCATTCTCCTGCATCACACCCAAGACATGGAGTGACTTCTCTCAACATATCAGAGGCTTCTTTTCACTTCTTCAGTTCCGCACAAATCTGAAGTCCTGGCTCCTCGTATAAGCATCTTGGGGACCACACACCTACCCATCTGCCCAAGATTCTGGATACCCACTTGGGTGATAAGTGTGCTATACAAATAAATATAAAATAACATAATGTAGGTGACAAAAGGAGTGGGGGAGTTGGTGCTGCAGCAGCAAATGGTGAAAAGGAAGTGTCCTGATAGCAGTGTTCAGCTTCCACCCCCTTACAAAAAGGATAAATAAGTAAATAAAGCAAGGGCTTGAAAGAGAGCAAGGAAAGCGATGCACCCCCATGGTGAGTGGAAAGACAAGTAAAAAATTGTTTACTCATGTCAACAGAGGAAGAATATATGCATCTATGCAGAAACAATGTAAAGAAGAAAAGTTTTTTGGGAAAGAAAAACACAAGACCATGGAGGAATGCTTCTGAATAAGGAGTAGGCAACTGAAATGGACAACAAACCCATCCAATCATGAGCAAGAGGGCTGACCCATTCTATGTATGCAGTTTTATAGAAAATAAGTCTTCATTAACTAGCTAACGCTGTCTATAGGCACGACCGCAAAAATGGAATCGGAACATTAAGAAATAATATGACAAAAAGACATAAAGGAAGTAATAATGTTAATATCTAGAACAGTGCGTCTCAAAGTAAGGCCCACAGGCCACTTGCCGCCCTCCTGATCGTCCGTCATATGTGGCCCCCGGCTAAACGACCGCACTGGGCGCTGTTTACTTAAGAGGGCTCCAACTTTCAAAAAGATTTTAAATAAACAGGCAAGCATTTATTTACGAGATAACTTAAGCAAAATTAAAGAAACAAATATGGTATCTTAGAAAATGTTCTTTTTAAAAAAATCTTTCAACAAACGTTTATAAAAATGATAAAGTCTCTTAAATTCAAAAAAGTTTATTTCATTAGCATACAGGAGCATTTCACGTTAGAGCATTACAATTATATCAGTGCACAGAGAAGTAATTTTAAAAAGTGATAGTTATCAAAAAAGAATGTAGTATTCAATTCAATTATTTCTTTATTCATCCTTCCAAAGACAGGGCATAAAAGATAACCATAGATAAAAGACATTATATAAAATCAATCTTGTCACAGCAAATACAAGCTCATTTTACGTTTAAAAAGGATACAACAGCTCACAAATACAGTACTTTTTCTCTGAACTAAAGTGGCAGTGCAGAACGCTTGGGTTGATAAGTAGCAGCAAATATTATCTAATAGTGCAACAAAGAAAAACAACTGCAGCCATCAATAGAAGCATTTATTATCCAAAAATTCATGAATAGTAAAATCAGGCCTATAAAGGAGTTAGCAAGATGGGTAAACATTTTAGCAGCAATACTAATGCATTCCGTTACAGAAAGTGATAAAATACATTCAAATTAAAACAGTATAGTCCTTCTCTTTGCTAGAATACACTTCAAAAATCTGCTAACAGCAAAACAAACATCAAGGTCATTCAGTTGCTGCAAAAAGTACAAAGCTGCTTTGCACTTAGAAAATTTGTGTCTGCGCCAGAGAGGTATTAACAATTTCCTGGTAAATGGAAGGAAAAATTGACAAGAAAATACAAAATGTAAAATGGTTTGACTCGAATGTTCATCACAGGGGCAAACCGTAATAGATTCTAATGAATACTGACCCAGGGGGAAGCATCTCAACCAAAAAAAAGATCCCAACCTGAATCTAGACAACAGATTCCTTTCAAGCGCATTGTTTACATATGTTAGATACGGGGCAATGTTGGGAGGAACCTGTATAAGGCAATAATCCCTGACCGTGGGTTTGGCTACTTCAGACAATTCCCTGGACAATTCTATGTGTTTTCGAAGCTCACCAAAACCCGCTGTCGATCCCCTTTAACAATTTGATCTGGGTTCTGCAAAGCAGGTTTTAATGAATTGAAGCCAGGGAATACAAATGCCAAAGTGCAGTTTAGACCATCCCTAACAATTGCCCAGCTAAAATCAGCTTCTTCATTTGTCCAGATGGAACACCAGGTACCTAGAGGTGCCACATTTATAGTATCTTGAACATACTCGAGGCCCAACTCCAAATGGAGGGGAAAGTGCAGCGAAGAAGGGGGCTGTAGTAAAGTGTTGTAATGTATTAACTTTGTACTAATGTATTAGCTTGGCATGGGGTGGAAAATTAGATGTAGAATGTGATTATATCAATTAGAATGTCTATTTATGTGGGAACTGTGGAATGTTCAGGTAATTCTGCTTGTGTCCTTGTTGGCGGTGTCATCACCCTTTTTACTTGCTTAACCACTTTGAAAATAAAGAATATATAATTAAATTTGAGTGAAGCCTTACTACAAACTTGGCCACGGACTGGTGAGGACCCTAACATGAGATCCCTGAGGTGAATTGTGCAATGAGCTACGCGTGAGGTGCATTTCTTCAGATTTTTGGAAGAACTTCAAATAAAAAAAAAATGGAAGAAGACAATGCTGGAGTCACGGAAGCGTGTACGCTCTGAATCTTGAGGCGCGGAGAACGGAATACTGCAATCTTACATTTCAAGTAAGTGTGGTGTCGCTATTAAGCCATACTTACAGATGAGCAACCGTCGAGACCATTTCCAGCACGCCCCATCGTCATTTTAAAAAGCTCATCTTCCGCGCTCTAAAGTTCCATCTCCTTGGCCTCGAAGTGTCTCTGACGTCTACGCAATACCCTGACGCTACCCTCGCTGGGTCAAACTACGTCAGGGTGTGCAAGGGTCAGGCACGGCAGCCATTTTGGATCGCTCTGGTTACGATAACAGCAGCGCATCGGCATCGGAGCAGCAATTTTAGGAATCGGCAATTTCACAAAGGGATTTAACGGTACTTAATTTTATTAACAATTTATTGCAAGGGTGCTGCGCAGTGTATATTTACAAACTGTTTTGTTATTTTCGAGCAATAAAAGCTCTTTTCTCTATACGTAAGGAACAAGCACAGAGATTCTACATATATCATTTATTTTGTGCAGTTGTGTTGTTTATCTACTGCTTCTACATGCCTACTACAAGTTCAAGTGTTTCTTCGGGGGACACCTCTGGCCACGCAATGCATAATAATTCCCCTAGAGAATTCCTAACTATTCCAGGTGAACCACCTGTTGTTTGGAGCAACTGGAAGGAGTATTTCCTTAATTATATTGCAAATCTTGAAGATGTTAATGGTACCTTTTCACCTGAAAGGCAAAAAAGAATTCTCATGTTATGTTTGGGTCCAGAGGGACTTCGTGTGTATAATCAATTCCAGAAGCAGGACAGAGTTGGGGGAGACATGGATGTATTCAAAAGCAGCTATTCTTGATCTTGATGACCGTTTTTCGCCAAGTGTATGCATTGCAGTTACAAGACATTCTTTCTTCCAAAGGAAACGAGACAAACATGAGAGCATTGAAGACTATGTAGCAGCATTAAAGAAACTTGCTGTCAAGTGCAGATTCACTCAACTACATGATGAATTTATATGGGATCAGGTTGTCATGTGTACAAAAAACAAAACCATACAAGATAGACTATGGGTAGAAGGCAAGGGAACATTAAAAGATATTAATGCAATGGTTAAAAAAGCAGAACTTTCGGAACGTTGTGCTAAGGTTTCGTTAGCTCATGAAAAAAAAGAAAGTAAAGTTGTGAGTAAAATTTCAGAAGGTCAAGTCAGTCATTAGAACAGCAAATATTTTAAAGCAATAAGAAAGAAAGTGTGAATTCAAAAAAGACACTGATCTAGTTTGTTACAGGTGTGGCAGTCGTTTTCACTCAGCCAATTTTCCTAAGTACCCGGCAACATCAACCAAATGTTTAGTGTGTGGCATAATAGGACACTTTGCAAAGGTCTGTAGATGGAAAACGTATAAAAATACAAAAGGTAAAGTACCCCGCATACAAGAAGCAGAATTTGACACTAGTTCTTCTTCAAGAGAAGAGGGTATACAAACACAAGCCACAATGAAAAAGAAAGTTGTTTTAAACATCTCAGATGTTTCTTCCACTTAACCCATGTGTCAAGTTTTTTTGGGAGTGTGTCTATTCAATTGGCGGATGACTCAGGCTCACCTTATACTATTATAGCTCCACATGAATGGGAGGAAAATTTAATCTCTCACATTGCTAGTTGGTTGGAACCTCCTGACATTACCGCTGAGAGCTTTAAGAGAGAGGAAATTGATATTAAACTTTTCAGATTACTGATCTTTAAATTCAAAGGCAGGCATGCCACTGGGAAATTTTATGTTGCTAAAGAAGGACCATCTGTCTTAGGGTGGAAAGATCAAAAGAACCTGAATTTCATTCTTGACCCCAATAGCAAGGAACAGGTATCAATTTCTTGTGAGGGTGAAGACACTAAGAAATGGGTTCTAGATGAGTTTCCTTCTGTTTTCACAGGCCAAATGGGAAAACTCAAAGGTTTTACTCACCAAATATTACTCAAAGATGGTGCTGTGCCAAAGATACATAAAGCATGCAACATATCTTTTATCATAAGAGCTGAAGTTAAATCTGAATTAGATAAATTGTTAAGTTCCAATGTAATTGGAACAGTTGAAGAAGCAGAGTGGGTTTCTCCATTGGTCGTTGCACATAAGGCCAATGGAAAGGCCCGCTTATGTGTGGATTTGAGATACTTAAACAATCACATACTAGTTTATCAATATCCACTGCCTAGGATAGATGAAATGCTGTCATTGACACAAGAAGCTAAATGGTTTTCCACTTTGGACTTAACAGCAGCATAGCATCAGGTTTTTCTTGATTCTGATAGCAGACAGTTAACAACATTCTGTACTCCTTTTGGTTGTTTCAGGTTTAAGCGTATGCTGTTTGGCTTAGCGTCAGCGGCTGCGGTTTTCCAAAGTTTAATGTCTAGGCTATTCGGTCATATGTCTGAAGTAATTTTTTTCCTGGATGACATTTTAATTATGAAAAAGAACCAATGACCGAGGTCTCTGTTCGAAACCAGAAACAGAGGTGCCCGGTTACGAGGAAACGCTGCACAGCAAGTAGACGCCATTCTGAACGAAAAAAAGAAAGTCACGCCACTCGGCAGCACCAACAACAAAAGAGCTACAGGTATTACACGCCAGTCAGCAATGCGTCTTCACGAGGCCTGCATCGAGGGAGGGTCCCCTCTGGGCATTAGCGCATAAGTAAAAACATGCCAATGAACCATGGAGCGCTTCACAAGCCATACCCATCGCGAATATCCCTCTCATGTTGCTATCACGAAGCCGGAATTTAAACCTGAAATATCAACATAAGATAGGATAACCATTTGATCCCCCCTGTTTTCTTTTCCTTCTATGCTTTTGACCAGCTGATCTACTCAAGCCTTTACTCCACCTCGCCGGTCAACACAGAAAAATTTCACAACGCTGGGCTCAGCGGACGACGAAATTTAAAGATAAGAGGAACCCTCTTTTTCCCACAAGGGTATGTGACCCCTTTTCTCCTTCTTTTAACAGCACCTATTACTAGTTCTAAAAAATTGCACAAAAAAAACCCCTGACCCCAAACTAAAACATACTGTTTACACTCCCACAGGTGTAGCATGATGTCCTACCATAACAGCATCGAGCCCTGATGAAGACCTTCCTTAAATTAATTTCCTGTCATTATATAGAAGGTCGAAACGTGTAGGCTTACCATCACTAAGGCCAGGAGAAGTGTATGCCTATGACCTGAGAAACCAACAGGACATTTAGTGAGAGACGTATCTCACACTACGGCTAAAAAACTTTTTTCAAAAGAACTCTCCGACCTTAAGCAGGATCACATTGTCTGTTTCTTTGTGGATAAGTATTTATATCCCAAAGTTAGCTAATCTTTTGATTTCAAGTAGGACTTGTTCCCCCCTTCCTACAGCCAAACCGGAAGGGTAGTTAATCTGAAAGATTTTTTTGTGTGCTTAGGAGCAAAAATACTAGGACAATAGGTCTCTTTAATGTTTTGTATATATGTCGAATATTGTCAAATGGTATGTAGAGTAATGTCAAAATGTCCATGTAATGAATTCACTGATCTCATTTGTTGATATATGTTGAATGTTTTTCTATCACAGGAGATGATTATAAGCAATGTGCTAACACCCAATTGTGTACCATTGAATAGTTTTTGAAAAAAACGCAAAAGTATAAATTGCTGACAATGTCAATAAATTAAGGCATTGGACAAAAGTAAGTGTTTAATCTATGGTGTCAGAGGCAAGCTCTACATGTTACAATTTTAATTATGGGTAAAAGTAAATCACATCACAATACCATCCTCAGGGAAGTTCTCAAAATTCTGGAAAACAATGGTCTAGCTGCTGAGTTAAACAAATGTAAGTTTGCAGAAAAATCTGTTACATATTAAGGGCACGAAATTAGTGAGATGGGCATGAAACCTAAGACAAAATTGGTTAATGCAATCATTAACTCTTCAGCACCCAAGTCGAAAACGAACTTAGATCCTTTCTACGATTAGCTGAATTTAATTCAAGTTTGTCAATCAATTCTCACAGAAAACTTATGAGATGAGTGTTTTGATGAAGAATAAGACCCCATTTGTTTGGAGTGAGGGATGCCAGAAAGCGTTTCATGAAATAAAGTCTGCTGTTGCTAATGCGCCTACCCTACAAGGCTTTGACCCATTGGCTGATACTTATCTCACCACTGATGCAAGTGGTACTGGTCTGGGAGGTGTGCTCTCACAGATGTTTACTCAGGGTGTAGAATTTGTCATAGCCTTTGCCTCACGCTCCCTCTCACCTTGTGAGGAGAAATATTCTGTCATCGAGCGTGATACTTTGGCTTGCGTATGGGCAATGGAAAACTTTCGCAAATTTATTTGGGGCGAAAAGTTTACTCTCCAGTCTGATCATAAGCCTTTAACCAAATTGCTGACAACTGAAGGGTTGTGCAGGGCTTCAGTAAGAATAGCAAGGATGTCCATGAGACTTCAGGACTATGTAAATGAGGTACAGTATGTTTCTGGAGTCAAGAATGTAATTTGAGATTTTCTTAGCAGACTTTCGCTATCTCTCAAAGAAATTGATCAGAGTTCATTGAATGATTGATGTGTTGCTGGAACACTTTCTGATTCCAGTCGCTTATGCAGGGATAAATGGGAACTAGAGTCTGCAAAGTCCTAAAAAGTGTCAAGGATAAAATTACTAATCATAGAGTTGAATTTAGACTCGGCCCCATTGGTTAGTGTGTGGGAGACGTGGAAAGCGTATATAAGGGGATGCATCACTAATAGGGCATCTTACAGGAAAAAGAAGTATAGAGAGGAATTACGATCGATAGAGCAAGATCTGGCAAAACTGGATCTAACAGATCAAGTACCTTCCACCGACTTAGATAAGAAAAAAGAGCTAAAGGACAAATTAGACACACTATTACAGGAGAGAATTAATAAACCTTGGCAGGCTAGTAAACTCTCCCACTTTGAATACGGTGAGTCAGCAGGAAAGATATTAGCCTGGAAAATAAAAGCTGACCAGGTTAGGAAACACATAAAAGAAGTGAGAGTGGTTGGAGAATTAAATACAAGGAAAACTGATACAGCGATTGGTGAAGCCTTTAGCACCTTCTTTCAAAAAATGTATACTGATGAAATAATTGATAATACTGATAACATCGAGGAAAGAAACAATTGGCTGGAAAAGTTAGACCTTCCCGAGCTAAAAGAGCACCAGAGCGAGAATCTAGACAGGGAGATAACCCAGGGGGAAGTTGAAAATACCATTAAGAAGTTAAAACAGGGAAAAGCCACAGGACCGGATGGGATTCCGGGTGAATTGTATCGGGTCCTTAACTCCACACTTACCCCGATATTGACAAAGCTATTTAATGATATACTACTAAAAGGAGAGACACCACCTAGATCCTGGGGAGAAGCAAACATTGCCTTAATCCTAAAACCAGACAAAGACCCAACAGAATGTGGTTCATATCGTCCAATCTCGCTCCTAAACAATGACTATAAGATCTTTTCGTCAATTTTGGCCGCTCGGTTAGGTAGCGAGATTGGAGGTATCATACATCAGGACCAAAAGGGGTTTATAAGAGGCCGACAACTTGCCGACTTAACATACGATCTAGTTGGAGCTATAGACATTGCCTCAACATTTGCTTTACCTCTTGCAATCATGACTCTCGATGCAACAAAAGCATTCAATAGAGTAAACTGGTCCTACCTACATGCCGCTATGGCAAAGTTTAAAATAGGACCTAAATTCCGTAGAACGATAGGACTATTGTACAAAAACCCTAAGGCAAGTTTTATAATAAACGGAACATGCACAAATCCCTTCCAAATTTCAAGAGGAACGAGACAGGGGTGCCCTCTTTCCCCCCTATTATTTAACATTTATCTGGAACCATTTGCTCACTCCATACGAGAAAATCCTAACATCCCTCCCTTTTCATTCTCAGGGTGGGAAAAGAAGGTCGGGATGTATGCTGATGACATTCTTATTTACACTACAGACCCGACACGGGCCTTCCCTAGGGTAATCCATAGCGCGGAGGAATTTGGAAAGCACTCAGGCTATGAAATTAACGCCGGGAAGACGGAGATAATGGCTTGGAACATCGCCAATATTCAGCTTCCCTTAAAATCTTCAATGCACTACCTGGGTATAAGAATCACCAATGATCCTAACCTGTTGGCTCAGAACAATCTAGACCGCGTTTCAAATGAAGCGAAAATATTAATGAAGTCTTGGCCATTTTTACCTCTCACCATCTATGGAAGGTCTAGCTTAGTAAAAATGTCCATTCTCCCGAAATACACTTTCCTCTTCAATACAATTCCTTTAATATTTGACACGAACCAATTAAAAACATCCCAACAAAACATAAATTCATTTGTTTGGTGTTACAAATCATCCAGGCTGGCGTGGAAGAAACTGAGAAGGAGAAGGGAAAAAGGAGGCCTTGCTCTGCCAGACCTGGAATACTATGCGTGGGCCTTTCACCTGACCCACTCCAGGATGCTATTAAAGTCCCCACTAGACAACTCTAACGGTTACATGTTCAAAGCTATGCTATTGGGTTCAGACCTTCCATCGGACGGATTTCTATTTAAATTCGGGCATCAGAGGTTTTTAAAAAAAGTCAGACTGAAGACATTATACTGCCCCATAAAAGAATGGTCTCAAATTAAATCGAAGGCGGGGATTGCATATTTTTCTGACTATACACCGATATGGGACTTTCCTGGGCTTTCATCGAATTCCACACAGACAATAAAAACAGTCCTACAAGAAGCAGGAATTACAAGATGGGGAGAACTAGTAGAAGATGGCTCTCTTATTGATTGGGAAATATTTTCAGACAAGGCAACCTCACCATTATCTTGGTTTTTCTATAGTCAGCTTTCAAGCTGGCTTCGTTCTCAAACAACTAAAAAAAACAAATTCGAAGGAGACAGTTTATTAGAGAAGAATCTAATGGAAAAATCATACAAGGGAAAGGAGGTTGCTGCACATTATTGGAGCATCTTGGAAGAAAGAGAGGATGAGCTTAATCTTCCGACAAAGCTATGGGGTGGAGAGGGTGAACCCCAGGCAGAAGGGAAATGGATTGAGTCCTTTACGCTTCTTTATAAGATCATAAAACCAGCCTGGCTGAGGCGTAATCAATTGTTTACATTACATCGGGCGTACTATTCCCCCAAAAGGCTTTCCAAGTTTCAACCGGGGAAATGCTGCAGTAAATGTTCCCTGCCAGCTGCCTCAGATCTACATATGTTCTGGGAATGCCCGAATGTTACTAATTTCTGGCAGGAAGTAAAGACATCGCTTGATTCAATCCTTAAAACCTCTATCTCCCTCTCTTGGTCCTTGGTAATATTTGGACTAAGTGATAATATCAAAGGATTAGAAAGAGAGTTCCTATACTACGCCATATTATTAGCTAGAAGACAAATATGCAAAAATTGGGTTAACATCAACCCACCAACTCATGCAGAGTGGTTGTCTTCACTTTACATCACATCAAAAGCAGATTTGGCCAGAACATGTAGTCCCCGTACAGTGAGATTTTGGAATTTCTTAATTGAGTGGAGTCGGAACAGTTAGGACTCCGGGGTTTTTTTTTTTCTCCCCGGGTCCGATGATTAAG
Source organism: Lissotriton vulgaris (assembly GCF_964263255.1). NCBI lineage: Eukaryota > Metazoa > Chordata > Amphibia > Caudata > Salamandridae > Lissotriton > Lissotriton vulgaris. The sequence goes on along the minus strand of NC_141695.1, from coordinate 1,331,132,350 downwards.
CCTCTGTCTCCATGTCCAACGGGAGGCACCCCATGCCATAGCTAAATTGGACGATCAGCCCATATTGGGTGTGTATTGGAGCTAGATCGTGTGGGGCTCTATTTCTCAGCTTTGACACCAGACCGCCTTCCAGGGAAAATTGACGGTACCTTAAAAAGGCTACTGGGTCCCGTGGAGGAATGCCCCTGGTTCGATTAGGTGGCAAAGGAGGACACAAAAAAAAAAAAAGGATAAAATTACTAATGGTTGGTCTACACAATCCAAATCTGACCCGCAAATTAGACCATTTTAGGTAGTCAGAAATTAATTAAACGTTGCTGACAATAATGTGTGTCGTGGTGAAAAGCTTATTCCACCTAAAGCAATTTGTAAAAAAATTATTGATATTGGATAAGAAGGTCATCCTGGGGTTTCCAGAACTAAGAGAAATATTAAAGCTTTGTACTGGTGGCCTGGAGTTGATTTAAAGATTGAAAGACGTGTCCAAGAGTGTGTAACTTGCGAATGTGCAGACAAAAGTCAAAAAACTCTTAACCCACCGATGTCTTCTTTAGGGTGCCCCAGGCTACTGTGGGAAGAATTGGCCTTAGATATTATGGGACCTATTGTATGGAAAGATGGTATGTGTAAGCATATTCTAGTTTTAGTGGACTTATTTTCAAGGTGGATTGAGGTGAAAGTAGTTGAACGAATTGACACTGAAGTTGTAATCCGGTTTTTGGATGAATGTTTTATCAGAGAAGGGTTGCCCGCTTCTAGTCTAACTGACAACGGTATACAATTCAAATCTGATGTTATGAAAAGGTTCATGAAGACCACTGGTATTAAACAAAAGTTCACAGCTCTGTACCAACCCAAGGGAAATTCTGTTGTTGAAAGAGTCAACAGAGTCATACAAGGAACGGTACAAGTGGCTAACAAAGGAAGAAAACATTGGAATGCAGAATTAGATAAAATGATATGGTCATACAGAATAACGGTTCATGACACATGTGGGGAGAGTCCCTTTGGACTCATGAGAGGCAGATTTCCATATTGCAAGATTAATTCTATATGGATGGGCAGAAGTATAAAGTATGCATGAGACAGCGCAAAAGTTAGAGAAAACATTTGTAAGTTGCAAAGTAAGAACAAAATGTATTTTGATGTAAACATGGCACCAGGAATGTGTTTTTGAAGGTTGGCCATTTAGTAAGAATTAAAAATGCAAAGAAAGTCGGGAAATTACAACTGTGTTTTTCTGAACCTAAGACTGTCACCAAGGTACTGCGTAATACGGTGATGTTAGATGATGGTAGCATTCACTACATGAGCCGCGTTGCTTTGGCTCGACTTTCCGGGTTAGAAAACATGCCTAAAGAGGGAGGAGTGGGTCTTGACTACTGGTGGTTAAGTCCTATCCCAAGCTCTGATTCAGTGACTGGTCAAGACACCGGGTTTAGAAATGACAACAGTGAAAGGGAGTCCAGTATTACTGAATTGGTTTCTGGTGTTGTGCAGAGTCCTGGCATTCGAGATACTTTGTCATCTGTGTCCACAGCAGAACCTGTTTGTGGAAAATATAGTCATCCTGTGTCTACCAAGTTTGGAAGGCAAATTGTTGCACCAACATTTTTACAAGATTTTGTGTGCGATTAAATTATATATATATATATATATTTTTTTGTTTTATACTTTTGGTACACCATTGTTCTAGCTCATGTGTTTGATGTTTCATTTTTATTTAGTTTTGTTTCTTCAATTTTTAGAAAGGGGGATGTGTAGTAATGTGTTGTAATGTATTAACTTTGTAGTAATGTATTAGCTTGGCATAGGGGTGGAATATTAGATGTAGAATGTGATGACATCAATTAGAATGTCTATTTATGTGGGAACTGTGGAATGTTCAGGTCATTCTGCTTGTGTCCTTGTTGGCGTGTCAGGACCCTTTTTACTTGCTTAACCACTTTGAAAATAAAGTAGCTATAATTAAATTTGAGTGAAGCTTTACTATAGGGACAATCCTAAAACTCTACGGCAAAATCTGTTCTCCTCCAACTCCATAGCATGTACGTCCCGAATGTCTGACAAAATATCGAAATCCACAATATCGATGTACAAAAATATCGGAACAAATATATCGAAATCAAAAATATCGGCTTCCTATACTTAACTAGATATATACACAAATATCGATTTTTTAATATCGATATACAAAAACATCGTTTACTGTGATATCGACTACATTAATATCGGAATACAAAAATATCGCTTTCTTCAAAAATTAATGACATTAACTATAATATCGACTTCTAAAATATCGTGCACATTAATATCGGATTATAAACTATATCAACTTTTTATAAGCATCTGTTAACATACTTAATTAACGTTATATATGTTTTCACATCAAAATAAACATACAATACTTCCATTAATACTATAGACACACTATTAATTCATCAAATATTTCCTATTGGTATAATTATATCACCTACACATATAAAAATATTCTATGCTAGTTTGTATACTTTTAGAATTATTTTTGGTTTTTCACTTCTAATACAAAGTAATCACAACTGAAATTCAAATATACTAACTAACCAATCACAACCCTAATTTTTTTAATGAACCAATAGCAAAGTAATTACTACTGACACTCCCCTATATAAGCAATGAAAATGTAAGCACAAACTACTTGCCAAAAGTCACTGAAGGAGATTCATCTCTATCCGAATTGCTGCACAACAACTAGAAGAACCAGACTATCAACCTACTATTACATCTTCTAAGTAAGTAAATCAAATAAAAACTGCATTATTTGCTAAAACTACTTACTTACCTGCCAAATACCCAGTGCCCCTTTGCTATTCATACTAATTAACATGCTAAATAATGATATAAAAATATTTTTTATAGATACTACCACTACTGAATATTCTACTGAAAATAACTGTGAACAAAGCATAGGAATACAGATTCTAAAAACTATGTAAGTAATTTCACATTGTTTCATTATGTGCACATAAATCTAAACACACAGAAATAATGTCTTTTGCACACCATATTTCTATTTTTCTGTAGATTCTACTACTGAAAACTGCACTACTACTGAACTAAGGACATCAGTACTATTTCTACAATACTTTTTACTACGTAAGTAAATAAAATAGAAACTGCATTATTTCCTACTACTACTTAATTACCTGCTAAATACCCAGTACCCCTTTGCTATTCATAGTACTTAACATGCTAAATAATTATATACAACTATTTTTTTAAGATACTACGACTACTGAATATTCTACTCAAAATAAATGTGAACAAAGCATAGGAATACAGATTCTAAAAACTATGTAAGTAATTTCACATTGTTTCATTATGTGCACATAAATCTAAACACACAGAAATAATCAGTTGAGCCCCACATATTTCTTTTTTTCTGTAGACTCTACTACTGAAAACTGCACTACTACTGAACTAAGGACATTAGTACTATTTCTACAATACTTTTTCCTAAGTAAGTACATAAAATAGAAACTGCATTATTTGCTACTACTAATTATTTACCTGCTAAATACCCAGTGCCCCTTTGCTATTCATACTACTTAACATGCTAAATAATTATATAAAACTATTTTTTTAGATACTACGACTACTGAATATTCTACTCAAACTAACTGTGAACAAAGCATAGGAATACAGATTCGAATAACTATGTAAGTAATTTCACATTGTTTCATTATGTGCACATAAATCTAAACACACACAAATAATCAGTTGTGCCCCACATATTTCTTTTTTTCTGTAGATTCTTCTACTGAAAACTGCACTACTAATGAACTAAGGACATCAGTACTATTTCTACAATACATTTTAATAAGTAAGTATTATGCAACTGAAATAAATGTGGAAAAACCATACAAACATTTATAACTGTTCTAATTAATTTATATTATATATTGTTTATTTACAGAGCAAACACGGCGAATAGATATACAGACATAATACAGAACTCCACATTCTAAATAATACTGATACTAATCACAAAGTAAGTATATTCAAGAACATAATTACCAGATAATGTATTAAAAAATGTACCAACATGGTGATTATTCTAACACATATGTTCCTTATTTTTTTAAGATAACACTACAAACTACTCTCCAGAAGCTGAAGAAACAATTATACTGCCAAATACCAACCTAAAAAAATATGTAAGTATCTTCACAATGTGAATCATGAAGATACACTTTTGTAGTAGAAATGAGCTCTAACATTGCAAATGTACCTAAACAATAATTAATAATATACTACTTTCATGTTTCTCATAACAGCTACAACAACATCACAACCATTTATCCCCAACTAAAGAAGCAAGCAACTCCTAAGTTTTGCTGTAAATTCTAAAACACGTAAGTATAAACATTCCTACTTATCACTAACATAGATTATTTATCACATTTAATTTTACATTAACTATTATATATATATTTTATAGATATACAAAGTACAAAATGACCGAAGGAGCCGAATTTGTGACCAGCCAAAAAGGAAAACTATTACTATGCTACATGGGTTACACGTATACACAAGAAAAGCAATATGGCATGAAAGTTAATTGGAAATGTTGTAAATATTATTCGAACAAGTGCTATGGAAGAGCAACAACTAGAGAAGCTACAGTACTGTATACTAGGGAACACAATCATCCACCTAATGTTACTGAAATAGAAGTTAGAACAGCTTTGGAAAATATAAAAGAAGCTAGTACAGGTTCCCAAAAGCAAACAAATGTCATTTTAAAAGAAGCCATTCCTAAAATCCCAAAAACAGCCACAACCCAAATGCCAAATATCCTGTCCTTAAAAAGAACTATAGCATGAACTAAAAAAGCTACAACTGCTACAACACCATCTCCCAGAACATATCAGGATATAAATTTAACTGCAAACCAAATAATAACTTTAAATAAACAACCCTTTATAGTTTATGACAACGAAAACAATGACAAAATGCTTATAATTTTTGGTACCAATATGAATTTAGTTAAACTGCAGCAAAGCCAATATTGGATGATGGATGGAACATTTAACATCTGTCCCAAACCATTTTTCCAATTATACACAATACATGGCCTCTACCACAACTGCATCATCCCTTTGCTATATGCACTATTGCCAAACAAAAATAATTCTACATATATGGAATTATTAAATATCATAAAACAAAAAACGAATGATTTTTCTCCAGAAAAAATCATTCTTGATTTTGAGCATGCAATGCTCTCAACTATTCTAAAAATCCACCCCCATACCTGCATTCAAGGCTGCTATTATCATTTCAACCAGTGTTTATGGAGACACCTTCAAAAAACTACCCTAAGTGTCGAATATGCTACAAACTCATCATTTGCTTTCCAAATCAAACAACTCATTGCACTTGCCTATGTCCCTGAAACAGATGTAGCTGAACATTACAACATTATTATAGACAGTCCATTCTACAAACAAAATGAAGCTAGATTAAGTCCTTTCTCGATTACTTTGAAGACACCTGGGTAGGCAGACTCCACAGATCTGGCCACAGACGAAATCCAAAATTCCTCATACCCTGGTGGAACGTGTACAATAGTACCCTTAACGGAGAATCAGAAACTAACAATGCAGTGGAAGGTTGGCACAATGCATTTGTACAATCAACTGGCAGAACCAAACCTACTCTAGAAAATTTCATTAAATGCCTACAGAAAGAACAGAGCTATCAAGAATTTAGAATGGATCAATCTGTAACAGAACTTGTCCCAAAAACATCCAAGCAAAATAAACAAATGCACAAGTACTTGGAAGAACAAGTAAAACTTTACCCTAGTACAAAAGGCATAGAATACCTAAACATCATAGCCAAAACACTACTGTAATTAATTCTCAAACTGTTATAAAACACTAAAAGTATCACCTAAGTATGCAAAAATATGTAACGTGAGCTTCTAAAGTATTTAATGTATGCAATATATAAAGATATAATTATAATATATGCACACATTAAAACTAAAGAACAACTAAAAAACAATTCCATAATAAATATGACATTACCCACCCACACAAAAATAGAAAGCAATGACTTACCAATTATGTTGTCAATCCAATAACGTCCTTCTCCACCAAAGTAATCCAGGTAGTGCAAAATTAACCCAAAAAAAAATGTAAAAATACAACTGTTCCAAAATTAAGAAATCCACGTGGTCCTGAGCCATCGAATAACCATAAAAAACCCGAAAAAGTAGAAAAATAGAAAGAATCGCTCCTGGAAAACAGAAAAATTTAAAGAAGTGTTTGTAAATCAGTGTTGAATTCAACAAACAAACACTTCCTTGAAAAAAAACCGGAACTTCCGATGTAGCGTACACCTATGACAAAAACATAGAAAACAGACATTCCCACCCACATTAATTAGCTAGTAATTAGATACCAACATATTAACATTGATGATTGAACTTTTAGATATACCCTAAAAGACAAAAATTCACTCTATAAATAAATAGTTAACTAACTAACACTACGTGTATATACCATAAGTAAATATCTGTTTTCAAAATCTAAAACATAACTCCCTCACATTCAACAACACTAAATATAAGGTCACTAGTCTAAAAACATCATAAAAATACACATAAAACATATAAAATCAACCTTACCTGAAGCGACGTGAAGTGTCTCCCAACCGCGATCAGCCCTTCTTCCAAATAACCCAAAACGACCTAGCCCGGTTACAAAATAAAGCACCCAAATGCAATAAAATAGTCCCAAGTTTAAAATTTAATACATATATTTAACAAAATAGGGAAAAAAACAAATGTAAGTTTATATTATTGTTGAAAAATATTTTCTTTAATCCTACAATGATTTCATTAACAAATATGTACATGAATGTAATAATTAAATATTATGAAAACAATAATATTTATGTTAACAATGTCTAGAAATATAACTACATTGTCACAAATTAAAATAATGTAAAAAAGTGTTAAAAATGTGTGACTTACATTATAAATATTTGATCTTCACAAATGAAGCTGAAAAAAGTTTAATTTAAAAATACTTGTGATATTTCTACATTTTTTTCTGAAATAACAATATGTAAAAGAGAAAATAAAGAATGTTCATTTTTGTAAAAAAAGTTCACAAAATAATAATGCTTCTGTATAGTTGTTTATGATTGTGTTTATAAAAAATAGTTTTAAAAGCAAATGTAAATAAAATATTTTTTGTATGAAAAAATATTATATTTTTGAAACATAAATAAAACAAATGTTTCTACAATCATGTTGAACAATTTGTATCATTATCTTACTAGAAAGTAACAATCTTATTAATAATTTTTCACTGTATATTAAATGTGAGTATATGTTGGACTCTAATAATGTAATTATTCATATACCAAATCCAGTGTACATTAAATTAGAGTAGGTGCTGCACACTAAGTATATAATTATTAATATTCCTACTCCAGTCTACATTAAATTTTAATAGGTGCTGGACACTAATTAATTATTAAATATTATTCCAACTGCAGTCTACAGTAAATTAGAGTTGGTGTAATGTTATATATTTGTAATTTCCTTTAATTGATTGAATGTAAATTAATGTTATTTTTACCCTGTACAACTGTACACAAAAAACCCAAAACTGACCCTGAACCCTACAAATACCACTTTACCCAAAAACAGAAAACTGACCCTGAACCCAAAAAATACCCCTTTACCCAAAAACTGAAAACTGACCCTGAACCCTAAAAATACCCCTTCACCCAAAAACTGAAAACTGACCCTGAACCCAAAAAATACCCCTTTACCCAAAAACTGAAAACTGACCCTGAACCCAACAAATACCCCTTTACCCAAAAACTGAAAACTGACCCTGAACCCAAGAAATACCCCTTTACCCAAAAACTGAAAACTGACCCTGAACCCTAAAAATACCCCTTTACCCAAAAACTGAAAACTGACCCTGAACCCAACAAATACCCCTTTACCCAAAAACTGAAAACTGACCCTGAACCCAACAAATACCCCTTTACCCAAAAATTGAAAACTGACCCTGAACCCAACAAATACCCCTTTACCCAAAAACTGAAAACTGACCCTGATCCCTAAAAATACCCCTTTACCTAAAAACTGAAAACTGACCCTGAACCCAAAAAATACCCCTTTACCCAAAAACTGAAAACTGGCCCTGAACCCAACAAATACCCCTTTACCCAAAAACTGAAAACTGACCCTGAACCCAACAAATACCCCTTTACCCAAAAACTGAAAACTGACCCTGAACCCAACAAATACCCCTTTACCCGAAAACTGAAAACTGACCCTGAACCCAACAAATACCCCTTTACCCAAAAACTGAAAACTGACCCTGAACCCTAAAAATACCCCTTTAACCAAAAACTGAAAACTGACCCTGAACCCAAAAAATACCCCTTTACCCAAAAACTGAAAACTGACCCTGAACCCAGCAAATACCCCTTTACCCAAAAACAGAAAACTGACCAAGAACCCTCTAAAAAATCCTTTACCCAAAAATATTTATTATTATTTAATTACCAATTAATGATTAATTAACAATAACGTCAATATATGAACTCATTAGCTGTAATTAAAGAATTTAAATAATTATTATTATTTTTCCTAATTTAATTAACACAAAAATAAAATATATATTTTATAAAAATTAACCTAATTAATATAATTAACTAATTAATATTAATTAATTACCAATTAATTAGTAATTAATAATATGTACTATATGATCTTAATTAATTAAGTCATTAATTTAAATTAATTACCAATTAGGTATAAATTAGAAATATTGACTAACATATATTAATTAATTAATTATTATTAAATTACTTCCCACCCTTATCCCCTATAAACCCAATAACCCGCTCCTATAACTAGATATCTATTATTTAATTATTTTTATATTTATTTTAAAAATCAATTATTATAAAAAATTATTTTGTACATAATTTTTATTATTTTAGGTTTTTTTACATACATTTTAATACACTCCCCACCCTTATCCACTATAAACCCAATAACCCGCTCCTATAACTAGATATCTATTAATTAATTTTTTTTTATATTTATTTTAAAAATCAATTATTATTTAAAAAAAATTACATAATTTTTATTATTTTATGTTTTTTTACATACATTTTAATACACTCCCCACCCTTATCCCCTATAAACCCAATTACCCGATCCTAAACCTAGATATGTTTTTAAAATAAAAATAAAAATTTAACATTTTTTTTTTAAAGGATACACCTTTTTAACAACATTTCATGTACAATTATTTTACTTTTTCCTATAATATTGATTATTTCCATTACTACACGATATTTTGTCTTGTCGATATTTTGTCAAACGATATTATTGTTTTCGATATTTTTACTTACTTACCTATTACGATATTTTTGTATCCGATATTTTTGCTTCCCTATATTTTTGACCTTCGATATTTTTTCTTCGATATTTTGTCTTTACGATATTTTTTTCTCGATATTTTGTCTGATTACCGTACGTCCCTACGTCCCCAGATCCCCGTACCATATGTTAAAATCGGAATACATTTACGCTTATAGTCTCATATAAAATAAGGGCTATGGGCTTTTTATCTATGGACATTGCAAGTGAATAAGTGGTACCAACTGTGTGTGTAAATCTTGTTATTCTATTTTTTATGCAGGTATGCCACGTACAATCTTCATCAAAGTCCAGACCTAAATACGATAAGGAGCTAACCCTTTCCAGCTTTTTACCCACTATAATCAGGCTACAGGACTGTAGGCGTGGGAGTAGGGACGACCGTGACACCAAGTAGTGAGGTTAAAGATGGTTTTATTTTTATGGCTCTGGCAGGTTTAGACATCAACGTCTTTCTGTTTTTAAGAGTCAGTCTCTCTCGGGCGAACACGCTGGGGTCCGTGGCGGTGGTCTTCTCTCTACTTTAAACGGGTGTAGAACGGTTGGTCCCCCAGATGTCTCCGGTATAAGGTGTTCTCTCCGCTGCCTCAGGCTCGGGTGCATGTAAGAAACCAACAGAAAGGAGCCGCTGTTGTTGTCGTCTTCCGGATCGCGTCGTCCTTCGTCCCATCGTCCTGACTGAAAAGAAGGAGTCGGTGGATGGTCAGCAGGGTGAGGATTCCACCAGTCACGCGAGGTAGGCGCCCCCACCTCGTTACAAGGACTTAGTGTTTTGGGGGCCAAAAATCAGAACAATAGTTTTCTTATAGTTTGGCTCCAACCCCAAATCCTTCATAAAGTTAACATAGCTGGAAATGAGTTTTTTTAGATTGATCGCAGTCTTTGCCATAAGGACTGCGTTGTCCGCATAAAGGAGCACTGGCACAGCCTTATTCTCAACCTGCAGCACATCAACCCCAACCATAACTAATGTTTTCTCCAGGTCGTTAGTATAAAGGAGAAATAAGAGTGGGGCAAGGACGCATCCTTGGCGCTCCCCTCGCTTAATATTAAACTGTTCTGTACATTCACCAGCATTACCATACCTCACTGAGGCAGAAAGATCGTGGTGGAGGAGCCTCAGAAAGGAAACCAGACCCGCGTTGACACCCATATTTCCTAAAATGTCCCACAACTTAGAATGTGAGACATAGTTGAACGCGCTGGTTAAATCCATGAATGCTGAGTGAGTAGAGGTGCCCTTCGCATATTTGTATTTGGCCAGAATGAGGTGGAGATTAAGACACTGTTCGATCGTGCCTAGACCTTTCCTAAACCTATACTGAGTTGTAGGCAAAAAATGGTTTGCATTAATACAGTCCAGGAGGCGGTCTAGTACAACTCTCCAAATAACTTTAACTAAAGAGGACAAAAGAGATATTGGACAATAGCATTTAGGATCATGCACATCACCTTTTTTTAAAACAGGCACTATCAAAGAAGTACACCAGGAATTTGGGACTCCCTCACTGCAAACTGAATTAAAAACAGCAGCAAGTACCAGGGATCAGAATGCTTGGTCTTCCTTAAATAAATCCAGGGGAATTCCATCTGGGCCCGGTGCCTTCTTACCTTTACTGTTAGCAATTGCTTTCCGGACTTCCCCTACATTAAAAAACAAGGTTTTGACAAGTTAGATTCAGCTGTAGTGGGGCATTCTCTGCAGCAAAGTCAGCCGAACAAAGGCCTGCATAGTGGGTCACCCAAGTCTAGGGGGGATATGGACAGTTACTTTGTCTGCTGGTAGGGTGGGAGATAGAACAGACCGTACAGCCTTCCAGAAGGCCTGAGGGTCTCTTAAAAGGCAAGAGCTCACAACTAGATCACACTTTTCTTCCTTCAATACTGCCTTTCTTGTCTTAATAGCAAGCTTATACAGCTTCCTTCTTTCCCTTATCACTATCGGGTCACTAGGATATTGTTCTGAGGCTCTGGGTATGGTATTATTATCCTCTCTACAAGCCTTGTCGAACCAGGAAAGAGCCTGATTACAGGACTGTGATGTAGGTCTAGAAAGTAGATATTTGATTCTGTCTAACAGGGTTACAAAACCTTGTAAGATGTGAGCTGGCTCACGTGGTATACAATTACAGCTAGACACCAGGGCAGAGCTAAACGAAACTACCTGCGACATAATACTATTCATGTTCGCTGAACGCCAGACCACCCTGCACCCAGCATCTTTAGTGGATAATGACTGAATGGTTAAAGGCTTGGGCTTCAGTCCCCTCAAGGTAACACTAACTTAGCAGAAATAGGATTGTGGTCACTATAAGGCTCGATAAGGACCTCACAATCTTTGATAGAGGGAAACATGCCCCTAGAGACAAATACATAATCAATAGTACTTCCTATACCTCATCCAGTAAAGGTGGGAATATAGTGGTCAGTCAAATTGGGCGCCATATTAACCATACCTCTTTCTATCAGGTGGCTGAATAGAACCCTTCCCCTGGTGTCCATTACACTTTGGTCCAGCTCAGAAGCGGCTGGATCAAAGGGGGACTGGGAAAGCAGTAATGGAAGCCCGAATTTCGCATTAAAATCCCCCGCCACCAACAATTTAAAGGGATGATCCACTCGAGCCTCTTGCTCCACAAGCTTCTCAATCAGCATAAACAGCCCTTGAAAATTGCTTTTGGATGTAAAGTTATTATTGTAAACATTTACCAGGTACAGCTTAAAAGTATCTTTCCAGGCAAAACGAAAAACCTGCGTCTCTCCCTGCTCCTGGAATAGTTGAACAATCATGCCAGCAATTTCCACCTTAAACCAGGCCGGCATGCCCCCCTTAGCTCTGCTGGATGTAGAAGGAGCAGCAGGCAAGTTAAACACCTTAATCTGTCAAAAACAATATTCTTACTCTCCCACATTTCTTGCATAAAAACTATATCATAGGTCATAATGAAAGACAGCCATCCGTCCAATACAATCTTTGAGGCTATATCTGCTATATTCCAATTTAGAACTTTCAAACAAGCATTATCTATATGGCCTTTAACATTGATTGCACTCACACTTTTCCTGACGGGGGAGGAAGCAGTAAGGGGCAAGAGGGCAAATGGGAAACAAAGGTTACATTTGCGGAATCCTCCAGGCTAGTCCCAGTACAAGGTCCTACCCCAGGATAGTCAAGCGGTAAGATGCTGTTCCTCTGTACACGAGGTCTACAATTACAAAAAACCATACCCACCACCTCTAGGCCTGGCATCGAAGGTGCAGGATTAGGTCAGGGAGGGGACAGTATTTGGTTGGCAAGCACTGGACTAGAAGTAACCTGTCTGCCTCCTGAGAAACAGGGTAGGGGGACACCTCCACAAAACGTCAATCTATTTCTTCCAAGCCAGTCAGAGGGGCAAATCTTGTGGACAGGTGAAGTGATAGTGATGAGGGAGGTTCAAACAATACCGGGTCTCTGGTAGGAAAACTACCTGAGGTACTCGATTGATTCCTCAAATGCTGATAAAACAGCCAAGTGGGACTATCTCGACAGAACTATTCTTGACCATTTCCATTCTAGCTTTATACAGTATTTCCGGGACCACCTTTGGCGACGGAAGTTTACTACAATAAAATCTTCTTTTTTCTGCAAGCCCCTGCCCCTAATGTCACCCTCCTGCCTTGCCATTAAAATGTCACTTGAAATGTCCCAACTGCCAGTAACGTTGTTGTTCAGCCAATGAATATATTTATTTATTGGGCCTCTTGTAGATTCCGCATTAGTTTCTGTGAGCCACGGCACATCAGTCAGTACTACAGCATATGGAGCTGATGCTGGAGGAAGAATGGCCGTGTCTCTGGGGCAAGCTGCCCCGCAAATAGTGTGGAGGGTTGTTGGCACAATATTAACTGGCTGGGAGCCATCCTTGACTTGATCAATGGAGATAGCGGTGAAAACACTGACCGAATACTGGGTGCAAATAGAGATTGAGGACCGAGGATCATTTAAGTTTGCTATATTGGATTCAATTATATCCAGCTGATCAAAAATGGGACGTAGCTTGGAATCCAAAAGCTCACTTAAACATTTGTTCAGAGCACCCCATGAATTCACATTGGGCTCCACCATCCCCCCCAATAGGATACCATCTACGGCTTTGTTTTGCGAAAGGGGATTGCTAATTTTGGCAGAAATTCTCTGCTTTGTAGTTTTAGCAATTTTCCTCCTTTGCTTGTTTCTAGGCCAACTTTCCTTATGAGGCACTGAGCTGAACCATACCATCAGAACATGTTGGGCCAGGCACCAGCTCCCCTCCAAGCACAGCCATAGCCCCCGCAGTTGCTGGACCTACGCCCTCCCTGCAGGGCTGGTTGACAATAGAAGTCAAAATCCTTGGTGCCTCTTGAAAGCTTCTTATTTCCACAACACCCTGTATTGGTTAAGGTTTGTTTTAACTCTGATTGATGTGAGAATTGACCTCTTCATGTTGTAAGGGGAAGGCAGTGTTAAAGCATCTGAATCAAACTTGAGACCATGTCCACAGCTCGTGTTAGATAGTTATAAATTGTTGAGCACGTGCAAGCAGGTGGTAACACGCTGGGCAGGCTTAAAGCCCCCTTTCTCTTACTCATTTTGGAACTTTTCACTTAAAGGGATAATGTAGTTTAAGTGTAATTTCAGGCGTAGCTGTCGGGTAGACGGGATAGGGATAGGTTCCTTACTCCACGGGCAAACACAGTTATTCTCACAGCAATTAGGGAAAGTATATACACTATGCCTCAGGCAGAGAATACAATATGGATATCCGGAGAATCTGCTGCAAACCTTAGAGGGGTGGCCCAGCCCAGCCTTATCCGGTCTTTGATGGGCGGGGGGAGGTAGAGCTATATAGCTGGATAGAAGCACCTCCCCCTCACCTGCAGCAGTGGGAATACCTTGCGTTGCACCCTAGGAATTGCAGTCCCCACCATGGTGAGTCCAGCCCAAACAGCGAGCATGTGATGTGAGCTAGCGGTAGTAACACCCCAGACTTAGGCTCCAGCCAGGATGTGTATCCTGCAGGAATAAGTGCCCTCCGCAATGACATAGCCGAGCCCCGCACACAGACGGCGAATGTAATAATATTCGTTCCACCTCCCATCCTGACAACAATGTCAATAGTTAACTAAGAGGCAAGTAAATCAACCTGTCGAACCCTCTGGGTGGCCTGGGATGCAATTAAACATGGGCAAAATGTTAGATTATTTAATCAAACAAGAGAATGTTTTGTACAGTGCATATCTGTAACACACATTTTTCACGCTGAGTTTACATGTGGTAAAGAAAAAAAGTAAGGCAATCTGAAAGATAACTATTGCCTAGAATCACACAATTTGGTCGAAGTGGGAAGCTGGGATTAATCGTAGGTTTCACATTGTGCACTTCTCTTTTATCCCACTTCAATAATGAAGGCAGTTTTATTTTATACTTGACTCTCCCAAGGTGGTGATAGCATGTAGAGAAGGCTTACCTCAAAGTGCAGTAGAGGGGAAGTTATTCATATATTGCATAGCACAATCTTGTCAAATCTATGACTCTTCTAGAGATTAGTGGATTGATTTAGACGGCAATATGGAATGAAACCCTCAAAATTATCCCATGATTCACTGACCACGCAATGCAAATGCAACTTACCCTCCATCCCACCCCTGCTCCGTAACACCCTACTCTCACCTAGCTGGCATAAATGAGGCCCTCGGACATACCACAGACCATAATCGTTTATATCTATTCTATAATAACTTGTGAAGGAAATATATTTTATGCTTTGGAATATTGTAATGGTTTTAATTAACTACACAGTAAAGAATTTTCTATTTCTATTTCTATTTCATATTTTGTGGCCCCGGGGAAAATGTCTGTGAGTACCTATGGTCTAAAAGGTCATAGAATAAAAAAAAAAATTATGTAGTACGAAATTGACAGGACAAGAAAAGAGGAGATGAACAGGTAACAGGACTTTGAAATGGCATGTAGTTAGAATAAAAGGATTGGGTAAAAGAAATTACTTGGACCAAAAAGATATGAGTACAGAGATAAAATTACTTGGGGCAAGAAAAAAGAATGTGGGACAAGAAAAATGTGTGGAAAAGGAAGAAATGAAAAGGGAATTTAAGGGCAGTCAGACAAAACAGAAGTTCTGGATGGTTTAGTGAGTAGCGGAGAAGATGGCGGCTGACTAGCAGCTCAGTCGCGAGCTCCCTGTCAGAATCTAAGTTCTCATAGCATTTCCCACCAGAATGCAGGAAAAAGAGTAAAAATTGTAGCACCTCATTGAAAAAACCTTACCCGGAGAGTGGAACCTGGTTGGAGGCGGAGTGAGTTGAGCAGAGGGCCGGGGACCGCAGACCGCGGACCGCGGCAGCAGCCACAGCCACAGCCGGGGAATGGTTGTTTATAACTTTTATTCGATTACAGTTTTTTATAATCATAAAAAGTACATAATTTAAAAGAATAAATCAGACATTTCGACATGTACATAGAAAAGAAAAAGGAAAAGAAGAATTTTTTAAGAAGTGCTTGAGAGAGAACTTGTTACTTAAGTGCTTCAGTTCAGTTTGTGAGTTTATGTCGGATTAAAATGGAGGCCTTTAAGAACATTGCCACAGATTTGGCTACATGCGGAGAATTCAGACATTGCAAAAACAGAAATGCTGAGTAGCACTGTCTATGGCCAGCAGATCGAAGGAGTGGAAGTATCCAAGAATTGCGGGGAGTTTTGTAGTATTTGCAGAAAAAAATAATATGGATTGTTGTTTGTTGAGATATACCATCACATGGACAGTTCATGAGCGAACGGGACCAGTTGTGAGTTTCAGGAAAGGAAACCAGACGAAAAAAGGTATTGAAGCGGAATCTTGTTAATAAGAATTTTTCCTGGTTTGACAGAAAAAACGAAAGGTAGGGTTGCATTCCTTTAAGGGGTTGTATTGCGCAGATCTGGGTATTAGAGGGTTTCATGATCTCCGACTGGTTTCTCAGCTCTCTCAGGTGGGTCAAGCACATCGATTTTAGCTGCTGCCTGGAAATGTCTTCAACAGAAGGAGGATCGTCAAAATAGGATTTACGGCCTAGATTGTAGAAAAAGTTCCGTACAAAGACCAACCAAGGAATCTTATGCCAGTTTGTTAGGGCTAGACAGTCTGTGATCAGAGATCGTGTCAGGTGGCATTCAGGTTTGGACCATATTCGTTGCCACAATAAAATCGGTTGCGAACGGATAGTGTCTACTATGTAGTCCATGCCAAGCTCGTATGGGAAACAAAATTCGGGGCGCTTTGGGGGAGGGCCAGCAGATATTTGATAAAGGTATTCTCAGTTATTTGTAGGTGATCAATGTGGCCATGTCCCCACACGCCTGCTCCATAGGTAGCCACACTGTGGCATTTCGCGTAGTAGACTTTCAGAAGCTCTGGTGGAGCAGGTTTCCCGAGCTTTCTCGAGAAAGACATCAGGGCCGATGTTGCGCGCCGAAAAAGGAGATTTCTGGTAATCGTAGCTTGACGCCAATTCAGAGCGTCGTCCACAAGAATTCCGAGGTATGGGTACACAGATGTTCTTTCCAACTTTGTATTATCCACCAGTATTGGTTTTGGTTTTTTAACCCTAGGGCCAATATACATAGTGAAGGTCTTTTTTATGTTAATTTTCAGGCCATGTGAGTCCATAAAAGTACTGTATTTATTGATTTGCTTCTGAAGTTGATTTAATGTGTGGGCCAGAATAACAGAATCGTCTGCGTATAGCAGTGTTGGTATTTGTCGGTGGTTTATCAGGGGTAGATCCTGGCTCCCTTCGAGCATGGCCTGCTCTAGTCCATTGGTGTAAAAGTTGAACAGGAAGGGAGCCAGTACGCAACCCTGTCTGACTCCTTTTGTTATTGAAAATGAGCGGGACAGCTCACCGTTGGTACCGAATCTGACTCGCCCGGAGGCATTGGAATATAATTCGCGAAGGAAAGCTATTAAGGAAGGATCCACTCCAAGATCACTGAGAATTTTCCAAAGTTTGCCATGTTGGACACAATCAAAATCAAACTCAAGTCGACATAGACGAGGAAGATGTTACCTCCTTTGGCACCAGCATATTTCCCAGTCAGGAGTGCAAGGTTCAGGGCCTGTTCCACGGTCCCGAGCCCCTTCTGGAAACCGTATTGCAGGTCAGTCATGATGTTATTTTCCCGGGCCCAAGATAGCAATCGGTCCAGGAGCACTCGACCTGCAATTTTGCCCATGGAGTCCAGAAGGGAGATTGGCCTGTAGCATGCTGGGTCATTGCGGTCACCTTTTTTAAAGATGGGCAGTAGGATTGAGGTAGACCAGGATTGAAAAAGACCATCCGATGTTACTGCTGCCAGGACCTGTGTAATTATCGGTGACCAGAGTTCTATGTTATGTAAAAAAATGTCCATTGGGACTCCGTCTGGCCCCGGGGCCTTTCCTGATTTGGATGCCTTAATTGCTTTAACAACTTCGCTATGAAGAAAATGAATATTTATCGGGAAGATGTTGTTTTCCGATGTATGGGATTCACTTGGATCTGTTCCTTTTTCTGTGGCACTTTGTGAGGGTGGGCCAAAGATTTTAGAAAAATGCGTGACCCAGTCGTCTTCAGTAACAGCTACGTCCAGATGTTGTCTTTTTGCATTTTCGGCCAGAAAAGGAGATCTTAGGACTTTCCAAAATAGGGCACTGTCCTTTCTTTGGGAGCTGTCATGAAGTTGGGACCATAGCTCTTTCTTGATTTCTTTTTTGCGTTCCCTTCTGGCTAAGTTATATAGTTTTCTTAGGTTGGTGATTTCCGATTGGTTTCTTGTGGGTCTATGTAGGGCTTCTTTTAAATTCGAAAGAGCTTTACGGCAAGCTGAATCGAACCATCTCGTGGTAGGGGCCTTCATGTTCTTTACCTTGACAAAGAGTTCTTTTCCAATTGCCTCCAGGATGTTTTTGAAATTATTAATAATTGACCGAGGTGTAGTGTCCAGGGATAGACATTCTTGTATCCAGGGCTTAGATTTTTCCAGGATTTTCTCCGTTACTGCCACCGGGTCAATTTTAGCCCATTTGACTGTGTAGCCATTCAATTTGTTCATAGCTAATGTGTTTTGATTTAAAAGACTCATTTTTATAGAATGTACTTTAGTCAATTTTGGAGTAATTGTTACGCTAATTGGGTAATGGTCGCTCATGACATTTGTCCCTATTTCGAAGTTAGTTAGTTGTCCCTTGAGTGAGTGAGAGGACAGTATATAGTCTATGGTAGTTAAAAATCCTCTTCCGTGAAAAGTGGGGGAAAAGTCTTTCTGTGGCTCTACTATCTCATTTGCAAAGTCCAGATCTAAAGAAAATAGAATTTCATTTAGCTTGCTTCCACAGGACAAATGAGCGAAATGAGGCATAGGAGTACCAAGTTCGTTATGCAATCCACAGTTGCCATTCCTATGGTTGGGACAGAGTGAAAGATTAAAATCACCACCCCATAGTAGATGTACTGTATCAGAATTAGATTCAGTCAACAGGGATAATAGGAAAGTGGCAATCTCCACTAAGATTGTAAGACAGTCTGTTGTACTTAGGTTGTTGTAATAATTGATGAGTAGATAGCTAGAGTCATTTGTGAACTTTATTTGGACGATTTGATATGATGGTAACTCTTTTAGAATTTTGATGGATATAAAGGGAAGGGTATTAGCGACATAGATCACAAGACCTCCCTTGGGCCTTCCCAGGGCTCCCTGTACTGCTGGAGTGAAAAACGTTTTATATCCCGTTATATGGTTTGCAGTGGTGGACCATGTTTCCTGGAAACATAATACTTGATGTTTCCTTACTGTCTCAGACCATGAGTCTAAGTTTAGTTTAGAAAGCAATCCTGCAACATTCCAGTACAATATAGAGAGGTTCAGTATATTGGGGACAGGAGGTAGTTGTATAGCAGGGGGTTCACTTGGAAGACTCTCTATTGGGGTCGAAGGAGGGTTGTTTGTGACTCTCAAATCAGTTGATTGGTGAAAAGTTAGATCTAAGCTATCCGTAGGGGTGGGCAAAATTTTGGTTTTGGGCATCAGTCCATTGGGAATATGAGGGTAGGTGTCTACAGTAGTCTCGGGGTAGGAATTGATGATGATCGGGGGAATTTGTTGTGGCTGACTTTCAGGTTTGGAGGATGATGAGTGCGGTCTAAGGTTCAATGGAGAGGGCATGCTGTGGGCTTGGGCATTCTTTCTCTTGAGTTTTTGGGGTCTTAACGGTCAATCAACCATCTCGAGACAGTCGTAACAATTTCTTGTTGGGAAACCCTGCCAGCCCTCCAGTGGATGATAGGGTCTACCTTGCCAGGGCTGCTTTTGCCATTCTCTGGTTCTATCTCTATTTCCACGGCCATAGCTAAATCCCACATGTTTCCATTGATCATCTTGGGGATGCTGCCAATTCGGGATAGAGGTATATTGATAAGAGTTCAGTGGAGGGTAGAAAAAAGAAAGGTGTTGGACGTCTATTCCACCTTTCTTCTCCAAAGAAGGCCATGAACAGATGTGGTCCACGGTAGATGGATCCCTGCAAGTTACTATGATGCAGTCTCCGTGGATCGACTTGGGTTCGTCCCCTATCCATATTACTCTGCGGGCGGTAGAAATCCCTCCAGAGAGGTATGGTTCTAGTGGTCTATTTATGCTTAGCCACTGCATAACCTTATTTTTAAGTGACCAAGCAGTTTCTGTCATATCTTCCGTTAATTCGGGTACACCTGTAAGAATGATTGTATATGGGGTTGCCTCCAGTGGAAGATGGACTGGGCGCCTAAATCTTGATGCCTTTTTGGATGTGAACGGAGGTTGTTTCACTGTTGGTTTGGGGGAAATGGATGCCGGTTTGTTTGTTGAATGGTTTGTGGTTACATTTTCTGGTAGTTTCCCGGTTTTAGCTGTTTTTTCCGGGCCAGTAGTAGAAGTGTGTTGAGGTAGCTCCGTGTTGGATTTAGTCTTTTGTGCACTAGGAGTTTGAACTTGCCGGTTTTGTACTTGAGAGTTAATGTTTGGTTTTTTGGAAGGTGGAATAACCGGGACAGGTTGTTTGGTTGCTATTGCTGGTTGTTGATGATGAGATACTTTTGGGGGATGAGTGGCGTTTTGTGTCCCTTGGTTAGGTAATCGTCTGTTAGTTGTGCTGGGATGTGTTTCTGATAGAATTGCTAGTTGGGCTTCCAGATTTCTTATACTGATTTGTATGGGTTTGAGCTGTTGTGAAAGTAGGCCTTTGATTAGGATAAGTAATTGCGATGGGTTTTTACAAGTTTTACAGGGGTTATCTGTGTCCTCAATAAAGATAGGAGGTGGTACAAGGTTGTTTTCTACTGGGGTAGTTATCATTGAATGCCCGGGTTGTGGTAACTGTTTAGAACGATCCCCCCCAGGTTCCCTCTCTGGACCTATAAGAGGAACAGGAACTGCTGTATTTGCAGGTGGGTGGGAGTTAGCTTGTTTGGGGATGGCTCCTTCCCTTATACCTCGGAGGTGTTTATCTATAGTTGTTTCTAAGCTTTGGCATGCTTCTAGGTCCGGGGTAGCCTCTAGGCCATCAGATAATAATGATTCTGATTGTGTTACAGATAAATCAACTAAACATGGCACTGTGTTAACGTCGACAGTAGTCACAGGTAGGGACGGGGAACATGTAGATAAAGTTTGCTGAATGGGGGAAGCTGCAGATGCTAGAGGGCCCAGGGACGATCGTTTGGCTTTCATAAGATCGAGAGACAAACGTTTAGCGTTCATCAGGTCGAGTGATACTCTGCGCTCCAGAAGAGATATGCTATGGTCGATTACCTCTGTAGTCCTTGAAATAAATTGATCTATTGGGCCAGTGATTTGGGCTAGTGCCTGCGCATTTTTGGTTTTACTTCTGGTTCTTCCAGGCATGGTGGACATAGAGAGAATCCCGTATGCAAAAATGGGGGACGAGCTGCAGTTAAGAGTCAAGGGGGGTTGCCCGGTCCGGTCTCTATCGGGCACTAACGGGCAACAACGGGCCCGCCCTTGGCCCAGGCTTCGCCCGGGCTGCGACCCGCGCGCGTCCCGCGATGCGCGTTAATGGTCTTCCTTAAGTTCCAATTAGGTGAGAGGGGGTGTAGCACTGGGAGGGGGCGCGGCTCACGGGGGAAGAGGACACAGCTATTGGTGTTGAATGCTGGTCCTCGCAGTCCCGGGGGCGCGCCTCTCGCCTCCTCTGCGGCCTCGCTGGTGGTCAACTCCTCATGCCAAAGACAACGAGTGCAGGAACACTGGTAAGCTACTCCTGTAGCGACGTGCAAAGTTCACAGAATGAGTTTCCTCAGGACGAGCGGCTCCCGCGAAGCGGGGGCCACGAGAGTTGAAGAGCGCTTTGGTGGGGCGTGGCACTGGGAGGGGGCGCGGCTCACGCGGGAAGAGGACACAGCTGTTGGTGTTGAATGCTGGTCCTCGCAGTCCCGGGGCCACGCCTCTCGCCTCCTCTGCGACCTCGCTGGTGGTCAACTCCTCAGGCCAAAGACAACGAGTGCAGGAACACTGGAAAGCTACTCCTGTAGCGACGTGCAAAGTTCACAGAATGAGTTTCCTCAGGACGAGCGGCACCCCGGGGAATGGAACCTGATTGGTTTGGGGAGCGAGTCGAGCAGAGGGCTGGGGGCCGCAGACCGCGGACCGTGGCCGCAGCTACAGCCACAGCCGGGAAATCGCCGACCGACCGATCAAGCGTGAGCAGGGACTCATCTGCAAGTCACGCTTCCAGCGGGAGGGGCAACCTCCTTGCGTGTTACCTCGCGGTTTTCACCCAGGTCCGATACACGGCTGGAGGGGACGGCGGTTCAGGAAGGGCCTGGTGTAGCAGCATAGAGGCTTCCAGTGCGCCCGAGGGCCTGTCAACGTCCGGGCATAGAGAGCAAGCTGGGAGGTGGAGCACAGGAGAGCAGCAGGAAGGAGCCTGCATTACCAGAGCTACAGCGCCACGGCAAGGAAAGGAGCCTATCAGAGGTGCACTGGAGGCTTTGGAGATTCAGTATACAGCAGATGTCAGCAGAGCCAAGAGGTGCTCGCCGGTAGTATGGGCAGAGGCAGCTAGAGCCCGTCGGATAATCACTAAAACGGCACATCGTGTCTCAGCCAGAAGGGGAATAGCACCAGATCACAACGCAGTAGCGGTGAAGAAAATCTGCACAACTAAAAGCCACTTCACTGTGCCAGTAAAAAACAGAAGCATTGAAGGACAGAAAAGGCTAAAGAAAACAGGATACCTACTGAAAACCTCGGTAAGGCTTTTGCTTGTGATAATTTGGAGGCTGGGGGCTCGGAGGGTGGCCTGAAGATTGCTGCAGTGAGCGGCAAGACTGAAAACACAGGGGTTAAACAAGTCAACCCAGTAAAACTGGATAAAACTAAAGTCCTCCCGTAGAAAAAACTATCTGGGCAGAAGGGAGGGTCGCAGGAGGGGGTTACAGCTTGAGAAGCTTGAAAGGTAACCACGTGGAAACCAAGGATACTAGGGTTTTAAGAAACTCAAAAGTCCTAAAAGCTGCAATCATACCCAGGGAGGAAGATAAAGACAAAGACAAAGACAAGGGTAAAGACCAAGATAGGGATAGAGGTAAAGGCAAGGCATACGCCACTCCTAGAGATTCCAGAGGGAGAAACAAAAAAAGCGCAGCACCCATATCACATGCGGCAAGGCTCAGCCTAACGTATACACAACAGATCTGCTCACCAAAAAAAAAAAACTTGAAAAGAAAAAAAATAACTTTCACAGGGTGGGGAGCAATTTGGGGGAAAAAAACAAAAAAAAAATCAAAGTCCTAAATACAAGTCAAGAGGAGCTCAGGGGCCGCCAAGCAGGATGCAAAAAAAAATTGATTAAGAATGAGTAATACAAATATAGGAGGGAAGGAAAAAAATGTAATATCTTAACCTGGAATGTAAACGGGCTGCGATTAAGAAAACGTAGATCAAAAATCCTGGAATACTTAAAAAACAATGACTGCGAGATATTAATTATCCAAGAATCCCACTTGACAAAGGAAGAATGGGAACCTATATGGAAAAAGCAAAGTTGGATTGAGCACTGCATCTACACAAATCAAAATTGCAACGTTAAAGGAGTGGCGATTATATTTAAGAAATCCCTCAAAGCAACAATCAAGAGATCAGAAGTAGACAAGAAAGGAAGGTGGGCAAGCGTGACAACAAAAATTTACAACAACTTATACACAGTGGTGGGCTACTATGGGCCAAATGTGGACGACCCGGAACCATTACAAGATTTGTATTTCCACTTACTTTCAGTAAATTCACCCATAATAATGGGAGGCAACTTTAACATCTTATTAAACCCAAAAGAGGACAGATACCCGTTAGGGAAATTACCATCAACCCCAAAAATGAGTGAATGGCTGGGAATTTGTATGAAAGATCTTGGGAAATCGATATTTGGAAAGAAAAAGGGAATATAGAACATAAATACACCTTTAAAAATAAAAGGTTAGGTTGTGCATCTAGAGTTGACTTTTTCCTTCCTAACAGTCATCTTGCAGAGTGCACAAGAGAGGTGGAACACATCCCGGAAAACATTTCTGACCATTCCGCGGTACAACTAAATTTGGTGTTATCAGAGTCTCCTACGCCCCAAATGTGGACGGTAGATAAGAGGATCCTACTAGAGGAATCAAGTATGGCTAACTTAGCAAAAGAGACACAACAGTTTTTCGATTTAAACAAAGAAGGAACTACGAAACAAATAACATGGGACACATATAAAGCCTGTATAAGGGGGAAAATCATAAGTATAATGGCCCATAAAAATAGAGAGAAAAGAATTTTCATAAAAAATATTGAAAAGGATTTAAAGGAGCTCAACATAGAAATAAAAAGGGCCAGGACCACCCAAGAAAGCGAAGAGCTAAGAGAAAGAGTGAAAACAAAAAAGATGGAAATGAATGACTATCTGGAAACAATAGTTAGAGAAAGATGGGAGGTCAGCAAACTTTCACACTACGAATACGGTGAAGGATGCAGAAAAATTCTCGCCTGGAAAGCAAGAACAGAGCGAGCCAGAAATCGGGTGAACAAAATACAAATAGAGGGTCAAAACGGACATGTTTCAGATAATTGGGAAATAAGGAAAGAATTCGCAGAATTCTTTTCGAAGTTATACACAGAAGAATCCACCTGTTCTGGCTATCAGATACAGAGCCTGCTTGAAAAAATAAAGATTCCCAAAGCATCCCAGGAACAAAAGAGAGATCTGAACCAAAAAATAAGTGAGAAAGAGGTCTTAGATGCAATAAAATCCCTAAAAAGGGGGAAGGCGGCGGGCCCAGATTCCATACCAAATGAAATATACAAGGCACTCCAAGAGAATGTTTTGACTCCACTCACCAACCTTTTCCACTAAATATTTTTAAACAATGGAGATCTCCCTAAATCATGGAACGAAGCTATAGTAAGCATTTTATTAAAACCAGGAAAGGATCCTACTAAGTGCGAGTCATATAGACCCATATCCCTCCTAAACTGTGACTACAAGATCTACACACAGATTTTGGCAAAAAGAATAGGGGCAGTGGCAGGGTCCCTAATTCATCCAAATCAGAAGGGTTTTATTAAGGGCAGACAGATCACGAACTATCCCACGAATTTATCGCCACTATAGACATTGCGACTCACCACCACATACCTTTGGCAGTCATAACATTTGATGCTGCCAAAGCTTTCGACAGGGTCAGTTGGCCCTTCTTGAGCGCCACTTTAGCAAAGTTCAATCTGGGAAATAATTTTGAGAAAGCTGTAAAAAATATATATAAAAACCCTACAGCTAGAATACTGGTCAATGAGGCATTTACAGAAAGTGTGCAAATAAAAAGAGGAACCAGACAGGGTTGCCCCCTGTCCCCACTATTATTTAATTTGTACATAGAACCCTTAGCATGTCTTTTAAGAAGGGACGAAGAGATTATATCTTTCATGTATCAAGGATGGGAGAAGAAAGTTGCATTGTTTGCCGATGACTTAATGATATTTACGGGGAATTTAACCTCTTCACTTCCAAAAATAGAAAATTTCATAAGTTAATTTGGGGCAGTCTCTGGCTACCAGGTAAATAAACTAAAGTCAGAAATAATGGAGTGGAATGATGTGTCAGGAAATCCTTTAGTGAAGAATAAAATAAAGTACCTGGGAATTGAGTACATTAAAAGTATTGAAGGAGTAGCTAGTTTAAATTTCAAAAGAGTGCATAAGGAAATAAGCAAACTCCTAAAGGCTTGGTCA
The DNA here is from genome assembly GCF_964263255.1 of Lissotriton vulgaris. Taxonomy (NCBI): domain Eukaryota; kingdom Metazoa; phylum Chordata; class Amphibia; order Caudata; family Salamandridae; genus Lissotriton; species Lissotriton vulgaris. The sequence continues at coordinate 1,331,106,571 of NC_141695.1, read as the reverse complement.
GGCTTACATCTCTCCTTCCGAGGTCAATCAATCAATCAATCAAGGCATTTATATAGCGCACTACTTACCCGGAGGGTCTCAAGGCGCTTGGGCGGGGGGGGGGGGTTTGCCGCTACTGCTCGAACAGCCAGGTCTTGAGCTTCTTCCTCAAGGAGAGGTGGTCTTGGGGCTGGCGAAGGTCGGTCGGGAGGGTGTTCCAGGTTTTGGCGGCCAGGTAGGAGAAGGCCCTTCCTCCTGTTGTCGCTCTTCGGATGCGGGGGATGGCAGCAAGGGCGTGGTTGATCGATCGGAGGTGGCGTTTGGGAGCGTAGAAGTTGAGGCGGTTGTTGAGGTAGCCCGGGCCTTGGTCGTGTAGGGCTTTGTGTGCGTGGGTGAGGAGACGGAAGGTTATTCTCTTATTGACGGGGAGCCAGTGCAGGTCTCTCAGGTGTCCGGAGATGTGGCTGCGTCGGGGGATATCGAGGATGAGTCTGGCTGATGCGTACTGGATCCGCTGGAGTCTCTTCTGGAGCTTGGCGATGGTTCCGGCGTGGAGGGCGTTGCCGTAGTCCAGTCGGCTGGTGACGAGGGCCTGGGTGACCGTCTTCCTGGTCTCTGTGGGGATCCATCGGAAGATCTTCCGTAGCATGCGCAGGATGTTGAAGCAGGACGCAGAGACGGTGTGGACTTGTCTGGTCATGGAGAGGGAGGAGTCCAGGATGAAGCCCAGGTTGCGTGCGTGGTCTGTCGGTTTGGGTGCGGTGCCCAGGGCGGGGGGCCACCAGGAGTCATCCCAGGCGGAGGGCGAGGAGCCCAGGATGAGGACTTCCGTCTTGTCTGAGTTCAGTTTCAGGCGGCTGGTCGTCATCCACTCGGCTACGCCTTTCATTCCTTCGTGGAGGTTGGTTCTGGCGGCGGCGGGGTCGTTGGTCAGGGAGAGGATCAGCTGGGTGTCGTCGGCGTAGGAGATGATGTTGAGGTTGTGTTGGTGTGCGATGGCCGCAAGGGGGCTCATGTAGACGTTGAAGAGGGTGGGGCTGAGCGAGGAGCCCTAAGGAACGCCGCAGATGACTTCCGTGGCTGCAGATCTGAACGGTGGTAGGCGGACTCTCTGTGTCCTTCCAGCGAGGAAGGAGATGATCCACTCCAGTGCCTTCTCTTGGATGCCGATGTTGCTGAGGCGCTGCACTAGGGTGCGGTGGCAGACTGTGTCGAACGCCGCGGAGAGGTCTAGGAGGATGAGGGCCGCTGTTTCACCGTTGTCCAGCAGGGCTCGGATGTCATCGGTGGCGGCGATGAGGGCGGTCTCGGTGCTGTGGTTGGCTCGGAAGCCAGACTGTGAGGGGTCGAGGGATCCATTCGTCTCGAGGAAGGCGGCCAGCTGCTTGTTGACGGTCTTCTCGATGACTTTGGCTGGGAACGGGAGGAGCGAGATGGGGCGGTAATTCTTGAGTTCAGTGGGGTCCGCTGTTGGTTTCTTAAGTAGGGCGCTGAGTTCGGCGTGCTTCCAGCTCTCAGGGAAGGTGGCGGTGTCGAAGGAGGTGTTGATGATGTCCCGCAGGTGGGGTGCGATGACAGCGTCGGCCTTGTTGAAGATGTGGTGAGGGCAGGGGTCGGTCGGAGATCCGGAGTGGATCGAGTTCATCGTGCGGATGGTGTCTTCTGTGTTGATCCTGGTCCAGGCGTTGAGGGTGGTGGTGGGGGGCGTTGGTGTGGTCATGGGGAGCGTTGTTTGTGGGCCGAAGCTGTTGTGTATGTCAGCGATCTTGTTGTGGAAGTAGGAGGCGAGGGAGTTGCAGAGGTCTTGCGACGGGGTGATGTCGTTGTTTCCGGCTTTGGGGTTGGAAAGCTCTTTCACGATGTTGAAGAGTTCCTTGCAGTTGTTTGCGTTGTTGTCCAGCCGGTCCTTGAATGCTGTTTTCTTGGTGGCGTGGATCAGTTGATGGTGCTTCCTGGTGGCGAGCTTGAGGGTGGCCATGTTATCCGGTGTTGGCTCCCTTCTCCAGGCTTTCTTGAGGGCTCGGCAGTTCTTCTTGGAGCTCTTGAGTTCGTCGGTGAACCATGGGGCCTTCTTGCTGCCGGGTCTGCTAGGCGGGGTCCTCAGTGGGGCGAGGTTGTCTGCGCAGTTGCTGATCCACTTCGTGAGGTTGTCGGCGGCCTGGCTGGGGTTCGCTGAGTTGGCGGGAGGGTGCTGGCTCAGGGAAGCGGCGAGCTGGTCTGCTGTGATCTTGTTCCAGTTTCTTCGAGCCACCTGTTGCTGGTGGTGGTGGATCGTGGATCTTCTGAAGGTGAAGTGGACACAGCTGTGGTCCGTCCAGTGGAGTTCGGTGGTGTGGCTGAAGACGATGTCCTTGCTGGATGAGAAGACAGCGTCGAGTGTGTGTCCGGCGAGGTGGGTGGGGGAGGTTACCAGCTGCTTGAGTCCGAGGTTGGCGAGGTTGTCAAGCAGGGTGGTGGTGTTGCGGTCGCTGTTGTTCTCCAGGTGGAAGTTGATGTCCCCCAGGAGGATGTAGTCAGCGGAGGGGAGGGCTTGCGGGCTGATGAAGTCGGCGAAGTCTTCGCTGAATTGTGTGCGTGGTCCCGGGGGTCTGTAGATGAGGGTTCCTCTGAGGGTGGTTTTGGGGTCCGTGTGGATCTGGAAGTGCAGGTGTTCGGCGGTTGTCAGGGTATCGTCGGTGTTGGTCGTGATGCGGATGGTGTCCCTATAGATGATGGCGATGCCTCCTCCCGTCTGTTTGACGCGGTCTCTTTGGGTGATCTTGTAGGCCTCTGGGATGGCGATGGCGATGTCGGGCGCTGAGGAGTCGTTCATCCAGGTTTCCGTGAGGAAGGCGACGTCAGGAGCTGTGGTTTTGAGGAGGTTCCAGAGTTCGATGGTGTATCTGTGGACGGAGCGGGTGTTGAGTAGGATGCACTTGAGGTGGTTGCTGCTGGTGTTCGGCTTGGCGGGTGTTGGTGCGGGGCCGGTCCGGTTGCAGGCGAACTTGCAGGCGTGACAGCTGAAGGGTCCGTGGGTTCGTCTCGGGGTGGCTCGGTAGCATCCCGGGGTTCGGCCGGTGTTGAGTGCGTTGAGGGTGGTGGCGTCATACGTCCGGCGGGTGGGCTGGGGTCTGGGGGGGCCAGAGGTCCTGGCCCTGGGCGCGGTCCAGGCGCGGACGGGCGCAGACGGGCTTACCTTTGGCGCACCTTCAGCGCTCAATCGGCGCACCCGCTGCGCGTGCACGCTGCGCGTTTGCCACTCTGCCATAAGAGGAGAGTGGGGGGGGCGGAGCGAGGGAGGGGCAGCTGGGAGGCGGGAGCAGGGCGGCGAATGGGAAGGCTCCAGGTGGAAGGGGGCAGGGCCGCAGGGGATCAGCGGCGGGGAGCGGGGAGGTGGCGGGAAGTGCAGCGGGGGCACAGCGGGAAAAACGGCGGCAATAGACAAACAAGGAAGAAGACAGACAGGCTGGGCACCGCTGGGGAAGCAGCACCAGCACAGGGGGAATAAAACGAAAGTACAGGAACAACGAACAACAGGGCAAAAGGCACACAGGCAGCAGGGAGCGGCGCTGCGCTCCAGAAGCAGAGACCACGCCTCGTGGTCAGGGGCACAGCTGCGGGCAGCGGCGGGAACGGGGCAGCCTGGGCACACACACGGGGAGTGCGCATGGTGGAGTGACCGGCCCAGAGGTAAATCGAACTTAATAAAAATGACAGTAGTACAGAAATGCACATATCTGTTCAATTCACTCCCATTGGAAATTAGCAAGGTAGAAATCAAAAAGCTACAAGGGGAAATATCTGGCTTTATATGGGGATCAAAAGGAGTAAGGATTAGCTGGAAAAAATTGAGAAGAAGCAAGCTACAAGGAGGCATAGTCAGCCCAGACATACTGGAATATTATAAAGCTTTCCAGTTCAAAAATATAAGGATTCTGCTAGGCATAATTGAAAAGTGGCCTTTGCATTGGAAAGCATTAATCGGTCCTGGGAATAATCACTATTTATACAAATTTGGACATCCTAAATTTTTCAAGAAAATCAAATTAAAGATGATAAGATCAGCAGCAAGAATTTGGTATGATATAAGATACCGTATTATAGTAAATTCTCCCCAATCTGGAAATCCCCAGGCACACCAGAATGCCTAAAAGATAGCATAATCAACACACTAAAAGAAGCCAATATAAACTACTGGGGTCAGTTGATAAAAGAAAACAAGATCATAGAATGGGAGATCCTAGATAGAGAAACCCAGGGGATGTTATCCAGATTTAAATACTATCAATTAAACAGCTGGCTTAAAGGAGTAAAAGAAGATCTTCAATGGGATGAAACTATCAAACAAAAGCTCCTCAACACTGAGCCATTCAAAAAGAGATATCATATTGGTATTGGGCTTTGATAAGATCAGGAGACGAAGAATACAAAGTCCCTCAAGACATCTGGGGAAAATCAATGCCAGACCTCGACATTGTGAACCTTTGGGAAACCTCGAACAATATTGTAGGCAGGGTGATAAAGTCTGCTCCTTTGAAGAAGAATCACTTGTTTACAATACATAGAGCGTATTGGACCCCAAAAAAGTTGTCAAAATTTAAAAATAGTACGGTAAAGAAATGTCCCAAATGGGTAACAGAGAGAGCGGATGACCTACACATGTTCCGAGAGTGTTCGAGGCTGGAAGAATTCTGGGATCAGATCGGTAAGAATCTTTCCGAGGTTTTAGAACAGCACATTGAGGTAAGCATGGATCTAATTATTTTTTGGGGCTTGTAAAAACTCGCAAAATACCACACTGTCCGAGGGCCAAGAAAGTATCCTCTTCCTACTAATCCTTTTAGCCAGGAGAGAAATATGTATAAACTGGATAAAACAATCATCACCAAGTCACTCTGACTGGTTAAACTCAATCTTAAGGGTATACAAATTGGATAAATGGGGGAGGCAGAGTAAGAAAAACAGGTTTTGGAATATTTGGAAAAAGTACAAACTGGTAAAAGATAGGGGGTTCAATGATTAAGGCAAAGGTATCATTGATTTCAAGCTGAGTCTTGACCTGAGTAGTCAAAATGGCAAGCTCTTCCCCCTTCCGATAATCATATGCCTAGAGATGGACAAAAGGAGGCCCCAAAGGACAAGGTAAACAGAAACATCTCGAAAGAAAAGGGCCGAATCTAAGAAATGGGGCCTCTGACTCCTCCATATTCTAAATTTTCTTTGCTTGATGAGAACAATAAAAAAAAAATACAAATAAAGGAATATAAGGGCATTAGGTAATGGAAGAATTCAGGTAACAAACATTGGCAAAGTCAAAAGTTCTGGCTTTAATGTGCTAATCAATGCAAATATGTGTGTTAATGCCTTTGTTTTCTGGCTTCACTACATTAAAGGCAGACCTATTGGTTGTGCATATGCTCGTTTTGGTTCAAGCAACTAGATGGAGTGCAAGTATACATGTATATGTGCGTTGTAAAGGTAAGTGCATTGTCTGTGACTTGCCCGTGATTCCTGAATAAAACTTTAAAAAGCCTAATGCAGTTACATCAAGTATCCACTACCTTGAGGTGATAATAATATAGTCCTCTGGACAGAGACAACTCTTGCTTTGAGTATAATGTAATAATTAGTAACAGTAGGTCACAAAAACAGCTGCATTGTCACGCTAGACTTAAACAAGCATTTGCAATGCAATAGGGCTCGCATTAGTAAAGTTTGAGGGATTAGTATTGTAAATGACAAATTTATTATTTATGTTTTTGTTTTGAAATTTTGCAAATTAATAACTTTGTCATTTACAATGCTAATAGTGTTAACTTGTGGAAATGTGACACCTATAGCATTTGTAATCTGTTGCTTGTGCTACACAAGGGCCGATATAACAGCAAGTTTAAACATATGCAACAGAAGCAATGAGTGAGAGTTACCACGGACAGCAGGACGACGGTGGGGGTGAAAGGAACTACAGACAGCAAAAGGAGGGCAGGCCTGCGGCCGTGAATAAGTGACGGCGGGGGGCGGGGCAGCGAAGCCTTTGGTGTGCCAAATGCTGCTGGGGAACCGAGTTGGAGCCTCGGCGTGGGCTCAGCCTCCTGTGATTCTGATCAAATCTCTTTATCTCCCTGCGCCTACCACACAATGAAAGTGTCCTTGTGTAACATAACTGGTGCTCAAATCATTCATCAGAGAGCATTACCATGTGTAAAATGACAAAATAATGAATTAAAAGTATTAAAAATGTTGCACATTGTACCACATAATTTGTCTTTTCTTGCCTCATAATTTAGACAACCTTGATGCATAATTTAGTGTCTCCCCTGCCGAATAAGTCTAGTTGTAATGAGTATTAATGAAGGATCAACTGTCCACACTTCACTACTCGAAAATGTGTGCCCCTGTGACAGCCCTTATGATGTGCCCCTACACTAGGATAAATCTCTGCTCATGGACAAAAGCCCCTCGATTTGGGGATGGGACGCTGGAGGCTAGAACAATGCTTTGGAAAAAAGAGCAAAGGACATGGTTCTGCAGGCTCAGTAAAAAGCTTCAGGGCTCGAGTGACAGGGATGTAATTAGGGGGGAGGAGGGACGGAACTGAAGTGCTCTGAGTTTAATAGATGGTCAATGTCCAGCTGGTTTTGGTGTGTTATTTTATCTGCAGCAGGGTGCTTTGCACAACTTCAGCGTGTTCTAAGAGGCAATCTGCTCTGCACACCCGTGTCGCACGGTGCACGCGCTGCACAATATCCGACTCGCTTTACCAACAAACATCAGTATTATCGACTCAGTGAGCTTAATAAAAGTGTTGGTATAATGCCACACGAGCAGCTTAGTCTCGAAAGCTTTACGCAGCTCCATGTGCACAACACACTTTCTTGCACTGTGTTTCACGTTCTTTCCAGCGTGAGGAACAATGAGAGGAAGAAGGAAGCGAGAGAGCGAGGAAGAAGGGAGAGAGTGAAAAGGGCGACAGGGGGAAAAGAACATGGTGAAAGATGGAGGGACAGAAAGATAAAGATAAAGACAGCTCACAGATGGACTTGGAGGGAGAACGAAAGAGAAAGAAGAGGGCAAACAAAGATGAAACAAGGAACTGGACGACAGCAAGGGACTGGGAGACAGAAGGAGGTGGGGGCAGGGTGAAGGGTTAAGGGGTCGGGAGAGACGGCACAGGCTGGGCAGGCTTAAAAACATGTAATTATAAAAATTTCGATCTAGCGCTGAGAAACCCATGATACGTTGTAGCGCTTTAGAAATAAACATTTATTTTCCTCAAAAGAAAAGGCCCTTAACAAAAACAAGAGAAAGGGAAGTGCGCGCTGTGTGCTGGGAGAGGAGGGGGGGCTATTAGCCTGTGAGAACTCGCGGCTGGAGAAGGGAGAGAGTGAAAAGGGCGACAGGGGAAAAATAACATAGTGAAAGATGGAGGGACAGAAAGATAAAGATAAAGACAGCTCACAGATGGACTTGGAGGGAGAACGAAAGAGAAAGAAGAGGGCAAACAAATATGAAACAAGGAACTGGACGACAGCAAGGGACTGGGAGACAGAAGGAGGTGGGGGCAGGGTGAAGGGTTAAGGGGTAGGGAGAGACGGCACAGGCTGGGCAGGCTTAAAAAGATGTAATTATAAAAATTTCGATCTAGCGCTGAGAAACCCTGGATACGTTGTAGAGCTTTAGAAATAAACATTTATTTTCCTCGAAAGAAAAGGCCCCTAACAAAAACAAGAGAAAGGGAAGTGCGCGCTGTGTGCTGGGGGAGGAGGGGGGGCTATTAGCCTGTGAGAACTCGCGGCCGGAGAAGGGAGAGAGTGAAAAGGGCAACAGGGGGAAAATAGCATGGTGAAAGATGGAGGGACAGAAAGATAAAGATAAAAACAGCTCACAGATGGACTTGGTGTCACGGTTCGCGGCATTGCCGCGGCCGGCCATTCTACTGCATACACACACGGGCGGCCGGAATACTCACTTCCGGCCGGAAGTTGAGTACCCGGTCTAGTCCCGGGCTACAGAGCACGGAAGCACTTACGGGGGAAAACGCTTAAACATTGCGTTTCCCGCCGGATTGGTGCTTCAGATTCCAGAGACTTTGTAGAAGTCCCGCTGTCTCTGACCTGCACGTCTCTACGGGAGACAAGCCGCGCTGGAGCGCAACTCGGCATCAGAAGACAGCGCTAGTTAGGAGCGCTTTGTGAAACGTCACCTGGTTTCATTCTAGGACTGCTCCTGAACAGGCTACCGACTTCATCATCAGTTTCCCTCCACGCAGGAGCGCACACAGGGAAACGGCTCAGCCAGCATTCTTGGGATGCAACGCGCAGGAGCGCTTTTCATTTGGATTACACTGGGGTGCAACGCGCAGGAGCGCTTTTCATTTGGATTACACTGGGGTGCAACGCGCAGGAGCGCTTTCTTTTGTTATAGCTTTTGATAAAGCGCAGGAGCGCTTTCTTTAGTTTGAACTCGGGGCTAACGCGCTGGAGCGTCTTGCCCTCGCCTTTCATCCTCAGAGCTGAACCCATCTGAGGTCCTGCCTTCCCGGAAGCATTGGTGAGTCCACAGACGATTACCTGGTCTGTGTGTGTATGTGGGGGGTGGTCCCTTTTTGGGTCTATCTATAACCTTGCTTTTTCTTGGTTTCCAGTTGTCACCGGACGCCCTGCCAGCTCCATGCTTTCCTTTACCCTACACGCTGGTTCCCATCCCTGCGTCCATCTCATCCCTGCTGGGGTTTTCCGTCCACGAGGGTCAGGTGGGTACAGGGACGGGTGCTCTTGTCGTATCTGCTGAATTGCACCACAAGCAAAGGTAAGACTTGTGGGGCACCTGACAGAATCCGAAGCCCACGGTACTCATTCCGCCCAGACGGCATGGACGACCCGGAGGTCACTCTGCAGGACATCGCGGTCACGCTGGCTGCCATGCAAACAGAGAACCTTGCCTTGCGCCATGATATAACGGCCCTACAGGGTCAAATGGCAGCCGGAATCACCAGTCCTTGGGGTACTACTCCCAGCCCTAGAGTTAGGCAGGAAGGCCTGTTGAGACAACCAACGTTCACTTTTGGGGGACCCTCCGCCACCACCAACCAAGACACAGCCATCCAGGTGGTCACTCCCCATCCTGTGCAGTTGGCCCCACCCGAACGCTTCTATGGTGATAGCACGAAGTATGGAATATTCATTCATCAATGCCAACTGCATTTCATGGCAAGGATCGCGGCCTTTCCGGACGACGCTTCCAAGGTCGCCTACATACTATCTTACATGGGCGGAGATGCCGCTCAGTGGTCCATTTCCTTGGTCGAGAACGACGATCCTATGCTTAACCACCTACCAACGTTCAAGGAAGCCATGCGGTGTATGTTCGCTCGCCATACCTTCGTGCAGGCCGCAGACAACGAGCTGCTCAACCTTAAACAAGGCAACCAGGACTTGCTCCATTACATCACCATGTTCAACAGGCTTGTCATCGAGGCCCACTGGCCTGAGGATAAGAAGGTATCTGTGTTCTATCGGGGTTTACAGGATGACCTGAAGGACCTTATCTCGCAATATCCCAATCCGCCCGAGGCAATAGGTCCTTTCATTGACATGGTGGTGAAAATGAATTTCCGTCTACAAGAAAGAAGGACCGACAGGGGAAAAGGCAACGACAACCGTCTCTTGCCTATCGGGGACAAGGGCGTCGAGAAAGCCAAAGAGGATTCCAATCTCCAGGGAGAGCCGTCTGAGCCCATGCAGATCGGAGGCTTGAGAGGACCCTTGACCAGTCAAGAAAGGGAAAAAAGGAGGAAGCAGAACCAGTGCCTATATTGCGGCAAAAGCGGACACTTCGTGAGAGAATGCCCTGCTAAGCCCTCTAAATCACGAGGCGCAAGGCCGTATGCGTTGCCCATCAGCAAGGGCGACAAGACGGGAAACGAGACAACCCAGTAGACATGGGGATCCGTCCTCTGGGTTCTTCGTCTTGTACATCAGCGATCCCTGTGGTATACGACGGAAGTCATCACGTCGGCATGGACGTATCCTTACGGAATCTGGCAGGCAGAACCTGGGTGGTGACTGCCATGTTGGATTCAGGGGCGACGGGCTGTTTCATAGATACTGCCTTTTCCAGCGCCTTGGGCATCGACACAGTAACGAAGGCCCAACCAGAACCCGTCAAGGCTGTTGATGGAACAGACCTAACTTCCGGCCCTATCAGACACCGAACAGAGAACATGACGGTGACCTTCTCAAACAACCACACCGAGTCCATCAGTTTTGACGTTATCGGCGCCCCTTAATTCAAGGTGATCTTGGGGTTGCCGTGGTTGGTGAAGCACAATCCCCGCATTGATTGGGTGACCAGAACCATCCACCTTGAGTCGGAACACTGCTGCAGCACTTGTTACTCAAAGGACGACCTGCCAGGCCCTCGGTTCATACAGGCACACTCGTTGCCTGTTGTCGGCATGGGAATGGTTACCCAAGGAACTATACCGAAAGAATATCTGGACCTAGCGGGAGTGTTCGACAAGAAAGGTGCCAACACTCTTCCGCCACACCGGTCGTTCGACTGCCGCATTGACCTGATTCCCGACTCCACGTTGCCATGCAGCAGGATCTATTCGCTCACGGAAAAGGAAAATATCCACCTTCGCACGTATCTGGACGAATACCTGGACAACGGGTTTATTCGTCACTCCAGATCACCGGTTTCCTCTCCTCTTTTCTTCGTGTCGAAGAAGGAAGGGGATCTGAGGACCTGCATAGACTTTCGCGCCATGAACACCATCACCATAAAAAAACGGTACCCGCTTCCGTTGATCCCGAATCTCTTGGACCAGGTCAAGAACGCTTCAATCTACACGAAACTGGACCTACGGGGTGCTTACCACCTTGTTAGAGTCCGGAAGGGTGACGAATGGAAGACCGCTTTCCGGACGAAGTTCGGCCTATTCGAATACCAGGTCATGCCTTTCGGACTCTGCAATGCCCCCGCCGCGTTCCAGTTCTTCATCGATGAAGTGTTGAGAGACTTCATCGACGTCTTTTGTATCGTCTACATAGACGACATCCTGATCTACTCTCAGACCACCAGAGAGCACGTGCACCACGTACGTTCCGTCCTGCAACAGTTGGAGAAACACCGCCTGTACGTGAAGTTGGAAAAGAGCGTATTTCACGTCACTTCTGTTGAGTTCCTGGGGCACATCATCACACCGGCGGGCATACAAATGGGCAACAAAAAGGTAGAAGCCATCCTGTCTTGGCCTACCCCGGAGTCCGTGAAAGGGGTCCAGAGGTTCCTCTGTTTTTCCAACTATTACCGACGTTTCATCACCGGATTCTCAGAGATGGTGGCTCCCATCACGCGCATGTTGCGCAAGGGGGTACGGTTTGGTTGGGACCAAAAAGCAGACAACGCTTTCCAAGAGCTAAAGAGACGGTTTACCGTAGCCCCAGTCCTGGTGCACCCCGACACTGAGCAACCCTTCATAGTAGAGGCAGACGCCTCTAGGGACGCCATAGGCAGAGTGCTCTCACAACGAAACATCGATACGGGACAACTGCATCCTGTGGCCTTTTACTCCAAGAAACTCCAACCCGCTGAACGCAACTACACCGTGTCTGATCGGGAACTCCTAGCCATCAAGACCGCGTTCGAGGAATGGCGTCACTTCCTGAAAGACTCTAAACACAAGGTGACCATCTACATGGACCACAGAAACTTGCAGTTCCTACGATCAGCACGTGCCCTCACGGCCCGACAGCTCCGGTGGACCCTCTTCTTCAACGAGTACGACTTCGTGATCACGTTCCGGCCCGGTAAAGACAACGCCAAGGCTGATGCGCTGTCGCGGCTAGCCGAATCCGAGGAAGACGCCGAAGACCACGAGCCAGTCTCCATCTTACCGGAGAAACACTTCCAGGGCATAGTCGCTTCTATGGATTCCGTTGGTCAGGCAGAACCAGACAGGAAACAGTCCGATCCCGTTGTCCCGACAGGGGACGAAGAAGACGGGTCCAGGGGGAGTGGTTCACGGCGCTCAGGAAACCAAACACATCTTCTGGGGGTACCCGAACAGAAGAAGGCCCTTTACTCGTGTCACGATCATGTCCTCTCCGGCCATCCTGGTTACCACAAAACGCTTGATCTCGTGCGAAGGCTGTTTTGGTGGCCAACGATGGTGGCCGATACCAAGAAACACGTGACGGACTGCGCTGTTTGCCTACTCGGCAAGAATAGATCCGAACCATCAGTTATGTTATGTTATGTTATGTTAATAACTTTTATTCAGCGCACAGCTGCCCCAGCGAAGGGGCGTCCTGGCGCCTGATCAAGTACCACAACATAACAAATCGCCGCTGAGAAGAGGAGATCAGTTAACAGAGGTAAACAGATGGGTCTTAATCGCCCGTCTGAAAAGAGTCAGGCTATTCAGGGCACGGATATGGACAGGAAGGGAGTTCCATAATCCAGCCGCCATAACGCGAAAAGAGCGACCTCCTATCCTACTCAGTCTAAATCTAGGCATGTTCGCTAGATAAAGAGATTCCGACCTGAGAGACCGCCTGGGGACATATGGGGAAACAAGACCCATCAGGGCAGGAGGAGACGAGAGTTTCAAAATCTTAAATGTCAGACAGAGTGCCTTAAATTTGATTCTCTGTCTGACCGGCAGCCAGTGCAGGGAGGTCAAGACTGCCGATACAGAGCACTGTCTCGGGAGGCCCACAATGGCCCGCGCAGCGGCATTCTGCACCCTCTGCAGTCTAGTCGCCTCTGCCTGATTGACGCCGAGCAACAGAGCACTCCCGTAGTCCAGCCGGGAAAGAATGGAGGCTTGGACCACCAGTTGCCGAGTAGGGGGGTCGAAGAATTTGAGGACAGGTCTCAGTCCTCGCAGAATCCCATAACAGGTGGCTGCGATCTTCTTAGTATGGCTGGTAAAAGAAAGGTTGGAGTCCAGCCAGACCCCCAAGTTCTTCACTTCGGCCGCTGGAATGGGAGTCACCCCCAATTCAGGAGGCCACCATTGATCTCCCCACAATTCCGCTTGCTTTCCTAAAATCAGGACTTCGGTTTTCTTGGCGTTTAACTGTAAACAGTTAATACGCATCCAATCCGCCACGGCAAGAAGCCCTGCGCGAAACCTGGGGGCAGTCACCTCAGGGTCCCCACTGAGTGTCACCGCCAGCTGCGTGTCGTCGGCGTAAGATGTCATGGTTAAGCCAGATTGTCTAACTACAGCAGCCAGCGGTTTCACATACAAGTTGAACAGCGTGGGGCTCAACGCAGATCCCTGAGGGACTCCTAACCCCAGAGGGTGGAACGAGGACTGACCAGGTGGAATGGCCACTTTAAAAAACCGGTCCGAAAGGAAAGAGCGGAACCATTGAAGAGCTTTCCCCTCAAGTCCCACTTCCTCCAGCCTCCGCAACAGAATGCCATGAGACACCGTATCAAATGCGGCGCTCAGGTCTAACAGAAGGAGCGCCGCTGTCTGCCCCGCATCCAGCACCGAACGAAGATGTTCGCTCATAAAGAGCATGGCCGTTTCGGTGCTGTGCTGTGCACGAAAGCCATTCTGGCTCTCGTCAAGGATATTATTGCGAGAGAGATGGGCAGACAAGATGGAATTCACGTGTGCCTCAGTGACCTTGGCGGTCCAGGGCAGGAGGGAGATGGGGCGGTAGTTCTCGGGTAGGAGAGGGTCTAGACTAGGCTTCTTCAATATAGGGCTGACCACAGCTTGCTTCCAGGAGGCAGGAACCACGCCTTCAGTTAGTGAAAGATTGATCAGGTCCAATATGGGTTCGCGACATAGGGGCGGGAGAAGAGTAATAAGCTCTGGCTTCAAAGGGTCTAAAGGAGAGCCAGATTTAATTTTGAGGCTCAGAGTGTCAAACGCCTCAACCGACATAGCAGGCAGGGAGGACAAAGGTTCACAATCTAGAGCCCTAACAGGCCTGGGCTCAACATCGGGCACAGCTGGCATAAACCCTCGGTAGATTACCTGCACCTTCTCCACGAAAAAGGATGCCAAGCTTTCACAATGAGAGTCCGTGCAGATTTCTAGCGAGGTGGCCCGTTTACCCATCAGATCTTTGAGCACCTTAAAAATTAATTTAGATGGGTTAGGGCTGTTGGAGAACTCAGAGGCATAATATGCCGCCCGGGCTTGACAGATAGCTCTGTGGTAGATCTTAAGCTGGGTAAAGTACAGTGATTTCAATGTGGGGTCAAAAGACTTCCTCCACGCCCTCTCCGCTTGTCGGCAAGTTCTCTTGAGCTCAGCAAGGGACTCATTATACCAAGGGCTGCGAGTTTTAGCATGGCATTTCGACCAACGCATTGGTATAAGAGAATCGAGGGCAGTACGAACCCAGGCACAGAACTGTTCATATCCCTGTTCCACATTCGACAGGTTGCCCAAGGGCTGTGCCTCGAGGATTTTGACGAACTCCTCCATTTTAAGCTTACGCCAGTTTCTTTTAAAGGTCAATCTGTCCACAGGTTTAAATTGGTGGTCATCCAAAGGACATGACACTTTAACCAACAGATGATCAGTCCATCCCACCGCCATCGGGTCAGATGCCAAAGCCCGGTCCAAGGTGGTAAAGAAGGGGTCGAGGATGTGACCTCCTCTATGGGTGGGGGCGGTGACAAGTTGGTTCAATTGCATGGCTTCAAGGTCCGCTATCAAAGAACTAATGGGTAAAGAAGACGTCTGATCAAGATGTATATTCAGATCGCCAACGATGTTAAAGTTAGCACATCTAGGAGCTAGTGAATTAACCATGTCAACGAGAGCGGCCTTGAAGACCGTGTCATTCCCTGGGGGGCGATAAATTAATAGGCCACTAAGAGTGAACTGATGGCTGACAGTGACCTTAAAGGAGGCGCTTTCGCACATCGGCAGATCGAGAGCTTGCCAATCCGCCGGAAAGCAAGATTTTGTTGCCATGGCTATGCCTCCACCCCTGGAAGTACGGTTCAGAGTAAAGACCGTATAGGTGGAAGGAAAGGCCAGATTTATTATGGCAGAGTCGGTGTCCTGTAGCCAGGTCTCGGTGAGAAAAATAAGGTCCGGTGAGTCCTTGTCGATCATATCACGAAGGGACTGATGGTGCTTGACCAATGATCTGACATTAAGGCTCCATATACTAAGTGCTCGCCCAGAGATGTCAATACGAGTACCTAGGGTAGGTCTTTCAAAGGAGCGCACCCCACTAGGGGGATCTAAAGAAAACCTGCCACAAGGACAGTCATAAGGTCCCACAAGTGGGCACACCGGATCATGAGTACAAACCGACTGACCATCCCTAAAGGTGAGGAGTTCAGCGCGATTGTACCTGAGCGGCGTAATGAAGTCCATGTTGGGATGAGGACTGGAAGCCAGAGTCCTGTGTCCGCACCCGCTACCTCGACGCGGACGAGCGCAGACGGGCACGACTCCGGCTAAGCGACGGCGTTCCACTGCGCGTTCCCGCTGCGCTGGAGAGGACGACTTTAAATAGGCGTCTCAAAGTACATCACGAGCGTGGGGACGCTCCAAGATGGCGCCCGCAGGAAGTAGAACTCACCCAATCCAAAATGGCGCCCACAGTTATCCACCCCGGGACCCGGACCCGCCAAACAGCGGTGAGCGTTCCTCAAATTAAATGCAGGTAAGGGGACTTGAGCCACACAGGGGCGCTACGTTAAAATCAGGGGATACAGCAACCTAAATAAACTTAACCACTTGGATGCTATGCTTCTTCTGCTGCTTCAATGTAATTTCCATTGAAATCAATGGAAACTCCATGACGAGTTACCCTTGTCATTAGCGCTGAAGGGGTTAAATGCAATAAAGGCAGTAAAAAGTGCAGCGCACTGGCAGCGCGACCTGCGCAGAATGCAGCAGGTGATCAAAGAATGAGGCGCAGAAGTCCGCCTTAAATAGGCGTCTCAAAGTACATCACGAGCGTGGGGACGCTCCAAGATGGCGCCCGCAGGAAGTAGAACTCACCCAATCCAAAATGGCGCCCACAGTTATCCACCCCGGGACCCGGACCCGCCAAACAGCGGTGAGCGTTCCTCAAATTAAATGCAGGTAAGGGGACTTGAGCCACACAGGGGCGCTACGTTAAAATCAGTTGGCCTTTTGCAGTCTATTCCGGTTCCTCCTTTTCCATGGCATACCATCTCCATGGATTTTGTGGTTGAGCTCCCGCTCACCAAGACCGGTCACACCACAGTTCTCACTATAGTGGACCACCTCACCAAGATGGCTCATTTCGTTCCTTTAACGAAACTGCCCGCGGCGGCTGAATTGGCCTTGATCTTCGTACAGGAGGTGGTTCGCCTCCATGGCATCCCTTCTGTGGTCATAACGGATCGGGGCTCGCAGTTCGTGTCCCGTTTCTGGAAGGAGGTATGCAGGATACTCAAGATGAACGGTCCTGGGAGCCCTTGTCCCATGTGCGCCATGCTCCTGTTCTGGTTCGTGCTTTCCATCTGAGTCATCCCCTGAGCCCTCGCCTTGTCTCTCTTTTCTGACTTCCAGGGGGGGGGGGTTCTGTTCTAGGGGGGGTGCTGTCACGGTTCGCGGCATTGCCGCGGCCGGCCATTCTACCGCATACACACACGGGCGGCCGGAATACTCACTTCCGGACGGAAGTTGAGTACCCGGTCTAGTCCCGGGCTACAGAGCACGGAAGCACTTCCGGGGGAAAACGCTTAAACATCGCGTTTCCCGCCGGATTGGTGCTTCGGATTCCAGAGACTTTGTAGAAGTCCCGCTGTCTCTGACCTGCACGTCTCTACGGGAGACAAGCCGCGCTGGAGCGCAACTCGGCATCAGAAGACAGCGCTAGTTAGGAGCGCTTTGTGAAACGTCACCTGGTTTCATTCTAGGACTGCTCCTGAACAGGCTACCGACTTCATCATCAGTTTCCCTCCGCGCAGGAGCGCAAGCAGGGAAACGGCTCAGCCAGCATTCTTGGGTTGAGTGACTACTTTTGTGTACACTGGGGTGCAACGCGCAGGAGCGCTTTTCGTTTGTGTACTTTGGGATGCAACGCGCAGGAGCGCTTTTCATTTGGATTACACTGGGGTGCAACGCGCAGGAGCGCTTTTCATTTGGATTACACTGGGGTGCAACGCGCAGGAGCGCTTTCTTTTGTTATAGCTTTTGATAAAGCGCAGGAGCACTTTCTTTAGTTTGAACTCGGGGCTAACGCGCTGGAGCGTCTTGCCCTCACCTTTCATCCTCAGAGCTGAACCCATCTGAGGTCCTGCCTTCCCGGAAGCATTGGTGAGTCCACAGACGATTACCTGGTCTGTGTGTGTATGTGGGGGGTGGTTCCTTTTTGGGTCTATCTATAACCTTGCTTTTTCTTGGTTTCCAGTTGTCACCGGACGCCCTGCCAGCTCCACGCTTTCCTTTACCCTATACCCTGGTTCCCATCCTTGCGTCCATCTCATCCCTGCTGGGGTTTTCCGTCCACGAGGGTCAGGTGGGTACAGGGACGGGTGCTCTTGTCGTCTCTGCGGAATTGCACCACAAGCAAAGGTAAGACTTGTGGGGCACCTGACACTTGGAGGGAGAACGAAAGAGAAAGAAGAGGGCAAACAAATATGAAACAAGGAACTGGACGACAGCAAGGGACTGGGAGACAGAAGGAGGTGGGGGCAGGGTGAAGGGTTAAGGGGTAGGGAGAAACGGCACAGGCTGGGCAGGCTTAAAAACATGTAATTATAAAAATTTCGATCTAGCGCTGAGAAACCCTGGATACGTTGTAGCGCTTTAGAAATAAACATTTATTTTCCTCAAGAGAAAAGGCCCTTTTCTGATTTGCTCACAAAGTTTACAGGTGAAATAAGATTAATCTATAGACACCCGGTTCGCAGTGAGAAAATAATGAATAGCTATTTTTAAATGGTACATTGTTCAGCATAGTCAGTGTTTTGTATTTACAACATTATAAAGGAGTCACGTCCTGCCGCCGTGAAAAAGTGTCTGGCCTAATGTTTAAAATTGAAGCAGAATGCCTTCACAGCAGCACACAGAAAGCATTACAACTGGCAAATCAGTGGTAAAGAAGTCACGGCCTGCGGCCGTGAAAAAGTGAAGTGAACGAGCGCACACTGGGGAAGCTTGGAACTCGAGCAACCATATGGAGAGAGAGGGGGATGGGCTGCCTGCTGGGAGAAGCTGGGCTGGGCTGCCTTGAAAGGACAGGGGCACGAAGTGTGAAGTCACTGAAAGTCAAGAGAGGGAGGGGAGTGGGCTGCCTGCTGGGAGAAGCTGGGCTGCCTTGAAGGGACAGGGGCACGAAGTGTGAAGTCACTGAAAGTCAAAAGAGGGAGGGGGGTGGGCTGCCTACTGGGAGAAGCTGGGCTGAGCTGCCTTTGATGCGAGTCACAGCCTGCAGCGCTGGCTGGGAAGCAAATGGCTGAGGCTTTGAAGGCTCGTGCATGAGAGCAGGTCACGTGATTGGGATTCACGTGAACTGTTGGAAATCCTCCTTGAAGAGAGCCACTCAGCTGCCTGAAGAGAGCCTTTGGGAAAAGAACTGGATCAGTGACATAAGGACTCACCCCTGTTTTCTATTTCTGCGAAATAGAAAAGGGGCGAGCCCTAAAAAGACAGCAAAAAAAGTAAAAGAAGAACGACAACATGAAAAGAAGGGAAAAACAGAAGAAAAATTATAAACATAGAACATGGTACATGAAGAAAGGTCCCAGGGAAATAAAAATATATATAAGAGGGCAGGACGAATACGGGAAGGGGTTACAGCAAGGAGTAAGGGAGGGCTTGGTTACAAAAAAAACATAGCACATGTGAGAAGAGGCCTAGATGTGTGAAGGGCACGGAGCTTTATAAAGGCAAAAGTAGTTTTATTGAGTGAGATTACCTGTCCCACATGTACACAGCACAGGCAAGAAAATGAAGATATGAGTCAAGAAGGTGTAACATGGGGTTTGGAGAGGGGCAATGGGAAGGCGGAAATGGAAGCAGGGCAAGAGGAAATGACTTGGAGAAAGAGCGTTGGACAAAAGGTAATAAAAAGTATGTGTATCAAAAAGGGAATGGGGCAAGAAAACACATATAGTGGGGGCAAGAAAAGGGTATTATGGGGCAGGGATCAAACGATGTAAAAAGAAGAATGGTGTGGATCAAGAAGAATATGAATGGGTTGAAAAAGACATTGCCAAAAAAATCTAGGACATGAGTTAAGAGAAATTTAAATGGCGTGGAGAGGATGTAAAATGAAATTGCATGGGGCAAAAGGAAAGGTCGTGAGCCAGAAGGAAGGTAATGCAGTAAAATGAAAAACATGGGGGTGACAATTTGAGTAAGGACAAAAACAAAAGAGCTTATGACAAGAAAGGTTGTGGGATACGGAGCAAAACAGATGTGGGACACGAAAATGCAAAAGTGACAGCAATGGAGAATGCGGTAAGGAAAACACATCTGTGTGAGATAGGAGGGGGTTAAAAAAAACACTAGACAAAAAAAGACATGGTTGCAGATTTAGAACCTCATGACTAGAAAACGAGAAATAAAGTTTAATATCGGGACGCGTTGTGATGTAATGCAGTTGGGTCGCTTCTCTGGCGTTCTGTGTTTTTTCCCCATAGTCCTTTGACCTATTTTCACGTCAGCACCTGGTTACCCTGGTAACCGAACCTTTAAATCTGGGAAGAAAACCCGCGAAAGTAAAGTTCTGCTGTAAGGACTCAGTCTCCACAGCGTAATCCAGAGGTCTTCTCACTCTCTCCCCTGTGACCCCGACGAACGTCTCCCTGCAATCCGAAGCCGACCCCCGCAATTTCTTTTACTTAGGATCAGAGGGCTCGAACTGGTAAGTGTTGCTTAGTGCGAATTGGTAGTAGTCCCAGCTGTGTACGGTGAAGGGAGGGCTTTGAAGCGCGGACGCGTAGTAGTTAAAAGGGGTGAATTGGCTATCTTGGTGTTTTTTTAAAACATTTTTATATTGTATCGCGTGTTTTAATAAAGCGTTTGTTTGGGGGAAGGCGGGAACTTCTCTGCCACACCACTCTGGGCTTCAAGCAAGTCCACGCCGTCCTGCTCGCTTTATTTACAAATTCTTTAAAGAAAAACGGTTTCCCCCGTTTTAGGTTTTTAAAAAACCCGACTCACCTGCTGAAACAACCCTTTGAGTTAAATTGGTGTCACGGAAATGTGTGCAGCCTCCACGTCAAATGTTGGCAGGAACATCACTTACCGCCCTATAAGGCTACGATTGATTTAGGGCGCTTGTCGCGGTGTCTGGGCGTGATGGGGTTTGCCTCACAGGTAGACCTGGCGTTGAAATGTTAATGCCGCTGATGGTCTGTATCTTATTAGGCAGTCTTCCTTTAGTCACTGATTACATTGTATCGTATAGGAAACTAAGTTTTACTAAACGGTGTGTTCGAGCAGTGGAATAGCGACCCCCACAGTTCTTACATACGTTTGCCGCGATTGTATGCCATCATTCATTTTTTACAATTTCACGTGTCCCCATTAATCGGTTTATCTCCGTACTATCGTTTCTGCTGCTGAGATTAGTAGTGCCACAGTGGTCCTCGATCGGACTGTGGCACGAGGAGAAACTTGCACTTGGCTCGACTATTTTTTTTATTTTTCGTTGGTTACAGTAGAAGTTCTACAAGCTACCGTTACTTTTAAGCCTCTTTTGTGACCGGCAATGCACATACCAAAAGGCAACATAATCGTGTATGACAAAAGGGAGCAGGCGCGCAACGCCAATTAGGAAGATTTAGGAGGGTAGTATCTTAGAAGGTAGTATAGAAAGGATATAGGCACCATGACGAAGGAATAATATGGTGTACTGGTATATGTTGGTTAGCATTTAATTATGTATTTTCCCAAATAACTAAGTATAAGTAAATTGTGTTTTTATTTTGTTTGTGTGTTTTTTTTTTTAACTGGTAGTATAACCTTTAAACATTCAAATATTTAAAGTTGGTATTATGGTGGAAAAGTTATTTGGAAAAAAAAATGTTTGCATTAAATCACAACCAGTGTGTATTAAAAGTTAAAAAAACATCCTGAAGTGTTTCTTCATATAGTTTGCTGAATTGGGTATGTAATGTTTGGGGTTATATAAATAGTTTTTGTTTAGTTAAATTTGTGTTTTTAAAGGTAATCTTTGTGAAACCTAAAGTTTAGTAAAGGATATAAAACTTTGGGGTTGATGTGTGTGGATCGCAATCCCAAAAGTGTGACAAACAGTCTTTGTGGGCTATAGAATAATTTCAGTTGCTCGACGATTGTGCTTTTGAGGTTACTCGCTGTTTGCGGATCACGGGGCATTGGACTGGTCTGCCGGGATTTTCCACTGGAACTCTTGCTTGTTGTTTCCCGGTCGCGGCACCCCGCTCCTCAGTTGTGCTGCTGGACCCGCCCACACCGCCGCGGGACTGCGAGGCAGTTTACAACACACCTGCAGCCTCTTCCCGCAGCGGCTACGCCCCCCGCCTGGCTCACCTATAACTTTTCGTAACACCTGCTTCGCGGATGTTACTCACTGTTGCAGATCACGGGGCATTGGACTGGGCTGCCAGGATTTTCCACTGGAACTCTTGCTTGTTGGTTCCCGGTCGCGGCACCCCGCTCCTCGGTTGTGCTGCTGGACCCGCCCACACCGCTGCGGGACTGCGAGGCAGTTTACAACACACCTGCAGCTTCTTCCCGCAGCGGCTACGCCCACCTGCCTGGGAGGACTATATTCAGGCTACTCATCCGCGCAGCGGGACGAAGCGCGGGGCTAAGCCCGGGCAAAGGGCGGGCCCTCTGAGGCCCTCGTAGGCCAGTGTAGGCTGGGCTGGGCCTACTCTTACGCCTGTATTGTACTGGAACTGTGGACCTTGACACAGGCGACGGATATGGCATCGCCGGCTGTGGAGGGATTCACTGGAGGGTGGCGGGAGCTAGAAATGGGACTTTGGACAATTATTTCTCCAGGGCCCCGGGTGATGGTGATAAGGAAACTTCCTTGGCTGAGCGTAGGGCAGAGCGACGTCGCTCTATTGAAAACATGAAAAATAGGACTCTTACCGACACCACTCCTCTTGTCGCCCAGGAGGGAGGCTTACATAACATTAGTGAGGATCCATTATCTCAGGATGGTGTCCCTCTTTTATTGCGGGATTGTACTCCCAATCCCGGTTTGCCTCTCGACCAGGTTGTAAGTGCCTCCCCCTCCCCAGTCTCAGTTGTTCGGCTGTTGATCTAATCACCCAGATCCCCACTGCAGTAAAGCCAAGGAAGACTAAGCCGAAACAAGTAGTTGTGGTAGAGATGCATGGCCCACCTCCAAGTAAGAGAAGGAAGTTGAGGGGAGGGCAGGGTATAGCCAAAATTCCCCACTCAGATTTTGGGAAAGCTTCAAAGCCCCCTGCCATCCCTGATATGGTAACAGTGGAGGTGCCAGAATCTCATCCAACTCTGCCACTACCACTAGTAGTGGCTCCTTCTGTCGTGGGTACCAACACCACAGACCATGACAATACTCCTGGGGACCCACTACCGAATGCATTACCTCCCGTTACTTCGTTAGGGAACTTGGAATTCTTACTTAGGTCCCTGCTCCTGCCCATTAGTGAGAGCATAAAGAAAGTTGAGATTAGACTTACCATCTTGGAGACTGCCATAAGTAGGATGGTTACCTTAGGCAAGGCCCAGGTGACTGGGGTTGCTCCGCCTTAAGGCTACCTGCTACCAACGTTCTAATAGCTCCAACCCAGCCCCCCAAGTCGAAGTCACAGCCCCCTGGTAGAACCGACCTTGTACACCAAAGACCGCCCCCTCTAAAGCCTTAAAACATCCTAGTAGCAGGGCCAGTGGGTGACTCCCAGAGGGGATCGATAATGGCCCCCACAGGAAATGCGCGGGAGGAACAGGGAAGCGCCAGACACATCAGTTCCAGCGACCAAAAGGCCACAAATGGAGATACTTCCAAAAGCGGTGCCTTTTGTGGTCGTCTTGACAGAGGTCCCGCCGTTATTAGATAACAAGAGAGGGCTATGCTCAATTGAAAAACAAAATAATGCACTGGTTGCATACTTATAGGCCTATTTCACATAACATCGACGGGGAGATAGTGCATGTCAGGCGGATCAACTGGTTGGGTAGCAGATTTAAAGATATTGAGGGTGACCTGGTGGTGGTCAATTTTAGAGACCCGCGTGCAGTGGATTACATATTAAATTGGCCCATTGGAAGCGGGGATAATTGTATCACCCCATGGGCTCGGACATATTTTTACCCTAGATCCGTGGTGCTTCTCCATCTTTTACAAATGGGCTGTACCCTCCCATGCTACCCTCCGCCACTATATAGCAATAGGTATGCCCCTTACGGCCAGTATCCCGTCCAGGCGGCTGACCCTTTTGGCTGCATCACGGCACCCCAGAGAAACAGAAATACCAATAGTAGAATGGTGCACTTGAGGCCCTTTACCCCTCTGTAGACAGGCAACAGGTTCTCATTGCTATCCGGTATGTAAGATTGCGACTGATGTTCACAGATTATGGAGGAGAGGAGTGGCCAACCAAGTATGGCTAAGGGCACTGATCTTGAGGCAGCAAGGGTGGCAAGAGGTAATGACAATAGACAGGCAGGTCCCTTGGTAGCCCAAAGCTCGGATAGTAGCATAATCAGAGCCACTACGGATGTACCGCGTATAGACATCATAGTTGGTAGCATTGTATCCCCCAAGCCATCTACCTATGTGGATGCCATTCCCATGCCTAAGGAGGGGGGAGGGAGTGGGAGTAAGGGGGCCCCTGGTTTGGCTCCTATAGGTCACAGGGTTATACACCTGTTATCCTGGAATGTAGCGGGGTTAAAAAGGAAGATGGCTCTACCGGAATGGCACACATTCATCGAAGTTTGATGTTTGCCTATTCCAGGAAACCTGGAGCCTGCTCCCACTACACACATCAGGCTATACTACATATTTTTCCCCCGCAGTAAGTAGTGGGAAGGATAGACCCGCGGGAGGACTATTGGTTTGGATCAAAATTGATCTGGATTGGGATGCTGTTCATGATTCAGCATGTAGGGATGTCCTACACCTCTCTTCCAGGGGATACGCTGAGGGGAGTGGGCTTGAATTATTTAATGTTTACGCTAGAGGGGCACCGGGGGACACATCCTCAGTAGCCTTAACGAGTTTAGACTTGGCAATAGCTAAGTGTTCCCCTTCTGCTAAAATTATAGTGGGCGGGGATTTTAACTGCACGTTTGAACCTCTTAGCCGGGATGATCCCTTGGGCACTGAGGGGGAAGATTCTAGATGGTCTATCCCAGCCTTGTCACTACCCCCTATTCGAAAATGGTCAGCAAGGGCAATACAAATTAACGCCCTCACCAGGGAACACAACTTAAGAGCACTCAACGGTAGGACTATGTCCCTCAGGGTTGGTGCAATGACATTGAACAGGCTTAATGGTCCGTCTAGAATTGATTACATCTTACTGGATGTTAGACTGTGGAAAGACCTAATATATATGGAGGTGGTGGCTACACAGGATGGTGACCACAACCCCCTCTGCACCAAGTTTAGGTGGGCCAACCCATAGGGTGGGGGGGATGAGTGCTCCCTTGAGGTTAACCAAAGAGGTTTTCCCCTACAATAGTAACCGTAGGTTGAAATGGGACAAGACACAATTAAAGGAAGATCAACTTGGGAGTATAAAATATCTTGTGGTAGATCTGACCTTGGACTTGACAGCACGGCAACAGGGGATGGGACGTGCCCCGGAACCGCCCATTGCTTTTGATACAGCCTACAAAAATACGATAGAGCAGGTGAGCCAATATTTTTCATCTAAAGGGAAAAGCCGTAGAGCTAATAATATACCTACCATTTCTAGTAATCCCTGGTACTCGGCCCAGTGTAAGGGGAAAAGACAAGAGCTAACAGCTGCCCTACTTAAAAAAGATCCCTCACTAGTTAGAGCGGCTAGGGAAGGACTATTTAAGGGTAGTGGCACAGGCCAAACGAGAGTGGGAGGAACAATATTGGCAGGACTTAAACTGTGCTGTCAGCATGAGGAATTCAAGGTTATTCTGGGACCTTATTAATAAAGCTAGGCAACAGAGCGCACAGCCACTAGCCACCCACATAACAAGTCAACAATGGGTAGATCATTTTTCAGCACTATATGGTGGAACTGAAGTCGCCCCTTGTTTAACGGCAGAGAAGGGGAACTTATAAGGGAGCTCGAGGATCCATTTTTGCCCTCGGAGGTAGTAGTGGCTATCAGACCTCTTACCCCGAAGAAGGCGGCCGGCCCGGATGGGATACCGGGGGACCTTTTGATAAAGGAACCTAGGGCTTGGGCCGAACTAATTGCCCTTATAATGAACCTCATCGACAGGGGTCACCCCATGCCAGACTCTTGGAAGGGCGCCGAGGTGGTCACTGTGCTTAAAAAGGGGGCTAGAGAGGACCCTACCAATTACAGACCCATCAGTCTGATAGACGGGATTCAGAAAGTGGTTGGCAGGGTAATTATCTCAAGGGTTGGAGCCTGGATGGAAGAGGAACAAGTCCTCTCCCACCTTCTGGCAGGATTCCGCCAGAAGGTGGGCATGATGGACCAGGTCGTTCGCTTTTTTGGGGTCTATTGGAAGTCAGTCACCATCAAAAGGGGTAGCCTTTATGTGGCTTTCATAGATCTCAAGACGGCTTTCGACCTGGTCCCTCGAGCAAGGCTGTGGGAGACGTTGGAGAAGATGTGTTTCCCCGGGCCTCTTGAGTTTTATTGTAAGGCTCCACAGGAATTATGCGAGGATCAGATGGGACACCCAGGGCCAGTTGACAGATAGGGTGCCCGTGAGGAGAGGAGTACGCCAGGGATGCGTTATGGCACCGACCCTCTTCTCTGTTTGTGAATGGAGTGGTGGATCATCTGAGAGAGGAAGAGGTGGACGCACCATCCCTGGCGGGGGAAAGAATCCTCACTCTACTCTTCGCGGATGACACCCTACTGATCTCCAAATCCCCGGTGGGACTTCAAAGGCTCCTACACCGATTCTGCACCTTTTGTACAGATGGAGGACTCACCATTAATACCTCAAACTAAGCTCATGGCTCTTTCACCCTTCAAAAGATTTAGAAATAATTTTACGCTCAATGGGCCACCCTTGGAGTTGGTAGATTCATTCGACTATTTGGGGGCGTGGGTAAATAGTCGGATGAATTGGAGGGACCACCTGGCTAAAATGTTACTCAGCCATAAGAGTGTCAGGGGTGACTCTGAGAGAGCATCGGGAGTCAACAAGTAAACCTGTGGCACTGGTCATGGCAATCTGAGGGTCAGATCCTCCCGGCTGCACTGTATGGCTCAGAGCTGTGTGGGTTCGAAAATGTTGCAGAGCTAGTTGCAGCGGAAAACAAGTTTCTGAGGGACTTGGTGGCTCTTCCTGTTTCTACCCTGCTAATTCCTTTGCGGCTAGATCTGGGCAGGCGATCCTTTAAAGATCTAGTGCGGCTGTGCCCCCTACTGTTTTGGGTTCGGCTGCGAAGGACCAGGGAGCTCGCCAACTATGCTGCCGTGGTGGATGAACTAATTTTGCTGGACATCGGTAATAAGATCAGGTGGTTGAGCAATGTGAGGCAGCTGGTGGTGCAATTGGGCCTGAGGGATGCGTGGGCGAGTCAAATGCCACCTCCCAAACCAGTGATTAAGAAGTTATACTGGGACTGGGTTCAGGCAGAGGCACCACGCAGTGGGGTTGGAATTTTACTCTCAGAGCGGTTCTTGGAGTTTAAATGGTCTAGAAAGTTGGAACCCTTCCTCGATCTCATAGCCAAGCCCCTGGATAGAGCCCTTTATTTAAAACTCAGGTATGGGACCCTTCCGGTGCACGAGTTCACCTCGGGGTGGTCTAATGTTGGTGGCTCTCCACGCTCCTGCCCCAGGTGCGCGGCTCCAAGGAGTCTGTGGAGCATTTACTTTTTGCCTGCCCCGCTTATAAAGTTGCTAGGAAGGTTTGGTTGAAACCAGTATGTATGGGGTTGGGTTTGAGGTGCCATAGAATGGCCTTACGTGTTCCCACCACTGACCCGTCTTACTCTGCCATGGTATGCGGGGTGGCCAAATTTCTGAGCAGTGCATGGTTGACTCTTATTAGGCGGATGAAGCAACACTCTCCCCCGCCAAACAGTTAGCTGGGCCCTATTGGCTGGGAGATATGTTGAGATAAGTACAGCTTTTGAAGTCATTCCAACCATTATGCAACAGTGTACTGATATGAGTGCTTGGTTGGGGCCTCATAAAAATCACCCAACATACTGTATAATGTGCAGGTTTCACTTTTAATAAGGGAATTTTATTGTGCTAGGTTTTATCTAATGTTCTTCACTTCCCATTTTCTTTTAACTAAAAGTAATGTATAATTGTATAAAATGTATTCTTTAATGGTGACATTTTTTACCGAATAAAGATTTATACTACTACTGCTTTTGAGTTTGGCAAAAAAGTGTCGGAAGCAACTGCATCTGTCCCATTACAAATGGCGATTACCATGTGTGAAAGTCTAAACCCTTGCAAGTTTCCCAAGGTACATTTTCACCTATGTTAGACTTGGCTGTCTCTATTTGGCAGAGGTATACACTTCTGACAAATAGGGACTCTCCTCCTCTAGTCAGGGCAAGGGGATCACACACTTGGATAACCCCTGCTCACCCTCTTGGTAGCTTGGCAAAGCAGACAGGCTTATCTCAGAGGCAGTGCGTTAAGCATTTATGACCACATACAGTAATAAAGTGAATACTCTCAATGCAAATGCACCACTCGCCCCACACTGACTCATCCAGAACTCTGGAGCCACCCAGCCCCTGTCACACACACCAAACCAGCAGAAACCAGAAATAGTTAGACAAGAAAATAGCCACTTTCTAAAAGTGCTATTTTCAAACCCAGAGTCCAAAAACCATCCACACAAACGGATGCATTATTAAGCCCAGAGTTCAGGGATAACAAACTCGACATTGCACCATGCTCCCCGAGCCAGCTAGGATTATAGTATTAATTACCCCGGCAGCCCATTCTAACTAATGGAGAGCAGGTAACCTTACAATAGTGAAAAACGAATATGGCTGTAATTCACTATTGGGACATGCCAACTTGGTCAGGCTTGTCCTACCTTATACTTACAATGCACCCTGCCCGTGGGCCTACCATAGGGGTGACGAACATGAAGTTAAGGGAAGGTTTAGGGACTGGCAAGTAGGTGTACTTGCTCAGTCAGCGTGACCATACCAGACTGCATGCAGGTCTAGCAATGGCAGACCTCCAGACATACTTTTACTAGGCCACTCTTGTGGGTGGCACATGTGCTGCAAGCCCACGAGCAGCATTTGTATTTACAAGCCCTGGCACTCCTGGTGCACTAGACTAGGGACTGACAGTAAACCAAATAAGCCAAACATGGAATTCAATCAATACAGTAATTTATATAGGGAGCACTTGCACTGATCAGCAGTGGCACAGTGCCCAAAGCAATATACCAGCAAAAACATCGTAAACAGAGGAGGCAAACAGGAAAAAAATGGAGGAGAGACTCAAGCCAATGATGTCAGGTTTAACAACATAATAAGAATTAGAAATAGAATCCACTCCAAGAAATCAGAGCACTTCCTACAAATAAACAAGTAGGTGCTTGAGTGAGAGGGTTTTCACAAGTGAGGCCTAACAGTGGGAAGTGCGGTGATGCTGTGGAGTGGGATCCAGTTATATTTCTTAGTTTGTGGAGCTATACGTTGTAAAACTTTCAAAGGTACAGAGTGTTTTAAAAATGGTATTTGCTTCATGTGATAAACTATGCATTACCTTTAAGACCAAACTCGGGGTGTAAATGTATCCATGATCTACAAGGGGAGCAGCATGTTACACCTTGCTTGCCCTTTGGTACCCCTCGCTTCTTCTTTGCGCAGGATTCCTGATTGAGGGATTATAAAATAAGCACAGATTTTAAAAAGTTGTTTGTAAATTCCCGTATCATTCTCTCCATGTAGCTTAAGCAATAAGAAACCGAAAAGAGACAACTTCTGCGAAATAGTCAGCCTACGGAACGTCCGATAGGCTTTAGGATGGCTCTGTGGCTTAATTGTACTTGCCTCACAAAAGTAGCTCGCTACTTATCGCAGGATTTCTTGCCGACTGAATATAAAGGAAGTGTCAATTTTAAAAAGTTGGACCAGTTTATCCTCTCTATGCAACTTCAGCAAATAATAGGAAGCATATAAGGGGCACATGTTGGAAAAGGGTTTACCCAAGAAAGCTGCGATAGGCTTTAGGATGGCTCAGTGAGGTAATTGTGTTTGTGTTAAAATTTTAAGTGTTTATTGGTTAAAATCTCAAACTCTGGCAGGGCCTAATTGAAATTCCATCCTCCCTAAGTTACAAACTTTAGAACCATTAAAAGTGTTAAAAAGTAACCACTTTTATCTATAGCACTTTGTATCAACAAATGCGAAATTAAGCAGGCTCGTCCCCCACCTGCATGTAAAAGTTTCTTGCATGTTGCACCCAGTCTACCTCTGAGGCACTAACCACAAGTTATCCTAATATCTGTTGGGGCTTGACTCCTTATTTCAGACTGCGGGTGACTGAGCCTCTTGTCTGGGTCGTGCTTCCCCTCGGCTCCTGTCCTTTGGGAATCTGTTGGGGGCCATCTGTTGCCTCTCCTTACGTCCTGGTGGCCTGTGTTGCAGTTCTCTGGGTCCTGCATGCTGCCATGCCGCCCCATGTTTGGTCTTGGCAGTGTCCTGGGTTCTGCAGGCTGGTCCTGGTTGGATGGGGTCTTGGGGCTCTTCCGGTTCTTGGCGGTCCTCCTTGGTTTTTCCTCTGCCCCCCTGGTTTTCGGTTGGGGTCAGGGTCCTCGACTGGGTGTGTTTGGTGTTCTTGTGCCTTCTTGGCTGGTGGTGCTTTGAATTTTCCTTCTCTTAGAAGCTCGTCCCTTCCGGTGGGTCTCGAGTGCTGCTGGGCCGTCATGATCTTGCTCGTGTTACCGTGGGTGTTCTTTCTCTTGTCCTGCCCTCGGTTCTGTTGTGCCAGTGGTTGTGCTCCGCGGGTTCGATCCACTATGGGTTGGTGGTGTCCATTCTCTTCCCCTTCCTCTTGGTCCCGGGTCTGGCACAAGGCTCCTTTTTCCTCCCTGGGTGCGGCCTGCAGTCTTCCTTTTCTGATGTCCCCTTCCCAGGTGATTGTGCTGTTTTCCGGTCTGTGGGGCTGGAGCTCATGCTTGGGTTCCTGGTCGGTTGGTCATCCTGCTGGCGGTTTTCTCGTCTTGACTTCTGTTGGACATTCCTTTGGCTTCTCTGGGGTTTTCCCCAGCCGTGCGGGGGCCTCTGGTTTCTGGTCTGGGTGTATTTTTGCCTGCCTTAATTGGCAGGGAGGGTTGCTCGGTTTGCTCCCTTTGGTCCTTGACTAGCGTCTGGGGTTTGTCAGTTGTGGCTGGTTCTCTCCCAGGGGTGTTCTGCCTGTTGCTGTCCATGGTGCACGGTGTTCTGTTGGGCGGATGGGTTCTTTGTTGCAGGCTCGGATTGGGTCTCTGGTGGTGGCTTTTGTACTTCCTTGTCCGGGCTCCTGAGTTAGGACTTTCCTCTGTTCCCTGTGCTTTCGCGGGTCCAGGGCTTGTTTAGCCTGGTCTGGGCATTTGGCCTGTTGGTGGCGCTTGCCTGGGTTCCTCTCCCTTGTTTTCCACAGCTGGAGGTAATGGTTGTCTGGGGGTGCTGGGTTTTCCTGGTTCCCCTTTGCGGGGTCGTTCGCTTCCGGTGGGGTTCTGTGTCCTTCTTTGCCCCTGGATCTGGGGTGCAGGTGCGTGAAGGCTCGGGCTTGCTCCCTGGTGGTGTTGGTATGGCTTCGGGTGTGTTTCACCCGGCTCTTTCCTTGTCAGATCAGTTATTCTGCAGGCTCAGGCCTGGTTGGTGGCTGGCTGGGTGGCTGCTTGGGTGCTTGCTTTGGCAGCTCCTGCCCAGTGAGTGGCTTGTACAGGGTCAGTGGGCTGGCCCCTGTGCAGGGTGTTGCGCTCTTTCGTGTTGCATTCTTCTTGCTGCTAGGTGATGTCTGCATCCTTGTGCCGGGTGGACCGGTGTTGGGCCTTCGGTTTCCTTTCGGTTGGCTTGGCCTTGGGCCTGGTCCCTTCGGCTTTTCCGGTGCCTTTGATGGCCTTGCAGGTTTTCTGCTGTTTGCTGCTTTGGTTCTGTTGGTTGCCAGGTTGCTTAAGGGTTGTTCCTTTGGCTTCTGAAGGCTGGTTCCTGACCTTCCTGGGTTCTTTTGCTCCCTTCCGGGGGGTTGTTTGGCCTGCTGAGGTCTGTGGCCTGCCTGTTTTTACACTGTTTGTGGTGTTTTGTTGACCTTCGTTTCTGCAGGCCGGTTGGGGTGCTGTGTTCCTTTTTCCGCTCTCCTCCATTCTTGGGACTCCTGCCGCTCTGCTTTTGATGGTGCCTGGTTCCTTTGCTTGTACCCTTGGTTGTCCACCAGTCCTGGTGGGGTTTTGTTTTCCTTCTGTCCCTCCAGTCATTGGATTTGGGGTGGTTTCTGCTCTGTGTTGGTGTTCCGACATATGGGTTCGCTGTCTTTGGGTAGGACTGTCTGGTGGTTGCTGTGGCATCTTGTTGTCTGTGGTGTTGCCCTCTTTTCCTCTGGTTCCGTAGTCCTGGGCTTCTGCTTCCCTCTTGCTTTGACTTTCCGTCTTGGTGTTTTCGGCCCACCTGCCTCTGCTTGTTGTGGCAGCCCTGTGGGTCTCAGGGGTCCGGGTCTTTGCCCCTCCTGAGGTCTCTGTCCCGAGCTGGTTCTTCCTGCTTGTGGCTGCCTTTCTCTTGGGTTTTTTCTACACTTGTCTGTGATTGGGTTTGCCATGCTTCTTTGGCGTCCACTTCTGGTCCATTGGTTTTTTGTGAGTTTTAATGAAGCTGCTTGGCTTTGGTATATGCTCTCTTCGTTAATCATGTGGAGAGGAAGACTTATGAGGAGGTAATAACTCAGAGTATATTCTTCCTCACCCCAGGAGTTCCCATCACTCCCTCCCTGTGTTGCTGTTGGCTTCATGTTTCTGGTTGGTGGTAATTGGGCTGTGGGTTGGGCAGTTCCTCCTTTTTATAGAGGTCAGGGGTGATCGGGGCAGCCATGTTAAGAAGGGATGGGAGGCTAACTTTTGCTTTGGAGGATTCTGGTGTGAAGCTGAAGCTCACTTCATTAATCATGTGGCGAGGAAGACTACTCTTGAGTAATGAAGATTACAGGTAAGTAACCTGGACATTAACCACACTCTTCCGAGAGCACATCCTAAACCATTAACAGAACTTATTTCGCAGCAACTCCGATCAGAGCATAAGAGCTGGTCTTCTCTGGCTTGGGAGGGACGAAAGCTGCAGTAGAAGGAATGCAAGCAGCTACAGGCCTGAAGAACCCACAGTGTAACAGGAGTCATGCATAAAAAGTAATAAAATTTCCCCCCCACCACCACCAACGGATAAACGCAACCAAGCGTACTGGTACTGTACTTAGTCCCTGCTTCCCTGGAAGGAACAAAGAGTGAAAGGGGGGTCAAAGACAGGACTGACCACTAGAAAGCAAGTCTTTTTAAAGGACACTGAAACAAATCAAAAGCATGGGGCATGCCTTTAGGCCTACTGAGAAGTATACTAAAGTATACAAGAGGTTGTACGCTTACACTCCCTAAAAAAGGGTTCTAGCGTAACCTTAACCTATGTAATTGAATGCGTGGGTGAATGGGGAACTCGTATAAAGTAATTTTATCAATGGGTTTAAAGCGGCTTCCAAAACTTTTCAGTACTGCGACACACTTTGTAGAACGACAAACTTTCACAACCCATCTAAATGTAATTGACACAAGGCAGGTGAATTTTTTTTTTTTACTGTAACTAAAGCATCGTTTCGTAGCACACCGTCCCTGACACAGAACCTTTCAATTGAAATGACAACTAACTTTGCATCGACATAACGTTTTGCTGCTAAAACTACATAGCACACAAATGTTAGTGTGGTAATCTGTTTTCCATGAAGATCATTAGTGCAACACAAAGTAAAACCTTTTGATTTGTTTCCATTGGATTAATATCAGTTTCCAACCCACTTCGGACTTGCCATTTAGGTTTTGAACTGTTGAAGGCGTTCAGTTCATTTATAGGTGTTCACATGTGATGCAAAAAGAGATCCTACTACCTTTTCTTTCAAACTTATGTATTCCAGCAAGACTGCCACAAAATTCACTTTAAAAACTCCTTTGCAGTCAGGAATAAAAGCGAACACCAATTCCCATGTTAAGAGTAAGCAGCAATTTGTCACAAGACTTATCGTGACATTTTACCTTTGTCTTTGAAGCACCGACAAATAGGGCAGCATTTATAGGCATCTTTATTGAGCAGACATTCCCATCCCATCAAAAATGGGCTTGTGACTCAGTTTGGGAAATGCTGGTTTAAAAGTACTTTACAGCTTTGCCAAGTTTCCCAGGTCTGCTTCAGGCCAGTTTTTTTTTCTTTAAATTCTCAGACTTGGTCTTTTTTTGCCCTCCATTATAAAACCAGCACTGCAAATTCCCCATATAAAAATGTATTTATAAAATCTGCAGCAGTTCATACACACTGAGCTGGCTAACTTGCTAGCTTTTATTCCTTAAGCTCCAAACCTCCTGGAGGATTCTTATTCCAAGCCAATCAGGCAGCTTAGCAGCTCTCTGAAGAAGTCAAGACAATAGGATGAGTAAGCCTGCAGACCCCAGAGTGTTCTGAAGGTTTAACTTTTGTTTAGTTAGAGCAAGTGGAGATCGGCTCACTAATGAGGACGACTGTTTCAAAGCTGGTTTCGGTCTTACCTAGACAGCAGACACCATGCTAGATTTCAGTCTAATGGACTTTCAATTCTGACTCCTTTCGCGTCTACAATGTAAATGAGCACGGTGAAGTTTGTGTTTTAGATGTAACATTTCTGGCTTAGTTGGGCCCGCAGACTTCTTGCAATAGTGTGGTAAATAACATTTACCGGACTATTTTTCTATTCATTCACTTGACAATAAGGATAGCTCAATAAATGAGAGGCAGTCCGTGGTATCTGAGTCATACAGGCTTTAATTAAGTATCCCGGGACACTGGACATCGAGTTCCATCACCACTAAGGTTCAGGAAGGGATATTCAACATTTTATTGACATCACACATTATATATAGTAAAACTGTATAATGGAAATGAATACAGTAGGCGTAACAAGTGAAAAGAGAGAAGATAAGAACACGTGCGTAAAAGAAGGCGTGTACAGGGGCGTACACGGAGGTGTGTGCAGGAAATGTCACAGAAATGTCATAAGTGGGTGGATTCTGCAGGGTCAGCAGAAACCTTTGTCCTGGATGCGTGCGCAACTAGGCATGACGTGTAACTGGGGAGAGCTGGGGGGCTTGACTTTAGCACTAGTAGAGGAGTCTGGTGTCCGGGGTGTCAGAACGACCTGCACCTATAACATATCTGATATCTTATGTTTGGAGGATGTGTTGTCTGAAGTAAAAGGTCTCTCGGGCAGAGGCCGTTCAATACTGAATGCTAGTGCGTGTCTATAGATCCTCATGCAAAGCGCGGGGGCCATGGGTCTACCATGGTAACGGGTGCAGTAAATTACGTGCAAGGAGACAGGAAAGCTAGGCCCTTTGCTCTGCAGGCTGGAATATGTTTACCTATTTCACTGAACTGGATTGTGTTTTTGCGGAGGCTGAGCAGATAACTTGTAGGCAAAATACCGTCTTGGCAGGCAGGCCAGGCCGAGCCGGGCACCGCTCGCCTGAGCAGGAAGTAAGGTAAAGGTCAGGGATGCATACCTAAACTGTAGCTTTCAGAGGCAGAAGAGACTCGGAGCCTCAATTAAGGGCCTGGCTCGACTGAGCCAGGAAAACGTGAAGAACGTGTGCTTTGCGATATTTTAAAAGTGTACCATGTAAAGACGTTGGCACCATAGGCCTGAAAGCCAAATTAACGTGGTCTTCTTGGAGAATTGAATAACTGACATGTTAACGTTGGACGCAAATACATATGCGTCTTCATGGCAGGCATGGGAAAGGAATTATACGACATACATGGAACATGGGTGCATGGATGGGGTGCGAGTGGGGGACACATTGGCTACCTAAACGTCTATTTCCTCAATAGAAGTAATCTGTAGTAGTAAATGTACCACTAATTATCAGCAATCGTGGATATCATGTCCTTACTGTGAGTTAGATCCTGTTTCATGGCAAGGCTTACTATTGAGTGCACCCCGCCTCCCATCTTTCCACACCCTGAAAACCAAACCAATATTCCATGTGCTCAGACTATCGCAGGGACTGGTTCTACCAATCTCAATTTATACCCATGGCTTAAATAAGGAATCTGCTCTGGTTGAGCTTTCATTTTCGTGTACTTTATTGGTATTCTGACAATCATTTCATAAATGTTGGGCATAGTAAAAGTGACTACATCCATGAGGGGATCAGTGTTTTTTATATGTTGAATATGTGGATCAAAATGACTACAAATCGCTTAAGTTATTGATGGAAAAACAAATGTTTCTCTTGTGTGTCAAATCATTGGTAGGGGGTAGATAAAGTTAGTATCAGAAGATCCTGCTTTTCATTTAAATATTAATCCAATAGCATTATCTTCCTTAAAATTTAGATTTAAAGGTTAGGCGTGACTGTCAAGACCTGTTTTGGAGGGCTGGCTATTGTAGTTAAGTATTCTGTGACCAGTGTTTAGTTTAAGAAGCAACCTTTTGTGAGAAGTGTATGTGGCACCAAAAAGACAACCTATTTTTGGGTGGAGACATCAGGGGAAACTGGGTATGAATAGGGCCAGGATCATAGTCCTACTTTTTCAGCTAACCTCTGAGGATTTGTCATTATTGGAGTTTTAAGCAAGTATTTTGCGACACGTTCCTTAGGGTGAAAGGTATTTGTCATGAAATAAAGTTAAATAATGCAGCAATATTGGTCAAATAAGCTTAGAAATAGTCAGCGTTGAAGTGATTTAATGAAGCTTAAGAAATTTGTATAAAATTATTGAAGCAGTTGGTAACTGATTCAGTTTTCCTTGACGTTACATGGTGCAGCGGGAAACGTGTGATCTTCTCTTAAAAAAAATAATTGTAGATGATAAGGCCCAGGAATCGATAAATTGCTAAGCATTAATAGTGATGTTAATTTCTTTTTTCATTATTCTTTGTGCATTTTCATCAAGTAGAGTTGATTAATTGCTGCCATGGAATTACACCCACCACCTCTGATGAAGCATTCATGTATTTGAGTAGCATTTGGTTTGACATAAATTACCTAGGTTTTGAAAGTTTTTTTTAAAGCAGATAGATGTATTGTTTGGGATGAAAGAGGTAATATTTCTTTCCAGGATGATTTTTGCAGATTCTTTGGAGTAACTTAATGAAAGTTTGAGTGGTAGTTTAAATTAACGAAAGCACATGATGTTGCAGATGCAGAAATAATTCATATTTTGGCAATGACATTACCAAATGGGGAATTAAACCAACGTTATTACTCAAAGCAATTTGGCAACAGTCTCCATATACCTAAAAGCAACTTGTTTAATCTTTAGAATTGAGTACTCTCCTATCTCTGGTGATTTCTTTAGTAGCTGATCCCATGCCAGTAGTAATGAATAAGCATGGGCGAATTTTGTGAATTCGCGATCTGCAAATTTGTGAATTCGCAATCCGCAAAATTCACGAATTTGTATATTTTTTTTATTTTTGGTGTTCGCGGGGCGCTTTGCGTGTTCAGTTTTTTTTTTGCCTGGTTAATCACTGCCACCCTTGTTTTTTATGCCCTTCTACCCTCTGTACCACTCGTTTCTGTGCCTTTCTAACCTCTGCCCCACTTAGAATGGCGCTGGCAAAGAGCTTCAACAGGAAGCTCTAATAGATAAAGTAAAGCAGGTGCTCGAGTTGAAGGTCAAATTAAGTTACACAATCATTAATCACCCCAAGTTTGGGGTGATTAATATTGTGTAACTGAATTTGACCTTCAACTCTAGCACCTGCTTTACTTTATCTATTAGAGCTTCCTGTTGAAGCTGACTTTTGTAACTATTTTAGAATGGCTCTGGCAGCTTGCCGGCGCCATTCTAAAAGAGTTACAAGTCAGCTTGAACTTTTGACCCAATCCGCTCACGGATATTGAAGAGAATTCGCCAATCTCACGGATTGCGAATTTACCGAAAATCCGCAAGCGGAACAGATTTTCCGCCCATGCTTAGTAATGAATGAAGGAGTGATGTTATTTTGGCATTAGAACATGTGTAGTATTTGAAACTCAAAATTGTGCAAGCTTTTTTTTATTTTTTTTATTCTTGGATAGACTATGGTGGACGTTGTTGCCATCTTGAGACAAAGGACCAAAGATGGGGGCTTCTGCTTTGAATGGTTGAACAGAAAGGGATGGGGGCAAAGGCAACAATCTACCTTTTGAAAGAGGAATTGGCTTGTGTGACATTTTAGAGCTTACTTTTTTTGTGTGTGGGTGAGGTCATTGTTAGACCCGGGATCCCTGGTTGGCTGAGGTTGGTACCTTAGGCCAAGTCGGGACCAACGTTCCAACATCAGGGAAAGGCAGGTCACCTTCTTAGATAGCCCCGCACACCCCTCGGTAGCCCCTCGACATGTTTCGGAACTGGTGTTCCTTCTTCAGGACGGGGGCACAACTTCCCCACATTACTCACGTATTTTTATAGAAATTTTTTTTTTCTTGGGTGTAGAGGTAAAAATAAAAAAGTGAAGTTATTTACAGTGAAATACTCCTCCTTGTACCCCCTAGCGCTGCTCCGCTGATGATCAGCGGAGCAGCGTCAGGGGGTACAAAGAGGCAATCTCTGGCCGATTCTATTACGAATCTATCAACCAACCCTGACGTTCTGGAAATGCTCATGAAGCAAGAAAATATAAAATGAGTCATGCAACTGCAGAGACCAATACCGCTGTAGGCACACCATAGCCATAGTATTTCACTGTAAATAACTTCACTTTTTTATTTTTACCTCTACACCCAAGAAAAAAAAAAAATTCTATAAAAATACGTGAGTAATGTGGGGAAGTTGTGCCCCCGTCCTGAAGAAGGAACACCAGTTCCGAAACATGTCGACGCACACCAGAGGTAATGTCCATAATGACGACAACTAACCTCACATTGCACTTCTATTACTAGTACCAGCCCGAGGTTTTGAATACACTTTTCTTCCTATAACCTACGAGCCAGGTACTTTTTAACCCTCACTATACCCTACCACTCACTTTTTCAAATACCCCTTCACTTGCACCTTACACACACACCACACATAGTCTACCCTGACATTGCTCCCGCGTAGTCGCTGGTCGCAGCACGCCGCATCCTTCTAGTGGGGTGCGAAGACTCCGATGATGAAGCATGACACCAAGGGGCCTGTTGGTGTGTGAGGGGTATTTTACAAAACACTGAGTGTCCTCAGTTTATTGCTGAGACATCGGCTGCTCAGGATAACAGTTCCTCAAGGAGGCCCGCAAAATATTTTGCCTCATTATCGAGCAGAGCCACTAACCGGTAATTTTTTGGGTCAGTTTGGTCTCCCTGTTTGAGGATCGGTGAAATAATGGCTCCCCTCCACGATGATGGAATTTTAAAGTCTGCAGAATCTTAACAAACATTGGTGTAAGGGCAGCTGCCCAAAACGCGGGCTCTTGCTTGAACAGCTGAGGTGGAATCCCGTTTGGACCCGGGGCCCCCTCGCGCCTCCACTTTGAAATTCTGTTGCAAATCGATGCACACTTGATTACAATAGTCTGATCTAACTGCTGGAGCTCATGGCAGTCACAGCTGAATTTTGAACAGTCCTTGGTGCATTTTGTGTGTATGGAGGTACCTTGGATGTTGGCGTCAGTGCCCCTAAACTGCGTAATAAGGAAGGTTATCCAGTCGTCTTTTTGGACAAAGGAATTGATGCCTTGATTCTGTGCCTTGGACAAATTATTAATCTTTCTCCAGAATTGAGTGCTATTATTTGATTTGGCGTCATGTAAAAGTTTGGCCCAGAGGGCCTCTCCTGATTCCCTCCTGAGTCGCCATGCCAACCTCCTGCTGTCACGCTTTAGCAATCTCAGTTCATCCTTGGCATTGGGGTCTTTCCTTTCCTAAAGTCTTGCCAATTAGATTTTTTAGGCGAGGATTGTTTGTCAAGGCGAGGTTAAAGTACCGCGTGTGATTAACGGTATTGCTCCCCCCTTCAGGCCGATTTCTCCTGTGTTTTTCCCATATTTTTGCTCAAAGTTTCTGTAAATGTCTCCCAGCTGGCAATTATGTCATTTGTTTCATTTTGAGTTTCGCCAATTACTTGCTTGGCGTAAAGCAAAAGGGCCACGGGATCATCTGTTCTGCACTTTGAACACCTATCGTTGGCTGTAAAAACTTGTTAAAAACCGATAGCACGTGCCGGGATTGGTATTGTAAAGGCTTCTAGTGTCACTTCTTGTGGTAAGTGATCACTATAGTCAAGTGAGCCGATATGGAAATCGATAGTTGCTTGAAACAAGTTACCCGAGAGGAAGGTGAAGTCGATTGTTGAGCTAGTCGTTGTGCTATGGAATGTTGCTACTTGTGGACGATCCCTGGGGAATCTCCCGTTAAGGGCTCTAAGACCCAGATCTTCGAGTGCACCTAGAAGTCGGAGTGCTGCATTTGTAGTTCTACCCCCTGAATTATCCTGCGGGTATTGTTCCAAGGCAAGAGTCTTCAACTGTGCTGACTTCCGATGCGGATTTGTTAAGCATATTCTGGTTGAAGTCACCACTGACAATCGGACTGTTTGTGTGCTCTGCAGTTAATAGCTTTAAGAGCTCTTCTATCAACTGCTGAGCTCCTTGCTTCTTACCTCAGATGTAGGTAAAGGTTTATTAAAATTATCTCCTCCATCTTACCCTGGTTTCGAATGGCGATTCGTAATACTTTAAATTGCGTTTGGAGAGTCTAGGTTGTACATACAAACAGACAGCGCCTGAGGCGGAAGCCGGGAGAAACGCTCAACATTTTTAAAGCATTTATAATCAAAAACTGTTCTTTTTACCTGTGATGCCACATTGCCCTGAGCACTTCTCCCCCCCCCCCCCACCTCCTCTAGAATCGCTGATCTTACACCGCGCAGCCGATGTTAACTCTGCCACGGGTCTGACCAATCTTTTTGCCGCCATTAGCGAGCGAAGTGAGGCCATGCCACCGTCCTGAGGCCACCCCCCCCCCCCCCCCCCCCCCGGCTGCTATTCAAGTCACGCTGTTCCTCAAGCTAGCATTAGCCAAACAGACCGCTCCTGAGGCGGAAGCCGGGAGAAAATCTCAACATTTTTAAAGCATTTATAATCCAACTGTTTTTACCTGGGATTCTACATTGCCCTGAGCACTCCCCCTCCTCTAGAATCACCGATCTTACACCGTGCAGCCGATGTTAACGCTGTCGCGGGTCTGACCAATCTTTTGCCGCCATTAGCGAGGGAAGTGACGCCACGCCCACTGTCCTGAGGCCACACCCCCTTCCCCAATAAGAATGTGCCCGGGCCAGACGCGGGCGAGCCAAAGGTAAGCCAGTCTGTGCAGGGCCTAGGGCCAGAACTTATGCAGCTCACCCCCCCCCCCCATTAATGAACAGTACTCCCTCCAAATGGCCCTCCTGAACTGTAGATCCCTCCCTAAACACTCACTAGAGATTAACTTCCTACTTCAGGACCACAAGTTAGATATCCAGTTTCTCACAGACGTGGCTGACACTCAATTCTGAGGCCGATATTGTAAGTGCTCTCCCCCACTTTCAGAATAGGCCCATTGGTAGAGGAGGCGGTCTGGCCATATTATATAGGGATAAATTTGTATGAGGGCTAAAGATAGCGGCATCACAGACTGAGAGCTGCTATTTCTCTTTACAAATATCACCTACAGTCTCCCTCTCTGGCCTACTTGTATACCGTCCACCGGGATGCCCTAACCATTTTGCTAGTGCCCTGATGGAAACTGTTACTGTACTGGCATCCTCTACTCCTAATTTCATGATTTTGGGAGATCTCATTCTCCATTTTAATGACCCTCTGGACTTGGTGGCGACTGACCTCCACCTCGACTTTACATCCTATGAGTTGGGACTGGTCAATAAAGGGGCGACACATAACCAAGGACATTTGCTTGACTCGATTTTCACCAACGTTCATGCATTGAAAGCTAGACCACCCTATCCTCTCCCGTGGACAGACCACTTCCTGGTCCCTTTTCTCTGGCAAGTCGTGGCTGTGCCACCACAACCCCCCCAATACGCGTGCCATGGATAGGGTCTAGTCCAAACTCTCTGAGAATTGGATCTCCAAACTTTCCCACCCCCTCCAGTTCTTGACCCTGTGGTTGCAGATTCAAACTTTAAAAACTGGCTTACCAACTCACTTGACTCTATTTTCCCCAAGAAAATTATTCAGAAAAAGAAGAGAGCTGACTCTGCCCCCTGGTACACGCCCGAGCTGAAACTCCTAAGAAAAAGAGGTAAGAAGCTGGAGCGCTCCTGGAGGAAAGACTGGGCGGGATCCAGCAAAGATGAGTATCGCACCACCATGAGAGCATATAAGGCTGCCCTGCACAGCACCAAGAGGCAATTCTTTGACTAAGTAATTAAAAATTCTTCTAATTCTTCTAGAGAAACTTTCCTAATCATCAAGGAACTGCTCAATGTGCCTGAACTCCCTCTGGCTCAAGACATCTCAGGGGCCAAATGCAACAAATTGGCGAACTACTTTGACGCCAAAATTCATAACATCTTAGCCACCCTGCCCCAAGTCGATCATGGAATAGATCTAAGCAGTCAGCTAGCAACACCCGACATTAATCTTGATGCCTTTGGTCC
Organism: Lissotriton vulgaris; assembly: GCF_964263255.1. NCBI lineage: Eukaryota > Metazoa > Chordata > Amphibia > Caudata > Salamandridae > Lissotriton > Lissotriton vulgaris. The sequence continues at coordinate 1,331,064,695 of NC_141695.1, read as the reverse complement.
AGTGTCAGTGGATGAGGTACTCAAAACTCTGGCCGTCATCAAAAGCGGTTCTCCTAGCGATCCGGTACCCATGCGGATCCTGAAACAGATTGCAGCCACCAATGCTACACCAGTTACTGACCTTATTAATGCCTCGCTTTTGCAGGGAGTGGTTCCATCTGGCTGGAAGGGAGCTATTGTGAAAGCTCTTCTTAAAAAGCCTCTCCTAGACCCGGCGGAATTGGCCAATTATAGGCCAATTTCACTACTCCCTGGCCTTAGCAAGGTCACGGAAAGACTAGTTAATCAAAAGCTATCCCATTTCCTAGAGTCCAATGGCCTTCTCCGGAACTCGCAAACTGGCTTTCACCCTGGACAGGGTACGGACACTGCCCTTCTGGCAGTCGTTGAGGAGGCCAGATGCATTTTGGATTCAGGAGGATCAGTGGCAGTGATCCTCCTGGACCCAAGTGCAGCTTTCGATACTGTTAATCATCGGGTCCTAATTCAGCGACTGACAGACATAAGTGTGGTAGGGACAGCCTTGTCCTGGCTTACTTCATTCCTTAGCAACCGTACCTTCCAGGCCTGGGAGAGTAACTCCCGATCGGTGGCAGTTCCCCTCCAGTGTGGGGTACCACATGGCTCATCCTTAAGCCCCACATTATATAATGTGTACATGGCCCCACTGGAGGAGGTGGTTGCCCCGTTTGGAATCAAAATCTTGAGCTATGCTGACAACACCCAACTGGTTGTCTCCTTATCCCAACTTGCCCAGTGCCCGGACACCCTCCACTACCTGGATGTGTGAATCCTCTCTCAAACTGAATGGGTCTAAGACCGAAATTATGCTACTAGGGCTAAAGGGTCCACACTGCCCCCGAACATCTGGCCCACTTGTCTGGGGGAGCCCCACTCCCCAAAAAATGAGATCAAAAGCCTGGGCGTCTGGATGGAACATGATCTTACATTCAAGACCCAAGCTAAAAAAAATGGCGGGAGCCTGTTTTGGCCTCTGCCGATGGGCTCGGAAAGTTCTGCCACTTCTTCCGCAGCCCTCTAGGAAGCTGCTGATCCATGGACTGATCCTGTCCAGATTGGACTATAGTAACTCTATCTTCCTTGGTGCACCAGAAACCACATTTAACAAACTCCAACAGATCCAGAATGCTGCAGCACGGCTTCTCACGGGCACCTCAGTCAGAATGTCAGCTAAACAAGCACTTAAGCTGCTGCACTGGCTTCCGATACGCGAAAGGGTAAAATTCAAATCCTTATGTATTGCACACAAACTGTTGCAGGGTAAGGGGCCCCCCATTCTGAAGAATCTTAGTCGTACCCTACAAAGCCAATAGACCACTCCGTACAGATCATGAACGTCTGGTCACTGTGCTCAGAGTAAAAAAGGCACTGCACATTTTCCAGATAGTCTATGCTAGTGCTCCTAGAGTCTGCATTTGGATTCTTTTTGCCCTGGTTTGCTCTCCTGTATCTTTTAATAGGGTTCAGGGTTACGTAGGGATCCCTGGAGATTGCCCTTTCCCTTGTCCGTATGACAGCACAATGTTTGCGCAGATTCCTTTGGAGTCCTTGACCCAGACCCCCCCCCCCCCCCCCCGGATTCAATGCTTGAGTCAAATTGAGACTAGCAGAGACTGAGTCTGGTAAGCAAGGGTGGGTGGTGTGGTGTGGTGAGGCTGGGCGGGTGTGGGCCGAGAATGGGTGTGTATGATGAAGAAAGAGCTTGTAAGAGAGGGAACAATATGGAAAGGGAAGTACCAAAGATAGATAACTGGGGGAACGCTTCTGGTCTGGTTTTTAACTTTTAACTCACACCCTTAGATTAAGTCTAGGGGGTAGGGTTAAGTTTTGAGATCAATAAACTGCACGCAGCTCACGGTTTCTTGTGAAGGCGAAAATTATTACCCACAGAAGGTAAAGTTACTCACTGGGTCTTGGCTCTCCCACTTATGTCGTCCAGTGCTGCTGCTAAAGCCCCACGCTGCTTTTGTGACTCCCACGGCTCCTTGCTGCTGCTGGCCCCCACTGCCACAGCAAAGCCTGCTGCCCGCTGCACTAGGCAGGGCAGAGCTGGGCTTTGCTCTGGCTTAAGCTGGCTTGGGCTGGCGTTCCTGAGCTCCTGGGTTCCACTCGGCATGTAGTTCCTCACTGCCACTGCCCCACCTCAGCTACTGGCTGCTTCTAGATGAATAACACAGGGTCTTGACTCCTAACCCAGCAAGGCTAAGCCAGATATAAGTAATAAACACAAGTGCCAATACTGGACTTTACTTTCAAATTTTTGTTAACGCCTATATGAATAAAACATAACTGTCTGTTTACTATAACGTCACTAGTTTATTTGTTTCACTTGTCAAATTCTTTTGACTCTTTTTTTTTTTTTCTCAGTGGAACCACTTTTTTGTGCATTTACAAAACATACAATAAAATACGATCCATTAGAATGACATACTCACTATACATATTTACAACTGGTCCACTTTAAACTTTGGCTAGTCCATTCATCCTACAATCAAACACATACATACAACATAAAACCATAAGGTATAGCCCTTTGCCAACAAACAGTTGAATGTACAATTTATGTACCCTAATCGTTCTCAGTGTGACTATGTTACATAGAAATATACAGTTAGAACCTATTTTCTTAGTTTCCTAACAGTCCTTCTAATCCTTATTATTGACACAGGGCCAGGTAAGGTCGACGCGTTTCGAACCCCCTGATGGCGGGGTTCTCCTCGGGACCATAAAACTTATTTCTAGTGGCATTGGTGTCCCTTCGGGGGTCATGTGGTGTGGTCACAATGTTCTTATTCACGATGTGTAGAATGGAAGCACTTAATTACGCTGTGGGGAGGGCTTTGAGTGCCCGATCTCCAAGACGGTGCATCCACACCGGGTGGGATGATGGCTGCAGACGGTTGCTTGCTGAGCGATTATTTCTGTCCGATATGTTCTCCGTGAAACAGAGTGTCCGCTGGCACCCCCTGCCCACCGCCGTGTTGCGCGGCTGGGTGGGGCTGGCAAGGGCTAGCGAGGCTAGATTAAGTGTTCCCGTGCTCCTCATGGCTCCCGGCTGATGTTGCCACCCCTGCCGCCAGGCTCTTCTCCCGTGGCTTGTGCTTCTCCCGCACAAGCACTGGCACAGGACTGAAAGCGGGCAGGCAAGCAGGGCTGGCAGTGGCGCATGTAGCTCCTCCAGGTCGCGGCTCACGGCCTCAACAGCTCAGTTCGGCTCGGCTCAGATAAAAACCGGCTTCAGCAACACGCTGCTCCTGCTCAGCTTCCTAGGTACCTCGCTCGCAGAATGTTGAGCTCCGTGCAAAACACTGACTGGATCCTCTCAGCACTCGTTCGGTTCATACGTTGTGATGTTTCCAACATTGGCAGGATGAGTCAACGGTGGGCTGGATGGGACACCTGGGCTGAGCATAGTGGGAGGGGTAATCCACTGATTCTGCAAAGTACTGTGCCCAGCCTATACAATGCTGGCCCCATCTCCTGTGGTATCTGATCAGAGCCCCCACCTGACAAAGGGGAAGAGGAGCTTCAATCAATCAGTATACTTTAATGCACACTACTCATACGTTAGGGAGAGGGGATGCTACTGGTCAAAGAGCCATGTTTTGAGGTGTTTCCTGAAAGTTGAGAAGTCCTGGGTCTGGCATAGTTGGAGTGGTAGAGTTCCACGTTTTGGTGGCGAGGTGTGAGCAGGATCTTCCGGCGGTGGTGCAGCGGATGCGGGGGATGGTGGCAAGAGCATGGTGAGCGGAGATGGCGTGTGGGAGCGTGGAAGGAAAGTCTGTCGTTGAGGTAGGCTGGACCGGTGTTGTAGAGAACCTTGTGTGCGTGAGTCAGGAGCTTGAAGGTGATCCTTTTCGGTACGGGTAGCCAGTGTAGGTCTCTGAGATGGGGGGGGGGGGGGGGGAGATGTGGTTACTGCGTGGGACGTCAAGGATGAGGCGGGCGTATGCGTTCTGGATACGTTGTAGCTTGGTTTGTCGCTTGGCCGTTCTTGCATATAGGGCGTTCCTGTAATCCAATCTGCTGCTGACCAGGGCGTGGGTGACTGTTTTCCTGGTCTCGACGTGGATCCATTTGAAGATCTTGCGGAGCATGCAGAGAATGTTGTAGCAGGAGGAGGAGATTGCCTTGACCTGCTGAGTCATGCTGAGAGGAGTCCAAGTTGAAGCCCAGGTTGCGAGTGTGGGTGGTGGTTGAGGGTGCGGTGCCTAGGGAGTTGGGCCATCAGGAGTAGTTCCATGCTGAGGGGTTGGAGTCGAAGATGACTATCTCTGTTTTATTGGTGTTAAGCTTGAGTTGGCTTGATTCCATCCAGTTGGAGATGGCGTGTAGTCCGTTGTGTAGGTTGTTTTTAGCAGTAGTGGGGTCTTTCGTGAGGGAGAGGATCAGCTGGGTGTCTGCATATGATACTATGTTGATGTGGTGTGTCCGAGTGATGTTGCCGAGAGGAGTCATGTAGACATTGAAGAGTGTTGGGCTGAGGGAGGATCCTTGAGATATGCCAGATTTTGGAGGCCTCGGACAGGAAATGCGGAAGGCGGACTCTGTGGGTTCTGCCTGTGAGAAATGATGAGATCCAGTTGAGAGCCTTGTCACGGATTCCAGCGTTGTGGAGTCGTGTGCGGAGGGTGTGATGGCATACTGTCGAATGCGGCAGAGCGGTCCAGCAGGATGAGTGCTTCGGTTTCTCCTTTGTCAAGCCTGATCTTATGCAGTCTGTGGCAGCGATGAGTGCGGTCTTGGTGCTGTTTTTTTTTTTTTTTTTTCCGGAATCCAGATTGGGATGTGTTGAGCGCCTTGCTGTTTTCTAGGAAGTGGGAGAGCTGGGTGTTGACGACTTTTTCGATGACCTTGGCCGTGAAGGGGAGGAGGGAGATTGGCCGATAGTTCTTCTGGTCATCTGGGTCCGCCTTGGGCTTCTTCAGTAGTGCGTTGACTTCTGCGTGTTTCCAGATTTCCAGGAAGGTGGCTGACTCTAAGGAGCTGGTGATGGTGTTGCAGAGGTGGGGAGCGATTATGTTGCTAGCTTTATTGAATGTGGTGAGGGCAGGGGTCTGTTGGGGATCCGGAGTGGATGGAGGCCATGGTGTGAGTGACGTCTTCTTCGTTGACAAGGGTCCAGGTGTGGAGAAGGTTGGTGTTGCACGGGGCGTCTGGTTTGTGGGTGTCTGCGGTCTGTTTGGGCAGAAGCTGTTGTGAGTTTCTTCTATCTTGCAGCAGAAGTGGGTTGCGAGGGAGTTGCAGAGCTCTTGTGATGCAGGGGGTTCGTTGGAGCAAGTCCTGGGCTTTGAGAGTTCTTTGACGATGCCGTAGAGTTCTTTACTGTTGTGGGCGTTGTGGTCTAGGTGGTTTTTGAAGTGGGTTCTTTTGGCGGTGCGGATCAGTTGGTGATGCTTGTGGATGGGATCTTTGAGAGATGTTTGGTTCCGTAGGATCCATGCACCAGGCCTTCTCTCTTTTGCGGTGTTCTTGTCTGGAGTACGGTAGATCAGGGGTGAACCAGCAGACCTTGGCGCTGTGCAGGGTGTTTGAGGACTTAAGGCCAGTTTGCCCCGGAGACTTTTGGGTTTATAGGGTGCCAGGCCTAGTGTGATTCATGTGGTGCTAGGAAATGTGATCTATGTTAGGATTTACGCACCCTGATTTATGCCTCTAAATGTGGGTATATGGTTATGAGGTTTTGCATATTATGTTTTGAATTTATTCTCTACTGTGGCTTAGAATAGTGAGATTTCCTAACGGGAGTTCTACTTAGGAGGTTATGGTCTAATGTGTTTAGGCTTATGAGGTTGGCGCAGAATATATTTCACGCCTAAATGTGATACTGTGCATAATATCGGTGTTACAGGATGATGATACAGCGTTAATCAGTAATTACTGGTTGTGTTCTATGTTTATTCTATGTTCTACATTTACTATTTTTACTAAGTGATCCTGACAGTGGTCCAAGTGGCCCTGTCCTGAATGTGTGCATATAATCCCCGTAAATATTTCCCAGTGCCAGTTGGTACAGTGTAGATTGCGTGATGACTATCCTATTGTGTTTTATGATACAAACGCTATTTTTGATATAACCTTGTGTGGACTTCCTTTTTGTGGTATGCCTAGCATGTTGCTGTGTGTTGCACAAATGCTTTACACATGGCCTCCAGGATAAGCCTGACTACTCATGCCAAGCTACCAAGGAGGTGAGCAGGGGTTATCTTTGGCGTATAACTCCCTTTCCCTGACTAGAGTGGTTGTCTCTTCCTGGCTTTGGCGCAAGCCTTAGCCAACCAGAGATCCCATTTCAAGCAGTAACTCCACAATCTGGCACTTTGCAAGGTAAAATAATGCAATGCATAATACAACCACCCAAAACGTCATTATGCATAAATACGGCAACGTGTATTACACTAATCGTGGAATTTGTTCTGCAGGAACAATGCAATGCGCAATACGCTAATCAGGTGGTTCGTTATGCAGAAATTATGCAATGTGTGATACGACAATCCGGTGGTTCGTTACGCAGATAAAATGCCATGCGTCATACACTAATCATAGTTCGATATGCAGGAATAATGCAATGCGTAATACTCATCGGGTACTCCATTATGCAGTAATGGAGTAATGCTTCATACACTCAGGCCCCAATCAGGCCTTAGGCGGTCTCCCCATCTCTCCTGACTTGCGGTCAGCCTCTCAACAGTTGCCCCCACACTGTACGATGTGATCAAAAAGTGCAGCTCTGCACTCTGCCCCCTGTATTCCCACTCCCTTGGCAATACAGACTGCGATACGATCCGAAGCAAAGGCTCGCCTGGCTGACCCAAGAGGGGCCGTGAGGGTCTCCCTCAGAGCCCACGTCCCACCCCAGGAGTAGACTCGCTTTACTTGGGGGCGCAAACTCACTCCTCTCCTTGTCCAGCGGCTGGGCCACCAATGCAGCTTTGTGAATTGGCAACGGCGGCTGAGGCCGGCAACTCTGCTCCTCTGGAACTGATTATCCAGGGCTCTACAATTACGAAGATCTCAGGCTGCCACAGAGCACACGCACAAAGCGTCGCTTAGTCTTCCTTAAACTTCGTGTGCACGATCACTGGGCACTCCACACAAAGGTCTCACGCTGCATGAAGATGACGCGCACAGCGTCGCCGAGACTCACTTTAACTCCGGTGCAAATGATAACAAGGCAAATCTTTACAAAGGTCCCACGGTGCACAACACACCCGCGCACAGCGTAGATGACTCACTTGGATTCCAGTGCACATGATAACCAGGCAAATCCTCACGAAGGTTTCACGGTGCAAACAAGCGCACACTGTCACGGAGACTCACTTGGATTCCAGGGCACATGATCCCAGGGCACGCTCAGGCTGCATCAAGCGCGCACAGCACTGCTGAGACTCATGGAAACGTTGGTGTTCCTGTATTTCCGTAACAGGGAGCCAGCTCACCGCTGGCACTTGGGAATAAGTTACTTCAGGACACAGCACAGAGCAAATTCTCGTTAGCCTATCCTTGGTTAAAACAGCAAACTGCAGGCCATCCCCAGAACACCCAGCAAGGGTCTGTCCTATCCTTCAGTTGGCAAAGGTCCTCTTGACCACAAAGTAGCTTGTCTTGTTCACACTTGATCAAGCCATTCTCCAAAGCTCAGGGGCTTCAGTTCTCATAGTTATACCCCTCAATGGCTTTGAAGTATTTGTGTTTCAGGGGGCACTGACCCCCTGTTCAAACCAGTTCTGGGTGCCTCCCTGCCAGTGACACCTATCTTCCTTTGATTAGGTGGGGTCTGGATTATCAATCACTAAGGAGGAGATGGGACAATTGTTTTATAGCAGCAACCCAGGCCTCTTCACATCTAGGGACTTTTCCTCCCCCTACACTCCAGCTCCAGGTCAGATTGTTGCTGTCACCTCTCCTTTCTTGGGTCAAGACATTCGCCAGATTTATCGCTTTCAAATCCAGACAGTCCATCCACAGCCAGGCAGACACACGAATGTTAGAGCACAAAAACTCAGCCACTTCTAAGAGTGGCTTCTAAACACAGTGCAAAAATCGCGTTCATAAAAAGGTGTATAGGGCCACCCTTAAGTTTAACTGGGAAAATGTAATCCTCCGCGTTGGCACTTTTCTGAAAATGGCCATCCACTCGCGTGTCTCCATGAACACTTCATAAATAGACCTGACTGCACTTCCTTTTTAAATTTTTATATAAGGAACCTAAATTTGGACCTTGATTGATGCCCTGAAATTTTTTGTTATAATAACTTTATAGTTTAATTTGATAGCATTTTTAATGTACCAGGCTGCTTACACTGGATAATGTCCTAAAAATATTCTGCTGCTACTTTGTCAAACCTTTTGCGCTTAACTACATTATGCTGCTATATTTTATGAAATACTTTGTTATTGGTCTGACCTAACCATAAGTTTATGATTAATTTGTTGCATTGTTTTGCACAATGTATAGGTCCCTGTGTATTCACGGTTTTAAGTCATGAATGTCTTATTAATGTAATGTTTAAATGCACATTTCTTGCTGGAATCTTTGCTCTGTGCTTTTATGGATATTTTATATCTGAATAAAGATTATTGAAAAAGATTTTACTACACCGTGAGTTCAGGCATACTAAACTTCACCTTTCTATCTTATGCTTTTAGGAAGATAGGCTGGAAAACATATTACACAGCCATCCCATTCTATCCTACGGGGCAAGATGGCCTTTCCACAGTGAAAAATGAAATGGAGATTATTTCACGGTCAGGGCATGGCACACACCTTAGTACATGTCCTACTTTTCAAATGCACTTCACCCTGCCCAAGGGGGTACCCTAGACCTACCATACGGGTGTCTGATGTGCATAGAAAGGAAAGGCTAAGGTCTGGCAAGTGAGTGCACTTGTCAGAACAACATTGCGGTTTAACAAATTGCGCGGAGGCCCTGCAATGGTAGGCCTGAGTTCCCATTTTACAGCTACTTGTGAGTGGCACAAATAGTGCTGCAGGCCCACTAGTAGCAGTTGCATTACCAGCCCTCGCACACTCAGTGCAATTTTCTAGGGACTTTACTAGTAATGCAAGCATATCAATCCTGGACAACCAATTGCCGTTATCAATTATACAGACCCCAGGATATAGCCGCATGGATTCGCCAATTTAGCGGCACAAATATGGAAATTTAGCAGCACTTTGTTTTACTCATTCATTTTCAGCCTTGGCTCAATGGAAACTGTTTTAGCAGAGTATTCCACTTTGAATAGGCAACTAACTATCCATTCGATGTCAGATGGAGGATAGCTGTATGGAATATGAGGTTTTCGAACAGATAGTGCATGTTAAGACTCCTAAGTGCACTTTTTATAGATAATCCTATTACATCCAAGGCCTGATTCACAAATAAAGTACTGAATCTGTAATAGTAGATTTGCACCTGTATAGATGTATAGCTTTTCTGAATTCTGTCGGGCACATGCTTCCATGTGTATTTCTGGAAAGATCAGGTGGCATTCCCAGCAGGATCCTATCCCTGCTGTGCAAATTTCTCATAGTGAAGAACCCGTGAGGCCGCTAGTCGTTAACTTTCACTTATTACTTTAATTTCAGTCGGTGAACCAATCAAGAACCGGCTTACGTAAGCATTTTCAACGCTTAGCGCGATGCATGATGCACTTTACCACACGAGCATTTGTACACATCACCGATTAGGCACTAACATACTCGTTTAATAATAAGGTCCAGCATGTGTATTCACCACACCTTTGAGTTTGTGAATGTAATGTACATTATCACCTTTATGTTTTGTGAACCTCGTAATGATACACATTATGGTTTATTTGCGTTTCTACTGCTCCTTGACAAAAGGCTCAAATAGCCCGAAATGCATTGAAGAGGCAAAAAACCCCATGAAGAATATATTGTACAGATGAATTGTTTGGCAAACACATATGCTATGAATAAATAATATTGAATGGAAGTAAAACCTTTAAAAAAACAGAAAAATAAATCAATTCAAACTATGATCAAACGTTTTATTTGGAGTCTTCTATGAAGAACTAATGGTGTGCCCAATGCAGGGATGCACTCACCTTTGATGTGTGCACTAGTTCGTTGAATTTCATAAATGTACACGGACGGATACGTTACTTGCAGGAGCACCCAAGCGCCCCAAAAACAAAGCAAAAATGTGTTTACTATTTCTTAGTCATTTAACCAGCGGTGCACCAAGCCTACTCTTGGATTCATAGTGAACGCCACACAGAGAAACCCTTCATCTAAATCTAGGGGTGATTTAGACCATTTACACCCTGGAAAGGTGTTTACTCCAGCCCTGAGTTGGAGTAAAAATCAACACTTTCTAGGGTGAAAAGCGGAGGAAGAGGAGTTTGTGAATGCCAATAAAGACCTGTTTCTGGGTGTTAACAAACTTCTGTGACTTAACATTCTGCTTCCTGTGGCGTGTCTAGGTGTGCATGTGTGTTTGAGGTCTTGATCACAGGGAGTCATGCTAGTAAAGTGCAATCCCATGGTATAGTTGGCAAGCGGTGCCGTGTCTTGGGTGATTGACAATCAATCAATCAATCATTGACACTTATAAAGCGCGCTACATACCCGTAGAGTCTCAAGGCGCTGGGGGGGGGGGGGGGCTGCTACTGCTCGAACAGCCAGGTCTTCAGCTTCTTCCTGAAGGAGAGGTGGTCTTGGGTCAGGCGCAGGTCGGTCGGGAGGGAGTTCCAGGTCTTGGCGGCCAGGTAGGAGAAGGACCTTCCTCCTGTAGTCGCTCTTCGGATGCGGGGGACGGCGGCGAGGGCGTGGTTGGCTGATCGGAGGTGGCGTTTGGGAGCGTAGAAGTTGACTCGGCTGTTGAGGTAGCTCGGGCCTTGGTCGTGTAGGGCTTTGTGTGCGTGGGTGAGGAGGCGGAAGGTGATTCTTTTGTTGACGGGGAGCCAGTGAAGGTCTCCCAGATGTCCGGAGATGTGACTGGTTCGTGGGATGTCGAGGATGAGTCTGGCTGAGGCGTTCTGGATCCGCTGGAGTCTCTTCTGGAGCTTGGCGGTGGTACCGGCGTAGAGGGCGTTGCCGTAGTCCAGTCGGCTGGTGACGAGGGCCTGGGTGGCGGTCTTCCTGGTCTCGGTGGGGATCCACCAGAAGATCTTCCTTAGCATGCGTAGGATGTTGAAGCACGCCGAGGAGACGTTGTTGACCTGCCTGGTCATGGAGAGGGAGGAGTCCAGGATGACGCCCAGGTTTCGTGCATGGTCTGTCGGTTTGGGTGCGGTGCCCAGGGCGGGAGGCCACCAGGAGTCGTCCCAGGCGGAGGGTGAGGAGCCCAGGATGAGGACCTCCGTCTTGTCCAAGTTCAGTTTCAGGCGGCTGGTCGTCATCCACTCGGCTACCTCTTTCATCCCTTCGTGCAGGTTGGCTCTGGCGGCGGCGGGGTCGTTGGTCAGGGAGAGGATCAGCTGGGTGTCGTCTGCGTATGAGATTATGCTGAGGTTGTGTTTGCATACGATGGCCGCGAGGGGGCTCATGTAGACGTTGAAGAGGGTGGGGCTCAGAGATGATCCTTGGGGGACGCCGCAGATGACTTCGGAGGCCTCTGACTTGTACGGTGGTAGGCGGACTCTCTGTGTTCTTCCGTCGAGGAAGGAGACGATCCATTCCAGCGCCTTGTCCTGGATGCCGATGTTGCTGAGGCGCCATACTAGGGTGCGGTGGCAGACCGTGTCGAATGCCGCGGAGAGGTCTAGGAGGATGAGGGCCGCTGTTTCTCCATTGTCCATCAGGGCTCGGATGTCATCGGTGGCGGCGATGAGGGCGGTCTCGGTGCTGTGGTTGGCTCGGAAGCCGGACTGTGAGGGGTCGAGGGATCCGTTCGTCTCGAGGAAGGCGGCCATATGCTTGTTGACGGTCTTCTCGATGACTTTGGCTGGAAACGGGAGGAGCGAGATGGGGCGGTAATTCTTGAGTTCGGTGGGGTCCGCTGTGGGTTTCTTGAGAAGAGCGCTGAGTTCGGCGTGCTTCCAGCTCTCGGGGAAGGTGGCGGTGTCGAAGGATGTGTTGATGTCTCGCAGGTGGGGTGCGATGACAGCGTCGGCCTTGTTGAAGACGTGGTGAGGGCAGGGGTCGGTGATCCGGAGTGGATGGAGTTCATCGTGCGGATGGTGTCTTCGGTGCTGATCGGGGTCCAGGCGTGGAGGGTGGTGGTGGGGGGGTGGTTGTTCGGTCATGGTGTGCGTTGGTTGGTTGTTGAAGCTGTTGTGTATGTCCGCGATCTTGTTGTGGAAGTATGAAGCGAGGGAGTTGCAGAGGTCTTGCGATGGGGTGATGTCGTTGTTTCCTGCGCTGGGGTTGGAAAGCTCTTTCACGATGTTGAAGAGTTCCTTGCAGTTGTGTGCGTTGTTGTCCAACCGGTCCTTGAAAGCTGTTTTCTTGGCGGCGCGGATCAGCTGGTGGTGTTTCCGGGTGGCAAGTTTGAAGGAGGTCCTGTTGTCCGGTGTCGGTTCCCTTCTCCAGACTTTCTCGAGGGCTCGGCAGTTCTTCTTGGAGCTCTTGAGTTCGTCGGTGAACCATGGGGCCTTCTTGCTGCCGGGTCTGCTAGGCGGGGTCCTCAGTGGGGCGAGTTCGTCCGCGCAGTTGTTGATCCACTTCGTGAGGTTGTCTGCGGCCTGGCTGGGGTTCGCTGAGCTGGCAGGAGGGTGCTGGCTCAGGGAGGTGGCGAGCTGGTCTGCTGTGATCTTGTTCCAGCTTCTGCGGGCGGCCTGTTTCTGGTGGTGGTGGGTCGTCGTTCTCTTGAAGGTGAAGTGGACGCAGCTGTGGTCCGTCCATTGAAGCTCTGTGGCGTGGCTGAAGTCGATGTCTGTGCTGGAAGAGAAGACTGCGTCGAGTGTGTGTCCGGCGAGGTGGGTGGGGGTGGACACCAGTTGCTTGAGTCCCAGGTTGGCGAGGTTGTCGAGCAGGGTGCTGGTGTTGCGGTCGTCGTTGTTGTTCTCCAGGTGAAAGTTGAGGTCTCCCAGGAGGATGTAGTCAGCAGAGGGGAGGGCGTGCGGGCTGACTAAGTCGGCGATGTCCTCGCTGAATTGCGTGCGTGGTCCAGGGGGTCGGTAGATCAGGGTGCCTCTGAGGGTGGTGTTCGGGTTGGTGTGGATCTGGAAATGCAGGTGTTCGGCGCTGGTCAGGGTGTTGTCGGTGCTGGTCGTGAGACGGATGGTGCTCCTGTGGACGATGGCGATGCCTCCTCCCATCTGGTTGGCGTTTCGGTCCCTCCGGACGATCTTGTAGCCCTCTGGGATAGCGATGGCGATGTCGGGAGCTGAAGAGGCGTTCATCCAGGTCTCCGTGAGGAAGGCAACGTCAGGGGCTGTGGCGTCTAGGAGGTTCCAGAGTTCGATGGCGTGTCTGTGGACGGAGCGGGTGTTGAGCAGGATGCACTTGAGGTGGGTGCTGCTGGTGTTCGACTTGGCGGGTGCTGGTGCGAGGCTGGTCCGGGTGCAGGAGAACTTGCAGGTGTGGCAGCTGAAAGGTCCGTGGGTACCTCGTGGAGCGGCTAGGTGGCATTCTGGGAGTCGGCCGGTGTTGAGTGCGTTGAGGGTGGCGGCGGAGTACGTCAGGCGGGTAGGTCGGGCTCTTCGGGGGCCAGGGGTCCTGGCGCTGGTCGCGATCCGGGCGCGGACGGGCGCAGACGGGCTTACCTTTGGCGCGCCTTCGGCGCACAATCGGCGCGCCCGCTGCGCGTGACCGCTGCGCGTTCGCACGGTCGCCATTTAAGGCGAAGTGCGCGGGTGGGCGGAGCAGCTGGGAGGCGGGAGCGGGGAGGGTACAGAAGAGAAAGGGGCGGGGCTAATGGCGGTGGCGGGAAGCGGGAGCGGGGAGGGAGAGCGGAGGGCGGCGAGGTAGGCGGGCAAGCAGGAAGGAGACAGGCACAATGGAGGTCAAAAACACGAAGAGAAAACGGCACAGAAAAAACAGGCAATAATACAGGACAAAACGGGGGAAAAACAGTGGGAAAACGATCTCGGGCACAGAAAGAAAACAAGCACAAATTTCAGACAAAACGGGCAAAACCAAAGGGGAGCGCTCAAGGTGGCAGCGAGGACGGCGCAGAGGCAGGCACTGGGGGGCACACGCAGCAGCTGGTGGCCGTGCGGCGCGGGGGTGACACATTTATTATGTCCTTGATTTTTGGCTAAGTTAATTTTGGAACCTCAGCTGTTTTAAAGCCAGTTCTAAACAATTAGGTTGCAAAAGTGGGTATTTGATGATGATGATGATGATGATGATTTCATTGACATAAATAAATGGCTTTTTCTACTCGTGCTCAAATGTCACTCACTGAAAACATGGAAGTGTCACACTTAATCAAACTAAAAACTTAATATGATTGTACCGTGTTCTGGAGGTCTTATCTGGACTGCTCCATCCAATTCTGGATGTCAGATTGGAATATTGTGCCATGGCCTTGAGTCAATACACCCAGCTCACAAACTGGAGATAAAGCTAAACTAGCACATGTACTCATGGGCACTGGTTTAGATTGCAGACTTTTGGCTTCTCACGTTGCACCAATCACAGGATTCCAGGCGGTCTCCAAGAGATTTTGACTGCTTTTTCATGTATTGACATAGATATGAACAATGCAAAACTGTATGCAGGGATCAGTTGCAGGCTGTCCAATATTTGTGCAATAGCACATGTTTTTTCAGGCAAACTCCGTTTATCACACAGTATCTTTCTGTCCCCTTTCCACCTGGAGAGGGGTTTACTGCGCCATTCGCAGCAGCAAACATGCGACCATTAAGTGTCGGAGGTTACTAACTGATGTGATTGTGGGCATTCAAAACTTACAAAGCATTAAAAAAATACATTCTTCCTCCCTTGGGTTAGATTTACTCCCTTAAAATGCTTTTTGTGGATATCTTGCACTTGTAAAATCAAACCATGTGTGCCCTCTACAACTTACTTTTACTAGTGCCACTGGCTTTGTGAATCATTTCCTGTATCTGCATTGCTGTCTCGAGGTCTGGACTCCACTTCGGTCGAGTCCACTTCGTAGGCCTTATCTTGCGCACTGTGTGATCAGTTTTGCACTGATATTCGTGACCAGCAAGCTCTTTCACTTTTCCTATTCAGGAAGGACCGAACATCTTCCTCTTCAAACCACCCCACATGCAACCCTCAATACGACAGGGCATACTTCATAAGCCACCCCCCTTTCCTACCTGCATCCTCTTCATGAGATCGCGAACTCATTTTACAGTTTGTGCGCTACTGCAAGCAGTGGAGCAAGTTAAATTGCTCACTTTTACCAGAGGGCACAATACACTTAAACCAAGCCTCACAAACCATCTCTAAAGCAACAACAAAATCGTAGGAGCTACCTGCAATGCATGGTGTTCAACCACGGCCTCCCTCACCAATCAAACCTGGTCCATTAAAGAAAAATGCCCGTTTGTAAAAATCGCAGCATTTTTACAAAAGTACAGATTTCGCGGGCACTTCTGTAAAAAACAGCAAAATCCTGGAGGATCTGATTATACAGGGATCACTTGCATTTTGGCACTGTGTAGCAGTGGCAAAGTGTCCAAAGCATCTAAGTTGGCAACACCATGTCAGGAAAAAAGGCCTAGGGGAAAGCAAACCATTTAGGGACTTTAGCCAAAAAGGGACAAGTCCTACAGTCCTATATAAAAAGGTGATCTTTAAACCATGTGTGTTTTTATTATCTAGCGATGGGAAAGCTTTT
This sequence comes from Lissotriton vulgaris, assembly GCF_964263255.1. NCBI lineage: Eukaryota > Metazoa > Chordata > Amphibia > Caudata > Salamandridae > Lissotriton > Lissotriton vulgaris. Next base: position 1,331,048,946 of record NC_141695.1, on the reverse strand, counting down.
AAAAAGTTAGTTAACGTATTAACAAGCTATGAATAAAATTATTAATCTCTGTATTTTGCTTGTGAAAAGATCAAAAGCAACTACGTATTCCATTAATGAATGTGATTGATACCTCGGTGATGCTAATAGAATTTGGAAACAGGAGGTCCGTTTTTTGCATGAACACACTTTTTTTGGGGTGGGGGGTGGGGGGGGGGGAGTTGATTTGTCATGGAAAGCTAGCAAAGAGCAATAGATTTGAGTTTGGTGTTATGAGTTCTTTGGAGGAAAAAGTGAGAGTTGTCATGAAGGTAATACTTTCAGCCAAGTAGATCAGTGTTTTCATACTGCAGCACTTAGAAGTAACAAATTAAGCTGACAAGGTGGCCATTTGTGTGAAACTGCAACAAAAAGCACATTGATTGGACCTATGTAGATTGCATTATTGTAGGGGAATGTGATACTTTAATTCTGCCAGAAAATGGAGCTCTTCTGGAGATATACATCCTGATAATTTTCCTATGGATTTTCATGGCCCTTGTGTCATTCTGAAAATTACAGATATGTGAATGTAGTGGTTGACTATTTCCAAGGTGGATTGAAATGGAGTTTGCAGATGTGCTCAGCATTGAAGGTATGCTGGAATATTTCCTTTTTGTTTTTTTGTTAATGGACAATTGCCTCTTTCTCTCACTGTGCATGCTGTGCATTTTTGTTCAGATGTTAAATTTTTCACAGAAAAGTGATATGGTTCATGAAATGAGAGCCTCTGGTTTCCAAAAACATTATGCTTTGGTGGAAATTGACAAAAGGCTAATTTGTCAATATCTGCTGAACTGGACATAGGGACGTTTGTGAGTATTGCAAATAGAAATATTGGATGTAACACCTCATGGTACCAGATGTTTAGCACCCATTCAGATGTTCCTGTTCTATCGGCATGGATAGAAAAGATAAAAGAATGAAGAAGTTGTGCACATTACAGAATGAAATCCAGGATGTAGTTGTGTTGCTCTCACCAGGTTGTTACCCAGGATCCCTTTTAAACCTCAAACCTTGCCAAAAAAGTTTCCTCACATTTCTGTGATGGAAAGTTCTAGAATCTGTGTGGATTCACAAACTTCCACCAACCCAGCATTCCCTCAACTCGAACAATAACAATTGTACTTCACTTGTGTGGGTAGGGCCAGTGCCTTTGACTGTAAACTGCACAAAATGTACTGCAGAGACTTAATAATTATCAATTACAAAAGACCCTGTACTGTGAGGGAGTAACCTGCGTTTTTGATCTCTGGCTCGTCTGTATTGTAGGGAAACCTACAAATACCAGAAATGTCTGAACTAGGCACTGGGGGGGGGGGGGGGGGGGGGGGTGTCTCTTCTGTGGATTCCCCAATGTTTTCCTACCCAGAATCCCTTCTTAATACTCCTACGCTGCTACGAATAGTCCCAACTTTGCAGATGCATCACCAATTCTTCAGCCTTACCATGGAATGTTGGACTTGAGCTTGACAGAGGGCTTTGTAATTTGGGCACCCTAAAACCCTCGTGTCCACGGACAAAACATCCGCCGTGCTACAAAGTTTTTGTTGCAGCGGTTTACCTGGACCCAAATTGCAATCTTCTATTTCCTCTACTCTCACCCATAGAAGCTTTGGTCCTCCTGTGGACTTTGCTCATTGCATTGAGGGGTGAGACATCCAGGTGACTCCTGTTGGCTACTCAATAAGGACCAATTATTTGGTGACATACCCACAGATTGGAAATCAAATTAAAATATACTACTCATTGTTATGCTTTAAATGTATAGGATAGTGACTGATGGCCAGATTGAACTTCAGGAGTTTCGGGCTAAGATCATGTACAGCAAAACTATTAGTGCATAAAACAATAAAAAAATCTGCTGTTCTGAGAAGAATTTGACTGTTATGCATTAGAAAGCAATTGTTGGATGCACAATCTCTGTGGGAAAAACATTTGAAGAACACAATCTAAAGAACTCAGTCAATATAGATTGAATTCAGTTATTATATTAGACTGATTTAGAATTAATCGCAAGAATACATGTTTAGGCAATAAGACATGAGTCTGAGTAAGCAGTTAGATTGTAGTAGAAGCCACACATTTAGCAGAGTTAAAAACTATCTTACAATAAATTTGGGGAATCTAAGTTCAGCCAAAGAGTCCATGGAAAGTTAACTAGGCAAGGGGTTTCCTGCCACCAGAAAGGACCGGGTGCACAGTTCAGGGTAAAGTCTCAGCATGGGCATACTTTTTGGTCAAAGTGCCAAAAAGAAATCCATGGGCATAAGCATAGAGAAGCTGTCTCCCTGTAGCGGTGCAGGCCTACAGGATGGGGCTGGTCTTTTCCAAAATGTTTCAACAAAATCGAGAGCTGGTTTCCAATGGAGGTAAGGCCAGGCTGTACAGAGAAAGCAAAGCAAATTCTGATGCACAAAGGATGTCATTAATACTTGGGTAATAGGCATTGAGATGCTAAAAGGCTATTTTGTTACACTGCGAATTCTTGCAACAAGTGGGTACTGGTCAATGGACATGGGGTGGTCATTTGCTTGTTTTAGGCCACACCCCATTTGAGTGTTGAAGGGATTAAAGAAATAGGCTTATGAATTTGAAGGCACAACTGCATCTTAACCCAATCAAATGCCCACCATGACTTGATATTGGATGGCCAAGGGGGTATATTGAAATGGAAAGGGAGTGGAAATTGCTATAGTGCTAGTTAAGTTAACTAGACATGCCTCATATGTTCCCTAGTCTTGTTTGAATGTACATTGCCTGTATGATTGTTACTTTATTAGTGTATTGCTCTGCATATCATGGCAGTAGCCTGTAAATGTTGCCCGTGGAGGTACAGTTTTAAAACCATATACTCTGCAGCGCTGTAATGTTCCTGACTGGTATATCTAGACTGGGCCCATTTTCGGCCTCTAAATTGAACTATTCACGTACTACTTCCTGCTGGTGCACAGTGGTTCCATGGCTGTGCTGCTTCATTGGAGGCAGCATTCGCAGTGTAATTGTGAGGTACATGTGAGAGGCTTGTGCTCCACTGCTGGATAGTTTTGCCAGTTTATTTTGCAGTTCTGAACTAATAATCGAATGCGCGTTGGACAAAATGGAGAAAACATCTGACTAATCCTTTTGAATCAGAACGGACACAGCAGGTGTCTGGCCATTGGCCTTTATCTTCAGGTTCGAGGTGTTTATTGGGTACCTGTTAGTAGATAATAGCAAAATGCGTATTGCCTGGAATGGACCACAATGTTTTTATTACAGTAGTTAAATGCCTTTTTCGGTTGCCTTTGGCTAGATTAGGTTTTATTTACTCTACATTACCTTATAGTGATATACTTTCCATAGTATTGGTGGTTATCTATTCATAGTTGGTCTCCTTTCTTTCTTCTTGCAGTAATGGCGTCCAAATGGTCTACCTCTCCTCCGCCCTGTAATGCTTCTGCATGCTTCACTGATGACCTGATCTGTTCAGTCTGCCATGGTCTCTTCCAAGAGCCAGTATTGCTAAAGTGTGGGCACAGCTTCTGCCGAGTCTGCGTCAGTGGCACCAGTGCAGGCCAAGCACGCAGCATCTGCCCCATCTGCCTGGCTGAGTTCTCAAGGGGGAAGTTCACGCCCATCAAGACTCTGGCTAACTTGGTGGAGAGAATGAAGGGGGGCAGCCCAGGGATGGGCGGGAAGGACCACTGTAAAGAGCATCGGGAGAAGCTGAAGCTCTTCTGTGTTGATGACGGAGTTGCAATTTGTGTTGTCTGCCGGGACACAGTTAAGCATGCCAAGCACAAGTGCCTGCCCATCCAGGATGCCGTTAGCATGTATAAGGTAAGTCATGTGCCTGCTCTTTTGGCTAGATTGTGCTGCTTCTAAACCAGTAACACTGCCTAATCAACCAGGAGAATTGTAAGCAGGCTGAGTCTCAACCCGCTCTGGGTGGGGAGGGGTGGGGGGGGGTGGGGAAGTAGGTAAGCAGCTCCGTTCAGTCATAGAGCCTGGTCTTGAGTTTCTACCTGAAGATATTCAGGAGGGGGTACGTCTGAGCAGGAGCTCATTCCAGGTCTTGGCAGCGATCTAGGAGAAGGGTCTTCCACCTGCTCTGGCTCGGATGTGTGGGATTTCCGCGAGTGTGAGGTTGGCAGATCAGTAGTTTCTCTTGGGTATGTGGAGGGAGATTCTCTTGATGAGATATTGGGGTCCAGTGTTGTAGATGGATTTGTTGGCGTGGGTGAGTATCTTGAAAGTGACTCTTCTCAATGGGGGCCTTTTTTATAATGCAGGGTACCATTGTGTTCATGTTGGACTACTTCATTCCTTTAAGTTGTCGTTTTTGTTTTTTAAATGGAGTTGTGTCCACTGTATAATTACTGCAGCCCCTTCCTTTTCAGAGTTTTATGTAGCACAAACTAGACCCAGACATTCAATATTAGAACGCTTTACATGAGCACCAGTTTTGTTACAGATTAACGCTTTCATTTTTGTAAGGCACAGGGAGGTTAGGTGATTTGACCAGAATCACAGGATGAGCATCGTTGCCAATACTTGAGCCGGCTACCCAGGACAGAGGTCGGTCGCTCTAGCCGTAAGGCTGCATCCTCTTCTCACTTATACCTCCGCTAGTTGTATGCCGTTTGAAGTCCTGATAGAGTAGCACAGCATAAACTAAGGCACTTCGTCCTTTATGCCACTAGCCCACCAGAGCACGTTTAAGGTAAAGTGGGAGTTCTGGCTTCCATTTTTAATGCCTGTCACACATTCCTATTCGTCTGGCCCCTTTGTCTCCAGTGCAGCACACATTCCTGAACTTTATTTGTGGGGCACAACTTGTTGCCATTTCTCTAAACCTTTAGGGAGTTGTTGTAAATGACGGACCCAGTGCCAGATGAAACCCTATTCTGAATTATTTGTCCCTCTGCCGAAGCTGATGGATGGAGAACCTGTTGACACCAGGGTCAGATTGGTAACGCAAGCACTCTGGAAGTGGCTGAAGGTCTGGTAGCAGAGTTCCAGCTGTGGGCTGCTTTTGTGGGCAGCCTAGGGGTGGTGAGAAAGTGTTTATCTGATCGGCATCATTTGTACCGGGACTCCATTGTTTTTTCATTGGCATCTCGTATCCCACTTCCACACGACCCACCTGGTCTTTTCTGCTGATGCCTGGGAAAATTCTAACTGACACGACAAAAACCATCTTGCAGCCTGAATTTCTGCCCAGGAACTGTCCCACACCCAAGTCCCCCCAACACCCCACACCCCCCATCACCTGTTCTTTGCAGTTCAACAAAGCCATGAGACACAAGCCCTGGGTAAATGATTGGTTTTCCATCTACTGCTCCCAGCCTGGTAGACCATTGTCCAGATAACCTGATCACCGTGTCAAGGATGTTTGACTTATGGGCCTTGATCAGGGTGATTAAACAATGGCCTGAAAGACTAGCTTTGATCACACTGAGTGAACAATGATTTGTGTACCAAGCCTTGACCAGGTCTCCATCTACAAACGTCGTCTGGATATGGTTATCCACTGAAAACACTGCCCTGATTGAACAATGGACTAACAGCCAAAAGACTCGAATGAAAAAGTATAAAAGGCTTGTAAGCTGAGAAGTAAAGCAGCAGCCTGCTGGGTTTTGTCTGACTAGCTTGGGACTCTGTTCCATAGCCCGGGCTTTTTGAATAAATCTAGGTTCCTCCTGCAGACTAAGGTTCCTGTGTCTCCTTTTACGAAGTATGGAGGGTATAGAAGACTCAGTGGTTTCCCCCGCTGCCGAGACCCAGTAAGTGTGTTAATCTGGTTCTTCAAATGGTGCCCGAATAGGGACTCATCGAGCACGAAGGTCCTGCCCGGTGGATGTGAGGAGGTGCACAGAGAGACTCAGACAGAGGTGCCCTACCAGAGGGATTCTTGCAATCCGGTAAACAGAACGACTCGCTGGCTGTTCCTCCCCACCCGGTCTGGGGCACATGACCGCGTTCTCGCTGGAGTCCCGTAGCAAATAATTTCTGGAGCAGGACACAGCCTACGTCTGCAGAAGAGAACTACCCCTGTAAGGTAAGGGTGGACTGATCATCCACCAAGTCTGTATGATTCTGTGATTGACTTTTGCAAAAGCCAAGCAAGCGAGGTGAGTTTTTAAAACCCGCTGGTGTCTATCTGTTTACAAGCATGCCAGTCAGTAAGTTCAAGAAATTATGTTGAGGCGGCTTGTCCGCTTCCTACAGAAAGGACCCCTGGCCTTTTGATGTATGTTAAACATGGCCCTTCTGCCATAATGTTTTCCTCCTTCTGGGTAAAATATACGAAACAAAGTAACACTGAATTACAGTGGCCACTGGCTCCTTAATTCCCAAGTTCTCGTTAACTTAGAGGAACAATTAATGAAAAGAAAAACGCGCCAGTCTATTTGAATCTGTCTGATTTTGGAGGAAAGAGGTGGAGCTGAAAACTAGCAAGCAGAAGGCTCAAGAAAGAAAACAGGAACAAGTGTCAATGGCCGACCACACCAGAGAAAATTTACAAAATCAAATGACCAAATGGCTAGAAATAGCCGATCGGGAGCATGGGGCCTGGGTACAAAAAAGTTATCCAGCTCGTGAGGAGAAAGGAATAGACTATATGGAAGGAGAGAAGGCGATTCCTTGCTTGATATCATGCTAGAAAGCCCTCCTGTATATGCCCCAATTTACCCTGCCCTGACTCCTCACACTCTGCTTGCCCCCCTGCCACCGCCCACTCCTGCCCCTCTTACTGCTCTCCCTTTTACACCGACCCTCCCCATCTTTCCTATGACCTCAACCACGCACGCTAACCCTGTCCTTGCTGCGGGATTGACAAAGTCCCCATCCGCCCAATCCCTGTGGCCTTACCCCCTACACTCACTTTTCCTACTTCCCTGTGGTCTACAGTTAAGCAGGATTTATATAGATTGTTGAATTCCCCCCAACTGGCCTCCTTGCACTCTGCAGTCAGCTTTTCGTCCCTTCGTGAAAATGACCTACAGAGGCAACAGTGTGAATGTTGGATAAATAACGGGGATATTTATGCCTTTAAAGAAATATGGTCCACCTTTTCTCAGTGGACGATTATGGAACAGACCACCTGAGCTGAAGACATGTGTACCCTGGTCATGCAAAGATTTGAGAATGCGATCTGCAGATACCCACCGGTTTAATGGACCTTAGGTCACAAATAAAGAGGCGATGTTCAGGGAGAGGGGATGTTTGGAGCTATGTCTACTTTAATGGCCGAGGGACTGTTGAGGCACACTGCCGCAGGCTTTGGGTTAATGTTCCTTGGAAAAAGTCAGATATGCAGTTCAAAGGACAATTGCCAGATCCCCGGAAGAATCCGGCTGCCTTTTACAGAGAATTAGGTCAGATTATATCTGCAGGTACTCTCATTCTTGAGGATATAGATATACTTGTTGGTACGGTTGTCCCAACAGAAATATGGTACAAGATTCTACATGCTGACCTTGAAGTGGCATTGGGAGGTAAATGGGGCTGACCTAGAGGCCATGGAAGAAGCAAGGGTAGGAGGGACTAAACAAGAAACTGCCATCCTGACTTTGCACGGTAAAATAATGACGTTTATGAAAACACTTTTGCCGAAAACTGTCTAACTGGGTGTAGGAAGGTGGCTACCTGACTATGGTTACCCCCGATTTTTTGCCTTGTATTTAGCTGGTTTTCGACTTAGTTGGCCTGGTTCCCTGCTAATCAGGGCCCCAGGCTATCTACTCTCTCTGTAAAATGGATTCCATGTACCCTAGGTGCATAACTAGATTGGCTTGGGTCACCTTATCAGCCCCTGTACAGAGCACTATAGGTGCCCAGGGCATAGGTGCATCCAAGGCCTACCAGGGGCTGCAGCATATCTTTTGCCACCCCTGGCTGGTTATCTAAAATTGACACAACTGGCTGATCACTCGGCTGGGGCAAAGTGGTGTAATCACCCCTTGCTTAGATATAGTATGCCTATATCTAAACCTATCTGGACACATATAAACCTGTGAGCCACTCCTATGGCAGGCCTTAACAATCCTGAAGGCAGAGTGCATGGTTTAATGTGAGATGGTGCTCTAGCATGAGCTGAGCCTGTCTGTAGCTGTCGGGACCAATTCCCTTAGCTGTCCCGGGATAATGCCAAACCATATACTATTAAGTGCATTATAATCCTTGCGGTTATATGTCAACTTTGGCTTTATCAAAACATGTCGTGTAAGGTGTCATACGAATTGGAATACTACCCCCTCGCCAGTCCTGGCGACGGGGGTAGCATTCCACCACTCTAGAGGGGACGACATGTTACTTTTGCTAAAACGCGGTTGATTTTTAAAAGAGCCTCAGATCCACAAAATGGATGCTTCTGCCACAGACACATGTCTGACCTCCTGCTGCTGACCGAAACTCAGCAGAGGAGGCCTGGACAAAGGCTTTCCTGTTACAGGGAGGTGTCACACCACCCCAGACAGGAAATAGTGGATTGTAGCAGGGAGGTTTGAAAGAAACCAGACAGTGCCTGGGGAGCACAAGGCTTCCCCTTGCATAATCCGGTCAAACCGGTTCTGGGGCACACCAGCTCCAGTGTGACCTGGACAAAGGAAAGGGGGTGTAACCGCCCCCCTTCCTGGTCCCATCCATAGGGAGGGACCTAGCAGGAGATCCACCCCTCAGATTGGAATAAGAGTGGGAGCAGTGCCAATGCAACTCAGATCATCCTGAAGAAACATAAGAAACTAATTCTGGACCCTTCAACATTCTATTCAACATAGAAGACTGAAGAATCTCCCTTGTGGTCAAGGAGTGACCACCCTGTGCATACAGGCACCATCCAGCCCTCGACCCTTGCTTTGTTGCAGTTCCCGCCGGAACTCGAGCGACAGATCGACGATATCAAGCTTGCCTGCCTTCTCCCAGCGCAATCCACAGTCCCTGCAGAGCTGAGACCAGTGCAGGCGACTGGAAGCGTGGGGCACGCCATCTTGAAAAGGCCACGAGACGCTGACCATGCAGCCCACGAGTGACCCTCGAAGCTGTACACCGGGGTTTGAGAAGCCCCCACCCCGAGCTACACTTGCACCAAAGCTAACCCCTCCACACTCGAGTGCTGCATGGGGCCCTTCTGCTTGTGTTGGCTCGACGCGTTGGCCGGTCACTTGCCAGCTGGCTTGTGGCCCCTGTGCTGACAAACTTGAATACGACTTGCTTTTCTGGTTGCTCCAGATCTGCTCCTGTGAAAAGGAGCCCCCACTCTGACCCTTCTGGTCCGAGTGAGAAGCAATCTCCCGGTTCCGCGTGGATTGCTTTTGCCAAGTGCTGCTTGCTGCAATCTGTAAGCCGACGGCGCTGATGGCGAGAGCCTGCGTGGGACAGATCGTGACTTGCTCCTGGACATCGCAGATGCCCCAGAGCCCACGTGGCAGTGGAGAGAAGCCTCTCGACAACCATCTGATTGCGCCCGACATTGCCTGGTTCCACCCTGGTCACTGCTGTGTGACCCAGACTCTGTCCCCTCTGCTTTCAGATTCATCTCGACTTCGATCCACCCTTGGATCACACCAGACACTTCTGCTTCCCATCGCCTGCAGCTTCTCCAGCTCCAAGCACCAAGAACCTGCGTGCTAAAACCCGACTCCACTTCGACCCTGTGCACCCACTTCCTGTGGGTGAGGTAACATTGCAACGCCGGTGTCCCTACACTGGTACACACCTCTAGGGTCTGTCTAAAATTTTGTTCCTCTAGGTTCAGCGGAAGTATCTTTAAACTAACTTTGTAACTTTTACGCACCATTGACTTTGCATTGGTGCAAGCCGCACTTTACGTGCTGCACCCGAATTCCGTGGGCTACTCCCGACTTCAGCATTGCTAGTCCTGACTGCTCCCAGCGATTCTCTAGGCCCTAGGCCTAACCACTGTTCGATTGGTATCTCTTATACCACTTTCTTAGTATATGGTTTGAGTGGCCACCCGCCCTCATCCAAAATTGTGCAACTTTGTATGTTATACTGTGCTTTTGATTTGACGCTTGTGCGCCTTTGCTCATAAAGAGTACTGGGGATTAATTTAGAAATAAACACATATATTTTTATAATATATACTTGTGTGGTGTCCTTTCATTTGGTATTACAGGATTGTATGTGGTAAAACAGCTCGCTTAACACGACCTCTTAAGTTAAGCCTTTAAGGCTGCTTAGTCCATGCTACCCCTAGGATAGCTTGTCTACAATGTTGACTTGCAACCAGACACCATAAGGGATTGTTTGGACTGATACAAGGTGGTTCCAGAATTGGAAACACCACATATCAGGCCAACTTCTCACACTGGGATAAAATAAACGCCTGTAGGCAGCGAAAAGATGATAATGTGGCAGACTTCTTTACCTGTTTTGACACAATACAAGGGACAAAGTGGTTTGGATACCTGGACCCCAGGTTCTGGCCCAGTATTTGTCGAAGTTTGTCAGCAACTTGCTTCCTGAGATCTCCGCCAGGCTTAAAGTTGAAAGTATGTGGTCTGCCCAAACTATGACGGGTGTCTTGGCTGTGGCACAATATCACGAGAATAGGGAGAATGACGATGGAGACCAGGAAAGTAAGGTGGTCAGGGATCTTAAAACTAAGGCAATTCTGCAGCAGGCTTCTATTACACGTCGATCAGTCCCAGCGGCACCCCTTTCTGGAAATATGCATGTCTCCATGGGTTTTGCAGGGACACCTGTGACCCAGCCCTGTCTCTGAACCCCTTTACCTCTAATGGCCCTGCACATGTTAATGCTCCCTTGGTCCTTACTACAGGTTGCAGTGAAAACGTATTCGGCATGGATTTACTGAAATCTCTGTATGTGACCATATCATGTAGTCCCCAAGGTGTATCGTTAACCATTTCCCCCCCCCCCGCAGCGTCCTACATGTACCTGTCTGGCCCTCCCACCAGAGTTGCAGTCTTTACCTTCCTCCCTCTAGGCATCAGACACTGATGTGGGGTGTCTCAATATACCCCCTCATGTGGTATGCATCCAGCCAGGTGCATTTCTCCCCCGCCTAAGGCAGTATCGACTGCCTGCGGAAGGAGAAGTAGCCCTTTTAACAATATTTGAATTGATGGACAAGGGCGTAGTGGAGGAAACACGTGGCAATGTCAGTAACAGTCCCAAGATTCCTGTTTTAAAGACCAAAGGAGATGCTCTCTCCCCTAAAATATACAGGTTCGTAATAGTCCTAAGAGCCCTTAACAAAATAACAATCTCCCTATACCCTGTTGTCCCCGATATTAAAGCCCTCTTAACGATGGTCCCTTCTGACGCCACGCACTTTTCTGTCCTAGACCTGAAGAATGCTTTTTTCAGCATTCCTATACATCCTGACGGTAGACATTTTTTTGGTTTCTCCCTTGGTGGTCGGAGCTTTAGATTTTGCTGCGCCCCTCAAGGTTTTACAGAGCCCCAGTATCTATAGTAAAGTCCTCAAAAGTCAACTAGATTCGCTGAAACTCCCTGATAATTCCACACCATTACAATATGTTGATTACCTCCTCATTGCTGCAAATTCTGCCCCAACATGTAAAGAAGCTACTCTGTTACGCCACCTTGCCCTTCATAACCACAAAGTCTCTTTGAAAAAGCTTCAGTTTTGTCAAGAGAAGGTGACCTATTTAGGTCCTCTCCTCTCGAAGGAGGGAAGGCAGCTCACCGCTGATCGTGTAGCCATTATCAATGCTATGACAGCCCCACCAACACAAAAGCAGTTGCGAGCCTTCATAGGCCTAACCTCATACTGTAGACAGTGGATTTCCAATTTTCCAGCCATGGTCAAACCTTGCCGTCATCACTAAAGACAAATTAGACAGTTCCTTTCCATGGACTAGAGAGCATGCGCAGGCCTTCCAAGATATGAAGAGGGCTCTGTGTACTGCTCCAGTCCTCGGTACTCCTGATTATAGCAAACCATTTTTTCTTTTTGTACATGAGACACAGATGTTTGTAGGTCACCATCGGCCATGTGCTTATTTTTCAGGGACATTAGATCCTGTTGCGAGGGCTCACCCAGGATCCCTACGGGCAACAGCTGTGACCGCCCGCATGGTCCATCAGTGCCGGGATAGTCATGAACTCCCCCTGACTGATGGTCCCCCCCCCCCCCCATTCTGTTGATAGCTCCCTTAATAACACTAAGACACAGTACCTCACTAGTGCATGACTCTCAGGATATGAATTGACACTCCAGCCACATTAACATCAAGAGATGCACTGTACTAAATCCCGCCACATTACTCCCACTGGATACTCAGGATGCCCACTTAGACCCACATGACTGTATATTGAGGACAGAGGAGGAGACGATAGGACGGATTGACTTGCAGGATACCCCGATAGCAAAACCAGAAGGTACACTGTATGTGGACGGATCATGTCTCCGAGGGCCAGATGGTAACACCTCAGCCGCCTACGACCTGACGACATTGGAGCAAGTAGTAGAAACAGCTCAGATTCTGCAGTGCTCTGCTCAGGCAGCAGAATTAGTGGCCCTCACTAGAGCCTGTGAGTTAAGCAAGGGAAAAACAGTTAATATGTATACTGACCGCCAGTATGCCTTAGGGGTGGCTCACAACTTTGGGAGACTATGGAAAGAAAGGAATTTCCTTACTTCACATGGGACCAAGATTCAACATGGACCCCTGATTCACAGATTGTTAGACTCTGACACTCCCCAGAAAGGTGGCCATTCTAAAATGTAAGGCCCATAAGAAAGTGACAGATGTTGGGAAAGGCAATACCCTGGCTGACCAGACGGCCAGACAAACCACTCTTAGGAAAAGGGAAGGAATGTATGTAGAAGGTCCCGCTAGGTGGGTGAAAGACTAGGACATGGTTGAAAACAAAGTACAGAGTGATTGATATTCAGTCCCATACTACTCCTGAGGAACTAAGGGTGTGGAAGGAGCAATTAGCAAAGGAGGGAATTGATGGTTGCTGGGTCCATACGACTATGGAAAGACAATGGATGTTACCTGACGGTCATGTGCTACCAGTAGTTACGATGGCCCATGGTCCTGCTCACATTAGTGCAAAAGGGATATGTTAACTGTTGGCACCTACATTGTACAACTCTAAGATACCAGCATATGCTGAGAAGCTGGTTAAAACGTACATTATTTGCCTAATGTATAACCTGGGAAAAGGCAGTTACCCCTAAGGGAGGATTCTCTCCTCATACCTTCCCTTTTGAAGTCTCCAAATGGATTACATCCAGATGGACAGATGTAACAACAATTTGAAATATGTCTTGGTGGTGATCTGTACCTTCAGCCGATTGGTGGAGGCCTACCATGTCAAAGACTGCACTGCTATCACTACCGCCAAAGTGCCAATAAAGGAGTACCTCCCACGATTCAGTTTTCCCCGCTTGATCTGGAGTGACAACGGGACACTTTACGGCTCAAATAATGGAGTATGTCTGTACAGCATTGGGTATAAAACAAAAATGTCATGCAGCTAACCACCCCAGTCAGCAGGTGTAGTGGAGGTGTACAATGGCATCCTAAAAACTAAAATGGCCAAAATAGTAGCAGAGACGGGTGTCCCTTGGGTTGATGCTCTGCCCTTGGCCCTACTGTCTACAAGAACAAAGGCTCACACCAGGATAGGTTTATCCCCCCCATGAGATTGTGTTCGGGAGACCTGCCAATGTATATGAGATCCCGCGGCCTAAGAAACTGTCTGTTTTACCCTGTATTAACTGATTATCTGTGCAGTCTAACAACTTTCGTACACTTTATCACCAGGTGACTGAGGCCATACTTGACAAAAGCGAGGGCCCAGGACACGTTATCCAACCTGGTGAATGGGTCCTGATCCAAAACTTTCAACGGACTAAGAGCCTCCAGCCCCGTCAGGTGTTACTGGCCACCTGCACTGCTGTGAAAGTAGGTCAGAAAAATGGGTGCATTCATCACACTGCAGGCAAGTTCCTCTGCCCTATGATCAGTGGGTGAGGGAAGGACAAGGAGACTCAGACAGAAATAGTCCTGACGTTCGTCCCATTCAGCAATGCCAGATTGCATTCTACATCTACAGAAGCAGAGAGTGACAGTGTACTGAAGGGAAGGTTGGAACCCTCCCTTAACTCTGCTCAACATCAAGGACAATTGTTCCCTGACCATACTGCTCCTACTTCCGCCCGATGTAACATGCACTCCTGAGGCAAGGCTTGACCTGGACTTCGCTAAGTACCTATAGGCTGTAGGGCTTTGATCTTCCTGGCTGAGAGTAGTGCTGGTGAGTCAGACTAAGGTACGCCATAGGGCCCTTGGCACCTGCGCCCAGTGAAGCAGCAACCAATCCGACAGCCACTAGAGGTCCCAAGCTTAACACAATGGCAGCCGTCCAATACAACAGAGTCAGAAACAATGTCCTTCTCCTACATAGCAAATGCTTCATGGCCACCATGGTGACATGGTTTGTCTACCTCATCCTGTCTCATCGGTTGGCTGTTACTGATCTACCATCCTTTTACCCACCAACTCTTACCCTGACTGCTGCAGAACACCAGTATTTCACGCTACCAACCCACACCGTGCAGAATTTTTCAATAACCCCTTTGTCCAAATGTTGCATCATCAGCTGATAATGAACACTTCCAACTGTTGGGTTTGTGGACTGATGCCGCATTCCATGAAACACCGTCCCATTCTTTCCTTACCCCTTTTCCATCTCTGGGTCTTGTCTTGCATGGTGGATGTTGATGCAGGATGCCTACACTGCCAATGGTACTGCCAATTATCCAGTATTTGGGTGTCTTTCATAGATTCACATGCCTGAATCATTCCCCGTCGTCGAGACTGGAGCCTCCGGTATATAAAAAAGTAATGTCCTAAGACATACATATAAAGGAATAGGCCTAAGGGTCTCACCTTAGTGTCCTATCTAGGTCCTTATGCAGGAAGGACCAAACAGAGTAGGCCCAAGGGTCCCACCTTGGTAGCCTACCTGTGTCCTTTTGTAAAAAGGACCAAAGTAAAGAGAAACAACCAATCAGCTACTACCTCCTTCTAGAACCTTCCTGTCAGGAGCCTCAGTCTCTCAGATTTTCTACCGCACGTTGTGCTAGGGAGTCTCCACCTGAGTTCTCCTCAGGAAACTTATTCTTTTCATCAAATCTCGATATTTTCACAACTTCTTTGCCATGGCTGATAGCCAGAAAAAAGGACTATTTCGAGCCTGTACCTCATGTGGTAAAAAGAGGCTGCACGTGGAAGATAAACATGAGACCTGTTTATACTGCCTCTACCCCCAACACCAGGCCAAGGACTGCAGAATATGTAGGACCTTCTCCCATAAAACCCAGAAGGACCGAGAAGGACGTCTTCTGATATGGCTAAACAGGCTTAAGAACAAACCTGAGAGCGACCTGGTTTCAGAAGGTGAGAGCATGTCTGGCGCCTCGCAGTTCTCCTTGAAGAGGCCTAGGGTTTCCTCCCCTGGCCTCAGACACTCCTCCTAAGAAGGCCAGAAAGTCTTCAGAGGGCAAGCCACCTGTGTCTGACAAGGACCTTCCTGTCCCCAGGAAGCAGCCGCTGATTCCGGCGACTACAACAACGTCGATGGCCTCCTCAGCGCTGAAAACCGTCTCTACGTCGACTACAACAGTGTCGACGACGACGGCCTCATCGGCGTCTTCCTCGTCGACAAGAATGACACCTTCATCGTCGACGAGTAGACCTGTGCCATCTACCTATCCCTCGACGACTAGGACTACGTCGACGCCGAAGACATCGACGCCGAAGACATCGACGCCGAAGACATCGACGCCGAAGACATCGACGCCGCCGAAGACATCGACGACGCCGAAGACATCGACGACACCGTCGACTAAACCTCCCTCGTCGACGAGGAGCACCCCTTCGGCGACTAAGCCGTCGACGGAAAGTTGTCGTCGACGAGAACGTCGACTAGGGCATCGTCGACGGACATACCGTCGACGAAGAGTAAAATTCCGCCGACGACGGAAAGCTCTTTGGTGGCACCGCCGACACAGGCGTCGACGGCAACTAGTACCTGGAAAGAGTCTGAACTGCTCTCGCATGCTATGGATGCCCAGACGTCTCATGTCACGATCAAAATAACTAAAAAGCCAATCACACCGGACATGACATCACCTAGTAAGGTGCAACAACTAACACCATCCTGCTTCTTACAAGACCAGGAACTGGATGAGGAACTGTTTACTCAGGCCACTAGCCCTTCGGAACTGGTGCTTAAGTGCCAGAGTACAGATGAGGAACAAGAAGTAGAGGAATATGTGGATCAAACTGTCCATACTCAGGTACACACACGTGACACCAATGGTGTGCCTGCCAGCATCCATCGTTTCGGACCTACAATTCCTCATCAAAGACTATAAAGAGCGGTTTCCAGAAAAAAACACTCCTGTTGCACCTCCAGCTCCACAGGTACCTGCTCCTGTACCTCGACATAAGCCCCCTCCTCTGGTACTTCCTAGAAATCTGGATCCAGCACAAGACACCATCTCGTCCGAGGACGATGAGAGAGACCATGAAGAGGAGGAAGTCCGCGATGATGACTCAGACCCTGACGCAGACCAGGACTACGTCACTCACACTCCGGCCTCTCCAGAGCCACAGTCTTTGGAGTCTCCACTCGCGGACATTGGTGGCTTTCATAACCTCATTGAGAGGGCAGCCGAAAGGTTCCATATGTCCATTGAAACACAGGAGACTGAATGTTTCCTCCATGATTTTAAGGAACCTACGAAGAAGACGACAAGATTGATCCCGAATATTGACTACCTATTGAAACAGGGCAAACAACTAATGCAGACGCCAGCTTCTCTGCAGGTAATAGTGCCCAGGCTTGATAAAAAAATACAAAGCTACTTCTTCGGCACCAGCATGCCTCACGGGTCACCCCAAGGCAGACTCCGTGGTTACTCAAGCAGCGCAGAAGAATTTGTGCAACCCTGCGTCTCCCCTATCAACGCCACCCGATAAGGAAGGCAGGAAGCTAGATGCCATTGGAAAACGCTTTTCCACCACGTCTGCAACAACGGTGAAGATCGCAAATTCGATTGCACTCCTGGGCCGCTACAACCGTCAGCTCTGGGCGGACATCGCGACCTACCTCGCTAACCTGCCAGAGGATTTGAAAGAGGAGGCACACTCACTACTCCTAGAGGGCCAAACATCGGCTTCTGAATTGATTGACTGTGCCATTGACTTAGCCATGACTGGCTTCAGACAGCTGGCGGGCGCCGCTGTTCTAAGACGTCCGGGTTGGCTTAAGGCCACCTCCTTCCGCCAGGAAGTTCAAACTAAAATCATTGATATGCCTTATGATGGCGAACATCTTTTTGGCGAAAAGATAGATGACGCCCTCACCACAATCAAAAAGGACACCGATACAGCCAGAGCTCTGGGAACTCTACAATTTAGAAATCAGTCCTTTCGTGGCAACAGAGGGAGAGGACAATCTACGTACAGAGGTTCCTACCAAAATAGGTCCTCCTACCCGTACTCCCAGGGCAATACGCAGTTCCAACAGCGTCAAAACCAGACGGAACGTCAAGCTTCCTACAACAAATCGACCTACAGGGGAAAAAAACCAAGAGACCTGCTGGCAATCGCCAATGACTCTTCCCATTGGCCAGCCCTTCCACCATCGCATTCTTTAAGACTTGGAGGAAAACTCCTTCTTCCTGCAGAACTGGCGACAAATAACGACGGACCGGTGGGTTTTACAACTTATCCAATTCGGTCACTCACTGGAATTTCTTTCAAATCACCCAACAACAAAACCAGCCAAGCGGCCCCACAGACACCTACGGCTGCTTCTTCAGGAAATAACTTCCATGCTTCAAAAGGGTGCAATAGAGAAAGTTCCACACGCCCAAAAGGGGGTAGGATTCTACTCCCACTTCTTCCTAATTCACAAAAAAGGCAAGAAATGGAGACCGATCCTCGACCTGAGAGCGCTCAATGTGTTCCTAAAGAAACAGTCGTTCCGTATGGTCACACTACAAGAGATCCTGGGACTTCTAGAAGAAGGCGACTACATGACGTCACTAGATCTGCAGGACGCCTACTATCACATCCCTATCCTCAAGGGACACAGGAAGTACCTCAGGTTCGCAGTAGCAGGAACCCACTACCAATTCTGTGTTCTCCCGTTTGGCCTCAAATCTGCCCCATGGATATTTACAAAATGCCTCTCTCCTGTGGCAACCTTCCTTCGTCAACAGGGACACCAGGTTTTCCCATACCTGGACGACTGGCTGGTAAAGGCGCCGTCGGCAACAGCCGCAGCCGCGTCTTCCAGCGCCTGTCTGCATCTTTTCCGCCAACTAGGCCTGACCCTCAACAGAGAGAAGTCATCACTGAAACCAAGCAGTCATCACTTCCTTGGAGCGACCCTGGACACGGAACGCGCGAGAGCCTTCCCCTCGCAGGAGAGAAACAAAACTCATCTCCTTAGTCACGTTAGTGGCATCCAAAAAGACTCTGACTGTCCGTACCTTCAAGTCTCCCCTCGGCATGATGTCTTCATGCATTCTGCTCATTCCACACTGTCGTCTCAAAATGCGCCCCCTCCAGGAAGGACTGACAAGACAGTGGACACAAGCTGCGGGATCATTCGAAGACCGCATACGAGTCACACGAACTATAGTCCATCTACAATGGTGGAGGTCGACCAAACACCTGTCGCAGGGACTGCCGTTCCTGCTTCCGGCGGAACCACATGTGATTACAACGGACGCATCCCTAGAGGTCTGGGGAGCGGTCCTGCAAGAACTCCAGATTAACGGCAAATGGACGCCGCAGGAATCTAAACTCCATATCCACATTCTGGAGCTAAGGGCAGTCTTTCTAGCTCTTTAATCTTTCCTCCCACGCATCCGAAACTCCCCAGTGCTCGTCCGGACAGACAACACCACGACGATGCACTACCTGAACAAACTGGGAGGGAGGTGTTCGCTTTCACTCTCTCAAGAATCTCAGAGAGTCTGGAATTGGCTCCTAGAGCATGGAATAACACTCAAAGCCGAATTCGTTCCAGGCAAAGACAACGTCCTGGCGGACGCCCTGAGCAGGGAACAGTCTCTATCCCACGAGTGGGAGCTGGATATGGAGGCGCTGAACTAAATCTTTGCGGGGTGGGGAACCCCGCAGATAGACCTCTTTGCCAGCAGGGAGAACGCCAAATGCCCAAGCTTCGCAAGCAGGCTTCCCCAACCAGGAACCCTCGGGAATGCATTTTCCATAGCTTGGCGGAACATGTTGCTTACGCCTTTCCGCCATTTCCACTGATACCCAGGGTCCTCAGGAAGATGAAGTCGGAGCCCTGCACCCTGATCCTCATCGCCCCATCCTGGCCGAGGCAGCATTGGTACACGGAAATTCATCGCCTGTCTATCCAACCACCTCTTCGCCTACAGTCATCCGCCCCTGCTCACAATGTCCCAAGGACAGGTTCTCCACCCTTACCTGGGCCCTCTGAAGTTATTAGCCTGGCTCCTGAATACCGTGAATTCAGCCACCTGAACATTCCGCAGGAGTGCAGAGATGTCCTCGCTAAAGCTAGAGCTGACAGCACTAAAAAGACCTATTCTCTTAAATGGAAGCGCTTCTGTGTCTGGTGTGCGACAGAAGGCCTACACCCTTTCCATGTCACCCCACAGCAACTGCTACCATATCTGCTACACCTGGCGCAGTCAGGCCTTGCACATGCGTCCATCAAGGTACATCTGGCAGCAATATCCAGGTTCACAAGAACTTCTAAGGGTCTTTCCCTGTGGGCGGACAGGCTTATCAAACAATTCCTGAAAGGCCTATTCAGATCCTTTCCAAGGCCAAGACCGATCCCTCCGTCGTGGCACCTCAACGTGGTCCTTCACCAACTGATGAAGCACCCCTTCGAGCCTATCCACAAAACGGATATCAAATTCCTTTCATGGAAGACTGCCCTCCTCCTGGCTCTAACCTCTGCCAGAAGGGTTGGTGAATTGCAAGCTCTCTCCATCCAAGACCCTATTTTACAATTCAGAGAGGACAGTCATCCTGCGCACTAACCCACGATTCATACCCAAAGTCCCCTCGGACTTCCACCTTAATGAGCCAGTGGTTCTAAAACAGTTCTTTCCAAACCCAACTACTACGGCTGAAAGAACCCTGCATTCATTAGATCTGAAGAGATGTCTCAAATTCTACATCGACAGAACAAGACACTTCAGAAAATCATCCCAACTCTTTGTTGCATTTAGCAGACCAAGGAAGGGCATGTCCCTGACGAAACAAAGTACATCCAGGTGGATCTCTTCAGCGATAACTTTCTGCCATGACAAGGCTGGGCAGCGCTTGGACTCGCGGGTCAAAGCCCATTCCACGAGAGCCATGTCCACGTCTGCGGCACTGTTTGCTGGAGTGCCACTCCTGGACATCTGTATAGCGGCGACCTGGAAGTCCCCGCATACCTTCACCAGGCACTACTGCTTGGATACTGAGCTGACAAAAGATGCAGCAGTGGGCAGAGCAGTGCTTCGCCATCTATTCCAGTGAGGTGAGCTTTCTGACTTCCCACCATCCTTTACTGGTATGCACATCTCTTTATTCCTAGATACTACATGACATTGTATGTTGATTTACAGTCGCAGATATGTATTATCTTCAGACTTATATATGCTGTACCATCACAGAATGTGCATATTGTATTGCTTGCTACTCTGATTCAGGCATGTGAATCTATGAAAGACACCAAATACTGGATAAGAAATGAGTTACTTACCTGTAACTGCAGTTATCCAGTATTAGTGTCTTTCATAGATTCACATGCACCCTCCCGCCTCCCCTGGAAGGACTCACCGATCTCTCTAACAAGTTAACGCCTAACTAGCTTGGTGCATACGAAAATCTGAGACTGAGGCTCCTGACAGGAAGGTTCTAGAAGGAGGTAGTAGCTGATTGGTTGTTTCTCTTTACTTTGGTCCTTTTTACAAAAGGACACAGGTAGGCTACCAAGGTGGGACCCTTGGGCCTACTCTGTTTGGTCCTTCCTGCATAAGGACCTAGATAGGACACTAAGGTGAGACCCTTAGGCCTATTCCTTTATATGCATGTCTTAGGACATTACTTTTTTATATACCGGAGGCTCCCGTCTCGACGACGGGGAATGATTCAGGCATGTGAATCTATGAAAGACACTAATACTGGATAACTGCAGTTACAGGTAAGTAACGCATTTCTTCTGTCCTTCGGACATTTCGTGATGACTTCTGGCAGAACAGATCTGGCAATGCTACTTTTTGCCCGACCAGCTCATCCACATTGCTACTACCACCAGATAAACTCTGTGAGATGGTAGTATTCAACTCAACCACTCTACGAACATTTTCTAGATTCCGCACCAGAAGGATACTGCCTGGAAACACTCTGAATGTCATAAATGTGCAGTGCTGTGTCTGTATCCTTGGCCTAGGGACTATGAAAGTTGGTACTGGTACTTGTGATATCTCAAAAGCTTTAAACTCTACATCTCCTCCGAAGCTGGTGGCATCCCCAACACCTATTTCATCTGTGGCACTGCTGCCTACACTTGGCTCCCCTGTAACTGGTCCGGTACCTGCTATTTGGCCTTCCTCCTTTCACCAACATATTCTACCCATGTAGGTAATCACCTGTTGATGAAGGGCGCTCTGTGCCACTCGCGTAGGGGCGTCATATCAGCAGAGGATACAGCAGGCCAGGAAGCCAGGGACTTCTTTAAAGGTTTCCTTCCATTCTGGGGCCCCATGGCAAACAGTCTAGCTGTACGAGGACTGACCAGGGTCCTTGAGGCCATCACAGTAACAGCTGGTGCACTCCAACATCACTGCAGAGCTACAGGCGGACCGCCTTATAACGCTTCAAAACCGCATGGCCCTTGGTGGCATCCTTGCTGATCGTGGTGGTGTGTAAATTGTTCGGCTCCAGCTGCTGTGTACATTCTAGACAACGCACCTACAGTGTACGATGTTCCAACATCTGCATCGCCTTTCTTCTGAAATTCATCTGGATGATGGCAACTGGTCCCTCACAGGCTGGATCTGGGGCCTCCTTTCCTAGTGGGGGTGGAGGGTCCTCCTCTTCCTTGCCTTGGGAGTAGCTGTCCTGGTGTCCTGCTGTTTGTGCTTTCAGTGCCTGCCAATGCTCTGTACAATGTGTGTCCAGACCATCAAACCTCCACCCTCTAACATTCACAACACCAATATGATGATGCTCCAACAAGAAACAGATGTCCTTAGGAACATTGACATTTCTTAAAGTATTTGCCACTCCATGGAAAAAGGAGGGTCTGATAAAGTGTTCTTCTGATGGGCATCATTTGTACTGGGACTCCATTGTGTTTTTTTCATTGCCATCTCGTGTCCAACACTTCCACATGACCTACCTGGTCGTTTCTGCTGATGCCTGGGAAAATTCTAACTGATACGACCACTATCTTGCAGCCTGCGTCTCTGTCCAGGAACTGTTGCACACCCCCCCCCCCCCCACCCCCCCCCCCCTTTCTTTGCAGTTCAACAGAAAACCATGGGACACTCAACCCCTGGGTAAATGTTTTTGTTTTCCATCTCCTGCTCCCAGCCTGGTAAACATCCTTGACCCTGATCAGGTTATCTGGACAATGGTCTGACTGCTGGGCATTGAGCAGGGTGATTAAACAATGACCTGAAAGATCAGGCTTTGATCAAGCTGAGTGAACAATGATTTGTGTGCCAAGCCTTGGACAGGTCACCATCTACAAACCTCATCTGGACCAGGGGCCACGAACCCTGCTGCACACATCGTGTATTCTGCAGAATCACTTAAGGAACTGCAGTCCTCACACCTTCCCCTACCGCCTAGCGTGCGGGAGCGCACTGCCCTTCTGAGATTACTAGAAATCCACCAGGCCTAAGCATCCAGCTTGACCATGGTTCCACCCATTCCCGCCCCCCAGCTTCCCCACATGAACTCAGTAATGACACTCTCTTGCGAGTGTCTTACCTTAATACACGCTCTATGGTTAAGCACCAGTTCGACCTATTCCTAATTCTTAGTATGGACAAACCCAATGTTTTGCTCCTAACAGAGACCTGGCTCACGCCAGACTCCCATCCGGATATTTTGGCAGCCCTCCCCCCCGGATTATTACATCCTTAACGTCAATCGCCCTCTGAGCCGCCCCGGAGGAGGAGTAGCGGACATTATACACAAACTTCAGATTTCTGACCTCAGCCTCGCTTACCCTACCTGGGGTAGATAATAGTCATCAGCTTGGAAACCGCAGGTGGCGTCCTCTCCATACTATCGCCCCCCCCCAGCCGATGCCATCGTTCCCCTTGTCTTTGAGTGAACAGGTAGCTGACCTGCTCACTCATCATTCCAGACTAGCCATATTTGGCGACTTCAATTACTGGTTTGATGACGATCGAGCTGGGCCCCACGCTACTGAACTTTTTGAAATCCTGACAAACCTCAATCTGACTCAAAACATCTCTTCCCCTACTCACATCAAGGGTCATATCCTGGACCATATCTGACATAATCTCGTCCTGTCTCGTCCAATTATCTCCCCTTGCCTCTGGTCAGATCACCACTTGATCGAGGTCACATCTCAATTAAAGGGAAACTTAAAGCACCCACCCTTCCTGGTGGATTGTGTCGTAAATGGAATTCCTACGATTCCCAAGGGGTTCCTTGACTTCCTGGCCAACACCCGCCCCACCAACCACCCAGAATCAGGCATTGATTTGTTGCAGGACGAGAACCACCTGGCTGCTATCTGCCAGCGATCGATTCGCCCCTCTCACTCAATTCGCTCATACCAGACATGGTAATTCCCATCGCTGGTTTTCTGAGGAACTCAAAGCACAAAAATCTAAACTACGTCACCTAGAACGCAAATGGAGACTGGGCTACTTCAAGGAGGACTGCTCTGAATTTGTGAGGGCCCGTAACTAATATAAAAATGCTATTACTAAAGCAAAGGCCTCACTTATCACGGAAAGAATCGATAACGCCAGCAATAAATCTAAAATCTTCAAAATTCTAAACAACTTCTCTTCCAATCAGAGAGTACGCCCAACTCGGGCCCCCCACTCAAGAAACCTGTAATGCGCTCAACTCCTACTTTATTAAAAAAAATTGTAAATATTAAAAATGCTATCCCCCTTCCATCTGTTAGCCCCTCTGACTCCCCCCCCCCCCCCCCCGCTCAACCCTTGTTCTTTCACTCAGTTCCCTCCTATTACCATTAGCACTCTCTCCGAACTCATCACCCGTGTCAAATCCGGATCTCCTAGGGACTTCTGTACCCCTCCAATTCTCAGGGCGATCTACTCTGCTCTGCCTGACAGAATCCTCCCTCTCCTGAACACTTCCCTCAGTTTTGGCAAGGTCCCCAGCGCATTTAACCCCTTCGATGCTCATGACGAGCTGAGCTCGTCATGAGGCACAGTGGAGCTGTGCTGATGACGAGCTGAGCTCGTCATGAACAATGGGAGTGATGAAATATCAGCACAGGAGGAAAATATCAATAGCAGCGAAGGTGTTAATGAAGCCATTCTGGTTCCTCTTCTGAAGAAAGCAGGAGCTGATCCCGCTAATCCGGCTAACTACAGGCCCGTTTCTCTCTTACCCTATACATCTAAACTCCTGGAGGCCTACGTGACCACCTGTCTGTCAGCATTTATCGAGAACTCTGGGTTCTTAGAACCAAACCAAGCTGGCTTCAGATTGGCGCATTCTACTGAAGCAGTAAACTTAAAAGTCCTCGATACCCTTCGGGAGAATGCTGACAGAGGGTCCCCACAGGCATTGGTCCTCTTGGACCTATCGGCCGCGTTCGACACGGTGGACCATGACATCCTCCTCCATCGTGTCGGACAGGCGGGTATCCAGGGACCGGCATGGGAATGGATTAAGTCCTTCCTCTCGGGCAGAGTACAAACAGTCCACCTTGGCCCCTTCTCTGGTACCTAGGCCCCCACTACCTGCGGAGTCCCTCAGGGATCCTCCCTCTCTCCCTTATTGTTTAATTGATTACGGAATTAAACACTCCTAAAGCATCTTGAGTAATAAGGTTTCCTTTTCTTTTTTCTTCTACAGACCCCTGATGAAGGGGTTTATACCCCGAAATGCATTGGGTTGTACATATAACTGTGTTGTATAATGTTTTTTATGAGAAATGCATATAATTCATGCATAGTGATTCCTTACCATTGTTTATGATTTGCCTAAATTGAAAATGTATTTTTGACTGAATTTACGATGAACTAATGATAAAGATGTTTTGAACAAACGTTTCATTTGAAAGATTTATATCTAATTTTTGTGCACGTTAGAGTCCTGGATATCTAGCGATACCAGGCCACATCCATACATACACTAAGTTCTGCAGGCACTAATCTAGCGCTGCACACGTATCGAACAAACGATTAAGCTACTATAAAACTGAGTGCAATACCCCAAACTATTCATTAACTTATAATTTCGCCCACTGATCCACTCTTTGCGCAACTGGAACTGTACTGTCCTTAACTATGCTGACGACCTGCAGATCATTTTTCCTCTAGACACCCTTAACGCGGCATCCGACCTTCGGGCAGTGATGCTTCACATCCAACAATGGATTATCTCCAACCAGCTCAAACTAAATCCAGAGAAGACGGAACTCATCCTGCCCGGTACCAGCCCTTCATACTGGGGCCCCCATTTCTGGCCAAACTAGCTTGGCACTCCCTCCGCCCCCTCAAATTCGGTAAAAAGCCTGGGCGTCACCATCGACTCCGACCTCTCCCTCAAAACCCATGTCGGCACCATCATCTCGGCCAGCATGTACCAGTTGCGAAATCCGAAAAATTTCCCACGAATCTCTGGTTCAAATCGTCATCTCTTTAGTCCTTTCCTGCCTGGACTTCTCAAATTCGGTCTATTGGGGACCATCCAAGTCCCTCATTTATCGTCTCCAATTGGTGCAAAACCAGGCAGCTAGGCTCATCTGCAAAGCCTCCAAATGGCAATCTGCTAGACCCCTCTTGGCCAAGCTCCACTGGCTGCCCATTGAACAAAGAGCTGCTTTCAAAATAGGCTGCCTGGTATATAAGGTCCGGCAGACCAAGGGCCCGGCCTTTTTGAAATCCCTAATCATCTCCCACTGTCCGGCTCGCAACCTCCGCTCTGCCCACCTCCACCTATTTACTACTCCAGAGGTCAAACTAAAAAAAATGGGTAGCTGCAGATTCAGCTACCTAGCACCTAAACTCTGGAACTCCCTCCCCCTTCTGATTAAAACTGCTGACACCCTGCTAAGCTTCCGAAAGAGCCTAAAAACCTGGCTCTTTTCAAACCTTATTTAAGCTATGGCTCCCATTCTCAATCTTAACGACAGCGCCAGGAAACCTCCGGTGTCAGTGCGCTTTATAAAAACAGCATAAGATAAGATCTGCTTATCAACTGCAAACACTGCCCTGATTGAACAATGGACTAACAGCATTCTCTGCATTCCCCTCATTCTAGCAGAATTAGCTGTGTGCCAGCGACCTTGGAGCCTTGCCTACTAGAGAGCAGACTCCTCCGAAGGGGTCTGTATCGCCTAAAAGGGCTGTGCTATGTTTTCCCGAATGCCATGCTTGGGTCAGTGCTGGGTCAGTGCTGTTGCTAGTTACGTCTCACATGGAGTGGTTGGTGTATTACAGGTCAGTGACCTGTGGGGACATGTTCCCAGCTAGGATTTGCCCACTTGATTGGCTGCACCTGGGCATGTGTGGTGTCCCTGGGCTTGACCAATTTAGCGTGAGGGAATGCCCACACCTGACACCAGGCTGACACTCCCTTGCATTACGGGCCCCATTTTGTAGTTAGCTTAACCTCGGCTCCTGGATGGCTGCATCTGCCTGCTACGAAACAGACAAGCCCTCACCTCTGAGCGCTCCGGGGGGGGGGGGATGTGCCATATTTGCCCATGGGATGGAGCCCTTCAAAAAAGAGGGACGAGGCAGAGGGGGAGCACCTGGCGGCCCCAAATTGGAGCCGGGTCTACTGACAGCAAAGTGTCCCCACAAAGCGGGCGTGGACCAGGATACCTTCAACAGGCTAAAACAGGCCTTCCTGGCTAGCAATACCCCTACGCACACTCTGCCTCCCTGGAACCCCGTTGGGTTGTTTACTGCACCCCATTCCCACTTACTGTTGAAGGCCGTTGGGACCCTAATGACGAAAGCCCATCCCACCTCTGGCTGCCTACCTCCAAACCTCACCCTACCCCAGATTCCCTGACTGTCTGCGCTGATATGCTAGACCTGTACGAGATTCTGCACTTGAGCTCTTCTTAGTGGACTCCATTGAAGAAAGTGGCAGCCTACATGGAGGGCCTTAGTCTGAAGCCCTTGGAGAAGGAATCGCCTAATTGCTTTTGGGGGGAATACCCCGCCACTCCTTTGAGCGGAGGAAGGCCCTTATGCCGGAGATTGACTAATGGATAGCCACCTTTTTTGCTGAATTTTGTCGGACCCAAACAAGGGGATAGATCGATCCCGGCAGGTGTCCCGGGACAAGCTTCTGGATACCAAGGGGCCTCTCAATAAGATAATTAGACCTGGCTGAAGAGGCCAAGTCATCGGGATCGCTAATATCGCAGAAATTCTTTCTGCCTGGGCGCAGAATGCAGCCCTAGTTCTATGGAATGCAAATTGCGCATTGTCTACAGAGCGAAGGTGCCCCTTTTGATTAAAGTGGGCGCCAAGCTTGAGGATTTAGCTGACTCTGAAGCAGAGACAATGGCTTTGGAGGTTCTGTTTGGGGAGCAGGTTATCAAAGAACTGGCCAGATTTGTCTATACCTTCATCTCCCTGGACAAAGCCCAGGCCTCAATTAAGGTTTTCCCCTTCTGGGTTTTCCACTGGTCTGGTCAAGGTATAGGCCCCTCAACTGGCTGTCCTAATGCAAAATGTCCTCCCAGAGGGCGAGGTTCCTGTCCAGGTTAGGACCAGGGCAGAATTGCCAACTTTTTCCCCAATAGAGCAGTGTGGCAGAGGAGCAGGAGCCTCCAACTTCGGTGAGTGTCCTCCCTTCCCTACTAAAAGTAGGGGGAGGCAGTTGGATTTTTTTTTTACCAGCTTGTACTTCAATCACAGTGGACGCCTGGGTCCTTCCGACAGTGTGGGGGTTTCATGTAGAGTTTTATGGGACTCTGCAGCCCCAAGGCCACTCTGTTTTGCAGCCCCGACATCCTTCCACCTAGAGACTGAATGATGAGTTTGGATCTCAATGACACCGATCTCTTAAGATTTTCTTTTTGTTTTTTCCCTCTCCCTCTGTGCCTTCTGCAGTTTCTGTGGTGGGGCCACTACTACGAATTTGCCACCCTGCTGTTCAGTCTCTCATCCACACCATGGTGCTTCACGATGGTCCTACGGACTGTTATGGAGCATCTACAGGAGCAAGGAGTCCGCCAAAGTCTATTTTGATGACCACCTGATAATGGGGCAACGCCAGCTTAGGTTGTTCCAGCTTAGAGCCGTGGTGGAACTGCTGCAAAGCTTGGGCTTTGCGATCAACGACCAAGTCTCTCCTGACTTCCTCTCAGAAGATGACTTTTCTTGATGAACTCAATCGATGCTATTTTAAGGCTCCTTTCCCGAAAGCTTACAGAGATTCGCCACAAACTGCAGCAGACCTTATCCAGACAGTGGGTCTCCCTTCAGCAACTGGCTGCCCCTTTGCCTCCTATAGTCTTCCATTCAGGGAATCTTCCTGGGCCCCCTTCAGTACCAGGCCCTTCAGAGCCTGAAGGCCGTGCAACTCCACAAGGACCTGTCTCACTATCGTGGGCCAAGATCGATTGGTTGTTTGACATGGAGACCTTGAATGGAAGGGCAATCTTCGGCTCTGTCCAGAGTTTGATTCCAGATGGTCTGGGTAGGGTGCCAGATGTGCTGTGTTTGCCACCAGAGGGTCATAGTCTCCTCAGGAACAGTTGCGTATATATTGTCTGGAGCTACTGGTGGGCTCTTTAGCAGTCAGATGCTAGACCAAGGACTCTATCCAGGCATGCTTGCTTCTCCAGATGTACAACGTATCAGCGGTCTGGTAAATAGACCATCCGTTTGGGGGGGGCAGGGGGGGGGGGGGGGGTGTGAAACCCGGTTGAATGAAGGCAGTCTCCGACCTAGCTGTACATTTCTGGCAATATTGCCTCTAGCACTGGATCAGTCATGATGGAATATTTGCTAGGTCAGGACAATCAGGTGGTGGACTTTCACTCCCACAATTTCTGAGACTCAAGCCTTTAGAAACTCCACTCAGCAGCGTTCTTACCTCCGGTAGAGGTGGGCCCTTTACAGTGGACCTCTTTGCCTCCAAGTTAGACCACCAAATGCCTAGGATTTTCAGCTGGAAGCCGGATCCTCCTGCAGTAACCACAGATGCCTTCCTCCAGGACTGGTTGCTGGAAAGTGGGTATGCATTTTCCTCCGTTTGCAGTGATCACGTGGGCATCCGCTCAAGTTCAACACCAGCACGCTGAAGTAGTGATGGCCACCCTGGTCTCTGGTTCTTCTGGAACTTTCCTGGGGTTTTTGAATCCCACACCCCCTCTTTCCAGAGCTTTTTATCAGCTCAGAGAATCTGCCTCATCCGCTGATCCCAGGGAGGTTAATTGCCTTTTGAAAGTGGCTGAAGCAGTCCTCTCCTAGTCCTGGGCTGATAGCACACAATGAATCAAAGATCCACCTGGACCCATTGATTGTGACAGTCTTGATTCTGTGGTAGTGGATGTGACCACATGCAGAATTTTTGGGTCTTAATTCTTTTCACTCTGTTTCAGCGGGTCATCTATCTCTGGACGGCTCCCTAGTTGGGGAGCATCCCTTTGTGTGCTGTCTGAGGGGCATCACTATTGCCTCCAGAGCCTAGGTAGTCATTGCTTTGGGAAGCGAACCGTGTTTAATCCAGAAAGGAGCTCTCTAAGTTGGCCATGATGCTTTGCCTCCTTTCCTGCAGCATTGTCTCAGATGTGTGAGCCCTGGACATCACCGGGCGCACATTCTCACCCGTTTGGGTGTGGTTAACGCTCCGTAGACAGATTAAGTTTGGGATGCAATCGGTTTCCTACCCGGCCTTTCTGTATTCCGCTGCCTCAAGGCTTATGTTGCAGTGTCTGCAGAATTCTGTCCCCCGGGGGAGTGGCAACTATTCATCGCACCGAGGAAACCCCATAAGGCAATATCTTCTCCCACTATGGCTCGATGGGTAATGCAAGAGGCTGATATCAGCCTGCGAATGTTTGGGGTTCATTCATCCCACAGATTAATGGCATCAAAGGCTGTCACTCTAGGGGCACGATTAGAGGATATCCTCAATGCTGCTGATTCGTCTAACAACCTTAGAAAGGTTCTATTTATAGCCAGTGCTGGATATGGCTAGTTTGTTGGCAAGTTAGTTTTTAACTAGCATAATCTTGGCCTCTGGTCCAGCCATAGAATTAAATATTTCCTAGCTAACCTAATTCAATTCTGTGTCCTTGCTTGTAGGGATGGATGCGAGTAAACATGATTCGTGAAAGGATGTAGTGGCTCTCGTGCGTCGAAAGAGGCAGAGGACTCACAGGAGGAATTCAGGAGCTGATCCAGGGCTCCTGATAGATTGAGGATCTGGGACTGTATCTTTTGGGCTTGTTAATTTGTTTCTTTGGCTTTTTATGGGTTCATGGGAACGGTACTTATTGATCTTATAAAATGGTTGCTGTTCATTAAAGTAAAAAGATGCGCGTAATCCTAGTCTCGGAGTCCTTAAAAGAATTGAAACTTTGTTACGTTAGCTTGGAAATTTTTCGTCCTGCTTCCTTGCTGTACCCATTTTCTCCTCTGATCATGAAAAATCAACTATTGTACAATTTCTGCCCCTCTCATTTAACTCGTCACTCTGTCTCCAAATGACTGTAGTCCTTCTCTACCGCAACTTTAGCTCTTCCACTTGGCTTTATTTTCATTTGGGCAGTATCTCCTGCTATGCAATATTAAATGGTGACATCAGCACTCTTCTAATCTGATTATAGGCCAGTTTGCTAAAGAAAGTATATTTTGCCAGAGGTATTCACTGTTCTGTAACATACAAGATCTTTCCTTAGGCATACTGTACTTTGCATTTCAGAAGCAGTTGGCTGAATCGGCAGATCCCCTGATGTCCACACTAAACAAACTTCAGGATCTAGAGAAGAAACAAGAGCAGTTTATTGAAAACCACAAGGTGAGCGATTTGTGCAGCTGATTCTCTGGACTAAAGCTTGTAGACTGATGTATTTGTTCATGTCTTGAATGGCTGATGCCACAGTCCGTGTTGTGTAGGCGAAGAGGTTAGCAGAGGAAGGACTATCAGTTGGATATAGAAATAATGCCTTTGGTATGTTGACCGAAGAGGTGCCTAGTATTGGCTGGTCTGGTTAGTTACCAGAAAAATCTCCCATCCAAAGTGATCACTATATGGTACATACTTGATTAAACCTAGCTACGGAGCTCTGGTGATAGGTACTATAGAAAATGCTGCAAAGCGTTGTAGCTTGTTGAAGTGAATCTACTTTCATGTCTACTTGAAGTATAATAGTTTAAAACCAAAAATTCACTGAGTCACATAATTGGGCAACAAAACATTGCCCCCCCACCTTCACCCAGATGCTAATACACACAGAATACTAAACGGACTTACTGTTTTTTATACACCATTACTAATTGAAAATGAAGCAGGTGCAGAAGAATGCTGTGAGGAATACAATCTACAGTCTATCTCATGACTGGACTGCTCCATTCCTTTCACTGCTCCGCCTGGAAGCTGCTGCTCCCTGCTGCTGACTGACCCTCTGGTCAGTGGTTTGAGGCCCTCCTCCACCCACAGGCTCCCCCCTGGTCCTCATCCCTGGTGGTCGACCATCTTTGCTGCTAGGCTGCCCAGTTTCTTTTCTGCCATTCTGTTTTTTTTTTATTCTGTCCTTTTACCTTCACCTCTTTTGCACTTTTTTCATTTTTTGGCGTGTGCAGCTGGTGCACCACTGCAAGCCAGTCTATGCCCGTCCATCATGCCTGGACCGTGCTCAGCACCATGGACCCTGGTTCTCGTACCCTCCTTCACTACTATGCCAGCACCCTCCACGCCGGACACCACTCTGCCTGCAGTCGGACATCGACAATGGACACCAAAGGCCTGTTTTCTGCCCTGAATCCTCCCATGTTTTATCTTTGCTATTTCAACCTGTTATGTCAGGCTTCTTTACACTGATGATGAATCCGTATGTACCTAGTGACTATCTTGTGACACTCTTCAGAGCTTTACACAAACTTCCCAATGACTGAGCATGTTTTGTCAAACCGGGGTGTTATTAGGCACTCTTTGGCAGATAATAAGTGAGTTAGGTGTTGCTTGATATCTTAAGATTTTTTCAAAAGCTCCTGATACCTGGGACGGGCAAGCAAGATGTTCTAAGCACACTTATCTCCAATATACCGGTCTGGGAATTTAGTTTATTTCCAATCGATAGATGCTAAATTACCAATAATCTGTTCAGGGCATTCCCATAAGGATTGTGAGTAAGGTGTGTGATAGAATCTCCAGCACAATCTGTAACCCCGCAAGCCGAGGCTACTACTGTCTGACAAATCTTAACATTGAAGTCCTCACCATTCCAGATGGTCTTCAGGGGTTTATGGTGCTGCTGACTGATTTCATTTGCCTTCCTTTCCACTTCAGCCACTACCACCATGTTGCTGAATTGATGATCATAATTTATAGTTGCTAAATCCCAGTTCTCGCCCGTTGCAGATCAGGATGTGACAATCGAGGACAGTTAATGAATTTGAAGACCATAAGGCTGACCTTGTTTGCTATTAAGGGGAGTATACCGCTTTGCCCTGCCCTACCTGGTCAAGGTGGTTGTGCCGGGGTTTGAAGATAGATAACGGGCCTAGAAAATTGCCACCTCCCATTTTTCCTGGAGACATACCATGGAATTGTATAATTTTGTCTACCCACTCCTTATCTACCTTACTTGCATAGCCTGCAATATTCAATGATCTCTGCCTCCATTCTGACTTTGCCACATTCTTTTTCGCATTATCTACGATCATTGGTTGCTTACTTGTGCTCCTGATTTCCCCCCCTTGCATCTTAATCTGGTCAGTCATCTCACTCTCCTAAGCTTGCAAATGGAGCAAAGTGGTTCCTAGTTATTATTTTAGGAAGGACTCTGTGATGAATAGCTAGTGCACGAAAGGGCGGCATCCCCACCTTTCCCTTCTGTATTCTCATAATTTCATGTGGTTTATAGAAATACCTTCATGGTGCCACATAGTACCTGTTGAAGGTGCCATTGGGAGTTGGGTTAGGTCACCTACTATGAGGGTTATCGAAATGGAGTACGATGCAATCCACTGCCATGGTTTGTGGTCTGGCCAACCTAGGGTATTCATGCCATAATAGTGTCCCTGTTCTGGCAAACTTTGTCAGCCAATAGCTCACTTTGGCCATTAATTGCTTAGTAGATTCTTGTTTGTCTGAGCTTTGGGACGTTAATCAGGGTTATGGTATATGGGCACGCATCCAGTGGGAGGTTTAAATAAGGCGTTGATTGCCCTGCTGCTTGCTGGTTATCACAACTCCGGCTCGCCCTCTCCTCCCAGTCTTGTTTCACCTCCCCTACAATGCTCAAAATGGGCCTAGTGGCCAGGGTTATCATAGGGGGTGCCCCTGGAGTTCACTCTGGAGTTTACATAACTGGCTGACACCTAGATATAGGATCTGGCATCTGTCAACTCAGTTTTTGATTAAATGCTCATCCAGCTGGCCCAGTTTTCCCAATATGCCCCCGCCCAGGTTTGCTCTTGAAGATTTCGAGGCCTATTCACGGCATTAATATTGTTAGGGATAGGGGATAGGTACAGGAGGCCCTATAGCCTGAGATGGCCCCCGTCCCCTTCGTCATCAGTTCCAAGATCGCTGTTCAATATCTTCAAAGGAAGACTTAGGTCGCATCATAGTTGTCAGGAGAACTTCCAATTTTTTCAAGCTTTCTAAGTGGAGGCCAGCCTGGTCTTCAGGTGTTGCATTTGCACATGTGTGTTGATTCAAAATCACAATGCAGTAAATTAAAAGCGGAAACGTGATTCTGTATATCTGGATAGCACAGGAGAATAAAGCCTTTCAACTAACGGCAGCAAGTTGGTTGTACATCTATATATATGTGCAGTACTAGCACAGTGATGGTGAAACGAGCAGTTTTGAATCAATTGCAATGCAATAATACTCAGTCAAAATCAAGCGGTAGGACTATCAATCTCCCCGCTCCCCCCCCCCCACCCCCCGGGACTGAACTTTCCACAACTCCAGAAAGCCCGCTCCAATCTCTCCCTGGGAAGGGCATGATGTGGGAAGCAGTTGTGGGTGACAGCAGATCGGCATGACTCCATCTGTGAGCTTCACTGAGTGATTTGCACCTCTCCGTTGTATGCAGTATAAGTTGGCTTACACGACACCATGTTTCTTTCCTGTGCCTGTTGCACTTGTGGTGTTTAGTGCTCTTCCCAACCCATCCCAGCTGCATCTTGCACCTTCCCTGGTGCCAATCAATCCTTCTCCCAGGGCCTTCAGCTACTCCCAGGCGCATCCAATGTCCGCTCAACAGTATGTCTCACAGCCCACCTACCTCTGCCAAGGCGCTGTTTGACACCAGGCTGATAGTTGCGTCTATTGAAGATGACCAGCGTCACATGAGTCTTTCTCAGCATGGTACAGGGGTTTTCCTGCATGCAATTTTACTCCTTTGTACTGCCTAAGCTAGAGAGCCATTTTGCGTCCATATCTTTCACACACTATTCACCATGTACAACAATTAGGAGGGGGGGCAGCAAGACTACAAATTACTGGCTTCCTTTCTCATGCATTCACAAACTTGTTGCCTGGAAGTCCAGCGTATAAACCATGAGGTAGTCCCCCAGTAAAAACTACTTTAAGTGCAGGCTGGGCAGAGTGTGCACTGCCTCTCCGCCAAACCAGGCAACATTTACTGCTGCTAGGCAGCTGATCCTCAGCTGAGATTTAGGATTTAAAAGTGGCAACCCCCCCTCATTGGTGCTCACTTGGGGCGTAGAAGATATCTTACCCAGTACTCTCCACAGGTAAGTGGTACACAGGTCACACCTTCACCCCTTTTCCGCTCATCTGGTGCGCCCTTCCTCCCCATTTACTCATTTCGTTCATAATCTTCATTTACTCAATCAGTAGTTTGATCTCCTCCCACCCTGCATCTTATGGAGTCCCATCTCGTTACACTTTGCTGGATTATCTTTCTTGCGCAGTGCTCCGGATGTGTAATCTTGGCCATTTTAGAACAAAGTGAAGACTCCTCCTATTCGCATCCACTCTTCAATCGTCAAGAAGGAGAATAATCAAAGCAGTGGCACGTATTTGGATTTTCTGAGTTCCTGCAGATACAGGAGTGTCTAGGTTTCTCATTTTGCCATAAGTGATTCAATACTCTGAGGGGGTGTCGTGCCTAGATTGGGGTGTGTGACTCCACGCAACTGAAACCCCTTTAAATGTATACCCTAGGGCCCCGGGTAGCACTAAGAAGCTAACCTCACTTTGGACTATGTTCAGTGGTTGTGTTCTTCAGCATGTCTCCTCCTAATGCCTCTTTCCAACTCCTTTGCATCCAGGCGATAACGAGCTCAAGCCATCCTAAACTAGTAATTTGTGACTTAAACGGAGCCGCACTGTGGCATAGAGTCTCCAGATTAATTGTGGTGTACAATTGGGAAGAAAACTAGCAAAGTTAGAGTGCGGTGGTGTCCAGTAACATGGAGTAGTACAGTTGTGGGTGTAAGAAACTAAAGCGTCATTAGAGAATTCAAATGGGGGTGAAAGCAGCATTAATAAGAAGCCTTAAGCTGTCTCCAGGAATAATACCAAAATGCTTATAAAATTAGTGTTCCAAACAGAGTAAGAATGAAGACTATGAACAACACATGTTCTTGGCCCATGCTCTAGTGAAGAGCTAACACAACGGAAGGGAGAGCCTACAGGATGTAAGCGATTGAAAGATCGCAAATTAGTAACAGTTGAAAAGTAGTGGTATGCTGTGGGTTGTAAGCACATTGAATTGTAAGCAATGGTCTCAATAATTGTGATTTAAAACTAGTTTCACTGAAACTAAACCTAAAGTCCCATCTCCAGTGCGCCCTGAAAATGTACAAACTGGGATGCAACGTAGAAGCTGCTTGTCATGAGGTTTCCACCAATGTTCCTGGGTGATATATTGTTGCTCCTGGCCTCTGCTCTTTCTTTTGTCAGGTCTGCGCTACTTTTGCTTTAGGTGCCAGTTTCCTAAAACCAGATCTCTGCCAACTCCCTCACCAATGGTCTTTCTACGCATCAACATTCTGTTAGTGATAAACCAGGAGATCAACGCTGGTTGACTCTAATATTTTGCGTCACAGCACTCCGCCGTCAGTGCCATGAAGCAGGAAATGAGCACGGTAAAACCCTGGATTGTAGATGCAACAAAGCTGTACAGACAGGCCCTAAACCCTGCACTCTGTAACCTAGCTTTGATCTGATGGTCCAGTTACTCTTCTGTAGTACTAAAATTACCACCTGGCATCCGTGAGTAGCAGATGAGGCACATGTTGAACTTCAAGCCGACCAAATACTTGTGTACTCTCTACTGCAAGAGTGAAGATTACCTTAAAGGGCTGCCAAGGCTTTAGGCGTAGACTCCAGATGCAGCAGGCCAGACCCCTTCCTGACATTTTGATCATACTCTTAATGTCTGCCCTTCGCTGCTCATGTTACTCCACACAGCACATACACTGGACTGAACCTAGTGTCCAATACAACAGCAGCTTAGGGAAAGCTTATGTTGCTTGGTCCCACTTCAAGTGACCAATACAGTAAAGCTCTTACCTTGAGGAAAGCTGAGCTTGGAAACTTTGGGGTGATCCAAAAGTGCTGATGCCAACTTTATTCTCCACAAGCTTCTAGTCATTTATTTGTTCCAAGTGTTTAGCACGGAGCACTCTGCATTACCCAATCGTTTCAACCAAAAAAGCAGTGTATTGTGAGCGGGGGGAGGGGGGGGGGGTGAGAGAAGAGAGACCTGTTGGGACAAAAGATGATATGCTGCATTAAACAATGGC
The DNA here is from genome assembly GCF_964263255.1 of Lissotriton vulgaris. NCBI lineage: Eukaryota > Metazoa > Chordata > Amphibia > Caudata > Salamandridae > Lissotriton > Lissotriton vulgaris. The sequence goes on along the minus strand of NC_141695.1, from coordinate 1,331,011,730 downwards.
CCTCTAATATGCTTGGTTTCTTCCGCTGTACTAGAATCGGATGGTGTCCTCACTGCCCTCGAACACTACATACCACTCCGGTGTGAAGACTGACACGGTTATTGCAACATACTGATTCTGAAATCCTGTATACCAGTTTACTTGCAGGGTTGTTACACTGGAGCATGGTCATCCAGCAGAATTCAAGCCTTCAAACACTGAAGTCTGAGTGCTTTCCCAAGGTTTGGTTTGAGCGTTGAGGATCAAACTAGACTCTAGTACAGTTGATACATCTTATCAGCTGGAGTACTGGATTCTTTTTCAATTAAACTACTGTATTGTTCCAATAGATGGGAATTCCCAGCTTTTGCTGGCATTTAAAGGAAGGTGGCACTTTTGATCTTCTCCAAAAGCACCCTTGCAAATTTCTCTGCATACTGAGGTTTACCATTTTTCCTATCCAGGTTGTGCGCTAGTCCTGATAGTCGTATGCTGTTGAATAGTATTCTTACATCTGTCGCAAGACTGTACCATGACTCAGTATTACCGTGAATGTACATGCCCTAGGCACACCACTACAAAATGAGAACTAGTAAATCGAGATCTGAACTGCAGTGTGTGTGAAGGTTGTGAGGGCGTGAAGAGGTTCCCTTTGGGCCATTAAAAGAAGTTTGTGGATTCCATCAATTCTTTTATCCGTCATCTGTCCGCACCTGTGAAGTTTAACCGGAGATCCCCACCTGGTAACTCTGCCTTTGAAACTACTGTTGCCAGTGAATCTTGTAACAGTAACTCCTGGTGGTGGGGGGTTCCCAGGTGTTCCTCTCGGACCTTGTAATGTGCCTTATGGCTTTCATTCTGGTCCTTTGCAAGACTGGCAAAGCGCCTTTTTAAAATTGTCTCCATTACCAATGTTTTAAAACCTTAAACTCTACAGAATGTTTGTTTTTAGAGAACTTGATTGGACCATTGTTTTTCGTCTCATGAAGTGGTTACGGAACGGACTGGTAGTGGCGTGGTTTTGTGGGCTGGGGTTATTGAATTAGTCTTCTTTTTCAGAAGACCGCTTCTGAAATCAAGAGTGGCATCTCCTCCACATTTGAAAAGCTCTACCAGACCCTGAAGATAGAGGAGAAGCGCACTCTGGCAAAGATGACGACCGAGAAAAATGCTTCCCTGAAGGAGACTGAGGAGCAGCTGTCTAAGGTGAAGGAGGATTGGTTGCAGATCCAGAAGACTATGAATGCTGCTCAAATCCGCCTCTGTGAGCAGGACCCTCTGCTGTTCCTCACGGTAAGCGGACACTAATTGGCACCAATTACATTGTTAGCCTCGGGTAAGGAAGAGTTGGGGGTGAGCAATTTACACCACTTGTGCACTGGATGGTTTTGGTCTTTAATCACACTAGTCTCCTTGAGTGCATGGCTTGAACCATGTGAGTTTTTCAAATTCCTCAATTGACAATTTAACCCTGTAACACCACAAAGTGAGTATTTCTTTGGTCTTAAAATGTTAATCGTCGCAGTACTAGATTTGACAATTTTGCAAATCTTCAAATGTAATTTCTCTTAAAAATTGTGAGTTTTTTCTTTCATGTATTTAGCACTGTATGAAATACTGCACTAATGAGAAATTGCCCTTGCAGCAATGCCCAAATAGAAATAATGTTGCATTTTTATTTACGTTTGTTGACTTGGTTCTTCAGACTTGTTCTGCTTCTTCTGAAGTATGTGGATGCAGCCGATTTGTAGGTGGTCTAATCTTGCACAGCAGAACAGGAAAGTGTAATAGGATGTAATGCTCTGGGCTAGACTATCACCGGTGGAGGAAAAACCTAAGGATATGGACTTTTCAGATGCTGAAAGTGAGTTTGACGTGTCTGCATGAGGAAGCTCCTTTAAATTGCTGTTGAAATCTAATTGGCGAAAGCAGTTTCTTTGCCTGGCTAATTCTTGCATTGTCTGGTTGCATTTATAGCTCATGTTGGTTCTTTATGCAGCGTGTTCCTTGTAAAGTTGACTAGAAGTGGGTTTCTGAATGTCACGAAAGGCAAGAACTGCTCATGTATTTAGTGCAAAGTTTGCACGGATTATCATTCCCTAGACTCCAGCTCATGGTATTCCACACATGCATTGCATACACTTCTGGAACCCTACCATTAATTATTACCACAGTGACCTAAAAGCTGCAGCTTAATGCATAGCTCATTTTTCCCCATGTTGGCACCTGACTCTATCAAATGGAAGTAAAGTGGTACACTAAAATTGGAGCCTGTAAATGTCTTTCGTGAAGACATTCGATTTGACCGTGACCATGAAAGAGAAGAAAGTGACTTGCAGAGTTCATTTATTGGCATTAAACAATTGGTGGCTTCCTAAAATTGAGGGTCACAAGACTTTGAATGTTGAAAGTTAGTTCAATAGGCATTCTGGGTGAGGGGTCAGCAAGATTATATTAGTACTCTCTCACTCCAGTAACAATCTGCTCTTTGGGCATCTTATTTTCAAACAAAATGGATGCAGGGGGTCTGGAAAAAAAGCAATCAATTACTGGGTCATGCTAATAGTGTGCAAGTCTTAAAAAAAAATATTGGTTTTAGGATGCAAAACCCTACTCGCCCACCCTTGGGTGGAATGTTTCATCATCTGGTTCCTCCTCACACGCTAGCAAATGTTAGTCGTGTGGACTACAATTCTTTTAAAGCTGGAGAGGAGCTCTTGAATTATATCTGCAAGCTCCCTCCAATGAGGGATATGTGGTGTGGGTAAGGTTGTGCAGACTGCAATGGAGAACATTGAAAGTGATGTAAAATGTCCCTTTAGGGAGGCGTTCGAGGCGCGAGGCAAAGAACTTTCTTGAATGGAGAACCACACCATCCAGGTTTTGCTTTAAGTGGACAACCGTTTTAATTGTTAGAACAACAAATGGCCTCTGGCTCCTATTGGAAGTTTTGGATTTTGAGTGAGCCTATGTTGAAAGTCAATCCATTCTAAATCTTACATTATAATTGGCCCTAAAGACTCTCACCCACTCATCATTGAAGAGGTCGCCATTAGTAAACTTCCCAATTTTACCTACTAGGGGTTTAAGTTGTCACATTATTTAATTTGGGGAAAGCTTTTGAGCCAAAGAGCTGGCAAATTTGATGGGGCAATAGATACTATTTTTAGATTTTCAAAACGTCTGCCATAAGCCCATAAAAGAACTTTTATTACTGCATTAGAGCTAATGTCATTCCTAGGCAACGTATGGGGGCTGGTGTTTCGGGCTACAATAAGACTAGAAACTTTCAGGTGACCGAGAACAAATTCTTGGGTGGGTCAGAGTGTAGCCAGTCTGGTTACTCATTTTGAGGCTGCCTCCCCTTTCTAGAAGATCTAGTGGAAGTCAAACGCTGTGTTGTGGCTTAAGATTTGGCTCACTACACACTGTATATTCTTTCACCCAATTAATTATCTGAGGCTAAATGGAGTAGATATTAACCCCTGGTTCACAGAAGTTTGAAAGACCCTCTCGGTTCTCGATGTCAAACTTTCTTTTTCCTAAAGAAATTAATGCTCCTTTAAAAAATGTGATGAAAACGGCTATTTCCAATTACTGAATTTAAGCAAGAGTAAGTCCGAATGTGTCCTCTGTTACAAGCTATCTGGATCTAAAGCAACTTGAGGAACCTAAATTCACTCTTATGGGTGTCGAATCCTGGACACAGGTTTTATTTAACACGTTTTAGACTAGGCACAATACACTTTTGGTTGCTTATCCCCAGCAGGGCACCTGGTTTCAATGTTTGCAGTGTTTATACTCCGCCTAGACTTACATTTCTGTGGCCCCTGTTGTGCTCCTTTGCTTTGAGTTCTCACATTGCTTGAGGGTTTAAATCTTCTCTTAAATTTAGGACCTGAATTTTGCTGTTTGTCTTATGTTTGTCATGCGCTTATTCTTAGAAAATCCATGACCTAAAATCGTATTGTTATATTTTAATCGCTATAAAATGTGGAGTTCATAAATGTTTTATTGGGGCATGCATGGAGTCATATTGCAGAAATATGTATAGACTGAAGGTCTGGTGCTTGAATTTCTGGTCTTATTGTTATATTTAACTTTTTAGCCGTTTTTATGTGTTAATGCTCTTTTATGGCATGGTGTCAAAGCTCTGACAGCACACTATTCATTAGTTAATTTTCTTCGGATTTGCACTAAACCACTCTAGGTTTACTGGGTCCAGACCGATCATGATCTTTGATTTGCAGATCTTTCAGTACCCTCCTGTTTGATCGAACAGTATTGTCTGCATAGTGGAGATATCTGATCTCTTCCCTGCCCCAGTCTCCTATTTCGGGTGACACTGCCTGCCTTGTGACTATTGCTGTTCCATTTATGCTGTAGTTAGCCTATCGGGGTACAAACCTGCACCCCTGCTTAAACCTTTGTCTATATCCTTTTGCTGTTACCACCGCCAGCCTTCCCACCATCTAGGTTAATAAATATTTATTGCGGTCATCAATGCTTGGTTTCCAGTGCCCCAGTATCAGCCAGCGCTTCTGTCAGCACAGCCAAATGATTCTGCATAGTCAAAAAAGCAGATGTAAGCCAGTCATGAGTAAGGGTGTTCTTAGTACATCAGCGTTGTAATGGTAAACATTGTATCCAATGTCCCTGCCAATAAAGACCCACTCCTCTCAGCCTGGGAACAGTTGTTTGTCTGAGTGTCCATTTTCCAGAACGTTTATGCACCATATTACTCTTTTGTAATGGGTAGGTCGCTCCCTGATATCGTAGCGCTGGACTGCTACATTGCCTGCTTTTTACATTGTGCCAGATTGGTATCGTTACGCAGTGCTGGACTACTACATTGCCTGCATTTTCAATAGTGCCACATTGGTATCGTAGCGCTATATCTCATTGCCTGAGTTTACTTCGCCTTGTTTCGCTTTTGTTTCTGCTGCCATTTTGTTGTTTGTTTGCCTCCCAGCCCATCCCTCCACCCCGCTCCCGCCTCCCAGCTGCTCCTCCCTCCCACAGATAGCATAGGAATCGTCCTGCCTGCCCTAGCGCTATGACCATCCTGACTCCTGCAGAGGTGGTCGCTCCCCACGCTCCCTGATATCGTAGCGCTGGACTGCTACATTGCCTGCTTTTTACATTGTGCCAGATTGGTATCGCAGCGCTGGACTGCTACATTGCCTGCATTTTCAATTGTGCCACATTGGTATCGTAGCGCTATATCGCATTGCCTGAGTATTTGCTTCGCCTTGTTTCGCTTTTGTTTCTGCTGCCATGTTTGTTTGCCTCCCAGCCTGTCCCTCCACCCCGCTACCTTCTCCCAGCTGCTCCTCCCTCGCTCCACCCCCCTCCACTATCCACTTATGACAGATGCTTTTGCGTGCGGCGTTCACGCGCAGCGGTTGCACCCCGTGCGCGCTGAAGGTGCGCCTAAGGTAAGCCCGTCTACGCCCGTCCGAGCCTGGACCACGCCCAGCGCCAGACCCCCTGGCCCCCGCAAAATCCACTCCACCCGTGTAGCGTAAGACTCCACTACCCTCTCAGCACTTAACCCCGGCCGACTCCCAAACTGCTACCAAGCCGCCCCAGGACACACCCATGGATCCTTCACCTGCCACTCCTGCAAGTTCGACTCCATAAGGACCCACACCAAATCCACCAACTCCAAACAGAGCTCCGACACTAACCACCTGAAGTGCATCCTACTCAACACCCACTCGGTCCACAGACACTCCATTGAACTCTGGAACCTACTCGACACCACATCGCCAGACGTCGCCTTTCTTACAGAAACCTGGATGAACGCCTAATCAGCGCCGGACATCGCCATAGCCATCCCGTACGGCTACAAGATCATCCGAAAGGACCGCATCATCCAAACAGGAGGAGGAATCTCCATCGTTCATAAGAACACCATCCGCATCATGACCAGTTCCGATGACAACCTCACAACCGCCAAACACCTTCACTTCCAGATTCACACCGACCCTAAGACCACACTCAGAGGCACCCTCATCTATAGGCCACCCGGACCCAGCACACAATTCAGCGAAGACATCACTGACTTCATCAGCCCACACGCCCTCCACTCCGAGGACTACATCCTACTGGGAGACCAACTTCCACCTGGAAAAGAACAGCAAAACCACCACCCTTTTGGACAACCTCGCCAATCTCTGACTCAAACAACTTGTTGACACCCACCCCACCCACTTTGCCGGGCACACGCTCGACCCAATCTTCACCTCCAGCAAGCACATCTCCTTTAATCACACCACAGCTCTCCATTGGACCGACCACAGCTGCGTTCACTTAGACTACAAAAAGACTACGACCCACAACCAATTCCCCGGAGAAACTGGAATAAAATTACCACCGACCAGCTCTTCACATCGCTTCACCAAAACCCTCCTGCAAAATCATCGGACCCAAACCAAGCAGCCACCAACCTCACACAATGGATCACCCACAGCACTGACGAATTAGCACCCTTGAAAAACCATCAAATCAAGCAAGGCAGCAAAAAAGCCCCCTGGTTTAATGATGACCTTAAGAAATCCAAGGAGATCTGTCGCACCCTCAAGAGCCTGGCGAAAAAACCCAACCACTGACAACTTGGCCACCTTCAAGAACGCCACCCGCAAACACCACCAACTGATCCGATCTACCAAGAAATCAGCATTCAAGGATCGACTCGACGACAACGCCCACAACCGCAAAGAACTATTTAACATCGTCAACGAGTTTACCAACCCCACCGCCGGCACCAACGACATCACTCCCTCCCAAGACCTATGCGACTCTCTAGCCTCGTTCTTCCTCAACAAAATCGCTGACATACATAACAGCTTTGGAGACCAGCCCACCTCACCTACCTCCGAACTAAAACCCCCCTCCAACAACCTTTGCCCCTGGAACCCAATCACCACTGAAGACCCCATCCGCCTGATCACCATTCACTCAGGATCGCCAACCGACCCATGTCCCCACCACATTTTCAACAAAGCTAACTCCATTATCGCACCCCACCTCCGACGTCATCAACTGCTCCCTCAACTCCGCCACCTTCCCGGAAAGCTGGAAACATGCCGAACTCAGCGCCCTCTTGAAGAAACCTACAGCAGACCCCACTCAACTTAAGAACTACCGCCCCATTTCGCTCCCCCCATTCCCTGTCAGTCATTGAGAAAGCCGTCAAGTCAACTCGCCGCCTTCCTCGAATCGAACAAATCCCTTGACCCTTCTCAGTCCGGCTTCAGAGCCAAACAGCACAGAGACCGCCCTCATCTCAGCAATAGACGATATTCGAACTCTACTGGACAACGGAGAAACTGCTGCCCTCATCCTACTCGACCTCTCCGCAGCCTTCGACAGTGTCATAGCACCCTTATACAACGCCTCAGCAACGTCCGAATACAAGGAAAAGCATTGGACTGGATAATCTCGTTCCTCGCCGGAAGAACCCAGAGTCCGCCTCCCCCCCTTTTAGATCAGAGGCCACCGAAGTCATCTGCGGCGTACCCCAAGAATCCTCACTCAGTCCCACCCTCTTCAACGTATACATGAATCCCCTCGCATCCATTGCGCGCCAACACCACCTCAACATTATCTCCTACACAGACGACACTCAGCTGATCCTATCCCTCACCAAAGACCCAAACACCGCCAAAACCAACCTACACGAAGGGATGAAAGAAGTAGCCGAGTGGATGAAGAACAGCCGTTTAAAACTAAACTCTGACAAAACGGAAGTCCTCATCTTAGGATCATCCCCCTCTGCCTGGGACGACTCATGGTGGCCACCGGCCCTGGGAACCGGCACCCATACCAACGGACCACACAAGTAACCTAGGCTTCATCCTGGACTCCTCCCTCTCGATGACCAGACAAGTCAACGCCGTCTCATCATCATGCTTCAACACCCTACGCATGCTCAAAAAAATCTTCTGTTGGATCCCCACCGAAACAAGAAAGACGGTCACCCATGCACTGGTCACAAGCCGACTGGACTACGGAAACACCCTTTACGCCGGAACCACAGCCAAACTACAGAAAACTCCAACGTATCCAAAACGCTTCAGCGCGACTCATCCTAGACATCCCCCGGCAAGATCACATTTCCGGTCACCTGAAAGACCTCCACTGGCTCCCCGTCAACAAGAGAATAAAATTCCGCCTCCTCACCCACGCACACAGAGCTCTCTACGACCTAGGACCCGAATACCTCAACACGCGCCTGTCCTTCACCCCCACCCGCCAACTTCGATCGTCCAATCAAGCCCTCTCCGCAATTCCGCGCATCCAAAGATCCACCATGGGAGGAAGATCGTTCTCCTACTTAGCGGCCAAGACCTGGAATTCCCTCCCCACCCACCTCTGCCTCACACAGAACCACCTCCTTCAGAAAACCACTAAAAACCTGGATATTTGATAAGTAAAGCTCCACCCTCCCTCAAGCGCCTTGAGACCCTCTGGGTGAGCAGTGCGCTATACAAATTTAAACTTGACTTGAAAAAGTAGCTCCTATCTTGCTTTGTGTTTAGATTGTAGGTGGGTCATGATTGAGAGCTGTGGCCTTCAGGCCGAATACAGGTTCAATTTCTCAGTGCCAGTCAGTGGGTGGTCATAAAGGGATTTTGAATGCATGTTCATCCAATCATTGGCCTGTCTGCAGAGCACACGCAGCAATGGTTTAGTATGGCAATTATGATTGTGTAAAACTGAAGGATTGACACACCTGTGTGTTAGCATCCACTTATTTAAGGATTCCATCAAAGCTTACTTCAGACCAAACTCATCTGGTCCAGCGGTTCACCAACCGATACTCCACTACCATATACTCATTGGGCCCATGAACTCTGTGGATAAACCGCTGGGGGTCAATTTTTATAAAATTCCACTAAACTGTTTAAGATTAGTCTTCAAAACCTGTTAAATTTTCTAACTAACCCTTCACAGATCAACAAGTTCTTTCCTCTGGTCGGTGGACCATTAGTTGAACTAATTGATGGTGATAATTAACAAACTAACTTTTCGATATTTTAAGTAAATCGCCACAGACTCAATTTACATTTTTTTTTAATCAACACAATGCATTTATCTCTGACTCGCGCAACAGTTGATGTCGGAAAGGGAGAGTACAGAGAAGATCAAACATTTGCCAATAACTGAAACTTAGAATTACCAAGGATGGTGTGGAAGGCAAACCCCCTGGCCAAAGGGCTGGTAGGGGTCCCCTGAGATATTCAGGAGACAAAAACTTCAGGACAGGATCGTTAACCTCTCTAAGATACCGACGATTGTGCCGCACCCCTCCCCGACACACTTTTCCTCCTTGAGATTCTGCCGCAATCTTCGAATCTAACCAAAAGTAATTTAGGATAGAAAGTTCAGGTTCTGCGATCAGTTCTTAATCAGTAACTCAGCATCTCACAGCATCAGCTACTGTGCTCAACCGTAAGGCTTAATCACCAGCATTCAGCAAATCTCCATCTGACTAACTACAGCCATCTTGTTTATACCTTTTTGTTCTGCATGTTCCACCCACTAATATTTCAATATCGGGAAAATACGAAATTTGATTGGTCTGGCAAAGGGGGCGGGGGTCGGAGTCTGCAACATGCGATGCTTGCATGTCACAGGATTCAGTTAAACCATTGTTCGTAAACCCAACACTTTACTTAAATGTATTCCCATGTACTAAAAGTAACTGATACTATTAGAAGTTTCTTCGTGGTTGAACCATCCTGTTCCCATGAAATAGCACCAGATCTTGGCTCCTGTTCAACTGCTTTGTCATTGGCTTCACTCAGTGGGCATGTGCAAACTTTGCGTCATTCAGCTCATTCAGTTATGCGAGAGGTCCAAACATGCACTAATGATAAAAGTCAAGACAGATGTTGATTTCTTTTAAGAAAGTGTTTGTACTGTATACCACCCGCCTCTACTCTATCCCATTTTATTTATTAAACCTATTACTGCATTAGTAAAATAGCTTGCTTTCATTTCAAATAAGCAGGTGCCATGCATGCGAGTCTTCAAGACGCCATGTTAGTAACTTCTGCTCATGTGCCAGAATTTCATTCCAAGCATTAATTCTTCATTCTACGTAGATGTAGTTGACTCATGCGCAAAACCGATTTCCCATTTAACCTCTTGGCTGCTAATGACAAGGGTAACTCGTCATGCCCCTCCCGTTCATTTCAATGGAAATCCCATTATAAAGCCTTCAAAGCCTTAGCAGCCAAGTGGTTAAAGCGGTACGAGTCCTTCAATGTTATCTACATTAGTAAATCCATACACTAGCTTCAGTAACCCAAAAATGTTTGTCTGCGTATTAGTTTCCACAACTTTTTTAATAACTTGTTCGTGAATTAAAGAGTGGATTGCCTCAAAGACCCTTTTCTCCGATTTCTTGCTCCATCACATCTCACTCCATTCCAGTTTGAACCAAGCCATAAGCAAATCAGTATTGACCCTGCACTTGATGAGAACAGTCCAACCTGAACTGCCGGGTCTGAACTGGGGTGGAGAGGTGAGCTAAAGAAAGATGCTGGAGTCAGCCCAGATTTGTGACTGGGGGTGAGTGTCTGAAAAGTTTCAGCGCTCCATCCATCTGCTTGTTTGCTTTGTTCACCCTAAGTTGCCAAGGTATGCCCAGATGTGGGTCCCTTGCGTACTTTGCCCCTGGATTCAAGGTAGTCTGGCTGATGAGAGGTGTTACCCAGAAACCAGTCTCGGGATGCTGGAAGCTCGCCATTTGTGCTTGAGCAGGACAATTTCCTCAATAAATTGGCCACTAAGTCCCATCCTTCAAGCCATGGAACTACTAAAGAGTAGCACGTGACCTGACATGTAAGTGCTTGGATGCCTCTTCATGGATATTTATTGTTAGTATGCAAGTGCGGAGTTAGGAGTAGGTGCAACTGAACGGTTTCCATGTGACCAGTATGAACCACGGCATCAAATGCATGCGGCCTTTTCTGTGGTTGGGGGAGAGGTGGTGTAATCACTATAATTTGGAGTGTTGATTTGTAGGATCTGCGCACCAGACAATCAGCAGGTTGCCAGAAGGTTTAATTTCTCATTGGGCAGCTTGATCCTGGCACACGTTACAGAACTTTTTCTAATTCTTTTTTTTTTTCTCCTACTTGATTTGGCTTTTTTTTATTGGTATATAGCTGTATCTCCATGGTCAGATGCAGCGACCATTGCTTTCTAAACCTGTTCTGTTTCGGAGTAGTGTTGACCCCTTGAACAGTTTAACACATTAGTTGGTCCATGCCCTCTAGATGACTTTCATGCCCAAGCGACTGGAGCACTGTTCTGACCCATGCGGTTGTCTTGGAGATCTTCACATGGGGACTTTTGGTCCCACAAGGTGTGAGTTGAAGAGAAAAGATGGACAATCTCTTGAACTAAATCTGGTATTTGACTTGGACCATATATGTGTCCCAGCCGCTTTCTTGAGCCTTTGGGCATAGATGCATTAATTTGCGGTCAGTTATTTTTTTCCCCTCAAAGTCCTGCCACGTCTAGAGTGAATTTCCTTGAGCTAATGCTCAACTGGGAATGGTACTCAGAAGCCTTATTTGTGCCAGGGTCACTCCCTGGGAACAGAGCTAGGAAGGATTCTTTCTCTAGGCCTCTAGAACACTCCAGAGGGAGATGAGCTTGAAGTAAGAGGGCAGAGTAGGAATCGGTTTTACACCGGCTATTTACTTTTACCTGGAATTCGCAAACATTCCCAAATATATGCATGTAGAGCTACGTCAGGTGCAGGCTGGCATGAATATTTGCGATATTACCACCTGGAGCACTTTGCCGTCGCGATCTACTCCATAGCAGAGAACTCTGTACAAGGGGAGTACGAGTCCCTCTGCAAAAACACTTTTTTTTTTCTCTGCATGGAGAATATTTTTCATATGGGGAAATTCCTTCACCCTGCACTCAAGACAAGGCCGTGGCTGGAGGGAAGGCCTTTCAGAGTACAAATGGTAATGAGGAGTTCGACAAACATCCTTGTTTAGAAAGTGAAAAACGTAAATTCCCGGAAACTCTCACTTTCTCGCCCTTGAGTGAGCCTTAAGGCTGCGGAGATCTGTCCACGTAGCAAGGTCCTCTGCGCGTGGACATGGGCGTATGCCTGCTGGTAAATCTTTGTGAATTCCTGGCAGGCTCAAGTGGGGTAAGTTTGGGCGTAAACTCCTGTGCGGCACCTATTCACAAGGCTAAATTTGGATGAAGACTTCTTGTAAACTCGGTCTGCCAGATTCTTTCTGTAAGCAAAGACACACACGTAATGAATCCTACATTGAAAAACACGCCAGTTCCCGTCCCTGCTTTGTGCCGACTACAAAAATGCTTAAGGTTAAATGCCAGTTCGAGTAGTCGGCGTGGGGAGGGGGGTTGTTTTTTGTAAATTAAGATTAAAAAAAATTGTAAATGTTAGATTTTCATTAGTGTCAACTGAAGTGCAGCAGCCCATTGTATATGTAGCGCCCTAGGTTGGAAATACAAATGTATAAAATGATTTACCATGTGTTTCCCTGCATCAATACAATCGGACACTATGCAGTGGGGGGAAAAAAACTTTCACAGCAGAGTCCGTTTCCTGCTGATGTGGTGGAGTTTACACCGTGTTTTTTGGGGGGTGCAGTGGATTGATCCTGGTACGGTAGTGAGGAAGCTTACCTTGGTGGGTGGGTGGTTGCAGAGGCGATCCTTTGGCCATAATGTCTTGTCTTTCTAACTCGCACACAATGCCTTGCTTACTCATGTTTTTCTTTTCCCCGAACAGGGCATAAAATCCTGTTTAGAAACGTAAGTAAAAGTTGATCCCTTTAACTTTCAACCACTTTTGTGAGATCTTTCCACTAAATAATTTCTCCCTCCCCAGGTGTGCTGAGGAGCAGAAGCGAGTCCCTGCCCTCCAGGTGTCTGGAAGTCTATCCCAGCCTGTGTCCCGGGGGCCTCTGGAGTATATACTATGGAAGCAAGTAATGGCTGCCGTCTTCCCAAGTAAGCAAAGGGACAAATTCTGGACTTCTGGGGGAGGTCAATTAAGATCTGCGGTGTTGTATGACCAACACTAATGTAACCTGTGGCAAGCCATTCTGCCTTCCCCGCAACCCCTCCCTTGCAACTATCCGCAATGGTAATTGATGCATTGTCTCTTAGCTGAGGTGACCTAGGTAAAGGAGAGATCAGAGGAGACTCCCTGTCAGAGCAGAGTTGCCACAGAAACCTGTTGGAGCAGTTCAGCTGTCACTCGAGTCAATTCTGCTGTCGACCAGGGCAGGTTGATCTAGGTGCTCACTGACTAGAGAACACCATGTGATCCTGCAGCAAGCAGGATGGCTTGGGCTCTTGAGGCGTTGATGCTGTGGCACTGGCAAATGCTCAATTAAATCTTACTGGTGGGGAGTCCTGTGGGGGTGGAGAGGTCACAATTTGGGCAGCTTAACTTAGCAGGTGTCACCTTGTCAGCCATAAGGGGCTGGACAGGTGCCAAAAGTGACTCCAAGTCCTTGCCAAATGGGGTGCATCCTGGTTAGACTTATTTTCCACCTCAAATGTGCAGTGTCCAGTGTACACCTCATGGTTTTCTTGCAGCAGTGTCCTGCCTAAAGTAGGTCTTTGACCTTCTTCTGTGCAAGTTACCACCCCTGCCTCCGATTCCACTCTTTATGAAGAAAATCAGGCCAGACCAAAGCCTTCCTAGTGTCCCTCGAGTCTATTCCTCGCAACTTCTGATACTAAGCATTTGCCCTTCACTCTGGCTGAGTGGCCTTGACCTTCAGCTGGGTTGATGAATGTCATTCTGGTAGCTTGCTACAATTTCACCAAGTCCATCTTTTCAGGCTGTTGTCTCTGCTTCTCCTGCCGTGAGAAGCGTGTTGACCCTGTATAGTCAGTTGTTTGTTCACTCTTTAACTGTTCACACAGCAACGTTTTATCTGGTCATAGACAGTTTATCATCTTTGTTGCCCTTTGTCTAGAAGATCAGCCTTCCTAATTCAAATCACCTGTGTTAATCTTTAATGTGCACACAATTTGAGCTCCTGCATAGCTGCAATGAGGAACAGATTCCAGAATAAGTAGTCACAGGGTGCAATAACTTATGTGCCTCATGTAAGCTTCACGCTGTGCTGCTTCAACCTTAATGTAAGACCTTGGACTTCGATTATGTGCACCTTTTCTTCCAAATGTGTTGTAGGAGAGTAGGGTCTGCTATCCTATGGTCACCCCAATTTTTGCTTTTTGCTTCATTGGTTTTCGACTTAATGTGGCTGTGGGCCTGCTAATCAGACCCACAGCCTGCTGTTCTCTCTAAATTCAAAGACATGTACTATAGGTACACAACCAAATTGGTACTGGACACCTTGTCAGCCCCTATACAGTGTACCATAGGTGCCATGGGCATAGGTGCATCCAAGGCCTACCAGGGGCTGCAGCATAGCTTTTGCCACCCCTGGCTGGTTCTTAAATTGACACAACTGGCTGATCACTCAGCTGGGGCAAGTTGGTGTAATCACCTCTTGCTTGGATATAGTATACCTATATCTGGACACATATAAACCTATAAGTCACTCCTATGGCAGGCCTTATCAATCATGGAGGCAGAGTGTGTGGTTTAACGTGAGATGGTGCTCGAGCATGAGCGGAGCCTGTCTGCAGCTGTCGGGAACAACTCCCTAAGCTGTTCCGGGATAATGCCATACCATATACTATTAAGTGCATTATAATCCATCGTGGTTATGTGCTAACTTTGGTTTGGCTTTATCAAAACATGTCGTGTAAGGTGTCATACGACTTGGAATACTATCCCCTTAACAGTCCTGTCAACGGGGGATAGCATTCCACCCTTCTAGAGGGAGAAGACATGTACTTTACTGAAACGCGGTTTATCCTCCGCATCACAAAATGGATGCTGCTGCCACTGACACAAGTCTGGCCTCCTGCTGCTGACTGAAAACTTGGCAGAGGAGGCCTGGACAATGGGTTTCCTGTCGCAGGGAGGTGCTACACCACCCCAGACAGGAGATAGTGTATTGGGGCAGGGAGGGCTGAAAGAAACTAGACCGTGCCTGGGGCACACAAGGCTTCCCCTTGCATAATCCGGTCAAACCGGTTCTGGGGCGCCACTGTCCCAGCATGACCCTGGACAAAGGGAAAGGGGTGTAACCACCCCCTTCCTGGGTCCCACCCATGGGAGGGACCTAGCAGGTAATCCAGCTCCCTAGATTGGTATAAGAATGGGAGCAGTGCCAAAGCACTCAGATTATCCTGACTGGAACTTATGAAACAGAACTCTGGACCCTTCGACATCCTACTCAACGTAGAAGACTGAAGAATCTCCCTTGTGGTCAAGGAGTGACCACCCTGTGCAAACAGGCACCATCCAGCACCTCGATGTTTGCTTTGTTGCAGTTCCCGCTGGAACTCTAGCGACAGAGTTCGACAAGACCCAGCGTGCCGGGCTTCTAACAGCCCGATCCACAGTCCCTGCAGAGCTGAGACCCCTGGAGGCGACCAGAAGCGTGGGGCCCGCCATCTTGGAAAGACCACGAGGCGCTGACCATGCAGCATCCGAGGCCCCCTGGAAGCTGTGTATTGGGGTTTGAGAAGCCCCAGCCCTGAGCCTCTCTTGCACCAAAGCTCACCCCTCTACACTCACCGAGTGCTGCGTGGGGCCCTTCTGCATCTTTTGGCTCAACGCGTTGGTCCGGTCACTTGCCCGTTGGCTTGTGGTCCCTGTACCGACGAACTTTGAAATCTGACTTGTGAGTCTGGTTCAGACTTGCCCTCGCTCCCCTGAAAAGGAGCACCCGTTCTGACCCTCCTGGTCCGACTATTATGCCATCTTCGAATCCTGCGTGGGTTGCGCTTGCCAAGGGTTGTTTGCTCCAATCCAGAAGCCAACAACGCAGACAGCGAGAGCCTGCGTGGGACATCTCGTGATCCACTCCTGGACATCCTCAGTGCCCCAGAGTCCACGTGGCAGCAGAGAAGCTTCACAACAGCGACCTGAAAACGCCCAACATTGCCTGGTTCCTTCCTGGTTCCACCCTGGTCACTGCTGAGTGACCTAGACTCTGTCCCCTCTGCTTTCAGATCATCTTTATCTTCGATCCACCCTTGGATCACACCGGACACTTCTCTTCACGACGCCTGCAGCATCTTCATCCCCAGGCACCATCAACCTGCGTGACGAAACCTGACACTACTTCGCACCTGTGCACCCGCTTCCGGTGGGTGAGGTAACTCTGCAATGCCGGTGTTCCTACACTGGTACACACCTAGTATGTGTCTAAAGTTTTACCCTTCTAGGTTAAGCGGAAGTCTCCTTTTACAGTAACTTTATAACTATTACGCACCATGGACTTTGCATTGGTGCATGTGTGTGCTTTAAGCGCTGCACCCGAATCCCGCAGGCTTTTCCCGACTTCAGCATTGCTATTCCCGACTGCTCCCAGCGATTCCCTAGGCCTAACCACTGTTTGATTGGTATCTTATACCACTTTTCTAATATATGGTTTGCATGGCCCCTGGGCCTCATCCATAATTGTGCAACTTTTATATGTTTAACTGTGCTTTTCTTTGAACGCTTGTGCCTCTGCATTCATAAAGAGTACAGAGGATTATTCTAGTAATAAATACATATAATTTTATACTGTATAACTTGTGTGGTGTCCTTTCATTTGATATTACAGGATTGTGATTGGCAAAACAGCTCGCTTAACACAACCTCTTGAGTTAAGCCTTTAAGGCACTCAGTCCATGCTACCCGTAGGATAGCTTGTCTATAAGGTTGACTTACAACCATCACCATAAGGGATTGTTTGGACTGATACAAGGTGCCCCCAGAATTGGAGAAATCCTAGATCAGGCCAACTTCAGTTGTCAACCTTCCATATGGGATTGTCTATTGGGCTTCCCACAATATTTTTTTCTGCATTCATCTGAGGTAGAAAGGTTACTCCACTTGGAAATACAATGGTCCCTTATTTCATATATTGATGGGCCTAAGAGTACTGCACTGATCAGCTACCCATTGGTTTCATGAGTGCTAAGACAGAAGCATTCAGAAGCAAAATCTATTCCAATCAAATGGCCTCTACTTTAACTGTTATGCCTTGGCAAGCAAGAGCTGCATTATGGCTCATCCCACAGCATAATACTGTTACAAGTTGGATAACGTGTAGGCACTGTGCACTATTTACTGGATTTATTCACAAACCCTTATATTTGATGCAGAGTTTTCCTTCTGAAAATTATAATCAATATACCATTTGTACTTAAATGTAACTTTTTAATTTTTCTTTGACAATGTCATAGGCATAGCATAGCAGAACATACTTTAAAAAACCTCATTTTAATCACAATCTTTATCTTAACAATGCTGATGTATAGTTTACAGCAAATAATAATTACTACACAACAATCTTGAGTGCCTGATGCATTTCGGGACATCGCAGTCCCTTCCTCAGAGGCCAACCTATAAAAGAAAAAATGTATACTCTAATGAGATCAACATATGATCAGCAAATACATGAAAGTAACATTACCCAGCCATTTATGTTCCTGGTTCAAACCAATACAAAAAGACTAGGCGTGAAGTTTCTGGTGGAGTTGCCGTCTGGTAATGTATTTCAGTTGCCGAGTAATGTATTTCAGTTGCCGAGTAATGGAGGCATCGTGTATCTGCTGTTTTGACTTCTTGTATCAAATGAGTAATGCTTAAAATGGCAGGTGGAGAAAGGAGGAGAATCTTAATGAATGGCTCAAACTTTGAGCCTGTGCACAAAAAGGTGGGAAGTAAATGTGCTTCCTAAATGAGGATTAAACCCTTACAAGTCACCTTCACTGCTTTACGTGTCTGCAGGCACCAACACCTAAATCCACTATACAGGTCTGCACCTAATCTTGGGGCACAGACCAGTCCTCTTGGCTCCCACAGGATATTCAGTATACGTTCAATAAAGCAATAGACCTCCCTAGATCAGTGAACATAACAAACCTTTCAGTGTCATTCCAAGAATGTGAACGAATGTTACGATTTATTATTGAAAACACAACTGTGGGCTTTGACAGCAGAAAACACGTCAAAACCAGTGAACCTTTTCAACAGGGTATATTTCCCCCATTGAACCCAGATGTTAGCAGCCTCTAATGCCCCTGGACTCAGTGGGCCCATGCACACGAATGGCACAACAGCACACCCTTGGGAGTGCTTGAATCCAGCACATACCTCTGTTTCACTGATTGAATGCCATGGGAGACCTACGATTTCACTTCGCCTAAAAGTAGGCGAGACCTATGCGAATTCTGGTTACCCACTAGGACAAACACTCTTGTTGGTACTCCTAGGTTCTTTTGAATCCCAATACAGTGAATATGCCAATATTTATAACTTCCCCTCCCCAAGACCTTCTGGGAAACCTCTTTAAACTGAAAAAAGAACAAAATAAACTACACTCCAACCCAGGGCTGGATCAAGGAAATTGCCAAACTGTCTGGCAACGTGGTTTGGTGGAATGATCTTGCCATCCAGGGTGCCCTTCAGACTATAGGACAGGGCCTGAAGAACTCTACTTGGCATCCAGGTGTAAAAGTTGCAGGACTCCTGCTGAGCGGTCTTCAGGAACCAGATCGGAAGTCTGAAGTGGGACTCGCCAGCATCACTGGCTCACCCTGGTATGACCTGGGGGCTCACTAGACCGCAGCTCTGATTGAAAGGGCAGTTTGAAAAATAGTGCAGTGGTGCTCATGGGGTCCCAGGGATTCCATGCACACTGGCTCTCAGAAAATGATTTCCTCATCCTGCTTCGGTTCTGATAGTATGGCACCTGCTGGTGAATTCCTGCTATTACAAGCGATCACTTACCAAGATGGAAATTATGATGGGTTTTTCTTTACTCTTGGTAAATTGCCAAGCCACCAGGAGTGCTCACTAGAGATCTTCTGCCTCAATCTTCAGATGGTGGTTCTTGATTCCTTAACTTTGCCATAGTTCCTTGCAGCACCTGATTGCTCTCTAGCAGCAGGGGGTGTAAGTGTCTGAAGCTTCCCTGCTGTCCAGTTGGAGTGACATTTATGGAGCACACCAATGCCGAGGCGTCTTGGCGCTGGGGTGAAAGAGGGAGGACCAGTGTCAACAGGACTGACGCATGTCCTAGGAAACAGCCATGTTTTTATTAGCTTCCTCAACACGGTCCTGTTTGGTTGGAGTCTGACTGATAGATTGTTGGTTCCACAGCCCAGTCACACCATGAGTAACTCTTACCACCCCATCAGGCTCAAACTTTCGTGGCACAAACGAGACCAGAGTTAGCTGATCTAATACTTCTTGTGGGAGCATACCAGCGGAAGATTTTTCAAAGGTCTGCAGCCCCTCCGCCATAAAGTCGTATGAGCAAGACCTAACGCCTTAAATTCTAGACTTTGCTGTACTGTAAGCCAATGCAGCGACTTGAATATTCCTAAAGGTCACCCTACATCGGATGCAATCAACAGTAGATGCGCCGCAGCATTTTGAATAGACTGCAATTTAGTCTTCTGTGCCTTGGCAATGCCTAAAAATAGAGCATTGCAGTAGTCTAGATGGGATAAGACTAGGGCCACTACCAGTAACTCCGATGGAATAAAAGGGAACACCTTCCTAAGTAGCTTCAAAATATCGCAGCAAATGGAGGTTTCACGATTGATCTGGGCCGCAAAGCCCAGTTGTTCATAGACTATGATCCCCAAGTTCTTAACTTTAGAGGATCTTGGTAGTTCTTGGTAGTTTCCTTTCCTAGGTCCTTATGCAGCAGTGCCCTGCAGACTTCAAGGCAAAACCTACGCTGCCTGCCGTCTCTGCACCCAAAGGCTTCTACCGGCGGCCTGTGTCCAGCAGGAGTTTATTATACCCACTCTGAGGGCTTCCAGGACCAGTCCTCAAAATTCCCAGATGACCCACTCTTCCTTAAGGGTCACCAGCAAGTACTCTGACTCCTAGATGAGTCCGTGTCAAGCAGTCCCGAAAATAACATTTTAATGTTCATGCACTTTGTGGGTCCATTGGGCCACTTATTGCCCCACTTTTCAAAAGATTCTCTGTGCAAGGGTTTAAATGGAGGCGAAGAGTTGCTCGGGTCCTACCTACCTTGTGTCCCTTTGTGCCTAATTGGCATGGTCAGGGAGCAGGGGCCTGGCTATCCAAACCCAATGCACAAAGTGGAGAAGCATGGCTCAATGGTTAGAGCGGCAGACTCTGATGCAGAGGTCTGGCCCGGGACCAGGGTTCAATTCCCGCCTCCGCGGCTCTTGGACTCCACTTCCCCGGACCTGATAATTCTCGCCTCGCTGCCTAATCTAATCATGGGTCCCACTCTGTGACTCTGGGCAATAGCTTGCTTAATCTCCAGAAAGGCCCCAGCAGCGCTTGGATGCCTGGCTTTACCTTGGGGGTGCCCAGGAGTGGACATTTCACAGGAAAGCCAGGATGGGTTCCACAGCGGTATGAATACAGCGCTACGAGGCCTCTGGGTAGAAGTGCGCTACATAAATGCTCTACATTTACATTTAACAGCATTCTAAGACTCCTAAGACTGAGGGAAATCTGGTAGAGAGCCCTCTGAACCAAGCTCCACATACCTTGATCTTGTCTTTTCTCCAAGCCTCAAAGGACACCTCCTGTTCTATGGGGTGAGTGGTGTCAAAGGCCTTTCAGCCCTCCCTTTGTCCCAGGTGGGGGCATCTTCCCAGTGTTAGTTAGGCAGATGCAATAAATTATCCTATTGAGATTTCAACCTACCCTTTTTCTCTGGCCATCGAAGGCTAATGTCCTAGGATGAGTATTTTGTAGCTCCCCGGCAAAGTAAATGACTCAAATCTTTAATTCCATTAAGGCTAGCTCTGGGAAATGGATCCAATTTTATTAGTAAATGTACTATTGTACAGAGCGAAATCTGGATATACCATGGGAGGGACAAACCAGATGTCAAGCTGGGATGCTAATAAGAATCAGGCAAGTGAGTGACGACAAATGGAAAGTAGCAGACTGGGCTCTAAGCAACAAACTTCCCATGCGCGGTCTAGTAAGTGAGACCTAAAAAGGGTATAGAGCTTGGAAGGGTGTGGGAGGAAACATGTATGCATAAAGCATGTAAAGATGGAGACTGGAATCCAATGATTAGTGGGCGGAAGCTTAGGCCACCTCTAAATTTCCAAACCGCTCAGGTTAAAAATATGTGCACACCAGGGCAGAGACGGACGTATGCAGCGTGTATGGGTACAAACAGTCTAATGACAGCCTTTCAATGGTTAATGTATCAAAATGATAAACACATTTTTGACCAAAATGGAGATTTGCACATCAAGAGGATTTAAAAGCAAACTCTGGGTCATTCTGAAACACACAATAGGAGGACCGAGGACATAATTGGAATGCATGAACAGTGGAGTATTGGACAGAGAAGAATGTTCTAACATATGACTAGAAACTATGCTCACTCTTTAAATTTATTAATCCAGTGTATTGTTACATCGTTGTGCTGCTTGTGTTCAAGTATCTATGCGTATTTCGGCATAGCGCCTTCGGTATGGAATGGTCAACAAATTGGAGCGGGAGAAGCTGGTGTGGATGGGAACCTTCAGATTTTAGTGCTGGGCAACTTGATCAGAGGGCTGAGCAGTGAGGAGCCTGGTTTATCTGCTCTGATTATTGTCGATATTTACTCAAGTGAGGAATGTGCTGCAGGATACGAACAGTTACATGTGAACAGGTTTGCCTAGGGCCACACATGGAATGAACCAATACTCCGTGAAACCCTTTGAGCAGCCACAATGGGCGACTCCAGTGCCTTTAATCACAGCACATGTCTGAAGTGAGCCCGTGGAGAGTGCCTCTTGGAATGGTTAGAGCCATCCTGGCCCACATCAATGCATCCTTGATTCACTTCCTGTTACATCTCGGCTGTATTGATGGATTGTGCCTCTCTGAAGAGGCATAGTTCTTTGGTGCTCTTCTGAACAATGCATTGTAGCTGAGCTAGCTTTCAAAACAAACCGCACGAAGAGGCTACCTTCACATTTAACAGACCTTTAATAAGATTGTAGTTGTGACTCTAAATCATTGGAGAGTGCAAGGAGGAGATGGTAATTGTTAATAAACTGTACACCTCCCAGGGAACCACATTTCTGCTTTTAAAACCAGCTTCAGTCTGCAGCCACCATCCCCTTAAGTTGTAGGAAAGTGCTGGGGCCAGCTCTTAAGAGCTTGTGAAACCGGTATACATAGGCTCAATTTTGCAACTGTACAATTAAGCTACATATCGTTAAATTTAGAGAAACTATTATTAAATAGTAATTTTTCGCTAATATATAAATTGAATTGGGGAAAAAAGTAACTGGTTTTAATTCTAAAGACTGGATGTTAGAAACATGACTTTAAATAATTTTTTTTTCTCCTCTCCATTAGCTCCTTCCCGTTTGACTATGGACCCCTTCACTGCGCACCACAGTCTGGTGGTATCTGAAGACCAAACCAGTGTGCGACACCGAGGAAAAGGCATGTGTCCATCCGGCGACCCCACGAGGTACAACAAGGCGCCCGGAGTCCTGGGTTTTGAAGGCTTCAGTTCGGGGGTTCACTACTGGATTGTGCATACCAAGGGGGCATCTGTGTGGGCTTTAGGTGTGGCTGAAGACACTAGAAGATGGACTGGCAATACCCAGTTGCCTCCCAGCAGTGGGATTTTTGCATTGCAACGCAATGGTGACACTTTTCTTGCTTTGGAAAACCAGCCCAAGAATCTACCCGTGGCCGCGAAGGCCTGTATGATTGGTGTACTGCTGGAATATGAGGAGGGACTTGTGTCCTTCTACAATGCCAAAGACTTATCTCTTCTCCACACCCTCCACTTTCAGAGTTCTGCAATAATCTACCCTTTTTTTAACCCGTCTAAAAGTTCCACCCAACCTCTTACAATTTGCCATAGCGCAGTCTAGCACCGCCTCCTTGCGCTAGCCTCCAGGATGACCAGGATCGCAAAGTTTTGCTTGGGTTTTCTGTAAGTAACTCGTTTGCTGGTTCCTGATGAGGGCACAATTTCGAAGCTCCTTTTTGAATTTCTGCTTTTGAAATTTCGTGTGGGGGGACCCGCCATGATAGACTTCAAAATTGTTTGTAAATGTCATAAAACCAAGGTGCTCTTACCGTACTGAAGACCTCTCCCGAGAAATAGGAATATTGACCATATATTTGTACAAAAGTCATGGGTGTGCAGCTAAACCAAGGCAGTGGTCTGGTACTCTGAATATTATATTGTCTAATTTGTTATTTATTTTATTCTACTGTGGCTCAAAATAAAGTATTTTTTTATACGAGCTCCCGGCTAACCTCCTTTATGCCTTTAATTATTGGGGGTGGATGATGGTTCTTTTAGGGGCGGCCAACCAAAGGCTGCTCACCATAAGATGCTGTGCATTAAAGTGGATAATGGTCTGGTGTGCCAGTCCTCAGTCACTAACCTTTTGAACTTGCCCTGGGTGGTCATTTAAAATGCCTCTTCGAGAGAGGAACAAGATTTGCTTTTTATCTTCCTTTCTCCATCAATAGATGGTAGTATAATTCACTGCAAGTAGTGCTGGCTTCATCTAGTGGTTGATAAAGATTGTCATGTCATGCCGATAAGTCTCGCCTATACGAGCTATTGGATTTTGAAATGTTTTGTAGCCATGCTGTACAGCAGTGCTGATGCTCTGCAGTATCGCTAAAACTAATTTAAACCAGCATTGCAAATCTAATTTTAGTAGTAATGTTTATTGTATTAAACAAATGATTACAATAAAGATATAAAGCATCGCAATCAGTACATGTATCGGGAAATCGGTAAAAAATACTAAGATAAGAGTATTTTAGAATCCAGGAACAAAATGCAGTTTGCTTGCATTCGGACACAGATGGATACAATTCAGAGTATAGGCAATATTTTTAATTCAGAGTAGATTTGTACGCCTGGCATAAAAATGTCATTGGCATATTATTGCACTATTGTCCTTGAGACAATCCGTTTCAAGAAATATAAACAGTAAATCTTATTTTTGCTCTGTCGAGGGGGGGGGGGGGGGGAGTAAAAAACCTAAACCCAGCTCTGACTTGGGGTCAATGTTTGCATTGTTCAGCAGTCCGTCCCTCTGTCATTTTAGTCGCCCTGAGTGATCAGGGTATGCCCAGGCGTGCCTATGCTCCCTGTGCCACTGTATGTAACCGGACATCTTTGGAAAAAAAAGTTTCTTTCTCTGGAATGATCGGTGTAGGAAGTACTCCTCACTGAATCCCTTCCAGCGCTGTGCTGTCTCTTTTCGCTGTGTAGCATAACCTTGTAGGCGAAACAGCAGTGTGTGGGTCATGCTCCATTATTAATCCTTCACAAGCCTCCGAGCCCCCAACCCTTCAGGGCGGCCTCAACAACAGGCACGGAGAAGCCTGTCCATTCACTACAGGTGAGCACAGAAAACAGAGGTGAATTTAGAGAGGAAATTCCACTTGCAGGTGGTGGTGTGCAGATTTCTACTTGAACCTAGACGGGTCTTTATCCAACTCATTTCTGTTCAAAGAAGTAGTCCTTCAAAATTCATCTCAATTTCAAACAAATTTATTTGTTTAATTATATTCAGTTCTTCATAAATGCAAATCAATTATCTGTGGCGACTTCAAACTTTTACATTTAGCATCTACCCGATGCATTTCGGGTCCTAGTAGACCCTTCCTCAGGGGTAGGATATGTAAAGCGTTTCGCGCCTCGATCTTTCCGCCAATCAGAATGTCGATCGATGTAAAAGTTTGAAGTCTCCACAGATAATTGATTTGCATTTAGGAAGAACTGAATATAATGAAACCAATACATTTTCGTTTGAAATTGAGATGAATTTTGAAGGACCAATTCTTTGAACAGAAATGAGTTGGATAAAGACTGTCTAGGTCCAAGTAGAAATGTGCACACCACCTGCAAGTGGAATTTCCTCTTTCTCTAAATTCACATTACTGATAGTGTTCTTAGCCAAAACACTTGGAGGGAATCGCACAAAACTTAAATTGCGAATAATTTATAAAAAAAGGTTAAAATCAGAGTGCTAGATGGACATTTAGAAGATTTATTCACAGAAAACAGGCGCCCATTTTCCAGAGTTGGTTCCTTTATTCAAAGTAGAATCCTCCATCAGCTTCTCTTTCCCTACATGTTTTGGTGCTCTGCCTTGATCACGGGGAGAAGCCACAGCCAAGAGCTTATGTGCATGCATTTTTATAAAAAGTCTTGAGTCACATGACTGGTAAAATATACATCTCCCACAATACATCGGGAATTTCAGTTATGTGCTGGTATTTTACTGAAAGTTCGAATTTAAATATGTATGTACCAACCATAGGTTTCACACACGTCAAAGTTAGGAATTAGTATTTTAAAAACCTTGCAAATTCACTGAAAACATAGGTTTCACACATGTTATAGTTAGCTGGACATTTCACTCATACAAAACCTTTGAAATTCCCCCGTTAGTTCTAACTATAAATATTAGTGGAGAAGTGTGGCTCAGTGGTTAGAGGCGGCAGACCCGGAAGCTGAGATCGGCCTGGGACCAGGGTTCAATTCCCAACGCAGCAGGGTCTTGGGTCAATGTCCGGACTCGATAATTCTCGCCTCGGCGCCTACTCTAACCTTGGGCTCCACTCTGCAACTCTGGGCAATAGCTTGCTTAATCTTCACAACGGCCCCTTCAACGCCGGGGATGCCTGGTCTCACCTTGGGGGTGCCCAGGAGCGACCATCTCACAGGGAAAGCCAGGACTGGTTCCCCAGCGGTATACAGCGCCAGGACACTCCGAGATGGAGTAACAGTGCGCTTTACAAGTATACTTCATTTACTCGCGCGACCGCAATGCACTGCTGATATCACATATTACATCACTCATGACATGGTCAGTGACATCACTGATGACATCACTCATGACATCTCAAATGAAATCACTGATATCATCCTGTGAATGTGTCTTTCTGAAAAATAAATGTGTTATATATGTATATCTAAAGGTCGATGGAAGAATAAATGTGTAAATAAGTGTCTAAATGGATGTATTTTTTGTAAAATTAAGTGGTTAACTGACTTATTAAGTGTATCTTAGTGAATACATATTAGCGAGTAATGTTTAAATATTTAAATCTATCGGTTTCTCACTTTGTGTAGAAGTGGCTGCATGGGTTGGTGAGTAGTTACATGAGTGTAGATATGGGTTGTTTTTTTGAGTATCTGAGTGTCTGTATGGTTCGGTGGGGGATATTACTTAGCGCACAGATGCATGAATGAGTTACTCACTGTTTGTGTGTTTTGAAGACCGCATGTGTGCAAGACTGTATGGGTGGATGATTGTATGTATGTATGGGTGGGTTAGTGAGTGAATGATTGTCTCAATAGTGTATTCATGAGTAACTACATAAGTTTTAATCTAGTATGAGAGTATTGATGTATATAATTGAGTATATGTGAGTGAGAGTTTGGAAGAGTACCTGTATAAATAAGTATGTGTTTTTATAATTGTTTAAGAGTAAATATGTGTTTCTGTAGTGGTGTGCATACAGCAGTATTATCAAGTAA
This sequence comes from Lissotriton vulgaris, assembly GCF_964263255.1. Classification (NCBI taxonomy): domain Eukaryota; kingdom Metazoa; phylum Chordata; class Amphibia; order Caudata; family Salamandridae; genus Lissotriton; species Lissotriton vulgaris. The sequence goes on along the minus strand of NC_141695.1, from coordinate 1,330,985,109 downwards.
ATTGATTTTTTGCATGTGTGAATGTGTGTGAGTAACTATATGGATGAATATTAGTGTGTAACAGGATGTATAGGTGTATGAGTACATATGATGAGAGTACATGTATGAGTGACTATATAGAACTGTTGGTGATTGAGTGGATGTGTATGTAGATGTTGGAATTACCTAATAGGTTGTTGTAATTGGTATCTCCATTTTTTGAAAATTGTAGTTTCCATTTTTGAATGTGTGTATCAAAGGCTATATTCGGGTGAGAGGAGGTCTGCCACTCTGTCAAAAGGATGACGTCATCAGCGATGTCATTTGAGACGTCATCAGCAGTGCAGTCGCGCTAGTTAGCTGAACTAACTATAACGGGGGAAATTTCAAAGGCTTTGTATGAGTGGAATGTCCAGCTAACTAGAACATGTGTGAAACCTGTTTATTTTCAGTGATTTGCAAGGTTTTTCAATGCGAATTCCTAACTATAACGTGCGTGAACCTATGGTTTTTTTTTCAATGAATTTCAAAGGTTTTTAAAATGCTAATTTATGTATCAATTTTTATATTTTTTATATATTTTTCCACAAACTGCCTTTGTATATTGTAATATGCAACGGCACAGCTAGTTTTTATGATTTGGATAAAGTTGAACAGTATAGTCTACATCTTCAAACAACATATAAACACACACATTTGTTATCTAACTTTTTTTTCAACGTGCACGCACCTCTCAATGTATTTTGTCAACGTGCGCGCACCTCGCGATTTTATAATAAGTTATTTTTGCCCTTCAGGGACCCCCTGAGAAGGCCTAGGGGGTCAGAGTTTCTACCCTGCCTCTTTTTCACATTTTTATAAGCATTTACGATAATCGGGTATAACTTCATTCATACGCGACGGTCTCGCAACGTGCGCGCATGTTAAGTCATGTGACTTGAAAACAACACTTTTGATTGAAGATTTGGAAAAGAAACTACTATGAACCAAACACCCCACCAACTTCCCTCACTATCTTTCACTTTGCTGGGAGAAACATCTGAAGAGCTATCGTGCTCAAAACCATTTTTACAATGGCAGAACAGCAACAACACCAGTCTTCAGATAGTGATGAGGAGCACTATCTTCCTGAACAACCTAAGGAGAAAAAGACCAAAGTGTCTTTCATTTGGAAAAAAATTTCATTTCCAGAAGGGCAAAAAAGTGAATGCCCCAAAGGTGACATGCAACATTTGTGGCTCCATTCTGTCCAGAGGTGATCCCACCAAGCACTACTCTTTTAGCATCCATACAATGATGCGGCATCTAAAGAACGTTCATCCCAACAATTATGCTCGGGCTTCAACTCCGCATTTGAGTCAATCCTGCAGCTGCTGTCCCCAGTACGTCTACATCGGCAGCATCTCCATCAAGAACTCTTGACATACGTCCAGATTTTGCAAACATCCACATAAGATGCTACTTCTGTAATGAGATCTTGTGCTATGGAGAGCAGAGTGTAGACTTGGTTGAGGCAAAGATTAGGCAGCACACGTGCCCCCGCACTTAATTTTTTTTCTTTTATTATTTTTGTTCCGTTTTTCGTTACCTGTTGGTTTTTTTTTTTACAAAAAACTCAAATATATAATTGTTCAAAAAACAATTTTTTTTAAAACCAAGACAAAAAACCGTTCATGTAAGAACTAAATTTCACTTCTCAAAGAGCTATATCTCTTATATACTGTGTCATACTTTTTTGAATGAATGTGTAGTGTACAAATGAATGACTGAAATGACTGAGTGAAGGGGAGGAAGGGACTGAGGGAATGAGTGAGGAAAAGGTAGTATGGTGAGTGAGGAAAGGGGCGTCAGAGTGACAAACAAGGGGACTAAGGGTAGGGAAGTGAGGTAAGGGGAGTGAAAGAGTAAGGGAAGGGCAGTAAGGAAAGTGAGGGAGGGGGAGAGAAGGGGAGCAGGGGACGGAGACATGGAAGGGAAGTAAGATGGAGAGGGAGAAGTAGACGGGTAAAGGGAGTGAAGGTAAGAGAAGGGGTGACTGTGGGAAGGGGTATGAGGATGAGAAAAGGGGGGGGGAATAAGGGAAAGTGAGATGGGAGTGAGGGAGAGAAGTGGAGTGAGGGGATGGAGGGAGTTGGAAAAGGGGAGTGAGAGAAGGCGAGTAAGTAATGGAGGGAGAGAGAGAGGGGGAGCAAGGAAAAGGGAACGGGAAAGTGAAAGGGTTAGAAATACAGACAGGAGGAAGTGGAGTGGGAGAAGGGCAGTGACGCTGAGTGAAGAGCAGTGAGTTAGGGAAGGGGTATGAGAGGGAAGGGGAATGAGGAAGGAAGAAAATTAAGAGGGTGAGTGAGGGAGAGAGGAGGAGTGATAGAAAGAGGAAAGAAGATTAAGGGTAAAGGAGGGAGAGCAAGGAACTGAGGAGTGAAGCAGAGTGAGTGAGACGGAGGGAGACTGGGAGAGAAACATGGATAAAAAAAGTGAGTGAGGGAGTGAACAAAGGGGAGTAAGTTAGATGGTGTGAGGGAGTGAGGAAAGAGGTAAAGGAAGGAGTGAGAAGGAGAGCGAGGGAGAGGGAAAGGGAGCGGGAAAGTGAAGGGGTGAGAAATACAGATAGGGAAGTGCAGAGGGGGAAAGGGAGTGACGGTGAGTGAAGGGCAGTGACAGTTAGGGAAGGAGTATGAGGGTGAGGGAAGATGAATGAGGAAGGAAGAAAATTAAGAGGGAAAGTGAGTGAGGAAGAGAGGAGGAGTGATAGAGGAAAGGAGTTTAAGGGTAAGGGAGAGAGCGATGGAGCAAGAAACTGAGAAGGAGTGAGGCAGTTAGAGTGAGTGAGACAGAGGGAGAGAAAAATGGATGAAAAAAGTGAGGAATAAACTAAGGGGAGTGAGGGAAGGGGAGTGAGGGAAGGGGAGAGGGAAGGGGAGTGAGGGAAAGTACTGCGGGCGAGTGAGGCAGTAACAGTGAGAAGGGGTATGAGGGCGATGAAAGGGGAATGAGAGAAGGAAGGAGTTTAAGAGAGGAAAGGGGACTGAGGGATAAAGTAGGAGTGAAGGAAACTGAGACCGGAAGGGAGAGACTGAGGGAGTGAGGAGGTTAGACTGAGTGAAACAGAGGGAGAGAGAAATGGGGTAAAGGGGAGTGGAGGACTAAAGGAATGTGAGTTAGCAAAAGTGAATGAGACCAGGGGAGTAAGGGAAGAGGACTGACTGATGGAGTGAGGGGGAGTGAGGGAATGGGAGCAGGTGAAAGGGAATGGGAGTGATGCACAGAGGAGAATATGAAGTAGGAGAAGAGAGATTGAGTGAAGGGCAGTGAATGAGGGAAAAAGAAGCATATTAAGAGAGGAAAAATTAGTGAGGAATTTATGGAAAGAAAAGGAAGATTGGTGGTGAGAGGGAGGCAGTGAGAGGGGGACTGGGGGTGAGGCAGTTATAGTGACAGAGGAAGAGACTTAGAGATGGATGAAGGAAAGGGGAGTGAGTGAGGGAGGGAATAAAGGAAGGTGAGTAAGCAAAAGGAATTGAGGGAATAAGAGGGGAAGTGACTGGAAGTGAGTGAGGGGTGGTGTGAAGGAAAGAGGGGGCAGAGAAAAGTGAGGGATAGAGCAAGAGAAAGGTGATAGAGGAAGAAAGAAAAGAAAAGAGAAGCGAGGGTCACAGAGGAAAGAGGGAGCAGGAGAAGGTAAGTGAGGGAAGGGTGCCGATGGTGAGAGGAGTGTAAAGGTGAATTAAGGGGAGTAAAAAGTGAGGGAAGGGGAGTAAGATGAGCAAAGGAAGTGGAGTAAGACAGAGTGAAGAAAGTGAAAAAGGGAAAGAAGTAAGTGAGTATTTATTTTTTTGTATGTCATACTCCCCTTATAAGTAATGCATTTAATAAAATATTTTTTATAATATCTGTGGAAGAGAAGAACAAATGGAGTTATAATATATATTCCACAATACAAACTAATTTGTACAATATGTTATGTATTTTACTGTTCTCAGAATATATTGAATTTCACTGAATAGTGAGTTCAATAGTACTCCTCATATAACAGTGGGCAAAAAAAGGCAATCCATAAGATTGTCTTTAAAAAACCCAATCAACATTTTCATTAATGTAAAAATTAGAAAAAATATCGTATGTTTTTTTTTCGTACAGCAATTTGTTACGTAAGTATGGGATATCTCCAACAATCACAAAGTAACAAAACATTACTTCTTTTTTATACACTCTAAATAGTTATGTACAAACATATGCTAACAAAATTTACCCGAAATAGTCATTTTTTGTTTCAAATACCATTCCTCATGGCCAAATAGTATGTGAAATCCTTAGTTTGGAAGATACTTAATAGTACTCTTAAGCATCCGTTTCCCAACCTTCTGAATCAAAAGCACCAACATCTTTTGTACCATCTAACAATGGTTATACCTCCACCCAAAGCTATTTATCATGTACATAGAACCTTAAACAACTAGCATTCTATTAGAATCTCAACATCTGATATGCCGATGACACTCTGCTCATCCTTTATCTTAGCAAGGAGCTGAATACCATTAAAAGAAACCTCTACAAGAAAATAAAAAATGTCACCAACCTCTCCAACAACTACAAAAAATGTAAAACACCTCTGCCTCGCTGATGATCAACATCTCCTGTAGATAGCCACATCACCCACTATCTGATACACTTACACTACCTCTACAAGAATTTTTTTGAACCTTATCACCCTCACTCACAAAGTACTTTTCAACACCAGACTACCCTTTTCTAACAGCAGTAATTTTCCCAGGCCAATTATTTTCCCTAAAATTTGGGTTGTAAAAACACTAGGTAAGAATTTGGTAAGTCATAAGGCAAATGTTTAAAAATCAATTGAGTATCATTACAATGAGTCCAGCCTTTTGTACATTTTAAATACGCTGTGTAATGTCCTGATCTTTTAGAAGGACCATCGTGGAAAATAATTGCTACAGTTACAAAAGTTCTTCCTGATATTGATAGTTGAGAAGCCACACATTTTTTATTAAAGTTGTCAGTTTTCTTCCATCAGGTCTGCATCGTTGAAGCATTAGAATTACATACTGTCCATATCTGTCAGGAAACACACTTTGGCTTCTGTCCTTAAACAGAAAAGGTTTCCCAGAAAGCGAGTTCGGATCAAGCCCAGTCGAGTAAATGTCTGGGTGTATTTTAAATAGGCACATTTCCTTCCCCCAAGATGGCGGCCGCATGTGCTGTCAGTTTGAGGCGGCACCACAGTCTAGTGTACATAGTGAGTGTGCGAGATTCTATCTGCGCACTTCAACGAGCTAAGTTTCAGAGCAGCAGCTTTGCACCGTCGCTCCGTGTCGAACTCTTGACAGGAGTTAGCGTTGATGCTAGTTTAAAGTAATCTCTTTAAGAATCTCCAGGTCATCTCTCCACGTCTACGTTCATGACGGGAGACTTCGACAAGACCTTTCAGCGGGGGTTGATAATCCCTCCCGTAATTCTTCAGAATCCAGTCGGAGGATTCTTCGCAGCAGTCAAGTTCATTCATAGAGCATTCCAGAGGTGAAGCAGCGTAGGTCAAATATTCCAGTTCACAGAACGTCCAGCGGAACTTTGGAAGATACAGTAAGGCAATTGCTGCTATAGCGTTTGAACAGTGTCTCTAACTGCCAGTAACCCTAAACCCTCCGGTTGCGTTTTTTCTGTTTTCCTTCCTCCCGCTTTCTCCGTTTTTCTTCCTCCCGCTTTCTCCTTACCCTGTCCCTTTTTGCGCACTATTGGGAGGAACCTTCATTGCAAGAGACAATACAACTTCAGAAGAAGAGTTCTTTCAACCTTACGAGTAACCCACAAGGCAAGATAGGAAGAGCCTCAGGTATTAGCAGGTTGGGGAGGACAATTAGCTACTGAATAAGAAGTAATAGGAACTCTGTCTTACCTGTTGATTTCTTTCCCTCGGAGAGAAACTTCCTATCAATCATAAACCGAAGAGAGGCGAGAACTCCCAAGTCAGCTGGTAGGACAAGCTCTAACTTGAGTATAGAGATTAAACGATAGCGGAGGTTGTTGTGGATGTTTATGCTCTCTCCTTTCATGTATTAGGCACCCTCACCACAAAACCAGGAGATACCCTAACGAAGAATCCTGAAAGAGCAGCAAGGGTGGTAGCAGTAGAGTGTCTCTTCTCTCTCTCTCATTCCACTTCCCCTTTTACCTCTCATTGGTGGAGTTGCTTGTTGAGAAGCAACGGCACCAGTGGATGGGAGATTGGGACCAGCGTCTCTTCTGCTCCTGCAAACTTTTTGGGAACCTGACAGATTGAAGTGCCCAAGAATTAACTTTGCCTGAGCAGAATGACGGAAGAAATGAATCTTAAAGCTTTGGGTGAAATTCTTGCAGGAATACAGCAGGATATAGGCGCAGTTAGGGAAGAAAATAAAAGTTTAAAACAAGAGCTATCGGCATCTCGTCAAGAGACTCAAATGTCCCAGAAGGTTGAGGGGTTAGCATTAGGAAATCCTGTGGCGGGGGCTTCCACCTCTAGTAAAAGTAGTTAGAGTACAGATCCAAAGGCGGTGGCGCAGGTTATTCACTCGGTGTCCCCTTTGATCCCATTAGCAGCACCAGAAAGATTTCAAGGTGACCCTCAAAGCTTAATTATTCTTGACACAATGTTCTTTACATTTCATGTGTCGTTCTAACCTGTTTCCTGATGCCCAGTCGAGTGTTGCCTTTGTTTTGTCTTATTTAGGAGGGGATGCGGCCAATTGGGCAATGCCCTTAGTCACCAAAGATGACCCCTTACTTTATGATTTTGATTTATTCAAGAGCGAGTTTCTCCGCATTTTTGACAGGAGGCGCATTTTTGACAGGAGGCGGATATCCCAGGCTACTGATAACGAACTCCTAGAGCTTCGCCAAGGATCCAAAGACTTAATTACTTATTTGACGCAATTTAACAAGTTGATCTTTGAGACTAATTGGCCAGAAGGGAAAAGAGCTGTTTTTTTCTATCGAGGATTACGTGATGACATTAAAGATGTCCTGGCACAAATACCCAATCGTCCCTCTGAACTTTCAGCTTTAGTGAATTTAGTGTTGGAATTGGATTTCCGTAATTCAGAACGCAGGGGAGAAAAGAAGAAGGACTGGAAGGTGAACTTTCCCCGTTTTGATAGGATCAGAGTTGACCGTGGTAAGGCAACCGGAGTGAACAATGACGTTGAACCCATGCAAATAGGAGCAGTCCGTGGGCCGTTGAGTAAGGAAGAAAAGGAACAATGGCTTTTAAAGAAATTATGTTTATACTGTGGGGCCTCCAGCCATTTTGTAAAGGAATGCCCAAAACGTCCAAAGTCTCCGATGAAGCGAAACTATTTGAACCATCAGTAGGCGGAGTCGCTCTGGTGGTGGAAGAAGATAAGACGGCTCCCGAATCTCATGTGATTATGAATACCCTCCAGTCCATGACGCCACATGCCTTACTTCACTTGACCTTGAAATTCAGAGAACATACAATTTGTGGTGTTGCAGTTATGTTGGATTCTGGGGCGACTGGAAATTTTTGTGACATCAAGTATGTGAAGCGAATGGGAATTCAGGCTATATGAAAGGAGAAAAGCGAATCTGTGCGAGCAGTGGATGGAACTAATTTGTCTTCTGGGCCAATCACAGGTCATACAGAGTGTTTAGAACTAATGCAAACTGATGGTCATCAAGAGGTTCTACAGTTTAATTTTATTGACGCCCCACAATTTCAGCTCATTTTAGGATTACCGTGGCTGTCCATCCATAACCCCACAATTGATTGGGAAAATCGTACAGTGAAGATGCAGTCCACCTTTTGTAAAGAACATTGCTATCAGTCGGAAGAGGGATCGATTGAAACCTCTCAAGCCTTGTTACTATCCTCCGGAGGTCAGTCGATTGGAGTTATCGACTCCTTTGAAATACCTACAGAATATCAAACACTGAAGCCGAACAAGCGTTCATCAGTCTTAAGAAAAGATTTATTTCAGCTCCAATCTTGTTGCACGCCGATCCCTCAGAACCATTCTATGTAGAGGCTGATGCATCTGATGTCAGACTGGACAGCTCCATCCAGTAGCCTATTGCTCTCGGAAGTTAAATGCAGCTGAACTGAACTACACAATTGCAGAAAAGGAGCTTCTGGCAGTAAAGGATGCTTTTGAAGACTGGAGACATTACTTATTAGGTGTGAAACATACGGTCAGTGTTCTCCGACCATAAGAATCTTCAATTCTTGAAAACTGCCAAGACTTTGAACCCCAGACAACTGCGTTGGTCACTTTACTTCGCAGATTTTGATTTCCTGATTACCTACCGCCCTGGCAACAAGAATGGGAAAGCAGATGCTCTATCGTGTTTGCATACTGAGGAATCCGAACACTCCGTGGAGCCCCAACCAATCATTCCAGACTCAAAGATTATTTGCACCATTGCTATAGACTATTTCCAAGAGGGAGTTCGGAAGAGTTTGTCAACAGAAGAAATTCAGGATTGGGTGGCCGGAGGAGCTGATAGACAAATTCGTCAACAGCTGCCTTATTATAAGGAGGCATTATATCTTCCTACGACCACGTTGCAACAGAAAGCTCTTCAAAGTTGTCATGATCATCCATTAGCTGGTCATAAGGGCATTACCAAGACAATGGATCTAGTACAGCAGTATTTTTGGTGGCCTGGTTTATCCTCATGTCAAATATTATGTTCAGTCCTGTGAGTTGTGTGCGGAGCAAACCTAATAGACAAGCCCCTCAGGGATTATTGCAACCACTCCCTACCCCGAATCATCCTTGGCATACCATTTCCATGGATTTAATAGTTGATTTGACTGTTAGTAAAAGATTCAATACCATATTGGTAGTTGTAGACACCTTTACTAAGATGAGTCATTTTATTCCACTCATTGGCTCCCCCACAGCTCCAGAGTCAGCAAGAGTATTTAGTGAAAACATTGTGAAGATTCATGGCATCCCCAAGGTGGTGGTTTCGGATAGGGAATCACAATTCATTTCTCATTTTTGGAAGGCGTTCTTGAAAGGGTTGGGGGTGGAAAGTAGATTGTCTACCAGTTATCATCCTGAATCACATGGCCAGACAAAGGATAAATCGGGAGTTGGAGCAATACCTTTGTTTGTTCCAAATTGATAGCGGTGGTAACTGGTCAGACTTGTTGTGGATGGCGGAGTTTGCATGCAACAATGCGAAGTGTACCCACAGGCTGCTCCCCATTCTATTTGAACTATGGGCGACATCCTAATCCTTTTCTAATTCAGGAAGATTTAGAGGTACCTATGGTGGGGAACTTAATGACTGAGTTGGCTTCTCTCCATAAATCTGCAGAGAATAATCTGATGAAGGCCAAACAGTCTTACAAGAAATGTGCAGATAGACACCGCAAACCTGCACCACAAATCGGGTGGGAGATCAAGTCTGGTTATCCACTAAGAATTTGCGTTTAAAAGGGAACAGGAAATTTCAACCTCTATGTGGGACCTTACACAATCGAGAAGGTTTTGGGACCAGTTACACTGAAAATAAAGCTTCCAGCTAAGGCGGGAATTCACCCTGTTTTCCATGTTTCTTTGTTAAAAAAGACATCCCCACAGATGAGAATAGCCAGACCTCCTGAACCCCTAGACATTCTGAGTTATCCTGAGTATGAAGTTAAAGAGATATTAGACTCCAAACTTCGTAGAGGAACACTTTACTACTTGGTAGATTGGAAGGGCTATGGTCCTGAGGAAAGGTATTGGGAACCAGTGAACAATCTCCATGCACCACAGTTGATGAAAAGATTTCATGCACAACACCCATCCAAACCAGGACCGATAAATCGGTCGTTGAGAGGGGGTACTGTCAGGAAACACACTTTGGCTTCTGTCCTTCAACAGAAAAGGTTCCCCAGAAAGCGAGTTCGGATCAAGCCCAGTCGAGTAAATGTTTGGGTGTATTGTAAATAGGCACATTTCCTTCCCCCAAGATGGCCGCCACATGTGCTGTCAGTTTGAGGCGGCCGCACAGTCTAGTGTACATAGTGAGTGCACGAGATTCTATCTGCGCACTTCAACGAGCTAAGTTTCAGAGCAGCAGCTTGGCACTGTCGCTCCGTGTCGAACTCTTGACAGGAGTTAGCGTTGGTGCTAGTTTAAAGTAATCTCTTCAAAGAATCTCCAGGTCGTCTCTCCGCGTTTATGTTCATGACGGGAGACTTCGACAAGACCTTTCAGCGGGGGTTGATGATCCCTCCCGTAATTCTTCAGAATCCAATCAGAGGATTCTTCGCAGCAGTCAAGTTCATTCATAGGGAATTCCAGAGGTGAAGCAGCATAGGTCAAATATTCCAGTTCACAGAACGTCCAGCGGAACTTTGGAAGATACAGTAAGACAATTGCTGCTATAGCGTTTGAACAGTGTCTCTAACTGCCAGTAACCCTAAACCCTCCGGTTGCGCTTTTCCTGTTTTCCTTCCTCCCTCTTTCTCCTTGCCCTGTCCCTTTTTGCGCGCTATTGGGAGGAATATTCATTTGCAAGAGACAATACAACTTCAGAAGAAGAGTTCTTTCAACCTTACAAGTAACCCACAAGGCAAGATAGGAAGAGCCTCAGGTATTAGCAGGTTGGGGAGGACAATTAGCGACTGAATAAGAAGTAATAGGAACTATGTCTTACCCGTTGATTTCTTTCCCTCAGAGAGAAATTTCCTATTGAAATCCTAAACAGAAGAGAGGCGAGAACTCCCAAGTCAGCTGGTAGGACAAGCTCTAACTTGAGTATAGAGATTAAACGATAGCGGAGGTTGTTGTGGATGTTTATGCTCTCTCCTTTCATGTATTAGGCACCCTCACCTCCAAACCAGGAGATACCCTACCGAAGAATCCTGAAAGAGTGGCAAGGGTGGTAGCAGTAGTCCGAGTGTCTCTTCTCTCTCTCATTCCACTTCCCCTTTTCCCTCTCATTGGTGTAGTTGCTTGTTGAGAAGCGACGGCACCAGTGGATGGGAGATTGGGACCAGCGTCTCTTCTGCTCCTCCGAAGTTTCTGGGACCTGGCAATATCTTTGTATAAATAATGTTGATAACATTTGTGAGTTACATTGGGTACAGACAATGTTTTGATTTGCTTCTCTAACTAGATTATTAAAAGACACTGATTTGCAGTCTGGTAAAGTCAAATATATAAATCTTTCAGTGTCTATTTCAGTACTACTTGAAAACGATCAATTGTCAGTCATATTGCCATTTATAAGAAAGGCCAAAAAGATTTTCAATATCTATATCTTCATCTTGCAATACAACAAGCATATACATTAGAAATTCCTGACCAATTTGCTGAATATTCTGTGAAAATTGATTTAAACCAGAACATATGTCTAAAACATTTGGAATATCAAACACTTTCTATTTTAGTTTTATCACTACTACATTTCTCAAACACAGAATTCAACAAACAACAATCTTTTGTCCCGATTTTCAACAATTTGTTGTAGAAAAGTTTCAAGAAAAAAAACATTAACCACTACATTCGCATAGCAGTTGACACCATAACTGTTTTCAAACTGAAAACCAACCACCTCTTCAATAAAATCCTTTTTCTTTTTGCTTACTATCACTGGTTCATCAATTTTTTTTCTTTTCTCTGCAACCTCGCTACAATTTTTCTCATCTACTTTTTTGGCTTACCACACGCTTTTCAAGTACTGGATATTTAGGTAAATTGGGAGCATTTTTTTTTCTTAACCTATTATACTCTTTTATACAATTTACATTTGCACTAATCTTTTTGTCATCAAAATCAATCGGGTAGAATCCATATAAAGTTCTGACTCGAGATAAAGCAACATATGCCATACCCTCTTTAAACACAGTACTTCCAATATTCACCAAAGCATAATCTACACTTAAACCTTGAGATTTATGAATAGTCACCGCATATGCCAAACAAACAGGAAACTGTTTTCGGAGGACATATAAATCTTTTACAAGCAATAATCGAGCTGAACAACGACTCAATTGTTGTACTTCAATTTCATCAAATTTGATTTTCAAAAATTCAATGTCCTGTCTATTTGGGTAATTCACAAAATCAACATTACCCATTGCTCCATTTACTAAACCTCTTTCCACATGTAAATGACGTCGTAAAATTATCCGACAATTTATACATGCATATAGATTCTTTTCTAAACCAGCAGTTTTAGATCTTGATTTCTCTAAAGAATCAAATTTTGACTTCAACTTTTCTGACAAAATAATAGTAGCTCCTTCATGCTCTATTCAATCAATAGCTTCCAGTTTTATAATTTCTTGATTTTCTAACTTTAACATTTTTTCATTGAATATTGAACATTCTTGCAGAGTTGGAATCAAGCATATCTTTTTTTTATTTATTGATTTTTTTGGCAGTGGAACATTGCATGGTAGGGGATACAGACAATACATATGGAAATTACAGTACATTAATTCATTAAACGGAAAAGGGATTAACAGAAAATTAATACGGGAACAACCTGATTTAAATCCAATTTGCAATTGGTGACCCATCATTTTTGGCCATAAATCTCTTTTCCGGCCCTTAAGTTTATACACCGCATTTTCTAGCAGATAAATACTAAGCAGTTTAAATTGCCAATGGTGAAACATCGGTGGATCGGCGTCTAGCCACCTCTAAGTTATACAAAATCAATATGCAGACATAGCCAAAAATAGAAAACCTTCTTCTTCAGAAGTCTTATTCCCAATCTGATCGGTTTGAATTCCGAAAATGACTAATTCAGGTGATAAAAAGACAGTTGATTCCAGAACCAGATTTAGAAAATCTTGTACTTTTGATACAAATTGAGTTAATTTCGGACAGTAAAAAAACATGAATAGAGTCTGCAGCAAAAAGGCCACAACGACTGCAATTGGTACCCTTCTGAGCATTCCATTTCGACAATTTTAACGGTGTATAATATAGATCAAAGATAGACATGAAATACTAACTTTTTAATGATCCGTTAAATATGACCTTGCTGCCCACCTCTAGAGACCTAGCAATATCCACATTCTCTATACCCAGACTTCTTTGCCATTTGTCTGCATAAACATCTAGATTGTCTTGAATTCTGCTTAGCATCATTTGATATATTATACCGATTCGGTCTTTTTTCCTGCAACTTTCGATCAAGTCTATTTTATTCATAGATTCAGTACTTAATAAATTCTTAGACTCTAAAAAACTACGAATTTGTAAAAATTTAAAGAAGTCCCCTCTATTAAGACCATATTTATTCTGCAACTCGGCAAATGATGCAAATCGCTTATCTTGATCGACCCTAGAAAACAAATCTTAAGGTCATTCCATCTATGCATAACAATCGCTGAAAATCCCAGGCAGTAAAGAATTCTTCAGAAGGGGCGTATAATAACTCCAATTAGACAGAAAATGAAATCTCTTATTAATTTGTTTCCATATCTGTAGCGCCGAGACCATAATTTTAAACTTTGTTTTTTTGTAGTAACTTGGTTCTAAAATCCTAAAAAAACATTGTCGGGCTTCAGCTCCATGCAACATTTCATAAATTGATGGCTGCATCGCTTCGTCTAGATTCAGATCTTGAAACAATAAAATTCCCATTAGTCTCAGTCTGGCTGCCCAATAGTATAATCGAAAACTCGGAATCCCCAAACCTCCCCTTAGTCTTGGTAAAATACACCACTTCAAAGATGGTCTAGTTCTCCGGTAGCCCCGTAGAAATCTTGAAATAATTCGGTCTAATTTACTAAAAAAAAAACGAAGAAAACAAGAGGAATGGTACGAAATAAAGAAATTTAGGGAAAATAATCATTTTAATTACATTGGTACGGCCGCAAAGAGATGGATGCAGATTATTCAATCTCTCAAGTGTCCTACTAGTGGAGAGTAATAAAGGATCAGAATTAAGGCCGACAATTTCCTTGACTTTGGCAGTAATTGTAACACCAAGATATGAGGTGGTAGATTCAAATACACCCCCTTCTGGTCTTCCTTCGGACGAGTGGATAACCTGAGTCTTTGAAACGTTCAGCTTATAGCCTGATAACTCGCCGAATTCCTGGGCAAGTTCTACAATCTTGGGTAAAGATAAGGCTACATCAGAGGTGACAATCGCGACATCATCAGCGTATGCAAGAATTTTATGTTCTATCTGATGCAGTATGACCAGAGGAATTACATCTTCATTTATAAGTCTATTCAAGTATGGTTCGATATATAATGCAAACAGAAGGGGGGAGCAGGGACAACCCTGCCTTGTCTCCCTGGTGATCAGGAAAGGACTGGACATTTCGTTTCCCACACGAATTACAGCCTTAGGATTGAGATATAGCACCTGAATGGCTGTGGTATATTCTGCAGGGAACCCCTTCCATGCCAAGACAGACCACAAGAACCCCCAGTCGACCCTGTCAAGCTTTTTTGGCGTCCAACAGGACGACGCCGACCTGGGATCTCGTCGCCTGCGCCCAATCCAGCAAGGTAATAATGAGTCTGATGTGATCAGTAGTATCCCCATTCTTAATAAAGCCATGCTGAATCTTTGAGACCAAGACAGGCATATCATTTAGTCTATTGGCTAGTATTTTGGAGAAAATGTTACTATCTGATGTGATGAGAGATATTGGTCGGTATGACCCTGATTCATTAGCATCTTTCCCTTTCTTTTTAAATATCACGGTAGTAGCCAAAGACCATGAAGCAGGTGGATGTCCTAGAAAAGCTTGGTGGAATATCTTGAGTAATTCAGGTTTAAGCATATTTCTAAAGCTGCGATAAAATTCTAACGGGATTTGATCTGTCCCCATCGCTTTCCCGGAGGCTACGCTAAGAATTGCTAATTCGATCTCTTCCCAAGTTATAGACGCTGCTATAGTAGCAATAACTTCCTCCATCAAAGACATATTATCGATATTTCTCAGATAATCCATTGGTTCCTTAGCTTCATGGGTTTCGTTACTTGACTTATTATATAATAGCTTATAGAAGTCGCTGAATGCCTTCAATATCCCCGCTTTAGAATCTTGAATTACTCCTTCCACATCAATAATTTTAGTTATTTAATTTGAAGTGGCCTTTTGCCTTAACCTTTGAGCTAGAATTCTCCCCGTTTACTCGCTTAGTTCATAACACTCCATTTTATGTTTGTATTTAACAGCGACCTGATCCGCTAAATGGGAGTATAAAGCGGCTCTTTCAATAGTTAAGAATCTTTGAGCCTCTTCGGCATATTGACCATTTTTGATACTAGCAGCTAGATTTAATTCAAAAATCCTTACTCTTTCGAGTTTGTTCTTAAAGTCTACCTGTGTCTTCCTACGCTGAAAGTTATTATAACTAATAGTTTCCCCCCTGACAATAGATTTAGAAGCATCCCACACGACTTGGATTGGAGCTGTATTGTTACGCTCAAAGAAATCTTTAATAATTTCAGCCATATGACTAAGATCATTTTCATCAAACAGAAGACTCCTTTTGAATGACCATTGACTGTAAATGTTACAGCGCTTAGAGGGTAACAATAATTCCAGTATGACAGGATTATGACAGCTGAGGTAATACCTCGGTATCTGCATTTTCCAGGAGCGATAAAGAGATAAAAAAATAATCTAAACGAACAAACTTATTATGAGGGATCGAAAGAAGTGTAAGATCAGTGGGTTGTAGTTTGTTCCAAACATCATACAATCCATTTGCTAATACCAATTCCCTTAAAGCTCTATAAGTCCTACTCTTGCGGCCTCTATAATTCCTAGTGGTCCTGATGTTACAGTTAGATTCAACATGAATATTTAGATCCCCACAGAAAATTATAGGCTGACACCAGGACACCAATTCTAGATTAACCGTATTAAAAACCTCATTGTCATCCAGATTAGGACCATATAGACAGCAAGCAGTACATTTATTACCATCAACAACTACTTCTGCCAGCCCCCATCTTCCCCATTTATCCGCTAGTGACCCAAGACATTTCCCAATCCCTTGTTTCATAGAGATTGCAATTCCTCTTTTAACACCAATTTGCTGAGGTTACTAAAACCTCAAGACCCAAGTTCCTCAATGTATTCCTTTTGTCCCATGAGATGTGGGTTTCTTGTATACACAAAATATCCACACGTAATAGCTGAATAAATCTACGTAGGACCCCTATTTTTTTGCATCATTAAGGCCATTGACATTAAATGTGCATAGCTTGATCTTTCTATCCATTTTGGCAAGCATTCAAATCTAAACTTATCAAATTGTTCCTTCTGTCTTCTTAAAGTCGTACAAAAAAACCAAAGAAGCCAGGAAAAAAGAACCAATCTTGCTGTGTACCCCTA
Source organism: Lissotriton vulgaris (assembly GCF_964263255.1). NCBI lineage: Eukaryota > Metazoa > Chordata > Amphibia > Caudata > Salamandridae > Lissotriton > Lissotriton vulgaris. The sequence goes on along the minus strand of NC_141695.1, from coordinate 1,330,968,794 downwards.
GCAACTACCACTGCCTTACACCCCCACCACCACACCGGCCCTACCCACCCTCCACCCAGCAGGAACCCCCCCACCCTCCCCAACATACGAGGCTCAGGAACATCCAGTTCCTGATAAGTATGGAGTGCCGTGTCCCATGTCCCCCCACCCTCGAAAGCCCTAGGAGGAAAACCATGTCAAGAAAAAGTAACATCTGGTCAAAACAAATCAGCTCAATGCTTTTGACACTTATTCTTTACAGCCAGTTCATAAAGAATCGAAGTATTCCTTCGCTTTGATTTCTGATAGGAAAAATTTGGTCTGCCCTTTAATCAAAATTTTCAGTTTAGCTGGGTTTAGCAGGAATACAGTGGCCCCCTTCTGAAAATCTGGAATAAGCTGGCACAGATGCCAGCGCTGGGTCACTGTAGCCTGGCAAAAATCTGGTCTAACAAAAAACTAACAATTCTTAGCTTCCGCTTTTCTGTCAGGTCTAGCTAACGAATACATTTCTTCCCTAGCGAGAAAATTATTGAAGCAGACCAGAATTGCCCTAGGATACTCTTCCGGCCCCTGACGTTGTTTTCTTATAGTAAACGGAAATCTATGTGCTCTTTGCACTTCTTTAGACCAGTCCCAGGATGTCAGGTCAGGGAAAGCTTCATTTAGTAACTCAATTATAAACCTTCCTTTTTTTCGGGTATACCAAGAAAACGTAAATTGTTTCTACGATCCTGGTTCTCCAGACCTGACAGTTTATGCGTTAGATCATCCTTATGGGCTTTGATATTCTCAAGTTCTTGTTTCTGTGCTATAGTCTCGTCTTTCAAAGCAGAAATTCTTCCCTCAGTTTCTGTCACTCTGTCAGCCGTTTCGGCACAAAGTTGTATGGCTCGTCGGACTGCATTCTTAACTTTGGAGCAGGTTACCTGAGTGCGCTGATTCTCTGCTTTGCTTTCAGCGCGGTGTTTCATCATGGTATTGTATATAGTAGAGTAATCTCATTAGTGTTTAGAGTGTTATTCCTGCTGGGCTATGACCTCTAAGCCGTTAGTTATCCTATCTCCTTCCTGAGGTTTAGCCATAGGTGATCCCTCTTTCGGCAGATCCTCAATATGGGATTCGAAATCCTCAGAGGCAGCGCGCTGAGAGCACTTTTTTCTAAGTCTCCTCACCGTGGAGGCGCTTACATTCGGTGAGTTTGGATTGGAATTGGGCTCCGCTTCCACTTCAATAGAGCTGCTTTCATTACTGTACTCTGCCCAGTCCTTACTAATATTCGTGCTTTCGTCAGAAGAGGGGTCAGATAAAGAGTAAAAAATTTTCCACCGCTTCTAGAGATCCTGGATACTCCGGTTCTGAAGTGGTACCAGTAGTGCCAGACGCTAGCGGCATACTTAATTCTTGAATTACTCCATCCGGATCGATACTTCTCAAAATATCCCCCTCTGGTCCCCCTGGGACTCCGTCGTCAATAGTGCCTCTTCTCCTGCACTCTGAAGCCGGTATTGGCACTATTGGCAACGTCGGTGAACCAGTGTCAGTTACAACCCCTCTAGATTGAGCAGCTTCGTTTCTTTTTCTTGCTGATTGCTTCTCGAACAGCACTGGAAGCGTAAGGGTAAGGGGACCTTTCATTCGGAATACATGCCGGTATCGATGCAACAGATATTAAAGGTGTTTTCGCCTTCTGCACACCAGTAACACCACTAGCAACGCAGGCAGCATTATTCACAGCATTATCAGGAGGGTTCTCACCTTCGCCTGAGGGACTTCCTTCGCTGTTTTCGACGATATCGACACTTCCAGTACTTTCAATATTTTCACATGGGGCTTCCCTTTCTTTGTTTTTACGGGTAGTAGTCTGAATTGGGTTTTTGGGTGGCATTGTCTTTTTGCGGGACCCCCCGCGACCACGAACCACACTGCTCTGGATCCAAAGCTGAAACACGTGGAAACGCCAGAGCGGGGTGCGCCGCCGAACACGAAACAGATCAATCAGCATTCTGATAGAATGCACCGGGAAGCGGCGCCCAGTCTCTCGGATGACCGGGATTCACTCCTTTCAGTCTTTTTAATACCCTTAGATCGGGTGTAGATACGACGGCATCACCTCCCGTCCGATACCGTAACTGGTTGTTGCTCCAGCTAGCTCGGACTCACGCCCTGCCCAGTCAGCCACAGCTCAGCTGACGTGAATGAGAGCAGCCTGAAACTGCCACGGGAGACTGCCGGACACCACCGGAGTTACTGTAGCAAACACACAGCTTCAGGTGAGCAGGGAGCAGGAGCAGCGGTGTATTCGCCACAATACCAGAAACTGCAACCGTTGTAAAAATTGGAAACAAGGCATCAGAGCGGTTCCCCCTCCATAGGCGTTCGGAGCAAGGGGCTAAGCTGCTTACACAGCCTGTGTCACGGCTGCCATCTTGCCTCTAACACTTTCCCTCGGAATCAAGCATATCACTTTCTTTTCTGCAATTTTTCTATATATATTCTCTGGGAGGATATTTTCGTTTGGAAACAAATTTGTAAGTAATCGTGCCTATGAAGCTGCTTTGCCATGTTCACTCACTTTTCCAATTCTTATATCTTCAAGAATACTTCTATAATCAGCGTCCTTTGCCTGTTGCATATTTGTAATGAGTTCTGAATATTCGAAATATGACCAAATCTTATCATTTCCAATGCTTCCCAGGCACTTTCTGGTGTCTTAATGTGTTACGGTTTTAAATACTGGCTGTCCTTTCACAGGCGTTAGTTGTAGTAGATCTCCAAAAACTATGAAGTGTTTGCCTCCAAATAACACCCCATACTCTGTTTTAAGGATTTGTTGCATTCTTAAATGCACAAAGACAAGCATTGAATTTGATACCATGCTTACCTCATCAATAATGAGAAGTTTCATTTTTTTCAAGACTCTAGAAACTTCACAACCAGCTTCTCCAGATAGCTTGTGGTATTCTAATTTATTTTCATGCTCTACTGGCAGCATCAACAAATGATGTAAAGTAATCCCTTTAATGTTATGTGCTGCCAACCCAGTTGGAGCAGTAACAACACAAAACAGTGACTACTCAGTTCTTTTTTGTAGATAAGTTGCAATTCCTTTAATTGGAAAACTTTTTCCAGCTCCTGCTTCTCCACTCACGTACAGTCAGACAGGTTTAAATGACGTACATGAGCACTCTTTTTTTTCTCATGATATAAACCATGCTCAATCTGTTCTGTCACTTGATCGTATATTTGTTTTTGCTCAACATATAGTTGTTTTTCCAATTCTTCTAAGTTTATTACATCCTCTTGAGCTTGTTGCATTGCTCTTTCCACCTCATCCATGGCAGTTGCTGCTTCATTTTGCATAATTGGTTCTCCTAGTGGATCCTGACTCAATGAAACAGAACTTTGACTGTCTTGAGAACTGCCTCTAGCAATCTCTGCTGCAATTGTACCTTCTTGCTGTATTTCGTCCAACATTTTCAGATAATTAGTAAAAACAGGACATTCTATAGTATTTAGTTGCGTTGAATGAATCTTCATAACTGTCACTGTCAAAATCTCCAAGTAGTTCCAGTTCTGTACGCCATGGCATAAAGAGTTGCAAAAGAGCTAAATAGTAAAATTCCCTTTTGTCAGGAGTTTCGCAACTCAGTTTTCGGTGATTAATCAAATGTTCTTTTCTTTGTTTCACTAAACATCCTTCAGATCCAATCACAGCATATACTCCTTTATTGATATCTTCTGTAATATTCCTCTTAAAAGTATAGCTTTGCAGTACTTCATAGAGACAAACGTTCTCCAGATGATTACTTCTATTTGGATAGTATGTATCCAACATATTTGTCTTCAAAATATCTGTACTGTCTGGTTCTCTCTGCTAAATACTCAATTTCTTCTACAGATTTCAAAACTGGGTTTCGTGTTCTTGCAAGACCTAAATTCACCCAAATGATTGTTCTAGATTTGGAGTATAGACTTGCAGATGATAAGCGATCTGAACATTCATATGCTCTGATTTCTCGATGAGACAACATCTTCAAACTGTAGCTGTACAATTTCTTACTTAGGCTCTTTTCATGAGAACTTTCTTCCCACATTTCCTTTAGTTCCATCTTTTCAGATTTAGTAATGTAAGACGTTACATTTCGAGCCACAGCAATGGAGTTGTCTGCAACATATTGAATATCCATGTTAGCATTCCCCATGGACAAAATGACTGGGTTATAGTCATTTATGTATTTTGACTCTTCATTTCTTAAGTTGTAGGTATTTTTCAGTGATTTTCATGTGACAGTATGTCGCAAAGATGACATAAAATTGTTCACTCTTCCTTTTGGTAATACTGGACGTGGAAATGCAAATCGAAATTTTGTGTAGAACTTATACTTAGATTTGTACTTTCGACGACCGCATTTTCCACAATGATCGGTTTGAAATCGTAAGACTTGATGTCTTAAATTCTTTTGTTCTGTACTTTTTGGTACATCACATGTAGAATATTGTTCAATAAAACTCATCACTGTCATCTGAATCTGTTCCAAATTTGGGGGCATCTTTGATCAATAGCAGCATATGTATGTGAGGAGCACCTCTTGCTTGATACTCTCCAAGAGTAGAGGATTTTTTTGTTTGTGATAAGACATCATAGCTTCAAATCTATAATTGAAATACCTGCATACATTAACTGGATACAAAGAGCACAGTTCTCCAGGTGTCTTGTATTCTATATGTTCTATGTTTGCATTTGCCTCTCGAAGAAATTGAAGTAAATCTTCCCAAGCATACTCTGCACAGCTTAGAGTAAGGAACCATGTAGGAGTTCCTAAGTTTCTTAGCATACATTTCAATTCCCCATGACGACGGTACCAATACTCATTAGTACCATGCTGACTTGCCATGAGATTAATTAGCTGAGATTCCAAAACAGTATCTTTCTGTTGGACTTTATCCATAAAGTCCTTTGCCGAAACATTTTGCAAATGTACTCCACTTTTTAGTATATGGTTCACTGCATAAGAAAGTCCAGACAAGTCTCTCTCAAACAGAAGATGAAACAAATATGGAATACATTGGTGAAACATTGGATATTCTGCATATAATCTTGATGTCCGGTATTCAGATGCAGGAATTTGCACAGGTTGTTTATCATATAGTCCACCTTTGCCTGTTGGAAATAACTGAGGGAAACCACGAGCTTCCAAGCTTTCTTCCCATACACTAATGGGACTTCCTTTCTCTTCTTTCATTTGAAATAACTCAATAGTATTCCCCATCACTTCTTTAGAGTGAAGTGGATGCACACTAATGTTCATAAATTTCTTCAGTTCTGAACACATCCACTTTTTCAATTTGTCCAGTTGACAAATCACTGTCCTTCTACAGTTGTTTCCTCTTCTCCTACATATATATTTTTATAGTATGGATTATTTTTTTACCAAATACGTTGCCTTTTTCACTTTCCTAACATCCACTAATTCTTGCCAGATTTTCTTACTCTTCGTAGGAACGCCATTAACTAGAATAACTAGAGGTTCCTCTTCCACAATTTCTACACCAATTGTTTCAATATTTTTCTTAAAATCTAGAGGCAAATATACAACTCTTCCCTTTAATCCTCTCTGTAAATCTGAAGGAGGCAATTTCCCTGTTTTAGGCTCCATACGAACAATAGCCTGAAATGGATGCACACATTGAATAAGAATACTCAAGTATTTACATCCATCAGTTCAGAAGGAAGATTTACCAACTCAAGATTATTATGTACACCTCTAGCAGGCATTTTGTTTTCATTTAATTTATTAAAACAATATTTACAAATACTTTGATCTGAACCGAAATCAAAACAATTCTCTACCAACAAATAAGTTGCAAATTCCTTCCACTCATTATTATTCTCCTTTTCACTTTTTAAATCTAGATCAACTAACCGGGTCTGATTTTTATAATAAATTAGTCTACAACAAATACAACAAAAGTTTGGCTTTTCACCCGAAATGACCTTAAACCTTGTAATTTCTTGGTCAAAATTTTCTGTACTAAAATTCTGTACATATTCTTCCAGATTGCCTTCTATTAATGTATCTGTTTCTGCACTGTCTTCTTCAGGACCAAAGTAACTAACATCAATTTCTTCACAAATGTTGATCACATCTAATACAGATCCACGCAAAAGAGCACTGTTTAACTGTTTTAGCTTAAGTGCTGGACTTTTTGCATAATACAACCTTCTCACTAATTTCCTCACTTGAGTATGATGCACTGCTAACATCCTGAAATGGTGAAAAACACCAACCTACTTTTTTTTAGAAATACAAGCCAGAGAATGACCTTGCAAACCCGTTTTTTCTCTCACTTTGCAAGGATCTAATTCTTTCAACATCTTAATCTTTTGTTTAACACTTTTCTTACTATACTTACGTAAGAAATTGCGTAAAAAATCAATTCAGTCCTGTCGTACACTACAAATACTACTACAATTCCAAGTGTACACTGGAGCCTTAGGACGTCTCCCTAAAACTTCATCAGCTAACACCTCTTCTGCATTTCTAGGGACCATTTTCTCTTTCAGTCGGATAACCATTCTTAACCTCTTAAGCTCGACCACTGGTGTCAACTGCATGCAGCAAATCATTACTCTGAAAGTAACTCTCCATTAAGAAACTGCTCACAACTTGAACTACGTTTCCATTCTCCAGAAAAAACATTACAAAAATTAGTTCTATTAATTAGTCTTTTCCACTTACTTTTGGCCTTCATATCATTAATTGGCTTATCTAGTGTTCGAATTCTACTGATTACTAAAAGAAACAACTTTTTTTTTTTAAAAGCTTTCTCAACAATTCTGTTTTTTTCTTATAAAAAGCTGTTTCTTTTACAATTCTTTATATTTTTTAATACATTTACAACAACTGTTATGAAACATTCGCTTCCGAATCTCAACAAACTGATTTTTTCGTCTATTACTATAAACACTATCTTTACCACATATTTTTCCATCATTTTTCTTTTTTGTCTAATTTTTCTTTGTAGTTTTTTTTTCTTGATTCTCCACACTTTTTTTACTTTGTGTTATTTTCCTTATAAAATCCTTTGCTGACTTACCAGGAGCTTTCTTTATTTTTTCCACACATTGCTGTTTAGATAAATTTTGTATTTTTTTCTTGGAAAAGTAAGCCTGTTTATATCATTTTCTTTTCTCACTCTTTAACGGCATATCGTTTTTTCTTTCTGTAGATAATTAAAATCTGGTGAAGAAAAAAAAACTTTTTTTTTATTTTTTATAATTGTAAACCACTACTAGCATACTACATAGCAATTAGAAGCACTATATGTTAAGTTTGGTTCACTCCATAAGTAATTTTAAGGCACAGCAGCAGTGTTCGGGCAGTGTAGGAGATCATGCAGGGAATGCTGTTTCAGGGTTTAGGACAGTGCAGTGGTGTTTGAACATTATAGGGGCAAATGCTGAAAATTATGTTTCAGGGTTTACAACAGTGCAGTAGTGTTGAAAGAGTTTAGCAGGTTTTGCTAGTGATGGTATATCAGGGTTTAGGACAGTGCAGTGGTGTTCAGGCACTGTAGAGGTTAAAGGTGGGACTGATGATTCTGAGTTTAGAACAATGCAGGGCTAGGAGTATAAAGCACTGCATGTCCTAAAGCCTGACTCACTCCATGAGTACATGTATTCTCATATCTGCAAACACATGCATCGAGCAAGTGATTCTGTCACAATATTCCCCAAAACACACTGACTCACATTCTGATTCTAGACAAATCAAAATATCCCTTGATATTCACTGAAATGATTACTGCATGCTACAAGGAGTTGCAATGGCATTTCTACAGCACATCCAGAATCTTTATTACACAGCATGGAGACTATTTGGGAATTAAGAGACTTGACACACATGCTGCATAGGACTTTGTAGCACTACATGTAATAAAGATCCTGGGTGTACTGTAGAAATGCCATAGCAACTCTCTGTAGCATGTAGTAATCATTTCAGTGAATTTTCATTTCTACATTCTCAGTCCCACCTTGACCCACTACACTGCCTGAACAGCACTGCACTGTCTTAAACCCTGATACATCATCCCTGAGCATGAAATTCAGAATTTATTTTAAAATACTCATTGTTGTTTTTTACCCAGAATTACAATATCCTAGGATTCATCTAGCTGCCTTAAAATTGAGTTGAGGAGGTTGCTTGCACCTTTTCCTCCCCAGCAAGTGTGTGGAATTATTGTTGTAATTTACTCACATCTCAATGAAAACCACACAGCCCGGAGGAAGAGGGTTAGGGTTTGAAACTTGGATGGGAATGGGGTTTGTGGGTTAAGTTTTGTGGAGAGAGGGAAATAAAAACACAGCATGGACAAACAACAAATGAATATAAACACATCTTTGGATACAAAGCTATTTATAAATCTTTTAAGGGACATAAAGGTAGTGCATGCACTACTGCATGCTTGAAGTTGTTTGCTAAATGGATAGGTTTCTGTAAAGTAAGTAGTACTTTCTACAATGTACTATGAAGAAACAGCAATGTGGCAGTACAGGGCTGCAGTAATTATGCAATTTCACTTGCCTATCTGCCCTCAGATAGGCATGTGAAATTGTGTAAACTTCGTACATTAAATCAGTTTAAAAAATAGCAAAAAAAGTATACAATGGCTGGAGGGATGAATTGAAGCAGAGATCAAACAAATGCACAGTGTCACACTCACAGTAGTTCACAACAATAACATTACTTAAAAGATAAGTCGAAATGAAGATGGATTCTGTAACTGTATGTTGTTGTAGTTGTCCTGTTGAATTTGGGAAGTTGCATGCATCCAGCCATTCCTCTTTTGCGGTACTCCTCCATTCCATCTGACGCTCCGCCGATCAATGTTGGGAACCAGAAGACACGTTGTCCACTGCCTGCCTGGCGGAAGCTGAATTGCGGGTCGCTAAGCCAGAGGTCATCCTTTTTGTCATTGCACATGGTAAAAGCCGGCCTGTAATTGTTGATGGGAAAACAGGAAGTGATATTAAAACACCACGGAGAAAGAAATATAAGGTACGCTGTGTAGTGCAAAAATAACACTTTCAGTCAACAGTATTACAAAACATACAAGCATCATTTTGAAAGTGCGTACTCTGAGTCTCCTTTTCAAGGATAAATAAGTGTGGGCGAAATTTGCAGATCTTTCCCCTCAAGCTATGTGTAAAGTGTAAACAGCGATTTCAGAACCCTAACCCTAACTCTAATCCTAGGCCCTAACCCCCCTTTTTCACCATGGATTTAGTCCAAACCACTTGATTCCGATATTAGACCTTCCCAGCAATGCCCGCCAACCCACCCGCAAAAAAGCAGGACCCCCAAACAGGCAAAAAGCAAACATTCAAAAACGGGGACTTAGAACAATTTAGACCTAATTTCCAAATTACTCCATGCGCGCTCTGCAGCTAGGCCCTAACTCCCCTTTCCCACCATGGATTTTCTCGAAACCACTTGCAACCAAAATGAGGCATGGCCAGCATTGCTCCAAGACCCCCCACACCCCCCGCCACAAACAGCCCCCCCAAAATAGGCAAATGAGCAAAAACGGAAAAACATTTTCACCATGGATTTTGTCCAAACCACTTGATTCCGATATTAGACCTTCCCAGCAATGCTCCAAGACCGGCCAACCCACCCGCAAAAAAGTAGAAGACCCCCAAACAGGCAAAAAGCAAAAATACAAAAACGGGGACTTAGACAAATTTAGGCCTAGTTCCAAAATCACTTCATGCGCGCTCTGCAGCTAGGCCATCACTCCCCTTTCCAACCATGGATTTTCTTCTAACCACTTGCAACCAAAATTAGGCATGCCCAGCATTGCTCAAAGACCCCCCCCCCACACCAGGAACCCCCCAAACAGCCCCCCGAAAACAGGCAAGTGAGCACAAACGGAAAAACTTTTTCACCATGGATTTTGTCCAAACAACTTGATTCCGAAATTAGACCTTCCCAGCAATGCCCCAAGACCCGCCAACCCACCTGCAAAAAAAGCAGAACCCCCCCCCCCCCCCCAAACAGGCAAAAAGCACAAATGGAAAATCTCATACTTAGAATATTTTCGGCCTTCTTTCAATTCTGTCCAAATGCGCTTATTCTGTCCAAATGCGCTGTGCAGCTAGGTCATAACTCCACTTTTCCACCATGGATTTCCTGAACAACAAAAGCAATCAAAATTAGATTGTGCCAGCAGTGCTCCCAGACCCCAAAACCCACCCCAAACACCATGAACCCCCCAAACAGCCCACCAAAAACAGGCAAGTGAGCAAAAACTGAAACTTTTTCACCATGGATTTTGTCCAAACCACTTGATTCCGATATTAGACCTTCCCAGCAATGCTCAAAGACCCGCCAACCCACCCACAAAAAAGTAGAAGACCCCCAAAAAGCAAAAATGCATAATCTCACACTTAGAACATTTTCGGCCTTCCTTCAATTCTGTCATAACTCCACTTTTCCACCATGGATTTCCTTAAAAACAATGCAAACAAAATTAGACTGTGCCAGCAGTGCCCCCCAGACCCCCGAACCAGCACCGCAAATCTAGAACACCCCCAAAGAAACCCCCAAAAACCTGCAATACTGGTATATTAAAAACATGGCAAATTGCGCTGTTCACAAAAAACAAACAGCAATTGGTTGCAACAGAGCCAGACAGCCATTGCTGTCCACTGCATGCCATCTTCTCATTATTCATTACCTGTTCTACTTTTTGTCCGCATCTTCTTCGGAAAGTGAGGGCCCACAGGGCAGCCTCTCCTGTCAATTTCAGAAGTAAGTCTGTCAACAATCAGCAAGCATGTAGTCAGTCAGTAATTTCAGTCCCACTTGAGGGGACTCGTCTACGAACACAAAGTTTATTTATTCTCCATAATCCATCCATCTGCCTTGAGGGAAATGGATGGGGGAGTCTGGAGGAGGAGGATAGAGGAGCATGATTGAGTTGTGAACATCAGGAATGCAGACTGTGGCACCTTCAAATCAATAAGGAAAATAAGATGAAGACCGTGCTGATGATGGACTTGTTGTGATTAGAGTTTTGTTGTGGTAAAAGTTGCAAAACAAAGAAAGACACACAGGAATAAAAGTTAATAAGGACAAAAAAAAGTAATTTTCAGGCCTCGGTGTCGGGGAAGTAGAGCTCGTCCTCAAAGTCCATGAATTGAGACGGGAGTAGGTCAGGTAACCGAGAAGAACTTCCGTTGGCGTCACCTAAGTCGGTGTCCTCTTCTTCCTGCGTGCATTCACGTATTTTGTAATCGGGTGGTATGAAGTGCTGATTCATCTTGATTATTGTTAACCTCTCCACATTTTTGGGCGAGAGGCGGGTCCTTTTTGAAGTTACAATGGCACCAGCAGCACTGAAAACACGTTCAGAAGACACGCTTGCGAGTGGGCAAGACAAATAATTTAGAGCCAGGTTGGTGATCAGTCGCCATACAGACCTTTTCCTATACCAATACACCAATGGGTTGTCATTAAGACAGACCTCTGTTGGGTCATCCAAATAGGCCTGCACCACCGACTCAAGGTTCTCCAGGGTTGCTCCACTTTGCGTACAATCTGTGGCCTTTGCAGCAGTGGACCGACCAAACCCTTGCTGAGTTAGCCAATATTTTTTTGGGGCCTCATGCAGGTGAGGATCCGGACAAGGTTGCTGGTATAGTTAACAGCTGTGAGGGGAAAGTGACTCCCTTCGGCCACAGATTCAGAAGTGGAACTTGACACCGGATGGCCTGCTGATTCAGTTATACTTGTGCTGTCTCCTTGAAATTTCTGCCACTCTTTTTCGACCCGAGTGGCTGACACAGCGAGCCAATGTTTGTACTTTGAAACATCTGCTTCATCAAAAGGAATGAATGCTTTGCTGGCCACTGGCTTTTTGTACCGTGGATCCAGAATAGTGACACAAATGTAATGTTGTTCTGTATGTATGTTTTTAAGCCTTTCATTGTGAAGTAGGCGCCTTAATAACTTCTCCGCCAAATCATATGCTCCTCGCTTTTCAGCATGATCTCTGAACGTTGAAGACATGTCCTTCAGTTGGTGCTCTAGCATGACTAACAATGGGATAGCTTTGCCCAAAGAACAGTCCTCCCTGCTGACTTCACGCGTGAAGATCTCAAAAGGACGAAGCATGTCTGTCAGGCTTGCAATTAGCTTCCATTCCTCCAACTCTAGCCTCATGTCTTTCTGAGTAGAACCCAGTTAATAGACATACTCATTTATTACCCCCCCCTGCTCAGACAGACGCTCAAGCATGTAAAAGGTTGAGTTCCAACGTGTTGCCACCTCCTGGATTAGTCCTTTGACTGGCAGTTTACTTTCAAGTTGAATGCTCCTCAGCTGCTTCTGGGCCTTAAAAGAATGGCTGAAATGTGTGCAGATTCTTCGGCAGATGGTCCGTAATTTGATGACTGTCTTCTTTTTTCAAGAATTCTTGCACCACGATGTTAATACTGTGCGCCAAACACGGCACTCTGAAATATTCACCATCACTCATGGCCCTAACTATATTACTGCCATTATCCGTGGAAACATAACCAACTATGCGATTTCTTGGATGCAGCCATTCTTTGACCGTCCTGTTAAACTCCTCCAAAAGGTTAGCTGCAGTGTGAGATTTCTCCATGGCAAACATGCCTACTGTTGCATGTTTGCGAGTAGCTTGAAAAACTTTCTCCGTGTCAACACCTGCTTGTTTTAACTGTTGTGTGACCCCTGCAAAAGAGACCCAGTGTGCAGTGATGCACATCTAATCAAGGGCTTGGCAACTGGTCCACATGTCTGTTGTCATGTGGATAGTGTGAACAGCACTCTTCGGAATAGCTGCGCCAATCACCTCCAGCACATCTTGATGTAGTGCTGGAACAGCAACCCTGGCAAAACAGGACCGGCTAGGAACCTTCCATTTAGGGCAGACTGTTGCCACAAATTCAAGAAAACCCACCCCTTCCACAAAAGAGAAAGGGAGAAGGTCCAGCGCTAGCATTATAGCCAGCTTTGCGTTATACAGACGTACCGTTGGGTGGTTGCGTTCAAATGGCGCATCCGATCAAAACATGCTGCTAATGGTGGGCTGGACCGTTTTACGTGATGATGATGATGCAGACTTCACACCAGTTAGGCTCATTGATTTAGTTTTTTGCATTGGTGTCTGTCCCAGACTCTTAGTGTGCCTCATACATGTTGAAGGGGTAGAGGGTGTGGGCGCTGCCACTGCAGTGCTGCTGCCAGGGGTACTGGGTGTACCAGAAAAAATGTCTGTCGGTTCTTGACTTCCCCCCTGCACAATCAGCCCCTCGTCAGCATCAGATTCAATGCCAATGGATACATTTGGATCAGTTCTACTTTGGACTTACTTAGGTGCCCATACCACTGGATAGGGTGGTGTTTTTTGAGATGACCTCTCTGGCCTCCGGTATCATAGTTGGTATCAAGCTTACCCCGACTAACTGATACTTTACAAATCGAACAAACGACCATGTGTTCCGCCTTTTGGCTATCAGTAAAGAAGTCCCAAACTGGGGACTGGAGATGTCTGCTGGTAGTGGAGGTGCTACTTTGACTTTCAATGCCAGATGAAGTGGAGGATGGGTGTGGCTGAATTTGTTTGTTGTTCACTTACAGCACCACTACTTGAGGTAATGGAGGTCGAGCTGGATGGAGGTCCATGCCGGCCCTTCTGATGAGAAAATATGGAAGCTGTAGGTCGTTTTGGTGTTGTAGTTAACTGCGTTGGTGGTGGTACCAGTGCCACGCCACCCACATCCGGGTCAGCAGCCATTCGGGCTAGGGTGAAAATGTCTGTCTGCTACATGACCGATAGGGCTGGAGTGACGTCTGTGATGACTGGGTCATCGTCAGACTGTTCATCAGCAGCAGAAGACACCACTTCTTGTTCGTCGTCATCACCCATAAGTTGAAGCCTTGCGGGAACCTTCCTTTTAGGCTTAGCTACCTTTGTCGGCTCATGTCGTGCCTCACTCGCAGACTGCATTTGTGGGTTCCAATTAGGATCAAGGTCATCAGAATGAAGGGGGCTTGAAGAATAACTTGTAGTAGTAGCCCTCCTTGACCTTTTTCTTGCTTGGGATCTGGGAGACAATGGATCAACATCAGGAGGAGTGGCTTCCTCGGATGATACCTCCGCTTCAATATCAATTTCCTGATGTGCCCCTACTTCTGGAGGAACAAGCGTTGTAGGCAGTTGTGCCGCTCCATGAACCTCTAGTTGCACCGCTCCTTGCACCTCTCCTTGCCCATGAACTTGCGCTTGTACTAGTTGCACCTGTGGTTGTGGCTGCGGCTGTGGTTGTTGAACACTCGTCAGCTGAGTTACACCTGGCGTTGATTGGATGGTACTTTCTTGTGATGAGTCAACATCACTGGTCGATGGTGATTGAACAACCAAAGTGGCTGCTGCAGCAGCACTCATGGTCTTGGACCTAACTTGGCGTGGTGGCACTGAGCCCAATGAAGCGGAGGTGCTGCTTCCAGCTTGGTCCCCGGCGGACACCGCTGCTGCTGCAGGCGTAGTTTTTTTCCCCCAAAAAGGTGTCGGTGGGCACACCAGTCTCCTTGGTAGGTGGTGCCACTTGCTTCTTGTGCTCCTTCTTAGTGGCACTGGCAACTTTTTTCGCTGAGGCGCTACGGCCACCTTTCTTTGGGCCCATCTTCTTCAGATGTCAGAACAGCAGGCCGCAGTTGCTCGAGTTAGAGTTGTCTTGTCTGTGGCCTCACGTGACGTCACATGACGTTGTGCTGCACACACCGCTGCAGGACTTCTTCCTGGCACTGGTGGTTCTTTTGAGCACCTAAAAGCAATGGAAGCCAGAGGAAGATCAGTTAAACACCCTAAAAAGTCAAAAACACACAAAAATCACCACAATCCAATGCCATCCATGCCCTCAATGATGTTTAAATTCAAGACACCACACAGAAAGACTAGGTCCATGCACCACTGAGTACCCCTGGGCCTAATGGAAGAAAGCAAGGCAAACTGGGTGCAGGCCTGAGCACACTGCCTGGCTTCAAAATGCCCCCTTGTCCCCAAGCCACATGGCCAAGCCCTGCCTGGACCAGGCCTCAAAATGGCCCGACCCACATAGCCAGGCCCCAACAACACCCCAAAAAGTCGAAAAACACACAAAAATCACCACAATCCAATGCCATCCATGCCCTCAATGATGTTTAAATTCAAGACACCACACAAAGACTAGGTCCATGCACCACTGAGTACCCCTGGGCCTAATGGAAGAAAGCAAGGCAAAGTGGGTGCAGGCCTGAGCACACTGCCTGGCTTCAAAATGGCCACTTGACCCCCAGCCACATGGCCAGGCCCTTCCTGGACCAGGCCTCAAAATGGCCACCACCCACATGGCCAGGCCCCAACAACACCCCAAAAAGTCAAAAAACAAACATCACCACAATCCAATGCCATCCATGCCCTCAATGATGTTTAAATTCAAGAGGCCCCACACAAAGCCTTGCTACATGCACCACTCGCTACCCGTGGGCATAATGGGTAAAAGCAGGGCAAGCTGGGTGCAGGCCTATGGCTCAGAGCACACTGCCTGGCTTCAAAATGGCCCCTTGTCCCCCAGCCACATGGCCAAGCCCTGCCTGGACCAGGCCTCAAAATGGCCCCCACCCACATGGCCAGGCCCCAATACCACCCCAAAAAGTCAAAAAACACACAAAAATCACCACAATCCAATGCCATCCATGCCCTCAATGATGTTTAAATTCAAGACACCCCACAGAAAGACTTGGCCCATGCACCACTCACTACCACTGGGCCTAATGGAAAAAAACAAGGCAAACTGGGTGCAGGCCTGAGCACACTGCCTGGCTTCAAAATGGACCCTTGTCCCCCCGCCACATGGCCAAGCCCTGCCTGGACCAGGCCTCAAAACGGCCCCCACCCACATAGCCAGGCACCAACAACACCCCACAAAGTCGAAAAACACACAAAAATCACCACAATCCAATGCCATCCATGCCCTCAATGATGTTTAAATTCAAGAGGCGCCACACAAAGCCTTGCTACATGTACCACTCCTTACCCCAGGGCATAATGGGTGAAAGCAGGCCTATGGCTCAGTGTGCTCTGAGCCATAGGCCTGCTGGGTGCAGGCCTATGGCTCTGAGCACACTGCCTGGCTTCAAAATGCCCCCTTGTTCCCCAGCCACATGGCTAAGCCCTGCCTGGACCAGGCCTCAAAATCGCCCCACCCACATAGCCAGGCCCCAACAATACCCCAAAAAGTCAAATAACACACACAATCACCACAATCCAATGCCATCCATGCCCTCAATGATGTTTAAATTCAAGGCACCCCACACTGGCTAGTGTGGCTTTACAGGCACCCCAAATAAAAAATAAATCCACATATAGTGAGCTAAAATTCAATGACATAAATGAGATTTAAGTTCAACAAAACTCACAGAAACAGTT
Organism: Lissotriton vulgaris; assembly: GCF_964263255.1. Classification (NCBI taxonomy): domain Eukaryota; kingdom Metazoa; phylum Chordata; class Amphibia; order Caudata; family Salamandridae; genus Lissotriton; species Lissotriton vulgaris. Next base: position 1,330,952,312 of record NC_141695.1, on the reverse strand, counting down.
GTATCATGCACCTATGACTAACTCTGGGCCTACTGGATACTGTGGCTACCCACAATATATTTTTTTTAAAGTTGTGAAAAGTTTTAAAATTGTAGTTGCAGCAACTGCAATGCCCCAAACAAACCACACCAACTTACTTGTAAAATCTCAAATCCAAAGTGAAGTCCAAAAAGTCCTCAAATACAAATATCCAGCAGCAGCCACAAAAAGTAATCCTTCCAGCTCCAGATCCAAATGAAAAGTGACCAGGAGATGGACAAAGCACTGGGAGGAGCCTGCTGGACAGGAGCAGGAAGTTGGAGACTCTGGGGCACTTCCTTCGCCCCCCCCAAAACAAATGGACTCCTTGCACAAAAAAGTGCAGCCAAATCTGAATCTGAGGAGTTATTCTGATCAAAATCATGATTTTCAGAAGGTTTATGCTGCCTGCGGTGGATTTCTTGTGCAGATTGCAATTTTTGCAATTTCGGGAAAGCGAGCTGTTCAAATCTCCCGCCGGATTTCAGCTGCGCACCGCATCTACGTGTTCGGCATTGTTTACTCCCACGATGCTTGATTGCGGGCCCTTATGACGTACTCACGTTGTCAAACTTTCGCTGTGCAAGATGGCAAACCGCGATGACGTAATTGTGGTCGAAAAACTCACGCGCGATCACACAGCAAGATCCAAAATGGTGCAGCACACGCAAACCGGGAGAAAAACAACCCGGCGGACTCAGAATCACGGTAAGTCAACGCCGTGCGCGCGATATTGTATTTTTCAAGCGTGTCCAAGCAAAATAATTTGCAGCTTGCGGATTTTTGGGCAAATTCGCGGACCGCGAAATGGCCAAAAATCTGCAAATTCGCCCACGAAATGGATTTTAAGTCCATGCTTAGACTTAAGGACGCCACCTCCCTTGGCTATGCACCACCCTCTCACAGTAACTTTGAAGGCCTCCCATACTGTCACACTAGAGACAGAGGTCCGGTTACGGTCAAAGAAATCTTGAATGTCCTGTTCCAATTTTGCCCTGAACACAGTGTCACAAAGGTGAGATGGGTTGAGAAGCCAATTTAAATATGGAGAGCAGTCTAGGGGAATCTGGAGTTCGGCAATAACTGGTGAGTGATCGGAGAACGTACGAGCTAAGTGTGTCACTTGGTGCAACCAGTGCGCCATTCCCGCCGATATAAACACGTAATCAAGGGGGGCCCAGGTGGAGTGAATCGCCGAATAATGCGTGCCTTCCTTGAGTGTGGGGTGCTTGTACCACCAAGCATCTATTAAGCAATGTCCGTCCACTATATCCTTTAGCGTCCTGTGCGTGACTGTGTAGTGGGCTGGGAGGGCCTGTGATCTGTCTAGTTGCGGTTGCAAAGCCGTATTAAAAGTCCCCTCCTAGGATTATATGTGATGCCTAGCGTTTGAATCTTACCCCGTAGTAAAAGCAGAGTGTTAGGGTTGTCAGTATTGGGGCCATAATAACAAGCAAATAATAAATCATGTGAATAGAGCCTACCCGATAACATACAGAATCTGCCATCCACATCAGATTCCCTCCCTCTGGGCACAAACGACGCGCCGCGTTTAATCAAGATGGTCACTCCTTTAGAGTAGTTAGAGTAGGACACAAAGCTGCGGCATGAAGCCCATCTAGAGGCGAATTGGGGAGTACCATCAGGCGCCAGGTGCGTCTCCTGTAGGAGGGAAACCGTTATACCATGTCTATCAAGATACCCCAACATCTGTCTGGGTTTCCTAGGGTCATTAAGGTAAGGCCCAAAACAATCCAAGAGGCAACTTTGATAGTCCAAAGAGCTTGTATCTCACCCATAGTCTCTATAGCGGTGGATGTCCAAAAGTATGTGTAGATTGAGTATTGTCTCCCCCTCTGCACATATCAATATAATCTCTATAACATACTGTCCTTCCCACTTAGCCGGCAACCCCAACCTGCCGGGTACAATCCTCCCACCCCCACCTCCCACACTGACCCCCCCCAACTTGCCAGGAATATCCATCCCTCCCCCTTTCCCCCTCAATCCTACAGATAGCATCTGTACCCCAAAACATTCAGTCAATACAACAAGAAATAAAAACCAAAACCCAAATTAGGGGATCACCCTCAGCCGGGGACCACTAGGGACCTTCACCGCACCCACTCAGCCTCTCTATCTCACCCATACACAACCCCAAATATCTTAGGGGTCGTTCTGACGGGACGGAGGCGAGTGTCCGGGCGAATCAATAAGTCAAGCAATCAACAAATTGTGCAGCTATACATCACCAGTCGGCATAGCGTCCGGAATTCCCATGGTCACTGCTCTGCTATAGTCTATATTTAATTCATCATCTTGGCGTCAGCCGGGTTCCGACAGCGGCGAGTGGGATCTGGAGCGCCGTCAGGCAGATTCCTCTCGGGATGCTGATCTACGATCGTGTTTGAGGTATTCCTCCACTTGCTGAGGAGACTGAAGAGATGTTTCCCGCGGTGGTGGATCCGCAGTCTCGCAGGGTATACCATAGCATGTGTGATTTCCTGCCCTTGTAATTTCTTCTTCACAGCTGTGAACTTATGACCGGTGTCCTGTACGGCCTGTGTGAAGTCAGGGTAGAAGGCTAAAGTGGTGTTCTCGTGATGGACTGTATCTTTTTCGCTTGCCAAGCGTAAAACAGCATCTCTGTTGCGATAGATCAGAAAGAGCATTATCACCGGGCGCAGCGGGGCTCCTGGGGGGGGGGGAGGGGGCGTGCCGATAAGGATCTATGGGCCCTTTTGATCAGGTGTACTGAAAAGGCGTCCTTGCCAAATAGGTCTACCAGCAGGTGTTCCATAAACTCCTCCAGTTGCCCCGTATTGGTAGATTCCGCCAGGCCTAGCATGCGTACGTTGTTCCGTCCGGAGCGGGCCTCTAACTCCTCATTCTTGTCTGCGATAACCTTCAGGAGTTTGTCCATTTGCAGCATGTGTTTATTAGCTACCGCTCCATCTTCCAACCTCGACACCCTCTGTTCCACCTCTTTTGAACGCTCTTCATGCTGGTCGAGTTTCGTTACCACCGATTCCATCCTGTTATTCATTGCGTCCATTTTAGCGTCAATTGAGGTGAGGATTTGTTGCATCCCCACCAGTAACGCCTTAAATCCCTCATCTCTCTAAAATTTTACAAAAAAATCCCTCATCTCTCGTCTCCGGTGGATCCGCTTCCTCGCGTTCTTTTGAGCCGGAGCCTGTCGCCTTGCAGGTATCAAATGTGAGTTTTGCTTGTTTGGGTTCGGTTCTCCCTATGCCTGCTTGCTGGTCGTAATGCACGAAGTTCTGTTGTAAGTGACACAGGGGAGGCAAATGCGTTATTCACCCCGGGAGGCTATCCACCACATGCACTCCCTTACGTCCTTTAGGCCGCCTTTGATCCTCTTCCCCACGGTTGTATAGGGAGGGGTGGCTCAGTTGATTACTCCTGGGATAAATGGAGCGGTAGTTTCCAATCCGTACCTGCTGGTATCTCAGGGCAGATGGGGGTCCCCGTTTTTCAAAGTCACTAGCTGTGTGGCACCCGTTCGCCTTTGATGGGTTGTGGGGGTTAGTGACCTCTGTGCGCATAAAATGGCGGCTCAAGGTCTACGATGTGGTACATTCATCCGCCAGTTTTTAACCGTGACTTCTTACATCCACTCACGTCGTTGATCTCATGCGCCGTAATGCGCCGCTGTTATTCGCACCCCCCCGGGCCTCCAGCCGCCACCCTCTCTCACCGTTGACTGCGCCCCTGCTGGGTTGGAGGGGACGGCGTCCTGCGTTTACAGAACATGCCGGCCCAGGGCTGGCGATGTAGTATAGTCAGCTGCCAGCACCTAATTATATCCACATGTCTTTTCTCGTACCGTTAGGCTCCTGCGTGGCAGCGCGCCACTGGTGTCTCCTCCTCTAATGCCTCCAGCGACCTAAGCCTCAGGTCTCCGCTCCTATCGGGCCCCCGGCTCCACTGCTGATTTCCGGCCCCTGCATACAGAACCACGGCCTCCGGTCGTGTCTTTTGTCGAGGGCCATATAATTGCAGCTCCCTTTGGGGTGATATCACGCCAGGGGGGGTCCACCTTTAGAGGTTGCTCTGTCTTTTCTTAAGAGCAGCGTCGGCCTGCAACAAGCTCCGTGACACGGCCTAGTCCGCCACGGTCTCACGTGAGGTGCTCGTCCAGCCGAGCGCTACAGACCATTCACCCTTTGCAACGCCGCCGGGTTCCCCGTCTAGTCACACTGTCCCTCAGCGGCCCATCGGCACCAAATTTGGAACTCAGCTGCAGGATGCTCTCCGCTACCCAGCGGTGATGTTCTAGGATCGTGTTGCTGAGACAGGATGGGGTTTATGATTGTAATTTCGCCTGTGACTGCATGTCAGATTAGCGCCACCTAGCGCCCCTGTGGAAACAGTTGTTTGGGTGAGTGAATCTCCTAATGGGTGTGGTGAATAGTAAATATATTTCTCAATGATACACTGCTTTTTATATTTCTAGTTTCTTGGACATGTATGTGACAGTTGTTGTATATAAATAACTATACATAAGACTCAGTGATTGTATGAGTGACGTATGGATAACTGTATACTTGTAATAGTGATTTTATAACACACTAAGTATGAGTTACTATCTGTATCAATAAATAAAGTGATGTTTGTGCAAGTGTGTAGCTTAGTAAATATAAGTATGATCGACTGTTTGCATAAGTGAGTAGAATGACTGCATAAGTGAATAGGATGTGTGATGGTGTGTAATGTTGATGTAGGTGTATAAGTATATTTAATAGTGTTCTATTGATCTTTGTTAGCATGTATGAGTGAATCTATAGGTACAAGAAATGAGTGAATCTATAGGTAAGTATTTAGATGTGTGTGTAGATGTAGGAATCATTGAGTGGGTTTTTAGAAACTTGTAATGGTGTCAATGGTTTCAAATATGGTACTCCATATTTTATAATGAGTGTTGAAAGGTTATACTAGTGTATGATAAGATGTATCAGATTGTCACGTGGCTGATGTCAACAGTGATGTCATCAGTGATGTCATTTGAGATGTCATCAGTGATGTCACTGACCATGTCATGAATGATGTAATATGTGACATCATCAGCAGTGGATTGCGGGCACGCGACTTGTAGTTAGTACAACTAACTATAACGGGGACATTTCAATGGTTTTCTACTAGTGAAATGTCCAACTAACTATAACACCCCCAAAACCTATGGTTTTTTTTGTGAATTTCTAAGGTTTTTATAAATGCTAATTCCTAACTATAACATGTCTGAAACCTATGGTTTTTTCAGTGAATTTCAAAGGTTTTGTAAATGACAATTTTTAAATGTATTCTTATATTTCTTTTTTTGATACTGATTTACTACATTTTTTTAAACTATTTATTTATTTTGAGATTTTATTTTTTAAATTACATTATAATTACATTATACATGACATTACAAAATATACTTTCTCAGCATGAATTACTTTAGTGTAAATACTTTGCAAATAGGCAGTAGACTTTTAAGTACAGTAGTTACAGTTGTTGTAATGCGCAACACAATTTCAGACACAATGCAACATTGAGCTCAATGTGAATTTTTAGTTAAATGCAATTAGTTACTTTTTGGATTACTTTTCTAACCACGAGACTAGATCCTAGATTCCGTCCTGGGATATCTCCTGTAAACAGTTGAGTAAAAAGTTTTGGTTACAGTAGTGATTTTTAAGGAATATTATTGTATTTTAAAAGTTGACAAACTTTTTTACATAGAATCACCAATGTTATCCTATGGCAGGAAATTCACTTATCAGGTAAGTAGTGTTAATGTTACTTTTTCTTACTCAGTGGTGGATCCTGGATCCAGCACAGGTGCATCTCCTGTAAACAGTCGAAAGAATGCTTGTAAGTCATACAGGCAATTTTTAATTTCAAATTTGTTTTATTGATTTTAAGAGCAACAGTAGGCACTACAGTACGAAAGAAATGCATCAGGCATAAAAGGCAGTCGATACAGATAAGTACGTCTTCTCTACAGATCAAATAGCAGGCTAGGTTCAGTTGACATAACAGAGGTATAGTGCCAAAGCTGCAAATGTAAAGTGTAGTGAGGTAACAAATTTGTAGGAACAAAAACCAGAACTCCCTCCCCGTTCCCAGCCTCCCCCCACCCTTCTCACCCCATTCAGTGTGCCGGACTCGTGAGACAATCACGGATACATTCGCAGAGTAAGTATCGCAGTTATCCATGGGATCATGAAGGATCATGTGTAGGCTCTGTGAGTCGCAGTAAGCGAAGGTACTTGGGGCATGTGATCTCGTTAAATTCTTTGGACAAGAGGGAAAGCAGCGGGAGCCAGACCTTCCGATATGCAGTCGTGGAATGTGTGAGCATGGCGTGGATACGTTCCATCCCCAAGCTGAACCAGATTTTGTGCAGCCATCCCGTGTGAGTGGGCCTAGTAGTCGAGCCCCAGAAGGACAGAACATGTGTTGCAGCTTGCATGGCGATCCCCATTTGGCGACCTCTGGGGGACTTTAGGGGAAAGGTGAGTGCGTTAGGTAGGCCTAAAATGGTGTAAGCTGGGAATCTAGGGATTTCAGTATCAAAGGTAGAATCAATGTCATCCAGGGCCACCTTCCAATAGTCCTGGATTTCACAGCACTCCCAGAGGAGGTGAGTCAAGGTGCCCCTTTCCCCGCAACCCCTCCAGCACCGCGCGCTACGTGTCGGGTTGCCCTTGTTGAGCCTGACCGGAGTGAGAAGCCAGTATATGGCCAACTTCGTCGCTGCCTCCCTACCTGCGGTGTTGCGAGTGGTATGAGAGGCTCTATAATACACATAGCTCCATTCCTTGGGTGATAGGGCCCTCCCCAGTTCCGCCTCCCAACGTTTCTGTCCTGCTGTCTTGCCCGAGATGGCGGGGGATGTGAGCATTTTGTAGAGGTCTGAGATAAGATGCCTATCTGAGTCTTTCGTCACCAGCCATTTCTCAAAATCCGTCATAGGTCTACCAACTAGGGGGGCGATGTCTGGGTGCGTGAGCCAATTCGAAATTGGAAGTACTGAAATAAGTAGGGGGAGACAACGTCATAGCCCTGAATTATGTCCGAGAGGGTGAGAAAGCCACGTAGGCCGAAAAGGTGGCCGGCGGAGAGGCATCTGATACCACGCCATTGCGGAAATTAATGAGGGATAGTGCCTGGTGGAAACTCCAGGTTATCCAAGACAGGGGTAAGTGGGGAGGGAAAGGTAGTCAACCCCTTCTTGACAGCAACCGCGTTCCAGGTCAGCATGACTGGTGCGAGTGATGGGGGATCGCAAGAGGTAGCGTGGTAGATGTTGCCGGGGGAGGAATGGAAGTTTCCAGAGGAATGTCTGGGCCATCGCCCTGTCCTGAAATAACCATCGCTTCTCGGATTCCGGCCTGTACCACTCCACCAGATATCGGAGTTGTGAGGCCTGGAAGTACTGCAAAAGGTTCGGGATCCCAAGGCCCCCCTTGGTCCGCGTTTCTGTATGCTTGTCGTTTATGTAAGCGTGCACGCTTACCTTCCCAGATAAAATGGTGGAAGGCGGTTTGTAGGTGCGCAATGGTGCCAGCCGGAGGGAACACCAGGAGGGTCTGTAAAATGTACAGAATTTTGGGCAGAGCCGACATCTTCACTGCCGCAACACGTCCTAGCAGGGAAAGGGGTTGCTTGGACCAACGCGCGAGATCTGTTCGAATTTGGGAGGTGAGGGCTGCGTAATTGAGAGCTACCGTCGACTCTGTAGATGAGGTACGAGTAACGCCTAAGTATGGGAGTTGTGCGGTCGACATTAAACCTCCCCCGTAAGCAGGTATACTTGCCCGTGGTTGGGCATTTTTGCCCAGCGGCAGTATGAGGTATTTCCCCCTATTGATTTTGAAGCCGGAAACAGCTCCAAAAGATTCTAACTCTGCCAGGAAGGCAGGAACGGAACGGAGCGGTCCGGGCGATCCAGAGCGGCTATGATGTCTGCATAAAGGCCGATCACATGAGGCTCCCGGCCAAAGGTGATGCCATGGATAGCGGGGTTGTCTCGAATCTTTTGCGCAAGGGGTTCTACGTACAGGGTGAACAGGAGAGGTGAGAGGGGGCACCCCTGCCTCGTTCCACGCTGGATCTCAAAAGGGCCCGAACATAGATCGCCTAGGCGGACCCGAGCCTGAGGACGGTGGTAGCAGCTCGCGATCCAGGACTGAAAGCGTTCCCCTAACCGAAACCGAACCGTAGGACTCGTCGTAGGTAGGTCCAGTCGACCCGGTCGAACGCTTTCTCAGTGTCATCCACCAGCAGTGCAGAATCCGAGTTTTGGAAGTGAGCCTTGTCAATCAGATGGAGTATCCGCTTAGTGTTATCGCTGCATTGGCGATTCGGAATGAAGCCCGATTGATCGGGTTCCAAGATCCCGGGCAAACATGGATCGAGACGCGCCGCTAGGACACCCGTAAAGAGTTTTAGGTCCAAATTAAGTAAAGATATAGGTCGGAATGCAGAGCAATGTGTGGGTTTCTTACCTGGCTTAGGCAGCACCACTATCTCGGCTGCAAGCATATCTGGGGGGATGGAACTCCGGCCCTCGAAGGAATTGAAGAGCCGGGTGAGGACAGGAGCCAGAAGCTGTCTGAAGGTTTTGTAAAACCTGGCCGAGAAGCCGTGGGCCTCGGGGATTTGAGAGGGCGAAGGCGGGAGATAGCAGCGAGTACCTCATCCAGGCGGATAGGGGCATCTAGGGCATCCGCGTTAGCTTGAGATAGCTCCGTGATCTCCGCCCATTCTAAATAGGCGTCAATGTCCTCTGATGATAGTCTGCTTTATATAAAGTGGCGTTGAAGGTCGGAACGCTTCCGCAACCTGGATGTCCCCAGTGATATCTAGACCAGAGTCATCCATGAGGCTAGAGATTTTGGAACGTTGGGTTTTCGCCTTCAGGGCGCTAGCAAGTAAGCGGCCAGTTTTGTTCCCCCCAACGTAATAGGTGTGACTGAGGTGAAGAGCGGCGAATTCCGCCTTATCTGTATCTAGGCTAGCTAACTGGGCTCTGGCGGCCTTCAGTTGTCTCCAGATCCGCGGAGCACTGGTGCGGCTGTGAACCCTCTCCAGCTCAGAGACCTGAGCAGTGAGTTCATCCCTTTTTGCTTTGCGGACCTTGGCCTCTGCCGCTGCAATTGCAATAAGTTCGCCGCGGGCCACCGCCTTCAAGGCCCCCCAGAGGGCTGACACCGATGTCTCGGGGGTGTCATTAATAGCCAGATACTCAGTGAGGCACGCGTGAAGCTGCTTGGCGACGTCCGGTCATTGTAAGAGGGTTTCGCGCAATCTCCACGCTCGAGGGGGGCGGGTGGATTTTGGGACCTGGAGTGTCAACTCAACCGCGTCGTGATCAGACCGTGCCGCTGGTACAATACTCACGTCTCTGAGGGTGGCAAGCAGTTCATAGGAACCCAAGTAGTGATCCAACCTGGCATATGTGCGATGTACGTGGGAGTAGAACGTGAAGTGTGATGCGTTGGGATGTGTAGCCCTCCATAGATCTCCCAGGTCCCTCTCATGTAGCCAGTCCTTACTGGCAGCCGTATTGGCGCCGGTGTCCCCCTAGCGGTGCCCCGACCTATCCATATTTGTGTCCATCACTAGATTGAGGTCCCCCCCAATGAGCAAGAGGGAAGTAGAGGATTGAAGAGATTCGGAAATGGCACCCTTTAAAATGGCTTCCTGTCCCGAATTTGGGGCGTAGAGGGAGACGATTGTAAAGCGCTGGCCCCCAACTAAAAAGGTGTATGTTAACAGCCTGCCCCTGATCTCCCCCATCTTATCTCCCACGCTGCCCCGGAAACGCCCGGACACCAGAATAGCCACCCCTGCCTTTTTCGCTGGGAGAGATGAAAAAAACTGCTGGGGAAAGGCCCGTGAACGCATCCTGTGCCAGTCTTTAGGCAGGAGATGGGTTTCCTGTAATAAACAAATGTCAGCCCCGGAATTCTCCAGGTACGAGATCACAGCCCGCCGCTTAACAGGGGTGTTCAAGCCCTTCCCATTAAGGGTTAATATCTTCAAACTGGAGTCCATCATAGGAGGTCAGGTGATCTGTGCGCTATGTGAATGCAATCCAATTGTCGGATCCGATGAAGACTCAATGAACATCCCAGTCCCACATAACCCCCTGGCACACTGGATCCCTCCCACCATCCCACTCCCTCGGAAATACGCCTCTTTGGCAAATGGAAGTGCATCATTGTCGTAGGACCTCTCCACACTCTGTTCCCTAGATTAAGTGTATGTGGAGCGCTGCGCGTGGATATCGATACGTCCAAAGGTGGACAAGGAGAAGGCGCTAGCCAGAGAGGCATGCAAGGCAACAGAAGATATATATGAATCTTAGCAGTTTCGACTTCATCAATTACCTTTTGGCACACTGGTTCCCACCCGCAATCCCACCCGTTACCCTTCCCCGTGAACCCCTCATCCCACCCTCCTCCCTCAACATTCCCCTCCCTAACCCCAACTTCAAACACCCAACAAACAGTCATAGTCCCAGGTCTATTCAAACACTGTCCAGGCCCGTCTAACCATAGTCTCAGGTCCATCCGAACATAGTCCAGACCCATGGAAGTTCAACATATGGGAAAGTGTAGCAGTGGCAGCTTCTTCGGCCCTCCCGCCCCTCCCCCTCACTCCGCATGAGCAAGGCTATGAAGACATATCCCCCATCTCCAACGCCTCAGTGCGGGCTCGACGTGTCCTTGACCACCTCCTGGACGGCTGCCTCCTGCTCCCGAGCCATGGTTGCCAGATCCGGTTTAAGGCCTGCCTTAGGAGTGCGACGTCTCCGTACTCGTTGCCATCCGTTGCGCGATGAATGTAGGGGTCCGTCTTGAGAGTATTGCGTGGAAGATTCTCCCGGGGAGTTCTCCTCTGTAAGTTCGATGCCTAACAGAGTGCAAGTGTCCCGGAGTGAGCGCATTTGGTGGAGGGTCCCCTGCCACTTGAAGATCAGTCTGAACGGGTGGCCCTAGAATATGGCACTTTATCCCGGAGGAAGGTCGTGACTACCCGGAAAGCCCTTCGCTTTTGAAGCGTGATGGCCGAAAGGTCCTGGAACAGGGCCACCGGGTGATTTTGGAAGTGGAGGGGTTGTTTCCGGCGTGCCTCCGTGAGGATGCATTCTTTTAGTGGAAAATGGCGGAGAAAGGCCAGGATGTCAGGCGGAGAAGCAGGCGCACGCCTTGCTGGGCCCACTCTGTGCGCACGGTCAATGCGAACCACGAAGTCCGCTGATTCATTAAGGATTTCCCTGAAGAGGCCTTGTAAATAGCAAGTGACACTGTCCCCTTCGGAGTTCAATGGTATGCCCCGGACGTTATTCCTCCGGGAGCGATTTTCGAGGTACTTCGTGTGCGATTGGAGGTTCCCGTTGCTGCTCCCGGAGGTGAAGCACCTCCTGCCTTAGCATTTCCACCTCTTCACTTCGGGTCTGGTCCGCTTCCTCCACCGCCGCCACTCTCTCCCCCAGGCTGTCCATGTCTCTCCTTATCTCGTGCCGCTCGCTCGCCAGGTCCTGCTTCAGCGCCTGGAAGTCGTCGGGCAGGGTGTTAAACAAGGACTCCAAGAAGGCTTTCGTGATGGGGGCCACCCCCCATCGTCGCTTGCAGAGGCGCCGGCTGTCGCTGTAGGCGAGGGGGGTGGTGGGGGCTTCTCCCCTTTTGCTGTGCCTTTGGTGAGCATTTCGGGGATAGTGCGGCCCCCTCTTCGGCCCGAGTTAGACATGTTGCTGTTGTCCCTAGTTCCCAAAGGCAGGTCAAAGGGCCGGACAGTCCTCGGGAGACCCAGCAGGCCGGCGGGGGTCCAGCAAGGTCGGCGGGGCATGAGCTGTGTTAGATAGGGCTCTCAATGCACACAGAGATGTCCCTTAGGCTCCGCGTTGCGGGGCGACCTGCTGGGCCCACACCTCCGTCCTGCCCACTCACCCGATTTATGGGGTGGCAGCCCGTTGTAGATGCCCCAGAGCAGAGCGTACATCAGTTTATGGTGGGAGGCACCCGCGGCAGGCGGGAAGTGGCGACAGTCTCCCCCTCTGGGTCCACTCGTGCAGAAAGAAAGCTTGGCCTCCTCTTGGCAGCTGTCCCTCCTCCTCACCTCTTATGCGCAGGAAGCCGGCCGTCAAAGGGGCCACGCCGGGCTCAGGCAGATCCCCAGGGTCACCGGACGAGTTGCCAAGCTCCGATCAGTCTCCTCCGTGCAATAGGCCCCGAAGCCTGGGCCTCTATTTTCACGCTTCCCCAGGGCCGATCTCGGTTCCGGTCTGTGTCTCCTACCGGCAGCTCACCGCGGGGGGATGCGCCATACCGCCCCGCCCATGTATCCGCTGTCGGGGGTTCCCCCGGTGGGCCAACTGCCACCTTCCAGCGCTTGTGTGTACACCTCACCCGGCTCCGGGCGGGCCCAGGACCGGGGACTCTATTTTCACGGCCTGCCGCTTGCCGCACGGGGGTCGCCCCGTCTCCGCTTCAGTCTGCCCCGCTAGGCCCCGGCGGGTCCCAGAGTCAGCTGGGTCTCCGAGCCCCCACGTCCCGGCTTAGCCTCTGTTTCAGGATTCCAGCAGGGCGCCACCACCAGAGAAACGCGCCCAGTCCTCTCTCCACGGGCAGCAGCGCAGCGAGGCCTTGGGCGGGCTGCAGGCACTCAGGCGTAGCTACGGTCCTCGCCGTTCCAGGACAGCCAATGCGGGTAAAAACCGGGACAATAGCCTCCCCCGGCAGTAGTAGGAAGACGCTCGTTGGCAAGGGGGATCTGCATGCGGTAATTAGGGGCTAACGGGGTTCAGGGCCGGGGAGCCTCGCGAACAGACGTCCGATCAGTCCGCCATCTTGGCCGCGCCCCATGCAGGCAATTTTTAAGGAATATTTTTATTTTGTGAAAATAGACACCTAGAAACTTTTCTTGTGAAAACCACACAATGGATTCCCATGGAAGGAAATACAAATTATTGATAAGTACGCTTAGAATTACTTTTCAGGGTCAGTGCTGGGCTCAAAGATGCATCACTGATGTCTCTCCTGATAACAGGTGAGGAAATCGGAATTCGTACTTCAGCTGATTTTAGAGGAATATTTGTACGTTTCAAAAATCAACACAAACTTTTCTGCTGAAAACCACACAATGGATTCCTATGGAAGGAAATACAAGTTACTGGTAAGTACGCTTAGATTTACTTTTCAGGGTCAGTGCTGGGCTAAAAGATGCAGCACTGGGTTCTCTCCTGATAACAGGTGAGGAAATCGGAATTCGTACTTCAGCTGATTTTAGAGGAATATTTGTACGTTTCAAAAATCAACACAAACTTTTCTGCTGAAAACCACACAATGGATTCCTATGGAAGGAAATACAAGTTACTGGTAAGTACGCTTAGATTTACTTTTCAGGGTCAGTGCTGGGCTAAAAGATGCAGCACTGGGTTCTCTCCTGATAACAGGTGACTAAATCGGAATTCGTAGTACGGATGATTTTAGAGGAATATTTGTACGTTTCAAAAATCAACACTGAAAATTTTCTGGTGAAAACCACACAATGGATTCCTGTGGAAGGAAATACAAGTTACCGGTAAGTTCGCTTAGAATTACTTGTCAGGGTGAGTGCTGGGCTAAAAGATGCAGCACTGGCCTCTCTCCTGATAATAGGTGAGTAAATCGGAAATCGTAGTTCGGCTGATTTTAGAGGAATATTTGTACGTTTCAAAAATCGACACTTAGAAACTTTTCTGGTGAATACCATACAATGGATTCCTGTGGAAGGAAATACAAGTTATTGGTAAGTATGCTTAAAATTACTTTACAGGATCAGTGCTAGGCTAAAAGATGCAGTACTGAGTTCTCTCCTGATAACAGGTGAGTAAATTGGAATTAGTAGTTCGACTGATTTTAGAGGAATATTTGTACAATGGTGAAGGAAGGGAGCGGGGCCTGCGGTGACATGTATGCAAACACGCTCTGTGGCGCGTTTTAAGTTGGGGAATTAATTCCTCTTCAATGCTGCGGTCCCCTGGGGGCCAACTAGCCCACCAGGTACCTCCAGTATGCACCAGGGAGCTGCGTTGCAGAGAGGTATTCAGAGGCCACACCCGTTTTTACAACTCTGCAACACCGTTCCGTGGCACTTACTGGAGGTACCTGGTGGGCTAGTTGACTCCTAGGGGACCTCTGGATTGAAGAGGAATTGATTTCCCAACTTAAAACACGCCACAGGTCGTGTTTGCACACATCACCTTAGGCCCCGCCCCCCACCTTCACCACTGTGCAAACGCGCCCCCTGGTGTTTTTTTTAAGTTGGGGGATTAAGTCCCCTTGAATCCTGAGATCCCCTGGAGGCCAACTAGCCCACCAGGTTCCTCAATTATGCGCCAGGGAGCTGTTTTGCAGAGAGGTGTTCAGAGGCCACGCCCCTTTTTACAACACTCTGCAACACAGCTCCTTGGCGCTTAGTGGAAGTACCAGGTGGGCTAGATGGCCCCCAGGGGACCTCTGGTTTGAAGAGGAATTCATTCCCAACTTAAAACGAATGTTGAAATGAGCCAGCGGAGACATGTTTGTGGCCCACTGGAGGGCAAGAATTAGCACTTTAATTTTGCATTTGTTAACAGAACCTACTGAAAGGGAAAAAGTATGTGGTGGAAAGAAACTACAAGTCCCAGCATGCAAGGCGGTTTTAGAACACTCACCTGAGATACATTACTGATGATAAAAGCCCACTGAAGGGTTGGAAATAATAAAGCATGCTGGTTTGGAGTGAAATCCACAGAGAAAGCTGTTCAACTGCAGAGCATGCCTATGATTAAGGAGCTTGGGGGCTCCAAAACCATTCAGGCACGAACGAATGCGAGCATGTAAGCGCTGGCTCCCTCCAAATAAAATTGTCCTGCGGACACATTGCTGTGGAGTGCATCCTTAAGCATTGGGCAACTCCAGAAAGGATTTGTACGAGGCACGTCCAAGCCGCGGAGGATTGCACCGCTTTTTAACTACATGAATTGTCTGTTGGGACCAACATGGTTCGAGTCCCAGTTCAGCTCAGTAACGAATGTTGAAATGAGCCAGCGGAAACAAGGTTGTGGCCCACTGGAGGGCAAGAATTAACGCTTTAATTTTGCATTTGTTAACAGAACCTACTGAAAGGGAAAAAGTATGCTGCGGAAAGAAACTACAAGTTCCAGCATGCAAGGCGGTTTTAGAACACTCACCTGAGAGACATTACTGATGATAAAAGCCCACTGGAGGGCAGGAAATAATAAAGTATGCTGGTTTGGATTGAAAGCCACAGAGAAAGCTGTTCAACTGCAGAGCATGCCTATGATAAAGGAGTTTGGGGGCTCCGAAACCGGTCAGGCACGAATGAATGCGAACATGTAAGCGCTGGCTCCCTCCAAATAAAATTGTCCTGTGGACACGTTGCTGTGGAGTGCGTCCTTAAGTGTGGGCAACTTCAGAAAGGATTTGTACGCGTCACGTCCAAGCCGCGGAGGATTGCATCGCTTTTTGACTTTATGAATTGTCTGTTGGGACCGACATGGTTTGAGTCCCGGTTCAGATCAGTAACGAATGTTGAAATGAGCCAGCGGAGACATGCTTGTGGCCCACAGGAGGGCAAGAATTAATGCTTTAATTTTGCATTTGTTAACTGGACCTACTGAAAGGGAAAAAGTATGCTGCGGAAAGAAACTAAAAGTTCCAGCATGTAAGGCGGTTTTAGAACACTCACCTGAGACATTACTGACGATAAAAGCCCACTGGAGGGCAGGAAATAATAAAGCATGCTGGTTTGGAGTGAAAGCTACAGAGAAAGCTGTTCAACTGCAGAGCATGCCTATGATAAAGGAGCTTGGGGGCTCCGAAACCAGTCGGGCACGAACGAATGCGAGCATGTAAGCGCTGGCTCCCTCCAAATAAAGTTGTCCTGCCGTCACGTTGCTGTGGAGTGTGTCCTTAAGTGTTGGGCAACTTCAGAAAGGATATATATATATATATATATATATATATATATATATATATATATATATATTATATATTAATTTGGAATGGCAAAGTTGAGCGTGCACAGAAATTCATTGAACTATTGAATAACAATGAGCTGAATTTGAAATTTACATCACAAATCAGTGATACAAGTGTAGAGTTCTTGGATACCAAAGTATACATTGAGGGAAACGGCATTCAGACAACACTACATAGAAAAGTGACGGCAGGCAACACGACCCTCCATGCCACAAGTAGCCATCCTCAACACGTCATAAATAGTATCCCCTAAGGGGAACTCCTCAGAATAAGAATTTGTAGCACAGTATAGGAACGAGAAAAATGGTCGGACGACCTTATCCAAAGATTCAAAGAGAGAGGCTACAGTGACAAGGTACTCAATGAAGCATGCAGGAAAGCAAAAATTAGGTCCAGAGAGTCTTATAATAGGGAAAGCCATTTCTAATGAGGCTGATACAGCATCTTCCAGTACATCCAATATTCACACCACTCCTAGATTTATCACTACTTACAGTAAACAACATAAACAAATCTGGTATTATGAATAAAAACTGGCCTATTCTACAAGCGGATGGTGTTCTGGCTCCTATCTTATTCACCAGACACACTATTGCATTCAGGAAGGCCAAATCTAAGAAAACAGACCTCGGTAATGACAGAACATGTGATTTAAGTAAAAGTACTTGGCTTAAACCTAAAAATGGGTTCTTTAAATGCTCAAAAAACAACAAATTGGTAAATGGAGGGTCCCAGGGAATGTTTAATGACCACACAGTTATAGCCCCTGAACAGAAGTACAACTAAACAAAAAAATAACTGTGGGTCAAGGAGAATGTGTCTTATATAGAGTGTGTCAGGGTTGACTGAGTGTGTGTTGAGTAATTTGTTAGAACAGCACACAACAAAGTATCGCACTAGGAGGGAAGATATCCATCAGTTTATCGTCCTTTGCCGCCCTGTCATCATTTGAAACCCTTCCCAGGGTGTGGAAGCTGAGCTGTTGCCACTTCAACAAGGAAAGGGAAGTGCGCGGTAAAGGGAGGGGTTGCTACTTGATAACTGAGGAGCAGTGCAAGAGAGAGTTTGTGGAAATCAAAAGAGGAAGGAGAAAAAAGTGCTCTATGTTAAAATTGGATAATGAACGCTGAAGAACTTTATTCTGGTGCCGTTCATTTCCAAGGTTAAAAAACAAATCAGTGCAACACAACCAGTGAGTAACCCTAATAGTCACTGGTTTTTCATGGTGGTCGACATATTTCTGCGGTTTATTGATCACTAAGTATCACCCGCTTCATCAGGACCTAAAGTATATGCTACTGCTCAATGTGCGATAAAATAAGATATTTGATACAGACCTTCACAACTTTCTATGAACTACTGCGGGTCCATGTACTTGCTTTTCAGTCTCAAAAACACAGTATGGCCTACCATTTTACCTGTAGTTAGAGACATATTCTAGGACTTATTTCCTGTAGACATACATAGGGAGATGAGGTGCACTATTGTTTTTTCAACTAGTTTTAGAAGATCATTTTAAAGGGTTTTTTGTTTTTTTATCAAGAGATCATTTATGGCAGTCTTTTATCAGATAGGTTTTAATTTTAGCATAAGTGCCCTTAGTTGTTGAAATTCAATTAACGTAACTGCTAGTTTGTATCTTTAATTTTGTGATGAACAAACACCAATTTTTTTTTTGTCATAATCTTTATCTATTGTAGATGAGATGTCGACTCCATGAACTACCTGAAGTTTGTTGATTGTATCTCCGGATAGGAAAGAACACATTGGAATGACAGATTCAAATTAAAAATCTTGCCTGACCTCCCTGTAATTATCACGTTTTTTAACATATTTGCACTTTAATTCACAACTTTTTTCATGGTAATGTTGAAATATGTGTGGCATATATACTTCAAATTTCCTTTGGTTTGAGACCATGAAACTGCTGCGGGCATACTTTCCGAATTTAAATTGAGGACTGCGTATTTTGCGTCACTGACCATGTCATGAGTGATGGAATATGTGATGTCATCAGCAGTGCATTGTAGGCGCGCAAGTTATAGTGAGTCCAACTAACGATAACGTGGGAATTTCAATGGTTTTATGTCAGTAAAATTTCCAGCTAACTATAACTGGTGTCAAACCTATGGTTTTTTCAGTGAATTTACTAGGTTTTTTAAATGCTAATTCCTAACTATAACTGGTGTGAAACCTATGGTTTTTTCAGTGAATTTCATAGGTTTTATAAATGCTAATTCCTAACCATACATAGGGCCTCAAACCTCTGAAATGTAATATTTTTTTATAATGAATCCGATATTATATATTTATATAATATTTTTTATTTTTAAAATTTTTTTTTGCCCCGGAGCGCTCCCGGTGCGCGCCCCGGTGTGCGTACCGGAAAGCGTAGCACTCGAGCGAATACGATGGCGCAATGTAAACATTCGACGCGCTTACGCGACCCGGGGGCGCGTCGCGTCGGGTCATGTGACCTGAAAATAACACTTTTTATTGGTGCAGAACAGTTTTGGTTTCTAAATGATGAAAGCCGAATCGGATTCATTATGACCTGAAAATAACACTTTTCATTGGTTCAGGACTGGTTTTTTTTCCAAATGATGAAAGACCCCACCTTTTTTCCTTATTCTGACTTTGTCCTTTGACTGAGGAAGACCTGTTTGAACAACTTAGAGAAATATTTTGTACTTTAAAATGGCTACAGTAGCAGCAGCAGCAGCTGGAGCATCCGCACCACCACCACCACCACCACCACCAAGAGGACCACCACAACATTACATTGGTGGTCAAGAAGAGGAGGAGGAGGAGGAGGAGGGGAGAAGATGGCTGCAAGAAGACAATACCCCATACAAGCCAAGGCCACACATTGTATGGGAGTTTTTTTCTATCCCAGAGGGCAAGAAGAAAGTCAATGCGGCCAAGGTGACTTGCCTAATCTGTGACATGGAACTTTCAAGGGGAAACCCGAACAAAAAATATTCTTTTGGTAATAATACCATGATTAGACACATGCAGCGCAAGCATCCGAACAACTATTCTGCTGCAGAGATGAGGGAACAGGCCAGTAACCCTCCCCAATCTTCAAGCACCACCTCCAAAAGAAAGCAACCCACTCCATCGGGACCAGAGACAAGGGAGACGATCCCTTGCATACAACCACGGTTTGGGGATTTCCGAATTACATGTATTTTTTGTGGTAAGACCATCTCCTATGGTGAACAGAGCATAAAGCTCATCGTCCTTGCTGGTGACAACCACATTTGCCGCTAAAAACCCTAATTTTTTCCTTTTTTTTTTTGCTCCAGTTGAGCCATTTTCAATTCTCTGTTTTTTCGTTTCTCTCCATAAAAATAACAAAAAAAATATAAAATAGTTCATAAAAGCCAAAAAAAGTACAAAATGTTCAAAAAACACTAAAAAAATATAAAACAAAAAGAAGAAAAAAAACAGTTCTTTTTAGAACTACCTCCAATTTATAAAAAAAGGCTACATTTTTTATAAACTCTGTCATTCTTTTTTCCCCATGGTCCGCTCCCCGGTGCGCGTACCGGGCGCTCCCCCCGCGCAAAATCAAAAAAAAAAATAATAATCCCCGCGGGGCCCTTTTATAGCCCCCACATCAAACCTAGGGGGTCAGGGGGGGTCTACTCTGCCCCCTTATGCTCATTTCCCCCTTTGTTTTTGCCACCTCTTGTGTCTTGATCCTACCGAGACACAAGATGGCGGCCGCTCCGGACTGTTTGGAATGTTGACAGACACCCGAGAGCCAATCAGCTTTCCGTGCGCAAGTCGCGTGGCGCGCCCGGAGCGTTCCCCGGTGCGCGTACCGGAGCGCAGCCATAGATATATATTTTTTTGAACCTAAATTACTCAAAATCCACTGGAGCACATATCTTGAGACATAGCATAGGCACATCGGGCTACCAGTCCCTACAATTTTGCCAAGTTTGGTGGAAATCCATTCAGCCGTTCGGGCTAAAAGTGAGGTCGACCGCCCTATGGAAATTAACATGGGGAAAACACGTTTTGGGACCCCCCTTTTATCTCGGCCCCCGCTTCACGAATCCCCCCCAAACTTTCAGAAGGCAAATTTGAGGAAATTTTCAAGCAGATTTCTCAACCGGCCCCAAAGTTATTCACAATAGAATGTTGAGATTTTGCATTGAAAATAATCCTAACTATAACTACCTACTGGTGACCGCCAGTAGGTAATATATATATATAATGTTTTTTCTATGTGTAACATTTAACCATGTGACACAGACTGGGGTGTGCATTTAAATGTCAATCTTGCGTAGTTTGAACTGCATGTGATCAAGGCCAGCATGGCTGGCCGAAACACGCAGTGGCAGGTTGTGGGAGCACAGAAGCAGAAAAATAAAAATTACCAAATCACGCCAACTGGAGTTCGTGTTTCTCTCTGTTGTGAACGTATCTAGGACCCTATTTAAATATTACCGATTTATGCCCTTATGTGGTTATATCAAATCATATCCTTAAAAAGGCATAAGAATAATACCCATATTAAGTCATAGCCAATGCAGTCCAAATACAGCAAGGCTACTCCCATAGACTCCTGGAAAGTACAACGCGTTCTTAAACAAACCAAGCCTCCAGCAGCCCGGGAAATCCCCCTGCTTCTGTATTGCTTTGTCCAAGAACTCCTGGAGTCCTGAAAGAACTGCGAGTTCTTAGTGACGTCTTATGTCCAACCTTACGTCAAACTCAGCACCTTCCAGGTATAAATATACCAGCATCTGCCTTAGCAAGCCTACGGTGGTTTGGAGCAGATCGGCTATCTACTTGCCCGATGCCCTGCTGGAACAAGTGCCAAAGGAAGCCGACCCTCCCATTGATGCACTGAGAGAGACGCTGTCTTTTCTCCTGCTGTCTAATCCAGCTCCAGTGTTTTCCGGTTACCCTTGCGGGTTGCTGGTAGATCGAGTCCTGAGAGAGAGATACAAGACCTCCTTCATTCTATAACCAAGGTACGGAGCTGATTAGACCCTTAGAGAATTCTTGATTCAGATTCTTGGCAAAAACTATCTTTACTAAAAGTACAACTCAATTACTCCTTCCCACGTACTAGGCTTAGTTTAGGTTACACCGGGGTAGGCTTATTTTAGAAGCACCAGTTGAGTACGTTTAGTCAACTTTTATCATTGTATGTATTTTATCCGTTTTAAGTATCTTATGGCTTAGAAACCATATAAATGCTTTTACAGTATTTCATTATACTCCTTTTACTGTACACACTTTACTTTATGACAAGTATTGCAATTGTGGCAATTCACTTCTCTTGCATGAGAAAGAAGACTGCTCAATAAATACCCACTTTTATTGAAAACGCCTGTCTCTCTATTTCTCTGCACTCCTGGTGAAACTAAGCATGCACGATTGACTGAGTGAAATAGCTGTCTATTGTGGAGATATACTCCTTATTCTGGAGGGAGCAAAGTTGTCATGTTTATGCGTTTGTCAGAAACTAATCCCTTCTTGTCTATTCAGGAAAGTTAACACCTTGTTTACTCGAAAGTTTCTAGTGACCTCTGAGCTAGCTGGCATTCATAATTAAAGTCTAACATATTCAATAGAGACCTAGTCGACCTCAGTCCTACGTCTAAACTATCGTTTGTTATTCCAATGCGCAGAGCATATTGGGAATATAGGAACTACACTACATGGCGCCCAACGTTTGGTAAGGCGATAATTTAACGCTAGATACTAGAGTAACTCAGTCGTGCTTTTCACACCGACTCCTTTTTCCCGTAATGGACGTCTGGAGTGGGTAAAAGGTTAATATCCGCCGTAACTTAGTAGGAAGAGATTCCTATGTATTAGTTTTGGTTTAGTCAACGTTGAAGGATACAGTGTTCCAAAATATTGTGCACCTAATCTTTGTTTCCTTGAAACTTGCTCTGCAAATTTTCTGTCAGCAAAAATTTTCGGAAAGTGACGAAGAAAGGGAGAGAGCTAGAATAACAGCTCAAGTGGTCTTAGATGACACAGCTCTCCAATAAAATGACCCGGATGCTATAATCATCCCGGCAAATATAAGGAAAACCATAAAAATGAAACTTATAGAAAATGGAGTATCATCAAGAGGTGGTACAGTGATATTTGTTGTGGAGACACATGAATATCGGCAGACAGAGGTGTTCTGTTCATGGATAAGTTTTCCAGCAGCAAATGCTGTGACACGCGAGTTCGCCTACTACAAAATAGAGGAATCTTCAGAGGAATACGCCCCTTTCGAGGACGTTGAAATTCCACTAACTTACCAAGAGCATGAGCTCTGGTTTAATGGCGCCCTAAAACATCAAAATCACATTACCAGGCTCGGTCCACTAGGTAGACCAGGAGCCACGTGGCCGGTTCTAGCCAGCTATACACCACATCCTGACATTGAAAAAATGTCAAGCGAAGAACTTTTTGTTCAGCTACAAGAATTAACAAAAGCATATAGACAACTAGTTCAATTAACAATTGACGGTACAGTGATCCGCCAAAACCTGAAAGAAACAGATCTAGCAGAACAACCTTATGAACTTGCCAGAATAATTGAAAAATCCTATGAAGAACTAGGTAGAGATAGTTTGGGTGGGAAACCACTAAAACCACAACTAACTGAAAATCCTGAAAAAACATTTATTAAGAATATTCTCATTACTCCAAAAAAGAAGTGGGAGTGTAATAAACAAAGTACTCCCAGAGAAAAACAGTTTCAGTCCAGAGGAAGGTCTCCCAACGGAGAGATAGATCTCCATAATGAGGGGGCAAGTCTCCACAAAGGGAGCCCTCTGAAAAAAGATACAACCTTAGAAATAGGGACAATTTAAGAAAACCTGACAGATATCAAGATATTGATACACGTCGCTCTCGATCTTTTCAGAATTCCTCACAGAAATCTGAAAGAAGAGGACGGTCAGAACATAAAGAAGAGCACGTCAAGTCCAAAGACAAGGAACCTGCTCATCAAAGTAAAAAATTACAATTTCCCAAAAAGAAGGTAGCTAGTATTAAAATAAAACATACAGAGGATTCTGAGAACACAACTCAAGAACGGAGAATGGGCCCAGACAATGCTAGACAGCGCAGCAGAAGTGACCATAGCTCGCAAGATCCTGATGAATCTTCTGGAGACAATGGACACGAATGAATACATTCAAGTGGAAACTGCAGACACCAGAGTTAGCGTACCCCATAAATTATATGAAATAACATTACGTATAGAGGGGGACAAAACTAGGAAAATAAGAGGTCTCTTTTGGGAGAACCTATCTAAAGGCTATGATATCCTGCTAGCAGAGAAAGACTGGCCACCAGAGTTTGTCAGGGAGTTCCCACATGGCGAAGAAATGATTATGCCTGCCTTCTCAAATCACATTCCAATTCATAAAAAATACACATATGCTAGAAAATGGGCAGTGGCCCAAGCCCCTGCATTATATAAAAATCATGTAGGATGGGATAAGGATTCTCCTCACCATAAAATTCAGTTAAAAAATCAACCTACTGCACAAAGGCAGTATCCTGTTAAGCAAGAAGCTAAAAAACAAGTCAGGGAGATCTTAGATGAACTTGAATATCAGGGGATGATTGAAACATGCACCTCACAAATGTTTCCTGTCAAACCAGACAATTCATATCATCTAGTTTTGGACTACAGACACCTAAACTCTTGTTGCAAAACATTTGCAGTACAAAACTCACACAGTGCAGCACTAATGAATAACATTGTGCGCAAAAAATATAAAACATTAGATATTTCAAATGGTTTCTTCTGTCAAAACAATGTACCATAAAGCAGGTATTTGACTGCTTTCTCCTGTATGGGGGCCCAAAAGCAATTGTGTCGTCTCCCACAGGGATTCAAGAATAGCCCAGGATTATTTTCAGCCAGGGTAACAGAGTTACTACAAATGTATGATGATGAGGCATTATCTTATGTCGATGACCTCTATCTTGCAGACGATGACCTGGAGACACACTTGAAAAGAGTGAACACCATCATACTTGGGTTCGCATCTGAAGGGTACAAATTCAACTTTAAAAAGTCACGAATTGCCCACCTCACTGTCCTTTTTTAGGATATGAGTTATCAAGTGAAGGCAAAAGCCTAGCAGAACACGTCTTAGAGAAGTGTGCTGTACTCCAAGCTCCAAAAACGCTGAAAAACTTACAATCAATTCTAGGTTTCCTGAATTTCGGAAGAACGTACATTTTAAATTATGCAGAGAGGGTTAAAACTCTCTACGAATTAATAAAACCTGATTTCAAACCAATTAATTGGACTCAGAAACACACAGAAATTTTACAATCTTTACAAACAGACATGTTAACTAAAACAAAACTGCAAACACGCGCAAACGAACGCAACCTTGTAATCTGAGTCATCCCAGGAAGATGCAGATTTACATACCTGACCTCTAAAGAGGGAGGAACGGTACCAATAGCTTATAATTCACACTTGTACACACAAGCTGAAATGAAATTCAGTTCTACTGAAAAAATTCTGACTCCTGTTCAAACTGCTGTAGCAAAAGAAAGAGCCCTCGCACAAGGTAAACGTATAATAATCGTTACACCAGTACCAGCCCTTGAGGCAGTAACAAGAGCAAGCATTCCGAATGCTAAAGCTTTGCATCCAAGATGGATACAATGGGTTAATTCTCTTGCTGCATTAGACTTAGTATACAAATTTGATCCTAACTTAAAAACGCAAGAATTTCTCCAATATGAATATGAATGTCCTCTGCCGACTGAGATCCTGCCTCTGGAACATTACGGCTGTATAATATATACAGACGGTTCAGCACAACCCGCAGTTGGGGGTAAACAAGCATATAGTGCTGCGTGCGCGATTGCTAAATGTCGTTGGCACGAAGGAAAATTCAGACCATTGGTCACTAAAACCCAATCACTCGGAGACTGTACAGCTCAGCTAGCTGAACTACAGGCTTTTAAGATGGCTCTTGAAAATACAGATTGCGAATTCCCCACGCTAATAGTGTGCGATTCATATTATTGCGTCCAGTCTTACAATGAATACTTGCAGAACTGAGTTCAAAACGGTTTCAAAGATGCAAAAGGTGGCACAATCAAGCATAAAATGCTTTGGGAACAAGTAGTTCTTTTACAGAAAGAACTACGAAAGACTCACGTGATACATACGCAGAGTCTTCAACGTGATGGCGTTCACGTTGCAGGGAATTTATTGGCTAACAGAGCCACAGCGGCAGCTGTTCAACTGGCTTCCGTAGCTACAAAAAAGCGTTCTAAAAAACAAATAGATGGAGAAACCATGCTGGCAGTAAAAGCCTCATTAAAAGCAGACTATGCAGCATTACCTCTATTTTATCCACTCAATAATACATACATAATTGATGCGAACTCCGTTCCTTTTGCTCGAATCCCTGGAGTGGGGGACAGAGTAATTCCAAACACGAACCGGAGGGCTTACTTGATTCAAGAAGCACACATGGGAATGGGTCTGAGGCACCAAGAGATCTTGAAATCTCTAATAGAATTGCAATCACAATACTGGTGGCCGGGAATGAGCGTACAAATTTATAATTTTGCAATGAACTGTCAGGACTGCAACAGAGATCGCAGTTGTGAACCGGACCAGATACCAGCCCAGAGACCTCTATTAGACAGCATCAGGCTATCTACACGCAGACGTCTACACGGAAGAATGCGATCCCATAAATATTAAGACGAGATTCATTTGGATGTGGCCCCAGAGCTCGGCTGACACCAGAACTGTTATAAAAGATTCGCAAGTCTTTATCGGCACATACGCAATTGGCATGCTACATTCTGACCAGGGTCCTGCGTTTAGCTCTCGAGCTTACAAGGAGACCATGGCCGGAATGGGCATTGCATTGCGGTATTCTAGTCCATTCCATCCCGAGGGAAATGCAGTAGTGGAGAGAAAAAAACGGGACATAAAGCAATCTATAACAGCAAGGGTATTAGGTTTGTGTGATGGGTGGGTCAAATATCTAATAAGTGTCCAAAGTAGTCTTAATAATCTGCCAAGAAATTCTCTGGGTGGAATCACTACGTATGAACTTTTGTTTGGTACAAGAATGATAATCGAAGACCTCGATTGTCAGACTTCAGTGGTGAAACAAAAAACCTTTGATACCAAAGATCATTTGCTGTTTTACAGGACTTAAATGAAACAAGAAGAAGTCTAAGTAACACAAAGCTAAAGCCAACTACCACTGAACAAAATCCACCTGTCCCAGCAAGACCTGTCTGGATTCCAAAGATTGGGGATCTGGTCAGAGAAAAGATCGCGGTGAAGAAGGAATTTGGGCCTTCTTACAGAAAAGCTGTACCGGTCTTGGCAATCAGCGGAACAAGATCAGTAATACTACCGCCCCTTGCTGGTAAAAAGGAGAACAGAGTTGTATCAATCGACCTGGTAAAACCACAATCATGTGGCCAATAATAAGTAGTAGGCCCAGTGGACTCCCAAGAAGTAGCAGAAGACCAAATCTTGCTACAATCCAAGAGGTTCAAACTGAGAGACTAAACACATTTGATAAACCTGAGGTGAATAAAAAAGGACTATGCAACAAAGCCATGGAACTTGTGCCTCTTGAAACCCAAATTGCAACAGTTCGTCAAGAAACACCTGTCTACAATGACGTAGCCTCTGACTATACTAATATGACAAAGGAAGGTCCAAAGATTAATGAAAATCCGGAAGCGATTCCAACGATTGACAGAACTGCATCTGGCTACTTCATCAATTTCGATGACTTTTCTGATGATCAAAGTGAACATGAGGACAAGCCAGCAAACAACACTTTCAAAGACAAAATTACAGAACTCTTACATCAACTTGGAGAAACATATCTGATTTCACCATGGATTGAATTGTGGATTGTGTTAGGTGTACTTTTCCTCCTACTTTGGCTCATTTTGGTTTTAAGCTTGAGAAGATTTATTGATGGAAAATATAGTACAATGGACACAGCAAGTCAGAACATCAACTTGGTTCTCAAACCTCACAGATCTTCACATATCGAAAAAAGAGAACTGTCATCAGTGAACATCGCAGCCATTCCTATACCTGGTGGTGTAGCATGGGGCGCAACTGATTACGAAATCTATGGCCCGGTTGAACTCTTGAAATATACACATCAGTTCAAGATTTCCTGAAGTGACTTTGTATCACCTAGTACTTTCTCTGATGATTGAGACTTTGAAAATATTAATAATATGATGTCAGATTTAGAAATGTCAGCAAAATTTACAGAACATGATTATTTACAAGGTTCATCAGATTATGAAGAAATGTATTGCTTTAATCATTATGGGCATCATTATTTGCATATGTCTGCTAATCCTAGAAATGTTTTTACTTATAATCAATGGGAGCATTGTCCAATACCGCCAAAAGGCAGTTCGAAAACATTTTATGAGAAATTCCCATACTTCTCTGGGTTTAATAACTCTGATCCAGAAACGTTTTATTTTAAAATCATGAATAAGACAGGAATGAAAAACATGTTGACAAATACGAAACTGATTTATTCTGAAAAATTTTATGAAAAAATGTCTACATTTGGTTTTGAATTTTGGAAAAACAACATTGAGACAAAAATCATCTGGGGTACAAAAGACTGGCAGGTACAAGGTCTATAATCATTATTCAGAGCCTGCATGATCCCAAAACAAAAAATGTTCCTGAATGACACCATTCAACAAACAACCTGTCTTGGCCTAGCCAAGATAAAGACTTAAACAAACCGCCTATTCCAAAGCCCATACCCGATAGTAATAGCACTACAGATGTTGAGATAGACGTATCCCATATTTTACACCAAAACAGAACTAATCCTGATTGGAAAAAATGGTTGATCTGGCCCACAGACACTAATAACTGTCAAGATAGATTTCTGAACAAAACACAGGGGTTCAAACAGAACAGGCCCCAGACCCAAGATATTCCCAGAGACAACATCCAAGGATACTAACAACATACAGTGTAGGAAAACTATGCCTCCAGTGGCTACAGAAATCCACACTACCTAAAATTAAAAAACACTTGACTTTACTTAAAGAAGGTGCTGACTTGCGAGATTTCTTAATGGGACCTCGCAAACAGCATCAAAAACGTTTCATATACGCCGGTATATACGCTGCTTACATCGAAGCTTGGAAAGTAACGCAAATTGAAACTGCGGAAAAAATACGAGAAATTGATCGTATTAATTTGGAAAAATCACTGTAGTGGATAATGGGTTAACGACTCTGTCCTCCAGAATTTATTCACTGGACAGCATTGTATCATCTGTTATTGATATAATAGAACAGGATATGCTAATGTTACAACATGGCCAGTCCCAATTACGTTCTATTGTACAGTTAGGCTGGACGTTACAAAATCTGCGTTCAGGCTAAGTGCCATGGCGTCTAATCAACACAACGTTATTATTTTCTATCTTTAACCTTACAGATAAACAAATCTCTTTGGCACAGAAAGGAGCAGACTATACGGTGCTGAGCATTGAAAAACTAGAAAAATTACCATTGGCAATGTCAGAATGACCTGTCATTGAATGGATAATACATGGTACAATTACAATTCCGATAACGACTTTTCCGTTTCAATATTGCCAAAAGCATATACCAGCGGGCCTGTATGAAAGGTTGGGTAAAGGATATATCAAATCAACCTGGAATTTACCATATACACATAGATGTTATAGTGAAGGGAAAAAGGTATTTCTTAGTGGTAACAACTGTAAAAATTCACTAAGCGGTACACTTCTGTGTCAAGGTATTAACTTTCATGGAGCCTGCGAAGGTTCATCAAATGACCTTTCATGTCACCTGCACGGCACCCCTGCTACACAGATAAAGCCTTTTTTTAGACAACTTTCCAACTACAGTTACGTTATAATAAGTGACCACAGCTGTTGTGGCATGGTGCCAGGAACGGCCTATCTCGTGAGCGTTACTTCCAGGGTCATTTGCTGTATGCAAGTATTGTATCCAAACAGCAAACCAGACAAGGAGGCAGCAATATGGCCTTCTCTGAATATCTCTTCTATTCAAATTGATACTTTAAGCAGAATGAAGTCTATTCTTTTACAGACAACTGTGCCTTTAACCTTGTCTAGAGAAACATATGATCTACAAGTTGCAAGGACAGCAGCAGAGATACATGCATTATTATCGACAAATTGCCCCGTACATTTCGTAGAAATGTTAAGCCAAATCTTAAACATGTCTGATACCAGTGGCATCGCGCATGTATTTAAGACAATTTTTTCGGGACTATTAGCACCCTTTGAAGCAGTCCTGAGCATCTTCCCGAATTTTGTGCACTCCATGTTCGGCAGCCTGCCTCTCATCTTGGGACTCGTAGCAGGAATCTTATTTTTGTTCCTTCTGCTCAGATATGGCAAATCCAGCCACAAACACAACTCAGACAACAATGGAAGATACGATCCTAGCAATGCGAGACCGAGAGCGGATTACTAAGGTCCTCGGCTTGGCTAAACTAAGAGATCTGAATACCACCTGGTTTCTTTCATTCAGACCAATCTGGCAAGATTGCATCTGACCTGTTCTACGATGCCTGATATGCGGAAAAGAATGCGTGTTCGACATCTGTCTCACACTTCCGTCAGCAGTACCTTTGGATATCGATACTTTGCTTGGTTCAGTAACGGCTCATGCAATGTGTTGTCCCCAGCGACTACCTATTCTGAAGACGGCATTCGTTGAGTCCTCACCATTACGATTAGGTGGCGGTGAGGTACGAGATGAAAGCGGCACACAAGTACAACCTTCTGTGACCATTGCTGATCTAGACTCCGATGACGGCAATGACTCTTAACATTTGCACTATTTCTACTTTTTCGGACTTGGTCCAACTTTCACCTACTGTTTTAGACGAATTCTTTGCCAGCCTATCTGAGTTAATGTTCTCCCCTAACAACAAGAATAACTTTTTTAAAAGAAAAAACGAGCACACAGCGTTCCCTGAACTCTGAATTCGGCCTTCAGTTTTGATAAACAGAACTTCTAAAAAACATTGGAACTATTTTTCTTCCCTGAAAGTGAAATTATTTTTCCGTTCTAAAATATTTACCTTTTTTGGCACATGATACTCTGCTTAAAGTAGAACTATTCTTAGAGAACAAGATATCTATTTTTAGAATCTCTAGAGACAATATTTTGACCTAGCCTCTAGCACATGTACAGTCTTGTATAAATATGTGATGAAATAGTCTCGACCTTCTCTTCTGTATTAAGAGCCATTTCATAAATGTAATTTTCGCAATTCATTCAGCCAATATTTCATCGTACTATATATGCATTATCTGAATGATACCACTGCTTGAAAACGTACAGTATAATACTCATTTTTCGTGTATATACCATTTCAAATGCATTTTATGTATTTTTGGGGTGGGCTGGTAAACACATGCATCGTTATATGTTTAATATTGCTTAGTATTTAGTAATGATGGACAGTATACGTGGAGTGGGTGTTGTGAACGTATCTAGGACCCTATTTAAATATTCCCGATTTATGCCCTTATGTGGGTATATCAAATCATATCCTTATAAAGGCATAAGAATCATACCCATATTAAGTCATAGCCAATGCAGTCCAAATACGGCAAGGCTACTCCCATAGACTCCTAGAAAGTTCAACGCGTTCTTAAACAAACCAAGCCTCCAGCAGCCCGGACAATCCCCCTGCTTCTGTATTGATTTGTCCAAGAACTCCTGGAGTCCTGAAAGAACTCGGCACCTTCCGGGTATAAATATACCAGCATCTGCCTTAGCAAGCACATGGTGGTTTGGAGCAGATCGGCTATCTACTTGCCCGACGCCCTGCTGAAACAAGTGCCGAAGGAAGCCGACCCTCCCATTGACGCACTGAGAGAGATGCTTTCTTTTCTCTTGCTGAGAAATCAAGCTCCATTATTTTCCGGTCACCCTTGCGGGTTGCTGGGAGATCGAGTCCTGAGAGAGAGATACAAGACCTCCTTCATTCTATAACCAAGTAACGAGCTGATTAGACCCTTAGAGTGAATTCTTGATTCAGATTCTTACCTAAAAGTACAACTCAATTACTCTTTCCCACGTACTAGGCTTAGGTTAGGTCCACCGGGGTAGGCGTATTTTAGAAGCACCAGTTGAGTACGTTTAGTCATCTATTATCATTGTATGTATTTTATCCGTTTTAAGTATCTTATGGCTTAGAAACCATATAAATGCTTTTACACTATTATTTCATAATACTCCTTTTACTGTACGCACTTTACTTCATTACAAGTATTGCAATTGTGGTAATTCACTTCTCTTGCATGAGAAAGAAGACTGCTCAATAAATAACCACTTTTATTGAAAACTCCCGTCTCTCTATTTCTCTGCACTCCTGGTGAAACTAAGCATGCACGATTGACTGAGTGAAATAGCTGTCTATGGTCTCCGCGACATTGGAGATATACTCCTTATTCTGGAGGGAGCAAAGTTGTCATGTTTATGCGGTGTCATGTTTTGTCAGAAACTAATCCCTTCTTGTCTATTCAGGAAAGTTTAACACCTTCTTGTTTACTCAAGAAAGTTTCTAGTGACCTCTGAGCTAGCTGGCATTCATAATTAAGTCTAACATATTCAATAGAGACCTAGTCGACCTCAGTCCTACGTCTAAACTATCGTTTGTTATTCCAATGCGCAGAGCCTATTGGGAATATAGGAACTACACTACATTTCCATCGGGATTCATGTAGAAATCGCAATATTTTGCGATTTCTACTGCTTCCTTATTTGCGATTCACTGATTGCTAATCGCAAATAAGGAATAGTTCATTCCTATGGACCTAAAGGCCCATAGGAATGAATGGGGAGTCATTCCTTATTTGCGATTAGCAATTTGCGAATCGCAAGTAAGGAAGCGATTTCAAGGGTGTCCAAAGGATACCCTGTAGCACCCCTGAAATGGTAATGTACACTGATGTTGCGCACACACATGTCCAAAGGACGTGTGTGTGTAACATACAACTTAGAAAAATGCACTAAAGTGCATTTTTCTAAGTTTTCGCTATTTACCACGTAATCAGACTTCGCAGTAAATAGCGGCCCCAGAATGCGAAATCGCAAATTTAAAATGGTTCATGAATTGCATTTAAGGAATCTCAAATTGAGATTCCTTAAATGCCATTATTCGCAATTTAGCGATTTCTAAAAATGCGATTTTTGCATTTGGGATGATGAATCCCAAATGCAAAAATAGCGCTCGCAGTGGGCCAGATTCTCAGAATATGGCCCTTGCGAGCCGTTTTGGGCTTGATGAATCTGGCTGCGAGTTTCCATAGGAAGAGCATTTTTTATTTTGCTTATAAATTTGGCGTTGTTTGATGAATCTTCATGAAATCTTCCAAACTAATTCTTTGTTCATATCAGCTCCTATGTTGAATGTTTGGGGGTGATTCGTGAAGGGGGGGGCAAGGCTAAAAAGGGGTCCCAAAACGTGTTTTCTCCATGTTAATTTCTATAGGAAACTTTAGACAAGGCTACAGGTCGAACGGGTGAACGGAATTGCCCCAAATTTGGCAGGGAGAAGGGTCTTGGTCTAGAATGCACGCTTTTCTTTATTTGGTGTAAATCTGTTCAGTAGTTTTGGATAAATATCAAAACTCACAGATATCGACATTTGGGAATTCTGCCATCTGATTGGCTGAGGCGTTACAAGCACGATCTTGCTGCTTATTGGCTGCAAGCGAGGCGAGCGGTTGCAACTGGCAAGTGTTTTGTGATTCCGTTGAAATTAGTAAGGGGGAAAAAGGGTGGGAAAAGTAGGAAAGGGGAAGGTAGGAGCACTGTAACGTCAGTGGGGTGTTTGGGGTGTGCTATACAGGGAATACGAAGCGAAGTATTTACTCCTACCGGTGTGAAAGTGCTGTTTTGCTGAGAGTGAGTGGGTGCTGAGGTGAGGTGGCGGTACACTCTGGGATGAAAGCGCGTGCCTAAACTGTGAGCTGAGTGTTGTAAACTGATGTGCTGAAGTTTTTATCCCTACCGGTTTGAAAGTGCTGTTTTGCCCAGAGTGAGATGGTGCTGAGGTGAGGTGCTGGTACCCTCGGGGATGAAAGCGTGCACCTAAACCATGAGCTGAGTGGTGTAAACTGATGTGGTCTGGGCACTGTAGCATACTGGGAGCTAAAGGATAGCTGTGTTGGTATGCGTTCAGGGTATAGCGGGTGTGGGAAGCAAACTACTCACAGGGTACTGGTCTGAAGACTAGAGAATGAAACCGTGAGACTAAGCCGTGAGCTGATTGCTGGAAAGTGATGTGTGTGGGCATTGTTGGACACTGGCGGCTTTAGCATATCTGTTTAAGTAGTGTTAGTATTTGTTTATACGATACAGGGAGTGGGAAGCGAACTACTCACCTCTACTTTCTGAAGACTCAAATGCAGTTTTAGGAAGTAGGAATAAAGAAATAATCATGAAGAATATGACGCAGAATGTTACAATGCCACAGAAGAGAAATGGTGAAATCAGGTGTTTCTAAGAAAGTGGCTGTGTGTAATAAAGTGATGGAGTCTGAAAGTTATATAAAAAGTGTCTTAATTTAAGTGCAATAAATGGATCCACTGGTGCAAGATGTAAGGGATTCAGCTGAGGCAAACTGCAACCACTTGTGCTGTATTCAAACGTAAGCTCCTGCTTCAGTAAATTTCACATTATATGTTACAGTTCCATGTGACCTAAACAATAATAGACTTGAATGACTCGAAATTCTATAATGAAAATAAAGGTAGGATACGATTAGCACATGTATCCTTTAGGAAAAGAAACAAAAAAAATTGCAAAGTGTAATCATCAAACTTCTTCAGAATCCTGGTACTCCTTTTTTGTAACACAAAATTATCAACAGTAGAACAGTCAGCAATCTCTTGTACAGTAGATTTAATCTGGTGTGTGTCAGAATTGGTAATAGTTCTATTCACATCGAAACGTTAAGGAGGAACACAAAATTGTGCTTCTGAGAAGCTCATTAGTTACTCTTCTCGTCAACCCACACATTGTCTTCAGCTCTTTCAAAAAATAATTCTTGTGCAAAGAGCTAAGGCACCGAGCTGAGGCAAACTCCAACCGATTCTGTTATATTCAAACCTGAAGCTACTGCATTAGTGAATTCCACATTAAATGTAACAGTTCCATGTGACATAAACAATAGCCATTAGACATGAATGACTAAATTCTACAATGAAAATAAAGGAAGGATACGATTAGCACACTGTGCCAACCAGTTCCTAAACAATGTTGTAATTTTTTATGTTGATCGCCAGCTCGTGAGTAGAGGCTGAGGATGAGTACATTTGTGTGAAAGGGCTTCATGGATAACAGGCAGGCAGAGAGACGTGTGCACAAAGAATAGAGATGGTTTCAAAATGGATGTCGGGTTTAGGCGAATTTAGAAAGTAAATAGCGTATTTGCATAGGCCATATATCACCCATCCCTGGTTAGACTGGAGCGTAAGGGGCAATAATGAAAATAGAGTTCAAATGCCTGAGCATACTTAGAAAGTTATTATATGAAAATAGTTCAATCGAACTGTATTATAAAAATTGAAAGGAAAAAGTAAAAAAAGTTGGTAAAAATCAATCCAAGAATAACGTTAATTTCCTACAAATCTTGGAGATTGCAGTCCGGAAGTTCTTCAGCGGCTTGAGATGCGTAATGTTCCAAGAGGTCATTGTTGCCATCGTGTGAGAAAAGGGAAGCGATCCAATTCATATCTTCGAAGGGACAGTAATGTTCCTCGAATGTTGCAGCGGCAATTTGAATTGCCAGACAGTCTGCGATGTTGTCAAAGGTCGTACGTTGCAGGAGATGTTTCGCAGCTGCACAGAAATCCCATTCCGCCACTATACCTTTTTCGTTGCATCCGCCAATTCTCTACTGCCTGAACAATCAAGTTCATGGTTTTCAAGATACTCCATTACCTGCTGGATATCAAGAGCGATTGTTGGGATGTTGGCAAGGCATACATCCATTCTCCAGTCGAATGGGCAAGTTTTGCAATAGAAAGATGGTTGGATGCACATTGGATATGTGTTAGCTGGCTCCAATAATAGATTGAGGCAGGCTTCGCGTAGATGTGTATTCTGTCAGAGATGCTTGTTACCACAGGGAGGGCAGTCATTTTTTACGAGCTCTAATAGTAGTAGGATGGCCGCAAAGAGAGCGAGAGTTTTGGGCACTGTTCCTGTTATTCCAGAGATGATTGAATGAATGAAGTGTGGTATTATACCAAAAACTGTTTGAAAAGCTGCGAGAAGGCCAGAGGAGACCGTATTAAAAAAGTGTGCCAGACCTTGAGTGTGGGATGTGTTGAAAATTGTGTAACAATTCACAAAGTGTTATGGGAGGTTCACATTTAAAAGGGACTGTATTTTACTTTAAATTCGTCCTATCTGCAGGCAATACATTTCTTTTGCAGAAGTGAAGGACACTTCTGTTCTGATGGAAAGCGCTTTACTTAGTTTAATGAAATCTGTTTGCAAAGTAGGGATTCAAGGCCAAGTGAAATTTGGGATTTACTTTGTGTGGGTGGGAATAGACATTGCTACAGGAAGTTACTCGGTTTGAAACAGTAAGGACATACGGTATTCCACCTCACATTCCGTAGGAGTGCATGTTATTCAGAAGCAGATAACTGCTGTTAGAAATCTGTGTGAATGTTGATCTGATTGTGGGAGTTGGCATGCTTTCAAGACAGCAGGTAAGATTGGTGTGCTGTAAGCTTAGAAGTGTCATGCAGTTGAACATTCTTGCATGGTAATGAATGACTGCCATTGTGGTCGCAGTTTGCACCTGTGAGAAAAACGTATGTATGCTCTTTAAGACTGCGATATGTAAATGGTAGAAACCACTGCTCGTGAATAAACGTGCTACCTTATATAATCACATACAACATGACAAGCAACATGTACATCTAGCAGACACAACAACACTACTTACTCTGGGAACTGTGGCTAGTCATGTTCACAAACCAAACATGGCATAGCACCTCTGTTACACAATGCAGAATGTGGGGAGAGATGTGAGCAAAGTATGTGCAAAGGTGGGAAGTGATTCTAGATTATAAAAGTATTCAATGCAAAGTGTTGAGGGGATGTGCCAGACAGACTTGAGTATGCAGAGCACACACATGTACATGTGAACATACACTGATGGTCTATTGAGTGAAATGTTGATTTTAACAATGTACTATGATCTCGATTTCTGATGTGTGTATACTTTTATGGTTTTTGATATGAACCGAATAAAGTACTCTTGACTGACTGACTGAGTGAAGTAGGTTGGGGTCAGAACCATAATAGTACAGTCAGTAGGGAAGATTTTGAAAATATAGAGCGTACGTGTCACCTCCCCCCAAATCTTTAGCGTAGTGGGCTGGCCCGGCATAGGGGTATGAATAAAAGGCAGGTTGTTCTGGGTGTGGTTCTCTTCCGGAATGGCAAACATATCTGCCAGGTCTGCGCAGCTTACACCGCCACAAGGTTGACCCTGTGAGTGAAGGTGGCTGAGTGAATGATGCTCTCAGCCTGCTGGTACTCAGAAACCGCCATGGCCGCTGTGACGCACATATGCCCAACAGTTCACCTTTCACTACCGCATTATGTGAAAGAGGGCCCACCACGTGCCGGCGGAAGCTCCTATTGCGAGGTCGGAAGGTTCCTGAGATCAACGCTGGCTACCGCGACACAGGCACCCAGCACCGAGTCTGAGGCCCAGCAGCGTGGAGTCCTCTGTATACTACTAACACAGTAGTCCAACCGGTACCAACAGTGGAATGGTGTCTTGATCCCAGAATGGACGATGTCCGATATTACTTGCTGCTTGATTTTCATAGAACTCCCTCAGTTGACGTGCATCAGACTCTGGTTCCGTAGCTAATTGCTGCACATGATTATTGGGCTTGGCTGACTGCAGTGGCTGGAGTACACCGCGCTACAGCAGGTCAGAACAGTGGAATGGTGTCTTGATCCCACATTAGACGATGTTAGAACTTCATCTGAGGGTGGAGATGAAGGTAATCCCTTCAAACAGGTGCAACCAACTCTAGGTCCTAACAGTGGAATGGTGTCTTGATCCCACAATGGATGATGTTAGAACTGCATCTGAGAGTGGAGATGAAGGTACTCCCTTCGACCAGATGCAACCAACTCTAGGTTGCAACAATGGAACGGTATCTCGATCCCACAATGAACGATGTTAGAACTGCATCTGAGAGTGGAGATAAAGGTACTCTCTTTGACCAGGTGCTACCAACTCAAGATCCCAACAGTGGAACAGTGTCTTGATCCCACAATGGACGCTGTCCGATATTACCTGCTGCTTGCTTTTCATAGAACTGTTTCAGTTGAGATACATCAATGTCTGTGCTTCCTTAGTTAACTGCTGCACATGATTACTGGACTTGGTTGACTGTACACCGCTGTAAAGGTCGGAACAGTGAAACGGGGTCTTAATTATGTGATTGAGGATGTCAGAAGTTAAAGTCTGCGATGATTTCTGTGTACCCCCTCCGACCAGGTACAACCAACTCCGTGCATCCGAATCCAACGGCACGTGGCTCTGGCCTACACTGTGTCAGCAGGGCTCACAATTCAGATCGAGTGGTGATTGTTTAATTACAGAATCCAGTAGGCAACTAACTATGTCTATTGAAATATACAGAATATTCTTTTAGTATACTTGCTTGAAGATTTTTTTTAGATGAGTTATATGTTTACTTCAATAGTGAAACTCATCCTGCAAGTTCAAAGGAACACTGAATAGTCTACACTGTGGACCGCAGAAATCGCAATTCGAATTGTTTTGATTTATTTATTGCAGAGATTTCTATAATTTATGTTGTTGTATTTTGGGAAGAGAAAGTGAGTAAAAGTATTAATGGATGTCTGTGTGACTAATGCCTTCAATTTACACTGCAGACAGCAGTGTTCACAATTCAGATCTAGTCGGTATTGTAGATGATGCAGTCCTGTAGGAAAAGACATTGCTGCAGTGCGCTCTGTTCGCACCATGCATACGCGTCATCGCAGGATCCGCACACGCTTTTTGATATTTCGCGTACGACACTCTGTGCAGCTCAAGTGCACCATACGTAGCTGTGGGTCCTTGCTGGCGGCTCTCTCTGGCCTACACTGCAGACAGCAGTGTTCACAATTGAGATCGAGTTGCTATTGCAGATGATGCAGTGTTGATGGCAATAGACATTGCTCCTAGTACGGCCTGCACGCAGCACCTCATTGTTGGCTGTGCACATGCTGAATGCTTTTGATGTGACTATCTGAGTGCACTAGAACTGCTGGACCCTTTATGATACAATCTTTTTGTGTATTATTTCAGATGTATTGCCTGTGTCTGAATATAGCACAAGTTGTGGTTCTTTTATGTTAAAGTTTTTTCTGAATTATTTAACATCTACTGTCCCTACCTTACTGCAGCACAAACTATTGACTCTTTTATTATTGAATCTCTGTGTGTGATCCAATGATTACTGTTGTACTTGATGCTAGCAGCAACTATTCCCTGAGGGCTGCTTTACACTCACCCCACATGCATCCGGCACAGACGTCACTGAATATGTGACCCTGGTAATAAAAAGGAGTCGAGCGTACGTGCCTGTGCCCAGTTCCACTATCTATCTGTGTCCGTGTGTGTTCATTATCTATGGATGATACTGCCCCTGTGCCGTACCACATTACATTGTGCTGTGGACAGTATATGCAAGCATGCTACCTCTTGCAGTGGGGAAAACTTTGGTTATGTAACTAGACGGTGTGCGACTATCACAGGTGAAAGGCTACTTTACAGACCATGAATATTGATGAAGATGATAGTTGCATGTTGTGTGTAGTGTAAGATATGTGTATGTAGCAAAACATTTTCAAAAAAGCTCTCTAAGCAGAAGAGGTGTGTCTCATCAAATGCTGTAGAGAGAATGACTACAATGGGAGGCGTTTTCCAACTGGTAGAATGGGAAATGTTATGAACAAATCAAATGCTTTTTTTTAAGGTCACATGGCAATCGCCCCCTCAGCGCGCGCAACTTTTAGATCGATTAGAGCAGATCGGACTGGGCGGTTCTGCTCTGTCGTGGATTAGCTCCTTTCTTCAGGACCGAACGCAGAGGGTCCTCCTCAGACCTTTTCAATCTGAATGTAAACCCCTTGTCTGCGGAGTACCTCAGGGCTCCGCCTTGAGCCCATTGTTTTTTAATGTTTACTTGGCTCCTTTGGCTAAGGTGGTTGAGTCTTGTGGGGTCAGAGTGATCTCCTATGCTGATGATACACAGCTTATGTTTTCCTTTAGAGATCACTCTGACTCCAGTCTCGCCAGTTTCCGGCACTGTCTGGGAGAAGTATGTTCCTGGATGGCGTCTAACCACCTTCAACTCAATACTGACAAGACGGAGGTTCTGTTTTTTAATCAAAGAATTACAATTCCCTCCACCTGGTGGTGGCCGACGGTTCTGAACCCTCCGCCCATACCCGTTCACACTGCTCGCAACCTGGGTTTTCAGTTTGACGATGCTCTGTCATGTAGTCCCCAAATTAATAAGGTTACTGCTGCCTGCTTCGCGAAACTGCGGATGATGCGAAAGATCTTCCCTTTTCTGCCATTAGATGCTCGCAGAACGGTCACGCAGGCCTTAATCACATCACATTTGGACTATGCCAACAGCCTCTACGCCGGGGCCCCCCAATATCAAATTGAACGCTTACAGATCGTTCAGAACGCGGCGGCGAGGCTGATTGGCAATATCCCTTTTCGGCAGTCGGTTGCAGCCTACCGCAAAGAACTGCATTGGCTTCCAATCGCCAGTCGCATCAAGTTCAAGATGCTAACTCTTGCTTTTCGGGCCCTTAACGGGACAGGACCAGACTACTTACGCAAACGATTAGTACTATCCCACTCTGCCCGATCTTTGCGGTCGAACAACTTGCGCCTCATTGTTGTCCCTCGGTTCCGTCGCTCCAGAATGGGTGGCAGAGCCTTTGCAGTCATGACGGCTAAACTATGGAA
Source organism: Lissotriton vulgaris (assembly GCF_964263255.1). Lineage (NCBI taxonomy): Eukaryota > Metazoa > Chordata > Amphibia > Caudata > Salamandridae > Lissotriton > Lissotriton vulgaris. Next base: position 1,330,912,151 of record NC_141695.1, on the reverse strand, counting down.
TGGCCTCCCCTTAGATCTCAGATTTGCTTCTTCTGAAACTCTTTTTCGTAGCCGACTAAAAACCTGGCTATTTTCACTGTTATAGGATCAACTCCCTTTCTAGCTCACAGTCTCAGCGCCGGGACACCCCCTCGGGGGTAGCCGCGCGCTCTATAAGTTTCATAAAAAAAAAAAAGGAGACCTAACCCGACCCGATTTTGAGAAAATATATTTACTATAATTTAAGTTTATTACAGTTAGAAATATACAAATGTTTAAAATATTTTAGATTATTGCTTGCTCTCATATACACTTTAAAGTTATGTAGATATAGTTTTGAGACACACAAAAAAAATGAGGGAATGGCGTACCACCATATGTCTATGACGTAACACAGGGCCTGGCAGTGTGCACTTATTGCATGTGCAACGCGCAGCGGGCATGACCCCATACGTACATGACGTAATGCGTGGCTTGGTATCTTGTACCCATCGCATGCCAAGTAGCAGCTGGCACAACCTCATACGTATATGTTTTTACACAGGACGTGGTGCCACAAACTCGTTGGATACAAAATGAGCATCATTTCAATATGGCGGATAGGATTCGCGTGCTGATGGAGCTTGGTAGACCACCGGTACGGACTCTAGTTTTCTCCCCAAAAAATTATATAGATTTTTTTAAAGATAAATACATTATATGATTTTCAAAGATAAAGGATAATAGAGTTTGTTAAAATTGTACTAACGTACATAAGGAGGTGGATGCCAATTGAGTTCACTCCTTGTTTACAGTTCTCCTTGGTGGCAAGTTCATGTTTAAATCTGCACTAGGCATATTAATATGTAATTTCAGATGTTTCGAGAGCAGCATGGTAAATCATGAACTTTATTTGCTATATGCACATCTACTGACTAGATTGTGCACACTGGGTGCTATTTAGTCAGCCTTCAGGTGAAAAATTATGTTTTTTTGCTATAATGTTTTGCTATTTGCATAGTTCTGGAAAAACAGTGAATAGCTTGTTTTATTTTTTCATGGCCATGTAAACAATTAAATTTTTGCTATTTGAAAGATCACCAGCCATATACTACATAATTTCTGCTGGTTAGGCATCAGCCAGGTAAATGATGAAGTTAATAATGTTTTTTTGCTGTTTACATGGCTGCTACCCAAATTGTACATATCTCTGCTATTTTGCCAGCACCCAGGTTAAGAGTGCAGTTTCTTAACAATTTGTCTGGTCACTGGACAAATAGGGGCTTATTTCAAGCTCATTGCACTGCCGGTGCATCATTTTTTTTTACGCACCGGCAGCGCAATGGTCTTGTCCATATTTACAAGGCTATGTAAAGTCACCTTGCATATATGTTCCCCTTTCATGCGTCACTCAGTGTGAAAGGGGCATTCCATGGGTGTTGCTGGGGGTGTTCCCACCCAACATCCATGGAGCCTGACACATTTCCATATTTGCGAAGTTTTGTAAAGCTGGGAATGCGTCTGTTTCTTACGCCTCCCCAGGGGTGGCTTAGGAATAGCGCAACAATAAGTGCCTTTATTTCTCTTCACTTTTTCCCATATCTATATGTGCTTCATTCTGCAGCCCACATAGAGAGAGGAAAATGCCAATATTTATTGTTTTTGTGCAGGAAGGTATCCCTTCCTGCACAAAAACTATCATCCCTGCAACATAGGCACCCATGCACCATGGTGCAAGGGTGCCTGAGCTGGCACATGGCAGTCAATTGTGCACAAGTGCAGGGGAGAATGACCGAAATGTGCCATATCTTGTAGATACAGTATATCTCTGCCCTTTTCTTTAGAAGCACAGCAGGAAGCCTGTTGCACTGCAGTGCAATAAATTTATAGTAAATGAGGCCCATAAAGCCATAAGCTCGGTGTAAACAGAAACGTATTTGCTATTTGCCTGGCTGCCTGCAAAACAGTACATAGGGCCTGGTTTAGAATTTAGCGGATCCAGTCCTGCATTCACTTTTCCGTCTGTTTCTCCATCCGCCTACAAAGCGATCCAAGTGCTCAATTTAGATACTGGTGGTTTATGGACAATAGTTTGCCAAAGTTCTGTAGTCTTCGCCACAATTTTCCTCCCGCGTCGATGGCGTCCTTGATGTAAGCGGCTATCAGCGGGAGTTTAGCCATTATTTCCGCCGGGCCAATTACAATGTGCCTTCCCATCAACGTAACTGTGGCAGGTAAACCTTCACACCTGAGATGGAGGTTTGGAAGGGATATCAGGTAGAAACGTACCTTTTTTTCTTTCTAACCCTACCCCTTCCATCATGGACATGATTTCCCAAAAACTTCCTTTGTTGCTGCTGCGTGACCATGAAGCAAATCAATCTTTCCGTTGCCAGAATGGAAGGTAAGCCTTTTTTTGACTTGTTTTCTTTCGAATTGTCTATTCACATTTGCTCTGGACTTTTGCATTTTCAAATTTTTCTTTCCAGCTATTTTTTCTAATATGTAATGCATGTGTGTAATGTGGTCATTTAAGAAATGTAAAGAAACACACCTGTTTTATCTTTTTTTTTTTACAAATTTGGTGGAAGCTTCCATCATGATAATGGACACTTACACAAAATTTGCCATTAATCAAAATTCATAATGTGTTCATACAGGTGTGTTTATTTATTTTTTGTAAACTATCAGATTATAAACTTATGCATTACACATTTTTTAAATAATTTAAATTTAATATAATGCAGTAATTGTATCAGACTCGGCAAAACTTTTTTCCCCAAAAATGTAAAATCAATGTTTGTTCTTAACTGAAATCGATTTTTATTTATTTATGTAACATTTTCACTTGTTTAGTGCCTTTTCTGTATTTTATCATATTATTTTTTATTTTTATAATGTGTAATAGGTATGTGTGTATTTTTTGCGCTTATTAAGTTAAAATAAACACAACTGTATTAACACTTAAAAATTTAAATTCCAAATGTGTTGGGGGTGGGGGGTAGTGTCTGTTATCATTTTGAATGCTTACAACAAAACTTTTAATGGCAATTACACATTTTTTTTAGTGTTTGGACTTTACAAATATGTCATTTAAAAAATCTTTTTTTATTTCCTGTTATTAATGCAAGTAACAATATGTATTTCACATATCCATCACTAACATTTTTAATAATCAATGAATTATACATGAATAATAATGTTAGGAAACACCTTGTAAAACATTTTTCAAAACTATTTATTATTGAGAACTCTTCCATGAAGTTTTTCTAATACTAATAAAAAAAGAACAAAAAAGGTTTTTCACAACAACACCTTGTGGCTTTGTTGCCCATAACTTGCCTCTTAAACACAGCCTGAAGGGTAACCTCCTCGGGAAGAGACATCTATTGGGCAAAGAGCAGGCACCTCAAGGATTTTTCCTAGGAGGGGTGGGTTTGGAAGGTGTTAGACAGATAAGAGGTGAATTCATTAGGAGTTAGGGTAGGAGGGGTGGAAGAGGATTGGCTTTTGGAGGTAGAGGGATCTGGAGTTGGGGGATGTGCTTGTGTCTGTATGTTTTGGCAGTTGCATGTGGGTCTGGTGATGTCGTTTAGTTCCTATATAACCTATACAGGATCTGCGTGTTTGGATAACATAAACTGTGCGATTGGTGGCGGACTGATTCTGTGCACTCCCACCGGATACATTACCCTGTCTGTATCAGCTAGCTCACAGTGCCACTATAATCTCCTCTTACCAAGGGAAGAATAGATTCTGGAAAACTCAGAACATGACAAACCTGATCCCTCAGAGTTGTGGAAACAATATACTACCTTTCGCTCAGTCACTCATGCTCACTTAGTTTCTCTCAGAGATACACAGTTGCTATTCTAATGTAGAATAGATTAGCTGCAACAACCATTACACAGTAGCAGAGATATATGATTAGCAGCACTGAGAGAGTACATAGTTGTCGAACAGGAGGAAAGATGGCAGCCGGCTGCTGAGACCGGTCGGGAGCTCCGTGCCTGAGCTCTAGGTGCGGCGTTTTGTGAAAAGGATGCTGTAGAAGATTTGCGATCTGTACGGAACTATAAGCTTTTAGACTTGGCTACTGCTATGCCCAACTCTCTCTCGTAGCGGGACGTCTCTGCCTTTTTAAATAGATACTGGTGCAAAACCCCCCGATCTTCTGAACTTCTGAATAGAGTACCGCGGAGTTCCGCATATGATATAATCGCCCGTCTCCTACCTGCTTTGCTGCATTTCTGGAGGAGGTCGGGAGGCTCCCCCGGGCTTCAGGTCGCTCCATGCTGGTTTCTTCCGGCAACCAGGCTCCCGCTCCAGCCCTCGCTGTTGTAGCAGAAGCATTGGCATCGAGTTTGCAGAAGCGGAGCATCAGTGATTCAGCGCTCTACACAGGCGCCGGGAAGTGGGAGACAGTGTTACAGGCACGGCAAAACTGCAGGAGAGCAGTAAGCCGGTATTTGTTCTGCGCCAGAGGTAAGGCGTGGGGGGCTGAAGGGTTTAGAAATCGGGAGCGGTTGCTCGGGGGATATATTAGCTTTGAGATTCAGCAAAGCAATTGGAATAACACGCAACTACCTTTCTCTGAGTCGTGGATTAAAGCATTTTGACTGCACTTTAAGAACACGCTGCAGTTAGCTGACACATCCAGTGCAAGAGTCCTATGCAAACTAAATGACCCCTACTATCAGGCTTTGGTGAATTACCCCACGGGTGGTTGGGAAGACAAAATACAGCTTCAATATTCCCAGTTGCATTCTCAATACGCTATTATAGGGAGGCTTAGTGGAGCAAAAGTGGAGGGGGAGAAAGGAAGCTCGGACTCTGTTTCCCCATCTCCTGAAAGACCCGAACTGTTAGAGCAGACCCGGGATCCAGCTAGCTTCGATTTTACAGGTAAAATTGATATTAAAGGAGATAAAGTGCATATACCGGAACCTGAACAGCAGGAAAAGTCCACCTACTGTCTAAGGAATAGGCAATTTCTAAAAAAAACAGCTCCTCCGCTTTTTAAACAACCTGTAATCCCGCGAATTACAAAGAGAGTTTCACGAAAGGCCCTGTAAATACAAAAAGGGATACCACTGAATAAAAAGGGGCAGATAGAAGGGAAGCTGGAAGTAGGCGAAAGGGAAAGAAATTCCAAAATAAAAATCACACCATCTCTGAGGTCATATTTCAAAGTGCAGGACAAAGCTCAATTTAAACCCATTATGGAAAGCTCTGCATCATTTGTAGTATCTGAGCCTCCATTGGGTGACCTAAGTGACCCGAGTAACTCTTTGGCAGAGGTCCCCATGAGGGATTTGGAGAACCAGGAACATGAGGGGCCACCAACATTGGCTTTAACTCAGGGCCTAATCCTGAGGCTATCTCCCTGCCAGAACTTGAGTCAAGCACTAACCACATCTCAGGATTCCTCTGGAACTGTATCTGCACTTAGTTGTTCAACTATGCCCTCATCCTCAACTTTGGAGAATGCCATAACTATCTCTGACGCTATTACCATTGTGGAAACTAACATTAACCCTAAGTCTGATAAAACTCAGAGTGAGTCTAGTAACAGTATGGAGGTTTTAATGGAAAAAATGTTTGAGGAGATGACATCCAGATTTAAAATTTCAGAGGAAAATCAAATCAAACTTCACGACAGATTCGAATCTTTGGACTCAAAGCTGTTAGCGTTAAATGAGAGTTTCCACAGTGGAGGCAGAAGCTGTGGGTCTGACTAAGAGAGTTGAAGTATCAGAACGGAACATCAGAGAATTAAAAGCAAAGGACAAAAGCATAGAGGAAAAGCTGGAAGCTTTAGAAAATCAGTCTAGAAGGTCCAATCTGAGATTTCTTAATGTTCCGGAAGGACGGGAAGGGCCGGACATAAAGAAATTTATAATATCGCTCATAGAAGAACACTTTCCATGGAGTAAAACCCTAGATCTGGAAAACGAAATTCAGCGGGTACATCGGGATCCTTTTGGGAAACCCAAAGAAAGAAAGAATCCAAGGAAGATCCTGGTGAACTTTAGATCATACAATCTTAAGGAGAGGATCCTGAGCGAAGCTCTAAAAAGCGGGGCATATAACAGGGATGATTGGTCCTTCAGGGTCCGATCTGACATTGCGAAAGTAACTCAAGACAGACAATGGGAGCTGGGTCAAAAAATGCCCGAATTAAAATCACTTGGAGCTACAGTCCAAATGAAGTTTCCAGCCTCTCTCAGGATAATGTGGAGAAATAAGATGTACAACATCAGAGATCCTCTAGAAGTTGATTCTCTCTTAGTACAGATGCGTGATTATATTCAAATACAATCCCATTCCTGGTCTGAATATACTTGTTCTGCACTGTATATATTCAAAAACGTAGCAGTAGAATTTTGTAGTAAGCGATACTTTTAGCAATAGCATCCTCAAATAGCTTTTTTTCATGAATGCAGGCACGGGGCTCAAAGTGGGCTATTATTAAGGCCCAAAGGAAAGGGGGGCTTTCCCAGGGGGGGAGTGTGTCTCCCCATGCCTTCTTTTTTCTTTTTCTTTTGTTTATTCTATATAATCACAACCACAAATGGTTTTCAGCACATTTAAGAAGGGAGGAGGGAGGGGAGCACACGGGGGATGGGAGCAAAGTAGGGAAAAATAAAAAAATAAGTCCTCATCCTAAACGAAAGGAGATAATCAGGACCCAAATGGATAATAATGGAATTCAGCCACTTAACAGATGGAGATGGGAAGGAACCTAAAGAATATAAAAATAACTTCTTGGAACGTTAACAGGTTAAGAACTAAGAGCAGGAGACGGAAAATCTTTGAATATCTAAAAACTATTGATAGCGAAATCTTAATCTTACAAGAGACACACCTACTTAAAAAAGAATGGGAGGAGATAATTAAATCTCTCCACTGGGTGGATGATTATGTATGTACTGACCAACAGTGTGTTATAAAAGGGATTATTATTCTCATAAAAAAATCTTTGAAGGCAAGAATCTTATCATCCGAGACAGACCCTAAGGGGAGATGGGCTTTAGCTAGGATTAGCATACTCAATAACACTTTTATCTTAGCTGGGTACTATGGACCTAACACAGATGATCCTACCCCACTACAATCATTATATTCCCAATTGATTTCGGAAAATTTTCCTGTGATTTTGGGGGGAGACTTTAATATTATTTTAGATCCTAAAGCAGATCAGAACCCTAGAGGAAAACAGGATAGCCTGCCAAAAATGAGGGAATGGTTGGGAATATACAAAAAAGATCTCAGTCTAACTGATGTATGGAAAGAGAAGGGCATCAAACAGGACAGGTTCACCTTTAACAACAAAAAGCTTGGTATACAAACGAGAATCGATTATTTTTTAATAGAATAGAATAGAATAGGTTAATAGAAGATACTTATAATGTAACTCACCTTCCCGCTCACCTTTCAGATCATTCGGCTGTCCAAATGACGTTAAAAATAAATAGCAACAAAACGATACCGAGATGGACACTGGATCGTTCAGTTCTCCTAGACCCTGTCATAATTGACCAACTTATACAGGAGACTGAACTATATTTTCAGGACAATAACGGGAGTGCCTCACCTCAAATGGTCTGGGAGGCATACAAGGCAGTAATAAGGGGCAAGATCCGTGGCCTTACCATACATAAAACAAGGGAGGCAAAAAAAGAGATCCAGAGAATAGAAGAGAATATAAAAACACTGGACCGTCAGATCTTGATAGAAACATCATCTCTGAGATGCCAAGACATAATTAAGGAAAGGCTTAATCTAAAAGAGAACTTATCAATATTACTGGAAGGTAAAATCAGGGAAAGATGGGAAAGCAGTTAACGTGCCCACTATGAATATGGAGAGGGTTGTGGGAAAATGCTTGCGTGGAAGCTTAAAACAGACCAAGCTAGAAACAAAATAAACAGTATAGATCCAACAGATAGCTCTCAAAACGGGTCTGAAGAACAAGTAATAAAGGAAGAGTTTTCAGCCTTCTTTGCCAACCTCTATACGGAGGACTGTAACCCAAGAATCAAGGAAATAACCAAATTCCTAGAAGCACAGAACATCCCAGCACTAACCCCTGAGGAAAAAGAACTTTTAAATAGCGAAATAAAAACAGAGGAGGTAGACCAAGCGATAAAAAGACTAAAGAGAGGCAAAGCATAAGGCCCTGACGGCCTCCCAAATGAATTTTAAATAAGGCTAAAAGACATTCTGGCTCCCCAATTAACAGCGCTATTTAATAAGATTTTCATAAATAATGTTAGAATCCCGGAGTCTTGGAACGATGCTACCATCTCTATCATTTTGAAACCAGATAAAAACCCGAAAAGGTGCGAATCCTATCGCCCAATATCCATCCTAAATTGTGATTACAAGATCTTCACCCAAATCCTGGCAAAAAGATTAGGGAAAATCGCGGGGTCACTAATAAATTCTAATCAGAAGGGTTTTGTAGCGGGAAGGCACCTCCAGGACCTAACACACGAGCTGATCGGGGCAATCGACATCGCTATCGTAGAGAAAATTCCACTATCAATAATTACGATCGACGCTGCTAAAGCGTTTGATAGAGTTAACTGGTGCTACTTAAGTGAGGTATTAAAGAAGTTTAAGTTGGGGGATAACATCGTAAAGGCTGTAGAAAATATCTACAACTCTCCTAGAGCCAAAATATTAATTAATGGCAACCTAACTAATAATATCTCGATAGGAAAAGGAACACGCCAAGGTTGTCCCCTCTCCCCCTTGCTTTTTAATTTCTATATTGAGCCGATCGCAGAATGCCTTAGAAATCTCCCTTCAATCTCCCCATTCTGTTATCAAGGGTGGCATAAGAAAGTAGCTCTTTATGCAGACGATCTCATGATCTTTACTTCAGTCCTAGAAGAGGCACTTAAAACAACAGAAGAGACCTTAATAAGCTTTGGGAAGATATCTGGCTACCAGATAAATCAAACTAAAACTGAAATTATAAGCTGGAATGAAAATTTTGTATCCCCCTTCTGTAAAGAAAAAATAAGATACCTGGGTATTGATCTAGTAAAGGATATTGATAAAATATCCCAAACAAACTTCCATAGGGTAGAGACTGAGGTAAAAAAGCTATTGAATGTATGGAAGGGTCTGCCTTTAACATTCCTGGGCAAATCTAACATCATAAAAATGGCAATTTTGCCAAAATTCACCTTTATCTTTAACGCTATCCCGCTCGAGTTTAATAGAGAAAAGATAAAAAAGATGCAGGGAGATCTATCTAGTTTTATATGGTCTTCTAAAAAGCCAAGAATTGCATGGCATAAACTAAGGAGAATTAAAGAGCAGGGAGGTATAGCTAGTCCAGATCTTCTAGAATATTGTAGGGTCCTTCAATTTAAAACCAGTAGAGTGTTGTTAGGCCCTTACGAAAAATACCCATTTTTCCTACAATACTTAACAAATAACACCAGCCACTTCTTGTATAAATTCGGTCATCCGAAGTTCTTTAAAAAAATTAAATTGAAGGTCCTGAAATCAGCCGCTAGACTATGGTACTGTGTCAGATCTACATTAGATATCCCCTTCTATAGCGATAAGGCCCCGATTTGGGACTCGCAGACCACACCAGACTGCCTGAGGGACAGTTTAGCCATCCCTCTAAAATCTGCTGGAATAACAGAATGGGGACAGCTCCTGTTTCAAAACAAACTTCTGGAATGGGAAATATTATCGCAAAGTACGAACTTCACTCTTTCGAGATTCAAATACTACCAACTATTGAGTTGGAGTAAGTCCCTCAAAGAAACTAGGAAAGGTAATATCTCCCTGGAAATAAAGATGCAGTCGACAGAAATATCCTTCTGGTACTGGGCCCTAATTACCGCAGGGGAGGATGACTTCCGAATTCCAGAGAGTATATGGGGAAAAGACCTGCCGACGCTGGATACAAGCTATTTATGGCAAGTATCTATGAACATATGCTGGTCGATTGTAACATCTGCTGCTCTCAAAAGAAATCATTTGCTCACTCTACATAGAGGCTACTGGACACCGAAAAGATTATCCAAACTGAACGGGGCCACAGTGAAGAGCTGCCCAAAATGTGGTTTACCGATGGCGGACGACTTACATATGTTCTGGTGATGTCCCAATCTTGATGGCTTCTGGAAAGATGTGGGTATTACCTTAGATGGGGTATTTGGAAGACAACTTTCTGTAAGTATGGACTTAGTTATTTTTGGGGTCACAAGTATGAATGCAGAAAGACCCTTTTCGAAAGCCCAACAGAACTTAATTTTCACACTGATTCTTTTGGCAAGGAGGGAGATTTGTGTAAAATGGATATACCCTGTCCCTCCGACCCATAACGAATGGCTGGTGTCAGTTTTGAAAGCTTTTAACTTAGATAAAAATAAGAAGTTTGGCTCTAAAAAATATAAATTTTGGGATATTTGGGAAGATTTCCACAGAAGGTGATATAAATGGTGGGGTACACATATATCGTAAATATACCGTGGTAGTAATGTTCCTGGATTTTCCATTATACTCCAATGTAATGTCCAATGATTACGCGATCGCAACAATATTGAGGAAGGCTTGCAAGAGTAGCCATAATGGCTAGCTCAGCCCACTACGAAACAAGAAACCTCCTCGTAACAAGCATATGGATGTAAGGGGTTCCCTCTCCTAGAGATGCCGCGAAGCTGAGAAGGGCCCCTGAAAACTCCTTACTTTAAACTGTTGCGTAATGAGGACAAAAAAAAAGAAGAAAAAAAAAAGCACTGAGATAGTACATGGATGGTATAGCTCTACCATCTTGCGATAATCATGAATACATACAAGTATATAAAACACATGATAAAAGGTGCATACTCCTAGGATGCCTCTCTAACTAGATGTACCTAAATGTACCTAGCATCTATGTAGGTGTTATACCAAGAATCCCTCTAGGATCTAGTCAACCCCCTTTACCTGAAATAAGAGAATGTGGTACCCTGTCCTGATCTTGACTTGGACACCCTGCGAGGGATGTTAGACCACAGCTAGCTGGAACGACTGCGTGCAGGAATCTCAGCGTCTCTGGTCAGTGTGTCAGCCGGAAGTCTCGGTCTCTTCTGTATCTCTAAGCAAGACCTGATGTATATATACTCATAGGTCTCCCCGGGAATCCTACCTTGCTGTGTTACTGTGTCAGCCTAAAGGATGACATCGGGCCTGAACTTTATACAGAGATATTATACAGGAGATGTTAATCCTCCTGTGCTTCCAAGAAGTCTCAAGCATAATGTATGAGATTCGAACTAGGGAAAACCCTGTGTTCTGAATGCAGTGTCATATCTATGTAAAAGGTTAGTTCCTATGAACCATTATGTATGTAATGTAGGGAAGAATATAAATGAAAGGGTGCAATGTTACCTGCGCCTATGTAGGGTACCCATATGGAATATATCACCCGCTTCTCATCCGACTGGACCACATATGTAACTTATTGCTGTACTACTAGCCTAACCAGATATTGGTACACACAAAGTTTATAAAAGCATCTCTTTATATAAAATAATTAAAACGTCTAAAAAGAATTTGCAAGCCATAGCTCTAAAGTGTCTGTGGTTATAGTCCGAATTCCTATAAGCATTAGAAAGCAATGTATGCCCAATAAATAAAAGGAATGTCTATGTCAATTTTGTTTCTGAGTTCCAAATTTGAGTTTGTTTAAGAAGGGCAAATTTCTTTCAGCACACAATGAGCCAAAATGAGTCAAATGTTTGTGACCTGGCTGATAGACGCAACATTTTTGTTGCTTGCTTCCACAGTAGACGGCCCCTGTAGCACCTCGCAGAGAACGCCAATTGAGCATAGATGATGTTCCGCACTGTCCACAGCTGGTGCTGGGGCAGCCTGTGTGCCGTGCAAAGCCTGGGTGTCAGTGGAGGAGCCAGTGTCCATACCAACAGGTGCAGTTACTACCTGTGGTGGCTCAAGGAATGCCGCCGTCAACATTGGAATATGCTGAGGACAATGCAGATCATGGGCTGTTATCGGGTCCAGTAGAGCATTCACGTCCGGTTGCACACATGATGGAAGTGTCAAACAAAGGTCTAACATGTATTCTTCTCTGCAAAACAGGCATATAGGAGGACAGGTAAGATGCAGTCCATCCAGACTGGTCGAAATGACAAGAAACAAGAAGCACTTAGTTTTCTTAGGCGAAGCGTGCCTAGATGTTGTACCATGCAGTCATAGTATTTATCCTCCAGGAGTGCTTTTTCCATCTCCTTGGTGACTGGGACCTCCATTGGGTAGTAGATAGAAAACATTCAGGATCCTGGGTATTAGGAACAGGATTAGCGGACGTCTTCCAAAGATGCTTCTGAATACGGTTTGTTTGAAGTTTGGTATAACTCCAAGTACTGTCTGAAAGGTGCCTAGAAGTCTAGAACTTATGGTCTTAAATAGGTGGGCTATGCCTGTTGTATCAGACATGTTAGAGATACGATTTACCATTTCTGCAAAATGGAAAGAGCAGTTTGTATGGATAAGCGCCTGTATCTCTGCTGAAGACCTTGTGATCTGGAGATCAAAAGTCTCTCGAGCGGAGGTTAAGGGCACAGACATCTGTAAAAGCATGGCTTTCATTCTGCTTAGAGTATCAAACTGTATCAAAGAAACATTCAGTGAAGGCCATAATGGCGTCTCCCTGACTGAATATGGAGGTGGAAACAATACTGGCATACAACAAGTAACCCTGGAGCTCATGATGACTAGATATGCGATGCCCGGGAGCATTCCGCATAAGCCTTGACTGTTCAGCATCAAGTAACTCCCATTTGAAAGTAGTCTAAATGCTGAAGTAATCACTGCAGCTGGGGCACCTCTCAGATGGCAGGACAAGTTTGCTACAGAACCATTACAAGCCCCGTGCAGCATTTTATCCTGACAAATGAGTGATCCACTTAAAGCGTTCTGACAGTTTGTACCGCTTAGAAACACTTCTCGATCCCCACCCCGGCATCGAAATCTGTATGGTAATTCCCATGATTCCTTAATGTATTCCTTACCCATTTTTTCATATCTGCCTGCCTGCTTTTGTTCAAGGCAATACTGAAACTGAAAAGTAGTGACCGATAGTCTTATGTGGCTATGGATTAGCCATTCCGTGGACGGTGATTCTGCCACTGTGAACGGTAATCTATCCAGTTTTGCGATACACAACATTGCATATTTTGCTCCCCTTTGTGCCATTTCCATCTGTTAGATTGTATTCAGAGATCAGAGACACCAAGGCACATAACCTGCATGCAAAGATTGTAGTGTCCATCTTAACAAAATAATAGAACGTAATTGAAATTGCCCTTGTTTCTAATATGGCCAAATCTTGTTCTAATATGTCTATCACAGATGACACAATGTTGCCTAAGGAATATATCCTGGAGGTCAATGTAGTTAACTCATTGTCTACCACTGCTAGAGATTTTTCTAGATTTATATGGTCTATTTCACGTAACCTCTCTGCGGCATTGTTCTAATCTCACTTGGTTTGCTCCGCCCCCCCCTTGCCCTCCTCTCCCTTGGTATAGCCCTGGCTAGAATGGGTGAACATTCCACAGCTGACTTCAGCTGACTGGAACCTGTGATGGTGTGAAGACTTAATAAAGAAGACCTTCTTAATTCTACTGGTACGCCTCATCTTTACAACACTGGCGAGGAAACACCGTGTGGGGATGGTACACCATCACCCCCATTACGTACTCCAATACAGCCAAGTACTTTAAGAAAGATTTTTGACTTACCTGATACCTTCAAGTGTAGCGGAGGACCAAGATCTCCTGCGTTCTGCAATATCTCTGCTATAGTGTGCCTCTTGCTGTATATTGAAGCTACCCTGTGAGGGTGAAGAATAACGTTTCCAGTGCTGCTGCCGTGCTGTTATCAGTAGAGAGTACTGGTCGTCTTTTTGAAGGTGAGGAGAATGGAGACCCCTGCATCATAGTTCCCTTTGACTGACCCTGTCTTCCATCGGATCAACGGACAAGAGGGAGAGCTATTTTATCCTTTTATTCTTCCTGGGGTTGCGGTGTGCAGTGACCAACCCAGTCCGTGACGCCATCTATTAAGTCAGTCACGGGGATTTGAGTAACGTTATAAGGGTTCCATACCGCGTCTGCTGCGTTCTGCCCAGGCCGGAACTAATAAAGCGGTCCGGGTGGCTGCGCAGGTGCTGGGTGTATTACCGGTGTCCTGCGGGGTGTATTCCCGGTGTCCTGCAAGGCTCTGTCTGCGCCTGCTGTGTGTGCCCCGGCGGAAACGAATAAAGAGGCCGGTTGCTGCATGCGAGCCCGGGTCATTTCCCGGTGCTGGGTGCCTCAACGTGAGCAGTGGTAGAGATCGGGGGTCGTCGTGGGAAGTGACGGTTCCTGCACTGCGGTCCTCCCCATGGGATCATTTTGTGAGAGAACTCTGAGGGAGCAACAGCGTGGGGCGGCATCCATAGTCCCACAGAAGCCACGTCAGGCTTCCGACTTCTTGCCAGCTCTTCCCTCAGCCAAGCGTCATCTCCGGAGGTGGCACATTCTTGGTGCCTGCCTCACAGAGACACCTCAGAGCGTTGCCTCCCCCTGAGTAGCGCTCTTCAACTTAACCCTTTGCACTGCCGGTTACTCGTTCAGCCTGTGGCATTCTTCGCTGACAGGCACAGCTGATTCTCCATAGTTTTAACTCTTCCTCATACGCAGGTGCACTGCAAGCCTGTTGGGGTTTTCACTGACAGGCACAGCTGAATATCTGAACTCTCTGCAAATGTATTATTAATTGCCTGCAGTTTAACGCTGACGGGCACAGCTTACTGTTATTTTTTTTCCTTTCAAATTGGTACAGTTACTCACCCAGGTCCTCCTGTCAACTGCCTTCACTAGGAACCTTTGTTACTCTCCAGTTAAGGTTCTTCTACTTTTTGCCTGCTGACCGGCACAGCTGGACTTTCGCCATTATATTTTGTGCTTTTGGTGGTGTTTCGCTCGGAGGGAAGGGGACAAACCCATCTTCCAAGTATACGCATCTGTATTGTTTCTACTAAGAGCACTTGTACCTTTCCTTCATAAAATGGCGAGTATAAATATGTTGCAGCCGCCACCTTTTCTTAATGAAGTGGGAGAGCCACAGTTGCTGTGGAAACAATGGTTTGGACTTTTAGGGTCCTACCTCATTGCAATTGGGGGAGAAGTTCTCAGCATTAAGAAAGCTACATACTTTATTGCATAACTTAGGTATTGAAGGGCGCAAAACGTACGACAACATAGCGGAGGCGGAGGAGGACAGTGATGATGATGAGAATGTGTATCTAGCAGTAGTTAATAGGTTGGAAAAACATTTTGGTAAGACCATTAACGTGGTTTTGGAAAGGCACAAATTATTTTCAAGAGTACAGGGGAAGAGTGAAAAGGTGAAAACATACATTGCAACCCTTAAAGGTCTAGCCAACACATGTGAATTTGACACCTTACAAGACTCCCTAATTAGAGACCAGTTAGTAAGATGCACTAACAACGTTAAATTTCAAGAAAGACTCCTAGTTGCCAATCCTGACTTAAAACAAGCCATCGACATCGCGGTTAGTATCGAACACACTGCAGATTGTATGGTAGCAATAAAAGGAGAAGGGGAGAAAAACACAGAAGTAAATGCCATAAACAAGCAGGAGACCCATAAAGAAAGTAAGAATAAGGGCCCCAGTGTTGTTCCCCCAGCGACCAAATTAAAGTGTTTCAGATGTGGTAGCCCCAATCACCTTGCCAATCACGTAGGATGCCAAGCCAGGTCAATCACATGCCACAGATGTGACAGGAGGGGCCATCTGGCCAGACTCTGTAGAGATCACCAATCTTAAAAAGTTCATTCCATTGAGCAGAAGTGTCCCCAAGAAGTAAAATTAGTGTTCAAAGTACAAGAAGGGGACAAGACTGGTGGATTTCCGTCTTGTACTATAACATTAGACCAAAGGGAAGTTACGGTTTTGGCAGACTCATGCTCACCTTATACTTTAGTGGAAGCAGACACCTTTTCTAAAATGTTCCCCACGTGGCAACAGAAAATACAACCTGCTAACATACACCCAGGGGGATGTAATGGGGACCCCATACCATTGGTAGGCAAGACAACCATGAACATAGGGTTCAAGGGAAGGAGCACAGTGGGTAAAATGTATCTCACACAGAAAGGGTCTAGTCTTTTGGGGTGGAAACACCAACGGGAATTAGGCATCAAGTTGGACCCCAATAGCCCTGACCAAGTACTCCTAGTGGACCAGTCGGTGGGGGGAAAGGAAGTTTGCGATCATTTTCCTAAAGTGTTCACTGAGGAGCTGGATCTACTTAGGAACTATCAGCATTTCATCAAACTTAAAAACAAGACCAAGCCCGTAGCTCACAAGGTGAGACCTGTACCTCATTTGATGCAGGCACCCCTACAATCTGAATTGGACAGACTATTAGCTCATGGAGTCATTGAACCTATAAACATCTCCCAATGGTTGGCCCCAATTGTCCTTACAACTAAATCCTCTAGTAAGGATATAAGATTGTGTGTGGACCTTAGGGACCTAAACAACAACATTTGGGTGGACAGGCACCCTTTGCCACGTATACATGAAGTCCTTACATTAATCAAGGTGCCAGCTGTTTCAGGGTCTTAGACCTCTCATCTGCATACCACCAGGTGGAGTTGCACCCGGACTCACGTCACTTAACCTCCTTCATTACCCCTTTAGGGGCCTTCTAGTACATTCGCATGCCCTTTGGGTTGGCGTCGGCAGCTGCGGTTTTCCAGAGGATCATGCAACATGAAGGTCTCCCGAACACCATGTGCTTCCAGGACGACATCCTCATTTATGTGAAGGACATGGAGGAACACAATTCCATTTTGAGGAGGGCGTTGACTAAGTTGGAAGCTGCAGGATTGACACTAAAGAAAGAAAAGTGTCGCATAGGGGTTGGGTCGGTTGAATACCTGGGCCACACAATTTTGGAGGATGGAATAAAGCCCAAAGTAGACTTGGTAGAAGCCATACAAGGAACCAAACCACCCACGAATGTAGATGATCTTAAATCATTCTTAGGATTATCGGAATATTATGCTAAGTTTGTAAAGAATTATGCAAGCATTGCAGAACCTCTGAGATTGTTACTTAAGACCAGAACTCCCTTTACATGGACTGAAAACTGTCAAGTGGCGTTCACCACAGTGAAGGATAGCATTGCCTCAACCCCATCGCTGGGTAGGTTTGACCCTACCGAACCCACCATTCTGTACCAGTAATAAGGGGTTAGGGGCTAGTCTCACCCAGATGGACAATAACCAGGAACAAGTGGTGACTTTTGCTTCTCGCGCCCTTAAAGGGGCAGATGTTAACTACTCCATAGTCGAAATGGAGGCATTGGCTTGCACATGGGCCATCAAACATTTCCGTTTCTTCCTCTGGGGCATTCACTTCACTGTGAGGACTGACCACAAACCCCTCATGTATGCCTTTACAACCAAAGGGTCTGAAAAAACGACTCCACGCATTTCAAGGTGGATTTCGGGTTCGGAGCGTTAAAATTTCTCTGTGAAATACATGCCGGGCTCATAAAATGTTGTGGCAGACTTCTTGTCCCTCTCACCAAATGATACCGAAAGTGGTAATGTAGTAGCTGAAGATGAAGAGAAGATCTTGAAGTTGACGTGTCTAAGCAAAGAAGAATGGGAGCAAGCTTTGAGCAATGATAATGATATGCAAGCACTAAAAAACTGTATAACAAAAGGGTGGCCCAACGAGAGAAATATGGTGGCACCTGCATTGAGTGGATTCTGGGAGGTGAAGCTGGAACTTAACATCCAAGATGATATGGTGTATAGGAGAGATAAAATTGTTCCACCTATCTCTCTCAGGCAAAAAATTGTAGACTTAGCACATGTTGGTCACTTAGGGCGTAGCCCAACTAAAAACAAGATAAGATTGGACTACTGGTGGCCGGGGATGGATAGCATGGCAGAACACACAGTTAGGGACTGTATGGAATGCAGCAAATCCGATAAGACACATCAGACAAGGAAACCACCCCTATCCCCAGTTTTTGTACCAGATAGTACTTGGTCTAAACTAGCTCTTGACATAATTTGCCCCCTGACCCTCGAGAGTTTGAAGGAGAGATTCATACTAGTCCTAGTGGATTACCACACTAAGTGGGTGATTTACAAGTGTGTCCACCAAATTGATACAAAGGTACTCATAGGCTTCCTTGACAATACCTTTTTTGAGGAAGGCATCCCAGATAGTTTAGTCACGGACAACGGGGTACAGTTCCCTTCAGAGAACATGAGGGAATTCCATTCTGATGTGAGCATCACCCACCTGAAAACTGCCCTTTATTATCCCCATGCCAACGGGTTTGTGGAGTGCATGAACCGCATGATAAAAGAATGTATACAACGTGCCGAGGTATTAGGCAATTCAGCAGCACAAACACTGCAGGTAACACTCTGGGCCTATCACACTACCCCTAACCTAGTCACTGGTGTGTCTCCTTTCAGTTCATTAAAAGGGAGGATCCCTAAAACCAGACTTTCACCTCCACTAAAAAGGCATACCAGTTGCCATATTAACCGTGGCGAAATTGGAAAGCGTATTCGAGATCACCAAACCAAGTACGAAGCAATGTACAATGCTGACAAACACGTGAAATCTAGTATGATAAGGGAAGGGGACTGGGTCCGTATAGACCTGCCCAAGCCAAAGAGGAGGGATGCCACCAGGTTCTCTAAACACATGCGTGTAACCAAAGTAGGTAGGAATGTAGTCCAGCTGACCAACGGACAGACATGGAGTATGGACAGGATTGTCCTTCACGGAGAAAAGTATGTTCCCCAAACAGAGACACAAATGCGTAGTGTGACGGATGTGGCCCTTCGGAGGTCGTGAAGGTCCACAGCTGCACCCCGGTGGACTAAAGACTACTGTGTCACTTGAGAACCTTACCTGGAATTGTGTGGCACGCTTTAAAATGTCAATATTGTAACAGTATAGTTTAACTTTCTTTCTAGCGGTCCTCGGACCTTGTACTTTTGTTATAATGTTTCTTCCTATGCAATATTGCTGCCACATACCCTCACTCCCCACTTATTCCTTTCCCTTTCCCTTGGTAAGGAGATGTGTTGTAATCTCACTTGGTTTGCTCCGCCCCCCCTTGCCCTCCCTTTCCCTTGGTATAGCCCTGGCAAGAATGTGTGAACATTCCACAGCTGACTTCAGCTGACTGGAACCTGTGATGGTGTGAAGACTTAATAAAGAAATAAAGAAGACCTTCTTAATTCTACTGGTACACCTCATCTTTACAACAGGCATCTTGTTGTGATAATTTCCAAATTTCATTGTTGGCAGCATAAATGCCAGCATATATGAAACGTTTCTGACGTGGCTTCCTTGGACCTAGTAAAAAATCCCTAAGATCCACATCTTGTGACAGTAAGGATAAGTGTTGTTTCACCTGTGTGAGTGTTGAGGTTTTTAGCCAATCAAGGTACTACTTCCCAACACTGTAGGATGTCACTACCCCCGGATGGTCTCTCTGTACATGACGTGGATCTGGCCTATGGATACTAAACCCTTCGGTTTTACCCATGAATCTAGCCTGACAAATGTTGGTGTCTTTTGGCCAAATTAACCATTTCCTCCAATCGGGGTCTGGTCTATTGTATTGTATGGTATGATGTCATCTAATGTAATTTCTTTCTGTGATGTTTTGTTACCCTCGGTCAGTGATGGTGTTGGCAGCCAAGGTGTGTTCAAGTCTTCGTTCTTGGCTAGTCCAAGGCAAGACGTCTGTTGCACTGTCTCGTTCAAAAAAATGATTTGTTGAGATATGAGGCATGCTCTAAATAAAGCTTCCGTTCCCTGAACTTGCTATTCTCTAGTGCCCCAAACTAATTTGAAGTCTATATTGTCTTTCCATAAGTCAAAACCTTGTTTAGACAGCTGAGCAATAAAGGAAGCAGAGTAAATCTGTTTAGTTTGTGTTAGCATATTTTTCTGTACTTTGGTTGGTGCAACCTTATAATAATGAGGCTGGGTCAGACATATTAAACCCTGAAAAAAATGGAAACTTTTGTGCAAATGTTTTTAAACTGCCTTTCGGCGGTGTTGGACAATGTTCCCACTGGTGATATGTGCACACATATCTAGGATTGGCAGATTTCTGCTGAAATTGATGACCATAGAATTGATAACCATACATTGTTTTGAAATCTGATGTGCTTTCCAATGTTTCACTATTAGAAAATGCAGCAGTTTTTTCCAAATCAGACAATCTATTGGTGTAATTTGGCAGCAATTAGGTTAAGCATTAGCAGAAGACATCCTGTATTTAGAGACTATCTTGTCCGTTTTGTGGAATCCATTTTGTATTTCTGTCAGCCATTTTGTTTGCCATGTGCTCGCCATGTGCTCTGTCCTACCTTCCTGTTAACTGCTCTAGAAATCTGCCCAAAGATGAGATATACTTAGCCTTTTCTGCTTCGCACATGTTCAGTTGAGCTTGCAGCTGACCCCAGTCTGTAACTGCAGGATGTGTCCACCAGAATTAACAAACTGTTAGCTCCTCCCACTTGTTGCCTGTACATTCTCTGTATGACCTTATATGTACCTACAACCACCATTTTGTACTTGTACCGCCTTCATTTGAGCCCATGTGTGGGTATAAAAGGACCAGGCTCCTTCCATTCAGTGTGCTACGTCATACATTACCGAAGGGTGTTGTGTGAATGTAGTTCCATCTCATGAGGTTTAATAAACTCTGTAATTTCTATTCAAGTTTCTGTGCCAACTTCTTCCTATTGGTCTGAGGACTCTGTACAGAGAAGGGCGAATCCCTTGCACTGGTAGGCCTTGCTGAGGTTCACCCCAGCAAATTGGCGCTTCCAACGCGGGGCTCATCGGCGACTCGAATGCCCGAAGGACTGGTCGAAACGAAGGATTGGAATCTCGCTTTGGACACGATCGCTACCTGAGGAGACCCGAGTCTTGGCACCTACAGCGTTTTTCCTTTCTTTCTGATCTGACCATCCAGGTGGCACCGGTCCTCGACCGAGATTTCTTCTGTTGATTCGCCGTGCAGTGACCATTTGGTCGATTTGAGAATTTGGCAGTTGGAACCTCAACACCATTTGATTGGTAAGAGCCGTTCTGCAGCACTTGCTGTTGGTTTTGATGCCTTTGATTGGTAAGGAAGTTTAGTAACACTTACTGCGGCTTTTGTTTGAAAATTGGCCAATATTAGTATTTGTTTGATAAGTTATATATGCATTGCAATTCATATAGGCAGGCAATGTACGAAGAGTACTTTAAGCGCTACTTTGATTATAATACTGCATATTCTGCACTATTTTTGGCATGCCTCTTTCCTGTACACTTCGTAGGATGTGTTACTTTTGCAGTGGTACCAGTTTGAAACTCGACGAAGCACAACCGCCCCCCCCCCCCCCGGAGGGGACACCTAATAGGGATATGTATATTAAGTATGGTATTTCTTCCATAATGTACAGCACGTTATGGAATAAATATACTCGTAAGGATTTGGAGTTGCGTTGACCTATGCATGGGTCATTTGATTTGCGAGAGATTCAGTATGTGGAGCAACAAATGTTTAAGCAAAAGGCTAGGCAAGCTATGTTTGACTGTGTGCGAATGTGGGAGAAAGAAGTGCGTGAGCGAATGAAGCGTGAGCAAGCCTTGATTGAAAAAGAACAACGTAAGACCATTCATGCGAAAGCATTGGAAATGAAAAATAGGGAAATGAAAGAAATTAAAAAGAGGGAAGATAGGGAGCGTCATTTACAGGACAATGGCCAATACGCTGTTCGTAGACCTCTTTATCCTATTCTTAATAAACCCCAAGATGATTCTCTCTTATTAGATCGTTGTCCACCTCCGTATACTCTTCCTTCTGCTCCGTGTGAGTCAGATGAGGACTCTCCTACAGACCAGGACAAAGCTAGAGAAACTCGCTCGATGTTATCTGCTGAACGTGCGTCTCAGATTAGACCAGCTGCGCGTAAAGCCGTTCGTAGTACTGCCACTGCTTCTGAACTTTTAGATAGTATAAAAGGTTGGCAGGAAAGGGAGCAAATATATTTTACCGATACATTTGCCGCAGAGGTTATTGAACTATTTAGGAAACATTCGGTAGAAATAGAGCCCGATGATGTAGCATCTGATTGTAAAAAACTACGTGAAGGTCTTTTTGTCTTCTCCCAGGTGGCTGACACGATCAGACGCTTGGTTAAACTGCGTGTTGAAGCAGCCTGTTTGTGAGAGGAGAAAAAGGCAGCAGATGCAGCTGCACAAACATCCCAAATCAGCATGGCATGAACTTCTACTCCTGAAACATATAAGAATGTTGTTATTAATGGGAAACCCATGCGGGAAGCCACGCCTTTATATGTTCCTCCTAAAGGAATGGGTACAAGTGATGATAAGACTTCTATCGATGCAAAAGGTTAATTTATTTATAATTGGGTTTACACTCCTTGGAATAGAGCAGATGTTATGGCCCTTAAAAATGTATTGCCTGATCAGCGAAAGAATCCAGCAGCCTTTTATGAGGAAGTTGAGGGTGCCATTAGCTCTTGTACTATGACTTTGCCTGATATTGATTTGTTTTTTGGACTAATATTACCACCTGATATGTGGAGAACTGTGCGTAAAATTGATGATCGTGCGACATTTGGAGCATTATGGAAAGATTTAGAGCAGTTAGATGAAGACCGAGAACCTGCACAGAAACCGTGTCAGTTAATTTTAAATCTTCCGGCAGCTATATTAGTTAAGTTAAAGACGATTATTCCCCCTAAAAAGATAGATTGGACTGTATTAGCGTTGTGTAAGCAAAGGGCAGATGAATCGGTTTCAGATTTCTTTACATGCTTTGAAGAGGCATTCCACGATTTTAGTGGCCAGTCATTGACAGATGACACGGGTGGGCATCTGTTTTGTCGATAAATATGTCACAAACCTTTTGCCAGGAATAGGTAGTCGCCTAAAGGCCAGTGAGAGTTCATGGACTACCTCCTCTCTGGTTTATCTCCTAACCATGGCTCAGTATTATGAGCGACAAGAATTAGAAGCTAAAGGTAATGAGGATAAAAAGTCTAAAGAGTTGAAAACAAAGGTTCTGTTAGCTCAAGCTTATGGCCCACCTTCTAGAGGTAATGATAGAGGCGGACATGGATCTTATGGTTCGTCCTTTACTTCTTATACTCGTTTGAAGTGGTCTGTTGACCAGTGTGCGTACTGCAACAGATTTGGACATTGGCTTTCTGATTGTCCAGTACTGCGTGCTCAGCAGTGTCCACTTGTTTGGGGACGAATGAGAAATCGCTCAGCATATTCAGGGCCTAGCGGAAGCACGAATGATCGCGCTAGGTTTGATGCAAATACACGTGGGCAGGATGGGTTTAACACTTTTGAAAGAAGGAATCCATATCAAATGTCCGACTATGTGCCGTCTGATTTTCAAGATTCTGCTTATGTGTAGGATTGCCTAGGATGGGGTAAGGAATCAGTTGAAGTTCCAGTAGATCAGAGGGGTCTCTGTTACAGCACATGTTTTGGGTTCTACTGATCAGTTTCTGGTTGATACAGGAGCTACTCGTAGCGCCTTGTCTAAACACTTGGTTCCTAGGGCTCCCCTGTCTGGCTTAACTATTACATCGATAGGTTTCGATGGAACACCTTCCCTTAGCCCATTGTCACAACAGCTCGCATTCCATGTTGATAAGTTTACTGCTCCATGTCCCTTTTTGCTTTCCCTGAACACACCAGACAATATTGTGGGTCTTGATATGCTCAAATATTTCAGGGCTATGATACGATGTTCTCCGGAAGGAGTACGGGCTATTTTGAATGACAACTACCCTGTGATTGAGAGATCTTGTATTGTTAAACAGGACATTGCATTAGCTTCACTCCCTAGTACTTTGTGGGCTACTTCAGACACCGATGTAGGGCAAATGGTTATTCCGCCAGTGCATATTAGTGTCAAGGAGGGTGCTTCATTGCCAAGACTGCCTCAGTATAAGATTTCTCGAGAAGGAGAAGAAGCACTCGCATGCATTGTACATGATTTGATCAAAGTAGGGGTCATGGAAGAAGTTCCTTAAAATGTTTGCAATAGTCCGATTCTTCCCATTTTGAAAAAAGATACTGACACTAAGATTTAAAGATTTATCATTGACTTGAGAGAAGTAAACAAGATTGTAGTACAGCAGTACCCTGTGGTTTCTGACATAACGATACTACTTACTTTGGTTCCTCCGACAGCAACTACATTCTCTGTTATAGACTTGAAGAACGCTTTCTTTTCAATCCCTATTCATCCTGAAAGCCGGTATTTGTTCGGTTTCACTTTGAATAATCGATCGTATAGATTTTGTAGAGGTCTTGAAGGCTATACTGAGAGTCCTAGTATTTACAGTCAAGCATTGAAGAGACAGCTTGATTCCTTTACTTGGGGTGGCTCTCATACAATATGTCTATGACATCTTGTTGGCAGCCGATACGCCTGAACTATGTGAAGAGTGTACTTTGTCTTTGCTTTCTTTTCTTGCTACACACCATCATGAAGTGTCACGAAGGAAATTGCAATATTGTAGACCGAAGGTAACCTACTTAGGTCACCTTCTGTCTAAGGAGGGCTGTGCACTGACACCAGATCGCATTTAAGAAATATTAGACACACCAGTACCTTCCGCACAGAAAGATGTCCGTGCATTTATTGGTTTGACTTTGTTTTGTAGGCAATGGATATTGGGCTTTTCACACATTGTTAAACTCCTGCTAGCGCTTCTGACTAAAAACACTCCGAGCCCCCTTCCATGCACAGATGAATGCCAAAATGCTTTTCGTCAGTTAAGACAAGCTCTTTGCTCTGCACCAGTGTTAGGCACACCAGATTATACAAAATCTTTTACACTCTATGTACACGAGAAAGATGGGTGTGCATTGTCAGTTTTAGTACAGATACACAGTGATAAGCAGCGTCCCTGTGCATATTTTTCTGCAGTTCTTGATCCTGTTGCTCATGCATTGCCTGGGTGTTTTCGTTCAGTTGCAGCAACAGCTGTTTCCATACGTCAGAGTGAAGGGATAGTTTTATCGGTTGTATGTCAATACAACGCGGTGTTTACACCGCACTACCATTACAACGCTGGTTTTACAACGCAAGTCATTACCACGACTTGCGCTGTAGGGTGCTGGACTTAGGAATAGTAAGATTTACTATTCCAACCCCAGCCTACGTACAGTAGGGAAGGTGTTGAAATAGTAAATCTACTATTCCTTAGCCTAGAGCAACCCTCCAGCGCAAGTCGCACCAGCGTTGTAATAGTAGTGCGGTGTAAACACTGCATCGTAATGGATGTTCCCCGTTTTATCACACAAACTGTTGGTGCTAGTACCCCATGCAGTAGATGCCCTTTTGAATCAGACTAAGACACAACACTCACAACACTCAACTAGTGCTCGTCTGACAGGATATGAATTGACACTGTTAGCACCTCATATCACCTTGAATAGGTGTGCGACACTGAACCCAGCTACTTTGTTGCCATATCCTGTGACTCAGTCCCAGTCAAAGGAACCTCACGATTGTATATTCCTTACTCAGGAACAGACAAAGGGTCGCATAGATTTGCAAGATACGCCCCTTCCAGATGTAGATGGGGAACTGTGGGTTGATGGGTCCTGTTTGAAGTTTCCAGATGGCACGACTTCAGCTGCTTATGCAATTACTACGCTTGAAACAGTGGTGGAAACAGCTCGCATACCTCAGAAGTCGGCTCAAGCAGCTGAACTAATAGCTTTGACACAAGCGTGTGAACTTAGAACTGACTTGTGTGTGAACATTTACACGGAGAGCCGGTATGCTTTTGGAGTGGTTAATGATTTTGGCCTACTATGGAAGGAAAGAGGCTTTCTTACATCCCACGGGATGCAGATAATGCATGGAGATCTCTTGACTGCACTTACATACCCAAAGAAAGTTGCCATTATGAAGTGTAGCGCACACAAGAAAGTCATTGACAAAATAGGACAAGGCAATGCATTTGCAGATCGCGTAGCTCGTGAGACTGTGTTGCAGCGAAGCACTACTTCCATGAACGTAGTGAAGTCTCAACCTGAGCTTTGGCATGACACTAGAGAGGAAGTATTGGATATACAGAGATCTGCCTTTGTGGAAGAGCTTGAGTAATGGTCTAAAGAAGGAATGTTAGACGTTGAGGGCTGTTGGCGTAACAAAGAAATGATTAAATGGAAATTGCCTGCAGCCTATTTACAACCTATGGTTCAAAGGCCCATGGGCTGGCACATGTTGGAGCTCTAGCAATAATTAAATTGCTTACACAAGTTTGGGAGATCCTGAAATTGCCAGCACAGCTAAAAGAGTAGTACAGTCTTGTTTGATCTGTTGGCAGTATAATCCTGGAAAAGGGACACGGAATCCTACAGGAGGGTTTCCTACACCAACTGCACCTTTTGAAGTTTTGCAAATGGATTTCATCCAACTTGAACGCTGCAATAATTTGAAATATGTCCTAGGGGTGGTATGTGCCTTCAGCGAATGGATAGAGGCATACCCTACAAAGGATAATACTGCTCTCACCACAGCAAAGGTGCTTCTAAAGGAGTTTTTCTTTAGATATGGTGTTTTTAAGCTTTTGTGGAGTGACAACGGACCTCATTTTATTGGGCAAGTTGTTGAGTATGTCCTGAAAGGATTAAGGATCAAACAGAAATTCCATATAGTCTTCCACCCGTAATCAGCAGGATTAGTGGAAAGGTACAACGCTACTTTAAAATTGAAGTTGGCAAAAATACTGGCTTCCACGTCTTTAAAGTGGCCAGATGCACTACCTTTGGCATTGTTGTCCATAAGATCGGTGCCACATTCACGATCTTGCCTTACCCCATATGAAGTGGTCTTTGGGAGACCAATGAACATTTGGGGAGTTCCTAAGCCACGCCCCAAACATGATGTTCCATGTGTTCTGATGAATGATTATTTGGCACAGTTAACCGACAGTTTGATCTCTATTCATCAACAGGTTCGAGAAGCGCTTCCTGACAGATCTACAGGTGAGGCCCATGAACTCCGTCCTGGTGACCACGTGATGGTCAAGGTCTTCCACAGATCGAACAGTTTGGAACCGAGGTGGCGAGGTCCGGAGCAGGTGCTCCTGGCTACAAGGACAACAGTTCGAGTGACGAACAAGAAGATCTGGGCCCACAGCACACACTGCAAACGTGTGTCGCCTGCCGTGGTGGACCCTGCTGTGTTGACCGACCATCGAGAGATTCTGGAGACGGAGAAAGGTCAAGCTATCTCACCTCACGAATCTGCGGAAGTCTTCCCGGACCACACGATCGCTGGAGAATCCCGATATCAGCTGAGACCAACGAAAGAATCTGCTTTGCCGAAAAAGATTGGTTGAGCTACGGCCCTGGGTTAGTGAAACGGAACGCCAATGTGGCAAGGGGGGGGGGGAATCAGTCCTGCATAGTGTAGTGACACCCATCTTGGCCCGTGGTGAAGAAATCAACGGCTGCCCAGGGATAAGAGCTCCAACGATTGTTTTCAACTAGTTTTTTAGAAAGATCAATTATCGCTGTTGCTGAAATGAATAACAAAAGAATCATTTGTGCTGTAGGGTTTGTTATTGCTCTGGTGGTTATGGCGATAATCACCTGGTTTGTTGAGAAAGTAGCTCCTGCTCGACAGCTTTTCGTTGCCACTACTCCAGCTCCAGTGGAACATCACTATTTCACGCTTCCCTTCCCATGAGCAGAAGCATTGACAATCCTACCTAAATAATACATTCATCCAGATGTTGCATCATATGCACAATGCCAAGAATGCTACCAACTGTTGGGTGTGTGGGATGATACCTGCACACCAAAAGAAAGGAGGAACACATTTTATTCCTCTACCGTTTTCCCATAATGGTTCTTGTCAAGCTTGGTATGCACTTCTGTTTGCTTCCAGAAAACCTTCAGTAGGTGGAATTATCTTTCACTTAAATAAAGTATGCTATCAGGATAAAGATGGTTATCCTCAAACTGAAGGGACTAAATGGGAATGGGAAGAGTATCAACCGGACAATATTTCGACACCATATGTCTTCACTAATATGAGGAACATGAAGAACACTGGACCTTTTGTAATTTCTGTGACCAGAGCTAAAGCAGATTTATGTATTGGCAGTGCTGGAAGAATTCCCGTAGAACGGAGGGAATGTATTTTGACATTGGCTATTGAAGGTGCTAATAACAGCAGTTTTATGTCTTCACATAACACATATTTTGTGTGTGGTAATAAAGGATACTATCAATTACCGGTTGGGTGGTCTGGGGTATCTTACATATCATTTTTGTTACCACCTGTGTTCTTGGCCCCTCCATCGTATCAACAAAATTTAAAGTTGTATAATGACATTTCCAAGAACCGAAATAAGAGAACAATAAGTATGGACGAAGTCGAACAAACTGACACTTCTCTACAACAATATGTTGATTTTCACTCAGGGTTGTTCTTCTTTGCGGGTGCTGCATTGAATAGCAGAGAGATAAGGCGATTGACTCGTGTTGTGGAATCTGTCACCAATCAAACAGCTATGGCACTTGGGAACATTACAGAGGAACTGCAAATTGCAAGGATTGTAGCACTCCAGAACAGAATGGTGTTTGATGGAATTTGGCTGATCGAGGTGGTGCATGTTGCATCATCCGTAGCAGTTGCTGTGTGTTTATACCAGATCACTCACCTTCAGTATATGATGCAATCTCAAAACTGCATAAGATTGCTGCAGAAATTCACACAGAGACTGGTACATGGACATTTTCGAACTGGATATGGACACTTTATGACTTGGGGCTGGAAGCTACTGACTATTCTATGTATACTACTGGTGATACTATTTACATGCTGTACTTGTATACAATGTGGTCCTATGCTTTGCTGCATGTGTATCACTGCTTGTACACCTGCCAAAACAAATATTGCAGAAATAAAAGCACAACAAATGTTAAATAAAGAAATCACTGAGATGATGAGCATCAATGTACAGGATGCGTATCTAATTACCCCAGATAAACGAATGTCTTCAGCTAATGCTGAAAGGGTCGTCTGTTGTAATTTGGCAGCAATTAGGTTAAGCATTAACTGAAGACATCCTGTATTTAGAGACTATCTTGTCTGTTTTGTGGAATCCATTTAGTATTTCTGTCAGCCATTTTGTTTGCCATGTGCTCGCCATGTGCTCTGTCCTAACTTCCTGTTAACTGCTCTTGAAATCTGCCTAGAGACGAGATATATTTAGCCTTTTCTGCTTCGCACATGCTCAGTTGAGCTTGCAGCTGTCCCCAGTCTGTAACTGTCAGGATGTGTCCACCAGAATTAGCAAAATGTTAGCTCCTCTCACTTGTTGCCTGTACATTCTCTGTATGACCTTATATGTACCTACAACCAGCATTTTGTACTTGTACCACATTCATTTGAGCCCCTGTGTGGGTATAAAAGGACCAGGCTCCTTCCATTCAGTGTGCTATGTCATACATTACCGAAGGGTGTTGTGTGAATGTAGTTCCACCTCATGAGGTTTAATAAACTCTGTATTTTCTATTCCAGTTTATGTGCCAACTTCTTCCTATTGGTCTGAGGACTCTGTGCAGAGAAGGGTGAATCCCTTGCACTGGTAGGCCTTGCTGAGGCTCACAACATCACTATTATTCACACTTTCAAAATCCCAATCATCGGAAAATGTACTTTTTTTTAATTTTTCAAAAAAACCTTTATTGAGAAACCCAAGCATGGCATACACAGTACATTGCATAATTCTGCAGTCTTCATAAGTAAAATACAGCTCACTTCAATCATTTTGTTACAGGTTGATCATATTCACAGCAGCTTTGTCAGCACGGGCAGTTGAAAATCACAGTCCAACTTATACCATTAGACCCATCCCCTCATGGGGCCCACACATAGAATACCAGCATCATTATGGATACTAGGGAAGCGGGGGTGACACTAGGGGGAGAAAACCAGCACCGGCATCCACCGCGGGCATCAAGCCAGCAGAGAGCGTGGCAGAGGAAGCATCGCTGGGAGGTGAGCGGGAAAGGAGGTATGTGACCAGGGGGCACCAAATGTCAGTCGGACGAGATCTGGCCGGCATTAAGTCCCACAACTCGGATAGGAGAGACTGACACCGAGAGGCGTCCTCCAGCCAACTCTCTGCTTTAGGGGCAGGCCGCCGAACCTAGCACATGACCACCCTGCGTCTAGCAAGCCCAGCAACATCAGGATCAGGCGACAGGAAGCATCAGGGCAAAACTTAACAAAGCCAAGGAGGCACAGGGGAGGGTCGGGGGACACCACAGTGCCGGAGATATCTGAAATAATGGAACAAACCTCCCGCCAGAACTCAGAGACCCTAGGGCAAAGCCAAGCCAGATGGGCGAAGTCCCCAGCAGGGGCAGCACAGCGTACACAATTTTCCCCAGGGATTAACCCAAGCCAGTGAAGCTGCACCGAGGTGCAATATAACCTGTGCAGGTATTAAAATGAATCAATCTGAGCCGGTAATTCGGTGACAGCTTTTTCGCTTGATTGCAACAGTAGAGCCAGTCCACCTCCGAAATCTCAATACCTAGGTCAACACTCCAAGCCCCCGCACCTGATCCCTAGAAATGGGGGTGGACGCTAGGGTAAGGGCGTACAATCTGGTGACGAGCTTGTGCGGCGATGAGATAGTGTATACAGAGTCTAAGGCCGGAATGGTGGGTGGCGGCTGAGGGAATGTGGGATGCAGCATCCGGCAAGTGGTGCGCAGTTGATAGAACAAAAGCATATCCTGAGGCCCTGAGTCGCCTGAGAGGGAGTAGAAGGAGTTCTCTGGGTATAGGTCTGCCACAGTTCTCAGACCCAGCCGCGTCGCAGGCCGAGACTTGCTAGAGGACTGAAGTGAATTGAAGTCTGGATGGTTTACAATTGGCATGGAGTTAGCAGAAAGCAGAGGAAAGCTTGAAAGCCAGCACAGGCAGGACAAAGCCAAGCACAACGTCTCGACCGTATCGACCTCCGAGTGAGGGTGCACTGCAGGAGCGAAAAGGGCAGTGGAGAAGGGCCAAGGCAATACCACGTCAGTCTTGATGGTGACATGGAGCTGATAACGGGTAGGGTGAATCCAGAAGTGCAGGAAACTGGCCTGGGCGCATAAAGCATAGATATTGAAATCAGGCGCGCCCATCCTACCGGCGGACATGTGGAGTGAGAATATCATAAGCCACTCTGGGCTGTTTACCTGCCCAGACAAATGAAATAACTAGGGAGCGAAATTTGTGGAAAAAATGGGAAGTGAAAGGGATAGGGATATTTAGGAAGAGATAAAGAAATTTAGGGAGTACCACCATTTTGGCTATTGCTATTTGACCCACCAGAGATAACTGAAGTCGGCTCCACAGTGGGATCCCGGATTCAAGCCAGTCCACTGCCCGCCTAAAGTTCGATCTCCACAATTCATCCAGATCCCTACTGAGCCAGATGCCCAAGTAATGTGAGGGACCAGAGGCCCAAATGAACGGGAAATCAAGTGGGAACGGCACAGTGGCATCAGTCAAAGGGAAAAGTACGGACTTGGTCCAGTTCACCTGGATGCCTGAGAGCCCACCAAACCGTATAATTTCCCGGACCAGGGGGCTAGGATTATCCTGAGGATGGCGGACATATAGAGTAACGTCATCTGGGTGCATTGAGACCAGCAGGGAGCGGGATGAGAAACCAATACCTCTGTGGGTATGGTGCTGCCGAAGCCTGGCTGCAAGGGGCTCCATTGTGATAGCAAAAAGCATGGGTGATAAAGGACATCCCTGGCGAGTACCACGGGGGATGTTAATGGGGTCGAAAATCTTACCATTAATGCGGATACATGCAGATGGGTTAGTGTAAAGGAGTTTAACATTGCGCACAAAGAGATCGCTAAACCCCATATGCGGTAAGATGTAAAATAAAAAAGGCCACTCCAGCATATCAAATGGCTTGGTGGCGTCGAGTAGGGCCGCCACCGCAATCAATCAATCAATCAAAGCATTTATATAGCGCGCTACTCACCCGGAGGGTCTCAAGGTGCTTGGGTGGTCCTCTACTGCTCGAATAGCCAGGTCTTGAGTTGCTTTCTGAAGGAGAGGTGGTCTTGGGTCAGTCGGAGGTGGATGGGGAGGGAGTTCCACGTCTTGGCACCCAGGAAGGAGAAGGATCTTCCTCCCGTGGTGGCTCTTCGGATGCGAGGAACGGCGGCGAGGGCGTGGGTGGTCGATCGGAGTTGGCGGGTGGGAGTGTAGAAGGTCAGGCGGTCGTTGAGGTATCTGGGGCCTTGGTTGTGGAGGGCTTTGTGTCCGTGGGTGAGGAGTTTGAACGTGATTCTCTTGCTGACGGGGAGCCAATGCAGGTCTCTCAGGTGTCCGGAGATGTGGATGTGTCGGGGATGTCCATGATGAGTCGTGCTGAGGCGTTCTGAATTCGCTGGAGTCTTTTCTGGAGTTTGGCTGTGGTTCCGGCGTAAAGGGTGTTCCCGTAGTCCAGTCGGCTGGTGACGAGGGCCTGGGTGACCGTCATCCTGGTTTCGGTGGGGATCCGACGGAAGATCTTCCGGAGCATGCATAGGATGTTGAAGCATGATGAGGAGACGGCGTTGACTTGTCTGGTCATCGAGAGGGAGGAGTACAGGATGAAGCCCAGGTTTTGTGCCTGGTTCGTTGGTTTGGGTGCGCTGCCGAGGGCCACCAGGAGTCGTCCCAGGCGGAGAGTGATGATCCCAGGATGAGGACTTCCGTCTTATCTGAGTTCAGTTTCAGGCGGCTGTTCGTCATCCACTTGACTACGACTTTCATCCCTTCGTGTAGGTTGGTTCTGGCGGTGTTGGGGTCGTTGGAGAGGGAGAGGATCAGCTGGGTGTCATCGGCGTAGGAGATGATGTTGAGGTTGTGTTGGCGTGTGATGGCTGCGAGGGGGCTCATGTAGACATTGAAGAGGGTGGGGCTGAGTGATGATCCTTGTGGTAAGCCGCAGATGACTTCGGTGGCCTCTGATCTGAACGGGGGGAGGCGGACTCTCTGGGTTCTTCCGGCGAGGAAGGAGATGATCCACTCCAGTGCCTTCTCCTGGATTCCGATGTTGTGCAGGCGCTGTACTAGGGTGCGGTGGCAGACTGTGTCGAACGCCGCGGAGAGGTCCAGGAGGATGAGGGCCGCCGTTTCCTCGTTGTCGAGCAGGGCTCGGATGTCGTCGGTGGCTGCGATGAGGGCGGTCTTGGTGCTGTGGTTGGCCCGGAAGCCGGACTGTGAGTAGTCGAGGGATCCATTCATCTTGAGGAAGGCGGCCAGCTGTCTGTTGACTGTCTTCTCGATGACTTTGGCAGGAAAAGGAAGGAGCGAGATGGGGCGGTAGTTCTTGAGGTCGGTGGGGTCCGCTGATGGTTTCTTCAGTAGAGCGCTGAGTTCGGCGTGCTTCCAACTCTCTGGGAAGGTGGCGGTGTTGAAGGAGGCGTTGATGATGTCCCGGAGATGGGGTGCGATGATGGAGTCGGCCTTGTTGAAGACGTGGTGAGGGCAGGGGTCGGTTGGTGATCCGGAGTGGATAGAGTTCATCGTGCGGATGATATCTACGGTGTTGACCTGTGTCCAGGCGCGGAGGGCGGTGGTGGGGGGCGTTGGTGCATTCGTGGGGTGCGTCGGCTGTGTGCTGAAACTGTTGTGTATGTCTGCGATCTTGCTGTGGAAGAACGAGGCGAGCGAGTTGCAGAGTTCTTGCGATGGGGTGATGTCGTTGTTTCCGGCGCTAGAGTTCGAGAGCTCTTTGACGATGTTGAAGAGTTCTTTGCTGTTGTGGGCGTTGTTGTCTAGTCGTTCCTTGAATGAGGTTCTCTTGGTGGTGTGGATCAGCTGGTGGTGTTTGCGAGTGGCGAGCTTGAGGGTGGTCATGTTGTCTGGTGTCGGGTCTATGCACTAGGCTTTCTCGAGGGCTCTGCAGTTCTTCTTAGAGCTCTTGAGTTCGTCGGTGAACCAGGGTGCTTTCTTGTTGCCGGGTCTGACGGTGGGGGTCTTCGGTGGGGCGAGGTCGTCTGCGCAGTTGCTGATCCAACATGTGAGGTTGTTGGCAGCTTGGTTGGGGTTCGCTGAGCTGGTGGGAGGGTTCTGGCTCAGGGATGTGGCGAGCTGGTCGGCTGTGATCTTGTTCCAGCTTCTGCGGGGGACCTGTTGCGGGCGGTGGTGGAGCGTGGTCCTTCTGAAGCTGAAGTGGACGCAGCTGTGGTCTGTCCAGTGGAGTCCGGTTGTGTGGCTGAAGGAAATGTCCTTGCTGGAGGAGAAGACTGGGTCAAGCGTGTGTCCGGCGTAGTGGGTGGGGGTGGTCACCAGTTGCTTGAGTCCGAGGTTTGCGAGGTTGTCCAGCAGGGTGGCGGTATTGCGGTCGTTGTTGTTCTCCAGGTGGAAGTTCAGGTCACCTAGGAGGATGTAGTCAGCGGAGGTGAGCGCGTGCGTGCTGATGAAGTCGGCGATGCCCTCGCTGAATTGTGTGCGTGGTCCCGGGGTTCTGTAGATGAGGGTGCCTCTGAGGGTGGTCTTGGGGTCGGTGTGTATCCGGAAGTGCAGGTGTTCGGCTGTTGTGAGAGTGTCGTCGGAGTTGGTCGTGATGCGGATGGTGGTCTTGTGGACGATGGCGATGCCTCCTCCTGTCTGGTTGACGCGGTCCTTCTGGGTGATCTTGTATCCGTCCGGGATGGCGATGGCGGGCGCTGAGGAGGCGTTCATCTATGTTTCCGTGAGGAAGGCGACGTCTGGGGATGTGGAGTCGAGGAGGTTCCAGAGTTCCACGGCGTGTCTGCGGACGGAGCGGGTGTTGAGCAGGATGCACTTCAGGTGGTTGTTGCTGGTGCTCAGCTTGGCGGGTGCGGTGCAGGTCCGGGTGCAGGAGAACTTGCAGGGTTGGCAGATGAAGGGTCCGTGGGTGCGTCCAGGGGTGGCTCGGTGCCAGCCGGGGGCCGGCCGCTGTTGAGTGCGTTGAGGGAGGCTGCGTCGTAGGTCCGGTGGGTTGGCTGACAGCCGCGGGGGCTAGGGGTTCTGGCGCTGGGCGCAGTCCAGGCGCGGACGGGCGCAGACGGGTTTGCCTTTGGCGCGCCTTAGGCGCACAATCGGCGCTTCCGCTGCACGTCAACGCTGCGCGTACGCATGCACTCTGCCATAAATGGAGAGTGGGGAGGGGAGGGGAGGGGAGGGGCGAGGGAGGAGCAGCTGGGAGGCGGGAGCGGGGTGGCGGGAGGGGGGCAGCGGTGCGGTGATGCTGGAGGGAGCGTGGGTGGGGCCGCGGGGAGCAGCGGCAGGGAGCGGGGTGGGGCCGGGGACAAGCGGAGACACGGGGCACAAATTGGCGAGCACAGAATCAAATACAATTCACAAGGAAAACTTTACAACAGTACAATACCACAGCTTCACAGGAGGGCTGAACGAGTCACGAAAAGCGGCAAAGGGCGATGATGCAGGTACAGAGGGCAGGCAGGGTCCAGAGGCAGGGGCAGAGCTCAGAGGCAGCAGGAGGAGGCCGGGTGCATTCGGGGCGGGCCACGCGACGGGAGGAGGGAGCGACCGGGTCTGACCAGGTCAGGTCAGGTCACAGCTCCTCGCTCGTGAGCCGTGCCTTATCTACCCTAGTGGGAGGGAGGAGCAGCTGGGAGGCGGGAGCGGGGTGGCGGGAGGGGGGGCAGCGGTGCGGTAATGCTGGAGGGAGCGTGGGTTGGGCCGTGGGGGAGCAGAGGCAGGGAGTGGGGTGGGGCCAAGGACAAGCCGAGACACGGGGCACAAATTGGCGAGCACAAAATCAAATACAATTCACAAGGAAAACTTTCCAACAGTACAATACCACAGCTTCACAGGACGGCGGAACGAGTCACGAAAAGCGGCAAAGGGCGACGATGCAGGTACAGAGGGCAGGCAGGGTCCAGAGGCAGGGGCAGAGCTCAGAGGCAGCAGGAGGAGGCTGTGTGCACTCGGGGCGGGCCACGCGGCGGGAGTAGGGAGCAACCGGGTCTGACCAGGTTAGGTCACAGCTCCTCGCTCGTGAGCCGCGCCTTATCTACCCTAGTGGGAGGGAGGAGCAGCTGGGAGGCGGGAGCGGGGTGGCGGGAGGGGGGGCAGCGGTGCGGTGATGCTGGAGGGAGCGTGGGTGGGGCCGCGGGGGAGCAGTGGCAGGGAGGGGGGTGGGGCCGGGGACAAGCGGAGACACGGGGCACAAAATGGTGAGCACAAAATCAAATACAATTCACAAGGAAAACTTTACAACAGTACAATACCACAGCTTCACAGACGGCGGAACGAGTCACGAAAAGCGGCAAAGGGCGACGGTGCAGGTACAGAGGGCAGGCAGG
This sequence comes from Lissotriton vulgaris, assembly GCF_964263255.1. NCBI lineage: Eukaryota > Metazoa > Chordata > Amphibia > Caudata > Salamandridae > Lissotriton > Lissotriton vulgaris. Next base: position 1,330,875,707 of record NC_141695.1, on the reverse strand, counting down.
GTCCAGGGGCAGATCTCAGAGGCAGCAGGAGGAGGCCGGGTGCATTCGGGGCGGGCCACGCGACGGGAGGAGGGAGCGACCGGGACTGACCAGGTCAGGTCAGGTCAAAGCTCCTCGCTCGTGAGCCGCGCCTTATCTACCCTAGTGGGAGGGAGGAGCAGCTGGGAGGCAGGAGCGGGGAGGTGGGAGGGAGGCAGCGGTGCGGTAATGCTGGAGGGAGCGTGGGTGGGGCCGCGGGGGAGCAGCGGCAGGGAGCGGGGTGGGGCCGGGGACAAGTGGAGACACGGGGCACAAATTGGAGAGCACAAAATCAAATACAATTCACAAGGAAAACTTTACAACAGTACAATACCACAGCTTCACAGGACGGTGGAACGAGTCACGAAAAGCGGCAAAGGGCGGCGATGCAGGTACAGAGGGCAGGCAGGGTCCAGAGGCAGGGGCAGAGCCCAGAGGCAGCAGGAGGAGGCCGGGTGCACTCTGGGCGGGCCACCCGGCGGGAGGAGGGAGCAACCGGGTCTGACCAGGTCAGGTCAGGTCACCGCAGGCAGATTGGGATTGATTTGATGCAATACAGAGAAAATAGTGCAAAGGTTATGAGATTTTGCCCTTCCGGGGATAAAGCCAGATTGATCAGGGAGAGCAATGGTGGGCATGAGTAAAAGGAGACGAGAGGCAATCAATTTAGCAAATATTTTGTTATCAATATTTATAAGGGAAAGAGGGCGTTAGGAATCGCGGTGGTCGGCAGGTTTGTCGGGCATGAGAAGCAAGGTGATCATAGCCTCCCTCAGAGATGGTGGGAGAAGACTGGTATCAAGGGACTCCTTGTACATGGCTGCCAGGTGTGGCTCCAGAATGGTAGCAAACATTTTGTAGAAAGAGGCAGGCAGGCCGTCCAGGCCAAGGGCCTTGTCGCCGGGTAGGCTATTGATAGCTGCCAGTATCTCTTCCCTGGAAAAAGGTTCATCAAGGAATTTTCAATGATAGTCCTCGAGCCAGACGAGCACCATGGAGTCAAAATATCGATCAAATTCCTCCCGGGGCAAAGGGGAGCCGTCAAAATAAAGCTGTGAATAAAAATCCAGGAAACGGGATTTAATTTCTCCCTGGGAGGTGATCCTGTCCGAACCCCCATCGCTCAGGGCAGTGATGTAGGAGGCAGCTTGCAGCGGGCGAAGAAGATTAGCAATGGTACGCCCCGGGCGATCACCCTCCCCGAAGCGGCACGCTCTACCCTCCCTACCCAAAAAAGACAGCTCACAGCCAGACTCGTCCAAGAATTCGGTATGCTTTAGGCGCAGCTGCACCAGCGTCTCATGGCTGGGGCACGACTCCTGAGCGACATCCAACTCTTTCATCTCACCTTCAAGCTTAGCCAGGGAGGAGCAGATAGAGCGAAGGACGCCCACCTGTTTTGAGATACATTTGCCCCATATTACGGCCTTGAACCCCTCCCATAGGGTGGATGCGGAGTCAACAGAGCCCACGTTTAGCTCGAAATAGCTGGTGATCGCGGTCTGAATAGCCAAACAGAATAGAGTCCCGAAGGGCATTGGGGGGAAGGTGCCAGGTAAAGGCCCGATGCTTGGAATCAGGAGGCCTGAGGCGGAGCTGGACCTGCGCATGGTCAGAAAAAGTACGGGCCATGTGGGCTGCCCCAGTGAACCATGACACCACATACGGCGAAGTTAGCCTGAGATCAATCCGTGACCAACAGCCCCTCGCCCCAGTGACACAAGTGCCCTCCCGAGCCACAGGGTGTAGGTGTCGCCAGTCATCGTATAAGGCGTTGTCAGTCAAAATAGATGTAAGAGCTGAAGCTGCCCGCGGGTGGGAGGAGCAGGAGCTTGACCGATCCATAGCATCAGAGAGGGTGACATTGAAGTCCATCATCGGAAAATGTACTTGAGGTAATGATATCACTCGATGATATTTTAAATAATTTTTAAAAGTTCAGTCAGACTGAATATATCAAAATCAACCTTGTCCCAAACTATAACAATAGGTATAGGAACTTCTGTTATGTTCACTGATGACAAGTCTCTTTGTTCTCGATGAGATGATTAGTGTGGCTTTAAAATCAAATGAACCTTTAGGGCTAAAGAGCTTTGTCAAAGGTATTTCCCATTATTAAGCATGCTAAAATCTATTACTAAGCCTACCCAGAAAAGAAAGAAAAGTATCTCAGTAATTACCCATAGTTCTAACCATGGTGATACCAGGTAAGTCTTTTTAAGAAAGTTCAGAAAGTCTTTAACTTGCTGCTTGTGTGATCATTGGGCTGGCATCACTTCAGGTTCACTTGGATCTGAAGAAAATGTATCAAAGTTTATGAAGTAGCCAGAAGCAGTTTGATTAATGGTTGGTATTGCTTCAGGATTTCTGGAAATCAAATTTTGCTCTTGTTGAGGCATGTTGATGTAGATATCTGTATTTGGTCAAATTGAAATTTGTTTGTCATTTTGATTTGGAATTTTAAGTTCAGGTTCAAGCAGAACGAGATTCATAGCGTTATTGCATAGTTCATCATTCTGTGCTGGTGACTCTTTGAACGTAATGAGTCTTTCTGTCTGAACTTCTTGAATTGTAACAAGAGGAGGGTGTCTGCTACTTTGGGGTCCACGTGGCCTACTACTCAGTATCGGCCACATAGTGTGGTTTGATTAGGTCAATTGAGAAAAATCTTTTCTCCTTTCTTCTGGCAAGAAGCGGTAGAAGTACAGTTCTTGTTCCTTTAACTGTTAGGACCGGTACAGGCTTTCTGTATGATGGCCCAAATTCTTTCTTGTCCGCTAATTTTTCTCTCACCAAAGCCCTGACTTTTGAGATCCAGACAGGTTTTGCCGTGACTGATTTGACTTCCCCAGCGGCGTTCTGTTTCAGGTGGACATTACTTTGTTGTGTCCTGGATTCATTTAGATCCTGTAAAAAGCCAAACGATCATGGATGTCAAAATGTTTTTCAAGCACCACTGGGCCGTCACAATCAAGATCAGGCACCCACATTCTTGCCCCAAATAGGACCTCATATGGAGTGACCCCCCTGAATAACTTCTTGGCATATTGTTCAAAGATTGCTGCCCTCTATACAGATGTTTTACTCAGCTCTCATCCGTGCCTAATACTCTAGCTGTTGAAGACTGCTTTAAGTCTCGTTTTCTTCCCTCCATGACCAAATTTCCCTTGGGATGGTACAAAGAAGAGTACAGCGATGCTATACCCAATCCTAGCATGGCCTCCTTGTAAGCCCGAGAGGTAAACGCAGGGCTTACAAGGCCAGATACCACCAGTTTCCCTGCGATAGCAGCCGCAAGATACATGGCCACAGAGGAGCCCGGCAACTATCGCTAATGTGATGCAGAGTAGGCGTTCCCGAGCAAAAATCCATGACAACACCACACCTCAGCATTCTCAAGGACCAGCCACATCCGCGACAAGATCCCAAAACAGGCGATACGGCACGTTAGCCGCAGGAAATTAACACCTGCTCTAACCTGGTGCAAAGCCGGATGACAACCTGCACCAGAAAAGGAAGCCCAGCCCACAGCCACACATGAAGAACAACAGATGCCATGAAGCTACTCATCATGCAGCTCGGAGCCCCAGCCGGGCCACAACATCCATCGCCACCACTCCCCGGACCACCAGCCCCCCTGGACCACCACAGAGGCAGTGCAGACAAAGACAGCGGACCTTCAGGAAATGCACCAGTCTCATAGACTTAACACCAGAGTATGTCATTGCCCACTACAGGCTCAAAAGGACAACCATCCTCCGCATCCAGAACACCATTGCCCATAGGCTGACTGTACCAACACAGCGGACAACCAACATCCCTCCGCAGACAAAGCTGCTGGCTGTGCTGCACCTGTTGGCCTCTGGGACATTCCAACCTATAATGGCCAGAGCCGGAGGAGTCTCACAGCCAGCCCTTTTCAAGTTCCTCAAACCTATCTTGGATGTCATCATCAGCTTGAACCCCAGTACCTATAGTTTCCCCACACTGCGCAGGAACAGTTGGAGACCAAGCAAGGATTCTATGCCATAGCTGGATTTCCGCACGTGTTGGAGGCAATTGACTGCGCACATGTCCTACTTGTGCCCCCTGCAGACACTGCACACAATTACAGCAACAGAAAGCGCACACATTCTATAATTGTGCAGGCAATAGTGGACCACCCGGGACTCTTCACCTATCTCGTCGCCAACTACCCAGGCGGTGTGCATGATTTATACATCTTCCGACAGTCCTTTTTTTTTTATTTTAATAAATTTTTTATTTATTGCAAGAAAGAACATAAATGCAGTAATAAAATCATCTCGATCGTATACATATACATAATTCTCGATAAATGTTATTGTCATTGGAAAGAGAACAAAAGGAAGAGAAAAGGAAGAGAAAAAAAAAAATAAAAAAAAAATAAAAAATAAAAATAAAAAAAAACAAAGAAAAGAAAAGAAAGACACGAATGTTGACAAGGCAGCTTTACGAAAAAGTCGTGTCGAAAGGATGTGACATATCGGTCTCACAATATATTTGTCCATTTAGCTAGTGAATGTGCCCCATATTTTCTCCCTTCCTTTTAGCGCTTTAGGGCCTCTTAATTTAGCCAAAGAGAGTTCCATAGTATGTATTTCGTGGATAAGGTACCACCATTCATTGACAGTAGGTGGTTCTTTCGAAATCCATGTACGCGCGATGACCAGTCTGGCACATGCAAAAACGATTGTTAACAGATCTTTGTAATTACTATTCGTGTCTTGTATATCCAGCAAAACCAAATGAGCAGAGAGTACAGGCATAGTTATGTGTTTCCTGTTGAGAACGTCCATTATTCCCAACCAAAAAGCTGTAAGTTTAGGACACTCATAGAGCATATGCTCTATGCCAGCTGCTTCTAGATTGCATTTTGGGCATTGGGTGCGTTCAGTGGAGATATTACCTGGTGTCCAGCTGGAAATTCTTTGAGGCGTGTAATATATTTGGGTAACTGTCCTATAATGTTGTAGCCTCAGATTTGATGACTGGACTACTCGGTTTATTTGTTTTAGTGAGCTCACAATCTGGCTAGGGTAGATGTTAATTCCTAGCCTAGTAGTCCATTTATCTGCCATTTTCTCGCAGTCTCCAACTTGGCCTTTATTAAGAATAATATAGCTCTTGCTAATAGTGGCTTTAGTCTGATTAGAATAGATAAATTGTAAGATATCTGAGTGTTCAACATTCTCGATTTTCTTATTATTAATTAAGAAATCTTGTATCTGAATGTATTTAAAATATGTTGTCTCCTTGATGTTATATAGTATTTTTAGAGCATTAAAGCTTAGAAGGCCATCTGGGCCATAAAGATCCCCTAGCTTGTTAATGTTCTGGTCTATCCATAAAGTGCAAGCACCATCTGCGAAGATAGTTGGCAGCCCTGGGTTCCCCCATATTGGAAGTTCAGCATTATAAAAGGAAATTTTTTCAGTGTCCATAATTTGGTCCCAGATTCTTTTAATGGCTCTCGCGGTCTTGAATTTGACTCTCTTGTAGTAATTTGGATTGTGTACCCTAAATAGAAACTTATTGCTTTGAGATCCTAACATAAATTGGTGATAAAATGTGGGGACATCACTAGCCAGAAGACTACGTATACGTTGTATAAAAGTGGCAAAAAAGTAAATTTTTAAATCAGGGAAGTTTAGTCCCCCTTTTTCAACAGGTAATTTCAATACCGTCATTGACCGACGGGCTTTTTTATATCCCCAAATGTATCTACTGCAAATACTTTCTATTTTCTTAATGTATGATTTATTGAGTTGCAGCGGGATAGATCTGAATAAATATAGTATTTTCGGAACTATCTTCATCTTTATTATATTAATACGTCCAATCAGGCTAAGTGGTATTTTATTCCATTTTTTAAGCATGGAGTCGATATCTTTGAGTAAGGGGTCATAATTTAACGGAACGATTTTCTCGATATTTGCAGTAAGTTTGACTCCTAAATAAGTAGCATTGTGACAAAGCCCTGTTATCGGATGTGTAGGTTGATAATTAGCTATCACTTGTGTTTTGTTAACGTTGAGTCTATATCCCGATATGTCGCCAAATTCTCTAGCTTCCTGGATGATTTTAGGTATGGCCCGCACCAAGTCTGTAGTATATACAGCGATGTCGTCAGCAAAAGCTGTAATTTTTAAGCACATGTCTCCGTGTTCTATTGGAGTTATATGTTCCTGAGCAGTTAGTGCGTTGAGGAATGGCTCTAGAGCTATACCGAATAATAGGGGTGAAAGAGGACACCCCTGTCTAGTGCCTCTTTTTATTAAGAAGTTATCAGAGTTGTTCCCTGAATAACTAACTATTGCTGTAGGCGTCTCATACAGAGATTGGATCCATCCCAGATATTGCCCCTGTATACCATAAACCATTAGTGTTGCCCAGAGATACTCCCACCCCACTCGATCAAATGCCTTCTCTGCATCTAACATGACCATTCCGAGTGGGGTGAGAGTAGTCGCCGCAACATCCAAAGCTGTTATTGCGGTATTGACGTGGGTAGTGGTATCTCTGCCCACCACAAAACCGTGTTGTTGACAGTTAACTAGAGCCGGCATTATAGGCGCTAAGCGGTTAGCAAGTACTTTAGCAAATATTTTAGCGTCAGTATTGATTAATGAAATAGGCCTGTATGAACCCTGTTCTTCCGGCGGTTTGTTCTTTTTTAGAAAGAATACAATTTTAGCTGTACGCCATGAAGTAGGGGCAACTCCAGTTTCTCCCACAGAGTCTATCACTTGTTTAAGTAGGGGGAGGAGTTCCTGTTCACAGATCTTATAGATCTCCACAGGTAAACAGTCTTCTCCTGCAGCCTTGCCTGGGGGGAGCGCCTTTACAGCTTTACCAAGTTCTTCAATAGAAATTACAGTGCTAAGTGATCTTGTAATTTCTGTGTCCAATCTTTCAGGTGCGTATTTCTCTAAGTATGATTTAATTGCTTCTGGAGTAGGTGTTTTTTCTGGAGTATAAAGGTGGCAGTAATATTTGGCAAATTGTTCCAGAATCTGTTCTGGTTTTCTATACATTTTAGAGTCGAGTCCTTTGATAGTTTTAATAGTAGTTTTAGCCTTTTTATCGGCTACCTTATACGCCAGAATTTTCCCAATTCTGTCTCCACCTTCATATTGTGCGAGTTTATACTTGTGTATTTTAGAGCTGAATTTTTCCCTGAGAGTTTTCTTGAGTGATGCCCTTAGTGAGATAAGTCCTAAACTTAGCTCCTTGATGTTGGTTTTGCCCTCTATTATAGCGTCTGAGAGTTGTTGCTCGGCTAAAGAAATATTTGATATAGTAATTCTTTCTAACCTTAGTTTTTCAGCATTGTCCTTGAAGATATATTGCTGAGTGTAACCTCTGATGCTGCTTTTACATGCATCCCATACATATCTGATAGCAGTTGAATTAATATTGAATGATATATATTCTAGAATGTGTTTTTTAATACCGGAAATGTATTGATGGTCAGTTAGTAAATATCTGGGGAATGATAACTGTCGGGCTATAGGTTGAATGTCTAAATTTTTGAATTCAAATAATATCGGGTTATGGTCTGAAGTGATTTTAGGGCAAATTTCTATCTCATAGTTTCCTAAAATACAGTCTGTTGCCCAGATCATATCGATTCTAGAGAGAGTTTGATGCGGAGAGGAGTAATATGTGAAGCCGGGTATAGTAGGATGTTTGGTACGCCAGGCATCTTTTAGGTTGTGTATCCTGGCTAGTTCTAAAATGGCCGATCTCACTTTACCCATCCTGTTTCTAGTTCCTTTGCTTGTGGAGTCTATAGCATAATTCATGACACAATTAAAATCCCCCATTATCAATAGCTCACCGTCCCAATCCAGTAATTCAATGGTCAATTGTTCATATAATTTCGGTATATCTAGATTTGGCCCGTAAACTATGCAAAATACATATCGCTTTTGATTAAATTGCAATTGTACAATTGCCCATCTGCCGTTGACATCGGCAGCAGTCTTGATAACATTTATTCTTAGCCATTTCTGTTTTAAAATGGCAACTCCTCGAACTGATGCCCCTAAAGTAGAGCAAACAACAAGGTCATAGCCCATTTGTGATAAAAGTTTGTGATCTTGATATCTAGTATGGGTCTCCGAAATAAATACCATATGTGGTTTGTACATATTAATTTCTTCTTGTACTAATTTCCTTTTGCCTTTGTGGTTGAGACCGGCAACGTTCCAAACTAAACATTTAAGAGAAGACATATCTTATATTATTGTTTCTCAATCTCTTCCACAAAACGACTTCATTAACCTTGTTACAACTTTTAATACATTTCTTATTCTTGCAATAACATTTTTTTCCCCTTTTTCTTGCCCGACCCACCCAGATGGCTTGATTCCGCCCACCCACCCCCTCGACCTCGATGCCCCCAGGGGAAAGCACCCCTCTATCCCGGCTGCCGCTGGTAGGGCAGCACAGTGAAGTTGTGAGCATGGAGTCTTTTTCACACCGCTAGAGTGACTCATAGTGAATATTTTTTGACAGCGAAAGAGGATATATAAGATCGAAAGGAAAAGAGAAAGATAAGAATTTTATGTTTTAGACATAATGGTAGTAATTACATTTCATTCTGATTAATTTTCAGATTGCTCGAATTATCAAAAAAAAATAAAAAAAAATTGCATCTCATAGTTTGCTATCTTGTAGAGTTCATATTCTTTTTCCCTTATTCTTTTTCTCTAGATTTTTGCTCGCCTCTTCTGGTTCAGTGAGGAATAGGGATTGTCTACCCCTGATAATTTTGAGGCGTGCAGGCTCTTGCAGATACACCGTACAGCCGATAGCTTTAAAAGGATCTATAAATTTACGCAGCTCCCAACGTCGATCCATTGTAGCCTTGCATAGATCTGAACGGACGAAGAAAGTGAAATTGCCTAGGGTGACATGGCTATTAACTTTGGCTTTAAGAGCAACAGCTTGCCTCAGTAGGAAGTTTCCAAAATAGATCATAATTGGTCTAGGGAATTTGTTATTCTGACTTTTTTGAGAAGAAGGCAGTCTATGTACACGTTGTAGTTGAGAGTCCCAATCCCAGTCTGAGAGGTCGCTGAAGGCTTTTTCAAAGAGTTTCACTACAAAAGTACGAGGATCAGCCCCCTCGGCGCCCTCCGGTATTCCAAACAGTCTGAGGTTATGTCGGCGAGCTCTATTCTCCATATCCTCAACTTTGGATTCTAGTTGAGAAATGCGGGACGAATGGTTTCTCGTGGTTGACTGTGAACGTGAAGTCCCTTCTTCAATTGTCACAACTCGTTGCTTCAAATCTTCAATCTCTTGCGTGACCCCGCCAAGTTTCTGACACATTTCGCTCATAGAAGCCTGTAATTTTATATTATCATCTCTAAGCTGGAGGTGTTGTTGGTGACTTTCCTGCCTCTGGGCAATGAGCGTTTGCATAATTAAATCCATAGAGATATTGTTTTGCTGATGCGGTGTCTCTTCATCTGGTATTGGCGCTGCAGTTTGTGTAGTCAAATGATTAGTAGCCGAGGAAGTCTGGCTAATATTGGTAGACATTGTTCCCATTGTTCCCGTTGAGTCATTCAAGATTTCCAACTGGTATGTTTCAAAGTTAGTTTCTATCGATATTGGCCTCATGTTAGAATTTGTTGTTGGAGTCAGAGTAAGCGTGTTAATGGGCTCGTTAGTCTCCAGATTATTGGCAGCTGGAAAGGTAGTGGGATCACTAGGCGGTAATCCTAAGGTGTCGGCAATATTGGCAGTATTTGAGCCATTTTCAATTGATACAGTTAGTAGACCTATTGGCATTTCATTAGTCTGATTATCAAATTCTACATTCTCTGCGTTCTCGACTCCGGGAAGTGTGTTCCTGTCGTGTAGATACAGGTCTCCATCAGAGCTTGCACCAGATAATCTTAGGGCCATGCCCTTGACTCCTCCCTTGGTTTTAATCCATCTCCTCAGCGGACTATCGTCAATGAGGGCCTTGCGCCCTTTTTTGTTTACGGTAGTATCTTTGCTCAGTAGTTTGCGAGTGGTGGATTTTTGTCTGACCTTGGCTTTTAGTTTAGATTTTCTTGAGTCCATAGCTCGACCGGTATTGTTCCTAGTTTCCACTTCTTGTTCGCTCTCTTCAGATAGTTCTTCATATTCTTGATTTGAGTTTTCTTCTGTTCTTGCGGTTTCATCATTTAACATGTGATCAGTCTTCCTAGGTTCGTTGTCGTCCTCTAAGCTGTTGAGCATAGGCGAGTCGATCTCCAATACAGACGATAGGTTGCTGGTTAGTCTGTTAATCTCTATCTCTTTATCCATAGTAGCCATAGTAGCTTCTGGCGCAGTAGGTGTGCGTGCCAGATTATTGTTAGTAGTCTTATAAGTGTTAGAGGGGTCGTTGCTGGTTGCAGAATCAGGGCCGGGAGGGATGGTAGTATTAAACTCAGGGGCAGCAGCAGCGGCAGTTGCAAGAATACCAGATTTATTGATTCTAGCTTTATCTGTACAGTCTGTAGTATTTATGCTTGTGACTTTCTCTTTGGCATGCACAAGACTTGTATTTGCATTAGCGGAAGAGATAGAGTTAGTGTCTTTCTTAGCCAAGTCCGCTGAAATAGACACAAGACTTGTATTTGCATTAGCGGAAGAGATAAAGTTAGTGTTTTTCTTAGCCAAATCCGCTAAAAAAGGAAGTTTCTGGGAACCAATATCTTCCTCACAAGAAGTCACTGCCGCGATGTTATGATTAATACTCCCCTCTGTTATGGCTACATTGTGTACCTGTTTTTCTCCCCCGGCACCCACCACGCCCTTACCGCCTTTACCGGTAGCAGCAATTAAGTGAGGAGTGCCTGTAGGTCCCGCAGCGGTTTTCAATTTGACTACCGATCCTCCCGTTAGTGCTTTGCTCTCGCTGGTAGACATACCTGGCTCGTCAGTTTTCGCCGCCTTCCCAGTTCTAGCAGTTCTGGTGGACCGGGTGGATTGCCGCGTTGTCATCGGCACGAGAGCGGCAGAAGGATTCAGACCCGGTGTTAGGTGCGCCGCTTTGTCTTCGTCGGCTTGCTGCAGCTGAGCGAGGTACGCCGCCTGGTCTTCTCTAGCTCCGCAGTCTCCCCGCAGCTGTACAGTGAACGCAGGGAGTAGACCAGGACCCGCCCAGTACCACTCCCGGCAGAGCAGACGAAAGTAGCCGATACTCCAGGCTCTCCCAGTCGGTGGAGCCCCTCCAATCAGTCGGCAGGCAAGTCGCAGCATCCAGGTTTGGCTTTAGAGTGTATTGTGAAAGAAGAGAAAAAGCTTCTACATCAGCGTCTCGCACAGACGGTAGGCAGTATTTGGATCACAGTGCTTGCGCAAAGTGCCGCCAGTACTCGTAGTTTCTTTCACTCAGTGTGCGGTGTGGGCTCCATGCAAACTCCTTCACCGAGCGGCTTCAGCCCGCCATCTTGGCTCCGCCCCCGACGACGATGTTCATCATCAACCGGCACATTCAGGATGGCACCTACGGGAATGCAGTGGTCATTGGTAAGTACAAAATAAACACACTGCACACCTCAACTCCACATTCATACAACTCGGAAATGCACATGTTACAAATCTACATACAACATGCCCAGACACGACAGCACAACTTACTGTTGGAACCTGGGCTAGCCAGAGCCATCAACTGCACAGCACTTCAGCCACACACCAGCGGAATGTGGAGGTAGGTGGCAACCAGGCATGTGCGAAGGAGGCAAGTGAACCATGATTGGCAATGCACACATTGCTAAGTGTTTTGCGTGGATGTGCTGGACAGACTGCAGTATGCAGACCACAGACATGTCCATGTCGACATAAAATGCTGGTGTTTGAAGTATTGTGGAAAGTGGATACAACAATGTCACCCCAGCCAGTGGGGAAGACACTGGAAATGTAGCCTGTTACGTCCCCCCAATAAGTGTGTGCAGAGTGGGCTTGCCCGGTGCGCACCAGGCTAGCATAGGGGTGTCAATTAAAAGCATGTAGCCCTGGGCTTGGTTCTCTTCCGGAATGGCCAAAGTGTCTGCTAGGGCGGCCCCTCTCACCCTGCCATGAGGCTGATGCCATGTGTGGCAGTACCTGCAATCCTGTGCACCTGCCGCTGCCCGGGCCGCTGATCCCCGAACCAGTCTTGTTCACCCCTGGTCCTCCAGTCCACCTGCAAACACAGGCGTGTCTCCAAGAGTGCCCACCACATTCCTGTGCTAGCTCCAAGCCAGAGGACCGCGAACTTGGCAGCCTCCTCAGACCATCGTGGACTCCGCGAGCAAGGCCTGACATACTCCCTTCTCATCGATGCACTCCACCGGCATACACAGGTCACAAGTAGGTCACACCTTTGGATCTGAGTCTTGATTGCACAATGGCAGAGTACATCTTTAGGGCATCGGGTAAATCCCTATACTCCCTTCGATGTGGTGACACCAACTCTGTGCATAGCATGCCGACCACACATGTCTGTGGGCCCTTGCGGACTTCTGCCATAGGCCTTCACACTGGTCCAGCAGGCCTCAGACAAATCCTATCAAGTCTGTCCCAGGCAGGACAAGGCATTGTCGCAGGGTGCACACCCACCCAGCTCTGGTGCCTCCACCTCCATCAACCTGGAATCTACTCCACATGCCATTTCAACACTGTGTGTCAAAGATCCAGGAGGAGCTGGCTGCTCAGCGGCTGCCCCACACTGACCTCTGCCTCTGGCACACACTGCGGTCGAGTAGGACACAAAACTAAAACTGAGTCTTGATTTGTGAATTGCAGAGTTTATATCATTGTACAGGCCTCATCGCAGACTGCATACCCTTCCAGCTCTGGTGCCACTGACTCTGTGCAATGGGAGTCATGGACACTATCCGGTTGAACTTTGTTGGCGTCTGAGTCCATGGCCTGGGGCTTGTCATCATCATGTAGCTGATACTGACATGGTGGTAAAAAGGAGACTGTAGCACTCCTCCATAATGCCTGTTTGAGCTTGCTTCTGCCCTCTGCATCATGCCCTGGATGGACACCTTCCACTGTCCCCTTTAACACTCTGCGACCTTCTCCTTTGACATCAACGAGAACCCTGTCAGCTCTCGTGCACTGCAAGTCACCGTCCCTTGTGGGTGTGCCTGTGCCTGCTGCAGTGCATCCAGGGCCACTAACTCTGTGCAGCTCAAGCCCTGGACCCTTGCTGTTTGTACTTTGGACTTCTGATTGTCTGATCACTGTTGTAGGTGTTGCCAGCACCAACCAACCCCTGAGGGGTGGCTTACACTACCCAACACCCATCCAGCATGTGCCTGTAGTCAGTTCCACAAATTATCTCAGTGTGTAAGTGTGGTCATTATGTATGCATGAGGGCCCCGGGCCATGCAACAACAACCTTGTCACCTCAGGCAGTGGGGTAGACCTGGGACATGTGGCTTTGTCAGACCCCCCTGTGAGCGTAAGGGAGTGGACCTGTGTACGGTAGTATGGCATAGGGATGAGGTCATTCGACACATGGTTCTGGGCGTGGTTGAGTTTAGTCCTTGCCAAATAGGTAACTGATGCATGTGTCTCAGGTATAGTGTCTGGGCCACCCGCCACACAATGTACAGTGTTGCTATGTAGCATGCCTATGGAGTGCAGCCTCAGCCAAGGGGTACATGAGGGTGTCCAGGGTCATGTATGCCAACTGTTGTGTGTGTGCGATTTCCGCAAGTTCAGCCAAGTATGAACTCTTCATCTGTGTCCGCCCTGTGATTACCATAGTCCGACACACAAGTGGCCACCCACCTTCAGTGCACAACATCATTGTGTTGTTGTCAGGCATGTGGAGATACGCAGACAGGCATGGCAATGGTGTGCCATAGGAGTGCAAGTGTTGCAACCAGGCTAAGCTCACTAGTGAATAGGCTCGGGGGAGGGAGGAGCAGCAGTGAGGCTACGTAATACACATTACTGCAGCTCATTTGCAAAAAGCAGTACATGGCAAACAGGAATCACAAAGTCAAAGATCACACACCAATGAACCAGTGAGCCTGCCAACACAACATGCAGGACCAACTATTGACTCCTGTCTCTCTGCACTGTCACAGGTGACCAAGGATATGCACTCTGCACTTGGATGATGACACCCCTCCAAGCCCTAAACACACAGGCCCGGAGGCAGTACAATGTGGCCCACAAACGCACCAGGGGCATCGTGAAATGCACATTTGGCGTGTTGAAATCACGTAGCAGATGCCTGGACGTCACAGGTGGAAGGCTCCTATACAGCCCAGACATTGTCTGCAAGATGATCGTTGCATGTTGTGTGTTGTAAAACATGTGTACGCAGCAATGCACAATGGATACCAGTACCCTAAGCCCCGGACGATGATGATGAAGATGAGGCAGGTGGACCACACCCCACTGCAGCCGCAGCATGAATAGCCCACAGGAACACCATCATTGCAAATTTCTTCAGAAGAGCATGTCCCATTGTAACAGTTCTTGGCAATCATGGGACAGTACAAAATGACCACAGGCACAGCATGTGCAAATAAATGCATTAATAAATATCATTCCCGAAGTGCATGTCACTCATCTGTCCAGACGCTTCACTCAGACAGGTGTGGGTGCGACATGTATTGCTAACGATTTTGTGATTTTTTTTCATGGATGGTGGGTGTTTCACCTCTGTGCAGAGAGGCTGTTTGTAGCATCACGTATTCGAACTGCCAGTTCTGTGTGTCAGTTAGTGGGATATCCCACTCTTCGGCGTTTCACATGTGTCCAAGTTCATTACATTTTGGCTGCCATTTGTGACCTACGGGTGACAAGAGGTCTCCTTTTGGGGTCAGCTATGTACCACCATGATGCAGGGATGCCCCCTGTGACTCAGGTCCCAAAACATAGGCAACATGTACATAAGTGGGAGTCACTGCCGCTACATTCAACCACGTTGTCATAATTGATTGATCATGGTCATGACACGTCTGTGTGCAGGAGGGTTTGCTTGTCCCTCTGCAATGTGATGGGGGGATGCAGTTTCGCAGTGTGTTCCATGCACGTGTCAGCATTGGCACTGTTCACATGCAGGCTGCATGTCAATGTACATTCTGACTGTGAGGAGATGCCTATATGATGCGTGACAATGATCATTCGTTCTACGTCACGGATGTGGGGTTGTGCCCATACATTGTCATCTCACCGTTTTTGTACTCTGCTTTTATGGTGCATTTTCCCGCATGGAAATTGCAGGCTAATCACTGGTTATCACCGATTTTTGTATCGCAATTGGCCTCGTTGCTACTATTTTCTCGTTCATGTTTCGCGTTTTCGCGGTGTCGCATTGCTTTTAATGCTGTCATTTGCTGCATTGTCTTGTGACTATCGCATGGTATCGCGGTATTGAGAATGCCACGTTAACACTACGTTATTTTCCCATGATAGACTGCGATGTGAAGAGTTGGGTCAAGCAACTTTTGCGGTAGTTATCACACGTTCTTGAGAATATCCCCCATAGTCTTTAGTCTGCTTTGTTGAAACTGGCCACCAATAGCATTGTTTCAATAAAGAAACAGTTGCCATAACTCCTGCACGTGCAGACCCTATCCCTTCGATTGCTGCTAGAATTAAAACTAACCTACGATCCATGTTTGGAATTACTTTATCCCCCACTCCAGGAATCTAAGCAAATGTAATGTTATTGGCACCTAACTTGTAGGAGTACTTGAGTGGAAATCTTTTCGGTACTACTTTGCTGTTTTTGCGTGAAGCAATGACAGCCACCATAATCTCACTGTCTATTCTCATTTTAGAACGAGTGATTGCTGCTACGTAAGCCGTGCATACAGCCTCCTTTGCGGCTTTGTCAGCCAATGAATTCCCTTCAATGTTAACACCATCATGCTGATGACTCGGTGTATCTATCATGTGAGTCCTTCGTAGTTCCGATTTAAACTTCACTACCTGTTCCCATAGCATTTTATGCTTAATTGTGCCACCTTTTACATCTTTGAACCCGTTTTGAACCCAGTATTGCAAGTATTCATTGTACGAATTTACACAGTAAAATTAATTGCACACAATGAGTGTTTGGAATTCTCGATCCGTATTTGCCAGTGCCATTTTCAAAGCTTTTAACTCTGCCAGCTGTGCCGTGCAGTCTACTAGAGATTGCGTCTTCATGCAACTTGGATGGAATTTTCTATCCTGCATGCGACCTTTAACGGTTGCACATGCCGCCCTATATTGTTGCTTACTTCCTTTAACGATTGCACATGCTGCGCTATATTGTTGCTTACTTCCATTGGCCGGTTGAGCAGATCCGTCAGTGTAAATTGTATATTGATTTTGATCTAGAGGCATAATTTTGTTCGGTAGAGGATATTCTTGTTCATACTGCAGAAATGCCTGTCTCTTTAGATTTGGATCGTACCTGTATTCTACATCTGTTGCAGTGAGAGAATTAGCCTGTTGTATCCATCTCGGATGTAAGGCTTTAACATTAGTAATGCTCGCCTTTTTTGCTGCCTCTAAGGCTGGAACCAGAGTCAGAAACTATTATTCATTTTCCCTGTGCCAGTGCTCTATCTCTCACTACAGCAGCCTGCACCACTGTTAGAATTGTTTCTGTAGATGCAAAGCGCATCTCAGCATTTGTGTACCAATGTGATGTGTATGCTATTGGTACGATTTCATCTTCAATATATGTCAGATAGGTGTACCCAGATTGACCCGCAATTGTACGGATCACCAGGTTGCATATGTTTACACATGTCTGTAAGTGTTTGGAATCTATCATGTCAGCTTGGAAGGAATGAAGTGTATCTGTGTGTTCCAGTGTCCATTGTCTTACTGAAAAATCAAGTGTTATTACATCATAGAAAGGTTTTACTCTTTCTGCATAATCTAAAATGTATGTTCTACCAAAATTTAGGAATCCCAGGATTGATTGGAAGTTTTTTTAAATGATTTTGGAGGTTGGAGCAGCGCACATTTTTCTAAAAAGTTAGCTCCATCAATCAATCAATCAAGAAATTTGCATAGCGCGCTACTCACCCGGAGGGTCTCAAGGCGCTTGGGGGGTGGGGGTCCGCTACTGCTCGAACAGCCAACTCTTCAGTTGCTTCCTGAAGGAGAGGTGGTCTCGGGTAAGACTGAGGTGGATGGGGAGGGAGTTCCAAGTCTGGCAGCGTGGAGTCTGCGAAGCAGGGCAACCAGCGGTTCCTCAAATTCCATAGTCTCCATCATTTGCCACAACTTACCCCTACATACTGTATCGAAGGCACTGGACAAGTCCATGAAGTCCAAGTGTATAACACTGCGCTTGACCCCCATGTACTTGCCCATAATTAGTGCCAAATTCAGGCACTGTTCAGTGGTACCCATACCTCATCTGAACCCATACTGGGAGTCCACTATGGTACCTGCTGACTTTACCCATGATTCAAGGCGTGCCAATATCACTCTCCCCATCAACTTACAGGACGCATCTATTAGTGATATTGGCCTGCAACAGCACGGATCAGCCTTATTGCCCTTTTTAAAAATCGGTATAACTACCGCATCTTTCCAAGAAGTTGGAATACGTCCAACCACTACTGATCTAAAAACATTTAATAGAAGCAGAGCCCACACCTCTAGGTTATGTTTAAAAAGGTCCAAAGGTACGGCATCTGGGCCGGGGTCCTTTAAAGGAGCACCTTTCCTCAGAGCGGTCTCAATCTCTGAGAGAGTAATTGAGAGACTAAAGGTTTTGGCTATTTCCGAATTACATTCCACAGCCCCTACATCAGAATTTAGAGATACTTCTTTTGGGTTACAAATATTACTGTAATGTGATACCCATAGATCCCCCGGTATGCATACTAAAATATCGCCTTTTGTCTCACTTTTAAAAAAAGGTCGATTAATTACTTCCCAAAAGAGCCTGCTATCCCTTAGTTCTGCCGCTATCCCCAGATCGTCCCAGGCCTTTGCTTTTAAATCTGATTTCCGTCTGTCAATTGCTTCTTTATACCTCTTCCTAGATTTCCTAACCAGCTCTCTATCCCGAGGTACCTGATGCAGTGCCTTCGAAAGGCTTGTTTGCGCAGCAGAACATTCTGCATCAAACCATTTTGGTCCACTATCTTCTTTCCTCCTTACAGTTTTTATAAGATAAGAGGCCACATTGTCTAAAAGAGCCTCAACATTTTTTATAATTAAATCTGGCTCACTATTAGGTGCTAAACAAACTTCTATGCCTACCTTATTTTCCTTAAAAATATCCGCCTCCAATTTCCTTACATCTACCATATTCCACCTTAAGGTAACCCCCCTATTCTGGCTATATGTTATTGGTTGTTCCAATGGTTGTGTTATCTCACAAACGGGATTGAAGCTCACAATTAGGGGGTTATGGTCGCTTGAAGGATTTATATCAATCTGAAAATCCTTTACAAGATGAACAAACCTGTTAGAAACCAAGGCAAAATCAATAGTACTCACCCGATCCCCTAAACCCTGAAAGGTGGGTATACCCAATGGTCTAGAAAAACTAGGCATATCCAGGACACATAGATCGTTGATCAAAACTATATTATTTAAAGCATCCCCCTGTTTTGAGTGTGTGAAATGCGCCACAGGTTGAACACCCGGATCTATCAGGCCACATACTCTGGATCCGCTAAACTCACACAGAACACAGTTAAAATCACCTATCCATATAATGCGTGGTCCGTTGGTTTGGGTGCGCTGCCCAGGGCAGGGGGCCACCAGGAGTCGTCCCAGGCAGAGGGTGATGGTCCAAGGATGAGAACTTCCGTCTTGTCTGAGTTCAGTTTCAGGCGGCTGTTCATCATCCACTCGGCTACGTCTTTCATCCCTTCGTGTAGGTTTGTTCTGGCGGTGGCTGGGTCGTTGGTGAGGGAGAGGATCAGCTGGGTGTCGTCGGTGTAGGAGATGATGTTGAGGTTGTGTTGGCGTGCGATGGTTGCGAGGGGGCTCATGTAGACGTTGAAAAGTGTGGGGCTGAGTGATGATCCTTGTGGTACGCCGCAGATGACTTTGGTGGCCTCGGATCTGAACGAGGGGAAGCGGACTCTCTGGGTTCTCCCGGCGAGGAACGAGATGATCCACTCCAGTGCCTTCTCTTGGCTTCCGATGATGCTGAGGCGTTGAACTAGGGTGCGGTGGCAGACAGTGTCGAACGCTGCAGAGAGATCCAGGAGGATGAGGGCCGCTGTTTCCCCGTTGTCGAGCAGGGCCCGGTGGTCTCGGTGCTGTGGTTGGCTCAGAAGAAAACTGTGAGTGGTCGAGGGATCCGTTCGTCTCGAGGAATGCGGCAAGCTGTCTGTTGACGGTCTTCTCGATGACTTTGGCAGGAAACGGGAGGAGCGAGATGGGGCGGTAGTTCTTGAGGTCGGTGGGGTCTGCTGATGGTTTCTTCAGGAGGGCGCTGAGTTCGGCATGCTTCCAGCTCTCCGGGAAGGTGGCGGTGTTGAAGGAGCAGTTGATGATGTCTCGGAGTTGGGGTGCGATGACGGAGTCGGCCTTGTTGAAGACGTGGTGGGGGCATGGGTCGGATGGTGATCCAGAGTAGATGGTGTTCATCATGTGGATGGTGTCTTCGGTGCTGACCGGGGTCCAGGCGCGGAGGGTGGTGGTGGGGGGCGTAGGTTCTGTGGTTGGGTGCGTGGTTTGTGTGCCGAAGCTGTTGTGTATGTCTGCGATCTTGCTGTGGAAGAACAAGGCGAGTGCGCCGCAGAGGTCTTGTGAGGTAGTGATATCGTTGCTTCCGGCGCTGGGGTTGGAGAGCTCTTTGACGATGCTGAAGAGTGCTTTGCTGTTGTGTGCGTTCTTTTCTAGTCGATCCTTGAATGCTGTCTTCTTGGTGGTGTGGATCAGCTGGTGGTGTTTGCGGGTGGCGTGCTTGAGGGCGGTCATGTTGTCTGTAGTCGCCAGGTTTTCTCGAGGGTGCGGCAGTCCTTCTTGGAGTTCTTGAGGTCGTCGTTGAACCAGGAGGCTTTCTTGCTTCTGGGCCTGCTGGGATGGTTTTTCAGGGGTGCAAGGTCGTCAGCGCAGTTGGTGATCCACTGTGTGAGGTTGTTGGCTGCTTGGTTGGGGTCCGTTGATCTGGCAGGGGGGTTCTGGTTCAGTGATGTGGTGAGCTGGTCGGTGGTGATCTTGTTCCAGCTCCTGCGGGGAGCCTGTTGCGGGTGGTGGTGAGTCGTGGTCCTTCTGAAGCTGAAGTGGACGCAGCTGTGGTCTGTCCAGTGGAGTCCGGTGGAGTGGCTGAAGGAGATGTACTTGCTGGAGGAGAAGACTGGGTCAAGCGTGTGGCCGGCGTAGTGGGTGGGGGTGTTCACCAGTTGCTTCAGTCCGAGGTTGGCAAGGTTGTCCAGCAGGGTGGTGGTGGTGTTGTCGTTGTTGTTCTCCAGGTGGAAGTTGAGGTCACCTAGAAGGATGTAGTCAGCGGAGGGGAGAGCGTGTGGGCTGATGAAGTCTGCGATGTCTTCGCTGAATTGTGTGCGGAGTCCTGGGGGTCTGTAGATGAGGGTGCCTCTAAGAGTGGTCTTGGGGTCGGTGCGTATCTGGAAGTGAAGATGTTCGGCGGCTGTGAGGGTGTCGTCGGAGTTGGTTGTGATGCGGATGGTGTTCTTGTGGATGATGGCGATGCCTCCCCCTGTCTGGTTGACGCGGTCCCTCCGGGTGATCTTGTATCCGTCTGGGATGGCGATGGCGGGCGCTGAGGAGGCGTTCATCCAAGTTTCCGTGAGGAAGGCGACGTCTGGAGATGTGGTGTCGAGTAGGTTCCATAGTTCCACGGCGTGTCTGTGGACGGAGCGGGTGTTGAGCAGGATGCACTTCAGGTGGTTGCTGCTGGTGCTCGGCTTGGCGGGTGCGGTGCAGGTCCGGATGCAGGAGAACTTGCAGGATTGACAGGTGAAGGGTCCGTGGGTGCATCCTGGGGTGGCTCGGTGACAGCCAGGGATGCGGCCGGTGTGGAGTGCGTTGAGGATGGCGGAGTCGTACGTCCGGCAGGTGGGATGGCCTCTGCGGGGGTCTGGCACTGGGCGTGGTCCAGGCGCGGACGGGCGCAGACGGGCTTGCCATTGGCGCACCCGCTGCGCGTATGTGCAGACTCTGCCATAAATGGAGAGTGGGGGCGCAGAGCGATGGAGGAGCAGCTGGGAGGCGGGAGCGGGGTGGCGAGTGGGGAAGGGAGCGATGCGATGTGTGAGGCTGACGGAAACGGGGGTGGTGCCGTGGGGGAGCAGCGGCGGGGAGCGGGGTGGAGCAGCGGGAGAACGGTGAGAGCAGAAAATACAATCAGGGGCACAACAGTGACAAACAGGGGCACAACAGCGGGAAAAACACGGCGATAGCAGACAAACAGTCAGGGGCACAACAGTGGCGATCAGGGCACAACAGCGGGAGAAAATACAGAATGCTGGCACAATACAAATAAGTCAGTGGCGGCAGTGGCGGTGGCAAACAGGGACTGGGCACACGCGGGTGGGCCACGCAGCGGGTGGAGCGACCGGCACAGACCAGGTCAGGTCAGGTCACAGCTCCCCGCCTCGCGGACACCACCTTAAGTACTCAGTGGGAGGGAGGAGCAGCTGGGAGGCAGGAGCGGGGTGGCGAGTGGGGAGTGGAGCGATGCGATGTGCAGAAACAGTTACTGGCAGTGGCGGCGGCCAACGGGGACTGGGCACACGCGGGTGGGCCACGCGGCGGGTGGAGCGACCGGCACAGACCAGGTCAGGTCAGGTCAGGTGTCTTTTCCCTTCACTTGAAAGCTCATATCCCAAAAACAGGACACTGAGGTGGGCAATTTTTGATTTTTTAAAGTTAAATTTGTAGCCCTCAGATGAAAATCCCAAAATTATGGTATGCACTCTGTTCAAGTGCTCCTCTAGGTCATCGTCCGTCAGATAAATATCATCCACATAGGAAAGTGCCTCTTCATCCAAATTTTGAAGTAACTCAGTTACTCTGACCGAGAACAACCCCGGGCTGTTCTTATATGCTTGGGGGAGTCAACAAAATTGCTGTTGAAGCCCCAACGCTGAGAATGAAGTTAGATACCTGCTTTCAGGCGCAATATTTTGGCAGAAAAATCCATATGAGACTTAAAGTGTTGTTTTATATTTTTTCTGAACAATGTTATTCAATAATGCAGCACTGTGTGCATTTTGGACTGCAAATCTCTAAGTGCTAGTGTTTAAATGTCTGTAGTATAAAACCAGATGTTATGAATTGTCTGAGTTCATAGCGGGAAACAAAGAATTATTCATTGATGAGGTGCAATTTTCGATCACCCTCTGGTATTCAAGTTGATCTAAGATCTCCATGACCTGTTTCTTGGCTTCTTTCTTTATTGGATACTGCCTCTGTGCAGTTGGAGTATTTTTTAAAGGAATAATGTCGTGGGTTGAATCCTCGTCCCATCCAACATGGTTTTTGTATATTGCAGGGGCTTGGGCTATTGCCCACTCCTGCGCATATGTGTGTTGCAAGTGCCTGGAAAAATGATCTGAAAATGCTGGTAGAATTACCGTTTCTCCTTTAGAGCAATCCATGATGAATGCTGGCGGCCAATCTTGTTCAGCTAACAAAATGCCATAGCCAAACGACTGTCCTACATTTGTCCCCCTCCTTTTTGAGTGTTATTTCATATAACTTATGTGAGACACTCACCCTAGTTTCAGGTGTTTCCACCGTGATATAATCATTCAAGTCCGCTGTCAGTAGAAATTCCATCAGGTTCTGGCGAGCTATTGTTACTTTTGCCGCACTATCTAGCATCGTCAGAGCCCATTCCCCGTTCACTAGTAGAGTCCCCAGAATTTTGGGCATGTCAGATCTTTAGACGTGCTACCTTCTTTTTGCACTGTGTCTTTTGCTTATCTTCTTTTTTGGAAGTATAATCTTGAGCGTGCTGCTTGTCTAGACTGTGTATGCTCTTCTCGTATGTCTGACCGTCCTTCCCTCTCGGAGTATCAATTTCAAAACACTTTATTCGGTTTTAAGTTTTAAAACCATAAAAGATACATAGTTAAAACATATTAAAACAGTTCAACAAGAGTATACCAAGCATGAAGATCCTCCCGACAAGACTCAGCATAATTTATACAAATTAATAAACTGTACAGGATTCTACACGGTACACACAACAGATACATTATTTTTTTTTTAAGAAATGCGTCATACATGATCAATTCAATTGGGCAGACTCTTTCTAATCCTAACAACGGCTTTTACAAATCCTATCACAAATAAAATACATTCAGGGTGAAGCAGCTGTAGATAAAGGAGAGCTGGGCGGACTTGGGAGAATTTCAATTTTTTTAAAAGAGGAAATAAAAAATATTGACGTGGTCCCACATAAAAATTACAGAAAAACATGAAGTGAAGCAGATCCTGGGGAGACTTGTAGTTGCAGCCGCAGGTTGCTAACACTTGGCCTCTGTGGCTACCTTTTGGTACTGCTAATAACAAATGTAAAAAGTCTAACCGGAATCTTGTCAATAGAAAACGTTCCTGAGTAGAGATGGGGTACGTGAGATAGGGCTCAATGCCCTTAACAGTTTTTAACAGTCGGAGTTTTTCGATGAACCCTGAAATGAACGAGAGGAACGTGTATCAGTATCCTGATACCTGTCAGGTTTCCTAATATCATCCCTATTTCTGAGGTTATACCTCTTTTTGGAGGGCTCCTATGGAAGAGATCCACCTCTGAATTGAGATCTATTTCCTTTAAAATGTTGTTGTTTTTCTTTGCCCCACTTCTTCGTAGTTGAAGCAGGTGTCTGCTTGAAAGTGTCCTTTTCAGGAATGCCCATCAGTTGGGCTTTCAATGCTTTCTCAACCAAATTGCCTATGCCTAATTCTGCATATGCAGTTTCAAATATTTTAGGTAGTTTGTGTTCCTGTTCTAAAGGACTTACCTCCCTTAGGCATTGGCGGATAGCCACTGAAGCTGCTTCCCTTTTAATATTAGCTTGTATTATAGCTGATGCCTGGGCACAGTTACCAAGTAACTTCATCTTTAAGTTCAGAGCAGCCTTCAGAACGTACTTGTTTTGTATTTGTCTCAATACAATAGGTACCACTGCTAATGACTTGGATACCATGAGTCCTGGTATAAATGGCAGCAAAGACTGTACCCCAAGCGGTACAATCCTCTACTTGTGGTGTTATCCCCATGGGCAAGAAGATTGTTAGCATTCTGTGTTTCTCATAAGGGGTAGTATTTGTAAATTCTGCCTCTAGCTGCGTTATTTTCTGAGCTACCCAGAATGGCATTTGTTCACGTTGTCGTGGACATTTTACCCATTACTGCGTGTAATGTTTGTGGTGTGATTTTAGGGATGTATTACGTTACAAGCATACTTTTACAACGCATACATTTACAATGCATTTTTTACAATGCAACATCCATTACAACGCATTCCATTACAACGCATGCCATTACAACGAATTTTTAAAAACTACCTTTACAATGCATTCCATTACAACGCATACTACCTTTACAACGCATACCATTACATTGCATGTATGGTAAGTATTGGATAGTGTAGGGGTAAACATTACTATTCTAACTCCAGGGGGGTGCAACAGTAGGGTAAGTGTTGGATAGTGTAGGGGTCAAAATTACTATTCTAACTCCAGGGGGTGAAACAGTAGGGTAAGTGTTGGATAGTGTAGGGGTAGAAATTACTATTATAACTCCAGGAGGTGCAACAGTAGGGTAAGTGTTGGATAGTGTAAGGGTACTATGCGTTGTAATGGTGTGCGTTGTAATGGTATGCGTTGTAATGACTGCGTTGTAATGACTGCGTTGTAATGACTGCGTTGTAATGACATGCGTTCTAGTGGTATGTGTTGTAGTCTCATGCGTTGTAATGATTGCGTTGTAATGGCATGCGATGTAATGGGTCTTGCGTTGTAAAAGTTTTGTTGTAATGGTAGTGCGTTGGAAAAGTTGCGTTGTAAAGGTTGTTTTCCGATTTTAATTGCTGTACCCTAAGCTTGAGTTCTATTTGTTACAACTATTTCTGGTTGGACTGAAAGTGTCCTCATGACAAATTGCGTCAAGTTTCTATAGATTGTCTTACTCTTCTTCTTATATGGGTAGGGCGCCTTTAAACCAGTATAAGTATTCCTGGTATTTTGCAGGGTGATTTTTTACAGTGGCTTAATTTGACCTTTGATGGTCTATCTAATATGAAGAAATACACGTGTGAGATGCAGGAACTGAATCAGAATGGTTTACAGTTTATTTGTAAGCATGGGCGTAAAATCTGTTCCGCTCACGGAATTTGCGGATTTTCGTCAAATTCGCAATCCGCAAACTCTCGTGAATTTGACAAATTCGCACGCAGCGGATTTTTTTGCTTGGTCGCGCTTGACAAATACAATATTGCGGCGCGCGGCATTCACTTACCGTCATTCAGCGTTTGCAGAGTTGTTTTTCTCCATGTTTTGCGTGTGCTGCACCATTTTGGATCTTGCTGCGGGATCCCGCGGCAGTTTGTCGACCGCGATTACGTCATCGTGGCTTGCCACCTTGCACAGCGAGAGTTTGTCAACGCGAGTACATCATAAAGGCCCGTGATCACGCATCGCGGAAGTTCGCAATTGCAGAATTTGCAATTCTGCACAAGAAATCCACCAGCAGGCAGCATAAACCTTCTGAAAATTATGATTTTTATCAGAATAACTCCTCAGGTTGACATTTGCCTGCACTTTTTTTTGCAAGGAGTCGATTTTGGGGGGTGGGAGGAAGGAAGTGCCCCACAGTCTCCAACTTCCTCTTCCTGTCCAGCAGGCTCCTCCCAGTGCTTTGTTCATGTCCTGGTCACTTTGATTTGGATCTTGACCTGGAAGGATTAATTTTTGTGGATGCTGCTGGATATTTGGATTTGAGGCCTTTTTGACTTTCTTTGGATCACTTTTGGATTAGAAATTTCACCAGTAAGTTTCTTTGGGGCATTACAGTTGCTGCAACTACAATTTTGGAACTTTTTCAGAACATTAAATAAAATATATTGTGGGTAGCCACAGTATCCAGTAGGACCAGGGTTAGCATGATACAATTGTTTTGTTGAATTTCAACATGATTTAGGGCAGGGATGGCATTGGATTATGGTGATTTTTGTGTGTTTTTCGATTTTTAGGCTGTTGTTGGGGCCTTTTGCCCAGGGGTACTCAGTGGTGCATGGACTGAGTCTTTCTGTGGGCTCTCTTTAATGTAAACATCATGGAGGGCATAGATGGCATTGGATTGTGGTGATTTTTGTGTGCTTTTCGATTTTTTGGGGTGGTGTTGGGGCCTTTTGCCCAGGGGTACTCAGTGGTGCATGGGCCTAGTCTTTCTGTGGGGTGTCTTGAATTTGAACATGATTGAGGGCATGGATGGCATTGGATTGTGGTGATTTTTGTGAGTTTTTCGATTTTTTGAGGTGTTGATGGGGCATGGCCATGTGGGTGGGGGCCATTTTGAGGACTGGTACAGGCAGGGCCTGGCCATGTGGCTGGGGGTCTAGGGTCCATTTTGAAGCCAGGCAGTGTGCTTTGTTGTGCCATAGGCCTGCACCCAGTCTGCCATGCTTTCATTCATTATGCCCAGGGGTACTCTGTCAGTGGTGCATTTTATTGGTCTTTCCATTTTGGGGGGTGGGTATAATAAAAATGCTTACTTGCAAACTATTAATTGAAGCGCTACATATGCAACATTTATTTAACTGATGTTCCTCTGGCTTCGTTTGCTTTTAGGTGCAGAAAGACAAATCATCAGCCTCATCGTTCCTCATCAGTGCCAGGAACAAGTCCTGCTGCGGTGTGTGCAGCACAACGTCACGTGTGGCCACAGACAACTCTGCAACTTGTGCAACTGCGGCCTGCTGTTCTGACATCTGAAGAAGATGGCCCTAAAAAAAAGTTGCCCGTAGCTCCTCTAGCAGGAAAGTTGCCAGTAAGGAGCAGAAGAAGCAAGTGACGACACTAACCAAGGAGACTGGTGTGCCGACCGCCACATTTTTTGGGAAAAAAGTACTCCTGCAGCAGCAGCGGGGTCTGCTGGGGACCAAGCTGGGAGCAGCACCCCCGCTCCATTGGGCTTAGTGCCACCACACCAACTTAAGTCCAAGCCCTTGAGTGCTGCAGAGGCAGCCAGTATAGTTGTTCAATCACCATCGACCAGTGATGTTGGCTCATCGCAAGAAAGTAGCAGCATCCCTCAATCAACACAGGTTGTTGTAACTCATCTGACGAGTGTTCAACAACCACAGCCGCAACAACAGCCACATGTGCAAGTACAAGCCCAATTACATGTAGAAGGAGAGGCGGCGCAAGGAGATGCGCAAGCAGAGGTGCATGGAGCGGCACAAGTGCCCACAATAGTTGTTCCTCCAGAAGTAGGGGCACATCAGGAAATCGACATTCAAGCTGAGGTATCATTTGAGGAAGCCACTCCTCTTGCTCATTCATTGTCTTCCAGATCCCTAGCAAGGAAAAGATCATGGATGGTGTCTACATCTTCTTGAAGCACCCTTCCTTCTGATGATATGGATGAAAATTGGGAACCAGCACGGCCGTCTGAGAGTGAGGCACAGCATGATCTGAGAAAGGTAGCTAAGCATAAAAGGAAGGTCCCCGAAAGTCTCGTAGTTATGGAGTGTGATGATGACGCTGAACAAGAAGTGGTGTATACTCCTGCTGATGAAGACTCTCACGACGACGACGCAGTCATCATAGACGTCACTGCAGCCCCAGCGGGCATGCAGCAAACAGACATTTTTACCCTAGCCCGAAATGCTGCTGAGCGTGATGTTGTCGACGTGGCAATGGGACCACCACCAATGCAGTTAACTAGTACACCACCACCTACCGCTTCCATATTTTCTCGCCAGAAGGGACCTCCATCCACCTCGACCTCCATTTCCTCAATTAGTGGTGCTGCAAGTGCACAACGTAGTAAAGTTCGGCAACACACATCCTCCACTTCATCTGGCATTAGCATTCCCAGTATCGCCTCCTCCGCCCCCCACAGACATTTGAAGTCCGCAGTTTGGGACGTCTTTAGTGTTAGCGCAACAAGGGAAAACATAGCCATTTGTACCATTTGTAAGCTTCGAGTTATTCGTGGTAAGCTTGGTACCAACTATGGTACCGGAGGCCAGAGAGGTCAAATGGCATGCGCACCTAAAGGAGATCAAGGAAGCCCGAATTGCAAGTCAACAAACTGTATCCGTTGATGTTTCATCTGATGATGGCAAGGAGGAAGAAGCGTCAAACATTTCTTCACTTACACCCAGTACCCCTGTCAGCAGCACACCCCCTGCAAGATATATGAGCCACACTAAGAGTGTGGGAGAGAGTGAGACACCAATGCGAAAAAGTTCATCATCACTGAGCGTAACTGGGTCGAAGAAGTCATCATCATCCCGTAAAATCATGTTCCAGCCCACCATTAGAAGCATGTTGTTTTCGGATGCGCCATTTGAACGCAACCACCCAATGACGCGTCTGTATAACACTAAGCTGGCTAAAATGCTAGAGCTGGACCTTCTCCCTTTTTTCTTTTGTGGAAGGGGTGGGTTTTCTTGAATTAGTGGCAACGCTCTGCCCTAAACGGAAGGTTCCTAGCCGGTTCTATTTTGCCAGAGCTGCTGTTCCAGCACTACATGAAGATGTGCTGGAGGTGATTGTGGCAGCTTTGCAGAAGAGTGCTGTTCACACTATACATCTGACAACAGACATGTGGACCAGTTGCCAAGCCGTTGATTACATGTGCATCACTGCACACATTCTCTCTTTTTCAGGGGTTAAAGCAAAGCTAAACGTAGGTGTTGACCCGGACATAGTTTTTAAAGCAGCTCGGAAACATGCAACACTAGCCATGTTTGCCATGGAGAAAAGTCATACAGGAGAAAACATTTTGCATGAGTTTAACACAAAGGTCTTTCAATGGCTGTCCCCAAGAAAACGCATGATTGGTTATGTTTCCACGGATAATGGCGCCAATGTGGTTAAGGCCATGGATAAGGGTAACTATTTCAGAGTGCCGTGTTTGGCGCACTGTATAAACCTGGTTGTTAAAAAATTCTTGAGTGAAGAAAGTCCAGTGTGCGAGTTACTGACCACCTGCCGAAGAATGTTCACACATTTCAACCATTCTTTTAAGGCCCGGAAGCAGCTGAGGTGCCTGCAACATGAACGTAAACTGCCAGTGAAAGCACTCATCCAGGAGGTGGTAACACATTGGAACTCAACCTTCTACATGCCTGAGCGTCTGTATGAGCAGTATGCGCTAGTCGATCAGTATTTCTTTACACTGGGTACACCTATGATGGACCTGAGGATACAGGTGGAGCAATGGAAGCTAGTTAAAAGCCTGACAGACATGCTTCGTCCTTTTGAGGTCTTCACGCGTGCAGTCAGCAGGGAGGACTGTAATTTGGGAAAAGCTATCCCATTGTTGCGCATGCTAGAGCACCGACTGAAGGCGGTGTCTTCTACGTTTCAAAAAGATGAAAAGCAAGAAGCATTTGATTTGGCGGAAAAGTTATTACAGCGCCTACTTTGCGATGAACGTCTTCAAAAGATCCACACAGAACAGCATTACATTTGAGCTACTATTCTGGATCCACGGTACAAAAAGGCAGTGGCAGGCAGAGTATTCTTTTCTTTTGATGACGCAGATGTTACAAAGTACAAACATTGGCTAGCTGTGTCAGCCACTTGGTTTGAAAGAGAACGGCAGGAAATTGAAGGTAAAGGCAGTACATCAGCATCAGCAGGCCAGCCGGAGTCAAAAAAATCCACTTCTGCATCTGTGGCTGTGGCAGAAGTGAGTGATTTTCCCTCTCAGCCGTTAAAGACACCAGCAACCGTATCATCTGTACCAGACACAACAGTAACATTGTGTGAAGAAGAGGATTGGTTAACTCAGCTTGGGTTTGCTTCTCAAAAGGTCCCACAAAAAGTAAGCAAAGTGGAGGAACCCTGGAGAAGGAGAAACTTGAGTCGATGGTGCAGGACTATCTGAATGACTCAACAGAGGTCTATGTTAATGATGACCCAATGGCGTATTGGCATGGGAAAAGAGATGTGTGGCCAGAGATCACCAACCTGGCTATAAATTACTTGTCTTGCCCACTCGCATGCGTGTCTTCTGAAAGTGTTTCAGTGCTGCTGGTGGCGTTGTAACTTCCAAAAGGACCCGCCTCTCGCCCAAAAATGTGGAGAGGTTAACAATGATCAAGATGAATCAGCACCTCATACCACCAGATTACAAAATACGAGAATGCACGCAGGAAGAAGACGAGGAGGACACCAACTTTGATGATGGGAGTTCTTCTCTGTTAACTGACCTACTCCCTTCTGAATCCGCAGAGTTTGAGGACGAGCTCTTCTTCCCTGACACCGAACCCTGAAAATGAGTCAATGAATCACTAACTTTCTTTTTCCTTTTTTCGTCCTTATTCACTATTATTCCTGTGTGTCTGTCTTTCTTTGTTTTGCAAAATCTATATAAAAAAACTTCAATCACCTAATCACAAAAACAAGCCCATCAGCAGAACTGTCTTCACTTATTTGCTTATTGATTTGAAGGTGCCGCAGTCTGCATTCCTCAGGTTCACAAGTTCACAAGAACATGCTCCTCTATCCTCCTCCTCCAGACTCCTATTTCCCTCAAAGCAGATGGCTGGATTACGCCCAATGACGAAAGACTCTGCACTTGTGGGGGTGTTCTACTTCTTTATGTGTGAGTTGACGAGTCTGGGGCATTGCTGTGAAGGTCTAATACCGGAATCAAGTGTTTTGGACCAAATCCATGGTGAATTTTTTTTGCGTTTTTGCTCACTTGCCTGTCTTTGGGGTGCTGTTTGGGGGGCTTCCAGGTTTTTGTGGGTGGGTTTTGGGGTCTGTGAGCACTGCTGGCACAGTCTAATGTGGATTGCATTTGTTTTACAGGAAATCCGTGGTGGAAAAGCGGAGTAAGGGCCTAGCTGCACAGCGCATTTGGACAGAATTGAAGGTAGGCCCATTTTTGCTTTTTGCCTGTTTGGGGGTGTTGTGCTTTTTTGCGAGTGGGTTGGCGGGTCTTGGGGCATTGCTGGGAAGGTATAATACCGGAAAGAAGTGTTTCGGAGAAAATCCATGAGGAAAAAGTTTTTGCATTTTCTGACATTTTGCTCAATTTAGCGTTTTCGGGGGCCTGGTTGGGGGGCTTCCTGGTGTTTGTGGGTGGATTTTGGGGTCTTGGAGCAACGCTGGGTATGGGTAGTTTTGATTGCAAGTGGTTTGAAGAAAATCCATGGTGGCAAAGGGGAGTTAGGGCCTAGCTGCAGAGTGCTCGTGGAGTGATTTTGGAAATTTGCCTGAAAATGTTTGTCCCCATTTTTGTAGTTTTGCTTTTTGGCTGTTTGGGGGTCTTCTACTTGTTTTCACCTGGGTTGACAGGTCTGGGGCCATTGCTGGGAAGGTCTAATACCGGAAAAAAGTGTTTTGGAGAAAATCCATGAGGAAAATGTTTTTGCATTTCCTGACATTTCACTCACTTTAGCGTTTTCGGGGGCCTGTTTGGGGGGCTTCCTGGTGTTTGTGGGTGGGTTTTGGGGTCTTGGAGCAAGGCTGGGTATTGGTAGTTTTGATTGCAAGTGGTTTGAAGAAAATCCATGGTGGCAAAGGGGAGTTAGGGCCTAGCTGCAGAGCGCACGTGGAGTGATTTTGGAAATTTGCCTGAAAATTTCTGTCCCCATTTTTGTAGTTTTGCTTTTTGGCTGTTTGGGGGTCTAATACTTCTTTCCGCCTGGGTTGACGGGTCTGGGGCCATTGCTGGGAATGTCTAATACTGGATAAAAGTGGTTTGGAGAAAATCGGAGGAGAAAATTCTTTTGCGTTTTTGCTGACTTGCTTGTCATTGAGGTGCTGTTTGGGGGGGTTCCAGGTGTTTGTGGGTGGGTTTTGGGGTCTGGGAGCACTGCTGGCACAGTCTAATGTTGATTGCATTTGTTTTTCAGGAAATCCATGGTGGAAAAGGGGAGTTGGGGCCTAGCTGCACAGCGCATTTGGACTGAATTCCAGGTAGGCCCAAAGTTTTCGAAGTGTGGCTTTTCCCGGGTTTTGCCTTTTGGCTTGTTGGGGGGGTTAAACTTGTTTTCTCCCGGGTTGACAGTTCGGGGGCCATTGCTGGGAAGGTCAAATACCCGAAAGAAAGTTTTGGAGACAATCCCTGGGGAAAAAGTTTTTGCATTTTCTGAGATTTCGCTCACTCTACCGTTTTCGGGGGGCTGTTTGTGGGGGTTCCTGGTATTTGTGGGGGGGTTTGCGAGACTTGGAGCAATGCTGGGTATGGATAATTTTGCTTGCTTGCAAGTGGCTTGAATACAACCCATGGTGGGTAAGGGGGGATTTGGGCCTACTTTACTTTCAAAGTACGTTTTGTCACCAATTTCTACTAGGCCTCGTTTTTGGAGATCTGATTGGGGGTCTTCTACATTTTTGCGACTGGGTTTAGTAAGGGTCTGGGATCACTGCTGGGAAGGTCTAATTTTGTTCTAAAACACAGTTTACAGTACACCTAGCTTGAGGGGAAAGATCCGCTAAATTAATTCGCCCATACTTATTTATCCTTCAAAAGGAGACTCAGACAGAGTACGCACTTTCAGAAATATTGTACTGTCTATTAGGAAACTCAAAGTGTGACTTTTTGCACTACACAGCATACATACCTTATATTTATTTGTCAGTGGTGTTCTAATATCACTTCCTGTTTTTCCATCAATAATTACAGGCCGGGTTTCAGCCTGTGCAATGGGAAAAAAGGATGAAGTCAGGCTTCACATTAGCGAGCCGCAATTCAGCATCCGCCAGGCAGGCAGTGGACAGGGTGTCTTCTGGTCACCAACATTGATGGACGGAGCGTCAGGTGGAATAGAGGAGTCCCGCTAATAAGAGGAATGGTTGGATGCATGCAACTTACTAAATTCAACAGGACAACTACAACAACATACAGATACAGTATCCGTTCTTTTCTAATTATCTTTTAAGTAATGTTATTGCTGTGAACTTCTATGAGTGTGACTGCATTTCTTTGATCTCTGCTTCTAAATTCATCCCTACAGCCATTGTATAGGTTTTATTTCTGCTATTTTTCAAACCTAATTTAATGTACGAAGTGTTTCTCTGAGTTCAGAGATAGGCAAGTGAAAACGCATAATTATTACTGCAGCCCTGTACTGTCGCATTCTTTCATTCACGGTTGTCGAAAGT
The DNA here is from genome assembly GCF_964263255.1 of Lissotriton vulgaris. Classification (NCBI taxonomy): domain Eukaryota; kingdom Metazoa; phylum Chordata; class Amphibia; order Caudata; family Salamandridae; genus Lissotriton; species Lissotriton vulgaris. The sequence goes on along the minus strand of NC_141695.1, from coordinate 1,330,842,428 downwards.
ACTACTTACTTTTCAGTAACCATGCATGCAGTAGTGCATGCACTTCCTTTGTCACTTAAAAGATTTATGGATAGCTTTGTACCCAAAGATTTGTTTATCTTCAATTATTGTTTGTCCATGCTGTGCTTTTTTTTTCTTCTCTCAACAAAACGTTCCCAAAAACCCCCATTCCCATCCATTTTCCAAACCCTAACCCTCTTCCCCCTGGCTGTGTGGTTTTGATTGATGTGTGACCAAATGACAGCAATAATTCTACACACTTGCTGGGGAAGATAAGGTCATAGCAACCGGCTGGTGAAGGAATCTGAGGATACATTCTTACTCAGCTTCACACTGAGTCACTATTGGCAAATGAAAGCAGATTTTCATGTGCGCCATCAACTTGATTGGTCATCAAGAACATCCTCCTCCTATACGTGGCAAATTATTACGCTGCTGTGTCCTTCACCTTCAGTACTATTTATTGTAGTAGTAGCCAATGTCAAAGAAATTCAACGCGAGTAGTAGTTATACTTTCAATACTTTACCATTTGTTAGGCTACATTGTGGCACTGTTCTAGTGTACTGTCACCTGCTATATTCTCTAATGTACCGTTCTAATGCTACGGTAAGGACAAACAAGGTTTCATTTTCTTTTTTTTCAGATGCTGCAACTGCCACTGTGTAACACCACATGTACCACCGCAATGATGACATTTCATCCGCCCAGGATTGCCAACCTTAATCACCATTTCCCGTGCAGCCAGCCCTGTGCCTAGCCCTATTTCCAAACAGAAATTACAGGTAAGATAAGCGTTTGGGGGAGGTAGTATAATGGAGTATTAGGAGAGACGAGAGACTGACGGTCCTAGGACTATTGAATTCACTTACTCTGTGAGAGGCACTTAGTTTTGAAAACATTTGGGCAATTAGTACTTGCACAACTTGAATCAAGATGCCACTTAAGTTTCAGGAAAACAAACTTACTGTTAAACCCCCACCCACCAGCCTCAAAAGCAGTAAAAAACATGTATGCTAAGATAAAGTTTAAAGTATATTTATATATCCCTAACATAAATATTCTCCCGCAAGACCCAACCCACCCCCGCTCCCGAACCCCAACGAATGTCCGTGAAAACTAAGTCCAAAAAAGTAGAAAACCCAACTCCCAATTCCCACCCCCCAGAAGTCTTTAAAAAAGGAGCAAGGGAGAGTCTCCTCCTATTGCTGGCTGCTGTTGACTTTTCGGGCCAGGTCGGCATGCTCCTTGCGGAGGGCATCGAGCAGGGTTTTGGTGTTGAGGAGCTCCTGCTCGAGGTAGGACACCCTAAGTGAAAGGCGGTGCACGCATGCCTTGCACCTGCTGTGGGGGGCAGCTGATTTCTTTGCTGCTCGGCGGTGGCGGGTGGCTGCGATACCCCGGCTCCGTACTGCTGGAGACCTGCTGCGCTGACTGGCTGACCCAGGGAGCGCGGAGGAGGATGCAGGTGTCGCCGTGGATGTTGTCGACGTACTCTGCGTGTCCTCTTCCTCCTGGGCCACCAGCCGCCGATATTCGGCGACAGTGGCCTCCAGCCTCCGTTGCCAGGCCCTTTTAGCCAGCTCCTTCCGTGTTGGTTTGGAAGGAGCATCTATATGAACTCAAATGAGCTCAAATGTCCACGGACTCGATAATTCTCGCTTCGGTGCCTGCTCTAATCATGGGTTCTCACTCTGCAACTCTGGGTATTAAGCTTGCTTAATCTCCACAACGGCCCCCTGCGGCGGGATGCCTGGCTTTCACCTTGGGGATGCCCTGTAGGGGCTATCTCTCAGGGAAAAAAGCCAGGACGGGTTCCCAAGGCAAGCGCCGGGTAACCTCCGGGTAGCTGTGCGCTCAATAAATGCAATATTAATAATAATAATAATAATAAAGAAAGACATAGTCTGTAACCAATGCTCTTTAAGATTAATACAAATGATTCAGCAGAAAGTTGTGTCACAGTAGAACTAGCAACTTGCAAGCGCAGTACATAACTATTGTGGCCAGTATCTATCTAACCTCCCACTTCTTCATCCTTGCTCTAACATTAGTGGGAGTTTAAGGAATATGACAGTACACCAGTCTTATTCTTCTTCTTCTCTCTTGTTTAGCAAAATTGGTACGTTAACTTCTGCAAGCCGGCATAATGCCAGCGCAGTCAACTTGCACCCGAGAAAAACAGACGCCCGCCATGATGAGTGAGACAGACTTGCGTTACTGTACCAGTCCAGTACATGCAGGTGGTGATGCTCTTACTTTTCTATTGCAGGTGGCACTGAGAATACTCTGTTACAAGGGTTACTGCTTAATTAATTGAACTTTCACCCTACAGTGCCAATGAATACTAGAAAAGGAAAATGAAGAAGATAAATAATCTGAATATCTATCACTGCACATGGTATGTATTTGCTTACATATGGGATGACTTTAGGTGCTTTGCTTTTTATTGAGTGAACAGTGATACATCCATGCATGAATGACCGAGTTCTACTAAACTTATTAACAGAGGTAGTGAGTGGCCATTGTAATAGCCGGATATATGCTGTGCTTGCAATACAAACTACTGCTACTATTCATGGTAGTATTCGGACAAAATTACAACTTCTTTTCCTTGCCTTTCCTACACTGGGACGGACGTGCGGGTGCGGTGTTACATGCTCTTCAAAGTAACACTTAGTTCATCCAGTGACCGTCTACTCTCTCTAGATACACATATGCTATCTAAGAGTCAGATAGTACCATGATCCAGGCATCCATCCATTCAAAGTATATGTCAATTATTCTTCTTCATGTCTCTCATCTGGACAAACCTTACGTTTTCTCACGGGAAAACAACCTTTTCATTTTATTTGGGAAACCGCAAGCCATACACCCGTCCTTGACTTGCATTTGAATTTCAACCAAAGCATATATTGTGCACACATACAGTTTCTGTTTCACCCACCCAGGCGGTTCTCCTTCCACCCATCCTTGCTTCATCGTTCACCCAGCCATGCATCTTATTCCTTCCCAGCCACCTCTGGCACCAATCAAACACGTATCATTCTTCTTTGTCAGTCATCATTACTTTTAACTTGCTCGTCCTTCCACACTTACTTACACCCTTCTTTCGCTTTTCGTTCATCCCATCCATCAAGTTCATCTCCGATCTGATTTGGATTCTCGAAAAAAAAATCACAGCTGAGTTGAAATAAATTTAGAGGAGGCTACTTAACTGGTTGATAAAAACTTTGTTCTAAATTTGAAAGTCTGCTTAACAGTATAGTAACTTAACTGTAGAACATATATACTACCCCCGTACATAGAGCAGACTATGCAGTCTGCAATGTCAATAAGTAAGGAATATAAGAGCTTACCACTGCCCGCCACTACCGTGGCAACCCGCACAGCAGTTTCGTCCGGCACTTGCACCGCCTCCTCCCCAGAAGTCTCCTCCTCCACCTCCGCGCTGGGCCCAGCACCAGATGTTTCACCTACAAAGTACATTTAAGAATGTTAGATGTCATAGACATACACAACTCACTAGTATTTTGTCTAGGAATGAAGAACTGTGAATACAGAAACCAATCTAATAATTTGTGACTGTCTACTCTAAAGTAAAAATTTCCCTTTTTCCAGGGAAGGGTGTTGTCTTGCTGCACTTTTTGGCACAACTGATGATTGCTTGCTTTTTAACACGCACCATTTTTCTCATAACAGACAGAAGCTTCACTTCTAAGAACAAATCATCATCACTAGGACGGAGTGGCCAACGATTCAGCACCAAAAAGAAAAATTAAAGTTCAAACCAGGTGAGGGCTCGGCTCGCCCACAATAAATGTGTGGAATAAATCACTAAGCACTTTTCCATTTTTAATCAACCGTTTATGTTTTATGACAAGCTTGATTTTAATAAATATTTTTACTTTTAATAAAGCTTTAAAACTTAAATAGACTTCGTGGTTTTTGGTCAAGAGTGAATGAGCAAAAGGTTTTGCAATTTGCAAGCATGAGTCCGTGCCTCTGACACTTCTGGACTCTGACTCCGTACTCTTGTCCTGCGTTGGATAATCATCATTGGGGATCAATCATCGATGAATTCGGGAGCTAAATGACTCTGCCACACTATCTAGTCAGTAAGGAGATTGGGGGTTCTTCAAAGTCTGATATCACTGAGGTATGTGGAAGGTCTACCTGTGCCTATTATAATTGATAAACAATGCACTATTTAGTGTCCATAGTTCTGTTTGTGTAGATTTGTCCCTGCAACAGAAGTAGTATGGATTGTCCTCCTATCCAAACCAAAAGTAAAGTAGTATCTTATTCTTTCTTGGTGGTCATTCACCTTTTTATTGTTGGTAATTGTCAAAGCATAAACATTTAGAAGACTTGAAAAGACATTATGGACAATCCCAGAGGACTGCACTCAGTGCATAGAGCTATTGCTGACTAGAATGGGAGTTTCGTTTAACACCTTTTGCCAAATGTGCAATCTTAGTTAGCTACACAGACAGACTAATAAGAATAATCTAGTAATACCACAGGGAGTCATAGTAGAGGCAGGATAAGAATTTAGATACAGTCTACCAGAAGATCAAAGACGATTTAGAAAAAATCGAATGAGGAACGCTAGGAAAAATTAGGTACTCTATATTAAAATTAAAACTTACCGGGCCAGCAAAGGAACCCTCGCCTGACCGATCCTGGCCTTGAACAGCAGCAGCAGCCGATAACGCCTCCTCCTCTGTCCTCTTGGCCCTGGGGGGAGCTGATGTACAACATGAAAGAAAGAAAGACCCAAAAACATGGATGATTGTTGTCAACCAAATCAAACATTTCAAAAGAACAATAACAAAATATTGTGGCGAAATAGCAAATAGGTCAATATATCCCGTGGAATAGTTGTCTATCTCATGTGGTCTACTACGATATTAGTATTGCTTGATTTGCGGACCGTTGACTTGGAAAGTTATGTAACTCACTAAACAAACTACTAAAAAGGTTCGCCTAGGACTGGCAGGAAGCAGTCCGCAGCACGCGAAGTGACAGACAAACTCCATTGTGATTGCAGATCAGCGACAACACTAAAAAGTTTCCTACTACATTAACCAGTCATTAAAATACTCAAACTATCAATCCACCACCACTATTTCTTCTTATTGCCAGGTGTACAAAGGAAGGACTGGACTTGAGTCTGTAGGGGCAGATTTACAAGCCCCTTGTGGCTCTTTTGCTCCATTGTTGCGTGACTTTTGTGACGCAGCGGCAGAACAAAAGAGGCGCCATGGTGCGGAGTATATTAACAACATGACGCATATGGGAGATGCATCAGGTTGTAAAGCCCTGCGCCATCAGGGGGCGTTCCGACGCAAGGGAGGGCGTTCCTGCGCAGGAACGCATCCTAAAAGTGGCTGAGGGAAATCTACAAGATTTCAATCAGTCACTTTTAGGACAATGATGCGTGACTGAAAACCCTGCACCTGCTTGAAGCAGACGTACGGCTTGACGCAGCATTGGGGAGATAGGGCACCCCAGAGCATTGCTGGAGCTGCGCCATCGTTGCGACGCAACTCCAGCAATGCGCCGCCTTTACGGCACAGATGCGTAACGCTTCGGTGACATTTTGGGCCCATGGTGCGCCGCATTGTAAATACGGCGCACCATGGGTGGTGGTGGCATGGCGCACAATTACTGGCGCATCCCTGCTACTTTGCAGGGATGCGCCAGTAATTGCAAATCTGCCCCTTAGTGTCTAGCATTACGCAGTTCTTTAAACAACACTAATACATAATTTCTCAGGCCAATGAAATGAACACAAAATCAAAAACAAATAAGCATAGTAGCAACGTTACTGAGAAGGAGAGCATGCACCTGAAATGCACAGAAGATTTTGAAATATAATTTACCTACAATGTAATCGGCAGCATTATTGCTCTTGGTAAAAAACAAAAATTTGCAATATAATAACACACAGAGCAGGAGAAAACAGAGTAGTGATGAAATAGCTACTACTACTCACCAAGCCCGGGGATCTCGATGCCGAGCAGGTCGAGCAAGTCGCGTTCCCGGTCCAGGAGATCCGTCCAACGGTGGGTGGCCTGGTTGTAGGTGCGCTGGACCCGAGAGTGTTGATACATGGCCCGGCACACCTTCTCCCACCGCTTCCGGCGCTCCCGGAGCCCGTAGCCGCTAGCGATCTTGCCGCCTGCCATGATGGTCCTGGGGAGGTGGCATAAAACACTAGTGCGGCTACCTCCTCCGCGCTAAAGATCTCCTGGGCTGTGACTTGCTCCCCACTCAAACGCCCGCACGGGAGCCGGGCACGGGGTGCGGGACCCTTCCCCTTCTCAGGCTGCTTCCCGGCTCCCTTTACCATGGTCTGGGCAGAAAGGAAGGTAATTAATAAATAAGAAATAGAATAGGGAAGAAGAAAAGAAAGGAGTTTAAAAAAGTAGTTTAAAATTAACCAAAAGTAGCAGAAAACACAAAAATATAGAGCTAAAAAAATAGAGGGATAGATAATAAGTAAAATAGATTAAAAAAAACTTCAAACAAGCAAAGGATGGCAGATATTGAAAGAGGATACAGAAAGCATGCCCAGAACCATAGCAATGAATGAAAAACAAGATGGCCGCGCCCGTTCACGACCGCGTGGGTAAGTTTGCGCGAGATTTTCCTCGCGATCACACGCGAACTTGTACTAGCGAGCCGCACACTTTGCGAGATTACACATAGCGCCCGGAAACGGAAATACATCACGCAAACAAGATGGCCGTGCCCATGTACGACCGCTAGGGTGACTTTGTGCCGTTGCGCTACAAGCGGCTCGCTAAAACGCACAAAACCACGCGAACTAACATGCCGCAAAAAAACAAATCGCATATTCGCACAAATTTGCGGCTTCCGAATTCAATCTCGCACAAATTCGCGCCCCGCGAATCCCGCAAAATTGCAGAAAAACGATTTTTGCAAAACTGAAAGCACTCAGCAGGTGCAAAAGTTCAAGCTCATCATTAGTAACCATTCCCTGTAGTGCTTCCTGAGGGCCCCCTCCAGAGTTCAATTGCCTACTTGCAGCTATTATATGACCCTGCTCTGACCCTCACAGCAGGCTCAGAGAATAACTACAAGTATGCCACAAAGGTCCTGTTAAAAAAAATTACACTGCAACAGAAAGCAATTACAGATAAGGAAGCAGGTGCCAGACTGGAAGTTCAAATTCAGTGACACATTAATCAACCCCTAATTCATTCATGTCAGTTGAGGCAGGGCAGGTGTGCTAACGAATTTTTCAAAACTGAAAGCACTTAGCAGGTGCAAAAGTTCAAGCTCATCATTAATCAGGAAGCACTTACACCTAAGGAAGCAGGTGCCAGCTCAAATTCAGTGACACATTAATCAGCCCCAAATTCATTTATGTCAGTTGAAGCAGGGCAGGTGTGCTTTTCCCCCCCATAATCTACAATGATGAACCAGAGGGTGGCAGTGATGTACCAGAGGGTGGTATGGGTGAACCAGAGGGTGGCAGTGGTGAAACAGAGGGTGCTGTGATGAACCAGACGTGGAAACAACATGGTTGCGACCGTTGCGACCCGACAAGTAAGTTCGCGTTTGCGAACTGGTACAAAACACTCGCGAACTGGCAGAAACCCTTGCAAACACAAAAAAAAGAAAAAATCCGCAAATTCGCGAAAGTTCGTGAATTTTGCGGATTGCGAATTCGTGAATACGCAAATTCGCGAATCGCGAATTTGCAAAATTCGCCCATACTTATTTATTTCAAAATATAAGATTAAACAATAACTATCAAGAGACACTCAATATTCATTAATGAAATCATACAGTCTTAATAAAGACCTAGACGTTAAAGACACATTTTAACATGGAAAACAGAAACATATAGTTACAATGAGACTTAAAATCCTACTAATGTAGAGAAAGAAATAATTTTCTGAATACAATAAACAACCTACAATCTTAAACAAGAATTCTAAAATAAGAACAACCGTTAACCGGTGATCACCCAGCATGTGATTCACAAACATGGTGCAAAGTGACCCGTCGAATGGACCGTGGCCACCTCTTTTATACTGATTTAATGAGGAAGTACTTGACCACAGGTGTTTGATCATCATCCTCCCACAGTGTATACATTTATCAGAAATGATGTGCGTCACTTCACGGAATTTTATAGGACACCCAAATTATAATAAAATAAAGAATATTGAAGTATCGAAACTGGCCCCCACCCTATTGCACCCCATTGCGCTCCTCTTAGTTTCAGGTGTTTCCTGTTTTTGTGATATTATTATCCTTTGGTGGGTGTATTATGAGGAGAGCACATTGAAAGTACAACGAGGGAGCGGGGCTTCCAAGCTCCTGTGTACCAAAAAGACAGGCTGGGATTCCGCATGTGTGGCAGGAGATATCTTGTAATTTTTAGCAGTGAGACATTGGGCCTACTATGCTTAGAGAACAGTTGAGACAGTGTCAACTTAACAGATTCCTGTACACTGGCTGGTGAGCTCATATGAGGGACTCATGCTCCAGGTGTGTTCAGGGTTCGGCCTAAGGCATTACATATGGTTAAAGGGGATCCTGCTTCAGGTACGTGAGCAGAACGTCTATGTCTTCAAACAGGCAATATTCCGCTGGTGCATCTCCTTTTGTTTAGGAGTGAAATGTTTTTGTTCTTGCATTTGCTGCTGGGAATGTATCCAACAAATAAAATACCTCTGTTCTGTTTGATTCGTGTGCCTCAATCGCGAAAGCTACTATGCCATCCCTAGCTGTTCCACCATGCGCAAGTAGTTTCTCTGCAATCGGAATTGCATCTGCATTTTCTTCTTCATCTGAGAGGTACAAACCATGCACAACTCCCCCCGCGTTTCCCAAGCCTTCAGTAATTTTTTAGAGGAAGAAGTATTTTTCAAGGAAACTAAGATAAGGTGTTTTGCACAATTTAAGTAACACTGTGTCCTTTAAGCTTGAAAAACCAACTGCCAATAGATAGGATTTCTTAGCCTACTCAGCTGTGGCAGAGGTTGTGCCCACCCACTCCAGGCGTCTCTGGTGTTTTGTGAGTAGCGGTCTCCGAGAATGACATGACTGAGCTACTCAGATTCTACTGTTAAATAAGTACCCAACCAATGTTGGGCGCCATGTCGTGTAATTCCTATATAACCTATACAGGATCTGCACGTTTGGATAACATAAACTGTGGGATTGGTGGTTGACTGATTCTGTGCACTCCCACCGGATACGTTAGCCTGTCTGTATCAGCTAGCTCACAGTGCCACTATAATCTCCTCTTACCATGTAGAGAATAGATTCTGGCAACCTCAGAACATGACAATCCTGATCGCTCAGAATGGTGGAAACAATATACTACCTTTCGTTCAGTCACTCGTGCTCACTTAGTGTCTCTACAGAGATACACAGAATAAACAGGCTGGGCGTTTCAATAAGAATTTATTGAACAGTTGTTATTCATGTGTATAATAGATGAGCTGCAACAACCATTAGACAGTAGCAGAGATATATGATTGGCAGCACTTAGAAAGTAAATGGATGGTATAGCTCTACCATCTTGTGATAATCATGAATACATCCAAGTATATAAAACACATGATACAAGGTGCATACCCCTACGATGCCTCCCTAACTAGATGTACTTAAATGTACCTAGCATCTATGTAGGTCTTATGCCAAGAATCCCTCTAGGATCAAGTCAACCCCATTTACCTGAAATAAGAGAATGTGGTACCTGTCCTTGTCTCGAGTTGGACACCCTTCGAGCGATATTAGACCACTGCTGGCTGGAGCACCTGCATGCAGGAACCTCAGCGTCTCTGGTCAGTGTGTCAGCCATGAAGTCTGTCTCCGCTGTCTCTCTAAGCAAGACATGATGTAGTTATACCCATAGGTCTCCCTAGGGTCCTATCTTGCTGTGTTACTGTGTTAACCTAAAGGATGACATCAGGCCTGAACTTTATACAGATATATTATACAGGAGATTTCAGTCCTGCTGTGCTTCCAAGAAGTCTTATGCATGATGTAAGGGATTCAAACAAGGGAAAAATCCGCGTTCTGAATGCAGTCTTGTATCCAGGTAAAAGGTCAGTCCCTATGAACAGTTATGTATTTAATGTAGGGAAGAATATAGGTGAATACCTATATGGAATATAACGGTGTTTGTTGTGTATACTTGAATGTGTGTTTTGTGGCTGGTGGTTGTTATTCTGGTGAGTGTGTGTGTTTGCTATTAGTTGATGTTGTTTTGTTTGTAGGTGTGCTTTTGTCTGAGTGTGTTGGTTATGACGAGTGTGGTTGGTGTGATTGTGGTTGTTGTGGGTGTGGTGGTGCTTGGGGGTGTTGCGTTTGTGGTGCTTGTGAGTGTAGTTCCAATAGTGTGTGTATGTTTTTGGTGTGTTTGTTTGTTTGGTTGTGTTTGGTTGTGTGTGTGTGTGATTCTTCTGCTTGTGTCTGTTGGAGTGGGTGCCTGCAAAGTAAGTGTGCTTGGGATTGAGGTGGGAGTTGGATTTGGGTTGAAGGGACTTGAGTTTGGCCATTATCAAATAATAATGTTGACTGATTTTTATAACCCACAAGAAAATGATTGGTAAAAGACAAAAGGAGCAAGAAACAGAGAAAGCAAAAAAACCTGACTTCACTAAAAAAGTTCTCATGAATAACTTTCTGCTGCAGTCGAATGGCAAAGGATCATGGTGTAAAATTGATTGTGCTTTATAGTGTGGTATGCAGGTGAAAACAATTAGCCAAAACACATCAGTTGTGTGACTTTAGCATCCATCAAAAAGCCACAGAAATAGTACAGTCTGGCGACGGAATCCCTCTGGCAGGAATCCGCCACTAGGACAACAACAGCACACCTGAGAAATCTAAATAGACTCAGCACATTCTGGCCACCCTGATGGCGATGAAGTAAAGTTAGCCAGCAGAGTAGTCTGCAGCTTCGATGGAGGTGAGTCACTTACCTGACAGAAAACACTGTTAATGCGGACAGAGGATCAGCCAGCCCACATCTAAATAGGGCGAGTGGGAAGCCATCAGCTTCACGGAGTACTTGTAAGCACTGCCATGGAGGGACAACGGGAGTCCCACTGAGATCTAAGTCAGGCCCTTAGTCTGTTAATTAGCCACAGGCCAGGTAAATAGTGAAGTTTCCTTGCTACCTCCATGGATTCCAGCCAAACAGTACAACAACCTGACTATTTAGGAAGCAGCCATGGACGTCAATTAGGAGTTACCATGGGTCACAACTGCGACCACTAAGCCACCTGTTGCAAATCGTGCCTCCTTGCTTGCAACACTGGCTGTTTATCAGCCTTGGCAAGTACTATAGTGGCATAGTGTGAGCAGCACCTAATTGCACTGCTGATGCTCTAAATCATGGGTGTCTGCAAGCTGGGCCTGTTGAAAATAACTTGTCTTGTGTTGTTATAGTAACCCCGGGCCAGCTGGTGCAGTCCTTGATTTCTAAATATAACGTATGTTGACATGGTGGGGGAGTGGTGGACAGGTGCAATGCAGCACATTGATTTTTGTAAGCAAGGTCTGGACTAAGTGTTGACACCCTAGCTAAGATGGTGCTATATGTGTGTATCTGCATGTTTGTGTCACAGGGCCGTCAATCTAGTAGCGTGTAAAAGCACTACCAGTGATGACCATGGTAAGATTTATTGGCCAGCGCCCACAGCGCTCTATATATAATGCCGCGGTGACCGATGTGTCTCTTCGAAGTCGGACTAGTGTCTCAGACTAGAATGAGTAAGTGGCCAAACAACACCCGGCCAATAAAAACGGTGGCACCGGCATGAGTCTTCACAGTCAGTGTGAGCGTCTCACTAGAACGAGTCGGAAGCCCTTGGGTGGGGCAGGTGAAGGATCGTGTGAGACAATGACACTGGCAGTAGACTCACTGACTGAGTTGTCATCAGAACAGTCTATCAACACCCCCTCTTCAACTCCCCTTGGTGCCGGCACAGCCCTGGTGTTTCGGTCATCAAGACTCAAGCTGTGATCTGCGGGCTGGCAGCAAACCTCTAAAAAAGCAACAAATAAGTCATGGTTAACATACAAGGATTTGCAGTGTCTGCCCTTGACACTCAGTACGTTTCAATACATTTCACAGCAGTTAGCCTCTTCTCACCGAGTGACACCTTTCATCTGTCTTTGACTCCTGTGTAATCATCGACTATGGTAATTTTGCTGTAAGTGTGGGGTTTTACAAGATCCGTTTTGTGGTTCATAGAGATTGTTTTATAATCAACAATAGCAGATTATTGTGGTGCCAGGAATGATTACAAAGGTGAGCAAAGTGTGACATCTTTTGTCAGTGATAAGAGAAGCTCCCGTTTCCAGCTGGCTTTATATGGCTTTAATATGGGGCCACAATCAGTTTTCCCAAAAGGGGTTGCTTAGAGACTACACAGACTTCATCATTATTACAATAGGTTATCCTAGACCACATAGAGGCTATCATTATTATAACCGGTTATCCTAGTTTGAAGTATATAGATTGAAAGGTCAGTATTTATATAAACTATTGGCTAATATATTCTATATGGTTTTCACAGAAACCAGTTTTGAATAGAAAAGGAAACTTTGAGAATTTGCTGATAACTGAGAACATGCCGCATAGATCGAAACCCCAATGTGGGTTGGAAGTATCACCACATTTCAAGTAGGTGTTGAATAATTTCAAATAAAGGGTGGACATATCGTTTAGGTTTGAGAGACAGCACTATAAAGCAGATTGGTTTGAAGTTAACTGTACGTGTGTATTATCTTCTACATTACAGATCTCGACGTTTTGAAGGATATAGGTAATTTATCTGGCTATATGTTTTGCGGAAATTACGCTTGATTGTCTTTGTTCACATTCACTTTTTCACCTGGAATTGGCTACAGGGTCTATATCAGGTGTTTGTTCTTTCACCAAGCACTATTCCCAGGGCAGGCCGAATAGCCAAATAGTGACAGCACTTCACACATTGAATTACACGCCTGGGCAGTGAGGTTGCACTTGCCCTCTATAGAATTTGTAGCTCCGTCACATTATATCTCTCCATCGCTTTCGGGTTATAGTGTGCCTCTTATTAAGAGGTTTCTGTACACAAGTATAAGATTTAATTCCTTGTCACCGTTTATGGCAACTTTAATCACAATGGCTAGGCCTTGTGTTGACATTACGTATGCACTCTGTATATTACCTGCAAGAGGTCTTAGTAATTAAGTACAGAGGCCTTCTGTATGTTTGTGTTTATACAGCCTTGAGGAAGTCGCGGGATCGCACCCCGTTAGCGATGAAACACGTGTTGGCTGTGGCTGTTGAAATTGAAATACAAGACAAGGAAAATAAAAGCCTGAACATAAGAACCAAACGGAATTGTTCATATTTATGTTGTATGATGAAAAAATAATAATGTGTTCTCAACCACAATAGGGAAACCTTTTGTACTACTTGACGTGTGCTGGGGAGTGAAGTAGATTGTGTATAGAGCTCTGGCTTTGTTTCTGTGGAGTCTAGTGGTTCTTCACACCCTACAGCACCGTCTTTATATTTGTTTCAAACTCTACATAATTGTCTAATTCTACCAAGAGGTGCCATAATCCTATACTAAATACCACATGTCTGAGGATTTATGCATGTGAGACCCTCTAGTTTCCTAATCACAAGTGCTATGAAGCTGATAGCTGTCCCTGGGTTGGGCATCTGAAATGGTGTCCAGTGAGTCAATAAAGAGGAGCCCATCGCTGTCTTCATACCTGTCATGTCATATTGACCCTAGTATTATTTGTTTGATCGTATGAACACTATGTGTCATTATCAGTCCATGAACTAGACACAATACAAAGCCCGGGCCATTCTTAGCTAAAAGATACCTCTTTCATATGATGTTATGCTGTTGATGCCACATGATCTGACCAGATCTACGGATCAGCGGTGCATGTTGCTGAGGGGGTAGAGTAGGTAGGGTATGTTCATTGAAACTTGGTGAGTGAATGCTACGCATTTTAAAGACTAGGCCATATTTAGAGTTTGGTGGAGAGGCACAGAAAGTTTTGGATGTCCTATCTGAGTATTTTGAGTGCCATTGACATCAATGCACTCCTAATAAGGCAGACGGGACATCCTCCAAACTCTAAATAAGGCCTGACACCACTTGTTCCTTGGAGCTCTGCTGCCTGCATCCAGCAAATGTGCTTTTTCTAAACATATCTTACAACCGAACAGGCCCAAAATAGAATTTATCAATGTGGGGCATTTGCTCCCACACTTAGGTGCCTATTACGATCCGCCCGCCACCATAACGGTATGCGGGACCATCTGCCAGAGGTGCGGCGGTCCCGCTGTGGCCATTAGGATAGCACCGCCACCGTGGCATTCCCCATTCCCAACATTGTGGCGGGTGGTGCTGTGAATGGGTATCGTGCATTGGCATGCACAACCTGACAGGCACCGCGCGGTGCCTGCCACCTTGTCCATGACAATGTTGGGGGCTACCATAGGTACCCCCCAAGTGCAGCTCCCCCCACCCCCCTGGTGGCCCGCAACGGCCCCTATAAAAAAGACTGCATGCCTTTCCATGGGGGTGTCTCCGCCATGGAAAGGGATGCAATATGCCACATCCTAATATGGATGGCGGTGCCTTGAGGCAACGCCACCATACTCAGGCTCTTTTCCACCTGGTCGGAAATCGGAACGGAGGAAATGCAGCGGACGGTCTTCCCATCTGCCGCTGTTCCCCTCGCCATAGTAATATGGCAAGGGGTGTTACTGGGCCATTCCGCGGGTGGATCGTCGGCCCAGCGGTGGCGATCCACCCACAATCCTAATGGGGCCCTAAGTGTGGATTTGTCCCGTAGTTAGTTTTTGGGTTATCCAGTCCTCAGTGATAGAACAAAGATCATTCTTTTTAGAGAACATGTGTGACTAAAGCCCACAGATTAATCAAGGGGATATCTGCACTGTACACTAACCAGCTACTTCTCTTGAGAGGAAAGAGTAGAGTGGCAATGTTAGTGATAAATTCCAGACTTGGTTAGGCTGATTACCAAAACTACAGCTACAAAGAATCCCAACAGAAACCTATTCTCGTTTGTTGAGTTGCAAATGTATGACTGGCATTGATGTGGTCCATGATTTTAGAAGACAGATGTCCGGCCAGACATCAGGGTGCTTACAATCATGGTGCCAAGCAAATTTTCTGGTTGCAGCTTCTCTGGAAGTTTGGGGTGATGTGAGACTATAAAAGCTCATAGTAGGGACAGAGCAGCCTGTTTCGTCCTAACCAGGAGCTGATGAAGGGATCTAGGTGTGCTTTCCTCAACACTGCCTGGTCATTTATTATGTCCATAATGGTTAAACCGCATACATAACTTTGCCACAGAAATTATAGTTTTGGACAGAAATTATAGTTTTGCTCCCCGACTTCAGTTGCAGTGGTTTAACATTGATGGGACCATGGCTTATCATTAGAAATTCTCACCTCTAAATTGACTTAGCCAAAAGTAATGGCATGTTCAACGACTCCTTTATGCTTCATCTCATTCCCTAGGTTCACCTCAGCATCAAAGGGGACTTCCTAAGGGTGGGTGGCCGAGCAATACTCTGTCACTTGTGGAACTCTAAGGATTTTGGTAGAGGTTTTCAGTAATTCCGTGAAATTAAGTGGAGTGAAACTCTACAAGCTCCTCTCAGTCCTAATCTAAACGCAAGGCGTTTCTGATATTTGATTTATTTCTATGGAGATGGATAAACTGTTCAGTAGCACATTCACAGAATTGTATAAGGGGAACAAAATCGAATGGAATATAAGCATGGCCTCTTTTATGATGCAATTTTGAGGCTGCAGCATTTTCCGCATAATTATGGATTTGCTGCCTTTGAAACATATTCCATCATCTGCTGCACCATCCCTTAAACAATAGTAGCACTAGGACTAGGATCGGCATTGTAACTCAGATGTAGTAAGCGTACTACTACGGAGTACTGATGCCCAGGCCTAGTAGTGACACCAGGACTCAGTGCTGGTACCTGGATCTAATAGTGAGGCTAACACTGAACACTGATGCCCAGTAACGACACTAGGACTCGGTACTGGTACCAATATCCAATGGTGAAAATAAAACTGAGTACTGGTGAATATACAGCTATTGCTCTGAGTTGTCAGTGATGAGTGTAACACCTTTATGACCTGCTGACAGACAGGTGTTAGAGATAGTCAGTGCAGAGGCAAGGTCCTTCCTCCTCTTCTCTGTATGATAGAGACATGAAAAAGAGAATATGGGCCAATCTTATGTCATTTTTCTACTGCTGAGCATTGTTATAACTAGCTAAAAGAATATTTCTGCTCTTCTGTGGGGACGTCCTGGGTACAGAGATATTTTTCTGGTTCAGACCATCACACATTAAAGAGTCTTTATTTGTCTGCCACTATATGTGCACGGCGAGAACATCATGGGCTAAAAGGATGTTTTCTTTCGGATTCTTTGTTGGGAGGTAACACAATGGGCTAACTTTATTTTGGGTGTTTATATTACAGGAACCAATCCCAGTCATGGAATTACTGAATTATATGTAGCAGCAGGAGTAATTGCCCCACAGACAGGTCTATGGAATCATTTGTGAGGCTTACAACACAGAGCTCCATAAACTACATGGGAGGAGAGGGCTGTAAAGAGAAGCAGCTGAGGGTTTAGTTCATATGTAGGAGTAAGATGGAGTAGAGATTTGTAGCAAATATCTGGTGTGATGCTTAAGTCATATGTAGGAGTGTCATGGCATTTCAGATGTGATTAGATATGCTATAAAGGTTGTCAAGGAATGTCATGAGTGATTTAATATGCAAGGGCAAAAGCAGTGCATGGCAAGGGCACAAGTAATAGTTACTTTAGGGTACGAGGTATAGTGACTTGAGATTACTATAACTGGTGGAGTTCAGTGGTTTTGTTAGTTTCAAATGGTATGTTTTATGTGACATTGTCACCTAACTAAAACATCCCTTTAAACTTCCTTTTTCAGTTAATTTCTAAGGTATTTTAATGCAAAGTCAGATAGTCTTCGAATTCCTAACTATAATGTCACTTTAACCCGGGTTGTTTTCAGTGAATTTCTAGGGTTTTTGTAATGTAAAGTAAGATGTCCACCATAATCAATCCATCATCCTAAAATGCCCCATCCTTACCACTGCAAGCTCTTCCTAGGCATATTCCATACTTCAGCTCAAATCTTTTATTAATCGTTCGCAACGTGGGTGAATAGTGATTTGATTTATTGCAATAAAGGTTGATTCTCATGGTTGTGTATGCACTAATATAACAATATACAATGTCAATATACAGAAAATAATATATGCAATAAAACATCTCTTGCGTACTGTTTATTAACAAAAAACAGACATGATTGCACGTGAAAGCCTGTATGTGTTTCCTCACTGTTATGTGCAGTGTACCATGCCGTGCCCCAACCCTTTCTTCTATATTCTTTACATTTTAGCAGTGGAATTGCTGAGTTCAGCTGCAAACAAAGGAAAACAGAATAAAATGTCTATCCCTCCTAGAAAACCCAAAGATCCAAAACAAAAATCAATATTGGATTTATTCACTAAAAAGTACTGACAGGTTCTAATGGAGGCAAGAGAACAAAATATTTTTCTGATGCTGCTCTATGGAGAAATGAAGGCATATGTTCACATTCTTATGACAGCCCTGCAACATCATCTGCTGCCATTGCAGCTGCTTCTCCCTGTGCCAAGGATAGTTCTGCCATTGTTGACATTAGTGATATTTATTCACATGCTGACAGTTCTGAGTGTTCGTTTCATAATGAGGTTGAAGATTCATCTTATGTTGGCAGCTTAGACAGTACTTCCCTGGCTGACCGTGCTGACTGCTCAACATCCTGTGATGACAATACAGCCAACTCTTTTTTGGTGAGTGACATAATAGAGGCACATTGAATCAGAGAGACTAGTCAGACACCAACATCAAAGTCCCAACTGGCAAGTGAATCCTTGGCAGCCAACTTGTCTCTTAATCATTACAGTGACCCTGTGCAACCAAAACTGCAAACATTACCCTTAACTACATACATTAGGTTTAATGGAAATTATAAAACCCATCCTTGGGTAGAGCATTCAGTCCTTAAAGATGCTGTTTATTTTTTGCATGCAGGCATTTTAGTGCGGTTACTGTGGGAGGAGGAAGACATGAACTTGCCATTGTTGCTTTTGTTGATAGTGGCTTCAGTAAGTGGGAAAAGCTTATTTGTTCTGTGTCCAAACTTTCGAAGTCAGAGAAGCATAAATCCTCATTTATTGCTTGAGAAAACCTCAAAAGATGACAGCAGCCTACAAACTGTCAGCAGTCGCTTTCATACTAGTTAGAGGTGCAGAGTGGAAAATTGAGGATAATGGACAGCATATGGAGCAGCTGCTTAAGGTAGTATGTTTCTTAGGTTGTCAAGGGCTTGCATTCCATGCCACAGTTGAAACCAATGGTTCTCACAATAGGGGACATTTAATTGAATTGTTAGAGATAATCTTTTTGTAAAGATGAAAGGTTAAAAGCAAAAAATGTCCAGTAGGTATGGGCACTATATCTCTCCTGATTACCAAAATGACATGATATCTGTGGTGGCAGATCTTGTCCGTGAGCGCATTGTCAAAAACTTGACAAAATATTATGCAGTGCTAGTTGATGAAACCAAATATGTTTCACATAAAGAGCAGCTGAGTTTCATTATTCACTTTGTTGATGGTGATTGAAATATTCTGGAGAATGCAATAGGATGTTACCATATGGAGAAGTTAGATGCCTCCAGCCTTGTTGCAGCCATTGTTTAAGCAGTACAGAAAGCTTGACTTGACTGAAAAAAAATGTTTTGCACAGTGCTACAATGGATCATCCTTTATGAGTGGGTGTGTTAATGGTGGCAAAGCAAAAATAAGAGAGATTGCATCACAAGAAATTTATTTGCACTGCCATGCCCATCGCCTAAACCTTACGTTAGTACAATAGTAACTAACATGCAACCAGTAAAACATTTCTTTTCAACATTGCAAGCAGTTTTTTTTCACAAAGTTCAGCAAGGCATGAGCTCTTTGTGAAAGCTCAAAAAGAGAGTAATCTGTATGTAATCGAGCTAGAAAGACTCTCAGGAACGAGATGGTTTTACTGGTACTCCTGTGTTACAAATGTACAGTTGCGATTTGAGTCTATTATTGTTGTGCTCCATGTAATAGAATTACAACAACATGACAAGGAGGCTAGTTCAGAAGTCAAAGGAATTCTTAAGAACATTGAAAACGTTGGTTTCTTACTTACATTGCAGTGTATGGAACTCATTCTATGAAAGATTCAGTCTATCCAAATTGCTACAGAGAAAACACCTTGACTTGCTGAGAATATGTGAACTAATTTAATCAACGAGAAGTGATTCAGTGAAACACTGTCAATACAGTCAGTGGAATGAAGTGCTTAGTCAGGCTAAGGACTTAGTAGAGCAGTGTGGAATTATGATTCAAGAGAAATCCAATCCAAGGGCTCTACCTTTGACACCATAAATTGAGTGACAAACTGACAGATTACTTTGTCCATACCTCTGTAAGGAAAAGATCCAGCTATTTTGATGGCTGACAAAGTCGAACTCCACTGTTTGAGTTCTTAAAGTAGAAAACATATTTCTCTATTGTGGATAGATTTGTAAATGAGTTTAGTGCTCGATTTACAGACAACATGTGACTTATATGAGCTTTTCGAATGTTCATTTTTTGGACTTTTCTTCTGCATTAGTTAGACCAAAGTCTTCGACAATCCAAACTGGATACTGCAAAATCGTATCTTTCAGTCAAGAATGTACTAGGTATTCACTCTGTCAGGCAGTATCTCATGTATCTTCCAGGACCATTTCCTCAGGTTTTGTATCTTTTAAATCTAGTTCTTACATTACCTGTTACTGCTGCTACAAATGAGAGATTCCTCTCCTGTAAGGAAAGGGTAAAACATAATTTGCACAATAAATGTGGAGACAAGAGACTTAGTGATTTAATGGTAATGGCTTGTAAACCTAATGAGGTTAAGCTGCTAAATTTGAATGAAGCCTTTGACAGATTTGCTGACATACCCCGCCAGAGGTATCCTATTAAAATGAGCTGATCCTTTCAATCATTCAGAAAATCTGCCTCAGAGAAGCGGAGAAGCAGCCTCACACTTTCACAGTTAATTGCCAGTCAGTCTCTATTCCCCTTAAGGCCTATGCCACGTGATGAAATCTGCCTGTAAAATATCAGCAGCCAGTACCCTATGCGGGGTCAAGAAGACAGAAGCTATTTTGCTGCCAAACAGTATCGGCCTTCTCCTAATGTCTAGGAAATCAACAGCTATTTCTCATTCAGTCTCAGTCTCTTCTCACCTTGAGGTAGACCCCACCTGAAGATATCTGCCAGTGATTGCAAAAGTCAGTTTCCTATGCAGGGGCAAACAGACATCAGTTACCATGCTGCCAAGCATATTCACCTCCTCAACCTGACCAGGCAAGCAACTGCTGCTCTGCAGTCAATCTGTTTTCAACTTGAAACATTTGTTGTCTGAAAATACAGCCAGTGATCATAGAACGAAGTATCATCTGCAGGAGCAGGAGGACTGCATCGACCACTCTGCCAAGCAGGGCCTGCCTCCTCCTCACGGCCAGGCAAACAGCAGTTACTCCTCAATAAGTCTCTATTCCCACTGAGGCCTACGCCTCCTGAAGATATGTGCCTGTGGTCACAGAAACCAATACCCTTTGCAGGAGCACTAAGACAGCAGCTACTATGCTGCCATGCAATATCGGCCTCCCCTGATTGCCAACCAAACCACAGTTACTCTTCAATCTGTCTCTATTCCCCTTGTGGCCTATACCGCTGCCAGTAAAATCTCAGAACCCAGAACCCAATGCAGGGTCAAGACAACAGAATCTATCACACTGCCAAACAGTATCAGACTTCTCCTGATGACTAGTCAGGCAACAACTGTTTTCCAGTCAGTCTCAGTCTCTTCTTCTCACCTTGAGGCATATGCACCCTTAAGATTTACGCAACTGATCTAGAAATCAGTAATCTTTGCAGGGGCACGAAGAGAACAGCAACCACACTTCTAAGCACTATTGGCAAAGCACCAACTTGCTGCCCGTTTCGTTTCTTTCTGTCACAGTGGATATGCAGCCCCACCATATCAGCTTGTCATGTGTAGAAATATGGGAACAGTATTACAAAGCACTATTAGCCACCTTGATTTCGTGCAGCCAAGAACTTGCTGTGCACCTGTTTGTTCTCTCATTAAGACTAGCAATTATCAGTACAGCAACTATTCTTTGTACCAGCCAGGATCCTATTCAGAGATCTATATACCTTATCTGTGGCATTGTCAGCCTATTCTGGAGTTCCTATTAGCTGAGCATCAACTTACTATCAAGTCAGCCTCTATATAGTAGGATGACCCAATTATCACTAGAACCAGTTGCTGCTCAAACCAGCAGATAGAATGCTTGATGGGGATATGTGAACTCTTGGTCTCCTTCTAACCACTCAGTCAGTGGAAGCTGAGCAGCAGAATCTCCTGTTATCAGTAATGGAGTATCAAGATGACAGCCAGTATCTTCGCCCATGTGAGTAAACTCTACCCAACTTTTCTTAACACTCTGTAAACATGCTAATGCGGAGCAGGCATATTAGTGATCAACACATGTACTGTACCAGTGATGTGCATGTTTTCTGTAGAAGAAATTATTGATAGTAAACCTGGAAAAGTTCAATGGCTCCAGATGCTTAGAAGTACGTATGCCATGTCATGGAAAGGAAGGTTGCTGGGAGAACCTGACTTTTAATAGCACTGTTATCTATGTTCCAAGAATAAGGTTTAATTACAAGGAACTCTTAGTTTCTAAAACATAAGAAAAAACTGAACTTGTTTTCAACATTATAGGCCCAACAACCTTCCCATTTAATAAGTTATGTGATATTGATAATGGCTGATTTCAACTTGACTAGCATATTTTCCATTGTTGTACACTATTTGATCGGTTCTTAATCAATGCTACGTTATCCTAATCGTATATCTGAAGATACTACCTGAAACAATGTATGTAATGTAATATTAGGCAGGGGTCACATGGATTGTGATGTTACTTCTGCTCACCTGGTATTTTGATTAATCAACATCATTAACAGCAGCCTGCTAAATAGTGAAGCATCTTTACCATTTAGCCAGTGACTGTATACATTGCAGAGACAATAAATTATGTACCTGTTGCATGCAAAGTAGTGGCTTATTTCTTTATTGAAATAATGCTCGAAATGGTCAGTTTCAGGAAAACTATCTAGGATTTTTAGAAGAAATATAAACGTTCTCACATTAGCTTCAAAATACAAATATTTCAAATCAATAATACTCCAAAACGAATTCAAATGCTGATGCAATAATTTTATTCGTAACATAGCACAACACCATGGTATGGTAAAACCATCCCACCATTGCTTATATTTGCGCAGATAGAGATCATCAGTACCGATTTTTGGTGACTGCAACTTATTTTGCGTCAACAGACTTTGCCCAAGAGCAAAAGCGATTAAGAGAGACATTGGAAAATACTGACAAATGGAAAAGCAGGAGTGATAAAACTTGCAAGAGTGAGATTCAGCAGCAGGAAATGTTGTGCGGTGATGTGAGGTGGGGTAAGGATGAATCAGTCTTGGTATGCGGCAACCCTGGCACTGAGCTGCACCACAGTTATGCTCCCAAGAAACACAGTGGCCCATCGCATGTTTTTACAATATATGCATTGCAGTGCCCAAGCTCTTTGCACACCTTCTTGATTGACCTCCTTCATTTATCATCCTCAAATGACATGTTGCATAGGTCAGTTTGGCAGCATCTCCTCTGAGATGGGGCTTCTCTCCTCAGCTTTTCACAATCCGCTGCTGTCATGCAAGCATGAAAACCTGCGGATAAAACAAACGTATTAGCCTTTGTCTGTTTTTGCTTGTGTAACATCATCAAGCAGGATGAAAGGAACTGTAGCACAAAATAGAGGTTATGCACTTGTACGCGATGAGTGAAAGGAACTCCATCTTGTCTCAGTTTATATTGCGTCACCATGAAGTCAGATTAACTAAGGAAAGTGTTGTGGTTTACAACTTGATTTAATACATTTTTTGTGATGCTTATTTGATTAACTGAATCACCTCTATTGCAGCTGTGGCTACTCCCTGAGACCCTCTGTGATCTTAGGGAAGTGAAAGCTGCTAACCCAGAGAAAGTTAATAGTGATGAGTGGTTTTAATCTGTACCTAGACAAGGTGATCACTAAGGCAAAGGATGCCCTAACACAGTTCAGTGGTCACGATTTCCAGCACATGAAGGACTCCACACCTCCAGCAGGTCATGCGTTGTACTTATCGTAGACTGCAACCTACTATGTTTAAAATCAACTAGGATCCACGTGTCATGATCTGATGAAGGATTTTTAAAAATGTGTTATTGATTAACAACACCTGCATGAACAAACCTACCCATAATACAAATGTGCCACCCTTAAACCTGAAACACCTGTCTCTAGTTAACCTATTTACAGCCTGTCTAGTATCACTCAACTCTCCTTGCATTACCAAAAAAGAAGACACTATTGTGGATAAATTCCATGATAGCTGTGGATAGGTATTCGACTGCTTTGCACCATTGGAAAACAGAATAATTCACCTGATTAATAAAACCAGTAGACTTGGTTTAATCCATACCTTACTCAATTTAACTATAACCTGCAAGGAGTCCTCAGTACATAATACAAATGATTTTTTAAAAAATCAGCATTTAACACACACTATAAGATTGGTATAAAAAATCTAGAGAATTGTTTAAAATGCATAAGAAATATGTAGAACTGAGTAATGAGTAGACTCTAAGGGTCACTCAAACAGAAGTCCTTTACCTATTTTTTCAAGGAATTCAGCATCACGCAGAACGAGATAGATGCAGATACCTAAATGTATCTAGAACTAATGTCTTTCACCCCACTTCAACTTGAAAGCAAGGTATTAAAAATCAATTGAGTGCATGTGAAGATTGTGGCTATTAGAGTTGCCTAAATAAGACTAAGATTTAATTAGCACAAGTAGTAGCATAAGCAGAAAAACAGTTGCTGAATTTGGCGGAAATAGTCATCTTATTTTGGCTGACCTGTCAGGTTTCTGATTAAGTGAAATGATATTATACCAGCATACTTTTTGTCATTTTGGAAATTTAAAGTTACAGTTGCCACAAAAAAATCTCGAAATTACACATTAAGCCACATTTCATAATTATGTGGCATTCGCAAATTCGTTAGAATTTACTGTGCGCAATTTGTGGTATAAATTGACAACAAAAGCACGAGAACATGAGAACGCGAGCAGTTCACTGTGTTGTTTAAAGGCATCCTTGCATAAAAAACTGATGGAAGGACACATTTTACGCTAAAATATAGCCCAAAACTACAGTTTTACATTTTGCATAAGTGTGCATAATGGTTTGCCTTATGTGTACTTTTGAGTAAGTTTGTATATTTACACAAAAGCAAATTGCACAAATTTTGCACACTCCTATTCCTGAACTTCTGGAAGGACATAAATATGCATTCATGTGCATAAGGGATAGAGAATCAAGGGTGTCCACTAGCATGGGCTTTTCTGGTCCTCTTGACTGTCTTCCCTTCAGTTGATCATGAGGTACCCTAGCATCTCATGAAAAACTGATTTTATACCTCTGCAAAAGTATTGAAAATTATGGGCACCTGGTAAGTCAATGCACCTCCAAACAAACCGCACTAGGGGGCATATGTACAAGGAGTTTACGCTGCTGTAGGGTCAATTTATTTGCGTTAAGGCAGCTTTTTTTTATCGCCGTAAGTACAAGTAGTCACTAACCGCTGTTTGCAGCACTTTTCCAGCGTAAACGTGAATGTTTAGGATCCCCACTTCTGTTAGTGGGACTTAAAGAAAATGAGATGCAAGGTGGGAGTTTCCCTATAAAAATTGCGACTAACCCCACTTCGCGATATTTACAAGGAATTCTTTGTATAATGCAAAACCCAAAAAACTGCCTCTAACTCCAGTTAGAGGCAGTTTTTAAGACCAGAAAATAGTTGGTCTTAAAAATGGTGCAAACACTTGGGCCCTCATTTCCGAAGGATTTGGTGCTGGACAGCACTACAAGGGATGTTACTGCGCTGCCCTGTGACAAAACTACAGGGCAGGAATGCGCACCATAAATAAGATGGGGCGCATTCATGAAAGGTGTTGCATCGGCGCGACAAAACAGTGTTGCAACACTTTTCACTATGCCCTTCTTGAGACACCATGGATGCACTGTATTTACTGTACAGTGCTCCATGTTGCAATTAATGACAGATACATCTGGAATCCTGATGTATCAGTCAGTGCAAAAGTCACACATTGCTGCAGTTGTGGCACAAGCATGACACAAATCCAGAGCAATGCATGGGGCCAGCCTATCCCTGTGGCACTGTGTCACCCTTACGCCTGCCATGAGGCAGGCACAATGTACAGACGCAGTGCCATCCTACAATTGTTACAGGGAAATCTGATGGATTTCACTGCGCCACTCCTATGAGGCTTTGTTGTGTGGGAATGCCCACCCTGCATACAACCTACCTGATACAGGTATTATGTGGCACACAGCTTCACAATGTCACGCATATACCTAGATTCGTCACTTTGCAAATACGGCTCAATGTGGTGAAAGAATCACACTGCAAGTACGTCAAGAAATTGATGCACCAGTGGGAAGAAACTGTCAGAAGGAGCTCATGAATAAGCCCCCTGTCTTTGTCCCCTAAGTTGGCGCACAACGGCTGCCAAGCGCCAACGCAGCCACCCATGTGCCATGGTGCACAAGTTAGTGTGTTGCGGAGATGATTGATGTAGTGGCTCCATCTCTTCTCAATACACATGCAGGTGGGGCTGGACTAGTGGAAGGCGAGAATGAACCAGTTGGCATTCTTGGGGTGTTGTGTGCATGTTCTGTTCTTGAGGAGAGTCAGGGTGTTGGCACAGTTAGAGATCCATCGGTGGAGGTTGCACGCCGAGGTGTTGGAATCTGTAAATGTTGGCAGAGTGGTGATGCTGAGGAAATTGACAGGAAGTTCTTCGGTGGCCTTGATCCAGCCACAACGGGCTGGGCCATGATGGCTATTGTGTACCATGAGCGAGGTGAATGCGTGATGTAAGCAATGATGGTCAGTACAGGAGAGTCCTGTGGTGTGGCTGTAGTTGAAGTTCCCCCTGGTGGAAAAGAGAGGCTCGAACCTGTGTCAGGCTACGTGGGTTGGTGTGGTAACTAGCTGCTTGAGTCCAATGTTGGCGCGGTTCACAAGGAGGGGGGTGGTTCTGTGGTCCCCGGGGGTTTTCCAGGTGGAACTTGAGGTCTTTAAGTAGGATGTAGTCGGTGGAATGGAGAGCCTGGGGTGTGATGAGGTCTACAATGGCATCAATTAATGGGGGTTCATGGCCCGGGGAGCCTGTAGATGAGGGTGCTGCGGAGGGTGATGTTGAGGTTGGTCTGGATCTGGAAGTGGAGGTGTTCCAAGGTCACCGTCGGGTCATTAGAGTGGTGGTCAGTCGGAGTCAGACAATGGCAAGGCCTCCTCCCGGTCCCTCAGGGTGGTCCATGTGGGTATATTTGTAGCCATCATGGATGGTGATGGTTATATCCGGTCCGGAGCAGAGGTTGGTTCAGGTTTTGGTGAAGAAGGTGATGCCTGAAGACGTGGCGTCAAGGAGGTCCCAGATTTCTGTTGCGTGTTTGTGGAGGGACCACACATTGAGAAGTATGCAGTTGAGCCAGTCGGCTAGGCGACAGGAGGCGCTGATCTGGCAGAAGGTGCTTTTGCAGTTTCTACAGGTGCAGGGCGCAAGAGAATTGTACAGTGTTGCTAGATGGCAGGCTGTGTGTTGCCCAGGGTTTATGGCAAAGAGAGTGCTGGCATCATAGCCGTGGAGTATCTGAGAGAAAGGGTCCTTGGTGCTGGGTGAGGTCCAGGGGTGGACGGATGCAAACGAGCTTGCCTTTGGCTCACCAGTGGTACGCCCGCTGCACATGACCACACAGCGGATAACATTATGTAGTGCTGCGGGGGGGACTGGACAGCTAGGAGGTACGAAATGTGGGAAAGGGCCCTGGAGGGGGCGGGTCTGCGGGGGGAGCGCAGGTTGCAATATATGGGTTCTGCCTCTTCTGTGCTCCTGCTCTCCTGAGGAGTCTGCTTTCAGGAATAGGTAGCAGGCAGCCAGGCTCCCTCCCCAGAACCAATCGAAATGCTGCAAAGCTCTTGAGGGCTGTGCCAAGGCATTCAGCCACGGGATGGAGGGGTGATCATGTTCTCCACGCAGGCTGTAAAGAAGCCTTCATTGCAAACAGGGATGTGTGCATCAATGCTTTGTGTGGCCTTAGAGGGCCAACCAGACAGTCATTGCACACTTGAGTGGGCATATCGCTCCGCCCCTACTGCGTGTGTAGAGCAGCCCCACCCACATTACCGCTGGCAAAGGAAACATAGCAGGAGTACATCAAAAAGTTATCATCATATTATGTTTCCTCTTCTTGCACTACTTGAAAGCAGTGGGGTAATGCTTTTCCGCTATAGCGGATGAGCTGTCACTGGGGGTGCATCACCCACAGGTGCTAGGCCTGGACCTGACTCGACCCCCGGGCCTCCTCCGCTATGCATCCCACCTTCTCCTCACCTGGAAATTGACACCATGGCGCTATCCGCTGCACTCTTTCCAAATCTGTGCCTCAGCCAGCAGGAGCCTCAGCCAGTCAAGAAAAGCCAGGGTACTGCAGTTGGCGCCAAGCCCACTGGGGAAACTCCTGATTCAGGTGATGCAACAAGGACCCCTTAGGCATGAAGTTGCAGTGCTCCCGACCACACAAGTTTGGCGTAGCTTAGGGCCTCTTCCTCCACAGCGTCCAGCCAGCGCAGCATCCTCTGGCCTGTGATGGAGAGAGGAGCAGCCCACCATTGGTAATCTCCTCCGTGCACCCTAGTGTAGTGGTGGTGCATGGAATGCGATGCAGACCTCCCTACTTTGGTGCGCAGGAGCACCTCTACCTTTCAGAGCTCCAAGAGGAACCAGGCGATCTTCTCACACAGGTCATCAATGTGTCTCCATGCGACATGGCTGACTTCACCACCAGGTAGGGGCGATCACCGACGCCTCAATGTCTACCACCACACCACAGCCCAGCACCTCCACATCTGCATCCCACTCCGGGGTTCAGACGCAGGCCCAGCGAGGCCTCTGGGCTCCAGGGACTGCCTGTGCTTTCAAGGTTTTGGATGCTATGGTGTTGCAAGGAGTGCACATTGATAAGTGATGCATCACTGGTTTTGCTTAGCGATGCACCTCTTTTCATGATTGTAGCCCTGGATGTCCTCTTACCCTGGGATGCTGGCTGGTCATCCTGGTTGTTGGGGAGCATGGGGGGGGGGGGTGTTGATCTGTGCTGCACTTGGTCCTGGCTGCTCCAATCTGCATTCTATTGATTTTGTTTCCTATTTTTCATTGAAAGTGGACCTATGGACTATTTTTGCCTATAGAGGCAAATAAAGTCACGTTGGGCTGACTAGCCTTTCGTCAGTTTTCGCCCGGTAACATCAGGATTTGTATCGCCTTCACGTTGGTGTTAACGGCAGTTTTCACCGCGGCTACCTGATACTATCGCCATGTAGCGACATATTGTAAATACATCGCTAACGGGGCGATAAGTTTTGTTGATAGGCCGCGTTGAGAAAACTGCCGCTAACTAGTGTTCGCGTTAGTTAGTGGCAGTACTTGTACATTTCCCCCTAGATTGTAGTTTTCTACAGGGTGAAACATCTTTGCCTCTTGATCTTCTATAGGTTACTTTTACCATAGTTGTTTGAAAAAGGGACCTTTATGGTCATATATACACTTGCAATACCCAGTTGTTAATTGATTTAACTAGTCGTTTTAATGAAACAACAATATATAACATCGGATGAGGCTAAACATCTTTTGACCTCTAAACTACTCATTAACATGATAGGTTGTGATTTTATGGTGTCTGATTTGATAAACTTTTCCCCACTGGGTTTTAAATTCACTTTTTCTTTTCTGTTTTTATGTATGATGTAATCTGCTATACTTGTGTATTATTGTTTTAATTTATTTTACTTCTAATTGTTTCATGCTCTTTATGATGAAATTTTATTTTGAACTATCAATAAACTTGGAACGTAGATTTCTGACTGAACAATGGTACAACTTAGATTATGTTTTGAGATAACACTTTTAACCACTCATTGCCTAGGTGTTGTTTCTCTCATATGAGCCAATCAGTAGCTATGCTACGGGCCGCATACTTGGGTTTGCTCTTTTATTCTCAGTTTTATAATTTGAATTATTGATCCACCCCACTGTAAAATTGTCCAACTTTCATTTAAATAACCCAATAAAAATGTGTCCTCTGTTGACAATGGAGCAACTTAAACTAGTAATTCATACAGAGATGATGTCCAGACTTCAATGCTGTACAGCCATATGCTCAAGTCCCCTGGAATTTTTTTTTGCAGTTGGTGCAAACAGAGCCATTCACATGATTTTTAATTTGAGCAAAAATTATCCAGTGACTTCCTTGAGAAATATGTCAAATCCAACAAAAAGGCCTCTGCCTAATCGAAACCCCTCTCATGCCTCTTTCATCCTTAGCAACCAGTAGACTGTAGCGCTCTTTTTTGACCAAAAAACGGCTTCATTTTAGCTATTCATTGCCTGTGGGGGCACCAGTACTCAACTTTGGGGACCAGCACTTATTTTTCAACATCAGATGTTTACTGAAACATGAGAGGGAAAACACAAAAATTAGAAAGACGGAGGAAGAGAAAGACATCAAAAACATCACAAAGGAAGAAAGCAGACATCTGCAGCAGAAGATAAATGGACAGGGAGTGTGTGATAGTGAATTCAAAGGCATGAAGTGGATTTAAAACGGCATAGACTCTGTATTCGGTGCACCAAAATGTAATTCCAATGCCTGGGAGTCCCCTGTAGAGTTTCACACATTGAGCACTGACAAAAAATGCCAATCATCAATTAGAATTTCTTCCAATCTGGGGATGATATTGTAGAAAGGCTCTCAACATAACTTTGGGACTGATTACTGTGTCGTCAGGAAACCATTTCTAACTAATCAGTCTAAGAATGCTTCCTGAACGACTCAGAGCGGGACAGTCCGAACTACCGATTTCGATAAGTCTGTATGTTGACGAACTCGGTTCAGTCGGACTCCCATTGATTCCTATGGGAGCCTGTGTTCTGAACGAGAACACATGCGCCCATTGCAAAAAGGGGTGGTTGGCACCCCATTGTGCCAGCCACACTGTGCATGCTTGGGAAGGGGGACTCGTGGGTACTCCTACAAGCCCAATTAGGAGGGCCCTGGGTGAAAGGGGCCTGCGCTGGGCCTCCGAGGTCCAATTCCCACAGCTGTTTCACCTCGGACAGACTGAGTCGGAATGGCTGTAAACACGGGGTCATCGTACTCGCTCGTTTGGAGACCGTCTCCATTGGGCTGTACGATTTGGTTCCGGACAACTCTGGCTGCTTGAGTCTCGCTCTGAACCAAGTCAGAATGCCGGGAAATCTCCCTTACATTGTACTTGATCACCCAGAAAGGTGACCGAGTTGGTCGACAGCGACTCGGATTCGGACTAAACTAATGCCATTTCCAGCCTTTCCTGAAGACAATGTAATCAGTCGCTTTGTTATAAACCCTGATTCATTCATAAACAATCGCTTTAGGCAGATGTGGAATTGCAAGTCCGAGAAATCTGCACCTCTGAATTTTTAGCCCTGACACATTTCACTAGAATGAGGAGAATAATAGCAAATTGTTCCCTCTGGAGTTTATAAGGCGTCCCTAGATCTACACACTGAAACTGACATGGGTGCTCAACAAGAAAATGATAAAAGAGCTGGAAGAATATACAGAAAATAAAAATAAAATAAATTAACTTTACAGTAATGTTGAATTTTCTCTTATTTTATTAAGAAAGTGTGTTGAAATGTCTCTGTGATAAAATGTTTATACATGTTAACAAATATACTGTTCTTTTGTGTTTTAATTATTTCTACAGATTCTACAAAACTGTTTTTTTTTAATTGTCCTGAAGAAGGTGGTGTAAGCAAGTATTTCCCACTGAAGCACCGCTTCAACACTATTTTTTCTGAGAATTGTTTTTAATAAATTGGTTTGTAAAATTTGAATCTCTTTTATACAGGACATCATGTTTAAGAGGCACTAAAGGGGCCAAATGAATTGGCGCATGTAGCAAATCTATGTGTGTCTCTTAAAAAAAAAGCATGTTTGCCGTACTGTATTGATTTTTAATGGGTTCTGTTTTTAATTTGCAAGACAACAGATTAAATTTGTAATAATTTTCTCAATAAAATAAGAGATAATTCCTTATAAACTCCAGAGGGAACAATTTGCTGTTATTTGGTTTGGCTCCAGTTCCCTTTGTTTGAATGGTCACTCTCTTGATATTTTTACAGAATGAGGAAAAGCCATAATTCTTTGAAAATGTTTGCTGGGATAATTACTGAACTCCACTTGAGTAATATTTCCAGGGAGCGATGTAGGGAACCAGGTAGAAATGAGATGCACTGATATGTGTGAGTCTCTGTTAGGGTTTCTGCAGAAAATCGGACTTGAATAGCTACCAAGGAGATCTTGCTTTCAGCAACAACAAAGGTATTTAGGAAGAGGAGTTTATCATAGAAGATGAAATATGTGAAACCTAGTAGGAAAAACAAGAGAGCCAAAGTTTGGAGCAGGCTGGGACAAACTAGGGGGTATATCATCAGCAACGAGCAATAAATATCGCTAAATGCATTTAGCGTGTTATTCAATATCCCTGTATATCGCTGGATCACATCGCTATGTTAGCGGCTTATTTGCAACGATTTTCTAACAGGCGATGTGAAATCCGGCGATATACAGCCATTGTCATCAATATCGCATAATACCCAGCGATGTTAGAACAGCCCGAAGAAAATGTTGTAAATAGGGAGAAGTGGATGTAACCAAACAATCCACCTCCCATTATGTTATTTTATGTTATGTTATGTTATTTTTACTTATACCGCGCACAGCTGCCCCAGCGAAGGGATGTCCTGGCGCTTTGACAAGGCAAACACAACACAACACCGGCAAAAGACAAAAGGGCTACAGGAACAGCATAAGGGCTAAACAAATAAGAAGGTCTTGATGGCACGTCTAAACTGAAGAAGGTCATCAATAGCCCGGATATGAAGAGGAAGGGAATTCCACCAATTCGCCGCTAGCACTCGAAAAGAGCGGCCACCATCTCTACTCAGCCTGAAACGCGGAACCACAGCCAGATTCTGACCCAAAGATCTGAGGGTTCGCGGGGTACATACGGTGTAAGCAGATTCTCCAGAATTTGTGGAGACGTACCCTTGAGGATTTTAAACGCAAGGCAGAGAACCTTGAATTTAATTCTCTGATTTACAGGGAGCCAGTGGAGAGAGTGCAAGGATTTAGAGACCGAGCACTGCCTATGCAGACCTATCACCACTCTGGCTGCAGCATTTTGGACTCGCTGCAGCCGGGTAAGTTCTGACTGATTAATCCCAGCTAATAGTGAGCTGGAATAGTCCAGCCGGGACAACACTGATGCTTCAAAAAATTTAAGGATAGGTCTAAGTCCTCTGATAATGCTATAGCAAGAGGCCGCCACCTTCTTGGTGTGACAGATGAAACTGAGGGTTGGGTCAAGCCAGACCCCAAGATTTTTTATGTCCGATGCTGGAGAGGGGATCACACCTAGTTCAGGAGGACACCACTTGTCGCCCCACAACCCCGCCTGCTTGCCAACAACCATAACCTCCGTCTTCTTGGTGTTTAACTAGAGACAGTTGGAGTTCATCCAGTTGGCCATTGCCCTTAAACCGTCACGGAACCTGGGAGCCTCCATGTCTGAGTCCCCACTCACCGTGACCGCCAGCTGCGTGTCATCTGCGTATGAAACCATCGTCAAGCCCCATTGCTTGACGACCGCAGCCAGCGGCCTCACGTAAAGACTAAATAGAGTGGGACTCAACGATGAACCCTGTGGGACCCCCAGGTCCAACAGATAGGATTTGGACTTCCCAGGTGGAATCGCAACCTGGAATGACCTTTCCGCAAGAAAAGATCGAAACCAGCATAGGGCATTATGTACATGGCTAAGTCGAGAATTGAGATGAAATTAGTATTAGGCGATATCCACGGTTATCGTAGATTTTTTCATAGCTACGGTTTTTCTGGGACGGCTTGTAAATACGTCGATATACAGTTGGCGATCGTGTTCCTGTTGTTTCCTGAAAGGGACGCCTACTTTGCATCTCATTAGCGATGCAAAGCTAAGCGTTTGAAAAACGGCTGCTAACATGCGCTAATTCATGTTAGCGCCGCCTTGTAAATAGGGCGATGTAATTTTTGCCGCTTTTTTGGCTTTTAAAGCCAAAACAGCGGCGAAATGGCCCTTAATAATATGCCCCGTGGTTCTGAACAGGGGCGGCTCCTCCATTGTAGCAGAGGAGCGTCGTCCCACTTAAAATACCTCCAAAGATGAAAAATGAAATGGTAATACATTACTATTTTATTTTTCATCCCCTGTCCCGAACAAAGCATCAGGACGGGGGCGAGGCTACTGCTAAGTGACAGCAGCATGGAGGGTGGAGGGCTCTCTGTGCGCTTTAAAGTGCGCCCGTCTTTTTGCTGGCCGTCTTGCAATTGCCAGCCAGACATGCAGACTTTAAGACAGCTGGGTTGAGAGTAGGTGCAGGCCTCCAGAGCACAGTGAAGCGATGTGACAGGTCACTCCTTCCAATCAGGGCACTGCTCACTTGCTGGTTAACCGCAGGTGAACAGCGCTAAGGTTGGTGCCCATAGTCCTGTATCCAGTTCCTGAGGCGATACTGGTCCGGAGTGTAAGGACATTGTGTCGGTAAGTTTAATTTATTTTTATATATATTAAGGCGCTGTTGCCTGCCTCCCCGCACTCCCCCAGGATGCCAGCTGCTACTGGTTCCAAACACTGAACAGGAGCTGGGAAATCTTTTTAAAAGACAAAACTAGGCAGGCCACACATGCAATTAAAGAAACAATGAAACGGGCAACTCTTTAAACAATAGGAAAGTAAAGAGCAAGAGAACATTAGACTAAGTACCATAAATGGCACCTTATATGCGTCATGGAAATATATCTGCCTGTAGCAAAAAAACAGGTCACAATAAGGTGAAGAACAATAATTCTCTTTGGAGACACCCAGAATCTCTGTAAGCAATAAGAAAGGTAGGTGGCTGTCCCTATTAGGTAGGGCGGCACTCTTTAAAATGATGGCGCTGCGGGGGGCGTGGCTAGCGGCCAAGCATGGCGGCAGCGTGAAGTGGGAGCTCCTAGCGGCATAACGGCCTTTCGTAAAATCTGATAATCTAATCTGTCACATTGCCTGCCCGAAGTGGAGGTACCTGCTCAGGAACCGAAGCAGCACCACCTGATCCGACGAAAATCGAGTGCCGGGAACTGCACTTTTCAACTCGTGCGCAGTGAGGCCTACGGCGGACTGGCGACATCGGCCTGGCGTATTCATCGAACCCCACCAGAAGTGTGACCTGCCCGGATTGACCTCAGTGGCGACTGCCGGCCTCCCACGGAAAGGGACGTAGTGAAAGACGCTCCAGTACAAGCACTAATGGAGAGAGTCTCTGGGGTGGCCGTTGAGACCCGTGGACGAGGGCGGCTGCTCAGGGCGGCAAACACCCGCAGAGAAACCATGGCGGTGACTGAACAATGAAAGTTTCCACATGGTGGGCGGCACCTTGGGACCCCATCAGACGCCATTTTGGAGGTGAGGCCTGCCCGGCTTGAGTGAAACGGGAAAGGAATAGGCACGCCAGGAGTGCAGACGCCTACTAGATGTGGTGATAACGAGCAGACCCATCGTTGAGGCTGCCATCGACACGGCCAGGAGCCCCTGGATCCCTACACTGCGGAACACCACATGAAGTACTGACGGTGTCGACAACACCCGGGAGCCGCCTCCTAGAGGAGCCCCGGTGGTCCACGCAACGGTCGGATGCCGATCGAGCTCCTGGGGCTGCAATCGTAGGGCGACCGTGTGCGAAAGAGACTTGAAGCAGCCATTGCTACCGCCCAGCCGACGCCTAACCTCACGGGACAGCGGGACACGAAGCTGCTCTGCCTCGAGTCATGGCGGGCAAAGGGACCAGAAGCGCTTTGACACAGGCAAAACTGGATAAATTTGCCTATAGCCAACACAGCCACTCACAAGTCAGTGGGCGAAACTCCTCAGGCGCTACTCCGGACATGGATGGTACCAAAAAAGTGACACTGGAAGATATTATGAAGACCCTCTCAGAGGTGCAAACAACAGTGGGCTCCATTTCCTCTGAAGTTACTCTGCTGCGGGCGGACCTTCAAAAGATGACCGAGAGGGTGTCTCAGGTCGAAGTGGTTACAAAATCACTTATTGAAGACACTTCCGAACTACAAATAGCGATGAAACACATGGAAAAAGTCACCAGGATGCTACAAGAAAAGCTGGACGACCAGGAAGGGCGTTCCCGCAGGAACAACATACGCATTCTTGGCCTACCGGAAACAGAAGGAAAGGTAGCAATGGACCTCTATGTCGAGGACCTCATCAAAAATAAACTGCAGCCTAAAGGCCTGTCCCATTTTTTCTCCGTTGAGAGGGCGCACCGAGTGCCAGGTGGGGCGCCCAAACCGGGAGCGACGCCGCGGCCTGTACTGACTAGACTGTTTAATTTCAGAGACAGGGATGCAATCTTACAGGCGGCAAGAGTTTCACCGCCAGTCAAGCTCCAAAACTCCACTTTGGCCTTCTTTCCAGACTGCACGGTGGCCAGGCGCCAGAAGTCCTTTACAGAGGTAAAGAAGACACTGCGAGACAAAGGCCTGCCATATTCAATGCTATTCCCTGCCAAATTACGAATTGTAGCCGATGGAAAAGCATGGTTCTTTGATAAGCCAGAAGTGGCACGAGACTGGCTTGATGGTTGGAGACAGGCGGGGCAACAACAGCGTCCACACAGAGATCGACCAAACCATCGTAACGGCAAGCATACGGACGAACAGAACAATCGTCCTTCACAACACGCTGATGCTGCGGGACTGGAATCTGACTTGGAGCGGGACCCTCTTGACTCTGGGCAGCCGGCCCCGATCTAGAGGTGGACTTCATAAGGGACAACACATACGAACTACAGGGACCTGGAGTTGGTTAAGCTGAGTAGGGTGGGCATTAGCCGGGTGCCTGTAGGGGACTCACCAACCCCCACGAGCAAGTAAGATAGTAGGGAATGGGGAAAAGCACTCTGCCAAGTTGGGGAAGCAGGCGGGAAGCAGTCCGTGGAGCAGGGGAGCAGGGAGGGGGGATGGAGGGGGAGTTCAAATGTTAATGTTATTGTTATTTGTCATCACTTCTACTCTATGGTACGCTACAATGACAAAAGCCACACGATTATGGTACACTACCACACGGCGCCGCATCTATGTTGATGTCAGCCACCGATCGCTTGCAACAATGATTACACGACCCGATGGCCCAACAGTTAAACGTAGTACCCGTTGAGGGCGCTCCTGCGACGGCTGATGTGCCCCTCGCGTATGCTAACCTGGAATGTTCGGGGCTTAGGGGATAAAATTAAAAGAGGTCTGGTCTTGCAAGCAGTTAAACGTCAGGGACCTGACCTAGTGCTGCTCCAGGAGAGACACCTTGCAGGGTCTACATGTAAAGCACTTAACAGACGTGGGTATGTTATGGCAGTGCATGCAGAATTCACAACGGGATCCAGGGGAACTGGGATACTCATAAAAAAATCATCCCCTTTTCTGGTGGAGTGCCGCAGGATGGACGATCAGGGTCGTTTTGCGGCGCTGCACGGACAATGGGAAGGAAGACCTTTGAATGTGGTCTCCGTGTATATCCCCCCGGCACTTCACTCAACGGCACTACGAGCACTTGGTAAATTTCTCCTAGACCTCCCGGAGGGTGACACAATCCTTGGAGGGGACTTTAATGCAATAATAGACCCCGCGCTAGACACCTTCCCCGTGAGAAACCGCCCGAGGGGTTCTGCCGCACTCCCTGGTTTTATAGAGGCGATGGGCCTTAAGGATGTATGGCGACAGTTGAACCCAGCGGCTACCCACTACACATACTATTCTGCAGTTCACAATAGCCTTTCACGAATAGACTATTTTTTATTTCTGGGGGTGGGTCTGGGATCGATAGATAAAATAGATATCCTGCCTAGAGGTGTATCTGACCACTCCCCGATATCTCTATCACTCACCACCAAAGAGAAGAAATGTGCTAGAACATACCCAATCTATCCCAAGTATTTGAAAATCCCTAAGATCAGGAAAAAACTTAAATTGGCAACCACGCAATATTTCAAAGAAAATGAAGGGACCGTCTCCTCGCCCTCAGTACTTTGGGAAGCTTATAAAACAGTCCTCAGAGGGGAAGCGATAGCAGCGATAATGGGACACAAACGGGATTCCAGACGTGAACTCACAGAACTAGAACTAGCACTTCACAACGCGAACGTCACACACATGGCAAATCCCACAACAGAAACAACACACTTATTACAGCTCCGCCAACAGCAACACCGGGATCCTCTCAAAACAACCGTCAAAAGTTATCAAGCAAACACGTTACATAGAATATACGATGTGGGAGATAAGGCTGGGAAAATGCTAGCATGGCTGGACAGGAGAGGAGGCAGTAACAGAGGCATACAGAGACTTTACACGCATGATGGTCAACTACAGACACACCCTGAACAAATAGTACACACCCTGGCACGTCACTTTCGGGACATATATACCCCAGAACATGACGTCACTACACAGACGGCGACAACTTCACTAGAGAACATTACCATCCCCGCGCTCACACAAGAGGCACAGCAAGAATTGGAAATTGATCTTTCGGAAGAGGAAATTCAATTGGCGATACAAAATTTGCAATCCGGTAAGGCATTAGGCCCCAACGGACTGCCTGTGGAGTGGTATAAAGCGGTGGCCCCTATGCTAAGCAAACCGCTGCTAAATATGTATACCAACAGCCTTGAAAGGGCGGCACTGCAGCTTGACCAGCGTACTGCCACCATAGTGGCTATACCTAAGCCAGATAAACCGCCGACTGCATGCACCTCCTACCGCCCCATATCATTGCTTAACGCGGAGGCTAAAATCCTGGCAAAGATCCTGGCCAGCCGTTTGACACAACACCTGCACACGCTGATACACCCTGACCAATCGGGCTTCATGCCCCACAGAAGCACAGCAATGAATCTCAGGAGGGTCCATGGGGTGATGGCACGTGCACACCTTCTTGCTGAGCAGGTGGTGATCCTTTCCCTCGATGCCAACATGGCTTTCAACCTAGTGGAATGGGAATATCTATTTGCAGTGCTTACTCGTATGGGCTTTGGACCAAAATTTAGAGCATGGGTGCGACTGCTGTACACGTCACCGGTAGCACAGGTGGTGGCGAACGGACACATTTCAGCGTCGTTCCCACTGAAGCGGGGGACTAGACAGGGATGCCCGTTGTCTCCTTTGCTCTTCGCCCTGGTGCTTGAACCGCTGGCAATCCTGATTAGAACAACGCCACTGTTTCGAGGTATCAGGTGGGAGGAGGGGTGGGAAGATAAGATCTCCCTATATGCTGATGATATGCTCATCTACATGGTTGACCCTAATAACGGGATCCCTGCCCTGTTGCACCTCTGTAACACACATGGGGAATCGTCGGGTTATACCCTGAACTGGTCAAAATCAGTGGTGTATGTACTCAGAGGCCCGGAGCCATTGTTGCGGGAGGACTGCCCCTTGGCCTTAACGACAACCTCCTTTAAATACTTGGGTATTTTCATCACGGGTAATGCCACTGACTTCTTTGACACAAACTTAAAGCCACCTATGGAACGCCTACGTGCTGACGTTAAACACTGGGCGACTTTTCCCCTGACCCTCCTGGGGAGGACGGCTTTGTATAAAACGATGGCACTCCCTAGATTCTTATATGTGTTGGAAAATACCCCTTATTTGGTTGCACCGCGCTATTTTAAGCAGATTGCAGCGCTGGTTTCCAGCTTACTCTGGAATAATGACCCTGCACGTATTGCACATGATAAACTGGTGAAGAGTTGTTATGAGGGGGGGATTGCACTACCCAATATCCAATTATACTACTGGGCGGCTCAACTTAAGATAATCAATCAATGGGTCCACACCCCACGAGAGGACCCAGCATATAAAGCGGACTGGTCTCAACTGGGGACAGACGGCATGCTCTCCGTCTTATACAAGTCCCAGGTTAGAAAACTGATTGGCCCGACGCAACACACAGCAGCACTGTGGCATAAAGCACAAACACGACTGGGCTGGGCAGGGAAACTCACCAAACTGACGCCACTGTGGGATACAAAATCATTGGGAAACCTCAGATTATGCAAAGGTTTTACACAGTGGGACCGCATAGGAATCTCCACGATAGGGGACCTATGGGAGAAAGGCACAGTGATTGCATTACCGCAACTCCAACAGCAATACGGTTTAGGCCCCAATGAGACGTTCAGGTACGTACAGATACGCCACGCACTACTCCAAGCAATTCCACCAGACACTGATCTACCAGAGTCTTCACCACTAGAAGATAGACTACTGACGGATTTTATGCCGCAGAGTGCAACCTCTCTTACATATAAAAAGTTAGTCAACAACCTGGCAGATCCCACATTACACCTTAAGGAGAAATGGGTAAGGGAAATAGGAGAGGTTGATGAATCCGAATGGAATGAAGCGCTTGCCTCACCGAGGGAAGTAGGCATATCGGCGAAATTTAGATTAGTGCAACTCAAAATTCTGCACCGAGTTTACTACACTAGAACATTACTTCACAGGATACAAAGGACACCACACCCATTCTGCCTCAGGGGATGCGGATAGGAAGGGAATCTGTATCACACCCTATGGCAGAGGTCTTCAATCTGTGGGGCGCGACCCCCAGGGGGGTCGTGGAGTCCTGGGAAGGGGGTCGCAGATTCTGCAGAGTGCAGTTCCTGGCATTGGGCTGATCGAGGGTGCTCACGGCGGAGGCCTAATTCACACCGAGGTGTGAAAAACATCAACACCTCATTAACAAGTATAAAGTCTTTTAAAGACCTGTCAAGTACTCAGGTGTGACTGTGTGTGTGTCCCTGAAGCTGTTTCAGCCGGGCTCACATACACGAGCTGGGGAGAGGGAGCGGGGGGCATGGGGGGGATAGGCTGGGGGAGCAGGCTGTAGTGTAGCCCTTTGAGTTCAATGGATGTTGCGCGCCTGGAGCTGTGGGTCCCGTGACACGTCCCCCGCCCCCAGCAGGGAGGTACAGAGATGGAAAGAAGAAGGAAGAAGAGCAAAGAGATACTGATCCCCCCTCCCATGAGAGAGGCACAGAAAAGGTGGGTGGATGAATGATGGGTGGATGGATGGATGTAAGGCTGAAGTGGATGTGTGAAAAGGTGGGTGGATGAATGATGGGTGGATGGATGGATGTAAGGCTGAAGTGGATGTGTGAAAAGGTGGGTGGATGAATGATGAGTGGATGGATTAAAGGGTGGATGGATGAAAGGGTGGATGGATGGATGAAAGGGTGGATGGATGGATGAAAGGGTGGATGGATGGATGAAAGGGTGGATGGATGGATGAAAGGGTAGATGGATGAAGGATGGATGGATGGATGAAAGGTTGCATGGATGAATGATGGATGGATGTGTAAAAAGATGGGTGGATGGATGAATGATGGATGTATGGATGGAAGGATGAAAGGGTGGATGGATGAAGGAAAGATTGATGAAGGATAGATGTATGGATGGAAGGATGAAAGGGTGGACGGATGAAGGATGGATTGGTGAAAGGGTGGATGGATGTATAGATGGATAAAAGGTTGCATGGATGAATGATGCATGGATGGATGTGTGAAAAGGTGGGGGGGATGAATGATGGGTGGATGGATGGATGAAAGGGTGGGTGGATGTATGGATGAAAGGGTGGATGGATGTATGGATGGGAGGATGAAAGGGTGGATGGATGTGTGGATGGGAGGATGAAAGGGTGGATGGATGAAGGATGGATGTATAGATGGGAGGATGAAAGGGTGGATGGATGTATGAATGGATAAAAGGTTGCATGTATGAATGATGGATGGATGTGTGAAAAGGTGGATGGATGAAAGATGGTTGGATGGATGGAAGGGTGGATGGGTAAAGGATGGATGTATGGATGGAAGATTTGGATGGATGAAGGATGGATGGATGGATGGATGAAAGGGTGGATGGATGGATGTGTGAAAGTGTGGGTGGATGAATGATGGATGGATGTGATGAGGTCTAACAGGCGCATTTATGGTTGTCAAAAGTTGATGATGAGGAGTACCAGTTTCTAGAAACTTTTGTCGGAAGGGGGTCCTTACGCCTAAAAAGGTTTTACAAGGGGGTCTCGGCATCAAAAAGTTTGAAGACCACTGCCCTATGGGAATGCCCGCTGATACAAGAATACTGGAAACAAATTATGCGCACTGTCTCTCAAGAGCACTTAAGATATCTGTCCTGCCTGAACCTCGAAAGTGTCTGTTGAACATTTGGGACCCTAATGATTTGGACAGGTATGGCCTGTTATGGGTCACGCTAGCCATTACAGTAGCCAAGAGGGATATAGCACAAAAATGGGGAGTTCCAGAACTACCTACAGCGGTTCGATGGGCCAAAAATATGGACTTGTTGATGGTAACGGAAAGAGCGGTGTATGTGCTTAGGGCTTGCCCCCGGAAATGGAACAAGATCTGGGCTCCCTGGAACACTTATAGAGGAGAAATCTGTGAACCCTTGCCGGAAAACGAAGATCTAGATTCTGAGGGGGAGGATGACTAGGAGGGTGGGGGTTGAGTTCTTCACGCACCGGGCTGTCGCACGATTGTGGCTCAATCATGTACCGAATTGTAAATAAACTGAATGGCTGATAAATGTTGAAGTGTACAGAAGACATACTACACATGATGACAAATAGTTAGATTTTCTTTTCTTTTCTTTATTATTATCTTAAAACCTTTCACGCATTGTTGAACATGATATTGAGGGTTAGAGGGGTATACCTTATGTATCAATGAGACAGATTAGTTACGTTCCAACTACTGTACTGAGGACAATTACTGCTACAAATCCATGTACCTGTTGGGACTACATTTACCACATGTTAAAATACGCATTACCATACTGTATTACCAGTCTAATATTACACAGAACCAAGTTGAATCCTATTGCAATATTGTGTATGTCACTGATGCCTTAATGTCAATAAAGATTTAAAAAAAAAAAAATGATAGCGCTGCCAAGATTCTTGTACGCCTTCCAAAATTATCCGGACCTGGTTCCACAGTCCTACTTTGCGTCCATCGAAGCCACACAGAGAGAACTACTATGGTCCAGGACGCCCCGAATTTCCCTTCAGAAACTTACATTGGGATGGTTCGACGGAGGCATAGCGCTCCCGGACATCCGAAAGTACTACTGGGCTGCACATCTCTCGGCCATCAAACAGGGCACCTACTGCAACGGTAATGACCCGGGTTATGGAATGGACCACTGGCTCCTTCCGGGGGGGAATTTTAAGGCAGCACTCTACTCCAGGCCTGGCAGGTACCCACTCACCAGGCCCACCCAGCACTCAGTTCAACTGTGGCACATTGTACAGCGAAAGTTGGGATGGGCTAACACCCGTACAATGGCTACTCTGCTATGGGTTTCAGAAAGGTTGGGCACTCTGGGTCGCACCAAAGGATTCCGCAACTGGGACCTAATTGGAATCTCCCGCATTAAAGACCTATGGGGTCCAGACGGTGTGGTGTCCTTTGCCTCACTCGAGCGCACTTATGTTCTTGCACAAACAGAGCACTTCAGATACATGCAGGTCAGGCACTCCCTTCTGACAAACATCCCATCAGGGACCCAGCCCCCAGAGTCCTTCCCTCTGGAGGATAGACTGCTAGATGGCCACCTCCCTGAGCATGCCATTTCACTCACATACAAAAAAATTATCAACAACTCTCCGGATCTGTTATTAAAACTTAAAGGGAAATGGGAGGCTGACGGGTTAGAAATAGACGAGGAGGAAGGGAGAAGTGCGCTTGCATCCCCTAAGGAGGTAGCTATATTGGCCAGACTTAGGCTGATTCAGCTAAAAATTCTCCACCGAGTATACGCCTCCGGGACTAGATTGCAGCGGATGGGCCATAGTGAGGATGGGCTCTGCAGGAGGGGATACAGAGAGCTAGGGACTTACTTTCACACAATATGGGAGTGCCCACAGCTTCAGGCTTACTGGCGCCGGTTGCATCGCTGTATGCAAGAGGTGTGGGAGGTGGAGCTCAGAGTCGAGGCTAAGAGGTGCCTATTGAACATTTGGGAGCCCACAGACCTGCCACCTCGGGGGAAGCTTTGGGCTACACTGGGATTTGCAATTGCAAAGAGGAACATTGCTAGGTTATGGGGGGCAGCGGTGCCGCCAACACTTGGCACATGGAAAACGGACATGGACTGGTGCATGCTCCAAGAGAAGACAGTATATGTGGCTCGGGGTGCCCCCGGAAATGGGTTGAGGTGTGGTCTAAATGGAACGAATATAGGGGTAATATTTGTGAGCCCCCCCCAGATTACTCTTGGTGATGAGCCACTCGCATTATTACCTGATTAGCGATGAACTGCAGTGAATTTTTACAATGTGACCGACCTGTATGCTTTGACTCTTCATACGGTTCAAATGTAATTGATGTATTCTCTGATTGTGACGACCACCACTGTTTTCTGATTTGTTAATAAACAGAATTAAAAAAAAGAAAAGAAAGGTAGGTGGGCCTTTGTGCATGAAGCACAAAGTCTCAGAAGTCATTGTCACCTCCAATAATAATAACTGAGTTTTTGACCACAACCACAATAGAGAATAAAGAGAAGATAATGAGGGGAACAGAATACAGAAAAAGATTCAGGAAAGTCACAGCTGGAGTATATGAAACAGAGAATGGAATGAAAAAATTAAAACTGATCAGGACTCTATAAAGGCACCACTGGAGTCAAAGAAACAGTAAATGGGGGTAGGGGTAATGATGCAGAAACAGGGCTTGGTAAAGATGAACTTGGCAATTCTGTGTCCGCGTTGCTGGGGCAGCTTATTGGCACAGGTTTTGATGGGTGCAAAGAGGCTAAAGCAGCGTTAAGGAGTGACAAGGAGCGGCCAGGCATGGAACCACGGCGTATCTCCTCCTAAGCCTCCATCCAAGTGGTGTCTGGAAGATTGGAGGCCTGACAGGTCAGAGCCTAGGGACCAGGAGGCTTTTGACCTCTGCCCTTCAGGTTGGTGGAGGAGGATGGAGGGGAGCGCAGGAACAAGGAGCAAAGA
Source organism: Lissotriton vulgaris (assembly GCF_964263255.1). Classification (NCBI taxonomy): domain Eukaryota; kingdom Metazoa; phylum Chordata; class Amphibia; order Caudata; family Salamandridae; genus Lissotriton; species Lissotriton vulgaris. The sequence goes on along the minus strand of NC_141695.1, from coordinate 1,330,797,807 downwards.
TTGAGAATGCAGCGCTAGGTTCTGACACACGATTGAGTGTTGCAGCGGTGCAGAAGCGGCAGGCTTAGGTTTTGGTGTGGCTTTCACCCTCGCCACTCCTCCGCTCTGCCCTTATTTGGCAATTCCGCATTGTTCTGCTTCCAGAACACTGCTCCAAAAGTTGCTGTCAGTCCCCTCTCTCATAACCCCTCTGCTCCTTTTGCCAGTTAACACCAATAATGTCTTGCCACCAGGTCAGCCTCCCTGCTTGCTCAACTTGACTCAAGCCTTAACCACTAAGACCACAAATTGCAACTCGCTAAACATTGCTATAAATTTCTGCACAAGTTTCAGCGTGCAGTGTGACTGATAGTGGGGAATTTTACATTTACAGAGAAGTTTTTTGTGACTACACCAACATATCTCAGCTAATTCCAGCTCTCTGCCAGCTCTGTGCCAAAATTCGGACTCACAGCTCCATGGTGGCAAACATAAATAAGGAGAGCACAACAATAAGAAGATTTAACATGAGGAAGAAAAAGCTTAAGGCCTTGCTTTCATTGAACTCACTCAAGGCACAATCCATGGAACTTCTTGTCCAAGTTGAGACTCAGTTGCTGATTAAAGAGCCTGTAATTTTAAATACACTGTCCAGTCAAGAAATGGGTATTAAGAAGTATTTCAAGTGCAAAAACAACGAATATAGGACTTTGGGGTCGGTTTAATCATCCATCATCCTCACTGACTTTGACTTCACTGAGGACTTTCGCTGGGCCCAAGGCCTCCAAAACGGTGTGCAGACAAAATATTGTGTTAGAAGTTTCAAACGACATAAATATTGAGTCCTAAATAACGTCAGTGGGAAATATTGACAGCAAGAATATCGTGATCTGGAATATCGATTTGAAGGTAAGAAATTTGGTCTTTAAAAATATAGAAATCAATAATATAAATGGCAAAAATATAGTTGTTTAAAATATCGATTGCTTAATAAGTGTTATGCATTTTAATATATATTTTAAATGTATGTTATGTATTTTTTTGTACAAGTATTTATGTTTTTTGATATATGTGATACATTTTTTGTAGTTATCAATTTTATTTTAATTACATTTTGCATTTTTTAGTTCTGTAGTGGGTTGTGGGTTTATAGGGGAATAGAGTGGGAAGTAATTTAATTTTAATGAATAATGATATTTTTAATTTAAATTTTATAGTCCTAGTGAAGGAAGTAATTAATTTTTATTAAATTATTAATTTATTGTTATTAATATTAATGAATTAACTATTCGAAAATTAAATATGGAAATTGTTTAATTCATTTTAGGTGCATGATGTAGGGTTTATTGGGGTAAAGGGTGGGAAGTAATTTATTTTTAATTAATTTATAATCAGTTGTTAATTAATAATAATTATGTAATTGAAAATTAAATATGGATTTTTAAAATTATTTTTAGGTGCAGGTTGTGGTATTTATAGGGGTCAAGGGTGGGAAGTAATTTATTTTTAATGAATTAATAGTTAGTTGTTATTATTTCATGAATTGAAATTAAATATGGTAATTGTGTAATTCATTTTAGGTGTGGGCTGTGTGGTTTTTAGGGGTAAAGGGTGGGATGGTAATACATTTTTATGTGCTTCAATTTGTTTTTTAATTAATAATATGTATTTAATTGATAATTAATTGTTAATTATGGAAGTACATATTATTTTTAATTTAGCTGTGGATTGTAAATTGTGGGGTGTTAAAGGGTAGGATGTAAATTTCTAACTAAAAATATTTGTTTAAAAATATTTTTATATTTTATTTAATTTAACATCTGTAGGTAATTGTGATATGTATTTAACATTATATGTTTATATTTTCTAAAATAAATGTATATTATTAAATATATTTTTATTTACATTTTTAACATATTTATATATATTTTTAATGTATTTTGTTTTTCAAATATTTTTAGTTTTTGTTGATATTTTGTTTGCTTTTAATTTGAAATTGATTGTAGTGGGAATCGTAATTTTTACCCCTCTGCAATCCAACACTCTCCCTACTGTTGCACTGAATGGAGTGTGAATAGTAATTTTTACTCCTCCGCTATCCAACATTTCCCTACTGTTGCACTTTTTGGAATGGGAATAGTCATTTTTACCCCTCCACTATCCAACACTTTCCCAACTGTTGCACTCACTGGAGTGGGAATTGCAGGGTTTACCCCTCCCTATCCAACAATCTCCCTACTATTACATTCACTGTGGTGGGAAATTTAACTTTAAACATTTTTCAATAATTCAATGTTTTAATTAATAATAGAATGTTTTTAACGTAATTTTTATGTTATCGATATATGTATATTGTATACTTTTTGTATATATTTTTAAAATCATAAAATATATAAATTAATAGTTTATTAATTGTTTTACAATAAATATATGTAGTTGTTAAATATGTGTTTAAGGTAAGCTTATTTGTTATTTTTGTTATAATGTATATTACATCTATTTTTTCAATTACGTTTATTATTTAATATTCATTATTTTATTTTATAGATCTATATAAAATGATATGTTTTACATCCATATTTATGCTATCAATATTTTTTATCTTCATATTTTTGAAATTACCTTTATATATATAGTATGTCGATATTTTTGACATCTATATTTATAACTCGATAATGTGGTACGGGGATGTTTTGGGTGTCTATGTTTTGTCAGTAAACCCACCAAAATTAGTCAATTCAACAAGTCTTTATTTCGATATAGAAATCATAAAAGACATTGCAACAACTGGACATTTACAAATTTAAAAGTACCCATTAACATATCAGGAAGCAGATTTTCACAGTACCACATGTTACAAGGAACCACATCAATCACTGGCTATCCATCAAATGATTAAAACAATAAATTAAGTACATGTGGTGAAATATATAATGTATATCCCTTTTAAAACATAAATACAAAAATTCATTTCATTGTACATAGTCTTTTAAAAAATTATTTCTATAGTAACAGTTAAAAAAACTATAAATTCATCATTTTACAAGGTGTGTATAGTGTCAGGTGGCATAATCTCATAACTTTAAAAAGCCTCATTTTGTCACTGTAAACTCGTTTTACGTGCTCGGATGATCCACATCCAGTGGAGAAACTTGGCAACGGCTATAACAACTACCTGAGAGTTGTCGGTTCGAAGGATCCTAACAGACTCACAACCTGTTTTCAAACCTAGCTGCAAACAAATAGGTTTTAACCAAGTTATCCTAGGGACTTTATATTCAGGGGAGACTATGTCCCATACAATGTCCCCCGTGCCATTTCGCGGTGAAGGCATTGAGTGGTAGAGTCCCAACCCTGAACTGATGGTATTTCTTCCTGTCCCGGGGATAGTAATCCAATCCCAATAACCCTCAAGAGCTGGAGAGTGTTTTAGTCCTAGAAACTCCACCGTTAGGGATGGGCCGCTAGAGCGACCAAATCTTTTTAACACAACCATCTTCCAGTACAGATCTCTAAAAACTTTTCTAGGGGGAAATGCATTCGCTAATGGGTCATCCGACAAAGGGGATAGGCCCATGGCAGTGTAGATTGCCCTTACATCCCTCAACCTTGATATTTTGTGTGCCCTGTCGGCATCTCTAACCTCGAGAAAGGCCCGAGCATACCAGGAGAGTTCTGGGGTAACCCACAAGCTCCTCCAGTAGGACACTGGTCTGTAACAAGCCATTTCTTCGAGGCGTTGAGATCCCAAATCGTAGAGAAGCAGAGTCAAGGGAGTAGATACTGGAAGGCCTGTAATGCCACGCAAACATTTATTTTGCGCGCCCGTCAGTTGGTTTAGATTGCTAAGTCCCCACAATTCTGCACCGTAAAGGACAGCTGCTCCGACTTTGGCATCATAAATCTTTAGCACCGGGGTAATTGGCCTGGTATGTGACAAATAAAATACTTTAGTAAGGGCTCCCGCCAATTGCGCATGTTTCGTGACCAGCTGGTTTGAGTGATATTTCCAATCTAATTTTGATGATAGTGTAATACCCAGATGAGTGAATAGTTGGGTCTGTTCGAGTTGTACTCCATTCATTACCACCTTCCCTCTGATGTGTTTGGATTTGTGTAGGACCATGAACTTAGTCTTAGATGTATTAATGACAAGTCCATGGTCTTTGCAGAAGACTTCAAAAACATCAATGGCCTTCTGGAGGCCCTGTTGAGTTTTTGAGATTAACAACGTGTCGTCTGCAAACATCAACAGGGGGATCAGCTTGCTATCCAACTTTGGGGCATCAGTCGGTTGATGTTCAAAATAGCTGATCACCCTGTTGATGTATAGTGATATGAGGGTCGGTGCTAGTATGCACCCTTGGCGTACTCCCCTGGCGATTGGGAATTTATCAGTTACACTCCCCTGCTGGTTCCAGTGGACTTGGGCAAAGTTGTCCTCATGTAATCTAATTAAAAGGGACAAAATATCCCAGGGCATGCCCTGTTCTTGAAAAGCTGCCCACATTTTTGCACGTGGCACCAAGTCGAACGCTGATTTAAGGTCGACGAAAGCCGCAAAGAGTGTGCCCCCCCCCTAGTAGGACCACCCGCCAATAAATTAAAACAAATCTAAAAACTTGATCAACCGTACTTGTATGACTGCGGAACCCGGCCTGGAGAGACGACAGAACTTCATTGGCCTCAATCCACCCCTGGATTCGCTGCAGTACTAGCCTTGCTACCACCTTTTGTATGCAATCAATAAGGCTGATCGGCCTGTAATTTCCTGGGTCCGAGCGCTCCCCCTTCTTGAAGAGCGGGATGATCTCGGCACCCTTCCAAGACTCCGGTATGGGTGAGCCCATAGCTATGCCCTTTGCTAATAATTGAATATAGGAAATTAGTCAAAATTAGACCAAAATTAGTCAAAACCAGAAGCTCTGCAGATAAGTTGCTGTTCTTGGACAAAAATGCTTTACTCAGGGGGGTAGCAGATAAAGAAAAATCCCCTCTCAAGGATAATCGTCATTTATAATTTCCTTTGGTGAAGGAAGCTTGATCCTACTGGAATAAATCACTAAAATTCCAGTATTTCCATAGGGGCACCAGGTTCAGAAATGATCAGCAGGACCATGCCACCTTCTGAACCAAACATATGGCATCTGCCAAGGGAAGTGGTTGATCATCACCTTAAGGTGCTAAAGCAGGTGGAGCATCTTGGGAAACATAGGGGTCTATTAGAATAGCGGGCGGATCACCACCGCAAGTATGACGGTGGCTATCCGCCTGCCATTTCACACTGCCCGCCCTCTATTTCCCCCGTCATATTACGGTGGCGGGGGGATCCCGACGGACGTAAAGACTGTCCGCCGGTCGACAAGTCGAACAGGCGGAAAAGGGGCACAAACTGGTGGCAGTGTCTGCAAGACACCGCCATCCATATTAAGATGCAGGTGGAGATGTGCCTTTCCATGGCGGGAAAGGCATGCGTTTACTGAGTGTTGGGGGGTGCACATGGGTGGAACCTATGGTACCCTCCTGCATTTGCATGGGCAACATGGCAGGCACTGCACGGTGCCTGCCACGTTGTGCAGTGGTTTGTCTTCTTGTTTATCGACGACGCCATTATTATGAATATACCAAAGAAGCGCATATCGATAAAGATTCGACGTGATCTATAGTCCACATTTCAGACAGACACGTGCACTAAGTTTCAGCATGAACGCCACTGCTACAGACATCTCTAATCGTCGTTCTATAGTCAAATAACGCAACGGAAACACGTCACTCTGGTAGCGGTTATTATCAAATTCAGGCCGCTCTTGAATAGTCATCTTACAGCACGATAAAAACGCTCTTGGAATCACACAGAAGATTGATCATTTGATGGTACTTTCCTGATGAAGACACCCTTCGTGTCGAAACGCGTTGAAGAAAACCGTCACTATCTATACCAAACTGTTCAATATGAAATGTGATTAATATGTATTGTTGACAATTTGCAAAGTGGTATCATCTTCTATATTTTATCCTATTTCTATGAAATTTATAAAAATTTGTGATTTTATAAATTTAAAGATTTTTTTGTGATTTTGCTTGTTTACATTGCCTTGTACTATATTATATATTGCCTGGGATTGTTACTTGTCATTAAATGCACCGCCCACCACAATGCTGTGGATGGCCCCTCCACCGTGGCGTTGGCATCCTAATTGCCGGTGTGGGACTGCTGCACCACTTGCGGCCGGTCCCAGCACCACTAGGGTATCCGCCCACCATCCTAATAGACCCCATAGTGCACAACCCACCTTGGAAGCTCACCCTATAAATAAGATCCCACTATCTCAAATAGTGATGGTTATTAACGCATATGCTCCTCTTTTCTATCAGGACAATTGCTAATACCCTTAAAGGAGGGTGCTGCACACTGTAACCAGGAATCAATGCAGTTATGAGCCAAACTATATGTACGGATCCTTCACCTGCTCCAATATCTTGTCCAATAACCTTGGCAGGTGATATTTCCCCATCTCAACCTTGCTCTTCAAGTAATCATTCTGGAGAGGAGACTGCGTAGTGGCTATTAATGGAAAAATAGCTCCTCAGTTGGAAGAGCAGCAAAACAGCATGCTGACAAACTGGATGTGCAAATTATAACTCTGCAAAACCTGGTTGATAACACCAAAGCCATTAATAAAAAAAATAGACAACCGAAATTCACTAATTACACCAGTGGGGCAATCAGTGCTAGACAATGATGTCACTTGCTTCTGTGTCCATCTCCTAGAAAAAAAATTGGCTTGTCTCAAATCGTTGATGATATCTCTAACAGCAGATTTGAAAAAGGATGTGCATACAACTGGGCCATCATTTAATCAGGCCACCCACAGATGATTTAGTTGCAGCAGATATGGATTCTGTGATTCACCCAACTATTAAGGGGCATTTAAAGCTGCTAAGGAGAATCCTCATGCCGAGGAGGGGTCAACTGAGTTAGTCATCTCTTCCACTGTCAATAAGGACAGAAACCTCTCCATCATCAGTTTGAAAACAACAAAAATCTTGGACAAAGGTTGACAAACAATTTGCTTCAACTGAGCTCACCTTCCTGAGCAATAGACTATGTCTACTGTCTCAAATCTCCCAATTATGTAAAAAAAATAGAAAATGCCTGTCGAAACTCAATAATAAGGCGAGAAAAAGGCCCTCTTTGCAACAAAATCTGCTTACTACTTTTTCAAAGTAGGGCAGCAGCAAGAAGATGCCAAGCACCCACTGATCTCAACAAAGGTGGGTTTGGAACGAATTGGGGTCAAGAAACAGACACCCATCTGGATAGTATTACAGAATCCTCTTCACAGCCAGAGAAGAATGCCCTTGCCGAGCCCCCTCCAATGGTAATACCAAGTGATACAATGGCACCCATTCATAACTTGAGCAAGTCTACTAAGGTTGTACAAACTGATCAATGGATTGAGCCAATTCCTTTGCCGAAAGAGCAGGATCCCTCCCTATCATCTGCTCAGACCACAACTGTTGCTGAGGATAAAAAGTTGAATCAATCTCCCTGTACACAAACCAGGGACATACAAGCTTTTGAAATGCCCAAAAGAGAGCTAATTTGTTTAAGGTATTGGTTGTACGCTCAAGGCTGCAAAATCTCTAGAAGACCCAATAATGTTGCCAGCTTCCTTTAACACTAGACTGCTAACAAATGACCTATCAAGCTAACAAAACAACTTGAAAGATGTTGTAGGTCTCCCAGTGGCCTACTCATGGACTAGCGCTGTAAACTCTGAAGGAAGTGACAGAAACAGTGTCAGACTATATCCTGTATATGCCTGACGTGGCATTGAGGACATACTTCAAATCTGGAAAGAAAAGGTTTGAACAATGAGAACATAAGAACTGTCAAACCAATCAGGGTTAAATATCCTCCAATTTTTTAAAAAGCCAGACAACTTACAAGGATCATAATGCTATAAAGTTTTCCTCATCTAGGGAGATAGGTTTGCCAGGCGTTACTGATCATTCCAACAGTAAATCATACCAAAATTATTTATTTATGGATAAATACTTTGGGTAAGGAAGTAGAGCCGGTCACTTAAAGAATGCTACTGCTGTCAATTGGGCTGCGCTTGCGGGTGCGAATGCTCACCAACCCTAGCCTAAACCCACGTAAATTTCCACAGCTGCTCAGGGTCTGCTCATGGAACATCAGGGGCTGTACCAATCTTGCCTCTTCACCTGACGACTTGGATCATGTAGGTATATTTAAAATAGTGTGTTTGAAAGAGACCTGGCAATCAGGATTACTCCCTTTGTCAGACTATACCGAGTATCACTTGCCTGAAATAATATCAAAAAAGGATGGCTGCCCTTTGGTGGGATCTCAACACATGTTCTCAATCATCTGGGATTCACCACAACCATTCAGGCCCAATTAAAAAATGCTGTTATGATACTCAGCTTGACTAGTCAAGATAGCCCTCTAATCTCCCTAGTCCTGGCCAAGATATGTATAAATTAAAACTTGGATAAAAAGAGGGAAACAATAGAATTTTCTATCGAGATTTCGAACCGATGACCAGATCACCTCAATTCCACATGGGTTCTAGCAGGTGATTTCAATGCCAACCTGTTAATGACAACGAATGATCTAGAATGGCTGGACATGGAAGATGAGCTATGGAAAATTCCAATGTTAAATGCTATTACATCTATCAGATGCTCTAAGCTCTGCAATTCACTAGCTTGCGCCTTGAATACTTCGGGTTTGTGCACGCTGAATGGCAGGAGCATCACTGATCATGATGCTGCATATACGCACACGTCTCACCAAAGACTGGCAACTCTGGATTATCTATGGGTGATGATGCAAGACTTTCTTTGGATCTTGGATTTTACATTTTTGTATAATCTTATAAGTGATCATACCAAATTGTGTTATTCTCTCTACTTGGAGGTCTACCCTCTACACAAAGAAATCTTGTTCGTTCAATAAACAGATTTGGAACTGGTTAAAAGGATAAGTTGGGACCCCAAAGCAGAAGCCCTGATGACAAAGCAAACTCAAGCTCATCTACTGACTGTTGAATAATAACCCTGAATTTCAATAGAAGTATAGTCTGAATTCATCAATGGCTTGAGAAATGCCTTTTTTTTAAAAAAATATTTATTATTCAGTTCAGAGCGGTAACACAAAAAGATTTCACAACTTGCATAGATAACGACATATTCATCATGCTGTAGGAAAAAATAAAACAAGAAGATGACAATGGTAGAAAATGAATAAGCAAAGGAACACCACACAGATAGTTGTTAGTCTGCCATGTGCTGAATCATGGGCTGCCAAATCTGAATCCCTAAATGTTTTTTCTTCAATGACTTGAGACGATAAAGATTGAATTCTGTATAGAAAACATTATAGAACTTCGCTCGCCACATTTCGTATGAGGGTGCCTCTGTTTTAAGCCACATTGAAGTGATACATAGGCGAGCTACTGCCATGGCCATAAAAAAAATCTATGAGGGTAATACAATTGGCATAAATGGGCATTGCTACATAACCCAAGCATCAACATCTCTTTAGATATCGTAACATTTACATTAGTAAGATGCGAAAGAAACTGTTCAATGGATAGAAAAAAAGATGCTAACTTATTACAATCATAAAATATATGAACTATATCAGCCAGCGGTGTATAGCATCTAAAGCTTGGGCATTTCCCCACTTCATCATATGGGCAGGTGTATAGTATAGGTTAAATACAGTTTTATAGTGCTGGGATCGTAGATGATTCAGAAAAGGGGATGGTGATGAACAGAGTGTCTGAATTAAGCAGACCACTCTTACCCAGTCCAAAGATCAGGGCTTGATCCATCACCGTTATTTAGCTCACTGCACCATCCCAGCTCAGAACCTGGCTATATGCAAATTAGTCTGTCCCTGGCCCAGTGCATCATGGGAACAGGGTAGACCAAACTACCAAGCAAATTCTTCACCAGAAAGGAGACAAGCTTCCGGGGACCGGTTTCTGGCATTTCAGCCGTCGTCGGCCCGGCTTGCTTGAATCCTGATGGTGCAGTGAGCAAGGGACTCATGTCTGAGTATACCCTGCCACACCTATAGTGGCCAAAAACGATTCAGAAAAGGGGATGGTGATGAACAGAGTGTCTGAATTAAGCAGACCACTCTTACCCAGTCCAAAGATCAGGGCTTGATCCATCACCGTTATTTAGCTCACTGCACCATCCCAGCTCAGAACCTGGCTATATGCAAATTAGTCTGTCCCTGGCCCAGTGCATCATGGGAACAGGGCAGACCAAACTACTAAGCCAATTCTTCACCAGAAAGGAGACAAGCTTCCGGGGACCGGTTTCTGGCATTTCAGCCATCGTCGGCCCGGCTTGCTTGAATCCTGATGGTGCAGTGAGCAAGGGACTCATGTCTGAGTATACCCTGCCACACCTATAGTGGCCAAAAACGATTCAGAAAAGGGGATGGTGATGAACAGAATGTCTGAATTAAGCAGACCACTCTTACCCAGTCCAAAGATCAGGGCTTGATCCATCACCATTATTTAGCTCACTGCACCATCCCAGCTCAGAATCTGGTTATATGCAAAGTAGTCTGTCCCTGGCCCAGTGCATCATGGGAACAGGGAAGACCAAACTACCAAGCCAATTCTTCACCAGAAAGGAGACAAGCTTCCGGGGACCGGTTTCTGGCATTTCAGCCGTCGTCGGCCCGGCTTGCTTGAATCCTGATGGTGCAGTGAGCAAGGGACTCATGTCTGAGTATACCCTGCCACACCTATAGTGGCCAAAAACGATTCAGAAAAGGGGATGGTGATGAACAGAGTGTCTGAATTAAGCAGACCACTCTTACCCAGTCCAAAGATCAGGGCTTGATCCATCACCGTTATTTAGCTCACTGCACCATCCCAGCTCAGAACCTGGCTATATGCAAATTAGTCTGTCCCTGGCCCAGTGCATCATGGGAACAGGGCAGACCAAACTACCAAGCCAATTCTTCACCAGAAAGGAGACAAGCTTCCGGGGACCGGTTTCTGGCATTTCAGCCGTCGTCGGCCCGGCTTGCTTGAATCCTGATGGTGCAGTGAACAAGGGACTCATGTCTGAGTATACCCTGCCACACCTATAGTGGCCAAAAACGATTCAGAAAAGGGGATGGTGATGAACAGAGTGTCTGAATTAAGCAGACCACTCTTACCCAGTCCAAAGATCAGGGCTTGATCCATCACCGTTATTTAGCTCACTGCACCATCTCAGCTCAGAACCTGGCTATATGCAAATTAGTCTGTCCCTGGCCCAGTGCATCATGGGAACAGGGCAGACCAAACTACCAAGCCAATTCTTCACCAGAAAGGAGACAAGCTTCCGGGGACCAGTTTCTGGCATTTCAGCCGTCGTCGGCCCGGCTTGCTTGAATCCTGATGGTGCAGTGAGCAAGGGACTCATGTCTGAGTATACCCTGCCACACCTATAGTGGCCAAAAACGATTCAGAAAAGGGGATGGTGATGAACAGAGTGTCTGAATTAAGCAGACCACTCCTACCCAGTCCAAAGATCAGGGCTTGATCCATCACCGTTATTTAGCTCACTGCACCATCCCAGCTCAGAACCTGGCTATATGCAAATTAGTCTGTCCCTGGCCCAGTGCATCATGGGAACAGGGCAGACCAAACTACCAAGCCAATTCTTCACCAGAAAGGAGACAAGCTTCCGGGGACCGGTTTCTGGCATTTCAGCCGTCGTCGGCCCGGCTTGCTTGAATCCTGATGGTGCAGTGAGCAAGGGACTCATGTCTGAGTATACCCTGCCACACCTATAGTGGCCAAAAACGATTCAGAAAAGGGGATGGTGATGAACAGAGTGTCTGAATTAAGCAGACCACTCCTACCCAGTCCAAAGATCAGGGCTTGATCCATCACCGTTATTTAGCTCACTGCACCATCCCAGCTCAGAACCTGGCTATATGCAAATTAGTCTGTCCCTGGCCCAGTGCATCATGGGAACAGGGCAGACCAAACTACCAAGCCAATTCTTCACCAGAAAGGAGACAAGCTTCCGGGGACCAGTTTCTGGCATTTCAGCCGTCGTCGGCCCGGCTTGCTTGAATCCTGATGGTGCAGTGAGCAAGGGACTCATGTCTGAGTATACCCTGCCACACCTATAGTGGCCAAAAACGATTCAGAAAAGGGGATGGTGATGAACAGAGTGTCTGAATTAAGCAGACCACTCCTACCCAGTCCAAAGATCAGGGCTTGATCCATCACCGTTATTTAGCTCACTGCACCATCCCAGCTCAGAACCTGGCTATATGCAAATTAGTCTGTCCCTGGCCCAGTGCATCATGGGAACAGGGCAGACCAAACTACCAAGCCAATTCTTCACCAGAAAGGAGACAAGCTTCCGGGGACCGGTTTCTGGCATTTCAGCCGTCGTCGGCCCGGCTTGCTTGAATCCTGATGGTGCAGTGAGCAAGGGACTCATGTCTGAGTATACCCTGCCACACCTATAGTGGCCAAAAACGATTCAGAAAAGGGGATGGTGATGAACAGAGTGTCTGAATTAAGCAGATCACTCCTACCCAGTCCAAAGATCAGGGCTTGATCCATCACCGTTATTTAGCTCACTGCACCATCCCAGCTCAGAACCTGGCTATATGCAAATTAGTCTGTCCCTGGCCCAGTGCATCATGGGAACAGGGCAGACCAAACTACCAAGCCAATTCTTCACCAGAAAGGAGACAAGCTTCCGGGGACCAGTTTCTGGCATTTCAGCCGTCGTCGGCCCGGCTTGCTTGAATCCTGATGGTGCAGTGAGCAAGGGACTCATGTCTGAGTATACCCTGCCACACCTATAGTGGCCAAAAACGATTCAGAAAAGGGGATGGTGATGAACAGAGTGTCTGAATTAAGCAGACCACTCCTACCCAGTCCAAAGATCAGGGCTTGATCCATCACCGTTATTTAGCTCACTGCACCATCCCAGCTCAGAACCTGGCTATATGCAAATTAGTCTGTCCCTGGCCCAGTGCATCATGGGAACAGGGCAGACCAAACTACCAAGCCAATTCTTCACCAGAAAGGAGACAAGCTTCCGGGGACCGGTTTCTGGCATTTCAGCCGTCGTCGGCCCGGCTTGCTTGAATCCTGATGGTGCAGTGAGCAAGGGACTCATGTCTGAGTATACCCTGCCACACCTATAGTGGCCAAAAACGATTCAGAAAAGGGGATGGTGATGAACAGAGTGTCTGAATTAAGCAGATCACTCTTACCCAGTCCAAAGATCAGGGCTTGATCCATCACCGTTATTTAGCTCACTGCACCATCCCAGCTCAGAACCTGGCTATATGCAAATTAGTCTGTCCCTGGCCCAGTGCATCATGGGAACAGGGCAGACCAAACTACCAAGCCAATTCTTCACCAGAAAGGAGACAAGCTTCCGGGGACCGGTTTCTGGCATTTCAGCCGTCGTCGGCCCGGCTTGCTTGAATCCTGATGGTGCAGTGAGCAAGGGACTCATGTCTGAGTATACCCTGCCACACCTATAGTGGCCAAAAACGATTCAGAAAAGGGGATGGTGATGAACAGAGTGTCTGAATTAAGCAGACCACTCTTACCCAGTCCAAAGATCAGGGCTTGATCCATCACCGTTATTTAGCTCACTGCACCATCCCAGCTCAGAACCTGGCTATATGCAAACTAGTCTGTCCCTGGCCCAGTGCATCATGGGAACAGGGCAGACCAAACTACCAAGCCGTAGATTTGCCGACAAAATGACTGTAGAGGCAAGATCGATACATTCTTGAACAAATGCGCCGGCACTAATAAACCTAATACACCATTTTGCGTCATGTGCTGCTAGGTCATCATGTTATGTTGCAAGCAAAATATTATATAGGGTCCCAATCCTCGCATGTTTAAACATAGAATCATATAAATCATTAGCAGCGATGGGAGTTATTTCAGAATGTTTGGAAAAAAAATCCCTCAATTGCAAGTATTTGAAAAAATCATTCTGCGGTATTGCATATTTATCCCTTAACTCTGTAAACAACAACATGATACCTCGCTCAAAAATGTCCCCAACCCGTCGAATCCCGTTCTCATACCATATTTTCATCTTAACAATCATTGGAAATAGTTCTGTGGAGTCAAGTGGAGTATAATAATTAATTCTATTAAAAGACATAAGCTTGCGCACCCATCTCAGTCCTTTGAGTGCAGCAAGTACGGTCTTAAATCTAGTTTTTTAGTAATAACTCTGCTCGAGAAATGTAAGCAGTAAGTGTCGCGATTGATCCCTGAGTAACATCAGATATATATTGGGAGTTTCAAACATCCTTGTCTCGCCCCCAGTGACCAAACTGTTAATATTTTGTAGAAGGCAAGCTAATTAATAAAAGGCAAAATTAGGCACCCCCCATCCCCCTCTGGAAAGTGGTAGCGTCATGTATTTGGAAGCCCGACGGGCTTTCCTCCATCCCCATATAAACCTGTCGGTAATAGATTGAAGGGTCGCTAATTGCTTATGTGACAATTCTAATTGTACTGTCCGGAAGTAATAGAGTACCCGGGGTAGAATGCACATCTTCAATACATTCTGTCGCCCGACCAAAGATAAATGTAAGCATTCCACCTTTTCAAGTTGCCTTTTAACCGAGCCTATTATATCCGCCCAGTTGACGGTGACAATTTATTGAAGAGACAGCCTAATCTTAATCCCCAAATAACAGGCCTCTTGAGTCACTCGCGTCTCGCCGGGGCATAGACCTAAAGTAGAGATGACCTGGGTTTTTAAAAGATTTAACTTATACCCGGACGATTTTCCAAAGTCAGAGGTCACATGCTCAATTTCCAATAGTGCTTGCTCCGGATCAGATGTAACGATTGCTATGTCATCAGCATAGGCTAAGACACGCACACTATGATTCCCTACCGCCATTGGTTGTATATTCTGTGAAGTTTCCAGAATACGCAACAAAGGCTCAATATACATCGCAAACAATAGCGGTGAGCATGGGCAGCCCTGCCTTGCGCCACATGTGATATACACAGGTGCAGATTCCTGGACCATCGCACAAATCTTCGCCCTGGGTCGTTTGTACATAATTTGGAGAGAGGGCAGAAACCGAGATCCAAATCCCATTTTGGACATGACTGCCCAAAGAAAAGCCCAGGCGACGCGATCAAACACCTTTTCGGCATCTAAAAAAATGAAGCCAATGTTTTTTTGAAATAGTGCAGCATAATCTAGTACGGCCACCATTCTATGCAAGTGATTAGTAGTACTTCTGCCTGGTAAAAAGCCATGTTGATGGCGAGACACCAAAAAGGGGACGATTTGCAACAGCCGTGTTGCCACGATTTTAGAGTATATCTTGGCGTTGATTAAAGATATGGGCCGATAAGAGCCAGCCAGTTCAGTGGGCTTATCTTTTTTCTTAAAAACAACTATATTAGCATCGTCCCAGGAAGGGGGGGGGGTTTACCTGACTGTGCCGCAATAAAAATGGCTAGCATATCATCTTGTATTACCGGAAACAAAATGTGGTACAGCTCTAAAGGTAATTTGTCTGGTCCGGCTGCTTTTCCAGATGCCAAATCCATAAGCGCAGCCTGTAATTCCACCATAGTAATAGGTGCCCCTGACTCCTCTCTTATTATACCGTCCAGCACGGGCAAATCTATACTGGACAAACATCTTGAGTATATAACTCTGTATAATATTGCTAGAATATATCCATAATGCCTTCTATAGAGGCTACTAAATGGCCCTGGTTGTCCAACAGGCCCTCAATTCTTTGAGATACTTGGTGACCTCGTAGTCTTTCAGCAAGACATCGGCCCACAGCTTCTCCATACTCATACCGTTCAGTTTTATTTATTTTATACTGGATTGCTATTTCCTCACTCCACACACCATTAATCTAAGCCTTACAGCAGGCGACCTTTGTCTGTGCCGTCTGACTGTCATTATTTGTACGGATTATTGTAATTAATTCACGCTCAGCCGTTTTTAAATCTAGAATCAGATTCTCAATCACTTCTTTCTTTTTGCGCTGTAGAGTCCAGCCATAGCTAAGCGTTTCGCCCCGGATGCCGGCCTTAAGGGAGTCCCAAATCATTACTAAAGAAGCAGTGCCACGATTAAATTCCCAAAATTGTTTGACCCATACTGGAATATGACATATGTATTCTTCCTCTAATAACAATCATTTTGAAAGTAAATGAGCGTGGTGGCCGTACCAGATTAAAACACGGAAGGTCAATAACTAGGGGACCGTGGTCAGATGTAATACGTGGTGCGACCTGCATCTTAACCTGGACCAGTAAAAATCTAGGTACAAAAATATAATCTAGCCGGACAAACTTATTATGGGGGAAGGAAAAAAAGGTGTATCCCGGGTCACCCAGATTGGCCACTGGCCATGCATCAACCAAGCCATGCTGAATCAATAATTGATGAACCGCAGAGAACACTTTAGGTTTCCGACCTTTATAATTAGTTAAATGATAGTCCAAAGTGGATAGCTCGCCATGTATATTAAAATCTCCTAATAATACCAATGGAGTGTCCCATAGAGTGCGCTCAACATTCAGAGAATCCAAGGTCTGGGCTTCATCAAAATTGGAACCATAAACCGTGCACACTGTAAATTTGCGACAACCTATTATACATTTGGCAATTGCCCAGCCGCCAAAATTATCAACCTTAATTTTACCAGCCACGACCAATGCTTGACGACCCAGAATTGGAACCCCTCGATTAGTTATAGCTTGGCTAGATGCAGCTAGCAATGAATATCCAAACTCAGTTAGTACTTTCCGATTGGCCCAAGATATATGAGTTTCCTGTAGACAAATGATATCAGGATTAATTAATCGAATCTCCTCCCTCACCCGTCTGCGCTTCATCACATTGTTCAGGCCACAAACATTAAATGAACAAATCCGTACTTGATGATTAGCTATTATTATCATAGTCACGTCGATGGTCGTCAAAACATGCAGAAAATGAAATTATTCTAAAATCCCTACAGCAGTTGCTCTGAACTGATATTTTACCCTTTTCACCCAGACCCGCGTGCTCCCCCACCCCCTTACCCCCAAATACGCGGACCCCCCAGAAACCCCCCCCACCCCATAGCACACCCTCCCCCATCACTAAGGCAATAGGGCCTAACGCCCCTTGATGAGTGTGAGCGCCTCACTAAAGGCTCGGGCCGTCCAAGTTTCAATCAAACTATAACAGTATTATAAATGGATCCATCATTCGAAAACAAAAATACAATATACCAAGCCTTTAAGGCAGAGACTGCAGATATTCTTTAGTGGAAGCGTCGTATGTGAAGTAGCGAGCCTGTCCCTTGTTCACTATCTTGAGTGTCGCCGGTTGTAGAAGGAAAGCCTGCAGACCCTTAGATTGAGATGGTGCAATAAGCTGGAGAAGCTGCCAACGCTTCTCAACATTTGAATGGCAATAGTCTGGGCGAACAAAGAATTGAACCCCTTTAGCAGATCGCTTTTTTTCCGGTCGCGCAAGATCATATAGGGTCTGCCTTGCCAAAAAGTTATTCATGTGAAATAAGTATGGCTCAACGATACGCCACCTTGCCAGCATGCACGTTCCGTATCGGCCGTTGACGAAATGGAAATCGGTGTGCACGTTGAACCTCTTGAGCCCAGTTCCAATCCTTAACATCTGGGAAAGCCTCCTCAAACAGTTCAATTATAAATTTACGAACATCCTGATGTTCTAGGCCTTCAGGAACTCCGAGCACGCACAGATTATTACGACGCAGGCGATTTTCTAAATCCGCAAGCTTATTATGGACGTCCTCATTGCCAGCCTTGATATTAGCAACATACTCTGTCTGGCTGGTCATTGGGTCTTCCAGCACAGATATACGTCCTTCAGCCTCAGTCATACGATCAGTGAACTCATTACAGGTTTTAGTCAGGCGGCGCACATTATTTTGTAACTTGCTGCAAGCTATGTGAGTCTTTAAATGTTCTGCGCGTTCCTCCAGCCTATGATCGGTAATAGCTTTGCAAATTGCTTCAAGCAACACAGGCCCGTTTGTTCTACAGCAAGACCAGAAGTGGCCTGGTCAGATAAATTCAATTTATCCAGCGATAACTCCTCAGCGGAGGGGTCCCAATCAGGAAGTCCAGAAGTAAGCGCCTCGCCCTCCACAACCCTTCTCTTCCGGACTGTAGAAAACTCATCTACAGATATCGTTTCAACAAACTCTATAGGTGTGTTGCTGCTTGTGGCCCTAGATCCCTCTACATCAAATATAATGCTGCCCGTAGTCCCTCCACCGTCGAGTGGAAGGTCTTCCTCAAACTCAGACTCCCCATCTAGAGCCGAACCTTCTGAGTGCTCAGAGAGAGAGTAAAAGTCCCCATCCTTACTACTTGCCGGGTCAATTATATCCGTTGGATAATCTGAAATGGCATCCTCTGCCACATTCAATTTGTCAATCTGATCAGAAGTTTTATCCATTAATGCTTTCTGAAAGTAGTTTACTGGCTACATCCCTTTCTTCTGAGACTCTGCTCATACATTATTGACTATGCCGCCAAAACCTGCACGGGAGGGAAAAACCAGACCCACCGGGGAAAGCTCAGTCGGCACTCGAGCTGCTTTAGCCGCAAAATCAGCACAGGAACAAGACCTTAGCTCCAGAATCTCCGAAATTGCTACACATTCCATCCCAAAGATACCGCAAATGTTTCAGCTCAATACTGGGAGGAAAGGTGGCGTTACAGGCAGTAGTACATTTGACAATAACGACAGGTGCAATATAGAGGCTGTTATATCTCCATTACCTCAGAGCCCTTTACTAAGTATGCAGCCCTCCTCTGTGCCTTATGTTGTGTTAATGGCTTGAGAAATTCCTTATCAGAATTTTAACCAGCATTATGTGCGCCCTCTGATCATCGCCTAGGCTTCACTAACAGCCAAGAATTGTCATAATTGAAAAGACAGCTAAACAGAAGCATTAGGGCAGCACAGAAGGATCCAACAAATACAGTTCACTAGGAAGAAATCAAATTGCTATGGCGTCATTTTCATGAGGAAAGGCAGCATATCCTAGAAACACAAAGGAAGGCAGTGATTCTTGCACTCAAAGCTAAAGATTTTTAAAAACTTTGGTTAAAAGTTTATAATTTAGCTGAGAAATAGAAAAAATGAGTTATCCAATATGTCTGCATCCGGATGGACAACATATATCTCATAGCTTTATGCTGACCCTATGCCCTTACAAGAGGTGCCAATGGCAACAAAACACAATTATTGCCCCAGGTGAAACACTGAGCTTAATTATGGAGGAGATGGTCTTAAACACCTGAGCATCGACTCGCTCGGCACTCAAGGCCCTAATGGCCTTCCAGCCAACATTTTTAAGGCAGCCAAAGAAAAATGGTCCAACTATTTTTGCCCCATTGTTCAACTCCTGCCAGGTGCCAGAGAGTTGGTGGGGTTCCGTACTAGTCCCCATGTGTAAGAAAGGTTACTTTGCGAAGCCTGAAACCTTTCGACTGATAGCTCTGCTGGACGTGGAGGGGAAGTACTTCCTAAAGATCCTGCTAAAGAACTAAAGGCTTGAGAGCAAGATAAAAACATCATTCCAGCAAGTCAGACCGGCTTCCAAAACGCAATGGGACAGAGTTGATTCTGCTGTGTATATCAGCCTTGATCAAACGTGCGACAACAAAGGGTCCAGGCTCCTTTTACAGTGCATTCATTGACTTCACCAAAACTTTTGATAAAGAGAATTAGGTTCCGATCATAGCCAAGGTATCAGCATGGGGAATGGCACCTTGTCTTTTGTCAGCCATAATGAGCCTTTACTCTAACACATGGGCCAAAATAAGAGTATCAAGCAAGTGGTTTACATCAGCAAAGATCGATACAAACAGAGGCCTCGAACAAGGATGCATTCTGCCCCCTTACCTTTCAATTTATATCTTGTCTTCTTGAATGACTATATAAGTGCTGCTAACAACTTTCCACCAAAAAGATCTCTCGGAAGATGACAATACAATATTACTAGACCAAACTGCGATTGGGCATCAAAGATCATTGACCAGCCTGGCTGAGCACTGTAAAACTAATGAGCTCAGTATTAATACTTCCAAACTAAGATGTTAGTCTTTGCAAAAAGGAAAATCAGATACGAGGCCTGGTTCTAGTTCGTAAATGGGCAGTGTTGGAAAGTGATTTAGTAGTAGGGGTAAGTAGGTATCTACCACTAATAATAGGGTCAGAAACACAATATAAGGTACGGTTTAGGGCCCAATAAATTATTCCTTTACTCAAGCCATGGTAGCTGGCTGAGAGCAGGCAGGCTTCACTTAGGATACAGATGTGTAAAATATTTACAATATACAATAAACATCAAAAAATGTAGTGAACTAGAGATATCAATTTTTAAAGAATGAACACTATATAGAGCCTAAAAACCAAACGTGCCAACTTGGGACTTCTGGTTGCGCTAGACCGGGACAAAGTAAAAGTTTGAGGCCGACCGTGATGGAGTGCGAGTCTGATACACTAAGCTCTAGGTCTTGGTCAAAATGTTACCTTCGCACTTTTTCGGAGCGTTTTCCCCATTTGGTCCGGGGGAAGGACGAGCACTGGTCTTTGGAGTAAGTGTGACTACAAGACCAGGTTCTCACTACGGTGCCGGGATTAGAGTATTCCTTTTAAACTCGGAAGAATGTCCACCTCTCTTTAAAGGTAGTAAGATGAACTTGAACCTTCCTTTTTATTATTGGCATAGCCCCGTGGGGGTCTAGACCATTTAAATCAAGGGATCCATACCCTGAAAAAGTCCTCGTTGGCCCATGGGGCTATTGCTAGAGGCCGAAACATGTTGGTTTTTGCAGCTGGGACAAAAGGGTATTTATCTCTCCTACTTATCCCAACACGTATTTTTAACCCTACCAAGGGGAACCAAGAATAAAGGTAATCACATGGTATCTCCTTAGAAAGTTTTATTACTATTCTCTGCACCTTATGATCCCTTCTTGAGGGAATATTCTTCCATAGTACTTTTATCTTTCTAAAAGTTTCTCCCTCACCACTTTACTCCTTCTTTTAAAACAAATTGTGCTCCGTCTAGTGTGTTGGTGTGCACCTGGACATCTGCAGCGGTCCAATAATGAAGCTGCACAGAGGATGAGGGCAGTATTAAGAAGAATTTCTTTTTTTCCTCTTACTTTCTCTCCCGTTGCATAAGCCAAACATACACTGTAGGTAGAACAGGGAGTTGGAACTAGAAGATTTCAGACTCGGTTCGTACATTGGGCTCTGATTTTTAACATTTCTTTATTCGTCCTTCTCTTTTGAGTGAGTTAGCAGTCTTGGAAGGGAAGTGAGAGAAGGCTCATACTCTTGTCTCTTTTTGTGATTTTGCTGACTTTTTAAGTGGCAGCAGGCAACACAGCGGTGCAAATATAAGTGCATTAAATCTACCCGACCTCTAAACCTACTTGCCCTACTATATACCACGGATTTACATGTAGATTGTTGGTCCTAATTGTAATTCTTTCTAATTGCAATGTAGTTTTAATCAGAGCACAGGCCCTGAATCGGGGTAGCGAAGCCCCAGGAACATTCTGTGTCATAAAACCAGCATTTACTGATCAAAATGGGGGCAAAAAGTGGGGGACACTGCAAAAACCCTGCTTTCTTACAGCCAGATACAGCCAGATAGTGGAAAGAGTGGCTAACATCAAATATCTGGGCAAACGACCTGGGTCTTCCAACTGCCCATATTGAGGCTTTGACAATAGCAAGTGCCCTTGCTGTTGCTTTCCAGCACCTACTTAGGAATCTTTCCATTCCCCATCCTCTTGCTATTTGTAAAACCATTGATTGTAAACGGATGCCCACGCTTGCATATTGCTTTTTTTGTGTACAATACTCAAATCTCAAACTTGCTGGATCGAGGTCAATGCCAATGTTGGAGATGGCTATTCAGGCTACCAGCTTGCACAGTGCAGGCACAAATCTTCCTTGAGTTCACTTTAGCCCGATAAGAGTTTGTACTCAACGCAATGTTTCTTTCTAGCTCTGCCAAGTTGTGAGCAGCTGGGTAGGGGTTTAACAGCAGCTCACGTGGGACATCATCCCAGGTAAATCATCAGATTTGTCAATGTTTCATCAGGCAGCAACCCAACATCTTGCCGCCAATGAACTTTTGCAAGCTGCTTTTCCAGCAACAAAACGTCCAAAAATTCTGCTGAAGCAAACCAGGCTACTATGAAATAAACAAGGACCCCCTGGGTAGTAGTACAGACTCCTAGGGCAGGGTAACAGCATATGTGAATAAAGAATCCTAGGCCATCAACTAATAAAATGAACAATTAACCAGAACCAATTGTAAAGGGAACAGTCAAAGATAAAAATAATTATATAAAAAACATGTTTTTAATTGACATAGTAAAAATCATATAGAAGCTGAACACAGATCAGACTATATGATAGGAATATACATATATCATAAATCATACATTAACATATAATAAAAAATGAATAAATACAATTAAAATATTTTTAAAGATAAAATGAGTGTCTAAAGTGCTAGAGAACACATGAAAACTCGTGTGTTCTCTAGCACTTTAGGCACTCATTTTATCTTTAAAAATATTTTAATTGTATTGTTTATATTTCATGGTGTCATGTATTTATTCATTTTTTATTATTCCACACTCGTAGAGACCACTGCCTTGGCTGTGATTGCTCTGGGAGCGGGGGGTTGCTGTGTAGCCACCTGGGCATGGCCCCCAGCGGGAAATACCCTATGGCTATTTGCCATTTCCTCAGGAATGGGACTGTAGCAAGTCCCTGGTTGGGAAACAGTTCAGGGTGGGTGGGGTGGGAGGGTGGGAGTATAATACTGGCAGTTTGGGATTGCTTCAGTGGGAGGGGGGTGGAAGATGCATGAATGTTTGGGGATTGATTGTTTTGACCTTTGGTAAACACACACTGCCCTGTATTAAGAACATGTACGTTGCAAGTAAGAGTTGAAAATGCATTGGACACACAGCGACTCATGGTGAACAGTTATTGTAATATAATGCTATGGCACGAGACGTCTTATTTGGAATTTCTTCATTAGATAGTAAGACACAACTGAACATTATTACGTGGAATGTCAGAGGGCTAGGGGATCCTCGGAAAAGGTGCCAGATATTGGCGTATTTGAACAGACCTAACACACATATAGCTATGCTACAAGAAACCCATTTTGCATCCCAAAAACCTAATGTATTTGCTTCTAGATGGGCCACGCACAGAGTTTTCTCCTCTTATTCCAGCTATACCAGGGGCACAGCTATATTGGTAAAAAACAAGTGCCTTTTTCCCTGGTGGGCTCGCTAAGTGTTGATAAGGGCAGATATTGCATAGCATGGGGACGCATGGGCATGGAATCAGTCACACTGGTATGTTGTTATGGACCTAATGTGGATGATCCAGACTTCTACTTCACTCTATGGGAGGCGGTGAGAACTATAGGGTCGAATCACATTGTTTGGGGCGGGGATTTCAACGTCACCTATGCTCTGTCTATAGATAGATCACACCCCGCACCACACCATTGCACCAAAGCGGGCGCACTGCTCCATGACATCATCACAGAACATCAGCTTCTAGACGTGTGGCGGCACATATACCCCTCAAAACGGGAAGGTACACATTTCACGGCGCATGCAGCTACTTGGGCGAGGCTTGATTACTGGTTGGTCTCTCGAGGGCTTGGGCCTGCCATCTGCACAGTACAACACATGGCTCGAACATACTCCGATAACGCACCTGTCAGATTAGCACTTTCTTCAGCGGATTTTAGCACACCATGCAGCGTGTGGCGAATGAACCCCAAGATGTTTATGGACACAGTTTTCCAGGAGGAACTGCACAAGGAGATATTGGATTTTTTGAGCACAAAAAGGGGACGGAGCAAAACGTAGAGACCATTTGGGAGGCCTTTAAAGTCACACTGAGGGGTTATTGCGTCTCCAAGGGGACAGGGGTGCTTAGGGCTATTACTGATACGTTACGCAGAATAGAGCGAGAACTTAAGACTCTGGAAGAGGCACTGAAGCATGCTCCATGCTCCAGATCGGGATGCACAGGAGAACTTCAGGGTCAAACTCACAGAATACACTGAAGAAGCGCAGAGGGAGGTACACTTTAGGGGCAAGCATTGGCAGGCTCGCAGATATGGAGAAGGGGAGCGGCCTGGCAAGACATTGGCGGACATTGTTCATACGCCTCGATATTCCAACTATGTAGTGGAACTGGAAAAGGCTGACGGGACACGCTGCTGTGATATGGCCGGCATATTAACAGAATTTACCAATCACTACGAAAGGTTATATACCACCTCAGAGACCCCCAGTGTTAAGCTAGATGACTACTTAAATGACGTAACCCTTGGCTGGCTAGCGATGCTCAGCGTAGATTTCTGTGTGCACCATTTGAATTGGATGAAGTTCGCGAAGCCATAATGGAGTTACAATCTGGGAAGACCACAGGAATGGATGGTATCCTCATCGAATTCTATAAAACTTATATTGACATCATGGCCCCTGTACTGTGGGAGGTTTATGAAGAATCCTTGGAGGTGGGATCTCTCCCCCGTCAATGAGGAAGTCCCTCATCATATCCCTGCTGAAACCAGATAAACCGGCCCAGCTATGCGGATCATACCGGCCGCTCTCTTTACTCAATTGTGAAGCCAAAATGTTTGCAAAACTTATTGCTAAACGTCTGATTTTGCTGCTCGAACATCTTATCCTCCCGGACCAGTCTGGGTTTGTCCCTGGGAGAGCCATTTTCCATAATTTGAGAACCCTCTTCACGGTGAGGAATAATGTTGCCTCTGAAATACCATTAGCAGCGGTTTTCCTAGACGCCTCCATTGAGTGGCATTATATATTTGCGATCATGAGTCAAATGGGGTTCCCACCACTCTTTCTGTCTTGGATCCACCTGTTGCATCGTCAACCGGGGGCCAAAGTGCTTATCAACGGCCAGATGTCACTGAGATTCTCGATTACTAGAGGGACGCGCCAGGGGTGCCCGCTGTCCCCACTCTTATTTGCCTTGGCCACAGAACCCCTTGCAGCACGTCTGCGTCAACATCACAACGCAATGGCCTTAACATGCAGCAAATCCTTATCTCCATGTACTCAGATGACATCGCGCTATATGTGAAGGACACGCAGAATAACTTGAATACACTCTTGCGAGAGTTTGTTTTTGGGCACCTATCTGGAGTTCAGATCAACTGGGGGAAATCCTGCATCTTTCCCTTAACTGACTCAGTGGACCGCTTTCCGATGGACTTCCCGTTAGAGTGGTGTGCAGATGAGCTCCGATATTTGGGGATCGGTATCACCAGTAATAAGGAAGAGCTCATGAGGCTCAACTGCGGAGTGGCACTCACTCGCATTACTGACCAGGTAAATCGATGGATTAGTCTTCCGCTGTCTCTGGCAGATAGGACATCGCTGATTAAGATGGTGATCTTACCCCAGCTATTATATCTGTTCCTGAATATCCCCTTTTTTCTGGGACGATATTTTTTCAAGGCCCTTAGGTCTGAGATGATTCGTTTAGTGTGCGGGGGCAAGCTGGCTAGACTGAAATGGGCTGTGTTAATAAGACCTTACTCGGCAGGTGGCTTTGACATACCTGATTTTGAACAATATTATATCAGCGCTCAGGCACACTATTTATATTTTTGGATACATCAACCTAAATATATGCCGCAGCTGGCAGCAGAGCATTGGCTTGTTCACCGAATACCGATAGAGGGCGCTATATACATGACCCTTCATGCCCGGGAATGCACTCAGACAACTGTAAATGCCACGATCACGGCGCGGCAGCGTATTGTGCGCCAATTTGAGACCCCTATACCATATTCGCCGCTGCTACCTCTGGTATATCATCCAGACATGCCCCTCTTGCAGGAAGCGCTCTTTCATAAATGGCAGGACCGCACCTCCATCAAACATTGGGGGGATCTGTATGAAAATGGAACATTCCGTACTTCTGACGGCATGCTTCGCGGTGCACACTGCACGCCACTAGATGTATTCTTATACATCCGCCTTAAGCTAGGTGTTAGATCCTTGCATGTAGACTTTCCGGATGAACCCCCGCTACATGCACTACTGCAGACACTCTTACAGCAACAGTCGCGGAAACGGCTAGTATCTCTGCTCTATTGCACCGTACGCACTCAACAACATACTGAAGCTACACCATCCCGCTCAAAATGGGAGACCGAGCTAGGCACTCCCATAACGGATGAACAATGGGAAGACTGCTACTCGCAAACTGAAAGAATATCGGCCAGCAGCAGGTTGAGGATTATACACTATAAATATCTTCACAGACTTTACCACACCCCGGTCAGTATGCACAAATACCGTCTTCGTGATAATGATAGGTGTGACAGGTGTCAGGCTCCACAGGCCGATTTCTTACACTTGTGCTGGAGCGGCCCAGCAGTACACGATTTCTGGGAACATGTTTTTACAGCACTGAACCAAATGACCAATATATGCATAGAAGCCACACCACTGATTGCTTTATTGAGCCATGTTAAACATATCCCACTAGCATACCGCCGATACACTGCACTGGCATTGTTAATGGCTAAAAGGCGGGTAGCCTGTAGATGGAGCAGGGGTAGAGCGCCTAAGTTTAAGGACTGGCTAAACGATCTGATACACTGCCAGGAACAGTCTGCCCTGTATGCTGAGCTATTACCTATCACATCCAAACCTAGGGACATATGGTCGCCACTAGTAGCTGACTTGCAGCTGAGGACCCACGGCGGAGACAGCTAGTGCATCCATAGGTACAATACTGAGCATACTCTCTTACATGTCACCACTTAAGGTGCCGGTGTACCGTGTACAGGGGCTACATGGCGGAGTCCCCAGAGGGGGTGTAATTGATAGTGGAGTAAGAGGACCAGGGAGGAGAATCTGTCTGCCTGGATGAGTACCAGCTATACATGAGGGGAGGTTAGTATATGTAATGCTGTTGGTGTGGAGAGCATAGCCGCGTGCCGACCTAGAGTGGCAAGAGATATATCTATGACATACCCAAGACCTCTATTACTTTCCATTCTTTCGGATGTTGTGTTCTGTTGCTCCTCCTAGGTAAATGCCATAGTGCCTTTTAGTCCAACGCGGCCGGCCTGAAGAGGTTGTAGGCGACTTACTGTGTTATCATGTTTATGTTATTTAGTTTTACTTTGTTTACTTGACGGAGATATTATGATGCTGCCAGCCAATACTGGTTGTAGGCCCAAAGCTGTGTACCCTTGGAACCTACCAATAAAGGTCTTTGAAACTTTAAAAAAAAAAAGAAGTTTTGCTGTAGTGAATTGTGCTGATTAATTATTGCTTCTAAAATCCCTAACACTGATAATACACATCTGATTGTATTTGTTTTTGTGTCTAAATTCATATTAATATCTGCTTTATTTGTATAAATTGGTGTCGGATTTTCTTAAACTCATGTCAATTACTTATCATCCAGGTTGGTACTCTGAAATGCCTAACACGTTTCTCTAGTAAAGCCTGACTGCTCTTTGCTGAGCTAAGGATTTATTATTTTGAATCCAAGGACCATCCTAGGGGTATTGTGTTAGTATTGCATGTCGTGGCTTAACCAGCATCAACCGAGATGCCTTACTCGACCACAGTATGACCAAACCTGTAACCAAGAGACTCACGTTTGTCAATACCTTCTGTACACTGTCCAACAAAGTTCAGAAGACAGTACGCAGACACTGGCGCATTTTAAATATTGCCACAGAGAATATTCCACTACCGTTATTTGCGTTCAAGAGAGGCCCAAGCCTGCGAGACAGCCTCGTACACACTCGTCCAAGGCAACAGCTGAAACAAGAATCTAACACTCTCTAGGGGCTTCCTCCGGTACGTGGCCACTATCCTTGTGGTTCATGTAGTGTTTGCCCACAGACTATGAAAACGGAATCCGTAGATATTGGAATTCTGGGAAACCATACAAACTGCAACACAGATCGCGTGATCTATATGATCACATGCCCGTGTTCACTGAGGTACGTGGGCCACACCATTCGCAAAATCAATCTACGAATCAGTGAGCACAAAAGTACCATACGCTGTAACAAGCAATCCACATGCCTGACCAATCATTTCCTGAGTGTCAAACATTCAGCAGATGACATGAGATGGGTGATCCGTGAACATCCCATGATTCCTCAACATGTTACCGATATCTCCAGATTTCTGTTAATTAGGGAACAAAGGAGGATTTTTAAACTCGGAACAGATATAGAGGTCCTGAACAATAGTATTCCATGGGTTCAGATCTGACCTATCCATGATACACCTAACAGTTGCCACACTAATGACAGCAACCCTGAATCACACTTATTAAAAATGTCGGAAACCAGCATTTTCTCTACTGGCACGTCATCATAGATACGAGTGTCACAGCAACCCAATGGGTGATGTGGTGCGCTCACACTACAAAGACATAGATGAGGATGGACAATTTCGGGTCCGATACAGCTGTAGAACATATGCCATCAGTGCTGCAGGTACCATTGGACACTATGATTGGCTCAATATTCTCCACTAGCTTCTCCAACCTACAGATATCGGAGATGACATTGTGACTACATGAAGCCTACTAGTTCTAAGGACACCTCTGCTTATTACACATGTCGGTGGTCCTGTTAGGAGCATAACGAACCTAGATATATATTTAACCTCTATTAAGTGTTCCCAATCTACAGCTTTTATATAAGTTAAAAAGAATCTACAGAATTTTTTACAATACCTCGCACTGCATTAATGTAATTTTACCCATTAAATGGAACAGGGTGTGGTATGAAACATACTAGGTCAGTGATGAAGATAGTTATGATCATCTTTATGAAAAGTGGGGTTAAAAGAAATGATTGAATAAGCGTTCCCCTTTTTATCAGATACTCTTGATACACGTCGTTTAATTTCGCGACTTGTGCTGCCGCTGCCATTTCGCGGCTTCAAACGAACACACACGCGCACCAGCCGATGTTAACTACGATCGCGGATGCGTGCTAATATAGCGTCAGGGTAGGACGCGTGAAGTATCAGCATAGAATCTGCAAAGAGCGGTGTGTCATATGGGCGCATGCGCGTTCGGAGTTAAAACAATTAGAGAAGATAGCATCTGAGGGTGACGCGAGGCCCGCACATGCTCCAATAGCAGAACGCATGACAGGCAGGTCGGAATTCAAACACAACTACGCGGGCTGCGTTTGGCCAATTAGTTGATGAGATCTGATTAGGCCAATCAGCTCCACTGTAAGAAGGGACTAGAAACCATCCTCGGTACCTCCCACACTGCTCGCAGACTGCGAAGGGGTGCCGACGGATAGGTGAGTTAATACAAGCTATTTGGCTGTATTTAGTTGTTGGGTTTTGTTAGTTTGAGCTCAATTTGACTGCTCTACTCTTAAGGTTTCTTTATGACAAGAGCAGTACTCATAATTATCAGCATGGGCATAGTATAGTATCTTGAACCATGGGCTCCCTAGTCAGTGCTGAGAACCACTGAACCAGGCTTAGCACTAATACTTTATCTATGGACTTAATAATTTGAATACCATAACATGGCTGACCCTTCACTATACTTCTGATTAAATCATTTGTGAAGGAATTTTCCAACAAAGGTCAGTTATCCCAGACCTGATTATAGTTACAGAGTTAAGTGGGCACTACAAAATATAACAGTAAATTAGACTAGACCTTGGTTTATCTTCATTTTTTACAAATATGAAGCAATTACCTAAGTCTATGTCAGTCTGCAGCCGCCAATGGTGTTGAATGTCATGGTCGAAGGTCGTTTTTGATTTAGGTTTTATTTATTTTGCTTTGAGAGTATACCAGGGGTACATAAGATGGATAATGTGATTACCCTTTGTCCCCGTGTTCTCTCTTACCATTAGAGCGGGGCCTCAGCCACCGAGCAGTTGCCGGGTGAGGTGAGGCTTACTCCCACAGAAAGCTGGGTGAGTATTTTTCAATTGTCAAACTTTAATTTCCCAATCAGAATCATGTGTTGAATGGGCATAGTCGAATACAGTGTATTATCGACTCAGTGATGTGTTTTACCTCCATGCTTAGAGCATATGTTTTGTTTACCACTTCAAGCCTAATTGCTTTCTTTGACAGCACTTTCCTTTTTTCTACGAATGAAGAAATAGCTCTCAAACTACATATACATGGGATACATGTCTGGTAGTGTGGTAATACACCACTGATCTATTTTCTTCTGATGAATGAATTGATGATTAACACATTTCACCTATGATTTTCTTGCAGTAGAACACTTTTCTTATAAGGTCCTGAAGAAAGCCGAGCTAGTGAGCTATACGGCTGAAACATGTCGACCTCACTTGTTGCCAAAAGATAGTTAAATTATCCCAAACTATCAGGCGGTTTTTATTAGATGGCATTAGGACAATCTTCAATAAACATATTTTTTGTCCTTTTAGTCATTTTTATTTCACACACGTTTATCACTTGCACTGCACTCCATCAGTTTCCACATACCTTGAACAACCAGAGTGGCTGAGACCTTCTGAGAGTATGAGGTCTAGTATCCATGTATGCTAGCCTTGGAGCAACTTTGGCTACATGTGACCCCTCTCTCTTGGTTTTCCAGATGACGAAGTTCCACCAAATGAGTGGGCTGATGGAAACTTTCCTCAAGCCAGGTATTGGACAAGCTATGTAAAACTGGTGAACTGGGTATTCTTTAGCATCGGAGGTTCCTCTGTCGCACCAAATAGACCGATTTCCTCCCCGTAGTCAGATAGGTTAACCAGCATCACAACATAATACTCCACTTTCCTACAGCCACTAAAAGCAACTCTTTACCATGCCATTATGTTGGTTCTAATTAAATCATGAATTGCTTTTTACAAAGTGGCAGCAGGACACGTAGTGCACCTTTGCTTCCCCAGTGTGTACAGGTTAATAAATCAATGGGGTGTGAGATATCACAAGACTTCTCGTCAACAGTGGATATAAGTGTATTGTTGAAATGTCTAAAACACAGACGTGTACCCATGACAACAATCACTCCAAACATAGAATAATCCAAGTAGCACATCTATTATAAATCATAAAACTATTTTGCAATTTTGTATAAACAGTGATATTTAGCAAATAAGATACTAAACAAAAAAATATATTGTTCTTCCTACACAATAAAATGTATTGTTCTGTATGGATGTACGTTGTTACAACGCATGCTTTTACCAGGCATGCTTTTACAACGCAGGTTTTTCAACGCAAGTCGTTACAACGACTTGCGTTGGGGGGTGCTGGATAGTGAATAGGTAAATTTACTATTCCAACTCCAGTCCCCGTGGATAGTAGGGAAGGTGTTGGATAGTAAATTAAACTATTACCTATCCTAGAGCGCCCCCCAGCGCAATTCGTTTTAATGACTTGCGTTGAAAAACCTGCGTTGTAAAGGCACTGCGTGGTAAAAGTTGCGTCGTAAAGGATGTTTCCCTTCTGTATGTGCTCACTGAGCATCCAAGAGTAGGGCCTAGATGTAGGTAATTTTATTTTACCACTTCTTAAACACCGAATTTTACCGATTCGGTATTCAAGAAGTGGGGGGGGGGATGTAGGTATTACAGAATCGGTAAATACCGAATCGTTGAGATTCGGTATTTACCGATTCTGTAAATACCGATTCGGTAATGCCCATTGATTCCTATGGGCATTGAAGCCCATAGGAATCAATGGGCATTACCGAATCGGTATTTACCGATTCGGTAAATACCGATTCCAGCAAGGGTGCAGGGGGTGTCACTTTGGCCCCCTCTAGCACCCCAAATACAGGCATGTGTGCCATGTGGCACACAGACATGCCCTAAGGGTATGTCTGTCTGTCACATGGCATAGGTGTGCATGCACACATGTGCATGCACACCTGGATTCGGTATTTTACCACCCAATTGGATTGGGTGGTAAAATACTGATTCTGAAAGGCCTTTGGGACTCAGAGGAGTCTCACCTACATCTAGAAGTTACCGAATCGGTAAAAATACTGATTCGGTATTTTACCGAATCAGTAAATTTAGCGATTCGGTAAATTTACAGATTCAATAAAATTGGCCCCCTACATCCCAAAAACCCATTTATCAGTCGTAACGGCCGAAATCGTCCGTTACCGGCCGGTAAATGGCCACCTACATCTGGCCCTAGATGCTCTAATCATAAGCTATAATAAGGATCAAAACCCACTTTTATGCTAAGGACCAAAGAGTAGGGATCACAGAGGATGAAAAAGCCTGAGAGGTTGATTTGAAAACCAGTATACCCTAGTCCAATGCACAATCCAGAATCACTGTTATGAATAGGAGTCACACAGCTCTAAACCCTGAAAGCTATCACTAGCTTCAATCTTTGCTCCTTTTCATCCTGAGTAGAGGGCTGTCATTTGTTTAAACTCTTATTGAAGGCCCTTTGACTTAAAACTCAAATGAAAAAAATATTGAGACATGCTGCTTGAATTCTTCTTCAAAGATAAGGCTTTGATCCCATTCAAGATGTTATTGTCTTACATATACTTTTGCCCACCCAGATGTGAAAGTGGGACTAATTTATATCAGTTTCGTTTTTATCTTGTATTGATATTCTGATTTAAGAATTCAACTATGGCCGTTTTAATTTACACAGCGTTTTTGTGTAGCACAATCTATAAAAAAAAATATTCCAGGTGACTCCAGGCTATATAGTTATTTCACTGTTAGATGCAAGTGCTGGAGGGATTGTGCGCCTAGAAATAGAAAGTTGTGATGCTGAAATGATGCACTATTTAAACAAGCCTTATCATGACCAACTATTGAGCATAGACCTGTCAAGAGAATTATGATCCTGGATTCACTTGTGGTGTTTATCAAGCATAAATGACATGCACTACAAAGCCTAATGGTAATATAGCTGGGGGATAACGACAATATTCAGAGTGCCTAACAATACAGAGATTTACAGGAGAGTAAAGAGCTGATACTGTATGTAGCAATGTGGATCCCAATGTCACAGGACAAGCCAAAACCCTGGATAGAGATGCCAGGAAGCAGAGTAAACTGCGCAAGGAGCAATATCACAAAAAGCTATTTTGTAGGTTATTAGGCAAAATAAAGGAACCCAAGGTGTCTTCATCCAGATTGAGTCCACGGACTACACATGGGTAAGGATTTGTTTCTATTAAATTTTCAATACATTTGGAAAGGGAGTGAAATGATAGAGCACAGATGGGGTGCACACAAGTATCAGAAAACAAGTGGAGTGGCACAGCAGATTTACAGAAGTCTCAAATGTAGATCGACAAATCAAAGCACTCTTCTGGACTCCACTGAGGTCACAACAAAGGGATGTGGGATACATCAATGCTATCAAGTAAAGTGGACAGTTAACACTCATTATCCATCTGAACAGTGAGTCCAGAAAATAAAAAGCAGAAATAGAAAACGACATAGGTCATTCAACATCTATGATAGGCACCTTGATCGTCTATAAAATCAATCCAAATTAAGTAATAAACATGTGACCTGTTGCTCTTCCAAAACAAACGTACTCTAATCTTTCAATAGTCTGTTGGGGGGCATGATCATGGTCATACAACAAATTGAATGTCATAAGATATTGTGAACGTAAATAATTATTTTACTCACCCCACTCCGTATTGTAAAAGCAAGTATCCTTAGGAGGGGAACATGTACCAGGAAATACACCGAAAAAAACTTGTTGGTAGCATTCGATCGCTTCACCTAAATGAGATAGGAGAGAGTTAGTGTGATGGAAGAGGAAAGAAGACAAATTTAGAGATTGAAAGTGAGATCATGAGCAACATACCAGGACGCATCAAAGAAGGCAAGTAGATGGATTGAACTATGTAGCTATATGAGCAGAGCATAAAAACTAAAGAATTTTGGATGGAGTGCGAGCACAGGTTTTCAGCATCTGTTTATATTACCATACTTCACACCCTTTTACTTTAATTACCTTTAACTCATGAGCCAAAGCAGATGGGTCGACAGATAGAGTGCGATGGAGGCACACGAAGAGCGGCTTTGCTTCTCTCGCCATTCAATGTCAAAATACATCTTTCAGTTCTGCTAGCAATAGTCTACCTGGTGCAATTTCTAGGAGATTGAATACAGTTTTTCTAGACTCTGCTTACCGGCATCCGTTATAAGATATCTACGGAACTGCTATAAAGAAAACTCAATTGTATTCATGGTACATTTTGGAACTCACTGCTAATATATATCCGTTCATATTGAATTGAAAATTTCCCCAACTTTTGTTATTTGATTAAATAACAAAAACTCCAACTCTTTTTAATTAGATGCAGTAAAACGCATTTTAGATCGGCTCAGCTATTTCCACCAGGATCAGGCCTTCTTCCATTAGCAAATGTTTTCCAGGCATGTAGCACACAGCAAGACCTGAATTGAGGAGGTGCTCCTACCTGTGGGGAACAGCTAAGTACATAAAGCATACCATACCACAATTGTACCTCGTCTCTTGCCAGAGGTACAAATCAGTGATCACAAGTAAATTTAGCGGTGGATGATATACATTTTTTACACAGTCGTTGTAATGGCAGTTTAGTTATAATTTAGCCAGAGTTTCCATGGGGAGAGTATTTTTTGCTTTACTAATAACTTTGGCACCTTTTGAAAAATCAGCACAAACGTTATTTAACCACAGTTCTGTTCTGGAAAGTTTCTGGGTGATCTGTGACCAGTGGCTAAGAAAAAGAGGGAATCCAAATCTTTGATTCCTCATGTTATTTGTCATAAGAAAGTTTTAAAGCTGTACAGAAGAAACCACTGAACTCAATTAAATAAATGTTTACAAAAAGTTAGAACTTTACATAGAAAGTGTGCTTTTCAGTATTTGGAGTAAATCTGTTCAGCCGTTTTATGAAAAGTGTGTTTAAAGGAGGACTCGATGTAGTCACAAAGAGGTTAGTTAGGTATATCTTGGCCCGTATTATAAATATGGTTGGTGTATTGTCCAAGTTTGCACCATTGCGCACCTTTCAACGGGTCCACCTGGCAGTGACCAGGAAAGTGCCCCCTAGGATGATAAATACACTGCCCCAGAGTGCCTGCAAAGTTGTGCTGCCATGTTACCAGCGCATTCAGTGAAATACAGAGGGACTGCTTATAAGTCACTCAGTGTTTCACATTGTAGGCAGGAGCCCACCTCAGCTTTAAAGAGAGCACTGAAATCACCATGAAGGTGGATGCAGTGAGTGACTGCACCCGCTTGCAGGGGGATGTCTGGGGCTCCCAGAGGACCCTCTTCCCCACTTCCACCTGCCATGAAAGTGTACCCCATTTTTGTGGTGTACTCTCAGTGCACCTCCTAAGGGTCACTTCCCCATTCAAATAAGGGACTACCCGCTCATGATAGCTTTGGTGTTGTATGTGTGCCAGCGCTATCAGTGTTAGAGAGGTTACTGCACATGCGCCAGTGGCCCCTTCTGTAATATCTTAATCCCCTGGGGGCATACAGAACAGGTGCAACCCCTGGGATAGGTTGTTGGGCATGAGAAGATGGCTCCTGTACCAGCCTGTTCACACTGATGGTACATCCAAGGTCAAGCAGATAAATGCTTCTTATGGGCGACCATGTGAAAGAAAGACTCCTCTTTGATTGGTTCTTGTGTATTCTGCATTGGTTGGAAGGAGTTTTGGGTGAAACTAAGGGCCAGATTTATCATAAGACACAGTGCAGCTAACCATCTTGCTGCACTGCATCAAAGGTCACAAGGGAGAACAAGGGAACCCTACTCACAAAAGAACCAGGGCAAACAGTTTATCAAAAAAATAATGGTTTTTCTCAGCTTCTATCCCATGATCTCCCTTTATCCTTTTCAGACCTTCGGTCTCAATTTTCGTTGCCCTCTAGTGCACGCTCTCAATATGAAGCGCTGCATCCCACTCTTCTGTCTTATCTTGCGTCTTTGCCAATTTCGAATCCCATTCCCCCTGCTCTTAGCCCTATTGCCTCTGCTCTGGATTCCTCTCCCTCTGCTTCTTTCCTGTACAATTCGGCTAATTTTTCTACTGACAGGCCCAAGTCGAAAGTTGAGCTAGCCTGGGAACAAGATTTCTCTTTAACTTGGCCAATTGCAATATGGGACAAAATTTGGTCCAAACTCCATAAGACCTCTAGGGCAGCCAATACAACCCAAACACTGTATTTTATTTACAATCGTACCCTTTTCACTCCCTCTGTCTTATCCTCTTTCTCGGCAGACACCCTCCCTACTTGCTGGTCTTGTCCCTGTCCATCTGCAAACCTAAAACACATGCTCTTCGATTGCCCCCCCATTTCTCGATTCTGAACTACGGTTTGGTCACAAATCCCAAAAATTGTTCAATTCAATACCCCCTTCTCTCGCCGATCGCATCTTTTTGGGCTCTTTATCCTCACCACTTCCCCAATCACATAGACACAAACTCCTAATGGATCTCCTTATTGCCATTGCTTTTCACCATATCACATCTAATTGGAAACAGGCTGCAAATGTTTCCTTTCGATCATGGTGGAATGCAATATGTTTCCATCACAGGTTGGACACTAACTTTGTTTCCCCTGTTTCCCTAGCAATTAAGCGAGATCTCCTTTGGCTTCCTTTGGTGGACTACCTATCCTCCTCTACCCCCTCCTCCGTCACTCATGATGTTCATTCCATTGAGGTGCGCAAACCACCTTAGATTCCTTTTCCATTTTAATAGTTTTCTCTTTTACAGAATGTAATGCTTGCTTTATCGTTTTTTTAAGTGCTTAGTTATTGATGCTTTTGTATTTTTTATCTCCTCATATGGTTGTATGATTTCCATTACCCCTTTCCTTTTTCTTGTATAATTTCTGATTTTATCATATTGACTGTTTCTTCGCTGATCTGGTTTCCCTTGTACTTTCTTTAATGTTCAATAAACTCAAACTTAAAAAAAAAACAATGGTTCCTGTGGTTTAATAAACGTACATTGCAAAGTCAGTGCATAGCATAATAGCAGTTAACAGCAGTAGAGGGTTTGAACGGGGATGTAGAGAAGAGAAGCAAAAATCAGTATACCAGGTTTTTTGTCATCAAAGTTTTTGTAATTCAAAACAATGGTTGCATCGATATATACATTGAAATACATAGTATTGCAAGAACATGGTGAAGGGTGTCCCACGTGTTTTAGTGAGAACCAAGGAGTAGGTGAAGGTCAGTGAGTGAATATATACAAAGGTTTCTGCTGGGGTTATATACAAGAGAAAGGAAAATGACCATATACAATAATTCACGCAATGATTACACAGTGACTATCTATATTCATAGGCACTGTTGTCGCGGTTCAATTCCTATGGCGTCAACGGCGTTTCGACCCGTGAGGATGGGGGTCTCGTCAGGACTAGTCGTTGTGGGACATCTAAGGTGGAGTGGTGGAGTGGTGTGGCTCACTGGTTGGAGGCGGCACCCGTAAGCAGAGGACGGCCCGGGACCAGGGTTCGATTCCCGACGCGGCAGGGTCGTGGACCAGGGTCAGCGGGCTCGATAATTCTCGCCTCGGTGCCTACTCCAGTCAGGGACCACACTCGGCAACTCTGGGCATTAGCTTGCCTCATCTTCACAACGGCCCCCCCAGACCGCCGGGGATGCTTGGTCGCACCTTAGAGATACCCATTAGGGACCATCTCTCAGGGTGAGCCAGGATGGGTTCCCCAGCGGTCGAAGCGCGGAGATACTCCTCCGGGAGTCGATCCTAGCGCTATATAAACCCGCAATTAAATTAAATTAAATTAAGGGTGGGTTTACAAAAAAGTAGTGAGGGTATATACTATGTTTAGGTGTAAGGTAAAAAAGCGAACTAAGCGGACAGACTTGTTACCTTAGTCTGAGTAATTGGCAACCCATGCGTGATAGATAACTAAAAACAACTTACAGTGTGCCTAGCCGGGTACTGTTGTCAGGGGGAGGGGAAAAAAGCGATAAGTAAAGGTGTAATTAAGGATGGTGCACGCATATGGGCACAATGTCGGCACATTATAGGCAGTACTCACCACTGTAGTGGTAAACAACTGGTTGAACGCTTGTGGATACAGCTATTCAAGGATGGGATGAATGGTGGTGGTACCCGTCATAAGGGGTCTGCATACAGGACAATGTAGCCCAGTGTAGCCCAAAGATGGCCACCAGAGACAAAAAAAACAAATGAAGCCCAAATATCAGCCAGATGTAGCCCAACTATAGCCCAATGACAGAATGTCCCAGAGTGTTCTAAAGAACAACTAGAGCGCTAACAGTCTTACTTATGACAAAAGTATGGCACACCTGAAGTCATCTTGATTAGAATAAAGTGTTAACACTTAAAACATTTAATTTGCAAATGAACAAAATGAGGGGGTTCATTTTGCCATAGAAATTATGATTAGTGCTGAAGAAAGAAAAATTAGGGCACATTTTGAGTGACTTCTCAAATCCTCTTATATTTCATTAAAACAATTCTGATATGCAGTCTCCCAAGAGGGCCACCAGAGACAAAAGAGCCCAAATGTAGCCCAAATATCAGCCAGATGTAGCCCAACTATAGCCCAATGACAGAATGTCCCAGAGTGTTCTAAAGAACAACTAGAACGCTAACAGTCTTACTTATGACAAAAGTATGGCACACCTGAAGTCATCTTGATTGGAATAAAGTGGTAACACTTAATACATTTAATTTGAAAAGGAACAAAATGAGGGGTTTCATTTTGCCATTGAAATTATATATATATATATATATATATATATATATATATATATTCACTGAAAAAACCATAGGTTATAGACCATATATAGTTAGGGATTAGCATTTACAAAACCTTGAAAATTCACTGAAAAAACCATTGGTTATAGACCATATATAGTTGGGGATTAGCATTTACAAAACCTTATTTTAATCGCACAAAACCATAGAAATTTGAATATATAGTTAGTTGCAATAACTATATATCGCGCACCCGCAATCCACTGCTGATGATGTCACATATTACATCATTCATGACATGGTCAGTGACATCACTGATGACATCACTGATGACATCATCCAGTGACTGTAAGTTTCTGTAAAGTTAAAATATGTCTTACATATTGAAGAATGAGTGGATGTATAAGTGTCTGGATGAAGGATTTAGTAGGTGCATGACTGACTGTATGAGAGAGTGATTAAATGTGTCTCACTGAGTGCATTGGTTAGTGACTAAACTGTCTGAATGTGTGCATCAGTATGTCTGTTGTTGTGTAAGATGCTACATGTGTTAATCAGTACCTATATGAGTAACTATATGGGTTATTGATTGGTTGCCCAAGTATTTGTATGGGAGAACAAGTGTGTGTGTGGGTGTCTGGGAGGTGTGTGACTGTGCATAGATGTGTGAGCAGTTGATTCACTAGATGTATGGGTTTAAAACTGCATGTGGAAACAGCTGTATGTGTGGTTGACTGTGTGCATGAGTGTATTGGTGAGTGAATGGATATCTCAGTGCTATATTTCAAAGTAAGTACATATGTAAAACACAGTACATGTGAGAGTTGACATATATAAATTTCTGTGTATAAGAGCTAGTGAATGTGTGAGTGGCTGCATGGATCATTGAGAACTTGTAAAAGTGATTGTATAAGAGAGTAAATATGTGTTAGAATATGTTTCAATAGGTAAGGTGTGTATAACTGTATAGTTGAGGAAATGGAGGTGTGATTGATTTGTTGCATGACTGACTAGGTGTGTGAGTAACTCCATGGATGACTGATAATCTGTGAGTGTCTGTTTACTCTGAGTGCATCTAAGGTTATATTAAAGTCTAAAGAGGTTGATCGTATTATCACATGAATGATGTCATCAGTGATGTCGTCAGTGATGTCATTTCAGTTGTCTTCAATGATGTCATCAGTGATGTCATTTGAGATGTCATCAGTGATGTCATCAGTGATGTCACTGACCATGTCATGAATGATGTAATATGTGACATCATCAGCAGTGGATTGCGGGTGCGCGATATATAGTTATTGCAACTAACTATATATTCGAATTTCTATGGTTTTGTGCGAGTAAAATAAGGTTTTGTAAATGCTAATCCCTAACTATATATGGTCTATAACCAATGTTTTTTTCAGTGAATTTTCAAGGTTTTGTAAATGCTAATCCCTAACTATATATGGTCTATAACCTATGGTTTTTTCAGTGAATATCAATGGTTTTTTAATAGCAAATATCAAAAGCTGTAAAATGTATTCTTCTTTTACGCCCCCCTTGCATACATTATCCCTGACGCAGGTATAATGTGGCGCAGGGTTTTAAAAAGTGACCCATTTATCTAGATGCGTCACTTTTTAAATATAGCGCAACGAGGTGCATTTTTTTACACCGCTGGTGCGATGCATCACTTTTCTGTGCGCACTCCTTACGACATTCCAGATGTGTCATATTTAATGTATGACGAATCATGTCGCAAGGAGTTACTTTCTCCTCTCATACCTTTCTGTTCTTTCTTACTCATTCTCCTTTCAATTATCAATGCACTCTATTTCACTTACTCTTTTTCATTTTTTTAAGAATATAGCTCTTTGATGAGAATTGGAGGTAGTTCTGAAAAGAACTTTTGGTTTTCTTCTTTTTCAAAACTGGAACAAAAACAGGGAATGGAAACTGCTCAACAGGAGCAAAAAAAACAAAAAAATTAGGGGTGGGAAGGGCAGCGATGGTTCTCCAATGCTCGAACCATGAGCTGGACACTTTGCTCCCCATAGGTGAGGAGTTGATTGCAGTATCTGCATCTGACGACCCCATGGTTAAATGCAGGTTGAATGTTTGGCACCTGCTCCTGTGATTGCTCCCTCCCAGAAGAAGTTGCTCCTCCGGTTGATGTAGAGGCCCCATCTTTGGGAACCTCTTGTGCCAGAGCCCTGACACTTTCCCTGGCAAAATTCTGGGGGTGCTTCCTCTCCACATGCCGGATCATTGTAAAGTTCCCAAAAGAGTACTTTTTCAAAGGATTACCTCGAGACAGCTCTTCTTTGCAGATCCTGCACTGTACTTTTGGAGCATTAACCTTTTTTAGTCCAGCTGGGATTATAAAAAATTTCCAAATGAAATGCTCCTTAACTTTTCGTTGAGGAGGCTGTTCATTGATGAATTCATTGGAGTCATCCTCACTGCTGGATTGTCTGGCAGCCATTGAAAAACCAAGAAATATCCTGGAGCAAAAAGGCAGGTCTTTCAGTCACAAAAGTGAAAGAAGAAGTGAAGGAAATGGGTGGGGATTTCATTCTTTGTAAAAAAAACTGTTAGCAACCAATGAAAAGTGTTATTTTAAGGTCACATGACCCGACGCGCTTACGCTGCGCGCTCAGGAGCGATTCCGGGTGCGTTTACGCGGCGCGAACGTAGGCGCTTCCGGGACGCAAACGCACAAACGCGGCGCGAACGTAGGCGCTTCCGAGGGCGCTTACGTTGCGTGCCGAAGTGACGTCAACAAACTTTTTCCGAAATGCATAATTATTTTCCTTATCTCTACTGATATATTTATTTTTTATGCAAATTTCAGCACAAAAAAGGAAGGAGAACAGAACGTTTCCTTTGAAAATTGCCCTAGAGATGAACAATGAGAAAATCATTGAACGCATTGACTTGAAATTCATGGACGAATCACGAGACCAAGAACTTCTACAATGTGTAGAATCTGTGGATTTGTTACTTCATTATGAGGACGATAAAATGTGGGAAGTTATGTTCACTCAACAAGAGGACATTTTGGACAGTCAAATATTAGACAGTCTATTAAATATTGAAAAAGAATCAGAAAAATCAGAAGAAAAAATTTATATTTAATAATCAAAAATTGTTCGAGTCTTTAATCTTTTTTATATGTAATTCATAAACTAGTACCAAATTGATTATAATGTAAAGTCAGACTTATAGTATACTGTAAAACTTGTTTATGTTACGTAGTAAATTTCCTCATAGATACTTCCTTTCTCCAACTATATTATCTCCAATGTGTATTTAACATCTCTTTATCATCTCCTGCCTCCATATTGTTTCGGCTTTCCAGACAGACTATGGTATGAATTCCATATACCACAATAACTTCTGAAACAACTTGCAAGATATCTACAAAGGAGACGGCGTTTATTTATTTTTACACTCTGCATTGGTACCTACATGTTGCAACGTAAATAAAAAATAAAAAAAAACGAACAATCAATAAACATACAATAAGTTAAAAGTCAATCATTCTTGTTTCCTTATAGTACGCTCCCCAGACCGCTTTCCGGTACGTGTACCGGGCGCACCCCACGAAAAAAACATTTTTTTTTTTTTGCACGGCGGGGCCCTTTTAAAGCCTCCACATCAAACCTAGGGGGTCAAGGAGGATCTACTATGCCCCCTTATGGGCATTTGCCCCTTCGTTTTAGCCTCCTCTTGTCTCTCGATCCTACCGAGAGACAAGATGGCGGCCGCTACGGACTATTTAGAATGTTGACAGACACCGGAGAGCCAATCAGCTTCGCTTCGCAAAGCTCCGTTACGCGAAAAGTACGCGAACTAGTTCGCTATCCAGGACGCTGTCACAGATATATCTGTTTTTTTAAACGTTAATTTCTCAAAATCCACTGGAGCACATATATTGAGACCCAGCAAAGGCCCATCGGGCTAACAGTCCCTACAATTTTGCCAAGTTTCGTGTAAATCCATTCAGCCGTTCGAGCTAAAAGTGAGGCCAAACGCCCTATGGAAAAATGAATGGGACAAACGCGTTTTGGGACCCCCCTTTTTTCTCGGCCCCCCCTTGACGAAACCCCCCAAATTTTCAGGGGCTGATCAGAAACGAAATGTGCAATTTTCCTTAAAATTTCAGCCGATTCCGTCCACAAACGCCAAAGTTATTAGACATAGAATTTTCAAAAGTTCCATAGAGAAAAAATCCTAACTATATATACCTACTGGCGACCGCCAGTAGGTAATATATATATATATATATATATATATATATATATATATATATATATATATATATATATATATATATATTCACTGAAAAAACCATAGGTTTCACACCAGTTATAGTTAGGAATTACCATTTAAAAAACCTATTAAATTCACTGAAAAAACCATAGGTTTCACACCAGTTATAGTTAGGTGGAAATTTTACTCGCATAAAACCATTGAAATTCCCACGTTATAGTTAGTTGGACTCACTATAACTTGCGCATGCAATGCACTGCTGATGATGTCACATATTACATCACTCATGACATGGTCAGTGACATCACTCATGACATTACTGATGACATCTCAAATGACATCACTGATGACAACATCCTTGTGACAAAGTGGCAGACCTCCTATCAGCATAAAATAACCTTTGACACACACATTCAAAAATAGAAACTAACATTTTCTTAACAAAGGAGAAACCAATACCAATTACAACAACTTATTAGGTAATTCCAACATCTACATACACATCCACTCATTCACCAACAGTTCTATATAGTCACTCATGCATGTACTTACTCATCATATGTACTCATACACCTATACATCCTGTTACACACTAATACTCATCCATATAGTTACTCACAAACAAATTCACACATGCAAATAAACTATCAAAAACCATTTACTTGATTATACTGCTATATACACACCACTACGCATACTTCTACAGAAACGGAAACATATTTATTCTCTTAAACAATCAATTATAAAAACACATACTCACTAACCCACCCATACACACGATCATCCACCCATACAGTCTTGCACACATGCTGTCTTCAAAATACATACAAATAGTGAGTCACTCATTCATGCATCTGTGCTCTAAGTAATATCCCCACCGAACCATACAGACACTGATACTGATACTCAAAAAAACAACTAATAACCCATATACACACTCATGTAGCTACTCACCAACCCATGCAGCCACTTATACACAAAGTGAGACACAGATACAGATATTTAAATATTTAAACATTACTCGCTAATATATGTATTCACTAAGATACATTTAATAAGTCAGCTAACCAATCAATTTTACACATTTACATATATATATATATATATACCTACCTACCTACCTACCTACCTACCTACAGTCGATCATCAATAGGTAGTTATAGTTAGGGTTTTGTTTCTGTACAAAAAACA
The DNA here is from genome assembly GCF_964263255.1 of Lissotriton vulgaris. Lineage (NCBI taxonomy): Eukaryota > Metazoa > Chordata > Amphibia > Caudata > Salamandridae > Lissotriton > Lissotriton vulgaris. The sequence goes on along the minus strand of NC_141695.1, from coordinate 1,330,753,502 downwards.
TTTTTTCTTTTGCCAATATCTTCAGACCCGTTTGCTGAATCTTCGCAGGATTTTCAAACTAATGCCCAGCTCAGGTCAGCTCCTGTCTTGAATGTTTCGGGGGGATTTGTCAAGCGGGTGCCAAGAAAAAAGGGGGGTCCCAAAACTGGTTTTCCACGTGTTAATTTCTGAAGGAATCTTTAGGCAAAGCTACAGCCCAAACTGCTGAAAGCAATTACACCAAATTTGGCAAGAAATTGAAAAGAAATATCGATATCTGAGCACTGAGGAGGATTCGCAAAGCCTCCCGAGCACAAGCTTAATCCTGATTGGCTGCCAACACTCCAAACCAGAATGTGTTGGCAGCCATCTTGTGACTCGGTAACCAAGTCACAAGCAAAAGGAAAAACACGTTAAATATGAAGAAAAGGGGGCAGGGTAGAAATACCCTGACCCCCTAGGCCTGCTCAGGGGCTCCCACAAGGACCCCCAGGGCCAAAAAAAGTATTTACATTTTTTATAATTTCAGCCAAATTCACGCTGGGTGTGTGAATCCGGACAAAATTATTTAAAAAAATGAAGCAGGCTTCGTTTATCATATGCGGGGGACATGCAGCCAGCCCGCAGCCCCGGGGACCGCCACCTCTCAGGAGATTAAATTAATATATACATAAGTGTGGGGGCTCCTGCCCCTCCCCACACTGCCCCAGGGACCACCACCTCCCCGGGCATCCCTGGGACCTTTTGGTACACTGCTGTCGGGGCGTTGAGGTCCTCCTGTGTCCTGAGGACCTCAGGACTAAAGTGAATTTCAATCATCCAAGCAGCAATGCACCAGGAGGCACGTTTGCCGAGTGGTGTAAAAAGAGGTTGTGGCCTCTGACCACTCTCAGCAATCCAGCTGTGTGGGGCTTACTGGAGGTTCCTGGTGGGCTAGTTGGCCCCCAGGATCTCTCAGGATTAAAGGGGACTTCATCCCCCAACCCAGGACACGCCAGGAGGTGTGTTTGCAGAGTGGTGGGGAAAGGGGGCATGGCCTGCTATGAGAACCTTGCAATGCTGCTGTGTGGGACTTACTGGAGGTAATAGGAGGGGTAATAGGCCCCCAGGGTTGTCCTTGGGGGCCAACTACCCCTCCTGTTACCTCCACTAAGTTCAAAACAGTGGGATTGCTGAGAGGTATTCGAAGGCCATATACCCGCTTTCTCCACCATTCTGTAAACGCGCCTCCTGGCACAGTACTGGTTGAGGAATGAAGTCCACTTTACTCCTGAGGGGCTTTGGGGGCCAAGAAGCCCTCCTGGTAACTCCTGTAAGTCATACGCAGTAGAATTCCTGAGAACTGGTTGGAGGCCCAGCCCCATTTCTCAACCACTCTGCAAACGTGACTACCAGTTAAAGAAGCATTTGTAATTTGATAGGTCTTGCATTTGCAAGAGTTAAAGCTTTGGCATTGTAAATGTAAAAGTTGTTTACTAATGTTTGGGGTGGAATGGATGGATGTTGTTTGTAGTGGAATTATGTTCTGCAGTACACCCCTCTTCCCTTTTTCTGCACCTCTCTTGCCACTTTCTGCACCTCTGTTCCCTCTTTCTGCACCTTTCCTGCCTGTTTCTGCACCTCTTTTGCCTCTTTCTGCGCCTCTGTTGTTTTGTTCTGCAATTCTCTTGCTCTTTCTGTACCCTTTGAGCTTCTCTCAGCACCTCTGTTGCTTCTTTCTGCACTTGTCGTCCTACTTTCTGCAGCTCTCCTGCCTCTTTCTGTACCTCTCTTGCCTCTTTGTGCACCGCTCCTACCTTTTTCTACACCCCTATTGTCCCTTTTTCTTACCACTGTTAGTTAATTCTGCCCTGTCCTTTTGCTTCTTTCTTTACCCCTCTTGCCTCTTTCTGTACCACTTTTCTCTTTTTGCACCTCTTTTGCCACTATCTGTGCCTCTGTTGCTTTTTTCTGCAATTCTCTTGCTCTTTCTGCACGATTTTGAGCCTCTTTCAGCGCCTCCGTTGCCTCTTTCCGCACTTGTCGTCCTACTTTCTGCAGTTCTCCCCTCCTCTTTCTGTACCTTTCCTGCCTGTTTTCTGCACCCCTCTTGCCTATTTCTGTAACCCTCTTTTCTCTTTATACACCTCTCTTGCCTCCTTATGCACCCTTCTTCCCTCTTTCTGTACCTCTGTTGGTTCTTTATGCCCTTCTCTTGCTCTTTCTGCACCCTTCATGCCTCTTTCAGCACCTCGGTTGCTTCTTTCTGCACTTCTCTTCCTTCTTCCTGCACCCCTACTGCCTCTTTCTGTACCCCTCTTTTCTATTTCTGCACCTCTCTTACCTCTTTCTGCACCTCTGTTCCCTCTTTCAGCGCCTTCCTCTTTCTGTACATTTCATGCCTATTGCTGCGCCCTTCTTGCCTCTCTCTGTACCTCTGTTGGTTCTTTATGCACTTTTCTTGCTCTTTCTGCACCCTTAGGGCCTCTTTCAGCACCTGTGTTGCTTCTTTCGGCACTTCTCTTCCTTCTTTCTGCACCCCTCCTGCCTCTTTCTGTACTTCTATAGCTTTTTTGTTCACATCTGTTGCTTCTTTCAACAATGCTCTTACCTCTTTTTGCACCTCTGTTGGTTCATTCTGCACCCCTCTTGCCTCTTTCTGTACCCCTCTTACCTCTTTCTGCACCCCTCTTCCCTCTTTCTGTACCTCCTGCTTGTTTATGTACCTCTCTTGCCTCTTTTTGTACCTCTGTTCTTTCTTTCTCCGCTTCTATTGCTCTTTCTGTACCCTCTGCACCTCTTTCAGCACCTCTGTTGCTTCTTCCTGCAATTCATTTCCTTCTTTCTGCACCCCTCCTACCTCTTTCGGTACCGCTCTTGCCTCTTTGTGCACCTCTCCTACCTTTTTTTGCACCCTTCTTGCCTCTTTGTGCACCTCTGTTAGTTCTTTCTGCACTTCTCTTGCTTCTTCCTACACCTCTTGCTTCTTTCAGCAATTATCTTGCCTCTTTCTGTACTGCTCTTCCTTCTTTCTGCACCATTCCTGCCTCTTGCTGCACCTCTCTTGCCTCTTTCTGTACTTCAATTGCTTCTTTCTGCACCTCTCTTGCCTATTTTGATACCTATGATGCTTCTTTCTGCACTTCTCTTGCCTCTTTCTGCACCTCTGACTTAGAGATAGTTTTAATCCCCCTTCCCTATTATGTACTAGGGCCTTACAGAAAACAGAAAAAAACACAGGTTTCAGGGATGTTATAGTTAGAAATTAGCACTTAAAAAACCTTTGAAATTCACTGAAAAAAACATAGGTTTCAGGGACGGTATAGTTAGAAATTAGCATTTGCAAAATGCTTAGAAATTTACAAAAAAAACACAGGTTTCAGGGACGTTATAGTTAGTTGGACATTTCACTCGTACATAACCAGAGAAATTTGGGCACCATAGTTAGTTGAGCTAACTATAACTCACGCCCCCGCAATGCACTGCTGATGACGTCACGTATCACATGATTTATGACATGGTCAGTGGCATCACTGATGACATCACTGAAGACATCTCAAATGTCACTATAATGTCCCTGAAAAGCCTTGATGCTTTGAAACATGTTGACTTGACCAGGAGTATCCGCACATTTAAAACGCGGGAAATCTCCGAATTACCCTTTTAATAGTACCAGCCTATGACCTATTAAATTCTTTAGGTCTATAAGGCCAGGTACATTTTAACCTACTGACCTCATCCACCCTTGACCCTTTCTCTTACTACCATACATCACACATAGCACTACAATAACAGTGCTTCAGCATAGTCGCTAGTCGGAGCACCCCCCGTCCCGCTGCGGGCGGGAAGACCCCTATGATGAAGCATGATACCAAGGGCCCTTTTGGTGTGTGAGGGCTATTTTAACAAACACTGTGTATGCCCTACCAAGTTTGGGAAAACTTTCCTTTGAACCTCTTTGAGGTGGATCCTTTTATTTTCAATTAACCTAGTTGAGGACGTATCCACCCCAGTGCCTGTGAGGAGCATTACCTCTTCACTCCCTAATACTGTTTTTTGTAGACACTGACATTCCTACCATCCTGGTTATTTGATTGCAGTGGCTGGTAGGGGAGGGGGTGATTGGGGCTGAAAATTGTATGTAAAAAGTAATTTCAATTGGTAGCTTTTGAGGCCTAGTCAAGGGAAAGAATTCATGCTAATAATGGCCAGTGCTGCGTCCCCTTCTACATCCTTACTGGTTTTGCATCCAGAGGGGAAGTCTGAATTTGAATAGAAAGTGTATTCACTGTTTGAACAGAGTATGGTTGTGTCTGGGTCCTGGGAAAGAGGATTTGAGGTTTGTGCCTTAAGTACTTACAAATCTGTGATACCTTCCATAAAGTATTACACGTTTCCTAAGTGAAATGTAAGAGGAGCGGGTACAGCTCTCAATAGATATGAAATCTAAGCTTTTTTAAGAAGGCACACATCACCAGTAATTTTACTTCAGTAGAACCATCCAACTAAGACAAAGGTGACCCAATTACAGAGGCCATGCAGGGATCAGATTACTGGCCAGGAAACATTGCTATAGGGGCCATAAAATGCGACATGGACACGTCACATTTTTCCCCTCCTAACTGACCTGTTTGTGCAATGTGGGTAGCTGTGGATTTTGGAACCTAGCTCAGTTGGCACCTATGGAAACATAGCAAACCTGTACATTTTTTAAAACTAGATACCCAGGGGAATCCATGGTGGTGTGCCCACAATGCTCTGCAAACTTTAATCGGTAGCTATATGCACATATGTTCCTTTCCATTTCTGTGATGGAAACGTCTGGAATTACATAAATGCAAGATGAATGTGTGATTTTAGAAAAAGTGTAAGGTCTGCATTGCATTGTGGGTAACACAACGTCATGAGCTCCACACAAGGCATACCACCCTGAGTTTCCCTTGAAGTCTAGTTTTCGGAAATGTCTAGGACTGGTACTTTTCTCCAGGTGGCAGCCTATCCAAGTCCAACAAGTACAGCCATTCACCATGGCAAGTACGACAATATTGGAATTTAGTCACACTCTTCTGGCCAATTTGTAAAAACAACACCCAAAATATAAAGTGTCCTCTCGCTTGCCACTGGGGTAGATGTTTTAGTTCACAGAGGAGCAAAAAGACAGTAGAGGCTTTCGGGATTAGGGTGGGCCTCATGTCAGGATGGGCAAGACCCACCTCATTTTTTTATTTGTTGTTTAGTGGGATTTGTACCCCCCTCAGGGGCAGACTTGGGCAAGGAAGAATCTATTACCCCTACTGAGGTATGGGTATGGCTCGATGCCAGGGTGGGCTGCCACATCATTTTGTTTGTTTTGGTGCCATTTTAAAACCCATAATGTCTAGTGGCCTTTCTGCCCTCCCAAGAGGCCAATTGGAGTTAAATACCCCTGTCCACATCCCAAGGGAGGGGCAGAGAGTCTATTGGCCCCTGGGCTAGAGGAGAGGGCAGGCCCACGCCTGGATGGGGCCTGGCCTCAAACCAAATATTGCATGATGCAGTCCCTGGTTGTCTAGGGGGATTACTGATTACTGCCCCCGGGGGCGGCTGCTTGTGGTAAACACTTTTATCCATTCCTTCCACCCCCCACGCCCCCGGGGGACAGAAAGTATGTTTTGGGGTGGGGGCATGCAATTCCCCTTGTATGCAGACTCCACTACATTTTATAAACAATGTTGCCTTCAAGCCTAGTGCTCTTTCCGTACCTTCGCGGGGCAGCTTGGGGTAATCATCCCATCCACTGCCCTCTAGGGTAGAAAAACAGTTGCTAAATTTGTTTGGGGTGGGGGCATGGCCATGGTGGGCATACCCCACTCCTATGTTTTTCTATAATGTTTCCATGATGTCTACAGGGCTTTTCCCCCTCCTCCCTCCCAGGAGAAGATCAGGAGTATTTACCCCATCCACTTCCCAGGGGGAACAGAAAGACTGAAATATTTAGGGGGATGGGCTGTCCAAGCCCTTGCTCCAGGGGGCACTCTCTCAAAATCCTTGGTACATAATGGTTGGATCCCTGCTTGGGGATCACTCTCTTGTGGTGATCTAAAAACAGGGATCCACCAGGCAGAGATAACTTTAGAAAAGGGGAGATTCTCCCCTTTCCGACATTCTCTCACAAGAGTATCAGGGGTCGGGGGGAGGCTGAGATAAGCCTTCCAAGTACAAATCCAGTGAAAGTAAGAGAAACCCATTGGCTCATTTTACTTTTACTTTATTCTAATGCTGTCAGAGTGCCCTGAGCGCTGACCGTCATTACAGTAAACATACAAATTAGAACTTGTGCTGCTCAGAAAGCTCTTACTTAGCAGCCTGGGGTACAAATAAAATGAAGGAAACCTTCCGGTGCAGGGCACCAGAGAGGCCTTTATATACCTCACAAGTGTCAGACAACGGCCAACACATGCACTGGGGAGGTAGAGCAGCCATCGGCCAGTGGCTGGCGGCTGCACTTAATAGATTAAGTGCTCTACCTACAGCAAAAAATGGTTGATAGACCAACAGGAACTATGGTTCCTGTTTTCCACTTTAAAATTATGTAACAATGTCCCACTTTTCCATGGGCTTGGGGAGAACCAATATTCTTATGTTATACATTGGTTACAGTGCACTGTCTTCTGCTCTATATTCTAGGATCCACACTCTCTCCATATGTGTTTGGATAGCATTTGAAACAACTGGGCTCATCTCTGCAGAATTAACCCTATTGGTCAGTTTTCTTTGATCTTTGTGCAACAAACCCATGTTCACAGCAACTGTATCGATCTGAGTTTACCAGGGTTTCAATCAATCAATTAATGTAATCAATCAATCATTTATTAACGTAATACAATTCAATTCAATTCAATTCAATAACTTTATTCGATCTAAATAAGAATAGGCCATAAAAGTACATTAAAATATTGCACATACCTATAGTCACACATAAAAGTTGAAAAAATATCATAGATTAAAAAAAATTGTAAAAAAGTAAGGGCGTCAAGGACTTTAGAATTCAGGGACTCGACAAAGCAATGTAAACCATTACTGAAACGCCAAAACGCTGGTGCGCCTGGCAAAGGGCAACTTTAGTGTTTTTAAGTAACTGCTGCAATTGAGATTTAGCGCATGGTTGGAGCGCCTGCAAAGGTATTTTTAATAACTAACTCTGTTTGAACACACGCCGTTCCTACCTCATTAATTACCCCCTTCCCTCGTCCACCTCTGACTTAGTCAGATTGTTGTGGAGGGAAGGCGCCCCGGACGTGAATAAAACTTCCTCCTTCCTAGCGGTGTGCAGGTCACAGGCTAGTTGTTCTGCTCTACCAACACTACAAATAGCCTCGCAATTCCACACTTAGGTGGACTCGACAAAGCAAGGTAAACCATTACTGAAACTCCGAAACGCTGGAGCGCCTGGCAAAGGGCAACTTTAGTTTGTTTAAGTAACTGCTGCAATTGAGATTTAGCGCATAGTTGGAGCGCCTGGCAAAGGGCTCTTATAGTTTTTTAAAGTAACTGCTGCAATTGAGGATTAGCGCATGGTATTTTTAATAACTAACTCTGTTTTTAAGCACCCCATTCCCCCGTCCATCGCTGACTTAGTCAGATTTGTTGTGAAGGGAAGGTGTCCTGGAAGTGATTAATACTTCCACCTCGCTTGCGGCTCTCGTGTCAGCAGGCTAGTTGTTCTGCTCTACCAACACCACAAATAGCCTCGCAATTCCACACTCAGGTGGACTAGAAAATGCAAGGTAAACCATTACTGAAACGCTGGAGCGCCTGGCAAAGGGCTCCTATAGTTTTTTTAAGTAACTGCTGCAATTGAGACTTAACGCATGGTTGGAGCGCCTGGCAAAGGGCTCCTATCGTTTTTTAAAGTAACTGCTGCAATTGAGACTTAGCGCATGGTATGTTTAATAACTAACTCTGTTTTTACTCACGCCGCTCCTACCTCATTAAACACCCCCTTCCCTGGTCCACTGCTGAGTGCTGACTAAGTCAGATTGTTGTGGAGGGAAAGCGCCCCAGAAGTGATTAATACGTCCTCCTTCCTTGCGGTGCGCAGGTCAGCAGGCTAGTTGTTCTGCCCTACCAACACTACAAATAGCCTCGCAATTCCACACTCAGGTAGACATGACAAAGCAAGGTAAACCATTACTAAAACGCCGAAACGCTGGAGCGCCTGGCAAAAGGCTCCTATAGCTTTTTTTAAGTAACTGCTGCAATTGCGATTTAGCGCATGGTTGTAGCACCTGGCAAAGGGTTCCTATAGTTTTTTTAAGTAACTGCTACAATTGAGACTTAGAACATGGTATTTTTAATAACTAACTCTGTTTTTACTCACACCGCTCCTACCTCATTAAGCATCCCCTTCCCCGGTCCACCGCTGACTTAGTCAGATTGTTGTGGAGGGAAGGCCTCCCGCAAGTGAGTAATACTTCCTCCTCACTTGCGGCGCGCAGGTCAGCAGGCTAGTTGCTCTGCCCCAACCAATTTAAAAGAACGATGACGTTCCGTTCGCGCAGCGGACTAGTGCACCGGGCGTGCCGGTGGAGCGCCGAAGGCGTGCCAAAGGCAAGCCCGTCTGCACCCGTCCACGCCTGGACCGGACCCAGGGACACTCCCCCTTGTCAGCCCGGCCAATTAATCTGTAATAAACAATTACAGTATATGTCTAAACGACTTGCATCCATACGTTCCTCCTGCAACTATCCTACCAATTGCCCCAGTTTTGAAATTGGGAAACCTGTTTTTCAGCACGTGATGTGCTGTCCTAACTGTAGCTTCTCCTTGAACATTCACCAGGCAGCACATTACTCAGCCAGCACCACCCCTTCACCCACAAATATGCATTTGGCTCTGATAAACGCCTGCTTCCTACCAAAACACAAATATGAAATACAGATTTGTATTGAGAATCAGAAACTAGACATCCTGAGGATAACTGAAACCTGGGGGATCTGGCTGCTGGGCCTGACTTCCACACAGCAACACCAGAAGGATACGCGATCTGCAGATTTGATAGACAAAATAAACAAGCATGTGCAATGCAACAGGTCTCACATTTATGTGAGTTTGAGCTATTGGCATTGTAAATGACAATGCCTTTTATTTATGTTTTCATTTTTGAAACATAAATAAATCGCATTGTCATTTACAATGCCAATAGCTTAAACTCGTGTAAATGTATGACCTATTGCATTGCGAATGCTTGTTTGTCATCCTGCACCCTAGCCAAATAAAGAATGCATTTCTATCCATTCATCAGCCATAAGATAAAAAACCACAAATTCTTTGGGTCTTTCCTCAGCCTATAGCCATCTCCCTGTGGCCACTCAACGTCAGTCCTGACCATGTAATGCTATTGAATAGGATGGATGGATGGATGAATGGATGGATAGGATAGATGGACGGACAGACGGACGGGTTATGAAGAGTGTATGTATGAATGATGCTACTGAACACCATGGATGGATGGATCGTCTATGAAGAGCATATATATGCATGATGCTGCTGAACTAGATGGATGGACGGTGTATGAAGAGTGTATGTATGAATGATGCTACTGAGCACGATGGATGGATGGATGGATGGATGGATGGATGGATGGATGGATGGATGGATGGATGGACGGACAGAGGAGATGATATAAGAGGGTAGAGATTTGTTGACAAAGTGGCAAATGCCAGAGAGAGAGAGAACAAAGGAGGGAAAAAGACAGCTGGTTCTAGATACAGGTGATCGGAGAGTGTAGTACATTAAAGGACAAATAAATGAATAGTCAGATGGGTGGATATGGGGACAAGGAGGTGTGTATGTAACTAATCATCCTGCATCAATTGAAAGATGTGTAACTCAGAGGAGCCAGGGGTGTCTGGCAGCACAGGTCCAACCCTAAAAGCCAGGTGTGGCTCAAGTCTGCCCTGAGCGTGCCCAAGTAGCACAAGGCGCCTGCAGTAAAACGGACCACAGCAAACATGAAGCACATGCAGGGCAATAATGTCTGCCCCAACCCCCCCACACACAAGCAAAAAAAGCCCTCCAGCCTGCCTGTTCACTGACAAACGACAGTAACATCCTGCTTTAGAAGATGCAAGTGCGGGGAATGAGATTTTGATACCCTTTTTAATCACCTAGATATTAATCTCATTCATCAATTTGGATCAGTTGTTTTCTGTCATTGAGTAAAAGACAACCCCCACATAGGTTAGATAAACCCCATAAACTGACGCAACTCTGAAGAACCACTTACGACTGATAAAGTTTAAAAGGTTTAATATAAAATTAAGAAAAGTTGCAAATACAATCCTCTCAGGATAAGATTCAGCAAATATACAGGAACTAAAAGGAACATAAATTCCCAAAGAACCTCAGTCTACAAAAGAAATACAATCAAAGTCAGTTCCAGAATCAACAAATTAAAGCATAGATATGATGTGGTTCCGTTGCGTCATCTACAGAAAGAGAAAAAATAATCAAGTTAAATCTGTCCCTACTCTATGCTAAGTGACATCCCTACTTCGCAAGTTTCTAGTACCCTAAAAAGGTGTCAGCAGTTTGACTTCCAAAGAAGTTCAAACTCTCTTAGCCTCTAAAGGTAACGTAAGTTTAAGAAGCAGTACCCTATCTGCCTACCCATCCGCTCTCTAAGGGTCCTCGGCCTACTGCTCTCTTGCGCTCTGATCTCTCTCAGCGCATCTGCTCAAGTCATCTGCGCTCCCTTCTCCTTCGCTCTCGCTATTCTCGCTCTTCGCCTTCGCTATCTTCTCCCCGGGGTGCTGTCCCTAAAATACACAATCACAGTGTGGGTGGAACGCCCCTTCGACGCCCACCACGGACTTTCCCCCATGATGTCATTTTCTAGCTCTTTCCATGGCTTCGTCTCTTCGCGTCGTCCGTTAAGTTGACCTTTCTTCTTAGACGCCATCTTCGTCTTCTTGCTGGTGACTTCATTAACATTACATTTGACACTTTCGGAGCAAAAGTCTATCACCTCATCAGAACTTTACTCTTTACGACTATATGCGTAACCTTTCTTGGTCCTGTGAATAGTCATTTCAAAACAAGACTCAAATTCCAAGCGTCTCCTCTCACGTTTAGGCAATAAACTTCGTCCGACATTGTCACCTTAAATCTAACAAACTTAGACTCCTTGGCTCGCACGTTCACATCAAGTCTATTCACGACTCCTGTGAGCCCACTAAATTACATACAGCGGACTACACTCCTGCGAACCCTTGGTCAGTCAGGTTAAAATCACAAATGACCCAACTCTTCTAACATTCCTACAAACTCTTTCTACACAGTATAACCTTTAACACACATTTATATATAATCGCATTTAGCAAATCCTTCGTTTATAAGTGAATACATTTTACATAGAATATAAACCTCATACATAGAACGTAAAGTTATATTCTCCTATTACATCGTATATATATGTTCTGCACATTTCTTCACTTTACATTTTCTCGCCGCTTTCTCCATTTAGAATTATACACGTACATGAATTCTACTTTGCACGTTCTTCCATTCGTAAGTATTTCTACGCATTTCTACATTAGCCCACTAGGTATACGGGCCTTCTAATATGATGCACATTCAAGAGTAAATATAATTACATTTCCTATATTACTTTGGTTACGTCTGTTAACTGTATACTATAAGTGTCAACTTCACGTTACGATATACATTTCATTCCTACGTTTATACGACATGCTTATAAATATGACTCGGGTATACGTTTTATTCAAATTGCACTCTCTCAGTTCCCCCCTTTGATGACCTTTAGGAGTCATCACTAAATGCAATTTGAATAGCACTTTTAAACAGAACTAGTTACATCATTCCCTCTTTTTATCCTTTCGAGTGCTCTTAAACTGTTATACTGTTGATCTTGTAAAGTAGCTAATCTCCTTTCTTGTTCTCTCATGGATCTTTGTAACCGGTTCGTCCTATACCATTTATACAATTTTACTAACCCTAGTAATGTAATTATACAAATTAATACTATTAATACAGGTTTTAATATATACCATACAATACTTTTACCAAGGTTGGCAAACCAACTTCCAACCTTTCCTACTCCATGACCTACTTTTTCCCAAACATTTACTCTTGTCAAATCTTCGATTTCTTGATGTATCTGTGTAATATTTCTTATGACCTTCTCAAGTGGTTTTGAATTATCAGGACTATAAGTACAACATTCCTGAACCTTCAAAGCCTTGCAAACTCCGCCTTCTTTTGCTAATAGTACATCAAGAGCAAGTCGATTCTGAAGAACCATTGCTCTAATCGATTGCATCTCGCCTTCTACTAGCATTAATGACCTTGCAGTACTTGCAGCCAATCTATCTACGACTGTAGCTAGTCTCCTGATCTTAACATCGTTAAGTATTAAACCTAACATAGGAAACATCGCTCCAAATACGTCTCCTACTACTTCTGCATCTCCTACTTCTCTTTTCATTCTTGTCGAAGCCTTTCCTTCTATGATCGCTAAATCCTTTGCATGATATATTTTGGGGAAGACAATTGCCAAGTAACACGAACCATACCAATTGTCAGGCAGTTTTACATAGGCATTTCTTCCACATACAAAATATACATTAGGAATCACTTGCATTTCCTTCATGAAATCTTTCGTGTAGTATTCTAGTCTAAATGCATGTTCGCAATTAACTTCACCTACAAATACATTCTCATAATATGTCTTGCTTCGAGTTAAACATAACTTTCCTTTCTGCGTTCTATCCAAAGCTATTGGACCATTGCTCCCTTTCTTTTTGTGTGCCTTCTCTTCTTCGGTCCAATCAGTTTTCCACTGTCCTGACATTTTTAGAGCTTCTGCCTTCTGTATCGGTCATCTACTTGTCCTATGAACTTTTTCTCAATCTCTGACACTTTGCAAGTCAGATTATTTCTGCGTGCATATGATGTATCTAGTGTATCCCAAGGAAGAAAGAATTTGGCTAGTCTATCCTCCTTTTTGTAATAGTCCCACTTATTCATTTGTTTATAATTCGGAACTTCAGGCAGTACCTAATCATAATTTGAAAAGTAGTACTCGAACCCTTCTCTACCATAAAATATACTAAGCAGTAAACTACATGTTATCCCATAAGTCAATGGGAGATGATGATATCTGATGCCCTCATCTACAGAAGCCGGCAATTGCATACAAACGTAACAATCTTTGGCCTCCATGGCATCGATATACTCATACAATAGTTTGGCATATGCATTTGACCTAAAGTTTCCCTGTGACTCGTCTACGTGTAATCTACGAGCTTCATCTGCCAGTAACGCTTTTTCACGGATAACATTGCTCTCCTCCTTCTTCCCAACAAGAGCAGGTTTCAAAGTCGTTACAGGCTTTACATCTGCTGTTTCTTTATCACTTTCATGTCCTATTATGTATGATATGGTCACTACTGTAATAATGAGAAAAATTACTACTGCTATTAGTGTACCTACTATGCATTTGGCTTTTCGGTTTGGGTTGCCGTTCTCCATGTTATCAAAACAGCGTAGCTCTTTCTTTTGCGAAGAAAGTTTTCTTTGCAAGTCTTTATTTGCTTTGTTTTCTTTCTCAGTCTGTAAAGTGCTCTTTATCAACAAAAGTCTCTTTTTCACAGCAATGTCTTTTCTCTTTAATAACAGACAACCCTAACCCTTCTCCGTCCTCTAAATGTAATCCCTAATTTTATTCTTCTTTCCACTCGGCGCTAGGTTATCTTCTTCTTTATAGCTTTAAACACAAAAGTCTTTTATGCATCTATAATGATTCTCGTACCTGCAGCTTTAATAACAAGTTCCAATAATTCAAAACGAACAACTTTTTCTTCTTGTTCTGGAATTTGATGACCAAAGGTTGGAAACTGTAATCGATTTAGCACTAGGTCTTTGATCCGACTTAGGTATGGGGGTATGGGAAGTGTGAAAGTTAGTAACCCCTCAGTCTCGAGTCCAGGCGTCAACATCCATATCTCCACTGCCACAAATGGATCGAGATCGATTACTTTCACTTCTCTCACTCTCCCAGATTTCTGTCCCCAAGACATCTGCTAGATAAGTCCACTCTGGGGTGGCGTACCTTCTGCAGGGCACACGTACCCTTCTCGATCTTCTTGGACTCTCAGAACCTGAATCCGTAGTTTCTTCTTCTTGATCTGAATCTTCAGCGATCGGGACAAGGGTACTTTCTTGTGGTGCTCTTAAGCTTGGCCTTCTCCTTCGTTCTGGCCAACTGGCTTCATCACTCCTTGTCCTCCTGCTTCTTGTTCTTGGACTCGTCTCTTGGTCACTTACATCTTGTTCGGTCTCTGACTCGAATTCCCAACTACTTCCTTCTTCTGATACTGCTTCGGTCTCACTGGTGTCTTGACCGTCGTCGACTTGTTCCGACACAGGTTCAGCCTCTTCGATCACCTCTACAGCTTGGTTTTCCCCCTCTGTGGCTTCTCCGCTTTCCGCTGGATTCTCATCCGAGAGAGGAGCTGTTTCTTCTAGAGGTGTTGGCACTCTTCGAGTATGTGAAGCATGTATCCAATTTGGCAGGCCTCCACACTTCACTGCAGTGTTCGTAACAAGTATGACTTGAAATGGTCCTCGCCAGCGTACGTCTAAGCAGTTCTTCCTGACATGCTTTTTCACCAAAACCCAGTCCCCCGGACTCAGGTCATGGCACAAGTCCTGTGCTGATGGAACCTCTGCAGCCTGGACCTGGAGGGACACAGAATTAATGGCATCAGATAGTCCCTTGCAGTAGTCCAAGATCAAGTCGTCTGTGATGTTCAATAACGCTGCAGTCGGAACCGATGGCAATCTCATAGCTCTCCCCATTAGCACTTCATGTGGAGAGAGACCTGTTTTTCTATCTGGTGTGCTACGTATGCTCATAAGAACCACTGGAAGTGCGTCTGGCCAACTCAGAGATGTTGACGAACAAACCTTGGCAAGTCTGGACTTAATTGTGCTGTTGATTTGCTCTACGATCCCTGAGGCTTCTGGTCGATAACTGCAATGGAGCTTCTGATCGATACTTAAAGCTGAGCACAACATCTTCACTACTTCGCTGTTAAAATGAGTTCCTCTGTCCGATTCCAAAGAGGATGGCACCCCAAACCTCGGTATCAACTCTCTAAGTAACAGTTTTGCTACTGTAAGTGTATCGCATCTACGTGTAGGGTAAGCTTCAACCCATCTAGAAAATATACAGACAATCACTAAAACGTATCTGAGTCTGTTGCATTTAGGCATTTCGATAAAATCAAGCTGCATCCTATTGAAAGGCCCCCCAGACCTCCCAATGTGACTCAATGCGACTGGTGTTCTCTTTCCTACGTTTAGTTGCTGACAGATCGCACATCGCTGACATACTGCTTCTGCCGCTACTCTGAATTTTGGGTTAAACCACGTTTGTCTGAATACTCTTACCATAGCATCTCTACCTATGTGTGCTGATCCATGCAGTTTCCTTGCCATTGGACTAACAAGTTCATTCGGTAAAACTGCTCTCCCATCTGCAGAAATCCAGAAGTTCATTTCACTTTTTGTACACCCAGCTGTTTCCCAGCCCTTTTTCTCCTCATCTGGTGCGTTATCCTGAACACATTTCAGCTCATCCCACATATCTACAGTGTCTAACAACATTGTTAAATCAGTTCTTTCCTGTATTCCCCCCACTTCTACATTGGTGTGAGAATAACCTTGTTCTGCGCAGTAACGCGCTACTTCATCAGCATAGCGATTGCCCTGCGACACAAAATCTACGTTTTTCGTGTGCGCGGCACATTTGACAACCGCAATAGCTGATGGTCCTTGCAATGCTTCTAACAGTAGTTTCACGAATTCTCCATTCCTAATGGGAGAACCCGAGGAGGTCATGTAACCTCTTTGAGACCATAACTGCCCGTAATCGTGAACTACCCCGAAACCATACTGGCTATCGGTGTATATGGTGACTCGAATTTTGTTACCTGCTAAACAGGCACGCGTCAAAGCAATAATTTCAGCTACCTGAGCGGAATGTACTCCTTTCAGGCAGGCGGCTTCTACGACTCTGGTAATTGTACAAACTGCATAAGCTGCTCTCAGCTGACCAATATCGTCTCTTACGCATGAACCATCAACAAAGAAAATTTCATCGGGGTCAGTCAATGGCTCATCTACGATATCGGGTCTCGGTTTGGTGCATAGTTTAGTCACATCAAGGCAGTCATGATCTGTACAAATTTCATCATCCACATCATTTGGAAGTGGCATCAACGTAGCAGGATTCAAGACGGAGCATCTTTTTAGGGTCACATTCTCGGCAGCCAATATGACTTGCTCGTAGCGTGTGAGCCTGCTATTCGTCAGATGCTGAGTCTTGGTCCTGGTCATTAACAATTCCACAGAATGCGGTACGTACACCACTAACTGATGTCCCATTACCACACTTTCACATCGTTCAATGCTGACACCCGTTGCAGCTACGGATTTGAGACATCCGGGCAACGCTGCGGCTACTGGATCTAATGTAGCCGAAAAATACGCAACTGGCCTACGCGCATCTCCATGTATCTGGGCCAAAACTGCTAAAGCGCATCCCTCTCTTTCGCAGCAGTAAAGCAAGAATGATTTTGTGTAATCAGGCATTCCTAAAGCCGGGGCGCGACACAAGTCCTCCCTCAGCTGCAAAAATGCCATCAAACAATCTTTGTCCCATGGTACCGGATCACTCACTCCTTTGTGCGTCAGTTGTAATAACGGCTTTGCCTTCAGTGAGAAGTTGGCTATCCACTGTCGACAATAACCGACCATGCCTAGAAACATCCTGACTTCTCTCTGTGTTTTAGGCGCGTTCATTTTCATGATCGCCTCTATTCTGTCTGGAGACACCTTCCGTTTCCCCTTTTCAATCCTGTGGCCCAAGTATTGCACTTCGGTAAGACAATATTGCAATTTACTTGGAGACACCTTATGTCCGTTCTCGGCCAAATGATTTAACAAGGTGATGGTGTCTACTCTGCAAGCTTCCTCTGTTTCTGACGCAACTAGGAGGTCGTCTATGTACTGGACCAGAACCGAATTCTTGGGCAGTACTAGACTTTCAAGATTTTTCTTCAGTAACTGGTTAAAAATCGATGGGCTTTCTGTATACCCCTGAGGGATACGACACCATGTTAAAACGCGATCTTCCAGCTTAAAAGCGAAAAGATACTGGCTATCCTCATCTAAAGGAATCGAAAAGAAAGCCTGGCACAAATCTATCACGGTGAACCATTCAGCTTGGAACGGTATCTGAAACAATATGACTGATGGATTCGGTACCACTGGACAACATGAGACAACAATATTATTAATCTTTCGAAGATCTTGCACTATTCTGTATTTTCCACTAGGCTTCTGTAAACCCATAATCGGTGAGTTACATGGACTACCCACGATCTCCTTCAGTATTCCCTGTTTAATCATGGATTCGATCACAGGCTTTATTCCTGCAATCGTCTCCGGTGTCAACTTATATTGTGGTGTTCTTGGATACTCGGCATTGGGTCTTACCATGATCTTTACTGGTTCTACCCCTTTGATCAGTCCTATTTCTTCTCCAGTAAAATCCCACACCTCAGCTGACACTTTCTCCCTCAAGTCTTGTGGAAGCTCCCCCACTGTTAAAGTAGGATATAGTTCCATGCATTCCTGCGAGTTTACAACCTTGAAATCGGCATCTTCATCATTGGTCTGCACTTCTACTCCTTCAGGTGTGCAATGTATTGTGCAATTCAATTTACACAACAAATCTCTTCCTAACAAACACACCGGGCTAGAATCACAGATCACAAACTGATGTTCGTCACTGTAATTCCCTATCTTCACTGACACTGGTTCCGTCAGAGGATTCGTCATCCTCTTGTTTGCGACTCCTACCACCTGAATCATCTCTCCTGATATCGGCAGACCTGGGACTACCGCTGATCTCAACGTGGATCTAGTGGCCCCCGTATCCACCAAAAAGGTCGTAGGACATCCAGCTACTTCAGCTTCTACGTATGGTCCTCTCTGATCTACTTCCAGGGCTGCTCCTAGAGTACAGTCTTCTTCCCTATTCACTCGTTGCCCTGTAAGAGGATCAACGTAGTAGCATTCTTCTCCTCCTACGAACAATGGCATTTGTCTATAGGTTTTCCCTCCATTTGTAATGCGAGGCGGTTGAGGAAACGGGGCTCGAGGAGTCTGAGTCCCCCCTTTGATAAACTTTCCCTTCGGGACTGTTGCTCCCTTAACCACGTTGTTCTGAACCTCTTCCTCCTCCTGTTCTAATTCGCCTGTGTCGACATTGTAAGGACACTCGCGTCTCCAATGTCCCACCTCGTTACATAGATGACACCTCGTTGTCTTTTTCAGCGTTGCAATATCTATTCTCGGTCTCGGTCTTTCTTCCTCATCTCTGCTCTGATTATTCTGTTTCTTTGCTGGCGTTGCTGTTCCCTGTTGCCGCTGTCCACCCTTTCCAGCTGCTTGCATCTGTACCAACATCAGCTTTTCCTTAAGCTTCTTTGCCTTCGAATCTATTTCATCGCTACAGTACCTTGCATACCTCAGAATCTCATCTAAAGGTTTGTTTTGCCAACAGATCAAATGCTGTTGAATCATCAGGCTTATGTCTGGTCTCAATCCGAGAACAAACTTCGACACAAACTGTCCTATGTCTTTAGGATCCATTACGTCCAACCCACTGTACTGTTTAAATGCTTTCAGTAACCTCTCATAGAACTCGTGAACGGTCTCTTTAGGCTCCTGAGTTGTTCGATCTATCTTAACCCAGTCTATATCCTGCACCGGCACTTTCTCTTTTAGCCATGTTATTACTCTCTCGTATTTTTCCATGACTCTGTCTGATGGACCGCCTGTCTGTGCATCCCTCGGAGGCTCACAAGCGGGCCATTCAATACTAAGTTTACATGCCGTCCACAAATCTCCGGGTACTACGATATCGAACAAAGTGTTCAAATCGATCCACAGCACCTTAGAGATCTTCACGAATCTCTCTACCTGCTTGTACCACTCCACAGGATTCTCTCTAAGTTTTGGGAAAGAATTAGTGAATGCCGCTAAATCCCCCCTACTCCAGGGTACATGAACGTAGTTTCCGTTCGCGATTTCTCGCAAAGGGAAAGCTTCCATTCGCATTAGGTCTGTATCCTGGGACTTCACAAGTGCACTCCTTCTGACAGATCCCCTCTTGGACCATTTTTCCTCCCATCTATCCAGATCTCTCCATATTCTGATACACATGATTAGTTCCCTTATGTGTACTCTTAGCCCAATCGTTCTACGCTCATCTAGATCCCTATCCGTGCAATTCAGCCTATAGTTGGCCTGTAAGGCTTTAGTTCGTGACATGTCTATCATATACTTTTCTGCTAATTCAGATAACTTTTCATGAGCTGACCTTGCTTTTCGAGTAACATCCTTAGATAAAAACAATATTTCATCTGGATCGTACAGCTCTAACCTTTCTATTGCCACTGTGCCATCTATGATTTCATCCAAGTCTGATTTCAAGCTCATTACATCAATCCGCTTTGCTTTTATTTCAGCTCTCAGTACGTCAGTCCTAGGTTGTTCTCTTACATCCCTCTCACCTCCACTATGCGCCCTACGCCTAAGCACAGGTGAGTTATGAGGAGTTTTTCTTCTATCTCTTTGTTCCCACCTCTCTAGATCCCAAGCTCTTCCATCTTCCCTTGGGGTGTGGTGGAACATTGCTCCATTCCCCATCACTACATTCCGTCTTTTTTGCTCAGTTTCTCCAGATACGATATAGGATCCTCCATGCTGTTCTAAACCACTGTAACTCGCTTGCTGTCTAGTGTCACTCAACAAATGGTAAGGTCCGTCACGGTCCTCCATGTTCCCGCGATCTCGTTCGTGATCACCGGATGTATGGCGAGACGTTTCGCGACTCCCTATGTTCTCATGACTTCGTTCTTGATCACCGGACGCATGGCGAGACCCTTCGCGACTCTCCATGTTCCCGTGATTCCGTCCGTAATCACCGGAGGCATGTCGAGACGTTTCACGACTCTCCATGTTCCCGTGATTCCAATGTTGCACATTTTCGTCCGGGGTATGGTGAGTGCATCTAAAAGTATTTCGGTACTCCTGCGTCCTTCGTTCTCCCTCACTAAAGGTGACGCGAGGCACTTCCCCACACCCTGCACTCCTGTCGTTGCACATTTGCCTATTGCCACTAGTAGTTGGGTAAGTATCTCCCCTGCTTCCTTGACTCCCTCTCTCCCACTCCGGGCTGCTTTCGCCAGCTCCACAATGAGAGAGGATCTTGTTATCCTGGTCTCTCCATTCTGTTCCTGTTTCTAAACTTTTATTCCGAGTCTCTTCGGCAGTATCCCATTCTCTCAGGTATTCCCTTAATTCCTTATAGGACTTTGGTTTCGGTCCCCTTAAATCCATTGATCCTCTTTGACCCCCTTGTTCTATCCAGGGACCCGTTGCGGAATCTAATGGGGTACTCCGACTCACTGGTGCTAGTATCTGACTCTGAGGATTTATCGCGTTGTTCCTATTCTCCATCTCTGCCCTTTCCCTGTCCCATCGTGCCTGCTCCTCCTGCTGGACCCCCTCTGGGTTGTAGATTGACACTATAGGGCCTATGGTAACAGGTACTTGTAAAGCATCTGGCATTTGATACGACCTTGCATGCTGTGTTTCTGGGACCTTCTGGACCACGAATCTTCCCACTACTCTCTGTTCGGAACTAGATTGAGTTGCTTCCTCACCTTTCTTGGTATCCCACTCTGATGTGGGGAGCGATTTATATTCCCCCCATCTAGCTCCGTCCTCTTGCTGTAATACGGGACTTTCAGCTTCGCTGTTGTACGGAGGTGGTCTATCTGTTAATAGCCTCTCTATCAGATCGTCATCTGGTTCACTATCCTCATCTTCTTCTAGAGGTTTCTTTTCTCCCGTAGTCTCTATCATGGTGAACAGTTTGTCTGCTTCTATCTTTTGCACTCTCCACTTCTTAGCTTCCTCATCCCATTTTGCATCCTGCACTGCTTTTACCGATCGTCTCACTCTTTCTTGGCGTCTCTTTAAGCTTTTTTCGTGTGCTGCTCTAAACCATGCACTAAGTGCTTCGAACTGTGTTGGCCTCGGTAGAGGTCTTGTTGCAAGCATTACTGCTTTCAGTTGGTTCAACACTTCTAGCTTAAACGTTCCGAATCTCGGAAACGTCAGTTCCTTATTCCCTTCTGTTAGCCTATTCCACTCGGAGATCCACATTATCGAGTGTAAGCCTACATATACTGCCATATGATAAGCTGGTGTGCCTTCTGGTGGAGCTTCTTCTCCGGCATATACGTTTCTTCTATCTCTCCTAAAGATTGCCCTTAAACTCTTAAAGCACTTCATTTTCAGTAATCTACGATTTTTCCTTATTAATTCTCTTCCTTATTTACGTCCCGATGACAAACCACCAATCCCTGTGCGATTCTCGCTAATCAGCCTATCCCAGCGCGGTTCTACGCTAACCGACCAATCTCAGCGCGACTCTACGCTGACGTCACTCGTCCCCTTCTGCAGCAGTTCCCCTCCTTTCTCAGCTTGCCTCGCAGTCTTGCATACGTATCATTCATACGCCGAAAAATGACTACTTCCGTCCAAGCGATCACTTTTCTCTGACTGTACGGCCACAGTCTAACTGTAATTGCCACCTCAACTGGCGAAACGTCTTCCCTCTGACGGTCAGACGCTTGCCTCAACTGATAGGTTACTTACACACAGTAAACGTACGACCAGCGTCCGTTACTCATACACTCACTCAAACGCTCCCCCTATCATCGGTCTGCGGGCGATCAATGGTACCTCATGACCCCCTTCAAATGGTAGACAAATTACTCTGGGTGTTCGATACACCCGAACCACTTAAGCCCTCTCTGGACATAAGATTTTATCCGGTTGCGCGCGCTCACAACCTTCCCTCAATCACACTACAGGCATTCAACTCCGCTTGACATTACAACACAGGTACAACATAAAACACCGCAATCTGGCAACGCATGACCCTTATACTCACTCTCGACCGACTCTGCTGCTTTTCTCTTGACGCACCGTCAGCACCGTCTTCGGCAGGGATTCTTCTTCTGGTCGTCGATGACTAGGGACCTTGGGGTAAACTAAACCTGACCTAGGTTGTCTTCCTCAAGAAGAAAACCATCCTCTGCTACCAACTGCGGGGAATGAGATTTTGATACCCTTTTTAATCACCTAGATATTAATCTCATTCATCAATTTGGATCGGTTGTTTTCTGTCATTGAGTAAAAGACAACCCCCACATAGGTTAGATAAACCCCATAAACTGACGCAACTCTGAAGAACCACTTACGACTGATAAAGTTTAAAAGGTTTAATATAAAATTAAGAAAAGTTGCAAATACAATCCTCTCAGGATAAGATTCAGCAAATATACAGGAACTAAAAGGAACATGAATTCCCAAAGAACCTCAGTCTACAAAAGAAATACAATCAAAGTCAGTTCCAGAATCAACAAATTAAAGCATAGATATGATGTGGTTCCGTTGCGTCATCTACAGAAAGAGAAAAAATAATCAAGTTAAATCTGTCCCTACTCTATGCTAAGTGACATCCCTACTTCGCAAGTTTCTAGTACCCTAAAAAGGTGTCAGCAGTTTGACTTCCAAAGAAGTTCAAACTCTCTTAGCCTCTAAAGGTAACGTAAGTTTAAGAAGCAGTACCCTATCTGCCTACCCATCCGCTCTCTAAGGGTCCTCGGCCTACTGCTCTCTTGCGCTCTGATCTCTCTCAGCGCATCTGCTCAAGTCATCTGCGCTCCCTTCTCCTTCGCTCTCGCTATTCTCGCTCTTCGCCTTCGCTATCTTCTCCCCGGGGTGCTGTCCCTAAAATACACAATCACAGTGTGGGTGGAACGCCCCTTCGACGCCCACCACGGACTTTCCCCCATGATGTCATTTTCTAGCTCTTTCCATGGCTTCGTCTCTTCGCGTCGTCCGTTAAGTTGACCTTTCTTCTTAGACGCCATCTTCGTCTTCTTGCTGGTGACTTCATTAACATTACATTTGACACTTTCGGAGCAAAAGTCTATCACCTCATCAGAACTTTACTCTTTACGACTATATGCGTAACCTTTCTTGGTCCTGTGAATAGTCATTTCAAAACAAGACTCAAATTCCAAGCGTCTCCTCTCACGTTTAGGCAATAAACTTCGTCCGACATTGTCACCTTAAATCTAACAAACTTAGACTCCTTGGCTCGCACGTTCACATCAAGTCTATTCACGACTCCTGTGAGCCCACTAAATTACATACAGCGGACTACACTCCTGCGAACCCTTGGTCAGTCAGGTTAAAATCACAAATGACCCAACTCTTCTAACATTCCTACAAACTCTTTCTACACAGTATAACCTTTAACACACATTTATATATAATCGCATTTAGCAAATCCTTCGTTTATAAGTGAATACATTTTACATAGAATATAAACCTCATACATAGAACGTAAAGTTATATTCTCCTATTACATCGTATATATATGTTCTGCACATTTCTTCACTTTACATTTTCTCGCCGCTTTCTCCATTTAGAATTATACACGTACATGAATTCTACTTTGCACGTTCTTCCATTCGTAAGTATTTCTACGCATTTCTACATTAGCCCACTAGGTATACGGGCCTTCTAATATGATGCACATTCAAGAGTAAATATAATTACATTTCCTATATTACTTTGGTTACGTCTGTTAACTGTATACTATAAGTGTCAACTTCACGTTACGATATACATTTCATTCCTACGTTTATACGATATGCTTATAAATATGACTCGGGTATACGTTTTATTCAAATTGCGCTCTCTCACAAGGTTCAAATACTAGCCTTGCCCCCGATTCACTCACTAATGAGGCGAAAAATGAATTACTGGATCGATAACAAACATGTTGGGGAAGTCATGTTTTTGCATGCCAAATCGAGTTTGTGCAGGTATCAATTCGCAGAGCGTCAGATTGTGTGTGTTTGACGAATACCTCTCCAGTCCATGCGCTGCCTTTGGGCTAAATTTGTATTATTACTTTCCAGATGAGCACTACCTGGTACTGGCGATGTCCTCAGAAATGAATGCCTCTAAAAATCACTGAATTCTCATGATGTACAGTAACTTATTCATCGTAGCATATTGAATCTGCAGAAAAAAAGACAGCTGAAAAAACAAAACAGCATACGCATGAATCCAAGAACCTTGCATGATCTGGCATTCAGTACTGTTGCATCAGAATAAAGAGTGCACATCTTTTAATTACGTCACACGTTATATTTAAATGATACATCGCACTGGGTCGCCTCCTGGGCTGTGGGTTTAGTGAGCTCTGCGTTCTGATGCCAAACAGCACAGTGACGTGTCTGGGCTCGGACGTTCCCATCGCAGTGTTGATAAATCCTACAAGTTTCATTTATGCCGTATTCACCATGAGAATGGGGCTGAAATGGGGAGCGCAAATCTTGGGGGGTTGTTTTCACTGTTTTAGAAGTCCGCCCCCCAGATGTCCTGGAGTGTGCTATGAACCGAAACTGCTTCAAGTTAACGCTTGGTCTATTTATACAGGAATTCGTCAAGTGCTTTACTGCATGAGATTATATCATCTTTAAAAACAAGAAGCGCTATATAAAAACACATAAACAACCTCGACCATCCTCATTGGATTTTCGTTATTGAATGGTCTTTGATCCAAATTATTAATTGGTACATGCTCCCTTCCAGAAACACTGACGTGCCGAGGTAGGCGCATCTTTTACAAAAGGCCAGTTTTGTGGGCCAGTCTGTGTGCTTCGACGGTGGGGCAACTGTGCCTCATAATTTGGATGCCTGCAGCCCAGTTACCTAATGTGCCCCTGGAAGTTTTTACATGAAGCGTTAAAATGGCTGTGCAGCCTTTGACAGGCCTGCTGCAGGTGCTCTGTCGGGAAGGTAATTGTCCAGTTACACGTTGTGTTTTGGCATGTGGTGTTTGCTTATCATATTAGCTGTGGTCTTCGGGCTGCTTGGCACACAGTGGTGAGGTGTTTCCAGGCCTGTGTCTGACTTCCAACCTTGCCACAGTGCACAGCAAGCACTAAGCATAGTGCCAATATCGGCCCCACTCACCAGCCCTCAAGTAGCAAAATACAGATAGCATAAATAAGCAGGCAAGACAACTATTTGGTTGGAGAAAATTGCTGCAGGTTTATTAGCATACAAATATGCCAACATGGTGGGTTATCCTACAGGGGATCCAAAGCCAAGCCGCCCTTTGCGGCCTACCACCTGATGGGCCAAACTTGCATCGTGGCCTTAGCCAATCAGTGCTTAGCGGTTGTGATGAGGGGATAGCCACTCCCACTTCCGGTGAACCATCGGCCCACCCTCTTTCTCACGCCCCGCCTACGAGGGGTGGAGCGTTCAAGCGACCCCCGGTTGTACAGGTTACCAACCGCCCGTAGGACAGACGGGCGCCATCGCACCCCAGGGTCCAACGCACAGACTTCCTGGGGATATTAGGCCTCAGCACCCTTTGTTCTCCTGAAGAGGGTACCCCTGAGTACCTTTCCGCCTCTGGATCGCCCTGTAACTCCGCCACAGCCCTGGGTGTGGCAACCGTCGCAGCCAGGGCCCCCCACCAAGGCCGGCATTCCTCCTTACTAACTCTTACTTGCTATTTCTAGTGCCTCCCCCCTATCCAGCAAGAAACAGGCCCATGCATATACTGGACAGCTGTATCCCATCATCCTGAAAATACCCTGTGAATTTGGCGTGTAGCACTCATGTCTAATAAGCCAAATCTCTTCTCAATAAATGTGTTCATCGCGCAGAAGAACCTCTTGCGACCGGCTGCCTCACTTCCCCCAACAGAGCTCCATGCCACGGGAGCAGGAGGTGAATTCAGACCACTAAAGTTCACCTGTCCCCAACTGGTTGCCAATTGCCCCTTGTGGTCTTCTTCTAGGGTGCATTACTTTGTCCCATTGACCAGACAAGTTCACAGTTCTTTTCCCTTGATCCCTGGTGAACATAGCATGGTGTCACAACATGGGAATGAGTGTATGATGCTTGTTTATTACACACTGCAATCTTTCGTGAAGGGCCAACTTACGCAGCCTACCCTGCTTGCTGAACCTTCGACCGGTCACCTCTGCCCGGTCCCTGCTATCCACCTGCGCGTGCCTTGATACTTCCACCAGTAATGGTGTCGGACTACCTGATTCTATGTCATCTGTAGTCCCTTTGGTGGATCCGCTGGGACCCTTCTGTAACCCTTCAAATCCTGCGTCACGCACTATGGCCCTTTAATGCCCTCCCCGTCCCTCAAAACATCTGACAGCCTGATGCCCCCTTGCAGCTTTGATGAAAGGCATTGGGCCCAGCACACCCAGTCCGTGTTTGTAACATTTATCTTCCTTAAGAGTTGCAAGTTATTGTGAGTGGCAGTCCCTGTCCTGGCAAGGCATGTCAATGGCCGTTCCCACCTTTTGGTGACTATCTTGCCATGGGATATGTGACATATGCACAGGTGTCCCTGTGTACCAGCCGAGTAAGAGGGGGGAACAACATGAACGAATACTTGCCCCTTCTTGAGCAGTGGGAACGCCAAAACAATCCTTCTTCAATCATTGTAGCCAAAATATGCTCTGACCACATGTTCCCCTCACCTTATTGCCCCGCAACCCACAAAAGCCTGGCTAGAGGGTGGGTCTTTTGTCTGTCTTGGATGATCTCGAGTATCCATCTCTTGGTGCATGCTCTCTCTCACCGCTCACTCTCTTGTTACATGGTTACTCATCCTGTCCTCCCAGAGCTGTGGCCAGCCGGGACTCTTAGCTTTGTCGCTGTCTGGTATTTGCATAATGAATTAAACAACAACCGAGGCTAACGAGTAAGACTATCAATTTTTCGCCATTCTGAAAAGATCAGACTGAGCCAAGAAAGTAGTACCTTCCTGGATTCTTAAGTACGCTACACTTATCTGTGCATCTACCCTTCGCTTAGTGGATGGAGCCTCATTCGATCATAAATGCAATTGAAAATAGAGAGGAAAACAACACAGTCCCTAATCAACACTGAATCTTGCACCTGTCCAACCTGTCCACGTGTGGGAGCGTGAGCGTTCAAATTAGTTTTTAGCTATCAGTGGCAGGGACAAGGTGTGTTGAGAGCTACAGGCCTCCCACCTGAATCCCCTGTGGGCAAAGAGGGGAGGGAGGGGCGTCAACCTTCCCCTGTTAAGACATAAATGACGTGCCTCTGTGCTGTACCCCTTTTCCTAGGGGGACCCATTGCCCCCCTGCATCCCTATCCCCTTTAAGTTTCTTAATTTGGTTTGGCTTAGCTAATCTTGTGCTCGCACCACACTTCGGCATATGGGAATGTCAAATCCTTCACCTACTACACTGCTGAGAAATCCCACACAGCCAAATAATCCTTCCATCAAGGCTTACGGCCTGTGTTTGCCCTCTGTGGTGAGAATGAATTGCAAGGATAAAGCGCCCACATATGCTGAGAAACTAATATGTTCCCTAACCGTGGTCCCTCTGCTGACAGGGTTTGGGCATAAGTAACTGTTACACAGTGTAATGTTGTTGACCCATGTGAAACTGAAAGTTCAAATTACTCTCCTTAATATTGAATATGAGAAGGGGCAGTTCCTCCCGGTGGCAGAACACCTATGGAGGAAGACCGCAGCATGATGTGGGTCCTTCCTGCCTGCATGTCAAGCCCAAAACTACCAACTAAAAAGGAGCCGTCCGCCATCTAGCCGGTTCCCGCTCAGAGCTCCCCCGTTACCTTTTAGCCCCATAGACACCACTAGCCTGGGAAAATTGTATGCCCCCCCCCCCCTGCTGTTAACAAAACCAAATGATGTCACATAACTGGTCTGAAGATAACTTCATGCACCTAGGAATGCAGCAGAGGATAACGCTCCTCCAACCATAGTTTACCCTCCTACACTGCCAAGACTGCCCGAGACCTCAGCTCCATGCTGGCATTCTCAAAATTCGGGTAGAAGGGCCCTGCTGTCTGCGCGAACCCTCTGTGTGGCGATACACTTGCCCCAGCCCTGTCTAAACTACCTCTCCTCCCCAGAGAACGTTCTGGTCGCTCCCGGGCTGAAATATGTTTGAAATATTTGCCTCGCGTCTGTATCCTGCTGCGGCCAGACCAAGCCCTGTTCGAGGAGACATCAATCCCTGCCACTTTCAGATGGAAACTTGTTAAGGAAACTCCACCTCCTTAACAAATACTTTCTTGCCCAACGTCAAGTAACCTAATCTTCAAATTCTGAGTGTGCTCCTATCTTGACATTCAAGGATAATTGGTGACCAGACTATGTTAACCACCTAATTTCCATGCTGTATTTTATTGGTTTGCTTCCTTACTGCCTGGGCATGAAGGCGCGGGGCCCGCCCCAATCTCTATAACCCATATCAGCTCAGCCGTGCCCCAAAGAGCTCACGGATTCTGCATGTGCAGCGCTAACCTGTATAAACCCATCTGCCATGCCTGCGTCCGGTGGCCCTTTCAGTTGCACCACACATAGAGCCTGTCGTGCTGCCCAAACAATAATATTGCAACTACTGACCCTGGCACTGTGCCACTAACTGCCAGGACTGCTGACAGGCAGCCACTTCAGTTAACCTCACACATTGCTTCTGCTGTGTTGCCACTCCCTGGTAACCTCACAACTCCTACCCTGAAAATAGTTCAATTGTGTCAAAATAGACTATTCCAGGCCCCAAAGGCTAAAAGACTGGCATGGGCAGCGTGCACTAGTAATTTCAATATGGTCCGCCCTGCCTAAGGACTGGTACAAATAAGAGCAAGTGGCCTAGCAATGGGTTAATATTTGGCACCCGTCTGCACAATAATGCAGCCCTGGACTAAATTTCCTGGTAGTTGTGAGTCCTAGAAGTAAACTTAATGTTATGAACAATGAGTCAAAACTGACCGAACTGCAAGACCGCCCAACTCCGTTTATAAAGGTATCACAAATTGAACCCCATGGCAGCACGTGAGTTGATGCTTTGGAAGTATTCTGTGCTTTGCCTCTGTGTCAATAGTTTGTAGGAATGCTGGAACTTCCAGCACCGAAGGCACAGATGAGGTATAAAGTGTTTTTATTAACATACTCTCCTCTGTGAACTTAGTACGTTCTACACTCGCTTACATACCCTTACAGAGTGCTAATATACCCCTTCCCTGATCAGTCTCTTATCCTAGAGTTACTTGGAACTCGATGTATGCAACTCTGACCTGTTATTTGTCTGTTGAGCTGGCCTTTCCTGTTTACTTTTCAGATTGCCCCCATCCTCTGCCCATACATCACCCAGCTGTTCAACAACTCCCTCAACACCGCCACATTTCCAGAGATCTGGAAACATGCTATTGTAACCCCCCTGCTAAAAAAAAAGCTGGATCGGATGTCCTCAACCCGGAAAACTATCGACCAATCTCTCAACTTCCTTACCTATCTAAAGTCCTGGAGAAATTGGTAAATAAGCACCTGACACTCTACCTGGAAACAAATAATCTATTGGATCCATCACAGACTGGTTTCAGGACCACCAATAGTACAGAGGCCATGCTGCTGGCAGTGCTGGACAACATCAGAATAAGCACTGACCAAGGCGGAGCAGTCGCACCGATATTGTTGGACCTGTCGGCAGCGTTCGACACGGTCTCACATAACAGAATGCTGGAAATCCTCCGAGACTAGGGAATCCACTCCAACGCCTTTCAATGGTTTGAATCATTCCCAAGCAACCGAACCCAATCAGTCCGCCTGGGCCAATTCCAATCTAAACCTAGCACTTCCAGGTGCGGTGTCCCTCAGGGGGCATCACTTAGTCCGACCCTATTTAATGCCAACGTTTCATCTTTTGCCAAAATTGGCAGGAAGTGGGGAATCGGCATCTGCTCATACGCAGATGACACGCAATTAATGGTAGCACTGGAGGAAAGGCCTGAAGTCTCCAAACATAAACTTTATAACTGCCTGACAGAGATGTCCCAATGGATGAATAAGCACTGCTTAAAACTAAATGCGGGCAAATCCGAGATTCTACTTTTTGGAGGGGCTAAGCTTCTCTGGGAGACTACGTGGTGGCCACAAACATTGGGCACTGTCCCAAGTCCCAAACAGTGTGCAAAAAACGTAGGCGTCTTTGTCGACGACACCCTATCCATGAAGGACCACGTACGGATCCTCTGTGGAAGGGGCTTTGCAACGCTAAAACTATTAACTAGACTGTTCCTGTGGATACCAATGGACTGTCGGAAATCAGTCATGCAGGCCCTGCTGATAAGTCAACTTGACTATGGTAATGCACTATTTGTCGGCATGAACGAGCATCTGTTCACCAGGCTTCAGATACTCCAAAACGCCGCAGCCAAACTAGTCTGCAACCAAAATAGGAAGAGCTCTGCATCAATGTGCATGAAGATTCTGCACTGGCTACCCGTGCGTCAACGAACAGTATTTAAATTGCTCGCCACGCTCATAAAGCACTGTACCAAAGCGGCCCAAAAATACTCCAGGACAAAATTGAATTCTATATCCCTTCAAGGAGCCTGCGGTCAATAAATTTAGCCCTGGCTAGAACAAAGCGCATCAAGAGAGTGAGGTCCGGCGGAAGATCCTTCTCATACCTTGCGGCAAAAAAATGGAATGAGATACCTCTGGACCTACGGCTTACTTCCAACCATTTAGCTTTCCGAAAAAAACCAAAGACCCACCTGTACCCCAAAATATAAGAAACTCCAGCCCGACCCTTTCTGTTCCACTGGACTATGTGCTTCAGCGCCTTGATATCCCGATGGGATGAGTGCCGTGCTTTACAAATAAATAAATAAATAAATAAATACATATTAAAACAAACATTGCAGCAAGCACAAATCCATGCATTCTCCCCATACCTAGCAAAACATGTAAACAGTGTCTTTACACATTTAAAACTGCCCCAATTTGTCATCATCCCTCTCTTGGAAACCATCCCGGGGCAAGGGACGCTGATAACGTAATATTGTGCTTGGTGCATCCTGCTCAACTGTGCTGCGAAGTGAGCTCTTGAGTAACGTTTCGCTGTGGGCCTGAGTCAGGGAGGAGATCGCCAACAGAAATATGGAGGAGGGCAACAGGTTCCCAAGTCACCTGACTAGACTAAAAATGGGTCTGAGAATGCCCACCCACAGTCCGGGCTCACCATTATAAGAAGTCCTGACTACCGTTGTGAACTGGTCAGACGAGCTGTATCTGAAATTAGCCCCTTTGAAGTTACACCCTAAACCCAGTCTCTAAAACCTTACAGCATGCTTGCAGCGACACTCCTGTGCACGCACCTATAGCGTACAGCACGCCCGGACCTCATCAGACTAATGGAGAGGATGGGAAACCAGTCTGGCCAGCAGCAGCCATGCCGCCAGCGCTGGTTGTCCTCTGTATGGCAGCATGGCTCGCATGCATTGCCGACGCGCTCGACTAATACAGTGCCCCGCTGCACCATTGCGCATGACCCTTGAAAGAGACCCTGTGGCCTGAGGCACAACTGAGCATCCACTTTCCACAAAAGTACCACTCTGACGCAAGCTGAAGCCTCCCAGGTCCATGGGCAGAACTGATGAAAGGTGAGAGATGGGACAACTCTGCTCAATGCCTTATGCCAGTCCCCCTACTCAAGTACTGTGCCCCCATGGTGGCCAGGTCAAGCAGATCACTGCCCATACATGCGCATAACAAAACTTGCATTGTGATTCTCAGGCTCAATCTAGCCTGAATTAACCCCTTCGATGCTGATGACGGAACCATTCCGTCATCAGTCACGGTTGAGCTGTGCTGATGACGGAATGGTTCCGTCATGACCACACCCTGTTCGTAAAGAAGCAGCACAGCAGGAAAATTCCTGTAGCAGCGATGTGGTTAACCACTCCTACTGCTTCCTGTGTTCTGTCCTCACCCTTAGCTATATCGAACTGCCGCTCCCCAGGAATGGTGAAGCAGTATAGCTCCTAGCGCTGACCTTCCAGCTGCTGATATTTTAGCGGAAGGGTGAAGGTTGTAATAGGAGATACTTCCATATCACGAGGGGCGCCGGCAAAATTAACTGCTATAAAACATGCCAGTCAGTCAGCCTGTTCTACTACACTGCACACATAAATCTGCACCTCTCTCTCGAACCTGCACACTTTAATCTACACACTTCCTTTGCTCAAGTGGACGTAATTTCTAATACATACTTGTTAACCTCATTTTTATCGCTCGCAAGGAAGTGTACACATATTCCGCAATGTCACTCACACCCACAACAAAAGTAGGACAATATATTCATAGCAACCTGGCAGCTATGTCTTACTTCCATCCAGGGGGGAACAGAAAGCTACAAATGGCACCGGAGAACAAAGGAACGCCTCTGCCTTGCCACCGGGGGCAATGCTCATTCGAGGAGGCAGCTCTTCGCCTCGGGCGTCGCTTAGGAAACAGGGCAGCCACTCACAGCGACGACTAAACAACCCGCCTTTGTCCAAAAAGCCAAAACACTGGCATCAGCATGCCCAAATACCCACTGAGGGCTGTTCGCCACCGGCACCCCGTCACCTCTTCGCCCCTGCGACGACCAACTCGGGCAAAACCTCAGCCTGCGGTGCACCTAAACATCAGTGCGAGCCTGTGCGTGCAACATGGCCACGACACTCCTACTCTCGCCAGACCAGCGGCCGCGCAACCGGCCCGACATCAACCCCGCAGTACTGCCCCACTGCAAAAAGTAGGGGCCCGAGTCCCCGCAAACCCAACGGCGCTGGCCATCGCTCGCCGGACAGTTGCCCTGGACAGCGTGTGCAAATAATTCACTCTTATCTGGTCTCCCCACCTGTAAGTCCACCCTGAAACATGCTGTGCGCGTTCAACCCCCAAGCAATTTCGGAGCAGAGTACACCTGAACTGCTCTGTAATCAGTGTGGTTCTTTTAATACAGATTATCTCTGTCCAACAATGACCTGCTGCCTGCTGGTTTGACATAGGGGGAATCAGGACACAACCCCCGGAGCATCTGTCCAGACACGAGCCACTCGGCGCATGGTCAAGAGTGAGCCAGGGCCCCTATATAGTGTGACTCATTTGACAAAAGCAAACTCCAGCGGTAGCCCGCGCACCTGACTCCGACTCATCTGTTCTCCCAGCATACACCACTCCCCCCACCGCCAGACCAGGGTCCAACAACCGGCCGAAACGAGACCCCCGCAACCGTAAATAAACCTTAGGGGCCAACGACAGAGAAAGCAGTGAATTTATAAAGCTTTCCGCGCCATGAAGTGCGGCCAATATAATTATCAATTCACAATTTATACGTCCCGTCAAAGGAACATGACTTCAGGTGGGCATACCGCCGTTCGTGCCGAGGAGTGGTGGTTGACTCACATCAAAACCTCCAGAGGCCGGCCCAATCCAAGACAGGGGATTAAACCAGTACGCCGCAAGACCAGATGGCGTGGAACATCGGCACTGTAAGGGGCGTCGAGGGCAGAGACAAAGACGACTTCCACTATGCCCACGTCTTGCAGTCTGAGGGGACGACCCGACTCACCGGAGATTAAACACGCACCGGAGTTGGCCAAATTAATGGCCAACCGCAACCTCCATTAGTTCTATCTCTCAGAGTCACGAAACCTTGTAGGCCTGCTCCAGTACCGGGGGAACTCCTAAACCCCCCCTCTTAGGCATCACAAATCCAGCAATGGCCGGATAGTGCCTACCCCACAAGGTTTTAAGGGGGGGGGCTTTACAGAAGTCTCAGCCTCACTTGCAGCTTTCTCGGACGACGGCGTGAATCTCTGCGCGAGGAAAGACTGCGCTCAATGATGAGCGGCAAGCCGCATCTCACCATCCATGGACTCTCCAATGAATCCAGCACCAGTGCAAACTCAAATCAATAAACGTGGGCCCACTCAAGCGACCCCACATGCCCCTGAATATTACTGAGGCCGTGCACCGGAGTACCTCCCGGGGTGCAGGCAGGGGCTTAGCGCACGCAATCCGTGGCATGGCCTCTGTACCCCCACTGTCCCCTAGCCTAAAAACGGCAATGAAATCACAAAATCCCTGAGAGGGAACGACTCACCGCAACAGAAAACCAACCCGGCGAACGCAGGAACAACAGCACGCCAACGCCAGACCCGGCCTCTGGATGAGCGACCGGAGTGCCGGCATCAGGGTGAGGGGAGAAAGAGGCCGCCAGGTAGGCGGTTGAGGAATATATACCTCACCCCACCCCCACCTCTGCCGGAAGTGACGAGCGGGACCCAAAAGGGGTCTTTAGAACACTGGGCTGCTCCGTGTGCCATCTTGTGGCACTAAGGGGGCCGCCCTCTTATGAGGGTCCCCTGCGGGGACGAGTCGGTCAGCCCGCAGTACTCTGAAAGCATCCACTGGGCTTCTGAAGGAAATCTGTCATTACTCCCTATACAACAGTACGAATAAAGTAAAGACCTGTCTGTGGCAGTGTGGGGAGTGCAGCGCCACGAAATCGCCATTACAACCCTTAAAAGAACGTAAGCGGGAGCCACAGTCTGCAAGACATGCAAGACATGCCTGGGCATGTTATCGAGTCTTCCACCTCGATTCCAGGGTTTGGTGCTGAGAGAACACGGGTGCACCTCCGCTATCTGTGCAAGATATCTGTCGCATGAGGCAACCTGGGGGGTCGGGGTACCAGCCAGAGCAGCTGGGTGTGTCTTCCTCCCCCGTGATCAAGAGAGCTGGAGACCAGCCAATTAGGGCTGTAGGTGGACCTCTTTCACGCTCTTTGTGTGTCTAGAATCAGCTAGTTGCCATGGCATCAAATAAAACAAGACAGGGGTTACACAAAAAAAGCGATCTCCAAAGCAGCTCTAGTCATCGTGGGGGAGCGGCCATTAAGGAAGAAATACACATAATTAAAGTTAAAATGCATCATGCAGGTGAGCGCTTTTTGTAAATAGAAAGTGTCAAAAGCAGCTCTAGTGAAGGTGGGGGAGCGGCCCTTAAATGAAAAATGTAGCATCTAAAACCACATAAAACAACCGGTGCGTGGAGGTGGCTCAACCTATAAAGCTACTGACTTTGGAGCAGGAGAACAGGGTTCGAGCCTGGGCATGGGCAGCATCATTTAATTATTAAAATCTTGTGTATATTAAACGTAAATAGATGTGGGCAGGAAGCTGCAGATGTGGAAATGCGAGCAGCAAAGAACAAAAGTAGTCCCTAAATGAAAAGATAACAACCAGCAGTGCAAGTTAACTGTAGTTGGTCCATGCTGCTTCCTCCAGACACTGAAGAAAAGGGAAGTGATGTATCTGACCACCAGCCAACAGTGAGCGACATATTAACAGCAATTCAGGATTCCACCTATGGCGACCAACAAAACAAAGAGAAAAAAGAGGCGGAGTTTCAGTAGTAATACTAATTACTTGATGCCTCGTAGAGGCAGCGCATGTGCTGCTCTATGCGAGACCTAAAAAGGAGGAGGACTTGCAATTATGTACCAGGAAAACTATCTCATCAAAGTAGAGCCAGCCCCCACCAATTTCTGTGAAGCCTGCTACTTCTCCATCACAACCCCATTTTCCGCCTTTCAAAGGTATTCTGCTATACCGACCCCCAGGATCTTGTGCAGAATTCCTATCCTCTTTAGGCAACCTACTAGAGTTAGTTGCAGATGAAAATAACTTTGCCATCTGTAGCGAGGTGGGGGAGCCCCCGGCCCAGGTATGCGATGAGGGACTCGTAACTTGTGACCCCCCCCTCTTTTCTCACCAGGAAACGGGCGCCCCTACGTGGCACAGAGTGGAAGAGCCCTTCGGTGGAGAAGATGCAGAATGGGAACACGGTCCCTTTAACTGGCCAGGTATGATTGATGAAGAGGAGGAGTCAAGGGCGGACTTAAAAGGCTCACAGCCACAGGACCAGGTGTGTCTATACACCGGAGGAGCGGTCAGAGTGGATTGGAGAGGCGGAGAGGCGTGGAGCAGCGGTGGGAGCAGGAGCGGTAAAGCGGAGGAAACGACGGAGCGAGAGGAAGCAGGAGGAGGAGAAGAAGAGGAGCGGAGATCGAAGGAGTCGACAGACCCTGGACAAGGACCAAAGGCAGCCGAGGACGGAGAAGGAGAGCACTCGAGCGGAGCGCACGAGAGGCACACAGCGTCCGGACCAGAGGACTCACCCGCAGGGATCGACATCCGGAGAGAGCCGACAACGGACGGATCGAGACGCCGGTGGTTCCCCGGACGACAAGCGAGAGCATCGGAGCCAGGAGGCCAACGACAACACGCTTCGCCCAGCCACTCCCCTGGAGGGGCGTGGCTAACAGAGGTGCGTAACAAAGTTGCGGGGTGGGTGTGGAGTAAGCCCTGAGAAAACCCCGATACCCTTAATAAGTTCCCCTGAGCACATCCCTCACCTTCACCGTTCTTAAAGTGCACAGTGTGTTCCTCCACCCCCTTCCCTGATAACGAGTGGCAACAAAACACCTGTCCTGATACTTTCCTCTGTCTTTGCTTCTCTCCTTCGGTGGAGCCTGGGACACCACGGAGACCGACAGAAGAGAACGAAGAGGGACCCATCTTAGGCGGGAAGAAGGAGCAAAGGGAAAGAGCCGGCGAGAAAGAAGTCGATCCCTGCGACGAACTACCACCCGTCTTACCTGCACTGACAGACTGTATCAGTCAATAAAGCCATCTTTGAAACCTACACGGACTCGTCTCCTTCCTATTCCCGTCCAGCTGCTTACAGTGGTGGAGAATGCGGGCAACCCAGCCGTCTGCGTAAACAAGATGGAAGAAATCCTGCAGCAACTAGCAAAAGGGCAAGAGCGGCTGGAATGGGTGTTGGAGAAACAGCTTCAATCCGCCGAGGCCGACAGGGAGATCATGAAGGCTGCCGTGACCGCGCATGCCCTCGACCCAGTGATATCCACGGTGGCTCCTACAACCGGAACAGTGCCGCACAGTTTGGGAGGCGTCTCTCTCCAGAAGTATATCCCGGGCGAAGTGGCCTTTTTTCCTGGCTCCCTTACTGGTGGGGGAGGCCCAGGCGGCCTACCAGGTCGCTAATCCCAAGGGGGATACATCGTATAAGGACATAAAACTCATTATACTGGACCATTTAGGACTGGATACCGAGGCGTACCGCATACGTTTTCGGAAGGAGAGGGGTGTGCCCGGGGAAACTCCCAAGACTCTGTTTGTCCGGTTGAAGATGGCGGCAGACAAATGGTTGACCCCTGCGGTGTGTACAAAAGAGGAGATAATGGACAGAGTCTATTTAGAACAATTCTTAGAGGCACTACCCTTCGCCACACAAAGATGGTTGAGACAACATCACAACCTAACCACGGCCCAAGCGGTGGAAATGGCCACCACCTTCACAAGGGCTCAACCTCGACCTCCTCCTTCTTGGGAAACCGAGAAACACAGACAGCCGCCGAAACCAGACAAGAAACCTTTGAGACCCTCGGATCCAGTAAGACCAAGGCCCTGGAGACCCGAACCACCCATACAGAGTGGACCGCAGTGCTTTGAGTGCGGTGCCTGGGGACACATCGCCCGGATGTGTCCTAGGAAGAAAACCGGTGAAGAACCCATGGAGGTGGGATACCTGCCACGAACTGTATTGTATTCGGCAGAGATGGGACCAGCCTTCCGAGTGAGTGTTAAAATAAATGGGACCCCCATACAAGCCCTGTTGGATTCGGGGTGCCGCCAATCGGTGGTACAATCATTGCATGTGTTACCCGCTCAGGTTAAACCCCAGGAACAGGTATTCATCCGGTGTGTTCATGGGGATGTCAGGCCATATCCCGTAGCAATACTTCCCATACGCCCCCTGGTTGGGCGACCCCAGACGGTCAAAGTCGGAGTGCTGCCCACCCTCCCGGAAGACCTGATTATCGGGACAGACAACCCCGCCTTCCTGGAGATGTTTCATGAAAGCCTGAGACCTTACAAGGGGATCCAACATGACACTCGGGTAAAGCCAGCAATGGTGTCCCCGGAGCCCTGGATCCTGGACCGAAGCTTCCGTTTCTCCCAGGCCAATGATGCGACCCTACACAACGCCTGGGACAACGCTCAACGGACCCAAGGATCATTCCCAATACTTTATCCCCGATTCTTCATTAAAAACGACCTCCTCTATAGACAGGGAGCCAAAGACGATCCGGAGCAACTACTCGTCCCGGTGGCCTTCCGTGAGCAGATACTATTCTACTCCCACGCACACCTAGTGGCTGGCCACACTGGGGCCGAGAAAACTACACAGAATATACTTCGTAGTTTTTACTGGCCCGGGATTTACAAAGATACAATGGAATACTGTCAAACATGCGAAACCTGTCAAAAGAAGAACATGACCCGACCTCCCGCAGTGCCGCTCCAACCCCTGCCGATAATAGGAGTCCCCTTCGAAAGAGTAGGCATGGACTTGATTGGACCCCTTCCCACTACACGGAAAGGACACCAGTACGTGTTAGTGATGGTGGATTACGCCACGCGATTCCCGGAGGCCTTCGCATTGTCGTCAACAACTACAAGACAGGTGGCAGATAAAATGCTAGAACTGTTTTCACGGGTGGGGTTCCCCAAGGAGATCCTTATGGATCAAGGCACCCCCTTTGTATCCAAACTGATGAAGGAAGTGTGTCTCTTGCTCAATATACACCAGATCCGAACCGCGGTCTATCATCCCCAGACAGACGGTCTCGTCGAGAGATACAACAGGACATTGAAGACCACGCTGCGGAAAATGCTGGAGGTGAACGGCAAGGACTGGGACCAAGTTCTACCCCTGGCCTTATATGTGATCAGAGGGCAAAAACAGAGCAGCACAGGCTTCTCGTCCTTCGAACTCCTTTACGGGAGACAACCTCGATCCCTACTCGACATGACAAAGGAGGCTTGGGAGCAAGAAACCCCCGAAGACACCTTACACACCCTGGAGTACGCCCGAAACCTGAGGTCTAAATTGGGCAAAATGAGAGACCTGGCCTACACCAATCTAGCCCGAAGCCAACAGCGACAGAAAAAGGGGTATGATAAAGGGAAGCGGTGGAGAAGACTACCAAAAGGTGACTGGGCCCTGGTCTTGCTCCCCTCATCAACCCAAAAGTTTAAAGCCGAGTGGGGAGGGCCGTATCGGATCATCGATACCATAGGAAACACCAGCTATAAACTGCAACTTACAGCTAAAAAGACTCAGGTTTACCACATAAACTTGCTCAAAAAGTGGCTAGGCCCGCCGCCTACCGGAGTTCTCATCACCGACCCCTCGACTGGAGAAAAGAACCATACCATCGGGAAGTTAGTGATCAATGAGGAGCTGATGGAACAGGAGAAGAAAGAACTTTTGGCAACGCTAGGGCGACATACCCCGATATTCTCCGACCAACCAGGAAAAACCTCACTAACGGAACATCGAATCAGGACAGTCCCTGGCAAGATCATCAAGATCAAACCGTACCGCATTCCTGAGGCGAGGAGAAAAGACATACAAAAAGAGGTTGATGATATGTTGAGGATGAATGTCATCCGTCCCTCCGATAGTCAATGGTCCAGCCCGATCGTGATGATCCCCAAACCGGATGGGACCCGCCGGTTCTGCATGGACTTCCGAGCCCTGAATGATATATCCACCTTCGATGCCTACCCGATACCCCGCATTGACGAACTAATTGAAAAACTCGGAGAAGCCAGGTACATAAGTACCATAGACCTTACGAAAGGATACTGGCAGGTGCCTCTGAGGGAGGAGGACCGTCATAAAACAGCTTTCTCAACAGACTCGGGTCATTTTGAATTCACGGTCCTACCATTCGGGCTGCACGGGGCGCCCGCGACCTTTCAGAGACTTATGAACAACGTGTTGAAACCTCATAAGGAATTCACGTCGGCATATTTAGACGACATTGTGGTGTTCAGCCCGGACTGGAACACCCACCTGACACATCTGGACAAAGTGTTCAAAACCCTGTACGAAGCGGGATTAACCATCAACGCAAAGAAAACACGGTTGGCATTCCAGAGGGTCAAATATCTGGGATACGTACTGGGACATGGATTGATCGAACCCCAAATTGAGAAGATCCGAGCCATCTCCGAAACACCTTTCCCCAGAACCAAGAAGGAGATGCGTGCGTTTCTAGGTCTGATCGGTTACTACCGACGCTTCATCCCGCAGTTCGCACATCTTGCATCCCCCTTAACAGATACGCTACAATCCCAGGTGAAGCCAGCGGTCCTATCGACCCCCTCGAGGGAAATGCTAGGGGCCTTTGATACCCTAAAAAAACGAATTACCTCCTCGCCAATACTGACGTCTCCTGACTTCACCCGGCCCTTTGCGCTACATACAGACGCCTCGGACTACGGCATAGGGGCAGTCCTATCCCAACCAGGAGAGGATGGAGTGGACCATCCCGTGGTTTATGTGAGCCGCAAACTGTTCCCCAGAGAATTAAGGTACCCAACTGTGGAAAAAGAGTGCTTGGCGATTCGGTGGGCTGTGGGGAAGTTGTCATATTATCTTGAGGGGCGTCCCTTCACACTGTATACGGACCACGCCCCCCTCTTGTGGATGGCCCGGAACAAATCAAACAATCCACGGGTGTTGCGGTGGTTTTTATCATTGCAACCTTTCGCCTTTCGGGTTTGCCACAAGAAAGGGGTAGACAACACTGGGGCGGACTACCTTTCCCGTAATCCCCTTCCCGAACGGAAGAGTCCAGGGGGGGAGGTGTGTAGCGAGGTGGGGGAGCCCCCGGCCCAGGTATGCGATGAGGGACTCGTAACTTGTGACCCCCCCCTCTTTTCTCACCAGGAAACGGGCGCCCCTACGTGGCACAGAGTGGAAGAGCCCTTCGGTGGAGAAGATGCAGAATGGGAACACGGTCCCTTTAACTGGCCAGGTATGATTGATGAAGAGGAGGAGTCAAGGGCGGACTTAAAAGGCTCACAGCCACAGGACCAGGTGTGTCTATACACCGGAGGAGCGGTCAGAGTGGATTGGAGAGGCGGAGAGGCGTGGAGCAGCGGTGGGAGCAGGAGCGGTAAAGCGGAGGAAACGACGGAGCGAGAGGAAGCAGGAGGAGGAGAAGAAGAGGAGCGGAGATCGAAGGAGTCGACAGACCCTGGACAAGGACCAAAGGCAGCCGAGGACGGAGAAGGAGAGCACTCGAGCGGAGCGCACGAGAGGCACACAGCGTCCGGACCAGAGGACTCACCCGCAGGGATCGACATCCGGAGAGAGCCGACAACGGACGGAT
Source organism: Lissotriton vulgaris (assembly GCF_964263255.1). Lineage (NCBI taxonomy): Eukaryota > Metazoa > Chordata > Amphibia > Caudata > Salamandridae > Lissotriton > Lissotriton vulgaris. Next base: position 1,330,712,163 of record NC_141695.1, on the reverse strand, counting down.
CGAGACGCCGGTGGTTCCCCGGACGACAAGCGAGAGCATCGGAGCCAGGAGGCCAACGACAACACGCTTCGCCCAGCCACTCCCCTGGAGGGGCGTGGCTAACAGAGGTGCGTAACAAAGTTGCGGGGTGGGTGTGGAGTAAGCCCTGAGAAAACCCCGATACCCTTAATAAGTTCCCCTGAGCACATCCCTCACCTTCACCGTTCTTAAAGTGCACAGTGTGTTCCTCCACCCCCTTCCCTGATAACGAGTGGCAACAAAACACCTGTCCTGATACTTTCCTCTGTCTTTGCTTCTCTCCTTCGGTGGAGCCTGGGACACCACGGAGACCGACAGAAGAGAACGAAGAGGGACCCATCTTAGGCGGGAAGAAGGAGCAAAGGGAAAGAGCCGGCGAGAAAGAAGTCGATCCCCGCGACGAACTACCACCCGTCTTACCTGCACTGACAGACTGTATCAGTCAATAAAGCCATCTTTGAAACCTACACGGACTCGTCTCCTTCCTATTCCCGTCCAGCCGCTTACACCATCTTAGGAGACTTTAATTTTCACTTGGAGTCACAGGCCACCAAGACACAATAATACTACTGGCCGTATTAGAGGCGGTAGGCCTCACACAAATTGTCACCTCCCCCACCCATTATGCTGGACATACTCTAGATGGAATCTTCTCCAACCATCCACGTCTCGACCTAGGATATATTCTACCGCTACCTTGGACAGACCATTACGCAATCCTCTTCGACATTCAACATAGCAATAATCCTTGCCCCTTCCTAAAACCCTCACTCCCTAGACAGTTCAAAGCCTGGAGTAATATTGATCCCCTGGAATTTCATTCCTCCTTACTCCCAAATCAGCCTGACCTTTCCCCGACTGACCCTGACTCAGGGGCCATTATATACACGAGCTGGATAAATGATGCAGTTACCAAGGGCTAGATGTAGGTAATTCCCATTTACAGACTCTTAAATACCGAATTTTACCGAATCGGTATTTAAGAGTCTGTAAATGGGAAGGGGGCAGATTTAGGTAAATCTGAATTTAGGAATACCAAATCTGTAAGATTCGGTATTTACCGATTCGGTAAATACCGAATCGGTATTGTCCATTGATTCCTATGGGCCTTGAAGCCCATAGGAATCAATGGGAAATACCGATTCGGTATTTACCCAATCGGTAAATACCGAATCCTGCAAGGGTGCAGGGGGTGTCACTTTGACACCCTCTAGCACCCCAAGTACAGGCTTGTGTGACATGTGGCACACATACATGCCCTAAGGGCATGTCTGTGTGTCACATGGCACAGGTGTGCATGCACAGATGTGCATGCACACCTGAATTCGGTATTTTACCACACAATAGGATTGTGTGGTAAAATACCGACTCTTAAGGGCCTGTGACACTCTTAGGAGTGTCAGCTACATATGGATTTACCGATTCGGTAAATATACTGATTCGGTATTTTACTGAATCGGTATATTTACCGAATCGGTAAAATTACCGATTCGGTAGGCCCCATACAACTGAAAAGCCTAATACCGGTCGGAAACGGCCGAAATCGGCCATTTCCGACCAGTATTAGGGCTCCTACATCTGGCCCCAAATCGGTACCCATCAAACGCAGGTCTAATAATCAAGCCTCCGTCTCTGCACCTTGGTTCTCGGAGGCCCTAAGGTGCGAAAAGCAAAAATGTTGACCTCTAGAACGTAGCTGGCGCTCACACTATGATCCCTCCAAGAAAGCCCTCTACAAACAATCCCTCGCTAACTATAAACGCCTCCTGATTTCAGCCAAAAGCAAATTTTATTGTAACCAAATTTATTCGGTAAAAAACTCGGCCAAACAATTGTTCCAAGTAGGATCTACACGGGCAGGGCATTGATTTCACATTAATGTCATTACACATGTATGATAAAATAGGTTCCTACAGACTCAATAAGCGAATCGACAGCGACCATTGTCAGCAAATAGTGGAATTGTGTTTTGATTTCTCTAGACACCAAAGTTATTTAACCACACGAGGACAGATTACGTCAATTAATCATAAGAAACTCATCTGGAAACCGGATAAAAAATATGTTGTGGAAAAAAGGGCCCAAAAATTGGCAGTTGAATGTTTTGAAAAGCATGCAACACAATCAGCAATATTATGTTGGGAACAATTTACCGAAAAGGCATTAGAGTTGGATAACGAAAACACAACTAATAAGAAATAGAAATTTAAGGAAAAAAAAATAATAAAAAGTGATAACAAAATCAATCTTCCACACACAATTAAAAAAGTGAGGCGGACCCGTAACAAATTGAGGAAACAACTAACCAAGATGCCGGATAATGAAGATGTCAGGATACAACTCAGAAATACGAATAGTAATTTGAGGAAATTAATATGGTCTGAAAAAAACAAAACCCAACAAGAGCTATGGACAAAAATCTTTTACGCTAGTAACCAACCAAACTCCAGAGAATTTTGGAAAATTATTAACGAAATAAACAGACCAAACAAGTATGTAATAGCCTCGCCAATATCAGAAGAGGACTGGGTAAGGTTTCTTAAAAAAACCCTTTTCGTCGAAATTGAATTAGTTACCAACGGTGGGGGCCACAAAGAGCCCACTGAAAGACCAATTGAAACGGATCAGGTGATAAATTTCACAATCACTGAGGTAGCAAACTTAATAAAGAGACAAAAGGATGGAGCTCCGGGCCCCAACTGTATCCCTTTTGCCCTCTACAAAGAGGACCCCCTACTATGGGCCAGCTATCTGACAAAGGTTTTCAATGAAATTATCCACACAGGGTAAATACCACAATCCTGGAGAGGGTCAATTATATCGCCCGTGTTCAAAAAGGGTAATTGGCAACTACCGGAGAATTATCCCCTGATCACCCTGCAAGATACGGACGCCAAGTTATTCACAGGACTCTTATTATCAATCTTGATAGATTGGGTCAAGGAAAAGTCAATACTTCCCCCAAACCAAACCGGCTTCGTTAAGGGCTTAAAATAGGCACCACAACCAATTTGTTAATTTTATCAGTTTTAATGGATAAGACACTTTTATCTAAACAGTCACTTTATTTTTGTTTTGTCGATTTCAGATCGGCCTTTGACCTAGTAAATAGATCCCTCCTATGGAAAAAACTCGAGGGCTACGGAATCCCAGGCTCACTACTGACTCTTATTAAGCTATTATATCTGAAAACTGGGTCAAGGTGAGGATAGGTGATGGCGGAGCTCTGACCAACAAAATACTGGTGACTCGTGGCCTTAAGCAGGGATGCGTGCTTGCACCTTTACTCTTCAACTTATTTGTGGCCGATCTTACTAACTCATTAAATGAGGTAAACTCACATCCACCTAGGGTAGCTGGAAAACAAATGTCTAACTTGTTATACGCAGACGACGTGGTGTTGCTGAGCCACACAAAAGTGGGACTGCAAAGACTGATCGATCGTACAGTTAAATATGCAAAGGATAACCAAATGATAATAAACGAGACTAAAACAAAAATAATGGTTGTGACAGGAAGAAAAAGACAAAAGATGAAATGATTGCTGGGACAGACTCAACTAGAACAAGTGGAGAGTTATCGATATCTCGGTGTCCTTTTTAATGAGACTGGAAGTTTTGTACCACAAAGGGAAGATATTGTAAGGAAGGCGAACAGCTTGATTGCGGCATTTAGAACCCTTCAAAAGAATCTATCTGCACTGTCATACGGGCCACTGTTAAAAATCATAGCTGCCAAGCTACTACCATCCCTAACATATGGTGCTGAAGTGCTAAACGGGAAGGATGCCGTACTTATCAACAATGCTGTGGCAAAAACCTATAAAAAATTATTCACCATACCATGTAATGCCTCACAAGCGCAAATAAGGATGGAATTCGGTATGAACAATCAGCTATATGTCCGGCAAGGCCAAATATTAAAGGTTTGGAATAGAGTAAAGAATGATCAGGATAATCAATTGTCTATAGCTTTGTGGAGAGAGGTGAAAGATAACCAGAAACTGCAAGCGTGGAAATACCTAAACATCGCAAAAGAAGAATTTGGAATATCAGCAATCTGGGAAAACACAATAACGCAGGAAAGCTTTAAAAAAACAATCAATAAGCTGGTTACTCACCTATCGCTGCTAAAAGACAAAGCTCTATTAGTAAAACGAAAGCACTCATGGCCAATCATAAACGGCTACAAAAAAAAACAAATCCAACCATACCTTCATACTGCATGGTCAGTCCAAAGTAAGCGAACATTTATAGGAGCACGCTTTGGTCTATGGCCAGGTTTGTGTCATCTTCCACCCTGGAAGTCAAATGAGGGGCATACGTTATGTAGACTGTGCAAGGGGGGAAAAGAAGACATTGTGCACTTGGTATGTCTGTGCCCTGCCATAGACTCAGAAAGAAGGTTAATCCTCAGGAGGTTGTTTAATGCACGAGAAATAAGAACCTGTAGACAAGCAATAATGGCGTGCTTAAACCCGAATGACCTACCAATGAATGTTGCTTTTGTAAAAATTTTAAATGTGATTGCCAAAAGTCTTAACAAAAATTTTATCTAGTTATATTTTTCTCTTTTTTTTTTTCTTTTTTTTCTCTCTCTTTTTAATGACATTTACTATTTGCACGATGTTTTAAATGTGTATTGATGCTGATATTTTCTCTAAGGTCACATTTTTGTAAGATTTTAATTAATCAAACAAATAAACTTAAACTAAACTAAACTACATGGGCAGGGCAGGGATCAACCCCCCCTATCACCGCCACTCAGACACTTTGTAACTCTAGCCACATACTTCCAAGAGAAAGTTTGTACCATCTATCACAACTTTACTCTCAACAATTCCTTGATCACTCCCATGGCTAACCCCAACGAATCCAGCACACCAATAGACCCCCCAGTTATCCGAGAACACACTACTGCTCGCACTCCCCAAATCGCTACCTTTGAAGAATTCAGCCAAGTCCACCCGGACCTCATCTCACATCTCATCTCTTCCATAAAATCAGGGTCCCCCGAAGATCCATGCCCGCCTGCCACCCTTAAACTTAACCCTGACATCATAGGATCTAATCTGGCTAAAATACTCAACTTAATGTTCAAAACCGGCATATACCCTTCCAAATGGAAAAGACTCTAATCAAGCCACTCATAAAAAAGTCAACCTAGACACAGCTGATAATTGTAGTCTTCCGAGGACTCAATCTTATCAACAAAAGAGAGTCTTTATGTAGTTTTCATTCTTTTAATGTTCACTCTGCATCATCAAATCCAATTCTCCATCAAAACGATTGCTTGCAGCCAACGCGCGTTTCGTCAAGTCCGTGTAGGACAATCTGACTTCCTCAGGGCTAGCTAGTAGTAATTGTCTACCCTCGGACCATCCAATTGATATTCCTTAGAAATTTGGGTCAATTTCCTCTCTACACATTCCTGATCATATAGTGGTAGGGTTATTCTATGTATCTCCAGCACGTATATTTTTGTCCAAATCCTCACTTGTAGTATTTCAATGTATTTTTCCAATCAATTCCTTATCTTGCAGTATCTGTACATGTACGTTTTTATCTCACTGTATCTTCAAAATCCTCCGTGTTAAAAAGGATCAGTGACACGAGTCCGTGTCGTTTAGTCAGTATCGTTTTCCGTCTCTTGCTCTGGCGTTCAGGAATTGATTGGAAAAATACATTGAAATACTACAAGTGAGGATTTGGACAAAAATATACGTGCTGGAGATACATAGAATAGAGGAAGTCAGATTGTCCTACACGGACTTGACGAAACGCGCGTTGGCTGCAAGCAATCGTTTTGATGGAGAATTGGATTTGATGATGCAGAGTGAACATTAAAAGAATGAAAACTACATAAAGACTCTCTTTTGTTGATAAGATTGAGTGCTCGGAAGACTACAATTATTGTCTGGACCTAGGTTTGCCTTGGGGACTGTGGTAACCAGCCCCCCACCTCTTCCTGAGCACCTACTTGATAATCTGTTTTTGCTACATAAACCTTGACGTTGTGCTGTGTGCTCCTTATAGCCGTTACCATTCCCCCCTTCTTTTATAACCTAGACACAGCTGACACAGCCATTTACAGACCCATTGCTTCGCTGCCTCTACCAGCAAAAATTGCAGAGAAAGTAATGAACACCCAACTGGCAAGTTTCATCGAACAACATAATTTATTAGATGATACACAATTTGTCGTCAGAAGGGAACATTGGGAGGGAAACCGCCCTCATCAAAGCATCTGATGAGATCAAAAAAATCATGGATGCTGGAGGAGCGGCGGTTCTCGTCCTGTTGGACCTCTCAGCAGCATTTGACACGGTCGACCACACCACCCTAATCGACCGTGCCACTGCACTAGATATTTGTCACAAGGCCAGGTCCCTCCTCGCGTCATTCCTGGCTGATCGTTCACAATCAGTCACGCTTGGCACTTTTACCTCCACCTCATTCTCTTTTCCATGCGGGGTACCCCAGGGATCCTCGCTAAGCCAGACACTCTTTAATATCTACGTGTCGAACTTGGTGAGGCTCATCAAAACATACAACCTGGCGCTTACCTCATACGCTGCCAATACCCAACTAGTGTTAACAATACATAACAATGGTGCAAAAGTCGCAGATAACTTCCAGAAGGGAATGCTTGCCATAAGCTCCTGGATGGCTGACAACTCCCTGAGATTGAATTCCAGTAAAACCGAAGTTATGATCTTCGGTAATCTCTCACCATCCTGGTCCTCTCTTTGGTGGCCAACAAACCTAGGTTCACCCCCGTCTCCAGTTGCAAAGGTCAGAAACCTTGGAGTCATTTCCGACGCCAAACTGACTTTCACGCACCATGCAAATTCGGTTGTGTCGTCAGCCTTCCACACCATCAAAATTATAAAGAAACTTCTCCCATATCTCCCTTACTCAGCCGCCAAAACACTGATCAGTATATTTGGTATGTCCAAAGTGGACTATTGTAACGGATTATTCATCAATGCACAAGAAAAAGTTCTTCAAAAACTCCAGCTGATTCAAAATGCAGCAGCTAGGCTGATGACAGCCACTCCTAAATTGAAGCCCATCCCTAATGTAGTCCGCCAACGTCACTGGCTACCAATTGGAAGCAGATCCAAGTTTAAAGCTCTCTGTATTGCTTATAAAGCCATACACACCACTGGTCCTGATTTCCTCAAGCAGTCTCTCCGACCCTGCAATCCCCCCAGACAATTGCGTTCCTCCAATATTAACCTTCCTATTGTTCCCCGCACAAAAAAAGCCTCCTGGGGCAACAGATCGTTTATATCTGCCACTACCAAACTCTGGAACAGGCTTCCTTCCCACATCAAGAACAGCCCCAACCTGCTCATCTTTAGGAAACAGATAAAGACCTGTCTCTTCAATCAGTTGTTCACTATGTCTACCATCTTTCCATCAGTCCCCCAGCGCCGAGACACCCTCTGGTACTTGTGTGCTCTACAAAATGCATAAATACAAAAAAAAAAATCAACACATCAAATAACCGTGTTTAAAATGAACATAAAAATGTGAGTCAAAGTCAGATTTCAGTGCTCCGTTACAATGAAATAGGCAGGTAATACATTAAAACCATAAAAGATCACACAAAGACATTAAAAACAACAAATATATTAAAGAAGAACTAATCAAATACACACCGCATAGAAATCAGGCAGGCTTTTTCTGATCTTCATCACACTATTTATACAGCTTAGTCTTTTGAGCAACCATAATATGCACAGTTCCAGGCCAAAAGCGAGTTGGAATATAGCAAGGATGTATTTTAAAAATATAATTACGGTGCATCTGCAAATCTTAATAGGGAGGGATTAATGAATATTCTATCACAGAACTCTTAAGCATTTCACAGCTCTCTCTTACTACACAAGCAATTCTTTCAGACTTTTTTTTTAATTAGAATGTTCTTAAATTAGAAATCAGAGCGAGAATATCATCTTCAGAAGTGCTCAGGTTTAATCCCATACTTTGATAACTGGATATAATGAACTCCAACCACACAATTTTATAGAAGCATTCAAGAAAAGGCAATCAGGGCCCTGCTTAAAGTACATTCCACCTTCAACCACCTAGAGTATCAAAGTAACATGATCCTTGATCTAAGAGTGTCCTCAATAAAAGGAAGACCCAATTTATTTTGTCGAATAAAGGCAGTGGTGGATTTAGTAACAGCTAATAACCTTCTAGAAATTGTTATCTCAGCTTGCTGCAGGACTTTGCAAACAGTATGCCCCAGATACTAGCACCGTAGGTAGCAGTTCAAATGCTTTTACTGGAATAGATTTTAAGCATTTCTATAACTGGCCTAGATCCTAATTTGAAGGCAAACCGGAAGACTGATGAAGCCATCTTTTTTAGCTGCTGAGAGCTAAAGGAGATTAAAGAGGCACAATCCCCTCTCTACCCAAATATTTTACCAAACTATCTAGAAGGGAGATAGGGGAGTAACACTGGGATCTGATTTATCCCTTGTCTTTTAAATACAGGAACAATTATTATCTTAGACCAAAATGAAGGAAGCACACCTGTGCAAGCAGTATTCAGCACATTAGGTATTAAAGGTCCCAATAGACAATCAAACCCTTAACATGTCAATCGGCACACCATCAGGCCCTACCGCTCCACCACTTCGACTTTTGTTCAGAGCCATTTCAATTTCATTTATAGAAAAGTTCAGATTCAAATTGGAATCAAGACGCACATGATCGTTATTAGGGTCTGCTACACAGCTACTATCCTCGTTTTACATAAAGGTCTTATTGTAATGGGCTATCCATTTATGTTCAGGGACACTCCGTTCTAATGTAGGATTATGTTCCTTCATAAAATACGAGGAGTTACATATGGGCCAGAACAAACCGTCATCTTTTAATTCACTTGCTCTGACTAAATTGTCCCAGGACTATTTACGGATTTTATCCTTGCCGTCTTTCAGAACTAGCTTATACAGATATGTAAATGTAAATGTAATGTAAATTGATACTTGTATAGCGCACTACTCACCCGCAAGGGTCTCAAGGCGCTTGTACGAATACCGCTGTGGAACCAGTCCTGGCTTTCCCTGTGAGGCGTCCACTGCTGGGCACCCCCAAGGTGGAAGCCAGGCATCCTTAGCGTTGTGGGGACCGTTGTGGAGATTAAGCAAGCTATTGCCCAGAGTTGCAGAGTGGGACTCCATGATTGGAATAGGCACCGAGGCAAGAATTATCAGGTCCGTGGAATTTTGAGCCCAAGACCGGGGAATTGAACCCTGGTCCCGGGCCACACCTCTGTATCAGGGTCTGCTGCTCTAATCATTGAGCCACACTTCTTCACACTATTGACAGAAGGGCACAATGACAGGGCCTCTAGGGTAGTTGTTTAAGGCCTTCCTTAAATTAGAATGAGCTCTAGTACACATACTGTTAAACCAGCCCTTCACATGGCTTTTTCCTTGGGTGGCCACTATTAGTCAGCTTCATATCAAGAGCCTTATAAAGAACTTCAAATTCCAGAATTATCTCACTTGGGCTATGATTATTTGAGAGCAAGCACACATTAAATGTATCCATATTCTCACTAATCTAATTAAATCATTGAAACATTTATTGGAATCAACCCCAGACCCCTTGATTTGGCTCCTAAATGGCTAGGTGCACGTGCTAATTTGGCAGCTTCTGACTGCAGTGCTTGCAGTGCTGGGGGGACAATAAACCCCAGCGCTCCCAAGCCAGCCCAAAGCGAAGGGCAGGACATTTCTCAGTGTTTTAAGCCCTTCGATGCTCATAACGGAACGGTTCCGTCATGAGCATCGGTTGAGCTGTGCTCATGACGGAACCGTTCCGTCATGACTACGCCCGTTTTTATGAGCATCGGTTGAGCTGTGCTCATGACGGAACTGTTCCGTCATGACCACGCCCGTTTTCGTTCGGGCTCAGCACCGGCTGTAAATCTTACCCGCACGGATGTGGTTAAGCATGAGTAATCACCTCAGTGTGAGACGTGCCCGTGCGCATGTCTCTGCAATCAGAAAGCCCAGAGCGGGCCTGTCTGCTCCCGCCCGAGCCCGGAGAGGCTGGGTCGGACCCCCTCTCTTTGGAATCCCATTTTGAATGTGCTTTCTTTCTGTTGCTTGGTCCCTATACAGCTTTGTTTTCGTTAGAAGTGGGGAGTGCTAAGTTGGGCCCACTTCTCTGCTGAGTGTTTTCAAATGTTTATTAATCATGATTCAGTCAATTAAAACCATGTCATGATGTAAAACAACGTTCTATCTGGCTTCCATGTGTTCTGTTCAATGGAATAAAAGCATTTTATAAAGTTTATACAGTGCAGTAAATAGACCAGGGATACATATTTAAAAAACAGATGCCAATCTCCACAACCGTTGGCTCCATTCGACTATAAAATATAAGTTGAGTGGCTGAGCTTGCTTCTCAAGAAGGATTGATTGTTGTTTATTCTCAGTGTTAGGTGTTGGCGCATTAATCGATTTAAAAACTCTTTTAAGTACTTAAAATCAATGTGACTTTCAATAATTTCTTTAACATGCAGCAGGTTGGGTAGGGAGACCAGACTGTTGCTGATACAGGAATTACCGCCAGCAGATGTAATTTAGGCGGAGCAAACAGCGTAATTATGCAATGGCGTGCATAAGAAGTGTACTAGGGTAGAGGGCCCAGAGTGCAGGGCTGTGTGACTGCAAGGTTCATAGGGTAGCAATCCGTTATTCGTGTTTTAACTGTGTGCATGGGTTGAGAGCGTCCAGTTCGAGGTTGAAGAGTGTGTCTGAGTATTTTGACACATTTCCGGCACGGTGATAGGAAGGTCGCATTGGTTTGGTAAAGACATATGAAAGATGCCTCTGCAGAAGTGTCAAAAATATTGGTTTCAGTAGGACACTCTTTGCGCCATCAATCGTAGAGCAGCAGCACCAGAAGGTGCAGGCATGATTCTCGTTTGAACTTCTATAGCGAAGTGGAGAAGTGTGGCTCATTGGTTCTGGCCCGGGACCAGGGTTCAATTCCCTGCCTGGGCGGGTCTTGGGCTCAAAATTCCACGGACCTGATAATTCTCGCCTCGGTGCCTATTCCAATCATGGAGTCCCACTCTGCAACTCTGGGCAATAGCTTGCTTAATCTCCACAACGGCCCCACAACGCTAAGGATGCCTGGCCTCTACCTTGGGGGTGCCCAGGAGTGGACACCTCACAGGGAAAGCCAGGATGGGTTCCACAGCGGTACTCGTACAAGCGCCTTGAGACCCTTGCGGGTGAGTAGTGCGCTGTACAAGTGTTAATTTACATATAGCCTGTAGGCCCCTCCATTGTCTTGGTTAGCCCATACCGGGTTAAAATTTACAATTCGCGGGGCAAGGAGGCTCAAGTACATAATGTATCTCCGCACTCAGCATTTGAAAGCGACAGACAAATAAGGCTGGAATCTTCCCACCAAGTATGAAGAGTTTATGTATTAAATATTTTATTGAGCATAAGCAAAAAATGCACCCCATCCAATTCTGCAATGGCCGTAACCAGTTCAGGGAGGCCGAAATCAGTGGCCTCGCGGACACCCCGCCTAGGGCCAGCGGAGAAGTCTTCTCATTAACACAGCAAGCCGCCTACAACCCAAAAAGGGCCGGCCGCGTCTTAAGAGGTGCTACAACGGTGCAAGCTGAGCAGTGCTAGTACATTGCAAGGAAACGAGAATCAAAGAACTGTAAACAACCCCACAGCCCACCCCCCCCCCCGCCCCACCCCTCTCCTTGTCCATTTCCGGGCTCTAGCTACAGGTCGGGAACCCCTCTCAACAGTCAGTGGATGCCACGTGCGCAGGGCCTGTGCGTTTGCGAGCGTGTGGTTTGGGGTCCGGGAGGGGCGTTTCCGCCAAGCGGAGCAGTCGCAGGTAGCGTGGACAGCTCACCTCCCGGAACTCACCAGTAAGCAAGGCGAGGAATGGCTGCCAAAGTTCCGCAAAGTCCGCCCCCCTCCCCGCTGCCGCCAGCGACAGCTTCTCCATTCCCAGGATTGCCCACAGACGGTGAAGCCACCCCAACTGCTGCGGAGCCTGGGTCGCCCTCCAGTGCGCCACTATATTCTGGACTGCTGCCCCAAGTGCAAGCGCGATCAGGCGCCCGCGCCAGGATTTCAGAGGATACATGAGGGCGTTTGGGAGGCCCAGCAGGATGTACGCAGGGAAGCGCGGCAGTTGTGTGTCTAGGTGTGCATCTATAAGATCCAGAATAGGGTCCCAGTAGGGGCGCAGCGCCTTACAGCTCCAGAGCAGATGTTCCAGTGTCCCTAGTTCCCCACAACCCCTCCAGCATCTGTCACTGATTCGGGCATCCCATTGGTGAAGTCTCTCAGGGGTGTGGTACCAGTATGTTGCTACCTTCGTCAGGGTCTCGGTAAGACCAGTGTGGTGTGCCGAGTGCCTGGCTCTATGGTATATCCCTTCCCATTCCTTCCTAGTGAGCTGCCTCCCCAAGTCCCTTTCCCATCGGACCTGGCCTGCATTGTATGTGTGTGCCTGCGTGAGCAGCAGCTGCTGGTAGAGATCCGATATCAGCTTCTTGTCGGAGGTGCGCGTCAGCAGCCATCGCTCATAAGGCGTGAGGTGCCGTTGGGCTCCGGGCTGGACCGTGGGGTGGAGCACCCAGTGGCGTACCTGCAGGTACTGCAAGCGTTCTGATTCGGCCACGCCGTAATCCGCCTTGACCTGCTGGAACGACAGTACGCCCTTAAGGTCGAACATGTGTCCCGCCGCGCGACAGGGTGTCGTCCGCCACGTCGTGAACGTGCCGGCGTCCAGGCCCGGGGTGAAGTCGGGGTTCTCAAAGATAGGAGTCATGGGTGAGGGGAAGGTAGTCAGCCCCTTGGACACGGCCACTCGATCCCACACTCGCAGGGCTGTGCCGGTGATTGCAGAGGCATACAAGTTGCGAGGGCGGTGTCGGCGCGGGAGGAAGGGCACGCCCTGGAGGGTACGGCCGGCTACTGCCTGGTCGAGGAAGAGCCAGTGCTTACCGGACTCCAGCTGGAACCATTCCACAAAGGTGCGCAATTGGGCTGCCTGGAAATACAGTGTGAGGTCTGGCACCCCGACTCCTCCGTTCGCGGGGGGTAGAGTGGCGAGGGTGTGCTTGAACCTGGGTCGTCGGCCGTTCCAGATGAACCGTGACAGTTCCGATTGCGTTTGCTGGAGCCAACCCGTCGGGGGGTCCAGGGGGAGCGTCTGGAACAGGTACAGAATCTGCGGGAGTAGTGTCATTTTGACTGCGGCAATTCTTCCCAACCACGACAGCGTGAGTGGCTTCCAGCGCCGTAGCTGCTCCCGGAGCTTGCGAGTGAGGGCCTCGTAGTTGGTCCGCGTAGTGTCTCGGACCGTAGGAGCCAGGCGAACGCCCAAGTATGGGACGGTTGTGCCCGACCATTGGATCTGGAATTCCGATTTAATCTCGGCCACTACATCCGGGCTCAGCGAAACATTCAAAGCCTCAGATTTGGCTTCGTTGATCTTGAAACCCGAGGCCAGGGCGAAGGTGTGCAGCTCCACGAAGAGAGCGCGCAGGGATCGTATCGGGTCGGTGAGGGACAGCAAGACGTCGTCAGCGTACAGGCTGATCTTATGCGTGTCGGCCCCGAATTTGATACCTGAGATGTGAGCATGCTGTCGCACCCTCTGGGCCATCGGCTCCATGTATAGTGCGAATAGGAGCGGTGACAGCGGGCATCCCTGGCGCGTACCCCTGCCGATGTCGAATCTCGGGGAGGTGTGCCCGTTCACCCGTACCGCGGCGTTGGGCCGGCGGTAGCAATTGAAGATGCGATGGCGGAGTTTCTCTCCGAATCCGAAGTGACGGAGGGCCTGGTTGAGGTATGGCCAGTGCACTCTGTCGAAGGCCTTCTCCGCATCAATGGTGAGCAGCATGCAGCCGGGTTTAGTGCGCGATCCGGCTTCAATGAGATGCAGCACCCGCTTGGTGTTGTCGCTGGTCTGCCGTTGGGGGATAAAGCCCGCTTGGTCGGGATCTATCAGTTGCTGCATATATGGGGCGATGCGGCTCGCTAGTATGCCAGTGTAGAGCTTCAGGTCTACATTCAGTAGCGATATGGGTCTGTAGGAGCCGCAGACTGCCGGGTCCCGACCGGGCTTGGGAATAACAGAGATCGACGCCTCCAGCAAGTCCGGGTGTATGGCGCCAGGCGAGTCAAACGTGTTGAACAGGTCACGCAAGAGAGGGGCAAGCTGTTGGCAAAAGGTCTTGTAAAACGCCGCGGTGTAACCGTCGGGTCCCGGGGATTTCCCGACCTTGAGGCGGGCAATGGCCGAGATGACCTCTTCCAGGGCTATGGGCCGCTCCAGGAAGTCCGCCTGGGCCCGGGTGAGGGTGGGGAGGTCCGCCCCCCGTACGTAGGCCAGACCGGCATCCGGGTCTAAGTGATCCGCATCATATAGTGCCGCATAGAAGTTGCCAAAGGCCGTCGCAATCGCTGCGTTTTCCGTGACCAAGTCACCACTGGGCAACCGGAGCGAGCGCACCTGTTGCCTCTGGGTTTGCGCCCGAAGCCTACTCGCCAGCAGCCTTCCACAGCGGTCGCCGCCGGTGTAGTAGACGTGTTTAAGGCGCATCGCGGCGTATTCCGCTACGTCTTGGTCCAGGGCAGCTAGCATTTTCCGCTCGGCGCATAGTTGACGCCACGCTCTGGCCGCCCCGGTGCGTTGGTGCATCTGTTCCAATTCCGCCACGCGCTGAGAGAGTTCGGCGCGTTTCAGCTCCCTCTCTTTGTTGTTGGCCGTGGCGACGGAGATGATTTCCCCGCGTAGGACCGCCTTGAGGGCTGCCCATTGAGTCGCTTTGGTAGTGTCATCATTGGCGTTGTGCTCCAGAAAATGGGTAATCGCCGACGAGAGCCGAGCTTGCGTGTCAGCCGAGTGCAGGAGACCGTCCCGCAGCCTCCAGTGCCGCTGTGGAGTCGGCATCGTTCCTACCCGAAGCTTCGCTACCACCGGGGAGTGGTCCGAGAGCGAGGCTGGCAGAATCTCCACGCTCTCCACTTGTAGCGCCAGCTGTGAGGAGCCCAGAAAGTAGTCCAGCCTTGCGTATGTTTTATGCGCCGCCGAGTAGTACGTGTAGGCGGTAGTTTGGGGGTATGCGTGCCGCCAGAGGTCGATGAGACCCAGGTCCGACAGATGCGCGTGACCCGCCGCTGTGAGCGCCCCCACCTGACCGGACCTCTGACCCGAGCGATCCGCTGTGTTATGAAAGACAATGTTGAGGTCCCCCCCCAGTAGCAGATGAGTGTGTGTGGTGGCTGTAGCGGTCTCTAGAGCTGTGTGCAGGAATTTCTCCTGGCCCTCGTTTGGGCCATAAACAGAACCCACTAGCAAGGTGTGGCCCGCTATTAGGAAGCTATAGAGTAGGAGCCGCCCTCTTACTTCGGCCTCTTTCTGGAGGACTTTCCCCTCAAAGGATTTAGCCACAAGGATCGCCACCCCAGCGGTCTTCTTCGGGGAAGAGGAGAAGAACTGCCATGGGAACGCGCGGGATTTGAGTCTATGCTGGTCGCTGCGCACAAGGTGTGTTTCCTGAAGCAGGCAGATATCTGCCTTGGAGCGCTCGAGGTAGGACAATATCGCCCTGCGTTTGTTCGGGCTGTTGAGACCCCGCACATTAAGCGTGAGCACTACAAGGTGTCGCGGCATGGCAGGGGTCGCGTCAGGGAAGCCAAGTTTACCCCGCAGCCGGGATCGTAGGCCCGCGGGCCGCCACACAACACTGCGCTAGGGGTCGCGGCAGAGCGCCATTTGACTGCGAAAGGCCCTGGACAAGGAGAACCCCCCCGCCCCTCCCCCCTCTCCCCCCGAGAACCCCCAACTTCAACCTGCCCCCCCAATCGGGACAAGTGTCTCGCCTGAACCCCCCCCCTCTGCAGTGCAAACTCCCCCCGCTCAACTCCCCCCACCCGTAACCCCCCCCAACCCCTCTCCCCAACAAGCAAAGAAACATGGTCTATCATTGTCCCAGGTCCAGCCCCATGGCCGCTGGACCCGTGGTGAAATAAGTCCGTAGAATGGGAGCAGTGGCGACGTCGCAAGCAGGTCCGTGCACTCTGAGCGCACCAATGCCGGTAGAACGTCAATGTCATCAGTAGGAAAGGACAGGGGGTGCGTTGCACGGGCCCCCGCCGCCGGGCTAGCAGAGCCCGGCTTGACCAACTCCAGAACCACCAGTGCGTTGCCCTCCCTTCGGTCAGCCATTGTTCGTGGGCGCCAGGCCCTGTGCCACAGTTTCCACCGCAGACCTCCGCCCCTCCTCTATCTCCGTGTCCGCTGGGCGTCGCGGCCTGCGTCTGCGCCGCTGCTGCTGCCAGCGGCCTGGTCCCGCTTCGTTAGATGATTTGGCTCCAGGTGGCTCGTCCTCAGCCCTCGGTTCGTCCAGCCCCAGCACCTGGCAGGCCTCCCGAAGAGTGCGTGGCTGGTGTAGGACATTGCCCAGCCGAAACATCAGACGGAAGGGGTGCCCCCAGCTGTAGGAGATGTTGCGCTGTCTCAACTCCGCCGTTACCGGGCGGAAGGTGCGTCTCTTCTCCAAAGTCAGTGCAGCCAGATCTTGGTAGAGCACCGGGGAATGCCCGCCGAAGGAAATCTTCTCCATGTGGCGAGCTTTGTGCAGGATTTCCTCCTTCGTCTTGTAGTCTTGCACGCACACTAGGATGTCTGGCGGGTTTGTTGCATTGGCCCTCGGCGGGCCCGTCCGGTGGGCTCTGTCCAGGTGGAGGGGGGCATCCCCCTGACGGCCCAAGATGTGATTGAAGAGGCCCTGGGTGAACTGGAAGAGGTCTTCCGTGTCTGGGGACAGTTTCACACCTCTGATCCGGATATTATGCCGCCGGGAGCGGTTTTCTAAGTCCTCGGCGTGCGTCTGGAGGTCCACTTGCTGGTCGTGGATGCGGGCCAGTTCCTGGCGCAGGGCTTCTATTTCGGCGTCACGCGTGTCACTTTTGGTCTCCAGGTCTGCCACTCTCTCTCCTATGGCGTCGGTGTCACGGCGGACCTCCTTGATCTCATCCTGTAGCTCCTTTTTCAGGGCATGGATGTCTTCCCGCAGGCTAGAGAACAGGGACTCCAAGAAGGACCGCGTGACTGGAGCTTCGGGATCGGCCTCCTCGTGAGGCGATGAGGCCCCCCCCTTCTTGTCCGTGTCTGTTCGGGGGGAAGCGCCCGTGGGGCCGCCCCGCTTCCCTGTGGTAGGGGGGGCGAAGAGGTCCTTGATGGAGCGGTCCTTCCTGGGCCTTCCGCCGGACATCGCGCCGCAGGGCCTTCAAGGTCGCCCCTCCGTCGGCTGCGCGGCAAATCCCTGGTCCTCTGGACGCAAATTCGGGTCTGCGAGGCTAGAGTCGTGGAGGCGATATCCCGCGGTCCCCAGGATCCAGGCGGGCAGCGCAGCGCCACAGGGCGCGGCAGGGGCACAGGAAAGGTTCCAACGGTCAGGGCGGGAAAAGTCAGCTAGGGAGCCGCCAAGATGGCGTCTGCCACGGGTCGCCCTGCCGCCTCCAGGGCCAAGAGCGTAGCAATTTAGCTGGGCCTCCTCACGTCCCTTAGGTTCCTACACCTCCGCAGGGATTGCCGTGGGGGAGCGTGGCTGCCGGTGTAGGTGCTCTGGGGTTCACTCCGCCACGACAGGCCGGGCGCCCCGCCTGGGGGACGAGGCACGTGGGTGTAGTCCTGCAGGGGCAGGCCTGCTGGGGGGGGGGGGGGGGGGGGGGAGGAAACGCCTGACTTCCCCACTCCGCGCACCCCCGCTCTGTGTTTCGCCCCCTTGGGGTCTTCCGGGCTCTCCGGGCCGACACCGGGCCAAGTACTGTAGCTTCCCGGCGCCCCCCGGATCCTCCGTGTCGCGGCGCGTGGCGCTCGGCCCCGGCGGCTGCAGTGTGCCGAGGTTCACCCCCGCTGGGCAGGCGGGAAGCGGGAGCTCTGCAGGGAGAAGGGGGGGCCCGCTGCTACTGTCCTACCCCCCCCGTGCCTCCGCTCCGCTGCTGCGAGTCCTCCTCGCGCTAGGGACACGCGTCTCCCCGAGGCCTCACCTCTGCATGAAAGATGCCGCTGCTGGGTCCTCAGGCGCGGGCCGGCGGCGAGCCGGTCGGGGGTCGCTCCGCTGCCTCGGGTGTGCTGCAGGTCCGCAGAAGCCCCCACAGGACGCTGTGGGAGGCCTCGCGCAGCTCCGCGCGGGCCGGACCTGCCACCGCCGATTTCAAGGGACTCCGGGCGGCTCCGAGGCTCCACCCACCTCGGCCTCGCTCTCACCTCCAGCTAGGGCTCGGGAGCGCACTAGGCCGCCGGCGGCGCCGCACTCGCGGCGGGAATCAGGCTGGCTCTGGACACTCGGCCGGCCCAAAGGTCGTCGCTGCCCCTCTGCTTGCGCTGGATGGTCCTCGAGGGTCAGTTGCAGCCGGGCACACGCTGAAAATGTGCTAAAATCAGCGGCCGGCGGCGGGAGCTCGGCGAGGCACGTCTGCTCACGCCGCCATCTTGGCCACGCCCCCAGTATGAAGAGTTTAAAGAGTGGAAGATCTCCGAGGCCTTAGAGAGGCTAGGTCTTGCTGAAATGAAACTAGCCGTGCCTGTCTGTTGATTGTCTTATTCCATGTCATGAAAGGAATGGAATCAAGGGCGAGTGCTGCTGGATCTGTTGAAAAGGATGTAGTTGCCCTCTGTAGTTGTCTGTTCCATGGAGTACACGGTTTCTCGAAGATGACTCTAAGCAGGCCTTGAGGGAGTTCTCTGGTGTTTTCAGTGTTCGTATTAGAATTTCAGAAAACCTGCTTTAGTGTTTTTTTTACCAGGCCTAGTTCCAGTCTAAGTCTTGATTTACGGAGTTATTTAGTCAGTTTGAAGATTCTCTTCTATCCAGCACACTGAGCGTGATCAATGCGCCTCGAACAAGCACCGGGAAAAGCCTGTTGGCCAATTGTAGTGCTGTGAAAAGGGTGGCAAAAGGGCTGTTGAGTTTCTTGTTGAGGCTGGCTAGTCCATAAATTCTAGCAGTTGATTTATTTTCTAGCCAACTTTCATGGGCTTAAGGTTGAGCACATTCAGTGAACCACACCCCCAGATAATTATGTTTTGCTGCTGTAGTGATGGTCGTGTGCCCCAAGGTGCTTGAGATAGAGTTATTTTTCTTGGAGCACCTAAAAACCAAGATTTTGGTCTTTCCTGGGTTGAGGTGAGGAGGTTTTGCTCGTTATATGTATTTAGGCTGGTCAGAGCTTGTTGAAAGCCCATTTTTGTGTGATCTACAATCACTATGTCGTGAAGGTATGAAGTGGCCGGTGACCTAACCGGGGAAAGTGAGACTTCTGTAAGCCCAGACTTGGGACCTGTGCTCACTGTGCCACAGGATTCAAACTAGCCTGGCTGATGAAGAGTGATGCCCCAAAAACCTTCCCAGAATGCTTGTTTCCAGTCCAGGGAGGACCTGGCTTGCCAGTTCCGACTGGACTTTTTCCATGAGGAACAGGGTCAGGACTGATTTGCGTATGTCTGGGTCCAAACTGGGGTGGCGTGGTGAGCAAAAGAAAGATGAATTAAACCCAGATCTTTGTGACTGGGTGTGAATGTTTGCCTTTCTCAGTATTCCATCAATCTTTTGTTCCTTTTTTCTGTTGTCGCCCTAAGTGGGTAGGGTATGTCCAGACATGGGATCCATGCTCACTGCACCACTGGATTCAATCTAGCCTGGCTGATGGGGAGTGATGCCCTGAAATCGGTCCCAGGATGCTTGTTTCTGGATGCTTGTTTCTGGTCCAGGGAGGACTTGTTTTGGCAGTTCGGGTTGGACTGTTCGCATGGGGAACAAGGTCAAGACTGATTTGCATATGTCTGGGTCCAAACTGGGGTGGCGTGTTGAGCAAAAGAATGATGGATTAAACCCAGATCTTTGTGACTGGGTGTGAATGTTTGCATTTCTCATCAGTCCATCCATCTTTTGTTCCTTTTGCCATGATAACTATGCCATCCACATTCTGAAGCCTATGAAGCAGCCTGTGCTCTCGTCTGGAGACAGGAAGGATACTGTTTGCTAGGGCATTCCCCAGGTCTGCTGTGTATAAGTTGAAAAGTAGAGGCTCTAACACACAGCCTTGCTTCAGACCCCCTACAGTGATTTTGGGGTTGCTCGTGTGCGGACCAATTCTCACATGGACCCATACTATGGAATAAAAGAACACTTCTGCCCTTAGTAGGTGGGGTGGGATTCCCCATTGTGATAACTTCCTCCACAACGTTGGTCTGTCAACTTTATCAAAGGCTGTGCTGTAATCAATGAAAAATCAGAGGAGTGGGAGCTGTTTCCATTGAGCAGCTTGATAACTTAGGGTGGCCAGTGCAATGATGTTGTCGGTGGTGGCTGCTCCTCTGTGTAAACCTGTTTGAAAGAAAGGGAGCAGGCCATTGTCTGCTGGGTGATTTTTGTATCATAGTCCGCAATTTGTAAAAAGGAAGGCTTCTGGTGCATTGTCAGCCCCCACTCCCCCTACGAAGTGTAAGTCTACTGCTTGGATGCTGGAGAAGGCAGTGGGGGACATTAGTTCGGAAATAGACATTACTGAAAGGAGGCTGGCCTTGAATTCATGCATTCATCTAGTACCAATGGACGATACACTTGTGCGGCTTTTTCCAAGTTATTTTATCTATTCAGATTCGGACCCCTGCAGGTGGAAAGGGCTGTTCGTTTTGCCGTTGCTGGTCATAAGGCACCTGCTATGGGGAAAAGGCCTAAGGGGGTTGCAGCATGAGGTGATTGACGCACAACACAGACTGATAATTCTGTGAACTTGGTTTGTGTCAATCCTATTCTCCAGTCTTCCGAGGCAGTTGTGGCTCAACCCTTGCACGATACCTGCTGCACCTAGCGCTTTATGGAAGACTGTATTATTAAAATCAAGGCACTACTATAAACCGAGCTTTCATTAGTGTTATACCTTTTAGGAGCTATTGAAACCCACCCACATCCTCTTTGCAGCAACCCTTACTCACTAGAGACTCTACAGAGAAGATTGTAAGCAGCAAGGTTGCTTAGTGAGTTACCTGGTGAGAAAACCTTGATAATGGCAGGGGAGATTGTAACATCTAGAGACCATGTTCAAAAGACATTTCAGGCCATATGGGTATCTGTGGCTGCTTCTATGGCAGGGAAGCCTGGGGCCAGGGACCCAAACTTGCTACCAAATCTGACCTTTTAAAATCTTCCCCCTGCCGTCTGTCCTTATGAAGTGGTCTTGACTGCAGTTCCCCCATGCAAAAGAACCAGGAGGAGCCCTATGCGGAGCTGCGTAACAAGGTATGAGACTGGTTAGTTCACCATAGGGGTTTTACTTTCTCCCTTTCTGAAGAGATTTTGTTCACCCGAAGGATCCAATGGATTGGTCATGGTCTAATTGTTATTCAAGGCCTTGTATCATCATTAACTTTAAATCGCTGTTAGCGGTTCAGGCCATATTGTTTGGGAGTATGAGCATGTGTGTCTCTGAGAGTTCTATAGTCCCTGTCACACTAAGATATTTCTATAAACCCCCTTTTTGTCGACACGATTTGGTAATCGTCAGGTAAAGGAGCCTTGTGGGAAAGGGCTGTGGATACTTCACAAGTGCCATTAGTTCCACGGCCATCTGGCTCATCTGTTACCTTATTTGTTTCCATTAGTTATCAGTTTAATGTGTCTGTTGGGGATGGGTTTGATGTTTTATCTGAAGTCGACTGATTCCTTCAGTCTAACCTTGGAAACATGTTTTTTAATGTCTCTAAAGGGGCAGTAAGTGTGGAGAAAGGATTTGGTCAATGATCTGTAGGCCTTCTCTTCTTTTTTTAATTTTTTTTTTTAAAGAGTTTTTGAAAACAGTAATTATTACACCTGGTGTTACAGCACACCACACAGCAGAATACATTATGAACTGAATCATAGACTTATTTTTACAAAGCTTAGACACAATTTACACACATCCTTACAATTTCCTAAGCAATCCCACAAAAGAAAAAATAGAAGAAGGGATACACAAAATCACCATGACGTAAAAAGCAACAAGAACCAGCCTACCCTGGTATACTGTTCAAGCCCCTTTTCCATTGCTCAATGGGATTCCAAATTTTTTCCCCAAGTATTCTGCCCCTTCAGCCTTTTCTAGCATAGATTCCATTTTCTAAATTATAAGCGGCCAGCAACCTAACTAACCACATCTGAAATGTAGGGGGCACCTGATCTAACCAAGCTTTGGCTATACAAATGCGTAGCACTGCCATAGCCATAAAAAGAAATTCTGTATGCAGGCCCCCTGTCTCTGCCTTAATCCCCACGATGATTAAATCTGCTGACAGGGTGATCTTAATCTCTAGTAAAGTATCAATACATTTTTCAATTGCCCTAAGAAGTGTGTAAAGCTGTGGGCACGTAGCAAAAATATGAATTATGTCTGCCTCCATGGAACCGCATTGTGGGCAAGTAATACCTGATGTGCCCCCCCCCGTTGTGCTATCCTTGCAGGTGTATAATACAAGGAGTACAATTTTTTGTAATGTTGTGCTTGTAGGGAGGCTGAGCAAAGTGTGGTTCTCCCCAGACCCAGGGAAACCTGAAACCCCTCCTGAGTGATGCCTAATTTCTCTGCCCATTTTGTGGCATGCTTCTCAAGATCATCTGGTTTAACAGTAATCAATTCTGCATAGAGCTGACGTATCGAACAATCCCCCCTACCCTCAATAGCGTCTACTATGCGATTCTGGCCGAACCCTAAAGGTCCCCCATGCTTGCTAGTGATAAAACTCCTAACCTGCAGGTACTTAAAGAAACTCCTACTGTCTATGGCGTACTTAGATTGCAGTCCCAAGAACTGAAGCACTCCATTAGGGCCCAACAGGTCGCCTACTTTCTGAATGTCATGCCTCACCCAGTCCAACATGACTGAATCCCTAAATATTTCACCTGGCAGGGAGGCATTTGTTGACATGCGGGTATATCTATTGACCCTTCCCAGACCAAACTTCTTGGAAAAAGCAGCCCAAATTTTATACGCCGCTTGTAAAATATTAAACTTTGTACGTTTGTAGTAACTGAAATCAATACAATTTAAAAAACAATTCCTTGCTTCACTTCCCAGCAAGATAGCATATAGATTAGAGTACCTGGGCATGCCTCCCAAATCTCCTCTCCCTATTCCGGTGCCTCCTATTAACCCCTGGATGTATTGAAGAGCTGCCGCCCAATAATACATTCTGAAGTCTGGGGCCCCCGAGCCCCCTCTTTCCCTGGGCAGGGTGATATATCGGTAAGCTCTCCTTGTTTTCCCATGGGCCCAAATAAACCTATTCAGTATGTGTTCTAATTTGCCAAACCATTTGGGCTCAAAGAACAGCGGGATTGCCCTAAACAAATAAAGAAATTTGGGCAGTATGAGCATTTTTATAACATTTGTGCCTCCCACTAAAGTTAAATGTAGATTGTGCATCCTTACAAGATCCCCTTCAACTTTGGTCATTAATGGTGACATGTTCTGCTCTACCAAGTTGTTTAGATTTGAAGTGATCGTAATCCCTAAATATATAGCTGAGGGACCCACCCTATCATCTTCACAGGAGATAAAAGAGTTCTTAACTATTTGGGTTTTAGCCCTATTTAGTGCTTAGCCTGTAATTGCCCCAAAACCCCTCGCCTCCAGTTCGATCTCCTTAATAGCCTCTGTTGGAGCTGATGTGATAATAGCCACGTTGTCTGACTATGCAAGCGTTTTATACTCCACTCCATACATAACAACTGGCGGGATCTTATTATTATGTTCTAATCTGCGTAGCAGTGGGTCCATATATAGAGCAAATAGTAATGGAGAGGAGAGGCACCCTTGCCTAGTCCCCCGTTTAATCTGCAGCGTGTTTGTAAATCCTTTATTGATTTTCACCCTAGCCGGCGGGTCTCTATACAAACCCTGCACAGCCCTTACATATCCTTCCCTATGCCACACCACCTCATAGCCAACCATAGATAGTTCCAGGAAACCCTGTGAAAGGCCTTCTCAGCGTCTAAAAACATGGCCGTTGCAGGATCCCCTGAGACCTCCGTTGCATCAAGCAGTGTAATCATCTGTCTTGTGTGCTGTGTAGTGCCCTTTCCAGGGATGAACCCGTGCTGCGTGGGACTGACCAGGCTCTCGATCACCCTGCCTAATCTTGTTGCCAATATTTTAGAGAATACTTTCGCATCTGCGTTCATGAGTGTGATAGATCTGTAGGAGCCAGGGTCCAGGGGAGGTTTATCCTTCTTTAAATTTACTATTATGTATGCCCTCCCCCCACGAAGCTGGTATTGAGTTACCTTGTTGTGCTTGTGCCGGGGTAGTATGTATATCCTTACCTAGTGCCCCTCTATAGACTTTATAAAATTCGGCAGTTAGCTGATCCGGGTCTGCTGCTTTCTCAGAAGGGAGATTTTCCAAAGCTGTGGCTATTTCCTGTAGTGTTATCGGGAGGTCCAGCACCACTTTTTCCTCTTTGGGTAGAACCGGATGTGGGATACTTTCAAGATATTCCTTGATGCTATTTATTTCTTCTAACTGGTTTTGATCAAAAAGGGTCTTGTAAAACCGTCTAAAGACCTCCCTTATTTCTTCTGATTCTATGGCCACACCGCCCTTACCATCCAAAATCTCCTTAATTTCCCACACTGCCAGTTTCTGATTTGTTCGGATCGCCAAGATATGCCCTACTCTCTCGCTACATTCATAGCAGTTTTCTCTCTTATTTAAGTAGTAGGTGACCCTATTATCCGGCGCTTCCTGAGACGCGGGATCTCGCCAGACTGCCTGTGACCCCTGTCACAGCGGGAGCCGCATCGCTTGTGGGAGGACCCACCAACGTGGAACCCAACCTGCCTGGCTGCCGAGGGAGAGCTGCAACAGAGGAGGCTTCAGGGGTAAGCGCCGCAGGGACTCGCTTTCCCAGGAGTCCCTGCACGACCACGAGTCATCGGTCAGCGCCCCCCTGCGTGCCCCGCCCCACCGCCACTCTACAAGATCAGAGGAGAGACCGTCTTGCGGGACGCAAGCGGGACGCCGGGCGAAGCCCGGGCAAAGGGCGGGCCGTCTGTGGCCGTCCGGGGCCAGCAGGGGCCGGGTCGGGCCACCTCCCCAACAACTAAGGTAAACTTGTTAATTGTTGGCGGCGGACGTTATAAAAGTTTACTGTAATCACGCATGTCTTCATTTTCGCCAATGACCACCCGTTCAGGTAGAAGCTCCAGACGAGGGGGAAACTCGACCCTATGTACAATGGATAATTTCATCACCCGTGCTGTGTCTGTAGTAGAAAAGGAAATTATCCTGGCAGAACGCAGACTATCAAGGGAATACTTGGCTCATAAACGTTCCTCACTAGGACCACTAGTCAATGCTACATCTCCGGTTAATACCACTCCAGCTGAACCATTATTATCTGCTCCAACAGGTTTTTTACAACCTTGTGTTGTTGACTCAAGTCATGATAACGGCGCTTTTGACATTATCTCGGACCCTGCACCTACAGGCAGCACCCAAGTAGGTACTGGCACAAACAATTGTTTGATCAACAAAACACTTGATCCACCTTCATTACCTGTAATTTTGGTGCACGATTCACCTCCAGTGTCAGTTCCCATAACACCGTCGCCAAAAAATAGTCGACCAGCTGTCAAAAGGAAGAGAGTGGTTTCCCCGAGAAAAGCCTATAGACTTAAAACACTTAAAAGAATTCGCAGGAACTACACAAATGGAGGCACCTCCTGCAAACTTGTAGAGCAAGAAAATATAACCATGAGGCCAGAAGTAAATATTTCACAAGCGGGGGTGGACCATAACGCCACACCTGGTCAAAAGCAGACTTTAGACTGTCCAAAGAATTCACCTGCCAAAAACCCGTTGTTTGACCAGATGCAAGAACTCATGACAACCCTGCTTTCGCCAGTCCTCGAAAAATTAAAAGGGCTAACAGAACGTCTGGATAAATTTGAACAAACATCCTTAGATAACTTTTTCGCCCTAAAATCTTTGGTGAAATTACATTCTAAGATTGGCGGTGAGACTACAAGGGTGGAACCTAGCCCGACAGCTTCTAAACAAACACAACATCCCCGACAACCTAGGAGTGACAGTGGGACCCAGCCGAATAGACTCATTAATGATCCAAGGAAAGGACAATCGGAACCTGCCAAAGCACACTCAAACAAAGGAGGTACCCAGTTGGTTGTCCCGCCGAAACCTGCACCTCGGAAAGTAAACTTGGCTAACACAACCACCACACCTCAAGCCCCGGCTCCACCTAAGTTGGATGTCGGGACTAAAACTACTACCTGTTCTACTAACTGTGGCTCGGACAATAATGCTAAAGTAACTGATAACGACGGAGACAAACCAGCAATGAAAAAGACCCCTAATGCACACCTTCCTCCGGGATGCCAACCGTACGTAGTTGTGCTTACCGGGGTCCCTCCCCTGAAACCCAACAAAAGGGAGTCATACGATGAGCTGAAAAATAAGACGCTGTTTTGGCTCAAAGAAAATAGACCCTTGCCATACTCTGTCAATTGTCAGGTTATCCAAGTCCGAAGAATTAGCTGGTTGGGAACAAGGCAGAAAGACATAGCAGGTGATTGTATTCTAGTCAATTTTAAGGACCCCTCGGTGGCTCAACTTGTGTATAGCCAGAACCAACGAGGTGGTTATCTAGGAATTGGCACTTACGACCTCAGCTACTTTTACCCCATGCAGCGGCCCCAAGATAATAGAGATCAATCTCGGTTAGGCCCGATGAATAATAAATATTCATTTTTTGATCCTCCAACTCCAGTAGGAAGAATGTTTCCAGGTACCATGGAAGGGGATAAAAATTGGTCATGGTGGGGCTACTGACAAGAAGGAAAAAGTGGCACACATGAAATTTCGCCCTCCCTGTATGGTACCAAAGAGAACCCCTGTTTAAAACCAATTGTAAATACTGGAATAATGCTCCCCTCATCGGATAACGTGGAAACCAGACCGGTCATAGCTCTGTCCACTAGCCCCTCCAAAGACCACCAAGGAGAGGCTATAATGAACAGTGGCCATGCACCAGATACAGTTAGGTCGATAGTGGCACCTAACGACTCGCAGGGCTTGACACTTTCCCATGAGACCTCTGATGATTCCAACGTAGGGGCAATATCCTCTATCCTGGGTACAGGTAATAATTGCCCCAGCATCCCAGTGTCATGTAAATCTAACCGTGATTTAAAAATCTTGTCATGGAACATAGCAGGGGTATCCAGGAACTTATGCGATAGGAATTGGAGTTCATTTCTGGAAGAGTATGACATTATTCTCCTACAAGAAACATGGGCAATTAACATGGTGCATAGACTTGGATACAAAGCGTACCATTGTGGGGCCATTGCTTCTGTGAGAGGCAGACCATCAGGGGGCCTGATAATTTGGATAAAAGTATGTTTGGATGTTATTATATCACCCTGTAATATTGGTTCTAAAGATTTGCTTGGGGTAAAGGTCACCACGAAGGATATTGGGGACATTTATTTGTTAAACATTTATAATAGACCCAATCCTCGAAAAAAGGAATCACTGGTTGTGGAACAGTTAAATATGTTTTTGAATACCCTGGAGCAGGACCCTAATATAATTATAGGCGGGGACTTCAACTGTCAGTTTGAGCCCGTCCTGGGGTTAGAAAATATCCTTGAAAACGAGGATAGGGCCAACAATATTCCCCGGCTAGATAGTGTAAAAGCAGTCAAAAGCTCGGTGGCAGTTATGCAGATATACGAGCTGACGATATCTCACAACTTAAGAGCATGTAATGGTAGATTGGATCCGGATAGGCCATCTAACTTCACTTACAACAAAGGGAATGCAAAGTCACTTATTGACTATGTATTGATTACTATTAACCTATGGTATTTGTTGCTGACTTTTTCTGTTGTGAATAGACCAGAAAGCGACCACTTCCCCCTTGAGTTAGGGCTACTTCCGGCACTATTCCAACCATTAGATAGTGGTACGGAACCGAATAATGACGTGGGTGAGGTTGAAGTTTCTAACAATAGGAGAGCAATAAAGTGGCCGCATATCTTGGCAAAAGAGGACACACTCATAGGTATCTACAATATTTTTTCAAACACTATCTCCTCATATAATAAGTTGGTTATGGGATCCCACGAAGTGCTCACAATGCACTATCAATTAATAGAAGAGTTAATCCCCCTCTTGAGCAAACCCTGCAACAACAGGGACAGTAAAATTAAACGGCAATTGGAACTGGAGACACCATGGTATAACAACCAGTGTCGCCTGGCCAAAGGTAATCTTATTAAGGCCGTAAAATCTAAAGATCAAAAGAAGGTTAAAGAGTGTAGAACTGAATATAAGAACCTTCTCTCGAGAGCGAAAAAAGAGTGGGACGATTCAATTTGGGATGACCTCTTAAATGCTGCCAGGTCGCATGATCAATGCACCTTTTGGAGCCTAATATCCAAAAACAATAAAACAGGGAGCTCCAATAGAGACTTTTTCTTAGATGGAAAAATTTGGTACGACCACTTTGCAAAATTATATGACGCAACTGAGGTGCCCTCTGAAGATCCTTGCTTTGGATTCAGTCCTTTTCACTTTAAGCCGGAAAAATTTACCACAGAGGAAACATTGTGTGCTATTAAGGCAGTTAAGGCAGGTAAGGCGCCGGGTCCGGATAAACTACCGTGCGACCTATTTATTCATAATATAGAAGTATGGTGCCCCTACATAAACTTTTTGTGCAATTCTATTTTGCTAGGCACTCCGATCCCCGAGTCATGGAAGGGGGCGGAAATAGTAACCATATACAAAAAGGGAGATCGCTACAACCCTGGCAACTACAGACCTATAAGTTTAATAGATATTTTACAAAAAATCTTTGCCAGACACATTTTAAATCGCCTTTTAGATTGGATTGAGGAAACTAAAATCCTCTCAAAATACCAAGCAGGTTTTAGAATTAGGACAAGTACTGTAGATCAGGTACATAGGTTCATGTGCATTTGTTGGAAGTATGTCCAGATTAAAAAATGCAGCATATACGTTGCGTTCATGGATCTACGCTCAGCGTTTGATCTGGTCCCCCGCTCACTGTTATGGAATACCTTAGGGCAAATGGGTGTCCCTGACGAATTATTGTCTAACCTCATAAAACTCCACACAGACAATTTTGCAAAAATAAGATGGGGAAGAAATGGCGAACTTACTCAAGCTATCCCAGTCAGACGGGGGGTGCGACAAGGGTGCGTGCTGGCCCCGACTCTTTTTTCTTTATTTGTAAATGATATCCCCCCTTTTTTGGCACAGTGTAACCACGACTCCCCTAAATTATGTAATGAGGCTGTCACAGCGCTGCTCTTTGCAGACGACACGATTTTAATATCTCAAACTCCCAAAGGTTTACAAAATTTAGTAAATCAATTTTATAGTTATTGTGAAAAGAAGGGGTTAGAAATCAATTCAAGTAAAACCAAATACATGGCCATTAACCCTCCAAAATCCTTTAAGAAAAATCTGGCCTTAAATAATATAAAACTTGAATATGTGGAATCATTTGATTACCTGGGCATTAGGTTTGATAGTAAAATGTCTTGGTCAAATCAGCTAGAAAAAAGTAGATTGATATTAAAACAGAACTCCTTTCCCATTCTGAAAATCCATGGAAGGAGTACTTCAAAAGCTATATCACCCGCGATTGAAGTGTTCAAAGCTAAAGGACAATCCGCGGCCCTATATGGGGCCGAGATTTGGGGGCCGTATGTTAAACAAACATTCCATACTGTGGAGAATACGTTCTGCAGGAGGTTGTTAAGGCTACCAACACGAACACCTTTAGCACCTGTTTTTCTAGACATGAACTTTAAACGTACAGACTATCTATGCTGGTTGAGGCCACTGATTTACTGGGTAAGAATCTGGACAACCCCGGAACTCGCAGACTATAGAGCGGGTCTGCTGGAAATCATGGAATTGGATACTTACAATTCAATTCAGTGGCTGAGACATATATCTGCATGGCTCACTAAATTGGGCCTTTCACACTTTTGGAAAAACCCAACATCCATGCAACCTAATTGTAAAGATCAGGTAAAATCCGCCTTTTGGTACTATATGAATTCCAATATACATAATCGTGTTACAGGTTCATTATCAATTGAGTTTCTGCAATTCAAGGACATCCCCATATTTGAGCAATTTATGGACGAGGTGGAACCACCCCTGGCTAAAACCATGTATCTCCAATATAGGTACGGGGTTCTCCAAATAAATGCCAACACGTCCCGGTGGGGGAATCCTAACCCTAACAGAGATGATACACTTTGTAAACTGTGCGACCTGAAGCAAAGGGAAGATGAGGCACACATCCTCTTTTTTTGTCCATTGTACAAAGCTCAACGTACAAAATGGATCAAACCCCTTTGTAAAAATTTGGGTATACGCTCATATAAAGAGGCAGAAAGATTACTCAGATCCTTGTCCACTAGACTGATAACTTTTGGAGTCAGTCGATTTCTTTTTAGTATCTGCTTGATAAGGAAAAAGTATGGTTTTAAAACATAGATACTAAGTTTTTTAACTCTGGCTTTTAAATTATTTAAAACTTTTTTATATAAGTGTTTTTAACTAGAGGTCTGTAAACTCCCTTGTATGTAAAATGTATATGTCCCTCTTATGAATTGTAAACAAACTAATGTGAATATAAATAACTAGGACTTTGCATGAGGATTGTACAACAACTTGCACTTTATTCTTCTAATTGATGTAATTTTGTTTAATGTATAATGTATTTTTACTTGCTGGCTTGATGGCAAATTGCCGAATAAAGCTTTGAATTGAATTGAATTGAATTGAAGTAGTTAATAGCCGCCTTGCTGGAAATAATCTCACTTGCCTCTGCTTTGTTAAGAGTAATTCTGAGCAGGATGTCCTCCAATGGCGCCTTCTTTACTACAGCTAAATTCAGCTCCTCCTCTATATCAGCTAGTTTTTTTGTAATTCTAGTCTTCTCCTGCTTATTTCTATGTAGTGTATAGCTTAAAGTTTCCCCTCTGATTCCAGCTTTACAAGCATCCCAAACTACCCCTGGGGGTTGGGTGCTACCTCTGTTTATCTCCCAGAACATAGCAATCCAGTCGTGCATGTATTTAACATATTCTTCATCTTTCAAGAGAGCCCTCTCAAATGTCCAATTGTTTACTTTATGCGGCACCTTCCCCAATTTGAGCGTAAGTATTAACGGGTTATGGTCGGATATGATTCTCTGGGTTGCTTATCTATTTGCGCTCTACTTACTAAAGAGTTCAAAATCAAGAAGTAGTCCAATCTGACGGTGATCCTGTGGGGAGCTGAGTAGAATGCACTGCCAGAGCCGACTGGATTAAGTCGAGCCCAAAGGTCTACTAGTGAATTATGGTGTGCCAGATTGAGTATTGCTTGGCATGCACGCTTCTTACGACCAGTATAAGCCTTCCTATTCTCCGTACCTAACCCATCCAACCCATTAATATTAAAATCCCCACAACAAACAATAGATTCTGGCCAAAGGGGGAGCTCAGAGTCAAAAAACTCAAAAATGTCTGGGTCATCCTTAGTGGGCCCGTAGGCAGAAACTAGTGTGAATATCTCACCCCTGAAACTACACTGGAGAACTATCCACCTCCCCCACAAATCCTCTTTTTTCCTCTTCACTATAATGGCCCCCCTTCTAGTGAGTATGGCCACCCCTCGAGTTTTAGTCCCCTGTTTTGTAGATGCTATTACTGCAAAGCCAAGTTGTTCCAATATATAGCTTTTAGTTCCCTCAATATGGGTCTCTTAGAGACACACTATGTCTAAACACAATGTTCTAAGGAGTAGAGCCACACGCTCCCTTTTACTCCCATCGTTGAGGCCGCAAACATTTATTGAAGCAAGTGTAATGCTCATTAATGTGTGACAAGTTGCGTTTCTATAGATGCCGTGTCAGCTTTGTCAAAATAATGTGTACAAATATAAATCCAAACTGTGCCATGCTGTGTTATGGTTTGCTGCAAATACCAACCAAACAAAGTCCTCCCCCTCTTTAAACCCTCCCCTGCCCCCCCCGCTCTTCCTTCCCCACCCTGAACCCCCCCAAGACCCCCCTCCCCCTTACAGGCAAATAGGTCACACATGACCTATGTGTGGCCGTTTTTGAATCCCAGCTATCGTATCCCTCTTTCTCCTAAGACTGTGAGTCCCTGCTGTGCTTCCCCCCTACTGTAATGTAACCTGCCCATCACCGCTATCTTGAGTAAAAAAAAAAGCCAAAAACCATTACCCCTAAAGTGGTAAGCTCTAATCTATATGCTGGGTCACCACACCTAGCCACCCTTCTTACCCTTTAGTTCCTCCATATATTGCTGTGCTTTAATTTCCGGAAAAAACATCCTTACTTGCCCTGTTGTGATTACTTTAAGCCTAGCTGGAATCAGAAGATACGCCTCTGAGCCTAGGGCCTGGAAGGGCGTAATTAACTGCCTAAGCTTTCACCTCCTCTCCACTGTGACATGGCAGAAATCGGGTCTAGCGAAGAAGGTGGTGCTGTTAAATGATCGTTTGGAATCTGGTCTTGCCTTGTCAATAAGTTCCAGTCTAAGCAGATAATTACCTATGTACACCAACATCGCCGTAGGCGTACTTTCTTGACCAACTCCCCTTCCTTTTTTCATAGTCAATGGGAACCTATGTGCCCTTTGCACCTCATTCTCCCATTGCCAGCATGTATCAGGAAAAGCTCCCTTTAGCAAGTTGGTCACGAATAGCCTGGCGTCTTGCCCCTCTGCCCCCTCTGCCACACCCAACAGTCTAACATTATTCCACCTCTGGCGGTTTTCAAAATCCTCCATCTTCTACTGCATGTCCTCTGTCAGTTTTTCCTGCGCCGTTTTAAAAGTCTGCCAGCTACCCACATCGTGTTCCAGCCTTCCCGTTCTTTCCTCGACCTGCGTCACTCTATCCGCTACTTCTTCGTAAAGTTTGTTTACTTTCCTCAGTGTATTCTGAATTTTCTTTGTAGCCTGCCTAGCCCTGCGGCTCTGGGCTCTCGCTTCCCCCTGCATTTGTTTAAGGGTGTTAAACAATAAGTCAAGTGAGGCATGCTGGGCTGGAGACTTAGCGTGAGCCTCCCGTGGTGTGGGTGGTAGGGTGTTTTCATCCTGATATACTTGAGAAGTGGCCGAGCAGTCCCAGAGGAGCTTTTTATTCGTGCCTGAAGGAGACTCCGGACAGTAAATTCTTGCTTTGATCTCCTCTTTTTCTGAGTGCTCTTGTTGCCCGAGGTGGTGGACCCTGTATCTCACCCATCGACTGAGCTCACTTCGCTGGATAGCAGAGACTCAGAGTCTTCATTCAATGAGTAAAAACCGTCCCCTTCTGGTGAGCCTCCCCCCCTCTCTCCAGTCTCTCCTGTATAATGTAGTTTGCCCTGATCCTCTGGCCTGCCAAGATGGTGTCACTCCCCCTTGTACTCACTGTTTGGCACGGTGAGCACAGTCCAGCCTCCACCAGTAATAGAGAGTTCAACATTTCCTTATTTCCAGTGTTTGCGATGTTCAGCGCTGTAGCAGCACCCAAGGGCTCCTCTTGCCTCATGTTGCCCTCCGCCTCGCCTCTTAGCTGCCTGGCTGCAGAATATCCCACCGCTGAGCCCAACCCTGGGCGTTGCCTTGCAACCTCGCTCACAGCGTCCTCGAGGACGGCACCGTCTTCGTTCGCGTTGGCGTCTGGCTGCTCCAAATGCTCTACCTGTTCTGCGGGCTGCTCTACGGGCTTCGCGCTGAAGGCTTCTGCAAGGGTAGGCTGCCTGAATGTCGTGTCCTTGTATTTAATGCCTTCTTTCTCAGTCCTCTGTGTCAATGTACTCCGCGGTTCCTCCATAGAACCCAGATCCCCTGTTTTCCCCCGATGCTCCGTCGTCTTCTTTGTCGCAGGGATTACCGTTTTCCGTACAACGCCGAGAGCGCAATGCGCCTGACCCGGAGCCGGTGTATCCTTCTTTGTACCTTTGTCCGCTCCCGTCTTTGCCGTGATAGTGTGTTCCGGCTGCTCCTTCTCTTGCTTCTGGGAGCATCCTGAAAGCAGCTTCAGTGCGGGAAAGGAGAGCAAGCAAGTTGTGCAAGCTGGCTTTCAAGACAGCGAGGCCGACGCTGATGCTAAAAGGGGAATTTAGCAATTTAACAGCCCTGTGATCTCCCTTTTCCGCTCGTATCCAGCCTTCCAGGGTTCCGGGGGTGCCCAGCATGCTATTCAAAGCTCCAGCATCTTCCTAGGTGGGAGAGGGATTGATGCGACTGATCACTACGATCCAGCTGCGCCCATCTTGTCCCTCCTATTAAGCTGTAATTCCTAATTGAGAGCGCCATTATTCTCTTCTGAGGGTGAATGTAGCTGGGCTTATAATTCCAGATTGGTTACACTTTATAAATAAATTTGATTTTGTTCTTTTGCAACAAACTTTGGGTATCACGTCAATCTCTTGCAAGGGTTTCTTCTGTTGTTCTTGCCCTGCGTTACCTTCCACTCATGGGAGAGCTAGGGGTGGTCTATCAATATGGGTAAAATTGAATCTGAGGGTGGAAGTGTTAACTATTGATTCAGGTGTCCTATTTTACCATGTTCTGCTTATTAAAGATAGTTCGAGTTATTTTTATTGGTCATTATTCCAATAAGGATTTTACTAATTCCTCTTATCTTTTTGAGGAGCTATTTCATTTTATACTGAGTTTGAAACCAATTTGGTTTGTTGATACATTCCAACCTATATTTTTGCTTTGTAGGTACTTAAATGACAAACTTGGGGTTCGGCTCAAGGAGCTGGGGTTCTAGAGCTTTGCTATTGAAGTAGCCTATCAAGATATTGGAGGGAGAGAGCTGAAAAATGTCATAGTCTCAAATGATCTAGTGGTTTAGCTATTTTTTTCCAGACTGAAGGACCTTGTGTACCCACTTTTAGGGAGTGGGGTGGTCATCCACTATTGATTATATATTTGCTCTGAGGAACTTACTTCAGTGGTCTCCAATTGTTCAATTATAGAGACCCAATCGGGGATCACAACTCATTGTCTTTAGAAGGTGTTTCCCTGTTGGCAAGGACAAACCGCCCATAATTTGCAGTGCAATTATTCAGCTATAGAGAGATGGGCTCTGATTGGTCTTGTTTCTGAAGTGCCCAAAGGCTATGCTTAGTCTTTTGCTAAAGAATCATTTGTCAGCAATTATGGGTTATCTTATTGAGGATACTGGAGAAATTTTATTTGCCTGGTATCACCATTTAAGCTTATGTATTAGGAGTCACTTAATGAGACCCCTTCGACCTGCACAAGATTGCCTGCTCTGGTTTGACAAGCATTGTTCTACCGCTAGTTGCTATCTCAGGAATGCGCCCTCTGGGAGTCCTACAGATATTCAGGAGGATCGGGAGGCTAGGAGGATCTATAAATACACTATTAAGGACAGGAAGAACTTATTGAATAACAGGGATTGGGAACAGCTAGTATTGGCAGTGACTCGGAATAACAGCAAAGTGTCCTGGGAAACTGTTCACAAGATTCAGCAGAGGGATATTTGATCTAAACCACTTTTAGTCTGTAATATATCGGGTTCAGAGTGGGTTATGTACTTTCCCACTATTTATCAGGATTTGAAGAATAGGACGTGTTTTGGGCACATTTGCCAAATTCCCCTTCCTTTTGGATTTCCCTTTTGGAAGTGGAGGAAGCTATCTAGCACAGCTTGTGCCGCAAAGCTCCCAGTACAGATGGGATACTCATGGACCTTTTTAAGTATAACATTGAACATTGAACTCTGGGGTCCTTTGCTCACAAATTTGTTTCATAACTCCTTGTGTAGCGGGGTTTCAAGCTCTTGGGCACTTTTAATAATTGTCTCCATTTTTTAAAAAGGGTACTGTAGGCTACGCCAATGATAAAGGCTGGTTTCTCTTATTGGCAGCACAGTAAAGATGCAGGGAAGGGTAATTTTTTATCCTTTAAGGTCCTGGACCAATCTTAATAATATTTTGTCCCTGAGTCAGTATCGCTTTCATCCAGGGCTTAGTACCTTGGAGCAGTTCCTGAACCTGCACTAGATTGTGGATACGATACATACACAATCTCAGGCGCTGTCCACTGTACCTGACTTTTATGGACTTATCTAGTGCATTTGATTGCATGAATAGTACCAAGCTATGGCTTATTTTGATACATCTGGGAGTAGAAATTACCCTGGTGAATGTTTGTATACCCTGCATGAGAATTTTGGGGCTAGAGTTTGTTATGGTCAAGCAGGGTATCTTCTGATTTTTCCGTTTTGCAAGGAGGGTGCGCCAGTGGTGCGTTTTGTTACCCCACTTGTCAGCAGCTACTAATGATGTAGCAAAGATAGCTAATTCATTCATTCTGGTGTTATTTTACTCTGACAAAGCTGTTTTAATGATGAAGACTTTTAGTGTCTCAAGTATCTCGGTGGATACTTTTGTCTCATTCATGGTTAGCTTAGACTTGTTAACAAATTATGGGAAATCCCATATAATGGCCTGTGGTCTAGTGAAGAGGACTATGACCAGTTTCTGAGTTGTGTGAAGAATGTTAGTAACCATGGTGTTCATTTTGATTCGGCAGGTACTTGGCAGCCCCAGATAAATGTCTCTCATATGAAATTAAGCAGAGCAGGAGCTCTATTTAATCTCCACCAAAAAGTAGGATAGAGCCTTATTTCCCCCTATATGAGGATTTATAACCTCCAGTGTGTCCTAACAGCAATGTATGGAGCAGGAGTTTGCGGGTTTCAAAAAGGCACTCCTATACAGGTGGAAGTAAAATGTATTTGTAGGCAACTTTTGAACCTTTAGCCGACTTGCTTCCACTACATATAGTGGGTATCAAATATCTGGGGGTTTTTCTCACTCCACAGAGAGACCTATGTTTCAAGCGCACCCAGGGAATGGTCCTGGGCTCATGTCGTGATGAGATGGAGAGATGGCGGAGCCTGTCCCTCACTCTGCTTGGAATAGCTGCTATGTTCAGAATGATGTCTCTGCCCAAACTATTGTACTTCCTTCAACATACTTACTATCTTCTCCTGCAAGAGGCACTATCAGCATTAGAAGGAGACTTATGGACACTGCTGTGAGAGGGAAAGCACCCTAGAGTGACCCGTCGACCCTCCAGCACAACCAGAATAGGGGGGCGTTGCTTTGCCTGATATCTGGGCCTAGTATTGGGTATCTCACCTAATTAATGTGAATGATTGGATCTATGCCCCTCCGAACCATTATACATTTAGACTGGAAGGTTTCCAATGCATTCTTGACTTTTTTAGTTATACGGTGGTCGTGGGATGGGCCAGCTCCTTCCAGCAACTCAAGTGGCGATCATGACTTGGACCAAGCCCCCTACATCCATAAGGTGACTGGGCAATCCCTCACGGGAGACGCCATTATGCGAGGGCAAGGGACTGCCTGAATTTGACAAATTGAAATGCTTCTGTCCCCGCAGGCCCAAATTTCATCCTCCGATGATGATTTAGTGCCAGTTATCAACTCGACAAATATTATTTGTCCATCCGCTGTGAGC
The DNA here is from genome assembly GCF_964263255.1 of Lissotriton vulgaris. Lineage (NCBI taxonomy): Eukaryota > Metazoa > Chordata > Amphibia > Caudata > Salamandridae > Lissotriton > Lissotriton vulgaris. The sequence goes on along the minus strand of NC_141695.1, from coordinate 1,330,674,475 downwards.
TTTTCATCCTCCCCTCCCACTACCCGCACTAGACAGCAAAGGGCTCTGACAGGGGCCAAAATTAGAGATGCTCCAGGGAAAAGAAATGCTACCAGCGCCCCTAAAGGTATTAGACACAATGCTAAATTGGCTGAAAAAAAGAATTCCACATCTGGGTTGGGCAACCATAAGGTGACAGTAATTAGTCAAGAACCTCCTCCCGCAACTCAAGGAGGGAATGAATTTACCATTCCAGTACAAGATGCCACTAGGGGGATCTCTCTTCTGAGCTCTTTAGACACATGGAGGAAAGGTTGAAAGCACTAATTCTTCCCGTTATGGAAAAGTTGGATTCAATTGACCGTAGACTTGGTGCTCTTGAAAAGTCTATACCTAAGGACCCACTTCCTCCTAAAGGAACTAAAACTCCCAATGAATGACCAAATCAAGCTTCCATACCGTCAGGTTTAGGCCGGAGTGAGGCACCTACAGTCTCAGCTATTCGAGCAATCAATACTCTGGTACCAGCTATAGTCAATCAAGCAGGAGCGAAGCCCGGCCCCAGGGGACCAGTTGGGAGATTAAATCTCCCGGCTAATGGTTCCCCCAAAGAAATATTTCTTCACCTCCCACCCGAGGCATGCCCTTACACCGTTATTCTGGCAAATGTTCCAAAAATCCATAATGGTGGGAAAGAACACTGGACGGCACTTAAAAATAAAGCTCTCCATTTACTGAACAGCAAAACAGTTCTGGGGGATCATCTTTTTAGGAACTTTAAGATGGTGAGAAAGGTGGCTTGGGTGGGAAAGACCAGGAAAAGCATGGAGGTGGATTGTGTTGTTGTGAGTTTTTCTTCCCCCCAACTGGTGGACCATATTTTGAGACAGGCAGGTTCATTTAGGATCCATAACGACTCCATCAACATTTTACCCTTAGGTTTCTTCTATCCTTCTACCGCTGCAGTTGATTTACATAGGAGAGAGATTAATTCTCGGGTAGTCCCCTCAGCAATTTGGTTCCATTGAGTAATAGATTTGAGGTCTTTAGCTCGCTTGATGCCAATGATTGACTTCAAGGTGTTGAAATACGGGAACAGCGGGTAGGACACACAGCAAATATGCACAATGCGGGACTCCCTATAGTTATTGAGTCACAAGGAGCTATTACTCCTGCCCTGGGAGCCAGTGCAATACTTAGCAGCTCTATCAATTGTAATGCTGTTAGTATACCGCAGGAGGATATAGAACGTGGTTTAAATAGTACTGGAAGGTTGGTGGAAGGAGTGATCCCCAGTCCACAACTTTCAACGATCTTTTTAAAAAATTGTATTGGCTGTGATTGTTGTGACTTGAATACATCAATCCCTCACGAGGCACTCCCTACCTCCTGCCCACGCTAGCGCTCTCACACGAGGCTCCAGCAGCCGATTAGGCGCTGCTCCTCCTACTCCCACTGCCATCTTGGGTGAGTCAGAAGGCGAGCAGAACAATAGCGCGGCCCTCCCACCCTGACTAGTATAAAAGCGCCGCGCGCCTTGTCATTCCCATTACTTGACAGACCAACCAACCTAGCGTAAGGTCCCTGAGGCGGAAGCCGGGGACGCCGTGATTTTAAACTGTAGAAATTTTACTTGTTGTTGCGATCTTTTTAAAAAAATTTATTGGCTGTGATTGTTGTGACTTGAATACATCTATCCCTCACGAGGCACTCCCTACCTCCTGCCCACGCTAACGCTCTCATACGAGGCTCCAGCAGCCGATTAGGCGCTGCTCCTCCTACTCCCACCGCCATCTTGGGTGAGTCAGAGGGTGAGCATAATAATTGCTCGGCCCTCCCACCCTGACTAGTATAAAATGTTTCCCCCTCCCCGGAAGCGCAGCGGACGAGCTCAGAGGGCGCGCCGAAGGTGCGCCTAAGGTAAGCCCGTCTGCGGCCGTCCGCTCCAGACCGGGCCCAAGGGCCAACTATGCTGAGCAACCCATCCCCTATTCGGCCAAATCCCTCAGAGAGCTACAGCACCCCTATCCCCCACCATCTCCTGCAACCATCAGGCGCATAAACACAGCTGGCCTTGTGCGTTCAGTCTCACACACACCCAGCCGCAGCAAACTCCTGGTTAAATTGGCCAAGAGTGACACTTCCGTCAGGGTGATGTATCTGAACACTCGCTCCTTGGTAAAACACCAAGATGATATTTACATCCTGCTGTCCAATAACAAACCCGACATACTCCTGCTCACAGAAACCTGGCTAACCGCAGACTCCCTCCCTGACATCCTAGCGGCCCTCCCCCCGACTACTATATCCTCCATGCCGATCGTCCCGGGGATCGGCCTGGGGGTGGGGTGGCAGCCATTATATCGAAGCACCTTAACTTTATATCCTCGTCTTCCCTCACCCTTCCCGAGGTAGATAATCTGCTCATCAGTCTGGAAACTGATGCAGGAGCCCTCACACTCCTACTCCTATACCGGCCCCCACACCCCATGCCATCTTTCTCTACCATCATGAGCGAACAGTTGTCCAATCTGCTGACACTGCACTCTAGACTCGCTCTCTTTGGCGACTTTAACTATTGGTTTAATGACGCCAACGCCGGTCCTCATGCCACAGAACTCTTTGAAGTCCTTAATAGTTTGAACCTAACCCAACAAGTCTCCTCATCAACCCACATGAAAGGCCACATCCTCGACCAGATATGGACCCATAATCTAGCATTATCTCAACCATCTATCTCCCCTTGCTTCTGGTCAGACCACTACCTAGTTGACACCACCATCACTGTCGCTGGCAGGGCCTCTGCCCCTCTGATGGCTGGCGGCCTTTCACGTAAATGGAGTTCATATGACTCCCAAGGCTTCCTCACAACTCTGGCCGATACTCGTCCAATCATCATTTCCCCTGCCAACATTGATGTAATGGAAGGTGACATTGGCATCTGGCTAAAGTTGGCCAGTGACCAATTCGCCCCCTAACTAAATTCCCTCGTACCAGACACCACAACTCTCATAGATGGTTCTCTGATGACCTTAAGCAGCACAAGCTGAAGGTGCGTCAGCTGGAACGGACTTGGAGACGCAACTACTCTGACCCAGCCAGATTGCTATACACTGCTGCACGCAAAGAATATAAAACTGCTATCACCCTAGCCAAGTCGGAGCATTTCTTAAACAGGCTCTCGTCAGCGGACAATAAATCAAAGGAGGTCTTCAAAATTATGAATGAATTGACCACAGACGACAGAACCCTCCCAGCTCAGACCCCCACCCAAGAGACCTGTGACGCCCTCAATCTCTTCTTTGTCGAAAAAATCACGAAAATTAAGGACTCGATACCCCCTCTTCCTCAGACTCAACCCCTGGACATCTACCCCAACAATTCACTGACCCTCACCCAATTCCCCATCCTCAACTCCAACACGTTAGCGGAACTCGCGACCCGCGTCAAATCGGTCTCCCCTAAGGACTGTTGCCCTCCCTCGGTTTTGCGGAATATTTGCCTCAATCTACCCGACTGCATCTTACCCCTGCTGAACGGTTCTCTCAGCAGTGGTATCGTCCCCAGATCCTTCAAGGAGTCCATCTTAGTGCCCCTCCTCAAGAAACCTGGTGCGGACCCCGCAGAACCCTCTAACTACCGTCCCATTTCCCTCCTACCCTACGACTCCAAGCTAATGGAGGCCCATGTCACTTGATGTCTCTCAAGCTTCATCGAGACCTCCTGCCACCTAGAGCCCAACCAGTCCTAGACACACTGAGGAGGAATGCCGATGCGGGGATCCCCCAAGCCCTCGTACTCCTGGATGTGTCGGCCGCGTTCGACACGGTGGACCACAACATCCTCCTCCACCGCGTCGGACAGGCAGGCATCCAGGGTCCCGCCCTTAAATGGATCGAGTCCTTCCTGACTGGAAGAACACAAGCCGTCCGCCTCGGTCCATACACAGCGGACAAAACCCCTATGACCTGTGGAGTCCCCCAAGGTTCCTCCCTCTCGCCCCTATTGTTTAACCTCTACCTCCGGCCCTTGATTCACTCACTTCAGAATTGGGACATCACAGTGTACAATTACGCTGATGACTTGCAGATTGTCTTCCCACTCCACTCCCCTAATGCAGTCAGCAACGGATCACTGAAATAATATCGAGGGACAAAAAATCGACTTGCAAAAATATCGTGGACAAAATATCGATAGTCAAAATATCGAGTTTGTATCTACAAACAGGTAAGTACAAAAATATCGAGTACAAAATATCGTTTACAATAATATAGTTGTAAAAAATATCGACTTTATTAAAAACAGTGTTAAATTAAATTAATATTCAAATTTAATTACTAAAATATACTTAAAAATACTTAAATTAACTTATAATAATTAAATAATAAAAATAATTTTTTACAATCTTATTTGTTAAAACATATATATATAGTACCATACTATAATTAAATAAGATACTATTATATTACCGTACGATACCAGAAGTGTAAAAAATACTATTCCCACTCCAAAGAGTGCAAGCGTAGGGAAAGCGTTGGATAGCGTAGGGGTTAAAATTACTATTTCCACTCCAGTGGGTGCAACAGTAGGGAAAACTGACCCTGAACCCAAAAAATACCCCTTTACCCAAAAACTGAAAACTGACCCTGAACCCTAAAAATACCCCTTTACCCAAAAACCCAAAACTGACCCTGAACCCTAAAAATACCCCTTTACCCAAAAACTGAAAACTGACCCTGAACCCAAAAAATACCCCTTTACCCAAGAACTGAAAACTGACCCTGAACCCTAAAAATACCCCTTTACCCAGAAACTGAAAACTGACCCTGAACCCTAAAAATACCCCTTTACCTAAAAACTGAAAACTGACCCTGAACCCTAAAAATACCCCTTTACCCAAAAACTGAAAACTGACCCTGAACCCTAAAAATACCCCTTTACCCAAAAACTGAAAACTGACCCTGAACCCTAAAAATACCCCTTTACCCAAAAACTGAAAACTGACCCAGAACCCTAAAAATACTCCTTTACCCAAAATTAATGAATATTATTTAATTACCAATTAATTATTAATTAACAATAACAATAAAGTAAATATATTAGCACATTAGCAGCACATTAGCTGTAATTAATTTAATTTAATAATTAATATTATTTTTTCCCAATAAATTAATTAACAATAACTAAAAATTATATATAAATAAATTACTCTAATTAATGTAATTAACTAATTAATATTATTTAATTACCAATTAATTACTAATTAAAAATATGTACAAAATTATATTAATTAATTAACTAATTAATATTAATTAATTACCAATTAAATATTAATTAATAATATTTACAAACATATATTAATTAATTAATTATTATTAAATTACTCCCCACCCTTATCCCCTATTAACCCAACATCCCGCTCCTAAACATTAACTACAATTTATATTACTATTAATAAAAAATAAAAAAAATTAACCTTTTTTCTACATAATATCGAAATTTTTTACTTTGACTATTTATAGATATTTTGTCTTGTAAATTTTTTTGAGTCGATATTTTTGTACTCGATATTTTTTTATCATTATTTTATTCGATATTTTGGCCAACGATATTTTTGTTATCGATATTTTATTATTGTCGATATTTTTAACTCGATATTTTGTCCATTCGATATTTTGGAGTCGATATTTTGTCTGTGCACTGTCAGCAACATCCATGCCGCCATGATCCACATCCAACAGTGGATGAATTACAACCAACTAAAATTAAATCCAGGGAAAACCAAGCTTCTCCTCCCTGGTTCCAGCCCTGCCCACTGGGGCCCACAGTTCTAGCCCATTGAGCTAGGCCCCCCCCCAGTCCCGGTCAAATTGGTGAAAAGTCTGGGTGTGATCATCGATGCCGAGCTCTCCCTTAAAGCCCAAGTGAGCGCTGTGACCTCCTCTTGTATGCATCAGCTCCGGAAAATCCGTAAAGTCAGCCGCCTACTGCCTCATGCCGCACTGGTCCAGGTTATCCTCTCCCTGGTACTATCCCGCCTGGACTTCTCCAACTCCCTGTACTACGGACTTCCGCAATCATTGTCACGTCGCCTCCAGGTAGTACAGAACCAGGCCACAAACCATCTACAAAACTCCCAAGTGGCAATCGGCAAAACCCTTGCTCCATAGACTCCACTGGTTGCTCATAGAACAAACAGCGGCCTTCAAACTGGGTTGCCTCACATTCAAAGCCCTCCACTGCACTAGTCCGTTTTTCTTAACACACTCATCACCCCTCACCGACCTACGCGCAACCTCCGATCAGCCCACCTCCATCTGTTAGTTGCCCCCAAAGTTAAAACCAAGAAATTCGGTGGCCGTCGCTTTGCACACCTAGCCCCTGCTTTCTGGAACCCTCTCCCTCTCTCCATCAAGTCCAGCCTTACCCTTCTTCATTTCAGGAAACTGCTCAAACCCCTCCTCTTCCCCTCATCAGCCTAACTCTGCCTCCCTAGACCTTACACTCACTCACTTTGTCATTCAGCGCCAGGAAACCTCTGGTGTCAGTGCGCTATATAAGTTTCATTTAACATAACAAAACATAACAACTATTGGACGTTGAATCCAATGTGTTATCATCGTTTTCTTGGAATGTGGCTGGGCTCAGAAGTAAAGTAACATCATTGGACTGGCTGTCCTTTATAGACAGTCAGGATTTAATCCTTTTACAGGAAACCTGGTTGAATGTTCCTGAGTTTAGACCCGGTTATCTTTCCTTTTATGTCCCTGCTGTCCCCAGTTCTCGAGGTCGATCAAAGGGGGGCCTCTTGACATGGATCAAACAAGATAGACGATTCATTATCAACCAGGTTGATACAAATAGCAGCGATATTTTATTAATATCAATCCAGTGCCCCGGATCCAAACAGTTATTCATTTTTAATGTTTATTCTAGGGGCATGCCAGGAGGTAAACCCTTGCATACTATTGAAGAGCTAGATTTACTCCTAGATCTTTATAGAGAAAAAGGTAACATTAAAGTCGCAGGCGACTTAAATTGCTGCTTTGAACCCTTGGACACCAATGACATAGATCTTACCTTGGAAGAAGATGGCCCATGGAATATCCCCCAATTGACACTTCTACCTATTAAAAAGTGGACAGATGCAGCTTTGCAGCTCAAAGTCCTTTGTGTTGTACACAGGCTTCGTGCCCTAAATGGCAGAACTGCTTCTGATAAATGTGGGCCAAGACTAATAGGGTAACCCAATATTCCCAAGGAACTGGGTATAATCAATAACACAATAGAAAAATGTTCCTGAAGGAGTCATTCAATATTATTTTTACAATTTTTCAAATTTATCACAACAGTGAACACGAATTTCACAGTACTCGAGTGACATACAATTCATTAATTATTTTATTGTATTACGTCATATTCTATTTCATTTGCATAAGTGTAAATCATATGTCCTTCTATATACGGCAACAAAAAGATGTACTGTTACTCAGTTCTTTGACATGTACAGTACTTACTGACACTTTTTGTACAAAATATGGATAGTACTTACATATCTACCATATATACATTGTTCAACAACTTTTCGGAATGGGTGGAAGTAGCCATGCCGGTATTTGGACTGCATGGGCTATGTCTAAATATGGGTATGATTTTTATGCCTATATTAGGGCAATGTGAGTGGTACCTATATAAGGGCATGAATCGGGAAAAGTTCACTTGGGTCCAAAAATGCCATACAACACTAGTGTGCTAAGTAGGCATGGCTAGCAGCCTTTTTCTAAAAGCATTTTCTACCTTCCCTGGCCCGATGTGGCAGCTGGGCAGCACTTAGATTTGTTAATTATCAGCTCTTTGATTGGTTTACCACTTAATCTGGCTGCCACACCTAAAACAACTTCTATACTCCTAACTAGAGCGGCTGCCGTGCCAACTTTCAGAATGCCCTAAGTCAGTCTAACATCAAATGGTATTCCCAAGTAAGAATATGAGGGGACCTTACTAATTTCCATTCTGTTAACAAACAAAACATTATATTCTTTGTCTCTGGATCCAAAGACCATTATGTAGATTTTTGTTGAATTTACTATATTTACTATCAGGTCTAAACTATTAATGAAGGCACAGAACTGGCCGGTGAGCAGCCATCACAACGCGGGCATTACCATGCGCTGCCATTACTTCGCTGCTTTTACAACGCAAGTCGTTTCAACGACTTGCGCTGGAGGGCGCTGTTGGAAAAGGAATAGTTTAATTTTCTATTCCAACACCTTCCCTACTGTAACGTGGGCTGGAGTTGGAATAGAAAATTAAACTATTCCACTATCCAGCGCTTACAGCGCAAGTCGTTGTAACGACTTGCGTTGTAAAAACAGCGTCGTAATGGCACGCGGAGTAAAAGCCCGCGTTGTAATGTCATACAACCAACTGGCCTAGTAATCACTCCAAGCCAATTGTAGTCCTGGCAAATAAGAAAGTATAATCGGCATAGATCAGGGCAAGTACACTATGTTTGCCGACCGGGGACAATCAACACTGAGATTCAATAAATATTTTTCTAGACCATTGACGTACAAAGAAAGGGGGGCGGTATGCAACCCTGGCACACAGCACGATCTAGATGAAAACTTTTCTGTTGTTACTCCAGCTGGGCCATACCTCACACTGCCAGTAATACCTTTTACCATTATTTTACCATTATTTAGATAACAGCCTCATTTAGGAATTGTCATCATCCTAAATGTTATTAAGCCTGCATATGGTAAGTGACAAACAATGAAGTTAATTAGAAGAAATCAGAATAGATATAGTGAAATAGACTTGGGTGACCATCAACAACACCTAAAGCCTCCGAGCTCTTTGGGCTCCATTCAGTAGTAAGACTGTGTGCTGCAATTTCTGCTTCTACTTGACTTTACCACCCATTGTAGAATTTTGGGAAAACCAAGCACAAATGTACTTTCTTCGTGTTGTTTTTTTTATTGTTCTCAAGAACAAAAGGTGAAACACAGATACACTCATTGTGATACCTGTAATGTGTTTTCTCTTGCAAGGGTGTCCTTTGTCTAGTCCGTTTAATCATCAGCTTACAGCTTGGGGTTAATTGAAGTGGAAAAACAAGAGCTAGTGCAATTCTCTCTTAACTCCCAGTATGTACACATGTGAAAATGGCACAAACCTGCTTATGCCTCTTTCATCTTTGTGCAAGCCTCTAAACATGTATATAGTTACCATTGGATGATTGCAACATCCACAAGAACATAGTAAGTGTTTTGTGACGTATCCCTATATATGGTGTTGATTAAAAAAAGCAAAAATAGAATAAAATGTTTAAATGAAGATAATTTATTGTAAATATGTTTAATATTTATTTGTTAGCAATATTTCGCATTTGTGTATTTTCATGTTAATATTATTTTTCAATATCTTGTGTTTGTAATAAAAATAATTTGCATTTTGTTATTTTGAAATAAAACGATAATTTTTTTAAATATTGTTTATTATTTTGTTCGTGAATATTTTAATATATATTGTATATTTGTAACATAATTTTTATTATAGTTATATACTGTTAGACAACTTTTTAATGTTGAATCATTTAATTTGATGTTTTAAAATTGCTGTAGTGTAAAAAAGTAAAAATGCAAAAATGCTATATAATATCTATTTTATGAAATAGTAGTCTTCCAATTATTTTGTGCATATTTTTGACTTTACATGCAAAGTATACAGTTGATATTTGTGTACTCAATACTCTTTGACAATATTTTTCTTGACAATATTTTTGTCAGTGATACTTTGTTATACAACTGTGTGCTCACTTCTTGACTACCTCTATAAGATGTCCATCCCTTTACAACCCTCGCATCTCAGCGTAGGTTTCGGATGCCCTAAAAAAACAAGCATCATTCAGCTAATCCTTGACTTAGTCACCCAGCCAGCACCCTAGAGTCCTATACCAACCTCTTTTGGAAGAGCTTACTGCACAAACTCTAATTTAGGCACTATCTACAGCAATGCCTACCACCTGTTGATGGGCCAATTTGCGAACTGGACACATCACTCAAGCAAAGGAGTGGGTTAGATGCACCCTCCTACTTATGATTTACAAAAGGGGGTGGTGATGAACAGAGTGTCTGAATTGAGCAGACCACTCTTACCCAGTCCAAAGATCAGGGCTTGATCCATCACCGTTATTTATCTCACTGCCCCATCCCAGCTCAGAACCTGGCTATATGCAAATCAGTCTGTCCCTGGCCCAGTGCATCATGGGAACAGGGCAGACTAAACTACCAAGCCAATTCTTTACCAGAAAGGAGACAAGCTACCGGGGACCGGTTTCTGGCATTTCAGCCTCTTCGGCCCGGCTTGCTTGAATCCTGATGGAGCAGTGAGAAAGGGACTCATGTCTGAGTATACCCTGCCACACCTATAGTGGCCAAAATCGATTTACAAAAGGGGGTGGTGATGAACAGAGTGTCTGAATTGAGCAGACCACTCTTACCCAGTCCAAAGATCAGGGCTTGATCCATCACCGTTATTTATCTCACTGCCCCATCCCAGCTCAGAACCTGGCTATATGCAAATCAGTCTGTCCCTGGCCCAGTGCATCATGGGAACAGGGCAGACTAAACTACCAAGCCAATTCTTTACCAGAAAGGAGACAAGCTACCGGGGACCGGTTTCTGGCATTTCAGCCTCTTCGGCCCGGCTTGCTTGAATCCTGATGGAGCAGTGAGAAAGGGACTCATGTCTGAGTATACCCTGCCACACCTATAGTGGCCAAAATCGATTTACAAAAGGGGGTGGTGATGAACAGAGTGTCTGAATTGAGCAGACCACTCTTACCCAGTCCAAAGATCAGGGCTTGATCCATCACCGTTATTTATCTCACTGCCCCATCCCAGCTCAGAACCTGGCTATATGCAAATCAGTCTGTCCCTGGCCCAGTGCATCATGGGAACAGGGCAGACTAAACTACATCATGCACTGGGACAGGAACAGACTAATTTGCATACAGCCAGGTTCTGAAACTGGGATGGTGCAGTGAGCTAAAAAACGGTGTTGGATCTAGCCCTGATCTCTTGACTGGGTGAGAGTATTCTGTTTAATTCAGAGACTCTGTCCCTCACCACCCCTTGTTGTAAATATTTTTGTCCACCCTAAGCGTGGAAGGGTATACTCAGATGTGAGTCCCTTGCTCATTGCACCATCAGGATTCAAGCAAGCCGGGCCGAAGAGGCTGAAATGCCAGAAACCGGTCCCCGGTAGCTTGTTTCCTTCCCAGTGTAAGAATTGGCTTTTGTAGTTTGGTTTGCCCTGTTCCCATCATGCACTGGGACAGGAACAGACTAATTTGCATACAGCCAGGTTCTGAAACTGGGATGGTGCAGTGAGCTAAAAAACGGTGTTGGATCTAGCCCTGATCTCTTGACTGGGTGAGAGTATTCTGTTTAATTCAGAGACTCTGTCCCTCACCACCCCTTGTTGTAAATACCCTCCTACTTATGAACAGGTGTTGGGCTGGCAAAAAAAGAAAATAAACTACTAATTCAACCCCCATTGAAGCTGAAAGAGGGGTAGAGAGTGCCGGGCAGGGAAAACAAGTCTTTGGTTGTGGGGTCAAATATTTTAATATAAAATATATTTATGTACAAATGTACACATTCCCTGTGTTCAAGACAATTTAATTTGCCTGACCAGAGGTATTAGTGGCAAAGCAGCACAACTTTCACCCCAGTAGACTTATTTGTATGTCAGTTTGGTTGGAAGGTCTAGTAAGGCTTCGAATCAGTGGAAATGTCCCCAATGTAAAGTCTCAGAGTCAAATGTTACTTGGAAATGTTGGTCCCAAGATGAGCCCCTGTTGAAAGTAAGCTAGGACTTTCAGATTTCAATGGCTGCTCAAGCTAGTTGCAGTTACATCCAAACAAATAAGTAACATTTCAAAATGACCATCCAGAGGTGGAATTACTCAAAATCTACCAGGAACACAAATTCTACCACAGCCTGATAAAGTGTTTAGTTGGAAATATAATTGATTGAGTTCTAACTTACCTGTGCCCACAACCACTGCAAGGAAGAGAATAAGAGTGGCAAACTTCATTTTGCTCAAATAGGAGGTCTTCAAGTTCTTCCCAGGAAGACACCTGGAAAATTGAATCATTTTAAATGACACTGGAATACAATCCCAAAGGGGAAAGGGGCTCTCAAAACTTTCTGGGGTCTTCTTGTAGCTAAGAACAATACTCTTCAATTGACAGGACCATCTGAGAACCATATGCTTTTGGGGTTTTGGTAAGACTTGTGTCAGTTACTCAAAAAACAACCTGACAAATTAAAGCACTGCAACAGTAGAATGTAGGACTCAACTTTTTAATCAGAAACTTTGGAAAGTTAAGTGTATAATTAGTCATTGTTGTACTTGGTTGTTTAAGGGTTTTCATTGCCAATGTAAGAGGGGGTTGAATATGAATAAACAGATCAAATGAATCTTCTGATTGGTTACTGCTATTGATGGAAAATAGGTATTGATTAAGCACTTCGCCTTTGTTCCTAATAAGTTGAGGGAAAATATATATATTTCCTATTATGATGTTTTGCAAGAAGCAGTCCTCAAACTGAACAATCAGGATATTTTTTGATTGTAGTTCAACTATCGAAGTTTCATTATTAATGAATTGCTATTTAGGGTTATAAAAGCTCCACTCAGCTGGCCTGCGTTTTTTTGTAGCAAATACTTCATACTTGATAAAATTTGATATGTTGAGAGGCTTGGTTTTTCACAATTCCTGAAAACACATCACGTAGTGATTAAGGTAAATACCGAGTTAAAGTCTCATCAGGTGCTTGACATTGTCTGTCAACACTGCCAATATTCCATGACCAAGTTGCTAGCTCTGAGACTTAGGACCTGATGTTGATTTTGGGAGACACATTACTCAGCCACAACGATGACGGATATCCCGTCCAGTAAAATATGAATCCCATAGGATATAATAGTATTTATATTTCGGGGACGGAATATCCATCACCGGTGTGACTGAGTAACTTGTTCGCTGAAATCTAAATCAGGCCCTTAGTGACAAGCCTAAAGTTAGGGTTGATTAACAATAGTATAGCAATCCTTTCATACATTTCAAATACTTATTTATTGATATTCCAAAATTCATGTAGTCATTAATGCACTCTATGCCTTTCATATTCCTGATCCTCAGTGATGTTAATTGACTTGAAGAGTTAGTTAACTGGGTAGTTTTAAAAATAAATGGATACTTAGGCAGGGGCGGCTCCTCCGTAATGATGGAGGAGTGTCACTCTATTGGTCAAAGTCAGTCACAGAAAAAAAAGATAATGAAACAATAATATCAATTTATTTTTCTGTTTCTGAGCCAATGTCATTGTAGGGTATTGCGGGCCGGGCCATGGCAGGGGGAGGAGGGATGGGCACTGTAAAGTGTTCATTTCAGTTTGGCCGTCCGTCTTAGACTGGCCACCTCGACATACGCACTCCAACCCAGCTGTGTTGCACAGCCGGGTTGGAGAAACAGCACAGTCTCTTATGAGCTGTCTGAGTGGCAGGCCAGGTAGCTCAGACCAAACCTGGCACTGTCCTTGTGCTAGGTATAGCATGAGAGCAGTGTCTGATTGAAGAGGGGGGGGGTGCTTTCGCAGTGACTGATGGGAAAAGAGAACCACAGAGGCATCGAACAGCATCAGCGACAGAAAAGTTTTAAACATTATTATTATTCCCCGCCCTTCTTCCTTTCCACCCTCTCCACTTTACTTCCTTGTGTGGCAGCAACCACTGTACTTAGGTTTGGTAACTTAAGAAGGAGTAAAGACCCATAATGAGTAATCTGCTCTCTTTGCCTATATTTTGACACAATCATACTGGTGTCCCACTTCTTTCTAGTGAATTCACATGTATGTCCTTGACTGTAGAGGAAGCAAGGCTAGGCTGATTGAATATATTTTCTTTGATGGGTTTTCCGTGAATAGGATCATGCCCAAAAAGTTACTTGTAGTCTTTAAAGCTGAAAGGATTCATTTAGATTTTACGTGGTCATTTGGCCTTTTTTCAGTTCTGTGTAATTTACAATAATTGTAATTGTCAGCAAGAAATAGGTATGAAGAAACTGAGGCTTGCTGTGGGAAAAGATGCCATAGAGATTTTGCTAGAATCCCTGTGAAATTGTAATAGACCAGGTATGGCTTCAAAGATACCAACACTACTTCATGGAACATAAATTGGTGTGACATCCAGGTCATGAGTGGCAGCAGTGCTTTTTAAGTAGTTCAATTCAATTGGAAGATGCCTAGCAACTTTCTGTGTGTTTTGGCTCCTTTGCTGTTGTTCTAGTTCATTCACCCTCATACCTGTCCTTCATGTTTGTTGCTTTGATCCTTGCTCAGATTACTTAGTTACCCGGCTTCTGCCTGAATTTTGACCTGTATTTTAATTATGATTTGGCTTAGTTTGTTTTATTTGTCTCTTGGTTGTCTCTTTTTTTCAGGTTTGCTTTCAACCTGGAGTTCACCATATCTGATACCTGCTTTCTCCACCTTGGCTTAGGCTCACTGTGCCCTGCCACTCTGAAGCCAGTAAACATAACAAAAACCATCTTTGTTATTACTCATCTTCTGTTTGTGAGCGGTAGTAAATATTTGTCTGTTTTAGCATCTGTACTATGGGGCTTTACATTAATCTGTAGGAATACTACCATGATTCTCCTGAAGTCTGAGAGCCGCACCACATGATATTGTGGGGCTCTGTCCATCTCTTTTCTCCCCCACTCACATTCCTTGTTGCCTCAAGAATGTTGTTCTGCTATCCATGCTTACTCATGATAAGCATAATTAAATCCTAGAGAGTGTGCCTGATTGTCATTAAACTCTCTCGTTCAAGATCTGTAAATCCTTTACAGTTTGCCACACTGTAATATTCTTTGTCATGAGTTCTAATCCCAATCTGCGGCAGCTATGGTGCAGTATATTATTGGCCACTAGTAGTTAATGATCATATTTATTACATTCTTTGAAACAAATAGCTCTAAATCCAGAGATTCTGTTAATCAAAATTCTAGTAGTTCCGCTTCACATAGAACATGTGACTCCACGCAGACGTCTAAGGTCTTCTATGTGGGGTCTCCTAACATGGTGCCACCTGATAAATTCACATGAGATCTACCGTTTCTTTAGTCTATACTGACTCAGGATAATCTGCATGTTTTAGTGGGACTGCACAGTTTTCAATGGTTACCTCAAAGCTTTCAGCGCACCTTGGCTTAATCACCTTATGGCAAGGTGCTAAATATGTTATTACCTATATTAATCAATCCACTCAATTAAAGTCAGAATCAGTGTGGACTGATGAGGCTTAACCCACTGCTTTCAATCACATACTAATATTGCTTTGTTGCTGGTGACCAGTTAGCCAACTAAACCTAATGAATTAATTGATGTAGTGCTTCGAATAGATTATCAGTAAAAACAAATGAGTGCAGAAAAATGTGGGAATCTGGTGGATATATTCTAACTGTCCAACTGACACCAAGCAAGTCACACCTTTGGAAGAGACCATACAAATTAGCAATGCCGGAAAGTCTTTGTCCCAAGCATAAATAGATCATAAAATAATTTAATATGAGATAGCAGGGCATTTTTGGAGGAAATGTCCACAGAAGGAGTGAAACAAGAACACCCAACCTCAATTTTCAAGCCAAGGTCAGGCGATTCAGATCTACAAGTGCCTGCTCAAAGTAGAGCAGGCTTTTGTTGAAGGTCAAGCCAGCCACTTCATTTTGCCCACTTAAATCTTAAATGTTGGATATTATTTGACTTGTGGTAGTTGGCTGCTTCATGGGCCTACAAGTCACAGAATTACAAAATATTCCTACAATGAGAAAGACCACAACCGAACTCATTAAAAATATAAGCTGTACATCCTTAACCGCAAGTGAGGTTTATATAGCATTCAGAACTAGTAACAGCTCAATTAACATTTAGGACATTGTGCACAAATCAGTTTTGGTTTAATATATACTTCTAATTTCTACATTGTCTCTGGAACAATTTGGCTCCACCAACATATTCAGGCATCACATTTGAAACCTTCTAATGTGCAATTTACCTGAGAATACTGCAAAGAGCATTGCTTTCTAAAAGATTTGTCTCAATAAACAAATCCCTTATCTTGATGCTTCATTTTGCATGCAACTGAAATTGAGTACCACATTCCTGAACCTTATGTATCATTCCAGGATGTATTTAGCAAAAAGAGTACCAATTTCTTGCCTCCTCACAAGGAGTATGATTGATAAATATAATTGTTTTCAAAACATAGATTCCACATAGAGGGACACATTGGCTGACCATGAAGAAGGATAAACATTTGGAGAAAAATATTGATGATAATTTAACTAACAACTGCATCAGATGTTCCACATTAATGACAGGGGCAACCATGTTGATCAATGCTGATTGGTGATATGAGACCATGTGTGGATTATCGAGAATTGAATGCTGCTATTGTAAAAAATCTGTACATTTGGACATTGATTTTAGACCTTTTAGAGCAAGCCCACACTGTCAAGCTATTTGCCAAGTTAGACTTGAGAGGAGCTTTTCATTTTGTTCAAATCAAAACTAGTGATGAGGGGAAAAACCACTGATTAGACATACAAGAGGCACAAGGGCATTTAATAACTCACATTTGGATTACTATTGAAAAATAATATTTTTGAGGTTCATTATCCTTCATTTGTGGGGTTCATCTTATCAGATAAAGGAATTAACAAAAGGGATCTGTGGTGGTGGATTGGCCCAAACTTTGCAATGTAAAGGACATAAAGAGATTGTTACAATTTGCCAACTATTAAAATAATTTCATCAGCTCCTTTGTTCTATTTGCATTTTTGTTTACAAGAGAGCTGTTATTACACCTGAATGTATTTCTAAAATTGATCCAACTGCTTCGCCATTATGTTGCTCATGTTCTCTACCTTAGGTGCCTAATTCATTTATTATACTATTTCCCTCTTGTGTCCAAGTGGTTAACAATCTTCCAATGTAATATTTAATTATCAATTCAGAATGTTTTCTTTGAATCTGTGTCTTATGACTTTGATCCTATTTCACCTACACCTTTGTTGTTTGTTCTTTTAATTGCACTTGCTTTTAAGGGTATACTTTCCTGTTGGAAAGACACTTCTAAGTTATCTGTATCAACATGGTGGGGTTTTATTTGTGATGTCCATTGAATATCTACACTTTCTTCACTATTAAACGTACGCCAGATAATTAAATCAGATCTATTTTGGCTACCCTTTACTACATATATATCCACTTACTAACATGTAATTCATTATCATATTTCTACTTCTCTCATTGTCTTTTTCTATCCTTTACTCTTCTTTCCTTTCCTACTGTCTCCCCACATTTATTTTCTTCTTTCTATTTTCCCCCATCGATTTATTTTTACATACAATGTTATGATTACGTTATACTCATGGGTTTCTCTTATTGATCCTCATTTCCTTACTTCTTGTAATATTATGTAGTTCTGGTACTATTGCTTTATATTCCATGTGTTTATTGCTATTGATTTATGAATATTCAAATAAAAAACAATTTAATAAAAAAAAGAACACTCATTCCACTAATCTCTAAATGAGTCCTTCCCTATGTCATTAGTTTGGGCTGAAGGGGGTCAGTTTCAACCAGAAGTGACCTTGAACTATCACAATCTCATTCTGCAAAATCATAACTATTGCACTCACCTGTGGTTGCCGTCTACAATTCAGGAAGCTGACTGTTGTGCTCACTGTTTCAGGTCAGCCCTATATAAGAGTCTCTGACAGTGCCTATTGGCTCCACTTCTAGGCCTGGGGTAGTGAGGAGTAAACATGACACACAATTTTCAGGCAGACAATAACTATTCTAATATCAAGATAAACAAAAAACAGGGTCTATTATAAAGACAATGTATTCTTGAACACATGCACTAGACAGGTGAGGACACCAAGCAGTGTCTGTCATGCTTCTTTTACCCTTGTGACACTCTAGTGTATACAGAAGTTGTCCTTCTCTCCAGTTATGTGTACATAAATATCCTAAGAAGTCAATTGCCCACTTACGCAGAACTTTGCTTTTAATTTAATTTATTAAGACAACATTTAAAGCTTTTGAGATTAAGTGCTAAAATAAATTCATCTGCTTTGAAGAATCAACTTGGATAGAGAGCATGTGAACTGGCACCTTCGTCTAAGTTGATTAAAACAGAAAACTGAAATATTAGGCTTGAAATGTATTAGCACGCTCTCTGATGAAGCTATTCACACATAAACTGGAATGTCTCTATTCACCTTTCTGAGTGGGCAATATTTCTGTTATAAGATTGTACCTGACTGTCTCTTACGTCTGATCAAATGGACACATTAATGTGAGTGTGACCATTTATTTGTGTGCCTCTGCAATCTCCACCTTCAGCCATACGATTAGGCACATGCATTCGAGGTATGAACAGGATCTCTCTCCCAAGCTGGAGGGGCCTGTTCCTCCGCTGGGTAAATGGCAGATTTCTATTTTTTAAACGGCTTTTCATTGTTTTATGAACTAAAAACAGCATATGGTAGACCATGTATAGCCAACACTGTAAAGTAGGAAAGGCAAATCATATCAAAGTAATACATAATTCCCTCTTGCGTATCTCATTACAATGTCGCAGGCCCTCATATCAGCATCAACTTGGCTATACTTTTTGAAAATGGTTCCATCACTGCTCCAAATTATTTTGTGTTCACTCAGGCAACTCCTATTTTCACACACCACTTTCTCCTTCAAGTCACTGTAATCCATATCCTGTAGCCATTCTGTCTTTGTCGGGTCAGTGGGTGCATGTCAGTCTTCAGCAATGTCTCTTTTTGCCACCAAATAACCACTTTCAGTAACAGTTCATTCCAATGCTATCCCCTACAAGATGGTTCTGGCATCCCACACAATGGAAACCCCAACCAAGGCTGCCTGAATCTTGGGCTAGTTCATGGATATCAGAGAACATTCCTACATTATATGTAAAAAGGAGCCTGCTTCCACTCATCTCACACAACCTGAATAGGGTGTCATTTTATGAAACCTGACAGAGGCATAATAATTTTGATGGAAACATTTAAATTAGGGGTGGGCGGAATTAGCTAGTTCACGCCAAGCAAACCTCCGGGAAATGGTAAAAAATCTCAGCGAGCACGCATAAATTCCGTAAACAAGCGGAATTGCTTGTTCCGCCCGTTCGAATGATTTTTTCCTGTTCGCGAATGCTGTTTGCATGCTCGGGGGAAAATATCTTGCGAACAAGCAAAAAAAATTCCCCTAAGATGCTGCATATCTCGCAGAATTTATGGCAATTCTGTGTTCTCAGTGGAACGCGAAATTATCCAAATTCCGTGAGCGGAATGGAATTTACCACCCAGGCCTAATTCAAATTGGATATGACATAATCTAAATGAGATTGTCGACTCACTTCCTGCTATTTTGGCTTCTTGCCAGTCACTGTCATCAAGCACGCCCATTTCTGTATTCCACCTCTCCCTCAACAGCAAAAGAGTCAGGCATGTAAACTCCCAGGCCTAATATATTCGGAACCACCGTTGTTTTCAGTCTTTTCTAAAGCCAGTATAGATTCCAATCCTACATCAGGTTGGGGGTTTTGTTCTTTTTTCAAAATTCCAAGGCATGCCTGACCTGCTGCAATCAACCGTACTATGACCTATGCAATTCATACACATCACTAAGGTCTGCCATCATTTGAGTTGTGTGGATATCCAAATATCTCCAAGGTGATAAATGTCTGTTTTGTCCCAAGGTTCAAAGCCCTCCAATTTGGACGCTGAGGGAATACAGTCCCCCACCCACAACTGGGTCCTCTTCCTACTTCATGCAAAACATTTTAAACTTTTAAATCAACAGTCAACAGATACCCTTGATATTGATGGTATGGCCTTGCAGGAGTTGGGAGAGGGACATTCCCATGCTATATAGTGTTGTCCGTACCCCTATTTCATCTAGGCATGCAAGTCCAAAAAACACAGTCATTGATGTAAAGCTTCTTAGCCACCCAGTAGCATAATTGCACATTCACTATCCTAAGACTGCTGTCAGTTATGAAGGACCTGCGGGTAGAAACATCCATCATTAGCTTTTTGAGGGGCCTATACTCGGTATGTAATGCAAGGGTCAGATATGTTATCAGAGGGTAATGCAGAGAAGCATTCAGGGTAGAGAGGGGGGTGATACAGGCCTGCGTCCTGGCCCCCTTTCTGTTCTCGTTATATATAAACAGTGTGGGTGTGGTGCTGGCTGCTTTGCCAAAGATCTACCGCAAGTAGCGATTTGCCCTGTACCAGCCCCTCTCTATGCTGACGACACCGTCCACATGGTACAAACTCCACTTGCTCTTCAGTCCCTGCTGACAAATTTTTCTGAATACGTGCAGGATATCGGGCATTTGGTAAACTAATCCAAAAGTTTTATCATGCAATGTGGGAAGAAAACCACTAACTAGAGAGATCTAAAAATACATGGAAAAACTATAGGCTTTGCTAGTACTTTTTTCTATTTGGGGATTTTATTTGATAAATAGTGACTATGGAATGAGGCAATCTCCAACAGGAAGCTGCAATGTAGTAAAGCCTGTATGGCACTCAGAGGGTTTACCAGATACCTGGGCTTAAATCCACCAGAGCTGATGATGTCAATTTATAAGGCTAAGGGCACATGCCTCAAGCATTTTTGGCTTAACAAACGGGCTGATTAGCGGAATCGGGCCATTTGCGAAGGTAAAAAATGCTTTAAACCTTAATTTGTGATTTGGTAACCTGTTAACGAATCACAAAATGGTTTTGCGATTCGGTATTTGGAAGGGGCATGCTTAGGGCATCCCTTCCAAATATCGAATCCTAACTGTATGCATGACATTCAAATATTACCTCCTACTTCAAGTAGATGGAAACCCATTTGCAAATGAGAGCGGTCCCCAAGGGACCCGTTCCCCTTTGTGAATGGTTGTAAAAGCATTTTTAAGAGCAAGCAGTGGTCCCACGAACCACTAAAATCAATGTTTGTTTAATTATCAGGGCCACCTGGAGTACTTTGAGAATCCTGAGACAATAGACCTTATTAGTAGGGACTCTATGAAAAACTAAACCATAACACATCTGGAGAACGTCAGACTTACATCCGAAACCTGCAACCCAGTGTTTTGAAAAATCAAATGATTTTAACAACTTCTGATATGCAACCCTATCTTAAAACAGCTTTAACTGCAAAACATAAGTTTGCTCTGACTCATCTAAGACTAGGCACCTTTGACTGGCTGGTCAGTTTTTCCAAACATGAATGACTGGTCTACAATTTTAACCAGTTTCCCCTGTAGTGATGT
Organism: Lissotriton vulgaris; assembly: GCF_964263255.1. NCBI lineage: Eukaryota > Metazoa > Chordata > Amphibia > Caudata > Salamandridae > Lissotriton > Lissotriton vulgaris. The sequence goes on along the minus strand of NC_141695.1, from coordinate 1,330,653,060 downwards.
TATGGCTCAGAATACTATGCATGTGGTATTTTTTTGTAGGAGTTTTAACCATCAGAGGAAGCACAACATTATACCAATTCTAAGAGGTGCACATTTCTCGCAATGTCGACCTGTGTATTTATACATCCAATCCCCGGAGATTTGCTGTAGTATGGCATCTTTTATGTGGGCTGTTATCAATGTTAGAAAGAAAATCCTGCTAACTTTCCCACAATAAAGAAATTAGGATGCAATCTCTATGGTGTATTGCTGGGAGGCGATATGTGCTTGAAGTACATCTCATCTAATGTATTTGTATGTCCCTATAACTGACTAAATTTGAGTATGCTTGCTAGGGCAGGTAGGAAGCACATGACAAACCCAATATCAGATTTTTGTCCTCCTTCTCCACTCTAGTTTTGCTGAATTATGGACGATTCCGTTATAATAACTATATGTTACCACAGGGAAAAGAATCCACCAAGTTGTGAATGCCTTTTTTAAGTGCTGTATATCAACTCTTTTTATTAATATATTGTGGTATTGTTATTTGATTGTAAACCCCTTTTCACTATTGTCTTTAAAGATATAATTATGCATATATTATGCATATATCTTGAGCCGGTCCAATGAATTGTATCTTTTTAATGTTTTTATATTTGTACTGTTTTATATATTGATTTTATGGATGGCTAATTGCCTCTAAATAAATGTATTAAATACAAATAGACTGCTGTTATATGGTGGCTGCACACAGTTCATGAATGCCATTCTAGGTGGCCTATCCCCCAAAAGAAAGAAGTGATGTTGAGTGCAATGATTTAAAAGAGGTTGAAGGCAACAATAGGGGATAGTTTTGGAGAATATAAAACTTTTGTGGCAGTGAGATCATATTTGACTGCGCCACTCTACCAATGTTGGAAATCGGGAGGCCACCAATTGTGTTTGCATTTTATGTAGTTGCAGGGCTTTGTTCCATTTACAACTCTCTTCTTGGTAAAGAGATATGTAACTCCCTAGGTATTTAAATGGGCCTCCAGTGACCGGTAGCCCAGGGACAGCAAACATGGCATCTATGTCACATCCTACGGGGGCGGGGGGGGGGGTTGAGCATTAAAATGGATTCATGTCAAATAACTCAAAGTCATCAGGCATTACAATATACATTGAGGATTTGTATATTTCTGGGGACTGAAATCTGTTGGTCTTGTACAAAGAGCAGCATGCTGTATAACGCAATGCAGTCCTCTAATACTCTACCCAGTCAAGACCACTAAGTTGAGCATCCTGGGATATCCAAATAGGCAGTGTAGTTATAATGAAGAGGACAGGGGACAATGGGCACCCCTGCTGTGTCCTCCTCTTTATTGGAAAGGGTCTGGAGAGCCCACCATTTTTCACACCTTGGACCATGTGGAGGAATACAAAAAGTATACGTAAGACAAAAACATTGGTCCAAATCTCATTTTTTTTCCAGGACCTGGTAGCAGAAGGACCAAGAGATCGAGTCAAATGCCATTCAAATATCAATTGAGAGCAGCATTGCCGGCTGATGTATTCTCTAAACGTTTGCTAAGGCTTCATAAGCTCATCTAAGGCAGTCTGGTCCCATGGAAAGGGATGAAAACATTCTCATCAACACCTATTACAGTCCTTACTACCTTTGTGAGTCTGATGACCAGTAGCTTGAATATCATTTTAGCCTTGATGTTTCGTAAAGATATCAGTCTGCATGAGGCATATATGTTGGATATCTTACCAGTCTTCGGCATGACCACTATGATTAAACCACTGAGATCATTAAGCCTTGTCTCTATGTGAACTGCTTCTTGGAACATGGCTTCCTGTGGATCCACCAATTTGCTGGCTGATCTTTGAAAAATTCCAGTAGGGCCAGGTGTTTTTCCAGAGGACATGGATTTAATTGCTTACAATATTTGGGAACCATAAATGGGCATATTCAATATTTCTCTGTCACTTCTCTGTAGTACCGAGACTGGAGTGTGGTGCAGCATTGAGTTATTTATCTTAGCCTGAGTTATGCGATCTTTTCAGTACAACTGCGTGTAATAATTTGTGAAGGGTTTGGCAATCTCCGTTTTGAGGTCACCAGTCCCCTATGACACTCAGCTACATCTTCCGGTTTGACATTTATTAGAGCAGTTTCCCTAGCTTGTCCACCTGTTTGTATACTATCTACTGGGATGCCACCCATGCCTTTTAGGCTATATCCATTACCATTTCCCTAAGGGACAGCCAGGCCGCCTTCCGATGCCTAAAAACCTCTGCACCTCGAGTCTCAATTGAACGCCTCCTTATTTTATTTATTGAGGACTCAAGATCTGTTTACTCTCTATGTTGACTTGCCCTGTATGAGATGTTACCCAGAACCAGAACTTTTAAGGTGGTCCCAGAGTAGAAGGTGAAGTCATGTTCATGTGGGTGCCATGTTAAAAAGGTATCTCTTAATCTTAAAGTGGACACCAACTCAGGAAGTGAGGTTCTCCATCCTGTCTTGATGGAATGAGCTGAAAATAAAGAAGGGTCTTTGAAGTGCACACAGGACCTTTCCTCATAGTCCTGGCTCCAGACTCACTACAGGGGGGTAATCAACCCTTTGTGTGGTGACAGGTCACTGCCTATTCAGGTGTATGTGTCAGCTGGCCGCCTTCCCATCCTGCCCAGGATGAGCCATCAGGATGCAAATAGGCACTCAAACACACCTAACCTTCCTTTGTGTGTGGTTGTCTAGAGGGAATGTACAAAGTCAAGCTGTCGCCCACCCCAGATATGTATTGGAGACAGGCTAGAGACAAACAGAGCTTTGAGAGCAGAGACGTGTCAACTTTCTATAGTGGTATCTCTAAAATAGGAATGTTAAATCCAACTTCACCAGTAAAGGGGATTTAACATTACATTCCAATTATATTACACATTCCAGAGCTACTCCTTCTCAATCATGATTTACAGCTTCTCAGTGTGCTGATTGTTGTACGGGATTGAAAGGAGCGCTTAGCGGAATACCGCTACTTACCAGGGGTCGAGAGGAGCACTACCGCTTTTCTAAAGGCCATTGAGGGCTCTTTGGACATAGTGAATATGCCGCATTCAGGTTACCGGACTCTAAGTCCCAGAAGGCTCTGGGCTGCCATCACCTGCAACGGGGCTTGTCACCGCCCACTGCACCGTTTCTATAAAACATTTGGCTACTTCCGCTGCGCGGGAGCGCGTGGGAGCGTCCCGGGAGAAGCCCGGGACAAGGGCGGGGCCGTCTGCGGCCGGAGGAGGCCGGAGGAGGTCGGGCAGGGCCAGTTCTTTAACCTCCCTCCCACCGTTCTAGTATTTGTGAGGTACTGTGCAAAGTGTAGTGCTATCCCACTATTAATGTAATATAGAGCTTGCTGTATCAACACACTATAAGAGTATCTTACATGGCAATGTCTACATGAACAGGAAAGGGCAGGAGGGTGGGGGGGCTGCGTTTGTGGCACGCTAGACCAGTTCATTACCCGAGCATATTCGGTACTTGAAAAAGAAATTGCTATTAACGAGCGGCGCCTTTCTACTGAACCATTGAACCATAAGCGTTCGTCTTTGGGGCCACTATCGTTGGCTGTCTCCCCTGCCAACATTGACGAGCCCTCTGAAGGCATCCTACTCAGCAATGTATCGATTAGTTCAAGTAGCACAGGGGAGAATCTTGAGAGGTCCGTTGTGCAAGGACATATAACTCAGATGGACCCCTTGATTCTATCGCAGACGGTCACCTCAAATAGGAAACACGCATGCATCAGTAACACAATGCCCCCCCAGGGAACTTTAGTGCAGTCTGAGTCTGTGACCATCACAGGGCCTAATCTAGCTCCCATCAAAAGAAAAAGAGTTGGTAGCGGCCAGAAGGGGGGACCCCCAAAAACTTCTAAGAAATTTAAAACAAAAACACATAATGTAAGCGAGAAAACAATGGGCCCGGGGAGGTCAGTAAAACCTACATCTCTACCACCAAGAGTCGATTCACCTGCAGGTAGCCCGGTTTCTCGTAATCTATCTGAGTTGGTGACCCCTTGCTTAGAGCCACTTTCTTCTATAGGTTCCATACCCCAGACTCTTCCCATTGCCCAAATAGAGCAAATTGCGAAATCACTTATACTCCCGATACTCGAGAGGATAAAGGTATTGTCGGAGAGGTTGGACAGATTTGAACAAGCCACACTTGACAATTTCTTTTCCATTAAGACATTAATTAAATTACATTCTAGAAATAGTCAGGGCGATTGTGAACCGAGACAAAATCCTCTGGCAGATTCCACACTTATACCTGTGTTGGAATCAGCAAATATTGCAGCGACTTCCGGGTCTCTGTCCGGAATGAATCCTGCAGCTATACCTACTACAACCCATAGTGCCCAGGTATAGATATAAAAGAACCCCCCGAGGCGCACCCGAGCAGGGCCAGGAGGCAGATAACAATCAAAGCAAAACAGCCAGGCATTGTAGTGACCAACTTACATCAAAAGAAAAGCCTGGTATGGCAACGTCAGATAACCAAAATCCAATCCATATCAACCTGTCCCCCGAATGTCTTCCCTATGTAGTGGTGATAACTGGAGTTCCACAGCTAAAGGCTGGTAAATCGGAATCCTATCACGAACTCAAAAATAAAACCACTTACTGGTTGAATAAGAACAGACCGCTCCCGAGCCAAATTGACGGTCATGTCCTCTTTGTAAGAAGGGTAAATTGGCTTGGCAACAGGGTTAAGGATATCTCTGGGGACTGTATCCTTGTAAATTTTAGGGACGTTCGTGTTGCGAGGTTCATATGTAATCAACAGTTTGGTCAGGATTGTAGTGGAATTGATACCTTCGATCTGAATCACTTCCACTTGCAATCTGCATACTCGCAGCACACGCAGAATCCCCATTACCCACTCTGGGGGGGGGACAAGGTGGGTCTACCTATAACAATCATTGTACCCACATAGCACCCGGCCTCAGCAGAACCCCTGACTTTTACGGGTTGGATTGTGGATATTGACACGATGATTACTGTGCCCTTAATTTCTCATTAAATGCCATTGATAGGTCCTGGTCTGCTGGCAGTAGGAAGTTTGTAGAACAGCAAGGGACTTTTGGAACTTTTGATAGTTTTCCTCTATCTAATGCCGCTAGCCGCACAAGCAGGTTAGTGCGAGAACTATCAATTATTCAGAGTAACTGTGGGAGCCCTAAGAGAGAAGGAAGACCACAGGAGACTCTAATCGGGCCTGGAATAAACGGCATTCAGGCCTTTTGCGATGAATCCCATGGAATTAGTCCGACCCTGCCAGACCAATTCACTAAGCTGGGAAAGACTCCTGTCTCGCAGGCTATTAACCTGTTGTATCTTACAACAGACCCTGCTGGGTTGCAAGATAGTACATATATAGCGCCAATAAATATACCCCCGGTTTTAGCTGTAGTTGATTCTCCCATAAAGATTCTGTGTTGGAATATAGCGCGCATCTCCAAGAAATCAAATCTCCCAGACTGGAATATTTTGGTTGAGTCTTACACAATCTGTATTTTCCAGGAGACCTGGAGCCTGGTGCCCCACTATAAAGTCGGCTCTACCACCTTCTTCTTACCACCAGTATCCCCCTCCACAGGAAGAGGCAGCAATTCAGGTGGGCTCCTAATATGGGTTAGTGTCTCTCTGGGATGTACCATTAAGCAAATGCAATGCAATTCCCCTGACATCTAGAGGATCTCAGTAATTGGTGTACAGAGAGGGAGAACAATGGAAATATTTAACATTTATGCCTAAGGCACTAAAGGTGGCGCTCCATCACCCATAGTTACTCTCCTGGAAAATGAATTCAGGCACTGCTATCACAACACGCACGTGCTGATTGCAGGGGACTTTAATTGTACATCTGAGCCCCTTGCGGCAGAGGACATCTTAGATATTGCCGAGGATGATGTCAGGAGGAGTAATCCTATACTTGCAATCCAACCGATAAAGAGGTGGTCGCAACGGGTTATACAGTTGACCACACTAGTCATGGAGTTTGGCTTAAGAGCAGCAAATGGTAGAACTGTTTCAGATCCAACTGGGGCCCACACGTATAATAGGGTCAATCATTCCACAAAGATTGACTATATTCTCCTTGATTTTAAGCTTTGGCGCTTTATGCAGGATATGGAAGTTCACTCGATTACTGATAGCGACCACAATCTACTTTCTTTGAGTTTACATCCTTTGTGGCCATGTGTGCATGGGCCTGTAGCACTAACCGAAACAATGTCAACCTCAGAAGTTCGTCCATCCAATTGTCGAAGGCGCCTGAAATGGTGCAAAGTTGCTCTGGATGAGGCGAAAGCCAAGAATATTGGGGCCCTCCTGCTATCAGCACAGACTAAGTTGAATATAACCCTTGCAGATCGATCTGATCCATCTAGGGTGTCGGTAATGTTTCAAGACACCATTAAAGCACTGGGTAACCTATTTTTAGTCCAAAACAAAGGTGTGACACAGAGAGAGCTCCGTAAGCCAAATGACAAAGAGGGTTGGTATACAACAAAATGCCGTCATAAGAAATCTGCACTAATCAAGGCAGTTAAGTGTAAGTCCCAAGTACTGATCCAGCTAGCCAGGAAAGAGTATAGACGGACTGTTTTAGAAGCAAAAAAAGAGTGGGAGGACCACTATTGGCAAGCACTCGAGGAGGCCAGCATTGGGCGAGTTGCTGGCCATTTCTGGAGTATAATAAGATCTAAGAATAGTCCTGCAAACAATCTTATATCGTGTAATATTGCAGGCCAAACGTGGTTCGACCACTTCTCAAAACTGTACTCGTTTCCACAGGGTGGCTCAAATGAGTCCATTTCTCAAAGCTTCTCGGCAACTTTGGGGGAACCCAATAACTACCCATATACACAGAAAGAAGTGGAATATGCGATTAAGTGCATTGTGCCACATAAAGCAGCAGGCCCTGATGGCATCCCCAGAGACCTTCTACGCTCTGACCTGCCCAAAAGGGGAAAGCTTATTTCCATCTTAATTAACGCCATGGATAACGGCGCTATAATCCCTGAGTCGTGGAAGGGGGCAGAGGTCGTCCCAATCTTTAAAAAGGGGCACAGGGGCGACCCTGCCAACTACCGTCCGATAAGTCTGATCGACTCCACTTAGAAGGTCGCCGGGAAGGTGGTACTTGAGAGAATTTTGCAATGAGCTGACGAAAATAAAATCCTCTTGGACTACCAAGCAGGATTTAGGGCCGGAACTGGGACCATAGAGCAGGGATTTAGATTGCTACTTATTTATTGGAAAGTGGTCGTCATGGGAAAAGGCAGTATTTACCTCGCATTTATTGATCTAAAGACTACCTTCGACCTGGTGCCTCGGGAACGTTTATGGGAGTGTTGTCCGAAATGGGGATTCCCTCGAACATCTTGTCAATTTTAGTGAGGCTCCACAAGGGTAACTTTGCTCAAGTGAGGTGGGGCCCACAGTGACAGAAGACTAATAGAATCCCAGTGAATAGGGGCGTCCGCCAGGGATGTGTCCTTGCTCCCACCCTGTTCCCACTTTATGTGAACGGTGTGGTGGAGCACTTACTGAAAAGTCCATCTGATGCACCATCCCTGGTGGGCGAGCGAATTCCAACTCTCCTATTCGCTGATGATACCCTCCTCCTTTCCAAGTCCCCTGTGGGACTCCAGAGCCTCCTAGATAGTTTCCAGTCCTTCTGTATCCTGAGAGGCATTGTAATAAACACAGATAAGACCAAGTACTTGGTACTGAATCCACCAAAAAAGTTGGGCAGGCCCCCAGTCTTGAATCTTGTATCTTTGGAAAGGGTTACCGTATTTGATTATCTTGGAATACCTATTACCGATTCCATGCAGTGGAACCCTCACATACAGAAAATGCTCTTATGCCACAAAAGGGTAGCGGGAGCCATCCTCAAGGAACAACGTTCTTCATCAATTAGACCCTTTGCCCCGGTTATAGAAATATACAAGGCAAGAGGAGTAAGCTCGGCCCTATACAGAGCCGAACTGTGGGGTGCAAGTAATATTGAACAGTTGACAATATCGGAAAATAAATTCCGTAAAGATATAATGGCACTCCCCCAGAGCACCCCTACGATCCCACTGTTACTTGAATTGGGGTGTCACTCGATTAATGATCTGGTAAAAGTCCGACCGCTCTTACTATGGGCTCGGCTGTGGCGATTATTGTATGTATGTGGTTTTTCCAAGTTTTTGAGATGGGCCTGGTCCATCAGATTGAAAAGGCTAACAGAAAATATTTAATTTGTGATTTTACACTTATGTGAGAGTAGCATTATTTTTCTACTCTGCGTCTTATCCTTGATGTAATATGTGTACTTTTAAGAAAAATTGTACGAAGTTGGCACCTCAGTGTCCATGTTGACGAAAAATGAATTTCTTTTATGATGTTAAAGTAATTATCTATGCTTATGCTTTTAAGATATGTTTTTATCGAAATACAGCCTTTTTCATACTCATACTAGAGGGAATGCACAAAGTCAAGCTGTCACCCTCTTTCTAAAATAGTAATGTTAAATCTAACTTTACCAGTAAAGAGGATTTATCATTGCCATGCCTATGATATGAAACATTCCAGTGCTTCTCAATCAGGAATTACAGGTTAAAAGGGTAATAAGGAATTCCTAATATTAATCACTGAAAGGAGTAGGCCTCACAGTAATGAAAAGCAAGTATATGTCCTTCACTATCAGGACATGCAAAACTTCACAGTACATGTCTTACCTTTTACTTACACAGAAGTATGCCCAATGGGCTACCTAACACCTACTTTAGGGGTGACTTTTGCGTAATAAAAGGGGAGTTTAAGGCTTGGCAGGGGGTTTTAAATTGCAAGTCAATATGGCAATAACACTGCACACTCAGGCTCTGAGGTAGTAGGCCTGAGATATGTTTAAAGATCTACTTGGGTGGGTGACACATTACATTTACAGGTCCAGGGCACAGGTAGTACACACTATACTAGGCATTTGGAGATAAATCAAATGTGCCAATTGGGTATGAGCCAGTGTTACCATGTTTAGAGGAAACCCACAAGCACTTTAGCACGGGCTAGAATTGATAAAGTGCTCAGAATACTAAAGCCAACTAAAATGAGGTTAGAAAAAGAGGAAGAAAGCAAAAAGTTTAGGTGAACCTTCAGAGAGAGACATATTTAAAAAATTTTGCACGGTTCTGTTTCACATGGTTGTTGAAGGCCGAGTTAAAATAGCTACTATACAAACACTTTCATGCAACATAATGGTGTATAAGGGAGGCGAGAAAGACTGATTCAATATTTAAGTGACTCTCCAGCACATATAATCATTTTGAAAGAAACTACCATGACAAGGGCAGAGTGTACAGGCCCCTTTAAGACTAGAAAAGGGGTTTAACAAGTGTTCTGTACCAATCAGAGCAACAGCATTAAGGGGGAGGCTCTTTTGATAAAGAAATTCTGAAAGTGTCTATGAAAGACAGAATCACAGATAAATCAGGAAGTTGGATCATCACTAATTTGTCAGTCTATGATCAGAACTAGACCTTAGTGGGGTATTACGGGCTGAACATAGATGATATAGAACCTTTTAGAATGATTTGTTTAAATTTACTGGATTTGACTTCCCCAGTTATAATGGCCGGAGATTTTAATATAAGATTGGACAATGTATTAGACAGGCCATTCAAAACATAGCTATTACATCCAGGAGCTAAGGGGATTATTGGAACAGGTCGTCCCCCTCTCTAAATACTCGCAACAACACAGACCTGTTCCATTTGGTGCTACAGTTATACCTAGTCAACCTTCCTATGTACTTTTAGGATTGGGCAATAGCCAGCATTTCAAGCTATTTGTTTCTCTAGACCAGGTTCACCACTTTCTGATTATTCATTAAAAAGAGAGAGTGCACTCTTCCCCCTTGTATCTCTGTAAATTTCTCCCCACCTTGCTGACAGTCTTAGAGTGAGAAGCTAACAGGAGGAAAGGATAGAACACCTAAATAGTGAGGAAAAGAGTGGTTTTGCCTCACGGGAGTAACACCATGAAGGCTCTGCAGGAAGGTACTCGCCTGCCGCCTAGGTTCTCATCATTAGCGTTCACCACTCATAAAGCAAGTGTGAAGTGTAAAGGAAAATAAACTAGTGAGGGTGCTAGGGCAACAGTACCTGCATGTGCACCAAGATTGGTGCACAGCAAGTCTGAACCCAACAGAGTGAAGAAAGATGACAAAGATAGTGCCACCCTTCTTTGTGAAAGTTAAAAGATGAGTTCTAACTCGCTGGCCCTCTTGACTTTATTCCTGGCTGCGAGTAGACTCGTAATTAAAACGCCGACATGTTTCATTGCCAACTAGAACAACTTACGGCAACTTCTTCAGGGCTTGGGTCTGTCACTTCGCCCTGCACCCTTTCACAGGTGTTCCGTGTCACCTACTGTGGAAGGCATACCTATACCTCCATTTTAGCAGTGTCTGTGTCCCTTGTTATAGGGAATGTTTTTGTAGCGAGCTGCTCCCGTCAGTCTCGTGAATCAAGCTGGAACCGGGCTGCCGAGACAATGCCCGGAACACCAGTGAACTCATCTTTTAACTTTCACAAAGAAGGGTGGCACTATCTTTGTCATCTTTCTTCACTCTGTTGGGTTCAGACTTGCTGTGCACCAATCTTGGTGCACATGCAGGTACTGTTGCCCTAGCACCCTCACTAGTTTATTTTCCTTTACACTTCACACTTGCTTTATGAGTGGTGGACGCTAATGATGAGAACCTAGGCGGCAGGCGAGTACCTTCCTGCAGAGCCTCCATGGTGTTACTCCCGTGAGGCGACACCACTCTTTTCCTCACTATTTAGGTGTTCTATCCTTTCCTCCTGTTTGCTTCTCACTCTAAGACTGTCAGCAAGGTGGGGAGAAATTTACAGAGATACAAGGGGGAAGAGTGCACTCTCTCTTTTTAATGAATAATCAGAAAGTGGTGAACCGGGTCTAGAGAAACAAATAGCTTGAAATGCTGGCTATTGCCCAATCCTAAAAGTACATAGGAGGGTTGACTAGGTAGAACTGTAGCACCAAATGGAACAGGTCTGTGTTGTTGCGAGCATTCAAAACATAGGCCAATTGCATCCTCTAAAATGCAATTATTCATCAAAAACATGATGAGACTGTTGGTTTTATGTGACATATTGAGGGAGAAGGCGGAGTGTTTTGAGTGGTCACAAAAAACGACAATATACATTCTAGCACTTTTCCACCACTTCGCATATTGACAGGCACTTGACAAGTATCTTGTTGTACATGGAATTATCTGTTGCTAACCAAACTGGTAAGATTAAGGCAGTCATATCTTCCTTAGATGTGATCTGATGAAGTTGGTCAGTCAAGGATAGTAAAACAGATTCTCTACATCAACCAGCACGTTCGACACATTTCAGGAGTATGGGCACTTATAGCGAGGACTGTATCTATTACCCTGGAGTGGACTCCAATAATTTAGTCAGGTAGAACAGATTGGAAATCGGGCAGCCTTTGCTTAGGTCTGAAGGATTTAGTGATGGTGTTTTTTTAGGAGAAGGCAGATCATTGCCTTCTAGAGTATGGAGGAAGATGGCTCGAGGTCTAGGAGATGTTAGTCTGAGATTTACTTTATAAAAAGTCATGGACGTGCATCACATGGACAACAGATGCCCTGCTTCTAACTAATCATGGTGAAGGTGTCTGTTACTCACTTTAATAAATGCCTGGAAGTGGTGCAAAGACGTCTCTGTACCCCAAACGGGGCACTTTATAAATATTCTCTCCTGTGAGAGACCGTCACATTGAGAAGCAAATGTCTGTTATTTTAGAGTAGTAGTAATCACTCACCTTGTAACCAGTGCTAGCAAAGTGGGAACCAGTTTGTATTCCATTACAGTCCCAGTGAATCCTCCTTGAATCCTGATACACTTTGTTGGTCCAGGGATATATGCAGTACTGGTCTTTAAGTTGTCTGGTGCTGCACAGCCAAATCTTTGAGCCGAAGCTTGTCACAATGATGTTTCTAAACACCTCTGCTCTGGGACATGATGCTGTATATACCTCCATTTGCTAAACAACAAGTGGCATATTTATGAGGCCAGTTGCATTGCACTTGCACCACGTAAAGTGGTGTATTTGCAACACAACTAAAAATGAGATTTATGAAGCCATGCAAGGCATCTTTGTGTGGCTCTGATTGGCTTCATATATCTAGAGCAACACAAAGCACAAACTACTGCATTGTGTTACTCTGCCCTGGGAAGGCATTGCATGAACATTACATGGGTGTTCCTACTCAACTCCCATGAATTTTAACGCATTCCCAAATCTACTATAACTAGTAAGCCTGGGGATGTACCAAAATGCTGTACCTTCCCAGGGGACATGTCATGAAGAGAAATATCTTTATTTCTCCTTGTTAGTTCCTCTTTCTATGTGTGCTGTATATTGCAGCACAGAAATATAGAGGAATATGCCTCCAGAGATTTTTTGTGTGCAGGTAGGTGCCCCCAATCCTGCAAGCAATGGAGGTACCCTTGCACTTTGGTGCAAGGGTTCCTGCGATGCTGCTAGGCAGCCCATTGTGCACCAGTGCTGGGGAAAGGACAGGAATGCACCATATTGGGCTAAATACGATGTATTCCTGCCCTTTCCTCGTGACTCAGCACAGCAGCGTGCCTCGCTTCGCCATAAATATGGTCTCAATTCTTTACTTTCTTTAGCAGGATCCCAGCCGTGACCAGGAGACCTTGCTACATGATAAAATAGGAGGTAGTCTAGATGGAGGAGGCAGCCTTAGAGCATGCCTAGTCAGGGGAATTCAGACACTCCCTTCACTCACCAAATGGATACTCGCAAAGGAACACGCGCCCTTTGAGACCAGCCCAACTGTCCGGCAGGGATCTCTGTGATGTAAATGTAGTGTCTATGCTTTCATCCCTGCTGAAAATCTGAGTGCCCTGTCTTGTTTTTGTGCCCACTTTGCACTCACGTTTGCTTTACAGAAACAAACCTCCCAACTGTTTCTAAAGAACAGAAGAGAAACCTGCATGATCCTTAGGGAATTATTTCCCTGGATTTCACTTTGCCCATCCCTGGTTCACAAGCATTGAATGCATGCGGTACCTTTCACCCGTAAGTAGGGCTGGGCTTTTGCATCTTTGACCATGAGGGTCTGTGGAAAATATGCTTCTGGTAAAGGGCTTTTCTGATGGAGCACATGGAGATTTCACCAGCAAAAAACTTAACAAATAAATCAGCCACTGCCCTACTTCCAAATGTGGCTGTGAAACGGCAGGTTTGACGGATGGGAAGTTACTCAAATGTATTACAGAACTTCCACTCCACTAATCTCTAAATGAGAACCTTTCAATGTCATGATTTTGGGCTGAAGGGGATCAGGTTCACCCAGTAGTGAGTTTGAACTATCATGAGCTCATGCTGCAAAAGCATAGCTGCTGCATTGACCTCTGGTTGTTGTCTACTGTTCAGGAAGCGGACGGTGGAGCTCACGGTTTCCGGTCAATGCTCAATGGCTCCATATCTAGACCTGGGGTTCGTGAGGAGTAAACAAGACACAACATTTTCAAACAGGTGATAACTGTTATAAATGCAGGGTAAACACCATTACAGTCTATGTGTGAACAGCTTCACCAGAGAGCCTGTTAATACATTTCAAGCCCAATATCTCGGCTTTCTGTTTTAAACAACTTAGATCAAAGTGCAAGTTCACATCTTCTCCATCCAATTTGAATCCCCAAAAGCAGAGTGCTTTCTTTCAGCCCTTAATCTCAAATGCTTTAAATGTTGTCTTAACAAACTAAATGAAATGCAAAGTTCTGGGTAATTAAGAGGCTGACTGCTTAGGGCACTAATGTGCACCTGACTTGAAAGAAGCACCCCTCGTGTATACACCTGAGTGTCAGGAGGGAACAAGTTGCAAGATTGAGGCTGCCTGGCGTCCTCACCTGACCAGTGTATGGGTTTAAGAATACATTGTGTTTATGACAGACACAGTTTTGTCTCTTTTAACATTTCTGAGTGGGGAAAATGTTTGGAGATAATGTAAAATGCTGTTGGAAACATTATTTAAAAAATATGCAGTTTGGATTCCAGCAGAGTTGGACTACATTTTATTGCTTACAGAACTGTTAACCTCACTGAATTACAACAAACATATAGACAAGAAGCATACCTCATGCCACAGGAAGCAAACCTTTGGCCTCCTCAAACAACGGGGAAAACATCAGCAAAGCCAATCTGTCAAATATTTGTATTAGGCTTCGGCGAAATTTCGATTTTGCTAGAGTAATCAGAGTAATTTCGTTGATTCTGTCTAACTCTTTGATGCAGATTTACCGATAATTATGTGATTACTCCTCCTTACATAATTAAGAGGAGGAGGAGTGTGGCTCACTGATTAGAGCGGCAGACCCTGATGCAGAGGTCTGGCCCGGGATCAGGGTTCAATTCCCGACGCGGCAGGGTCCTGATCCCAAAATGTCCACGGACTCGATAATTCTCGCCTCGGTGCCGATTCTAATCATGGGGTCCCATGCTGCAACTCTGGGCAATAGTTGCTTAATCTCCACTACGGCGGCCCACCCGCTGGGGGATGCCTGGCTTTCACCTTGGGGATGCCCAGTAGGGGTTATCTCTCAGGGAAAAGCCAGGACGGGTTCCCAAGGCAAGCGCCTTGATGCCTTCGGGTGATACGTGCGCTATATAAATCGCAATACATTTGGGGGAAAATCCTATCCGAGAGAACACATTTCACAAGCGTGAGCCACCGCTCATGCTTGCTATCCATATTCTGCTGCATTTAGTGCTATTTATTAGTGCAAAAGGCATCCTTCTTTCTACTTTGAATACATTACATTTTGACCTTCTGTCTATTTTGAATACAGTGCATTTTGTCCTTCTGTCTATTTTGAATACAGTGCATTTTACGATAAGAAAATAGCACTGAATGGTGGTGGTAGTAAATTGGGCGAAGTCCTACCTCAAGATTACATTTAGTGAGTGTTTGTGGCTGCTCATGCTTTCGATGTATGTTCCGTGACATTTTACGCTATTACAAAGCACAAAATATATCCTCACATCCATTTTTTGATGTGAGGGAGCACTTTGTAAATAGAAATAACACTAAGAATTACTCTTGTCGTGTAATCCAAGCATAATCTAGAGGAATTCTTATGTAAACCCACATGATTACACTAGGAATTATACAATTTATGCCTAATTTTAATTTGGATAAAAGACTGAGTGGGCATGCACACACTGTCCAACAATCAAACCTATTGTAGTGTAAGCTAGACAAAACCGACTGAAACAGCAAAGAACACAAAATAGTAACTCTTGTTCTTATAGCATTCTGTTTTAAAGATGGCTTTGTGAGCAATTGCTCATCACCACCACCCGGTCCTTGAAGAATAATTTCATATGTAAAATATTCTCATCAGCAGAGTTGGTCATGGAAGCCTTGATATTATCAGCTTCTATCATGCTGCCCAATTTCAACATGCAGTGGAATGCACCGCACAACTTTGGAAACTATTTTTCCACAGTGTGAAAATATTTTCAAGATGGAGGAAACACATTGTTAGAGCTCTTCTAAAGCCCATTTTATGTTAATGTGATTTGCTGAATCGCATTTAAAAATGGCATAGATATACAAAATGCTAGCCCTTTCAAGCCAGCCCCACAAGTATTTTTTTACCAACTTTTATCTCAAAAACGACTACATTGTGGGAAATAATTCGGATCCTGCAAAGGAACACATCCCATTTCTTAGGAGCCAACACAGCTGCTAGGAAGTAGGGTCCAATTGCTTATCCACAGAAGAGGGTTCTGGTATTGTCTATGAATGTGGTTATGAACCTTTTTACTTATGCGGACAGCCCTGGATCATATCTGAACGCCAGGGACTCTATAGGCCTACTTTAGAGTTTGGGGGTGGGTTATTCCATCTCACATGTGACTGGTATATCGTCCGCCGTATTACAAGTACCATAGCATCGAATGGACTTGTAATATGGCAGATGGGATATCCGTCATATTTGTGACTCAATAATGTGGTCCGCAAAACTTTAAATCAGACCCCTAGTCATTCTACGATTTGTATCTCAACAATAATCTACAAAAATATACCAACAATTACACACTATATAAACTCTGCACATTTACTTTCCTCTGCAACTGCATGCTTAAATGTGAGAACAACTGCACACTGGTATAAGAACCAGTTGTAACCTCAAATCATTAGATAATTATAGAAATCTGAGCTGTTAGCAGGTGTGATGGGCCAGAAGTCATATATAGACTGACATACGAAGAGGCCTTTGTGTCAAAAGGTGACAAAGGCAGTGATTGCAAAAAAGCTGGATGGCCAGATGCTCATTATTATTATTGAATTTTGTACCGCGCACGGTTACCCTGGGGCATCCCAGCGCTTAAAGAAACCAAGAGCAGGCTACTAATAGAGAACAGAGGAGCTATAATTATTCTGGAAAAAGATACGTTTTCGGAATCTGAGAAGGTTTGATTCGGAGCGCAGTGAGAGTTGGAGGGAGTTCCAGGCGCGAGCTGTATGGATAGAAAAGCTCCTGCCACCTGAACGGGCTCTCCTGATTCTCTTTGTCTGAAGGAGATGTTTGTTGTCAGAGCGTAAGGCTCTTGTGGGCTTATAGGGCCGAATCATGTCCTTCAGAATAGCTGGTCCTTTCCCCTGCAAGCTCTTGTGGGCGATGGGTAACTCTCTCTCTGACAGGGAGCCAATGGAGTGCTTTTAAAGCAGGCCTGGCTGACTGCCTAGCCGGAACGTTCCGCAGCAGCCTTGCTGCTGCGTTCTGCACTTGTTGCAGGATCTTAAACGTTGACTCTGGCGCTCCGAGAAAGAGCGCATTGCTGTAGTCCAGGCGTGAGATGATTAAGCCTTGGACTAACAGCTTCCGGGAGAGTTCTGGCAGCAGGGGGAGAACCTTACGGGCCGACCGGAGCATTCCATAGCACACGCCCGCGGTCTTCTTGGCGTGTGTCCTAAAGGACAAATCCGGCTCCTCTATGCCACTCTACATGCTGCCTACCTGTAACTTTACAGTAGGTAGAATTTAAATTGACACTTCGAATTCTTCTGCTGAAGAAGTTTGGCCTGGTGAAAAGTGAAGGCATGGCTACTTTCCAATACAAGAAGTGTAAGTGCATGGCATCTTTAAGTGTCTGCTCCTTTAAAGCATTGGATGGAGAATGTGCACCCAAGAAAGGCCTTTTGTGCAGGCTACCTGTATAAAGTCGCATAGATCAGGTGTTTTAGTCAAAATCGGGTTGCTAGCAGTGATCTTAAGGATTTGTAGGGCCCGAACAATATATATTTTGGAACACCCTGTTTGGAAGAATGTAACATTTATGTCCCCCATACAACTGATACGAGCCCTTCTGTGCTACAGGGATGGGGATTGTGTAGAGAGAGTTGAGGTAGAGAGAGGAAATCAAGAGTAATAGAGCGGAACAGAGAGTGAAAGAGAGGAGAAAGGTCATGAGGTAGGAAGAGATGAAGAAGAGGAATATGAATTGGGTGCATTGAGAGTGGGGAGGTAAGATAGAGAGCGCTGAGATAGAGAGGATGAAGTTACATAGAGAAAAAGAAATCGAGGGTTAAGTTAGAAGAGGTGAGGTGACGTAAGGTAAGGTAAGAGAAACAGCACGGAAATATTACTTTTCAATTGAATATCATTTATTGCTGTCAACTGTCCGAGAGTGCAAGGGTTAAGGCTGGGCAGACAATGGCATGCACACTTAGGGGCAGATGTATTACATTTAGTGCAATACAGCACAGCAGCCAAATTTACTGCACTGCACAAGGGGGAGAAAGCAATGCAGAGCCATATTTAATAAGAATGGTCAGTTGGTTCTCACTTCCCCTGTGCTGCCTAGCACCACCCACAAAATGTACACATGGTGCAGAGGTGTGTGCATGCCGTTTAGTACAGCATTTGTACGTGAAGCATATTCATCCAACACAAAATCGAAATCCTAGTCAAAGTCAAGTCAAAAGATCTTTATTCGGAATTAAAAACATCCATAAAAGTACAGACAAAATACAATTAAAGCAATCAAAAACAATACAATACAATAGTATGACATCTGGAAAGCAAAATTTAAGACTGATGAATCATATCAATTTCATTTTCACATTTACATACAGATTGTCCCTCCTTGTTAAAAACAGCTATTATATACAATTAAAAAGATGAGTTATAAAACATAGTTAAAAAGAGAAAAAATGGATGGATAGAGCAGCATCATTAATGAGTCCACATTCATAATGTGCAAAAACAGCAATAATGTGCAAATTAGAAAATTTAAAGTGCATAAAAAGTGCAAATGTGCAAATCTTAAACATCAATATGTAAGGTGGCTCGTGATCTAACGGCAGCTTTGAGAAAGCAGCTCACCCTAAATATTACTTCATCGGTTCCCAGTAATAAAAAAGACCTCAAAGCTATTCTAAAACTAGTCAATTTCTGTTTTCTACAGTAGGGCATTAAGTAATGAGCAGAAAGCTTTTTGTAAAAACCACAGAAGAACAAAAAGTGCATAAGGCTCTGTTTCATGTTAGGGTTACATGGACAGTTTAAGGTTTCAAGGTGTCTGTTGTAACCCAAGGGGAAGTTTAGTAAGTTTACTATACTCCAATCTCGAAAACGAAACAATAAGCTCCTATTCCATCTGCCAAGATGCAAGCATAAATACCTGTATGGGGGGCCTGGGTGTTTAATGTGAGGTTCAGAATCCTAGTCTATTTGTACACGTTCCAATATTAAATGTCTGGAACGCTAAAAAAATGTAAACATTTCTTCATGATAACGCCTGCATCAAGGAATATTTTTGGTTACGCAAAGACCAGTTTTGCTATCTTAGTGTTTAAGGGTTTTTATCACGAAACCTTGAGAGTGTGTGCCTATCCATCAAACTACACCCTTATAACGTCCCTTTGATGCAAAGTGCTGCAAAGTAGCACTAAATGCAATTTGCGCTTTTTTAAACTGGAAACCAAACACATGTGTAAGAGTTTGCTCTGCTTTGCGTCCTTCTGTGTGGCTTTGCCTGGCCCATTCCCTTGGTTATTCCCGCATTCTGTTTCTGTTAAGAATGCTCAGCTGTCGGGGGCGTGGCTTGCGCGCCATCGAGGGAGGACGGCTTCTCTGTGAGCTCCGCTGCGGACACTCAGAGCGGATGCCGTGAGAGCTTTTCTTGCCGTTTTTCGAACGGCTGACTGAGTTGCAGTACCGGCGGAAGGGGTCTAGAGCAAGATGACACAGATGTGCGGCGTCTTCCTGCAGCGAACCGACAGTTATCGGCTACGGTAATTTCAACTGTCCCCTTAACGCGAGCGGCCGCCATTTTATATGCCGTCCTCGCACTTGCATTTACCTTCATACGCCGCTTCCCCTCACATGACTTCCACCTAACTTCAAAGGAGTCACCTGGCCAAACTGCTATTTTTTCTGCCAATCTCTTGCTGTTCTCTGCCAACTGCCTCTTGTCTTTCAACCCTCGCTACCCTACATTTGAGCTCCGTGAGGAAACCCGGCCGCCATTTTAAGATTGCCATTTTTGAAGTGTTCTCCTTTTCTCCTCTACTGCTTAATATCTTCACTCAAGTGTTGTCCGGAGGAATTGCCTGAAGTTATTTTCTGCGTATTTTCAGCTCTCTTGTTGCTCCGTCCCTCTGACCTCTTGCTCATGCGTTGGTCATGCCTTTCATATGTTTTGTGAGGATAACAAGATCGCCATGTTCGTCTTGCTGGTTTTGGAAAGCCGTCTTCATTTTTATTGCTTTCTATGACGCAACCACCTTTAAAGTTTCAGCGTTTTTACATTCTACTACATCATATCTGTGCTGGCGTTTATAGATGCTCTCCATCTGTTTGTGGTAATTATTAACTCAGTTTTGCAGATCTTTATGACATTCTCAACACCGTGAGTGCCTCGGCTTGCAAGGATCGTGCACTCCTTTACCTGATCTTTTTTGTTGCCACATTTTACCACTCTTGGTGTGCCTCTATTACTACTTCAGCATCTTCACGCCAGTGCACTCTCTTCACCTTCGTAGACTCCTGCTGATTTCCTGTGTGACTCTCTTTGGTAGGATTTCATCACCATGGCAAATGACTCTCTTACTCCAAAATTGTCACATACAGGCGCTAAACCTAAGAGGCCTAAGAATGACCCACCTTCTCCCATTAAGTCATCCTCTAATCCTGTTTTGGGTACTATTCGTGAGGAAGTTCGTGGCCTTCAACCATTCATGATTGCCACTAATGCGAAGCTTCAGCAGATTGAGGAGCGCTGGGTTATCATGGAAGGCAAGGTTTTGAATCTGGAAAAACGTGTGAGTGATATTCAAGATGTTTCATCTAAAATCCCATTATTGGAGCAGGAAATCCACAAGCTCAAACTCCACACAGAGGATTTGGAAAATCGCAATCGTAGGAACAATCTACGCGTTTATGGTGTTCCGGAAAATTTGGAAGGATCTGACATGATGTCTTTTATTCGGAAATTTCTACAGGAACTTTTGGATCTTCAGCCAACGTTGCATCCTCTTAATATTCAGAGAGCCCATCATCTTGGTTGGATTAATTCCAACCCTACGAAACCTTGTGGCATCATTCTGCTCTTCCTTGAATTTACAGAATTAATGTCTGTTCTGAAGGCCTCCAGTATCAAGCGACGTCTCCAATGGTCTGGGCATAACATTGTTATCTCGCAAGATCTTTCTTCTGCTACGAATGCCCGGCGCAAGGAATTCTTGTATCTTAGACCTCTAATGAGACAACTGAACATTCAAAATGGAATCCTGCATCCCTGTTTTTGCAAGATCACACATAATGGCTGTACCAGATCCTTTGATGACCCACAGAAGCTCCACGATTATCTTCAGAGTGATTCTCCTGCCAACATGGACACTAATATATAATGTTTTTCCTCCTGTGTGTTATTCGCTGTAACTCTTCTTATTATCTTTTTTGACCTCTTTTGTTCCTCTTCTTTATCTTGATCCTCTTCTTGAGGTCTCACGTTCTTTTCTCTTTTTGTTCTGTTTATGTCCGTTCGTTCTCGGTGGCTCATGGGGTATGTCCTCTTTTTCTGGTGTATCCTCGCCTCGAATGTTTTGGTCACTCTCTTTTTCTCCGATCAGGCCTTTGTGCCTTGATTAGTTCATTCTTTCTCTTGTTTTACTTGTCTCTTTTTCCTTTTCCTTCTTCTTTCTTCCTCCTTCTTCTTGGCTGCTATTCTTTTTTTCTCCTATTTTAATTCCATTCTAATCCTAAGCGTTCTCTACTTCTATTCTTTTTCTTCGTGTTGTTATTTCTTCTATCTCTTGATGTATTTGATTCCAGTATTGTGACAGTTCTGGGAGTTCCCTTATTAATTACTTATGTGTTTTTTGTCTTCCTTTTTGTAGTTATCTCCTTGCTCCATTTGTCGCCCATTTTCCCTTCCTACCATCATGTGTAACTTTGAACGTCCGTGGTCTTGGTCATCCTGTCAACGCCAAAAGGTATTGTCCCATTTATCTAAATTTCATTCACAGGTTGTTTTTCTTCAGGAAACGCACTGTTTGGATGTCGAATCTGTTAAGCTGAGGAGGCAATCAGTGGGTCAAGTTGTGTTCTCACCTGCTGTAAATAAAAAGGGAGGGGTTGCTATATTGTTTCATAAGTCTTTAAATGTTCAAATTCTTTCCTCCCATTGTGATGATGAAGGACGTTGGGCAATGGCTAAGGTCGTCATACAAAATAAGACGTTGGTATTACTCAACATATATGGTCCAGTACGCCCTGATCCAAAATTTTGGAAAGACATTAAAGTCCTGATTTTGTTCATAGATT
Source organism: Lissotriton vulgaris (assembly GCF_964263255.1). Taxonomy (NCBI): domain Eukaryota; kingdom Metazoa; phylum Chordata; class Amphibia; order Caudata; family Salamandridae; genus Lissotriton; species Lissotriton vulgaris. The sequence goes on along the minus strand of NC_141695.1, from coordinate 1,330,631,134 downwards.
GTCCTGACTTTGTCATAGTAGGTGATTTCAATCAGTGGTTAGACCCCTTTTCAGACAGATTATCCTCCAGTAAATTTCAACCTGACAAATCCCATAAGAGTTTTCAATCTGCTATTGCCTCTCGTCCTTTATATGATTCCTGGAAAATGTGTAATCCGGACTTGCTAGAATATACTTTTTTTTCCAATGTACATCATACACGCTCGAGAATTGATTACATTATGATTAGTAAATCTCTTTTGCCCTCCATTCAAAAATCTGTCATTGGTTCTATATTCATTTCTGACCATGCTCCTGTTTGTACTAACCTAGATCTTGCCCTTATCTCTTCTAAATTTAGTCGTTGGAAATGACATTCCTTTCTTTTGTCTGATGCCAGTTTTGTGAAAGAGAGTGTGGAGTTTTTTACTGAGTTTTTCTCCTTTAATAACCCCTCTGACACCTCCATTCCTAACACTTGGGATGCATTTAAGGCTGCTTTCCGTGCATTCACTATATCCTATGTTTCCAAAAAGAAGAAACTTAATAGACAAAAGTACGAAGACCAGTTTAAGGTGATTAAGCGCCTCGAGCATTCCTATTTTTCCTCCAAATCCTCCTCCGCCCTTCAGGAATTAATTTCTGCCAAAACAGACCTAAACAAAATATTAACCAATGAAGCTTGTAACACCCTTCTTAAAATCAAATCTAAATTCCATGGTGGCCAAAATAAAGCAGGGAAAATGTTGGCGAATTATTTAAAAATCAAATCCGAACGTAAAACTGTTGGCCCCATCTTTAATGATTCTACAAATCAATTGGTTAAGTCTGATGAGGACATTGCTGAAGTATTTCAAAATTACTACCAAGCCTTGTATACTGATGACACCCACCCCTCTGAAGTGCACTTAACGTCATTTTTTGAAGGCCTCCCTCCCCCTCCTTCTCTTCCGGTGGACTTTGCTCACTTGGAACGGGAAATCATTCTTCAGGAAGTTAATACTGCCATTAATTCTCTCAAAAAGTCTAAGACCCCTGGTCCAGATGGTTTACCTGTTTAATTTTACTCTTCTTTTCACTCCTTTTTTGCACCAAAACTCCTTCAGTTATTTAATTCATTCATTTTAGATGCCAAGGCTTCTGGGTCCTTTTTGGAAGCTCTAATTGTCATCATTCCCAAACCAGACAAAGATCCTTCACATTGTAAAAATTATCGCCCCATATCTTTAATTAATTATGACTGTAACATTTTTGCTAAAATCCTCGCTTCTCGTCTTGATTCTATTATTCCTCGATTAATTATTACTGACCAGGTGGGTTTTGTGAAAGGTAGACTTGCTGCTGATAATGCCCGCCTGTTTTCCAATGTCATTTCATGTAGTAAGAACATTAAAGTCCCGTTGGCGGCTATGTCCTTAGATGCTGAAAAAGCTTTTGACCGTATAAATTGGCAATTCATGTTTCATACCCTCAAATGGTTTGGTTTTGGTCCTTGTTTCATATCCTTGGTTAAACTCCTCTACTCTTCTCCCCGTGCTAGTATTTTTGTCAACAACCAATTTTCTATTTTTTTTTCATTGTCTAGAGCATGGGTACTCACAAACATTCTCTCGGGGGCCAAATTTACAGTGTGGTTTATGTCCGAGGGCCGCACCAGTGGGGGCGGGGTCAGTGGGGGAAGGGGCGGGGCTAGAGCAACAACAACAAAAATGTGACCATGAGGTTGATCACAGGTCCCTGCAGCGGACGCCTTCGTCCACTGAGCCACCAGACCCGGCCCCTCTCTCTCTCTCTCTCTCTCTCTCTCTCTCGTTCTTTCTCTCTCTCCCTCAATCTCCCTCCCTCTCTCTCCCTCCCTCTCTCTCTCTCTCTCCATCTGTCTCCCTCTCTCCCTCTGTCTCACTCCCTCTCTCCCTCCGTCTCGCTCCCTCCCTCCCTCTGTCTCACTCCCTCTCTCCCTCCGTCTCACTCCCTCTCTCCCTCCGTCTCGCTCACTCCCTCTCTCCCTCTGTCTCACTCACTCCGACTGTCTCACTCCTTCTCTCCCTCTGTCTCACTCACTCTGAATGTCTCACTCTCTATGTCTCCCTCTCCATCTCTGTCTCCCTCTCCCTTACTATTTCCCTCTCCCTCTATTTCCCTCTCCCTCAGTTTCCCTCTCCCTCACTCTGTTTCCCTCTCCCTCAGTTTCCCTCTCCCTCACTCTGTTTCCCTCTCCCTCAGTTTCCCTCTCTCTCTCCTTCCTTCCCTCTGTCTCCCTCTCTCCTTCCCTCTCCCTCTTCCCTTCCCTCCCCTTCCCTTCCCCTCCTTCCCTTTCCCTCCTTCCCTCTCTCTCCCTCACTCTGTCTCCCTCCCTCACTCTGTCTCCCTCCCTCACTCTGTCTCCCTCCCTCACTCTGTCTCCCTCCCTCACTCTGTCTCCCTCCCTCACTCTTAGCGGGCTCCCTCACTCTTAGCGGGCTCCCTCACTCTTAGCGGGCTCCCTCACTCTCCTTCCCTCACTCTCCTTCCCTCACTCTCCTTCCCTCACTCTCCTTCCCTCTCCCTCCTTCCCTCTCCCTTCTCACTCTCCTTCCCTCACCCTCTCCTTCCCTCACTCTCTCCCTCGCTCTCTCCTTCCCTTGCTCTCTCCTTCCCTCGCTCTCTCCTTCCCTCGCCCTCCCTCTCCCCTCACCTTCACTCTCTCCTCACCCTCACTCTCTCCTCACTCTCTCCTTCCCTCACTCCCTCCTTCCCTCACTCTCTCCTTCCCTCACTCTCTCCTTCCCTTACTCTCTCCTTCCTCGCCCTCCTTTGCTCGCCCTCCTTCCCTCGCTCTCCTTCCCTCGCTCTCTCCTTCCCACTCCCTCCTTCCCTCTCCCTCCTTCCCTCTCCTTCCCTCACTCTCTCCTCCCTCACTCTCTCCTCCCTCGCTGTCCTTCCCTCGCTGTCCTTCCCTCGCTCTCCTTCCCTCGCTCTCCTTCCCTCGCTCTCCTTCCCTCGCTCTCCTTCCCTCGCTCTCCTTCCCTCGCTCTCCTTCCCTCGCTCTCCTTCCCTCGCTCTCTCCTTCCCTCGCTCTCTCCTTCCCTCGCTCTCTCCTTCCCTCGCTCTCCTTCCCTCGCTCTCCTTCCCTCGCTCTCTCCTTCCCTCTCCCTCCTTCCCTCTCCTTCCCTCGCTCTCTCCTTCCCTCGCTCTCTCCTTCCCTCGCTCTCCTTCCCTCGCTCTCCTTCCCTCGCTCTCCTTCCCTCGCTCTCTCCTTCCCTCGCTCTCCTTCCCTCGCTCTCTCCTTCCCTCGCTCTCCTTCCCTCGCTCTCCTTCCCTCGCTCTCTCCTTCCCTCTCCCTCCTTCCCTCTCCTTCCCTCGCTCTCTCCTTCCCTCGCTCTCTCCTTCCCTCGCTCTCCTTCCCTCGCTCTCCTTCCCTCGCTCTCCTTCCCTCACTCTCTCCTTCCCTCGCTCTCCTTCCCTCGCTCTCCTTCCCTCGCTCTCCTTCCTCGCTCTCCTTCCCTCTCCCTCCTTCCCTCTCCCTCCTTCCCTCTCCCTCCTTCCCTCTCCCTCCTTCCCTCTCCTTCCCTCGCTCTCCTTCCCTCGCTCTCCTTCCCTCGCTCTCCTTCCCTCGCTCTCTCCTTCCCTCGCTCTCTCCTTCCCTCGCTCTCTCCTTCCCTCGCTCTCCTGCCCTCGCTCTCCCTCTCCCTTACTCTCCTGCCCTCGCTCTCCTGCCCTCACTCTCCCTCCCCGTCTCTCGCCCTCCCTTTCTCCCTCCCTCCACCTTGCCCGTGTGTGCCAGGGCCGAGACAGCTTCTGGGCAGGCACACACACAAACACAGCCTCACCGGAGCACTTCACGGGTCTTCAAAAGACCATTCGTTTGTTAATGAGGCTTTGTCACCTCTTAGCCCCCTTGCAGCCCCACTCGGACTACGAAGGGAATCACCCGGCCCCCACAGAGCAGCAGTCTGAGTCGCGCTGCTTCAGAGGTGTTTGCTGACACTGTAAAAAAAAAAAATTTAAACACGGCTACATGTTTGCAAGGTCCGCGGGCCGCCAGGGAAGGCTTGCCGGGCCGCCACCGGCCCGCGGGCCGTACTATGAGTACCAGTGGTCTAGAGGCACGAGACAAGGTTGTCCCCTTTCCCCCTTATTATTTATTCTCTGTCTTGAGTCTTTTGTAGAACGCATTCGTTCTAATCCTAATATTACTGGCCTTAAACTCTCCTCTACTGAAACTAAATTGTCTGCTTATGCAGATGATGTCCTGATATACATGTCCGATCCTGAATCTTCCCTCCCACACTTTTTGAGTGAGGTGCGTTTGTATTCCTCTATATCAGGTTACAAACTCAATTTATCTAAAACGGAAGTTCTACACCTCAATTCGATCTGTTTCCAGTATATGTTTAACAATACGGATTTTACATGGTGTCCTTCCAAAATCAAATACCTTGGTATATAGTTTTCTTCATCCTTAACGAACACCCTTAAATTAACTTTTGACTCTCTTATTAAGAAAATTCAATCCCTTCTTCAAATTTGGTCCCCCTTATTCCTTTCCTGGTGGGGCAGATTAGACACTATCGAAATGATGATTACTCCACATGTTCTTTATACTGTTTCCATGCTCCCTTTTAAAATTCCCAAATCCTATTAATACTATTTGTACTAAATTTTTATGGAACAACAAACACCCTCGAATTGCATTACACAAGTTAATTCGACCTAAACCTGAAAGTGGCGTTCGATTTCCTGATTTTAAAACATACCACTCTGCCTTTTTGATTAAACAGTCCTTTTCCTTGGCTTATGACTTCACAGATAACCCTGTACCTAAATGGGATCTCCTTGAACGCTCCCTTTTGAAAGACTTCTCATTCCAACATACTGTTTTCATGTCAAATTGTTCTTTTTTATCCAAATATCCCATTTTGAAATACTCCCAATTATTATTACATACTGTTTTCTCTTCTACTTTATCTACTCTTCAATGTTTTTATCCCCTATTGTGTGGTACAACAAATTCCTCAGATACAAAGGCAAATCATTTTACTTTAAACACTGGAAAGAGAAGGATATTTGCTTTGTACATCAGTTTTTTGATGGTCCCTCTCTCCTTTCCTTTTCAGTAATGCAAAATGTATTCCATTTGCCTTTATCGTTTCTTATTGAATATACCATTATAACGTCTGACATTCAGTCACATTTGTCTTCCCTCTCCTTACCTGAGGCTTCTCTTTCTTTCATCCCTACCACTCCATTGTATTCTTTATTTTCTACTCAACAACCAAAAGCTGCTCTTGTTTATTCAATTTTGTTATCTAATGTTTCAGAACGTTCTAAATCAAATGTAGAGACTGTTTGGGAGACTGACATTGATGTCTCCCTGCCTGTTGTGTTGTGGGATCGTATATGGTCCAAACTTTTTTAAGTATCTATTGCTGCACGTATTACTCAATCTTTATTCTTTATTTATCATAGAGTTGTTCTTACCCCAGTTAATATTCATAAGTTTTCCCAAACTTCCTCATTCTTATGTTGGTCATGCTCTAAGGAAACTGGAACTCTTAAACATCAATTATACGAATGTTCATATGTTTTATCATTTTGGAATGAAGTATGGAATATTTGCATGCCAATGTTTTCTTGCTCCGCCCCATTATCCTTATTGAATGTTTTTTTAGGTTCTTTATCTGATGATATTACTATTGTCTCTTCTTCTGCTAAGTTATTAGACTGGTTTATTGCTCTTGCATTTAAAGTTATTTTATTGTGTTGGAAAGATAATTCTAAGCTCTCTATACATACCTGGTGGAATTTTATTTGTGATGAACACAGAATTTCTATCGCATCTTCCACCTCTGTTCCCCAGAAAATTAAATCTGATCTACTTTGGCTTCCTTTCACAACTTATCTTTCTTCCAAATCTCCTACTTCATTTCTTGCTGATAGTCCCACATAGAATATTTCTATCTTCTCTTTCTTTTATTCTTTTCCTTCTTTCTTTCCTTTTCTCTTTCCTTTTTCTTTTCCCTTAACTTTACCTATCCTCTTTCTCTTTTTCCCTCTTACTTATGCATTTCTTTATGATTACGCATGTCATGTTATACTTATGTTTATGTACTTTTTCCCAATATTTACGACATGTCTTTTGTATTATCTTTCAAATGATAAATAAAAATTTCCTAAACAAAAAAAAAGAATGATCAGGTGTCAAATTAGAAAAAGATGCTGTTTTTTATGAGCAACCTTATTATGGTAGCAATTTTGTCATTCCAATTTACTTTACCAGGGGGTGTCTTTGAAGTTGGGGGCTCTAGGCAATTGTCCCATTTGCTCATGCTTTAAAGCATTTCTGATTCCTAGTTTAGGTCCAATAATGTCTGGAAGCTAACAGTTATTACATTCTTTCACACATGCTCTGACCTCAACTTGCCATGAACTTTTGACTGCAAACATTTGAAAAATGCATGTGATACATTTTTTTAACATATATTTATGTCGACCCTCTGATTAGGCACCACAGACTTCGAGTTAGAAGATTCTTCACTCTGTATCTCACCACTGGGATGAAAACGTCTACAACCAGGAATATCACATTTAGCTCCAACATTTTTCTGCATACTAATGAACCTGGCTTGACACACAGGGCACTAACAAAGTGTACCCACAGATTCCCTGCAGGACCAAGTCAGTGTGAGGCCCTGCACCCAAACCACTGAGGACAACCAACATTAGCCATGGGCACAACATGCAATGGGCAGTCAATCCCACTATCCACAACCTTCAGCTGTCCCCAACAAAAGTTAGATGCAGGGCCTGGCCCAAACCATCACAAGCAGACAACCCTGACTTCTCACAGTGTTGGTTGGCCACAGGCCCGAACCTGCAACCAGATCCTGTGCCCAACCGAGCATGTGCAGCCAACCCTTGATGTGCATGACCGTGCCCTGCTGAGGTTGGCGCATGGCCCAACCTTAAACTAGACCCTGCTGCTGACCCACCACATAATTCCACGCCACTGCTGAGAATGGCCTTACAGTGCTGTGGTTGGTCACAGAACCAGGTCAGCCGGCCAAGCCCTGCATCCAACCCACAATTCATATATAACCACCATTGTGGTCAGCCGCCCTGCTTCCAACCCAAAATGGGAAGAAGTGGAACCAGGAACTGGTCTGCTACCAACCCCTGTGCCCAACCCATCGCGTGTGGTGAACCCTTTCTACACATAGCCTTGCAGAACCAGGGTTGGCTGCCTAACTTGACGTCTGATTTAGCTCTTGGAAGGACTCCCTTCGTCACTCCGCAGCAGAATATACAAACACTCCACCAAGCTGACGGTATCCCATTCACCATATTTAAATGTGGGCTAGCTGAAGCGCCGTCTGGGTCGACAGAAGACTGTTTCCCATTGTGTAGCGGTGCAACTTCGTCGACTCAGCAGACTACTCTGCATGCTAACAGTAATCTGTTGCCAACAGGTCAGTGGGTTTGTGCCACCCATATTTAGATGTTCCCATTGTGCTAGCATTATTTTAGCAGTGGTTTGCTAATGGAGTGCTTCCTCGGTTGAGTGAAGGCTGGTAAGTACTACTTATTAATATGTCAGTACACCTGTATATGTTTGCTTCAGAAATACATGTAGGTAATGTGTTATGCCCCTTTTTTCATATTCCATTGCACTCAAACAACACACCCAAAATTGAATGCACACCCACAGGCACCACAAGCATCACAACAACATTTTGTTTTCAAGTGTCAATACAGGGGTGTTAATTTTACCTGAATAAGTTGTAAAATAACACCTAATACATCACACATAAGAAATAATTGCATGTAAATACAATGTAAAAATACACGAGGCTAAAGCATTTGTCTACACAATATTCATAGAAGAACACCTGCAGGAGCTTATTTCACATGGACGGGTTAGGCCAGAGTAGAAACACTGGCATTTTCCATGCACACATTTCTTAAGTTGCCTTCTTTTCTACAGGAGGATTTATCAGAAGAGGATAAGCAATGACAGCCTGGCTGAGGCCTCAGTACGGAAGCATGGATGCTGTTATTATATATACACGCATTTCAGTGTTCAAATCAAAGGAGCACTCAGCTTTAACTGCCAGGTCTCCGGTTGTCAGAGTCTTAGCCCAGCTGATTCCTGTGTACCACCTGCAAGGAGGGATGCCCAACTGTGACCAAGACGGGGACCTGAACCCATTCTCCCATAGGAAATGGGGAGCTAGGTCATTCAGTAGGGGATTTTTGCAGATCACCTTCCCTAGGTAACTAGGTCAGGCAGTTCATAGTAGGAGAACATTATACACCTTACTTATATACCAGCATATATGTACTGCTTTCGCACAATGGTGGAATTTTTTATCCTTTTAATTGTTCTCATATTGCTAATCACAGCCAACTGTTTCTTTCAATTAATCATTGAAGCGCATTTCTTCTGCACAAGAATCAAAATGGTTCATTAAATATGGGAAGCCTCTTTGCGTATTTCTTTAGTATCTCTCTGGGTATGAATGAGTAACTGAGCAAAAGGGTTCTAGATCTGTTACCAAGAAATATGTACATACATTATTAATTTTAATTTATTAATTTAATAATGTGTACCTTCCCAAAATAATAGCAAACCCCCTGAGGAGCTCTTGCAGGCCCACAGGGATCCCTGAATCACAGGTTAAGAACCACTGGTCTAGCCTATGACGAGCCCGACACCCATTCCACCATGTGTGCTAAACCACGCTGCTTACAAACATTTTCTGACAAAAAAGTTCCTTTTTTAAAGGTCACTAAATGGACTATGGAATCACAGATCCTTTTTTGGGCTGAGAGTTTGCTGATTTTTCCATGCCTCTGCATGCCTGGGGGTCTGGTACCTCACCTGGTGACAAAACAAAGCTTTGGATACTATTTTTCTACTGTGTGAACTTTCTTTATTATAGAGGAAGATATTTGTTACAGCCCTTCTGAAGACCATTGCAAATTATTGTGATTTTCTGAATTGATTAAAAATGTCAAAGATATACAAAATGTTAGCTCTTTCAAGCCAGCCCCACAAGGTGTTTTTTTACAAACTTTTATCTAAAAAACTACTGAATGTCGTTACACCAATTTAATAAAGCACACTTTCTGAGTAAAGTTCAACCCTAATGCCAAGTTCTGCACAAATTTGTTCAGCGGTTTTTGCTGTAGGTGTGAGCAGAATTCCCTATGGGAGCTAAAAACAAAGAATGGCTACCATGGATGGAAGAGTATCCAGCACAGCCATCTTTGAGTTCAATTGCAGTTTTTGCAGAAACGCATTCAAATATGGCCACAGAGAATGTGCATGAATCTGCAGTAGACCTTTTCAATAGGCATTCAAATGACACAAACCAATTTCTTAGTGAACACGACACTTGAGTATGTCCATTTTGAAAAGAATAAAAACCCATTTTAAGATAGAATCTGAAATAGCAGTGAGGGCTCCTCTAAGTTTAATAATAACAAAAAAGGAAATAGAGAGCTTGACAGGTGACGGAGGAATGAAGGAGCAGGGGAGTGGTAGCATATTAAAAAAAGCAGAAAAGGGCCCAGCAAACAAGCTTGGGGAGGTTAAGCAGAAGTAATACAGAGAGCAAGGGATGGAGGCAAACTGAAAGGGGAAGAAGCACATAGGAAAAGGAGCAAGAAGACACATGCACTCTCATAGAGTCCGTATAGGAAAAGGAATAAAAAAAGAAATTCACTAAATGCACTAACGTCAGAAGTATAAATATACAAGTCAACAAGAGTTTGTTATGAGAATGAAATACTCCTCGGTAGTATACAAATAAGCAAATGGAGAGCCAATGAATCAAGAGGAGACAACTAAGATAGGCAACAAGACATTCCATCATGAAATAGGGTCTGAACTGAAGACGACCCTTTGCATATTGAACACATTAAGTCTGTTCAAGATCTAAAAAGCAGACCACAAAGTCAGAAATTAGGGAAGCTACTGAGATTGTTTAACATTGAAAAGCATTGGTCTCCATGCAAATTACTGCAGAAATTCCTTTCAAACAGTGTAGGATGTCCAAGGTAAACGCACCAAGGTACCCTGTTGTGACTGGTCACAAAAAACGACACTATACATTCTAGCACTTTTCCACCACATCGCATATTGACAGGCACTTGACAAGTATCTTGTAGTGCATGGAATTAACTGTCGCTAAACTAACTGAGCTGGGATGGTGCAGTGAGCTAAAAAACGGTGATGGATCAAGCCCTGATCTCTGGACTGGGTAAGAGTGGTCTGCTTAATTCAGACACTCTGTTCATCACCACCCCCTTTTCTGTAACAATTTTGTGCACCATAAGCGTGGAAGGGTATACTCAGATGTGAGTCCCTAGCTCATTGCACCATCAGGATTCAAGCAAGCCGGGCCCCTGAGCTGGGATGGTACAGTGAGCTAAAAAACGGTGATGGATCAAGCCCTGATCTTTGGACTGGGTAAGAGTGGTCTGCTTAATTCAGACACTCTGTTCATCACCACCCCCTTTTCTGTAACAATCTGGTATTAAGGCAGTCCTATCTTCCTTAGATGGGATCTGATGAATTTGGTCAGTCAAGGATAGGAAATCAGGTTCTTTACATCAACCAGCATGTTTGACACAATTTCAGGAGTATTGGCACTTATAGCAAGGACTGTATCTATTGCCCTGGAGTAGACTCCAATAATTTAGTCAGGTAGAACAGATAAGAAATCAGGCAGCCTTTGCTTAGGTCTGAAGGATTTAGTGACGTGTTTTTTTAGAGAGGGTAGATCATTGCCTTCTAGAGGCTGGGGGAAGATGGCCCGAGGTGTCAGAGATGTTACCTTCTATGGTGACTACATGGCTAAAGTCTGAGATTTACTTTACAAAAAGTCATGGACGTGCATCACATGGACAACAGATGCCCTGCTTCTGACTAATCATGGTGAAAGTGTCTGCTACTCACTTTAATAAATGCCTGGAAGTGGTGCAAAGACGTCTCTGTACCCCAAACGGGGCACTTTATAAATTTTCGCTCCAGGAGGCAGCTGTAATCACTCACCTTGTCACCAGTGCTAGCAGGGGGAGAACCAGTTTGTATTCCATTACAGTCCCAGTGAATTCTCCTTGAATCCTGATACACTTTGTTGATCCAGGGATATATGCAGTACTGGTCTTTAAGTTTCCTGGTACTGCACAGCCAACTCTTTGAGCCGAAGCTTGTCACAACGTTGTTTCTAAACACTTCTGCTCTGGGACATGATGCTGCATATACCTCCGTTTGCTAAACAACAAGGGCCATATTTGAGGGGGTGCTAGAGGGCGCCAAGTAAGATGGCCTACCTTTGTGAGGCTCTTGCAGCTCGGGCTCTAATCCACCCAATATCCTCTTCATCCTGATGGACACCTGCTTTCTACTCACTGCGGCTTGCTGCTCACGCCCCAGAGAACCTGCTGTGCTGATTTGATCTGTCCAGACCCCTCTTCAGATGACGAAATTCGACAAGATGGCAGCCTAGCCTCTCTGCGGACGGCTGGGGGCCTGGGCGAGCCTGCAGACACTGCTGCTGGGGACTGCACTGCACCTGACGTTCCTCTGAGACCTGGACATCATCACTGCCGGCCTCCCGACTGATCCGCGGCAGACCGCTGGATCTGCCTTTGCCGCTGGTGAGGGCTGGAGTCTGCAGACATCGGACCGGACTGGGGGAGCGGGAACGGACGGCGTGGCAATGGTTGACGGTGGCTTGTGCCCGTGCCCGGACAGCTCTGAGGCAGAGACAGACGGCGGGAGAGCCGCCTGACCCTGGTCAGCCTGCGGGAGTGTCTGGGAGATGCTGCGGCAACCGCGCGCCGCCCCCCCCCAGCCAGCGGGGGCCTCTGGGCACTGTGGGGGGCCTCAGGTGCCTGGACCGTGCCAGCAAAGAAGGCTCCATACACGCGTCGGTCGGGGCGGGCCCGAGTTAGGCGGCCCCCACGGTAATAATCGTAGCATATGCTGCGCACTGCTTCGCACCGGACGGGGCTGGAGAGTGCGGTGGCCTGCGGCTCTGGCCAAGCCCCGGCTGAAAAAAACAACCTCCACACACTCAGGCCTACACAATCCCAGCAATTTGGGGGGACTGAGTGCCACAGAATGACATCCGGAACTGCTTGAGCAGACCCCCTCCATGATTGAAGCAAATAAGATAACGGGCAGGGGGCAAGGAGGGGCCGTGCTGGCCACGACTGCCCACCCCCACCAAGCATTTATGAACACGATCTCTGGGGCCATGGCCCTAAAGACCCCCCTGGATAATGCGCTGGTGGGAAAAAACACACACAGCTGGCACTAGACGGTGGGGGTTTGATACTACGCCATATACCCCCTCACCTATTTAGAGGAATTCTATCGGTCCCAACCTCTACACCCACCTACTCCATACATGAAGAAGTTGGCCTACCCTATATCACAGACGGTTTGAAATTGGCCCCTTTACTTTTTTGGGCCAATACCTGGTTAAATACAGAGTTGTTTTTAAATCACATAATTTTAAAAGATGTGATTGCAAGGGAGGGGGCAATGAAAATATCTTGGTTGAAATATATAAAGTCATCACTCACTGCCCTCGGGAGACCAGACCAATATATAACACCTTTAAATATTAGGAAAGCGGACATTGCATGGATTAAGAAGGAATTCCAGGGGAGGATACGTTTGGAGAGAGAGGAGCTTGAAATCAACAAACCATTAGTAAGAGCACATTTGGTCCTATCCTCTTCCCCCTCTATGGAACCATACCTGCAATTTGTCACCAAACCCTTGCATAGATTTTTACTAACCAGATTTAGAATGAACCTGATCCACTACTCTCTAGGTTGTTTCCCTGTGTGGGGAAAACCAGAGCATGCACCACCCTGTGAGTGTGACCAGTTCTCTAATCAGGACACTCTCCATTTCATGTTCTTTTGTGGGCTCTACAATATGGAGAGGGGAAAATACTTAACACCTCTCCTGAAAACTATGGGCTTTATACAAGTGAGACCAGCCTTATTTTTCCTTCAATGGTTACCAGATGCACATGTCACTTTTTGTGTTGCTAGTTTTTTAACAGCTGCTTACAGAGGAAAACAAAAGGATCCTCAGAACCGCATCATTTTAAACTTAAAGTACCAATACATCAATTTTAATTCTTTTTTACATATATGGTATTTAATTAAGTGACTTTTTAAGGATGCTGTGTATAATAAATGTATTGTGGGTATTTTTAAAAATGTTTTAAATGTATGTTTTATCTTTGCCTTTTATGATTTTAACAAAAATCGAATAAAGTGTATTTTGACTGACTGACTGAAGATAACGGGCAGGGGGCCCGGAGGGGCCGTGCTGGCCACGACTGCCCACCCCCACCAAGCATTTGTGAACACGATCTCTGGGGCCGGGGCCCTAAAGACCCCCCTGGATAATGCGCTGGTGGGAAAAAACACACACAGCTGGCACTAGACGGTGGGGGTTTGATACTACGCCATATACCCCCTCACCTATTTGGGGCTCACCATTGCTGAAACGGACTGCCCGCCAGACGGAACTCCACGCGTGCTGGAAGCTCGAGTAAATGAGCAAAACTAACCCAAGACCATCTCCTGTTCTTGCGGCTCCCCTGCGTCCCCACTGCCTGGCGACACTACCAACGCAGATGGAGTCCTGTTGGCCCTTTGAGGCCCCCTGCACAACCGGAGCACCCGCTCCTGGAGCTGTGGTAACAGCTTGGGGAAAAGCCTCGTAGGTGCGGCTGCGGCTCCCACACCGAAAACCCAGTTCCGGGACCCTGAGGCTTCTAACAAGGGCCCTGCAGACACAGCTTGCTGACCACCCGCTGCGACCTGCCCTCCCTGAGTCACCCCAGCTAAAGCTTCGGCCCAATTGACTGCTGCACCACTCTCTCCCCTCACCTGGCAGACATGGGGAAACCAGATGGGCGACAGCTGAAACTTACCTTCAAGGCCCGCAAGTCATCGCGTTCCCAGACGGAGCTGGTCGATGAACAACAAGGGACATCGACCACCTCCACTGCAGACTTCAAGGAAATACTTTTAGTGATGCAGTCGAGCCTAACCTCCATAGAATCTAAAATGGACTCCATGACTGCCGGACTCGACGGCCTGACGTATAGGGTGGAGAAGCATGGTGATCGTATAAGCAGAGCGCCGTATCTCGGATCTGGATGACACAGCCAGCGCCACCACGAATCGCACTCTCGAAATGGAGAAGGCCCTCAAGGTAAAAGACGCTAAGAATGAGGATTTGGAATCCCGATCGAGAAGGAACAACCTGAGAGTTTTCGGTTTAACGGAGTCCACAGCCGCAGGGAATATGGAGGAGTATGTAGAGCGGCTACTCATCACACTTTTCAGGAGAAAAGCCTTCTCACAGGTCCTAGTGGTTGAGAGGGCACATCACTCACTAGTGAGTCAGCCGGCTCCGGGGGCCGACCCTAGGCCCATAATAGCCAAACTGCTAAACTATCAAGACCGGGAAACTGCTCTCCGACGCTCAGGGAAAAAGGACAACTGCGACATGAGGGAATGGAGATCTCGATTTATCCTGATTTCACCATGGCTGTCCAGGACCAACGTCGGAAATTCCTGCAGGTGAAGAAAAAATTGCAACAGCTAAATATCCCTTATGCCATGCAATTCCCGGCCCGCCTCAAGGTTACACATTCAGGGAAGCACAATTTCTTCACCAACCCACAGCACGTTCAGAACTTCCTCAAATCTCTACCCAGGAGCGCTGCGGGAGGGCAGTCTCCTACCCTCCGCCCTGAGGGCGGAGAAGGCACATCAGACGTGGAATAGCAAAAGAATAGCCGCCGCTCCGCCTTGAAATGCGATATGCCAGAACCCGACGGTTGCACTTGCAATGCCTTAGACATCAGACAACTACTGAACGATAATGACATCCCAGCCCTCAGTGTGCAGAATGAACCAGAACAGATGACTCACTATTGTGTTACAGACTATGATAGACTAGCATGCAGGAGGAAATGCTCTGGACTGTGACAGGGAGGGCCCACTGCCCGGTATAGCTGACAACAATCTGCTGGACACTTTGCTGCCACACCACCAAATACGATAAGGGGCAGTATGTCAGGAAAATATGTTCTAGCTGCTCACTGAACAGTCATTTCATTACTGATGCAACTGCACTTGCTATAAATCAGGAATGGGAGGCACTGCTGCACTTGCAACCAACATTAAAGAGTTCCAAATTTCAGTAACCTGAAGATGAAACGAAAAGCTACCGCCCGAGCACTCTCACCCGAGCGAGGAGAGACTGGTCGCCTTCTAGAAACCACCCACCAGGCAAACCCTCAGAACTTTTCACTACCTTTGGGTACATTTGTTGACCACATTACCCCTGTTGGGGCGATGGATAGAAGATGTTATGGGGAGGAGGGCGGGAAGGGACACAGTGAGATTGGGTCACTGCTGTGGGAGGAGGGAGGGATCGGGGAAGTTTAACACTTCGAATGTCATACAGTTATGCCTCAGCATGCCATGGGAACACGTTTGGGGGAAGGGGGGATGGGAATCGTTTTTCACACATCGTTATGTACACTAGCAATTTGTACGTATCGGTTGATGCTTCCCGGAATAAATATGTACACTGCACCATCGCAAATCTTCATCTACTCCATGGAGTCCTGACTGATAACTCTCCAATATAACTTTCTGACGTGGAACATCCATGGGTTGGGAAATCCCCAAAAGCGTTGCCATATATTGGCATATCTAGACCGTTACAAGATACAATGCGCTATGCTCAAGGAAACTTACCTCGCCCCGCCCCGTCCCCCACCTTTGCTACCCGGTGGGCAAACAACAGATGCTTTTCCTCCTACTCTTCATATGCACGGTGGACTCTCATCCTGGTGAAACGCAAGCTCCCGTACACCCCATCGGATATTACTGGGACCCACAAGGTCGATACAGGATCCTGTGGGGGAGACTATCCGCAGAGACCATTACATTAGTGTCCTGTTATGGACCCAACAATGATCTGGAATTTTTCCGGATATTGTGGAGAAAGATACAAGATATGGGATCCACCCACTTGGTGTGGGGGGGACTTCAACGTTACCATTAACCCAGGGTTGGACAGATTGCACCCACAGCCTCATCATTACACCAACGCACAACACACCATGAAAGACATTGTCGAAAGCCATGACCTCATGGACCCCTGGAGGTATCTCCACCCACAGAAGTGGGAGGAAACCTGCTACTCTTCTGTTCACTCCTCCTGGTCGCGCATAGATGCCTGGCTCACTGACAGAGGCCTGGCAACTTGGTCGCCAAACGCACTACACCTCCCTCGGACATACTCTGATCACTCCCCAGTATTTCTCACTCTGAGATCACCACATGAAGAACCCCCCTTTCTCTCCTGGTGACTTAACCCTCAGACACTCTTAGACCCCGTCTTTAAAGATGAGCTGGAGGAAGAGATTTCGGATTTCTTTCTTCTCATTAATGGCTCAACTCCGCAAAACTCCACAATATGGGAGGCTTTCAAGGTCACCATGCGGGCAGTATGCATAGCCAAGAGCGGAGGTGTCTTGAAAGATATTCACAACACACTCCGGAAACTAGAGTTAGACATCAAGCAAACTGAGATATCCATACATGCTGCACCCTCCCCTGCATTGCAAACGCATCTGCATGCCCTGCTTACCAAATATCAGGAGACGGCAGAACAAGAATGTAAATTTATAGGGAAATACCATCAGGCTCGCCGATACGAAGAGGGGGAACAACCTGGAAAAGCACTGGCCTCCTCCGTCCGACCCCCCCCCCACTTTGACAATACAGTCCTCGAAATCGAAGATGAAGACGGGTTAACACACAGAAACACCTTAGTCATCTTGGAAGCGTTTAAGAGATTCTATAAAAAACTGTACTCAACCCAGCGACAAACCCCAGCAGACTTCCCAAAATTATTTGACGACACAACAATGGCTTGGCTGGGGAATGGTCAAAGAGAGTTTCTCTTGCAGCATCAGGAGGATGAGGAGATCATCTCTGCTCTTATGCTGTTACAATCGGGCAAGGCCCCTGGCCCAGATGGCCTCCCGGACGAGTTCAAGTTCAAGTTCAAGTTCAAGAATTTATATAGCGCACTACTCACCCAGAGGGTCTCAAGGCGCTTGGGGAGGGGGTTCATTATTTATCGAATAGCCAGGTTTTAAGTTCTTTTCTGAAGGAGATGTGCTTCTGTGTAAGGCGGAGGTGAGTGGGGAGTGAGTTCCAGGTCTTGGCCGCCAAGTAGGAGAAGGATCTACCTCCCATGGTGGATCTTTGGATACGCGGAACTGCGGCGAGGCCTTGATTGGATGATCTTAGTTGGCGGGTGGGTGTGTAGAAGGATAGTCGAGTGTTGAGGCATTCGGGCCCTAGTTTGTAGAGGGCCTTGTGTGCGTGGGTGAGGAGACGGAATGTTATTCTCTTGTTGACGGGAAGCCAGTGGAGGTCTTTCAGGTGGCCGGTAATGTGATCTTGGCGAGGGATGTCCAAAATGAGTCTCGCTGATGCGTTTTGGATGCGTTGGAGTTTTCTCTGTAATTTGGCTGTAATTCCGGCGTAGAGCGTGTTTCCCTAGTCTAGCCGACTCGTAACCAGTGCGTGGGTGACAGTCTTTCTTGTCTCGGCGGGGATCCAGTGGAAGATTTTTTTGAGCATACGAAGTACGTTGAAGCAGGAGGATGAGACGGCGTTGAGAGACGGCGTTGACTTGATTGGTCATCGAGAGTGAACAGTCTAGGATGAAGCCAAGGTTACGTGCGTGGTCCGTGGGTATGGGTGCTGAGCCCAGATCCGAAGGCCACCATGAGTCATCCCAGGCAGAGGGGGTTGATCCTAGGATGAGCACTTCCATTTTGTCTGAGTTAAGTTTAAGGCGGCTGTCTTTCATCCATACAGCTACTTCTTTCATGCCTTCGTGAAGATTGGTTTTGGCGTTGTTGGGGTCTTTGGTGAGGGAAAGGATCAGTTGGGTGTCGTCAGCGTAGGAGATGATGTTAAGGTTGTGTTGACGCGCGATGGAAGCGAGTGGACTCATGTAAACGTTGAAGAGGGTGGGACTGAGTGATGATCCTTGTGGTACACCGCAGATGACTTCGGTGGCCTCTGATTTGAACGGGGGAAGTCGGACTCTCTGAGTTCTCCCAGCTAGGAACAAGATGATCCAGTCCAAGGCTTTTCCTTTTATGCCGATGTTGCTGAGGCGTTGTATGAGTGTGCTGTGACAAACAGTGTCGAAGGCGGCGAAGAGGTCGAGTAGAATGAGGGCCACTGTTTCTCCGCTGTCCAGTAGTGTTCGGATGTCGTCTGTTGCTGGCGGTTTCAGTGCTGTGTTTGGCTCGAAAGTCGGACTGTGAGGGATCGAGGGAGTTGTTGGATTCGAGGAAGGCGGCGAGTTGGCTATTGACGGCTTTTTCAATGACTTTGGCCGGGAATGGGAGGAGGGATATGTGGCGGTAGTTTTTTAGTTCAGAGGGGTCTGCTGTGGGTTTCTTAAGGAGGGCGCTGACTTCGGCATGTTTCCAGTTTTCTGGGAAGGTGGCAGAGATGAAGGAGCAGTTGATGACATCGCGGAGATGGGGTGCGATGATGGAGTCTGCTTTGTTGAAGATGTGGTGGGGACATTGGTCGGTTGGCGAGCCAGAGTGGATGGAATTCATGAGGCAAATGGTGTCTTCAGTGGTGATTGGGTTGCAGGCGCTGAGGTTGTTAGAGGGCGGTTTAGGTTCTGAGGGGGGTGGAGAGGATTGTTTGTTGGAACTATTTTCGAAGCTGTTATGTATGTCGGTAATTTTGTTGTAGAAGAAGGAGGATAACGAATCGCAGAGGTCTTGGGAGGGAGTGATGTTGTTTGAGGCTGCGGTGGGGTTGGTGAATTCTTTGACGATGTTAAATAGTTCCTTGCTGTTATGGGCGTTGTTGTCGAGTCGATTCTTGAGTGCTGATTTCTTGGTGGCTCGGATCAGTTCTATAAAGCTTTCCTCCACCTTTTAATTCTGATCTTGCGACATGTGTTCGAGGAGGTCAGGGAGTCAGGAATCTTATCCCAGACAATGCGCGAAGCACTCATCATCTCCCTTCCAGTCATGTCGACATAGGCCCCTACCCCTCATAAATGTAGATGCTAAAATATTGGTTAAGTTAAACGCAAATCAAATTAGACCTCTTATGCCAGTACTGGTCCTTCCAGATGAGTCACGATTTGTCCCAACTAGGTGCACGTCCAATAATTTATGCACACTTTTTGCGCTACTGCACGATATTGACTCCGAGGAGGATGCAGCTGTTATCTTCCTCAATGCCACTAAGGCATTTGACTCCCTGGAGTTAGATTATTTATCCTTCGTACTCACGCGTATGGGATTCCCTCTCCCATTTTTAGCCTGGATACAGTTACTGTACACTGGACTTCGGACTACGGTGATGATTAATGGCAGGCGCTCCTCTGCTTTTCCACTGGTCAAAGGCACAAGACAGGGATGCCCACTGCCCCCCTCCTCTTTGCCCTGGCCATCGAGCAACTTGCCGCCACGATACGGCAACACCACCACGAACATGCTATCATCTACCCCAGCAGACAAATATTAATTTCTCTATATGCAGATGACCTCACCCTCTATCTACGACAACCGAATGTCAGTCTGAACCCTATCCTCCGACTGTTTATCCTCTTTGGCCAGCTCTCAGGAGTTAACATAAACTGGAACAAGTCCCTGAAATAACCACTCACTGACTCCACCCCCAAATTCACACCTGATTATCCCCTCAAATGGTGCGATGACACCCTAACTTGTCTCAGCATAACTATATCCCGCAATCGTGAGGAACTGATGAGGGCCAACTATGGTTGCGCATTAGGCTGCATAACTGAGAAAATAGTGATGCGGATTGCACTGCCTCTGTCCATGGCTGGCAGGGCTGCCTTGATAAAAAATGGTCAAATTGCCCAAACTTTTATACCTATTCATAAACATTCTCTAGCCGTTACTTCTTCTCATCCCTTAAAACACAGCTCATACGATTTACTTGGGGAGGAAAACAGGCCAGATTGCAATGGGACACTCTCACGCGCCCTTTCTGCGCAGGAGGGTTCGGAACACCAGACATGGAATTATACTTTAGCTGCGCACAAGCCCACTTTGCCGCATACTGGATCAAACCTCCCTCTTACATACCCCACCTAGCAATAGAAGATGGCTACATGGCCCAGGTCCCCTGCACCGCCTACTTCAGCAGCCCCGCTGTCCCACGCCGCCTTGCTTCCACTACCGTACAATGTGCCACCAGTGCCTGGCATGACTTAATCACGCCCACACAGTACACGTTACTGTACTCTCTGCTTCTACCCCTCCCCAGAAGGGTTGATGTCCCAGTCACGCAAGGAGGATGCCGATGGCTCCTTCGCAAATTGTTCATACAGACATGGGGGCAACTCTACGCAGGTGGCAAATTTTGTACAAGTGAAATTTTTTTGGGCAACACTAATCCCACTCCCCTGGAGCGATTTTACTATATTAGACTGCAGCAGGATGTGTAAGCCACCACACCTGAATTTCCGCTAGAACCCCCATTATGTTCCCACTCCATGCACTTTTACAACAAATGGCCCCTGCAAATGTGCTTTCACTACTGTACCACATGCTCCAATCCAACAGGGAGTATGACCCCCCCTGGCCTGAAGTAGGTGGGAGGAGGAATTGTGGCACCCCCTTACGGACCAGCAATGGATATTTTTCTGTGGGCAGACGGGAGAAATATCTACCAGCAGCAGATTTAGAATCATATACTATAAATATGTACATCACCTCTACACCATAGCGCGGCTACACCGTCTGTGGCTCCAAGATAATGATAGCTGTGACCGCTGCGGATTTTAAGCATGTGGACTGGGACTGCCCGTCCATTCAACACTTCTGGTGGAAGATATTGAATGCACTAGAAAGTATGACGGGATTACACATACCAAAAGTTCCCCTAACGGCGCTGTTGGGCTATACTGCACACATTGCTGCTAAAGTGCGACACTACACTTCCCTTGCGCTTCTCCTTGCAAAGAGAGGAATAGCCTGTCAGTGGGGAAGAGAGAGGGAACCAAAATTTAAGGATTCAAGAACGTATCCCTTGCCAAGAGCAACTACATACCTATGCTGAGCTCCAGCCCCCCTCCTCCGCCCAAGAGATATCTGGGGCCCCCTACAGACGTACCTGTTGGAGCACACCACAAATTCAGATGCAACCCCACCCTAACTGAAACATGCCTTGCTGCAATGTGACCCCCCACCCACGCCCACACATACTAGCCACTGGACACCACGGGACACCAGGAGACACCATCCACCACACTACAAGAGCAGGATGCATCTTCATCTCAGCCATACCTTCACTGCATATGTTGTGCTGATGGAAATGTTAACTTACTTTTTTCCTCTACAGGCCTTATTTGACACCGCATGATAACATATATTTGATTACTCCTCAAATGCATTACCCCACCTAACGCGGCCGGCCCGCTGTGGTTGTAGGCGGCTTGCTGTGTAATTTCCCACCAGTACAGTATACCCTTTTCCTTTTTCGCTGAAACATATTGCTGGCTTAAATATGGATGTAGGCAGCGAAATTTGGTTTTGTACCGGTTTCTCTACCTAAATAAAGGTTTTTTTCAAAACTTAACAAAAAAAAAGTAAAAGCAAAGCCATATTTATGAGGCCAGTTGCATTGCACTTGCACCAACTAAAGTGGTGTATTTGCAACACAACAAAAAAATAAGATTTATGAAGCCATGCAAGGCATCTTTGCGTGGCTTCATAAATCTAGAGCAACACAACAGCACAAACTGCTGCATTGTGTTACTCTGCCCTGGGAATGCATTCCATGAACATTGTGTCAGTATTCTTACGCAACACCCATGGATTTTGACGCATTCCCAAATCTACCATAACTAGTAAGCCTGGGAATGTACCAAAATACTGCGCCTTGCCCGGGGACACGTAATGAAGAGAAATATGTTTATTTCTCCTTGTTACCTCCTCTTTCTATGTGTGCTGTATATTGCAGCACAGAGATATAGAGGAATATGCCTCCAGAGATTTTTTTGTGTGCAGGAAGGTGCCCCCAATCCTGCAAGCAATGGAGGTACCCTTGCACTTTGGTGCAAGAGTTCCTGCGTTGCTGCTAGGCAACCCATTGTGCGCCAGTGCAGGGGAAAGGGCAGGAATGCACCTTATTGGGCTAAATACGATGTATTCCTGCCCTTTCCTTGTGACTCAGCACAGCAGCGTGACTTGCTGCACTGTCTCACTTCGCCATAAATATTGTCTCAATTCTTTACTCTCTTTAGCAGGACCCCAGCCGTGACCAGGAAACCTTGCTACATGATTCAATAGGAGGTAGTCTAGATGGAGGAGGCAGCCTTACAGCTTGCCTAGTCAGAAACTCCCTTCACTCACCAAATGGATACTCGCAAAGGAACACGCGCCCTTTGAGACCAGCCCAACTGTCCGGCAGTGATCTCTGGGATGTAAATGTGGTGTCTATGCTTTCATCCCTGCTGAAAATCTGAGTGCCCTGTCTTGTTTTGTGCCTACTTTTCACTCAAGTTTGCTTTACAGCCACCCCCCTACTTCCAAATGTGGCTGTGAAACTGCAGGTTTGACAGATGGGAAGTTACTCAAATTTATTACAGAACTTCCACTCCACTAATCTGTAAATGAGAACATTTCCATGTCATGGTTTTGGGCTAAAGGGGTCAGCTTCACCCAGTAGTGAGTTTTGAACTATCACAATCCTATTCTGCAAAAGAATTGCTGCTCCATTGACCTCTGGTTGTCGTCTACTGTTCAGAAACCTGATTGTGGAGCTCACGGTTTCAGGTCAGTGCTCTATGTCTCCATATCTAGACCTGGGGTTAGTCAGGACTAAACAAGGTGATAACTGTTATAAATGCAGGGTAAACAGCATGACAGGCTTTATGTGAACAGCTTGTTAATACATTTCAAGCTTAATATCTCGGCTTTCTGTTTTTAACAACTTAGATCAAAGTGCAAGTTTGCATCTTATCCATCCAATTTGAATCCCCAAAGGCAGAGTGCTTTCTTTCAGCCCTTAATCTCAAATGCTTTAAATGTTGTCTTAACAAACTAAATGAAATGCAAAGTTCTGGGTAATTAAGAGGCTGACTGCTTAGGGCACTAATGTTCACTTGACTTGAAAGAAGCACCCCTTGTGTATACACCTGAGTGTCAGGAGGGAACAAGTTGCAAGATGGAGGCTGCCTGGCGTCCTCACCTGACCAGCGTATGGGTTAAAGAACACATTGGGTTTATGACAGACACAGTTTTGTCTCTTTGCACATTTCTGAGTGGGGAAAATGTTTGGACATAATGTAAAATGCTGTAGGAAATATTATTTAAAAAATATGCAGTTTGGATTCCAGCAGAGTTGGACTACATTTTATTGCTCACAGAGCTGTTAGCCTCACTGAATTACAAGAAATATATAGACAGGAAGCAAACTCATGCCACAGGAAGCATACCTCATGCCACAGGAAGCATACCTCATGCCACAGGAAGCATATCTCATGCCACAGGAAGCAAAGCTCATGCCACAGGAAGCATACCTCATGCCACAGGAAGCAAACCTCATGCCATAGGAAGCATACCTCATGCCACAGGAAGCAAAGCTCATGCCACAGGAAGCAAGCCTCATGCATCATCAAATAACGGCAAACATCAGCAAAGCCAATTTGTCAAATATTGTTATTAGGCTTAGGCAAAATTTAGATTATGCTAGAGTAATCAGAGTAATTTTGTGGATTCCGTCTAACTCTTTGAGGCAGATTTACCGATAATTATGTGATTACTCCTCCTTGCATAATTAAGAGCAATTTGGGGGAAAATCCTACCTGAGAGAACATATCTCACAAGCGTGAGCCACCGCTCATGCTTGCTATTCATATTCTGCTGCATTTAGTGCAAAATTCATCTTTCTGTCTATTTTGAATGCAGTGCATTTTGTCCTTCTGTCTATTTTGAATACAGTGCATTTTGTCCTTCTGTCTATTTTGAATACAGTGCATTTTACGATAAGAAAATAGCACTGAATAGTGGTGGTAGTAAATTGGACGAAGCCCTACCCCAAGATCACATTTGGTGAGTGTTTGTGGCTGCTCATGCTTTCGATGTATGTTCTGTGACATTTTACATTATTTCAAAGCACAAAAACATCTTCACATCCATTTTTAGATGTGAGGGAGCACTTTGCAAAAAGAATTAACACTAAAAGCAGAATTACTCTTGTCGTGTAATTCAAGCATAATCTAGCAGAATTCTTATGTAAACCCACATGATTACACTAGGAATTATACAATTTACGCCCAACTTTAATTTGGATAAAAGGCTGAATGGGCATGCACACACTGTCCAACCATTAAACCTATTGTAATGTAACCCAGACAAAACCGACTGAAAAGCGAAGAACAGAAAATAGTAACTCTTGTTCTTATAGCATTCTGTTTTAAAGATGGCTTTTTGAGCAATTGCTCATCACCACCACCCGGTCCTTGAAGATTAATTTCAAATGTAAAATATTCTCATCAGCAGAGTTGGTCATGGAAGCCATGATATTATCAGCTTATATCATGCAGCCCAATTTCAACATGCAGTGGAATGCACCGCACAACTTTGGAAACTATTTTTCCACAGTGTGATTATATTTTCCAGATGGAGGAAAAACATAGTTAGAGCTCTTCTAAAGCCCATTTTATTTGAATGTGATTTTCTGAATAGCAGGTAAAAATTGTATAGATATACAAAATGCTAGCCCTTTCAAGCCAGCCCCACAAGTATTTTTTTACCAACTTTTATCTCAAAAAAGTCTACATTGTTGGAAATAATTCGGATCCTGCAAAGGAACAAATCCCATTTCTTAGGAGCCAACACAGCTTCTAGGAATTAGGGTCTAATTGCTTATCCGCAGAAGAGGGTGCTGGTATTGTCTATGACTGTGGTTATGAACCTTTTTACTTCTGTGGACATTATTGGATCATATCTGAAAGCCAGGGACTCTATAGGCCTACATTAGAGTTTGGGGGTGGGTTACTCCATCTCACATGTGACGGGTATAGTGTCCGCCGTATTACAAGTGCCAAAGCATCTAATGGACTTGTAATATGGCCGATGGGATATCCGTCATATTTGTGACTCAGTAACGTGGTCCGCAAAACTTTAAATCAGACCCAAAGTCATTCTACGATTTGTACCTCAACAATAATACACAAAAATATACCAATAATTTATTTTTATTTTTTTGGAGTTCAAAACTGCTTTATTGCATAGGAGTAAACACAGTACACATCTTTTTGCGCCTACAACCTGGAGGCCGGCAGCGTATTAAGGTGACAATAACACAGCCTTGTGACCGGCATCCCTGAGGCCCGGCGGCGTAACACGTGCGTAAGCGAAGTTGGTGACACAGCCGGTGTTGTGGTGCGTTGAAGGATGAGCTGCAGCAGAACAGTGTTTTTAGTTATTGTTCATTTTCGTAAAAGTTAAAAGAACTTCCCAACAGTGAAAAAACTAAGAGGCATTACATTATCGCTCGGAAAAGAGGTATCAAGCCGGTATGGCAACCCAGATAGGCAGTGTCATGTATGTCGCAGTAGCCGCAACCCATTGATCCTGACGGCTTATCATCAGTGCCATAGGGAGCGACGTGTGTGGTGTCATGGAATGTCATTTAATAGAAAAGGTGCGAGTAAATGTCGTGTGTGGCTCAGGGGATCCCTGAATAGTATTGGGGGGTAGACGATACCAGGAGGGAGGTCCGCAGTGGTGGGCACTGTGTGGGGTATGTCAGGCAGGCCGAAGCTTCGTGGCCTGAGGATAACATGTCCCTTTGTGGGCATCCAGAAAGGAGATGTGGAAGTATGATTGGGAATAATGGTCTGAGTCCAAGTTCCAGCCGTATCGTTAAACAGCAGCAGGACTTTCCTCAGGCGTATCAACGTCATCTGAACGTGCAAGCAGATAGCACACTAGAGGACCCCAAAGGTCGTTAGGCCGGCTTGAGATGGGTAACAGTTCAGTGAATGTAGTGTGCTGTTCCTGACAGTAGGTCAAGTCCGCCAACCAGTCCTTAAATTTGGGCGCCCTGCCTCGACCCCAGCGGGACGCCACACGCCTCTTGGCCAAGAGTAGTGCGGTATCGACAAATTTCCGACAAGACTTAGGGATCTGCAAAGTCTATCTGAGGATTGTCACCAAGGGGTCCATGGGCACGGCTCCCTTCGTCATCGCTGTAAGGGCGCTTGTTACCTGTTGCCAGTAGCGCGATATCTGAGAGCATTCCCATGCCAGGCGCAGGAAGTCCGCATGTTCGGCACCGCAGCGCCCGCAGCGATCACCATCCGCTAAGCCAAATCTGTGTTTCCTCACCGGCGTATAGTACACCCGTTGTAGGAATTTGTAATGTATGATTTTCAATCTGCTGCTGGCGGAGATGCGAGATGTGAGAGCACAGCAGTAGTGCCATTGCTCGTCAGTGATGTCAGTAGCCAGTTCAGTAGTCCAGCGTGCCCGAGCATTAGATTCGGGTATCGGAGCTTCGCCCCTGAGCTGACGATAAAGGCCGGAGACCAGATGGACCCCATCCTGTGAGCATAACAGGAAATGGAGCGGAAGTAGGACTTGAGGTTCGTCAGGGAAGTTGGGTAGAATGTCTCTCATCCCCGCTCGCAGGCGTATGTAATAAAAAAGCTCAAGGGGGGTGTGGCTGTGTGACGCAAAGAACAGTTCCGCAGATTTAAACTGACCGTTAGAGAATAAGGCACCCCAGCAAGTGACATGAATCCTAGCACAAAGGCTGCGGAATCCTTGTTCCCACTGTAGGGTGAGATTAGGATGATAGGTTAGCGGCAATCTGGCCGAGTAAGGCAGGTGACAAGACAAACTCCTGGCTATGCGGCGCCACGCATCCAATGTGCATGAGACCGAAGTGTTCGGCGTAGTGATGGACAATTCCGGGCAGTGGAGCAACCCATTGAGCGGGAGGGGGTGCACTATTCAGTCTTCAACCGCAATATGAGGCATTGAATGGTGTAGGAGCCATCCAATGGTAGGCGAAATGTGCCTGCGCACATTGATTATATGCCTCAAAGTCAGGGACATCGAAGCCTCCTTTGTCATAGGAGAGGGTGAGCGTGGACCATTTTAGCCGTGGGTTCTTGCCCCCCCCCAGAACAACCGACGCAGCTCCATCTTCAGGGTTTTGAAGAAAAAAGAGCCAGGGAAATAGGGAATGTTGAGGAAGAGATATAGGAAGCGGGGAGGATTACAAAATATACCAATAATTACACACTATATAAACTCTGCCCATTTACTTTCCTCTGCAACTGCATGTTTAAATATGAGAGCAACTGCACACTGGCATAAGAACCAGTTGTAACCTCAAATCAATAGATGATAATAGAAATCTGAGCTGTCAGCAGGTGTGATGGGCCAGAAGTCATAAATAGACTGACATAAGAAGAGGTCTTTGTGTCATAAGGTGACAAAGACAGTGATTGCAAAAAAAGCTGGCTGGCCAGATGCTCATTATGCCACTATACATGCTGCCTACCTGTAACTTTACAGTAGGTAGAATTTAAGTTGACACTTTCGATTAGGTGGAATTCTTCTGTTGAATAAGTTTGGTCTGGTGAAAGTGAAGGCATGGCTACTTTCCAATACAAGAAGTGTAAGTGCATGGCATCTTTAAGTGCCTGCTCCTTTAAAGCATTGGATGGAGAATGTGCAGCCAGGAAAGGCCTTTTGTGCAGGCTACCTGTATATAGTCACATATATCAGGTGTTTTAGTCAGAATCTGATTGCTAGCAGTGATCTTAAGGATTTGAAGGGCCCCGAACAATATTTATTTTGGGACACCCTGTTTGGAAGAATTAACACTTATGTCCCCTATGCAACTGATACAAGCCCTTCTGTGCCCAAACAATATTAAAAGAAAGAGGTGAGGTAGTGAGGAGATGTGAGGTAGAGAGAGAAATGAGAGTGAGGTAGTGAGGTTTGGAGGCAGAGACATGGAGAAAACAAAATAGATACATGAGGTAAACAGAGAGATTAGGTTGTGCAAGAAGCAAAGGAGATGGATGAAAATGCAGGGAGATAGTATGGAAAAGGAGCAGTGAAATACAGAGATGGGGATGCGGTAGAGAGAGGAAATCAAGAGTAATAGAGCGGCACAGAGAGTGAAAGAGAGGAGAAAGGTCATGAGGTAGGAAGAGATGAAGAAGAGGAATATGAATTGGGTGCATTGAGAGTGGGGAGGTAAGATAGAGAGAGCTGAGATAGAGAGGATGAAGTTACATAGAGAAGAAGAAATAGAGAGTTAAGTTAGAAGAGGTGAGGTGACGTAAGGTAAGGTAAGAGAAACAGCACAGAAAGATTACTTTTCAATTGAATATAAGTTATTTCTGTCAACTGCCCGAGAGTGAACGGGTTAAGGCCGGGCAGACAATGCCATGCACACTTAGGGGCAGATGTATTACATTTAGTGCAATACAGCACAGCAGCCAACGTTACTGCACAGAACAAGGGGGAGAAAGCAATGCTGAGCTATATTTAATAAAAATGGTCAGTTGGTTCTCTCTACCCCTGTGCCAGCTAGCACCACCGACAAAATGTACACCATGGTGCAGACGTATATGCATGCTGTTTAGTACAGCATTTGTACTTGAAATATATTCTTCCAACACAAAATCAAAATCCTAGTCTATTTGTATACATTTCAAATAATAAATGTCTGGAATGCTGAAAAAATGTAAACATTTCCTCATGATAACGCCTGCATCAAGGAATATTTTTGTTTACGCAAAGACCAGTTTTGCTTTCTTAGTATATAAGGGTTTTTATCACGAAACCTTGAGTGTGTGTGCCTATCCGTCAAACTACACCCTTATAACGTCCCCTTGATGCAGAGTGCTGCAAAGTAGCACTAAATGCTATATGAGCTTTTTTTAAACTGGAAACCAAACACCTGTGTAAGAGTTTGCACTCCTCTGTGTGGCTTTGCCTTGGCCCATTCCCTTGGATAATCCCGCATTCTGTTTCTATTAAGAATGCTCAGCTGTCAAATTCGAAAAATATGTTTTTTATGACCAACCTTATTATGGTAGCAATTTTGTCATTCCAATTTACTTTACCCGGGGGTGTCTTTGAAGTTGGGGGCTCTAGGCAATTGTCCCCTTTGCTCATGCTTTAAAGCATTTCTGATTCCTAGTTTAGGTCCAATAATGTCTGGAAGCTAACAGTTATTACATACTTTCACACATGCTCTGATCTCAACTTGCCATGAACATTTGCCTGCAAACATTTGAAAAATGCATATGATACAGTTTTTTAACATATATTTTTTTGTTTGAACACATATCACACATATCAAACACATTAGAGGTCATATGGGTCAGTCGACCCTCTGATTAGGCACCACAGACTTTGAGTTAGAAGATTCTTCACTCTGTATTTCATCACTGGGATGAAAACGTCTACAACCAGGAATATCACATTTAGTCAAACATTTTTCTGCACAGTAATGAACTTGGCTTGACACACAGGGCACTACCGAAGTGTACCCACAGATTCCCTGCAGGACCAGGTCAGTGTGAGGCCGTGCACCCAAACCACTGAGGACAAGCAACATTTGCCATGGGCACAACATGCAATGGGCAGTCAATCCCACTATGCACAACCTTCAGCTGTCCCCACCAAGAGTTGGATGCAGGGCCTGGCCCTCAGTCAGACCTGTTGCCCAAACCATCACAAGCAGACAACCCTGACTGCTCACATTGTTGGTTGACCACAGGCCCGAACCTGCAACTAGATCCTGTGCCCAACCCAGCATGTGCAGTCAACCATTGATGTGTATGACCGTGCCCAGCTGAGGTTGGCGCATAGCCCAACCTAAAACTAGACCCTGCTGCTGACCCACCACATAATTCCACGCCACTGCTGAGAATGGCTTTACAGTGCTGTGGTTGGTCACAGAACCAGGTCAGCCGGCCAAGCCCTGCATCCAACCCACAACTCAGATATAACCACCATTGTGGTCAGCCGTCCTGCTTCCAACCCAAAATGGGAATAAGTGGAACCAGGAACTGGTCTGCTACCAACCCCTGTGCTTAACCCATCGCGTGTGGTGAACCCTTTCTACACATAGCCTTGCAGAACCAGGGATGGCTGCCTAACTTTGGGCCTGATTTAGCTCTTGGCAGGACCCCCTTCGTCACTCTGCAGCAGAATATACAAACACTCCACCAAGCTGACTGTATCCCACCCACCGTATTTAGATGTGGGCTATCTGAAGCGCCGTCTGGGTTGACAGACTGTTTCCCATTGTGTAGCGGTGCAACTTCGTCGACTCAGCAGACTCCTCTGCTAGCTAACAGTAGTCTGTCACCAACTGATCAGTGGGTTTGTCCACCCATATTTAGATGCTCCCTTTGTGGTAGCATTGTTTTAGCAGTGGTTTGCTAATGGAGTGCATCCTCGATGGAGTGAAGGCTGGTAAGTACTACCTAATAATGTGTAAATACACCTATATGATGTGTTTGCTTCTGAAATACATGTAGGTAATGTGTTATGCCCCTTTTTCATATTGCATTGCACACAAACAACACACACAAAATTGAATGCACACCCACAGGCACCACAAGCATCCCAACAACATATTTTGTTTTCAAGTGTCAATACAGGGGTGTTAATTTTTACCTCAAAAGGTTGTAAAATAACCACTAATACATTACACATAAGAAAAAATTGCAAGTAAGTGCAATGTAAAAATACACGAGGCTAAAGCATTTGTCTACACAATATTCATAAGACACGTGCAAGAGGAGCTTATTTCAAATGGACGGGTTAGGCCAGAGTAGAAACACTGGCATTTTCCATGCACACATTTCTTAAGTTGCCTTCTTTTGTACAGGAGCATTTATCACAAGACGATAAGCAATGACAGCCTGGCTGAGGCCTCAGTAAGGAAGCATGGATGCTGTTATTATATACACACGCATTTCAGTGTTCAAATCAAAGGAGCACTCTGCTTTAACTGCGAGGTCTCTGATTGTCGGAGTCTCAGCGCAGCTGATTCCTGTGCACCCCCTGCAAGGAGGGGTGCCCAACTTGTGACCAAGACGGGGACCTGAACCCATTCTCCCATAGGTAATGGGGAGATAGGTCATTCAGTAGGGGATTTTTGCAGATCACCTTCCCTAGGTAACTAGGTCAGGTAGTTCATAGTAGGAGTACACTATGCACGTACTTATATGCCAGCACATATTTACTGCTTTCGCACAATGATGGAATTGGTTATCCTTTTAATTGTTCTCATATTGCTAATCACTGCCAACTGTTTGTCAATTAATCATTGTAGCGCATATATTCTGCACAAGAATCAAAATGGTTCATTAAATATGGGTAGCCTCTTTGCGTATTTCTTGTGTATCTATCTGGCTATGCATGAGTATTCACCCTCGGCGAAGGCCTCGTTCAGGCACGCACTGCAGGGCTACAAGGCGCAGATTAAGTTGGCAAAGGCGGCCTTTCTGGAATCCACCTTGAATAAGGCGCCTAATAAATCTCAAGCCCTGTTCAAAATTGTCAGGGACTTGTCTCACCCAGTGTGTGTGGCCAACACGGTCGTGGCGTCGCAGGCCCTGTGCGATGCCCTGGCGGGTGCTTTTGAGGAGAAGACTGCAAAGATCTTAGAGGGCTTAAAAAACCCTCTGCCCGCGGCCCTCGGTCTGGGTGCTCCGGTTAGCCCGCTCAGTCCACCCCGGCCAGTCGGGTTCTGTCCTGGCTCGGGAGCTCCGAACGGGTTATCCAGCCGACCCCAGCCGATTGTTGCAGCTCTCACACAGGGTACTCTTGGCGTGGGAGCTCCGGTTGGTCCGCCCAGTCGACCCCAGACGGGTACGTCTGGCCCCAGTCTGGGAGCTCCGGATGGACTACCCAGTCGACCCCAGCCGAGTGACCCAGTTCTTTGTTTGGGAGCTCCGGAGACCCCCTCCAGTCGACCCCAACTAAGACTGTTCCCCTGTCCCTCATATGAGGAATTCTGTAGCTTGGCACACACGGTAGCCTCGGGCTCTCCGCTCGACCCATTACCTCCCAAATTCTGGAAGGCCTTCCACGCAGAACTCTTTCAGCCTCTGCATTCCATCTTTCTCCAGTCTTTGGAGCTGCCTTCGGTCCCCGAGTGCTGGAAGTTAGCAGTAGTGTCACCTCTGCTTAAGAAGCCAACGCTAGACCCTGCTTGCCTTTCTAACTATAGGCCAATCTCTCTGCTCCCATTTGCTATCAAGATCATGGAAAAATGGGTGACCCGCTCACTCTCAGGCTTCCTGGAGAACATCGGTTGGTTTGACGAGGCACAGTTTGGCTTCCGCCCCGGGCACTGGTAACCGTATTGGACAACCTCCGTTCGCGTGTCGACAGTGGTCGGGCAGCCTTTCTAGTGCTGCTCGACATGTCGGCCGCGTTCGATACGGTCTGCCATCAAACCCTTATCAGAAGACTGGAGGAGTGTGGGGTCACATAGGGTGCAAGAGATTGGCTGACTTCCTATTTGGGTAGCCGGCAACAGTTGGTCTCGCTTCCTCCATTCTGTTCTGAGCCTAGGAAAGTTGGACAGGGGGTCCCACAGGGCTCGGCCATCAGCCCCATACTTTTTAATCTGTATCTTCGCCCCTTGGTCCAGCCTATAAAATCTTTTGGTGTCTCGGCTTTTAACTATGCCGACGACACCCAGTTGGTCTTCTCTCTGGAAGGAAATAATGCGGTCCCGCTGGAGACATTTCACCGCTGTATGGCAGCCACAGCGGACTGGCTACATGCCAACTCCCTCCAATTTAACAGCTCAAAGACGGAGGTGCTTTACTGTTCCATAGACCGGATTCCGCGAGTCCTCCCAGAGAACTTTTGGCCTACCACCTTTCCCGAGCCAGTAGCGGCGGCGGAATCAGCTCGCAACTTGGGGGTGATCTTCGGCCCAAATCTACAGCTCGACTTGCACGTTAATAAAACCATCTCTACGTGCATGATGCTGTTACGCATGTTGCGTAAAGTTCTGCCCCTTCTCCCCGCCCAGGCCAGGCCGGAGGTAGTCCGCAGTACCATTCTAAGTCGATTAGACTATTGCAATGCGCTACTTCTGGAGGCCCCAAAAAATCTGCTGGGGAAGTTACAACGGGTGCAGAACATGGCCGCCAAGTTGGCTCTTTCTCGTCCTAGGTCCAGCTCTTCCACTCTTGCTCTAAGAGACTTACACTGGCTTCCGGTACATCTGCGAGTGTTGTATAAAGCCGCGTGCCTGGTGTTCAAGGCAGTACACCAACAGGGCCCAGTACCATTGCGTAATATGTTTGCCTGGTACTCTGCCTCGCGGACCCTTCGTTCCTCTTCGGCACAACTGCTGGTGGTCCCGAGGTTTCAGAGAGTTAGGATGGGTGGCCGCTCATTTAGTGTTGCAGCGGCCAAACTCTGGAACTCCCTGCCTCTGTCTCTGAGAAGCCAGAAGGACTACCTGCCGTTTAGGAAAGCGTTGAAAACGCATCTCTTTCCGAAAATTGCCTGAGCAGTGAGAAGTGCATCCGTCCCGAAGTTCAAAGCGCCAGGATGCCCTCTGGGTGACAGGTCTGCTCTCTACAAGTACACAAAATAAATAATCAAATAAATAAATGAGTAACTGAGCAAAAGGGTTCTAGATCTGTTACCACGAAATATGCACATACATTATTAATTTTAATTTATTAATTTTAATAATGTGTACTTTCCTTAAAAAAATAGCAAACCCCCTGAAGAACTCTTGCAGACCCACAGGGGTCCCCGAATCACAGGTTAAGAACCACTGGTCTAGCCTATGATCAGCCTGACACTCAATCCACCATGTGTGCCAAATCATGCTGCTTACAAACATTTTCTGACAAAAAAGTGCCTTTTTTAAGGTTCACTAAATGGTGACTATGAAATCACAGTTCCTTTTTTGGGCTGGGGTGTTGCTGATTTTTCCATGCCTCTGGATGCCCTCCACACTACCTGGGGGTCCCGTACCTCACCTGGTGCCAAAACAAAGCTTTGGATACTGTTTTTCTACTGTGTGAACTTTTTTTTATTATAGAGGAAGATATTTGTTAGAGCTCTTCTGAAGCCATTGCAAATGATTGCGATTTTCTGAATTGTGATTAAAAATGTCAAAGATATACAAAATGCTCTTTCAAGCCAGCCCCACAAGTTGTTTTTTTTTTACAAACTTTTATCTCAAAAACTACTGAATGTAGTTACACCAATTCAATAAAGAACACTTTCTGAGTAAAGTTCAACCTTAATGCCAAGTTCTGCACAAATCTGTGCAGCAGTTGTTGCTGTAGGCGTGAGCAGAATTCCCTATGGGAGCTAAAAACAACGATTGGCTACCATGGATGGAAGAGTATCCAGCACAGCCATCTTTGAGTTCAATTGCAGTTTTTGCAGAAACGCATTCAAATATGGCCACAGAGAATGTGCATGAATCTGCAGTAGACCTTTTCAAGGGGCATTCGAATGACACAAACCAATTTCTTGGTGAACACGACACATGAATATGCATGATCCATCA
Source organism: Lissotriton vulgaris (assembly GCF_964263255.1). Taxonomy (NCBI): domain Eukaryota; kingdom Metazoa; phylum Chordata; class Amphibia; order Caudata; family Salamandridae; genus Lissotriton; species Lissotriton vulgaris. The sequence continues at coordinate 1,330,596,478 of NC_141695.1, read as the reverse complement.
TGGGTGTCCATTTCGAAAATAATAAACACCCATTTTAAGATAGAATCTGAAATAGCAGTGAGGGCTCCTCTAAGTTTCATAATAACAAAAAAAGGAAAGGCGGAGCTTGACAGGTGTTGGAGGAATGAAGCAGCAGGGGAGTGGTAGCATATTAAAAAAAGCAGAAAAGGGCCCAGCAAACAAGCTTGGGGAGGTTAAGCAGAAGTAATACAGAGAGCAAGGGAAGGAGGCAAACTGAAAGGGGAAGAGGCACATAGGAAAAGGAGCAAGAAAACACATGCACTCTCATAGAGTGCTTATAGGAAAAGGAAGAAAAAAAAGAAATTCTCTAAATGCAGTAACGTCAGAAGTATAAATATACAAGTCGACATTCAGAACACTATGAGAATGAAATGCTCCTCAGTAGTATACAAATAAGCAAATGGAGAGACAATGAATCGAGAGGAGACAACTAAGATAGGCAACAAGACATTCCATCATGAAATAGGGTCTGACCCGAAGTCTAACCTCTGCATATTGAACACATTAAGGGCCAGATGTAGGTAAATCCGATTTACCGCCTTTTAAATACCGAGTCATACCGATTCGGTATTTAAAAGTCGGTAAATAGGAAGGAGGCAGATGTAGGTAAAAAATTACCGAATCTGTCAGAGTCGGTATTTACAGATTCTGTAAATACCGATTCTGTATTTCCCATTGATTCCTATGGGCCTTGAAGCCCATAGGAATCAATGTGAAATACAGATTCGGTATTTACAGAATCGGTAAATACCGAATCCAGCAAGGGTGCAGGGGGTGTCACTTTGACACCCTCTAGCACCCCAATTCTGGACTTGTGTGCAATGTGGCACACAGACATGCCCTTAGGGCATGTCTGTGTGTCACAGTGCACAGGTGTGCATGCACAGATGTGCATTCACACCTGAATTCGGTATTTTACCACCCAATAGGATTGGGTGGTAAAATACCAATTTTTAAGGGCCTGTGGCACTCTTAGGAGTGCCACCTACATATGGTTTTTCCGAATCGGTAAATATATCGATTCGGTATTTTACTGATTCTGTAAATTTACCGATTCGGTAACTTTACAGAATCGGTAAAATATAGGCCCCTACATCTGGAAACCCAAATACCGGTCGGTAACGGCCGAATTCGGCCGTTACCGACCGGTATTGGGCTACCTACATCTGGCCCTAAGTCTGTTCAAGATCTAAAAAGCAGAGCCCAAAGTCAGAAATTAGGGAAGCTATTGAGATCGTTTAACATTGAAAAGCATTGGTCTCCATGCACGTTACTGCAGAAATTCCTTTCAAACAGTGTAGGATGTCCAAGGTAAACGCTCCAAGGTACCCTGTTGTGACTGGTCACAAAAAACGACACTATTCATTCTAGCACTTTTCCACCACATCGCATATTGACAGGCACTTGACAAGTATCTTGTAGTACATGGAATTAACTCTTTCTAACCTAACTGGTATTAAGGCAGTCCTATCTTCTTTAGATGTGATCTGATAAAGTTGGTCAGTCAAGGATAGGAAATCAGGTTCTTTACATCAACCAGCATGTTTGACACAATTTCAGGAGTATAGGCACTTATAGCAAGGACTGTATCTATTGCTCTGGAGTGGGCTCCACTAATTTAGTCAGGTAGAACAGATTGGAAATCAGGCAGCCTTTGCTTAGGTCTAAAGGATTTAGTGACGGTGTTTTTTTGTAGAGGGTAGATCATTGCCTTCTAGAGGCTGGAGGAAGATGGCCCGAGGTCTCAGAGATGTTACCTTCTATGGTGACTACATGGCTAAAATCTGAGATTTACTTTACAAAAAGTCATGGACGTGCATCACATGGACAACAGATGCCGTGCTTCTGACTAATCATGGTGAAAGTGTCTGTTACTCACTTTAATAAATGCCTGGAAGTGGTGCAAAGAGGTCTCTGTACCCCAAACGGGGCACTTTATAAATGTTCGCTCCTGGGTGGCAAATGTCTGTTATTTTAGAGTAGTAGTAATCACTCACCTTGTCACCAGTGCTAGCAGGGGGGGAACCAGTTTGTATTCCATTACAGTCCCAGTGAATTCTCCTTGAATCCTAATACACTTTGTTGATCCAGGGATATATGCAGTACTGGTCTTTGAGTTGCCTGGTACTGCACAGCCAAATCTTTGAGCCGAAGCTTATCACAACAATGTTTCTAAACACTTCTGCTTTGGGACATGATGCTGCATATACCTCTGTTTGCTAAACAACAAGGGCCAAATTTGGGGGGGCGCTAGAGGGCGCCAAACAAGATGGCGCACCTTTGTGAGGCTCTTGCAGCTCGGGCTCTAATCCACCCAATATACTCTTCATCCGGCTAGACACCTGCTTTCTACTCACTGCGGCTTGCTGCTCACGCCCCGGAGAACCTGCTGTGCTGATTTGATCTGTCCAGACCCCTCTTCAGATGACAAAATTCGAGTGTGCTGCGCACCCTAGGTGGGGAAAACATTGCAGCCTAGCCTCTACGCGGCCTGCTTGGGGCCTGGGCGAGCCTGCAGACACTGTTGCTGGGGACTGTGCTGCCCCTGGCATTCCCCTGAGACCTGGACATCATAGCTGCTGGCCTCCCGACTGACCCTTGGTGGACCTCTGGATCTGCCTCCGCCGCCGGTGAGGGGCGGAGTCTGCAGACATTGGCCCTGACTGGGGGAGAGGGAACGGCCGGCGTAGCGAAGGTTGACGGAGGCCCCGTGGCCGTGCCCGGACAGCTCTGAGGCAGAGACAGATGGCGGGAGAGCAGCCTGACCCTGGTCAGCCTGTGAGAGTGCTTGAGAGCTGCCGTGGCTCCCGCGTGCTGCCCCCCACCCAGCGGGGTCGTCTGGGCACTGTGGGGAGCCTCTGGTGCCTGGACCGTGCAAGCAAAGAAGCCGACCACCGGCAGGTAGGAGAAGGCTCCATACACGCATTGATCAGGGCGGGCCCAAGTTACGCGGCCCACACGGGAATAATCATCGCATATGCTGCGCACTGCTCGGCACCGGACAGGGCTGGAGATTGCGGTGACCTGCGGCTCTGGCCTAGCCCTGACTGAACAAACCAACCTCCACACACTCAGGCCTACCCAATCCCAGCGCGACACCCGGAGCTGCTGGACTGGACGCCCCCATGATTGAAGGAAATAAGATAACCGGTAGGGGGTGCAGAGGGGCCATGCTGGCCGTGACTGCCCACCCCCACCCTGCACTTGTGGACACAACCGCTGGGGCCGGGCCCTGCAGACCCCGCTGGATAACGAGCAGGGATGGAAAAAACACACACAGCTGGCACTAGACAGTGGGAGTTTGTTATTTTGCCATATACCCCCCTCACCTATTTGGGGCTCACCATTGCTGAAACGAACTGCCCGCCAGACGGAACTCCACATGTGCTGGACGCTCCGGTAAACGAGCACGACTAACCCAAGACCATCTCCTGTGCTTGCGGCTCCCCTGCGTCCCAACCGCCTGGCGACACTACCAGTGCAGACGGAGTCCTGTTGGCCCTTCGAGGCCCCCCTCACGACCGGAGTGACCCGCTGCTGGAGCTGGGGTAACGGCTTGGGGACAAACCTCGTAGGTGCGGCTGCGGCCCCCCCCACACCGAAACCCATTTCCGGGACCACGAGGCTTCCGACACGGGCCCTGCAGACACAGTTTGCTGACCTGCCCTCCCTGAGTCACCCCCGCTAAAGCTTCGGCCCAACTGAATTTTGCACCACCCTCTCCCCTCACATGGCGGACATGGGGAAACCAGATGGGCGACAGCTGAACCTTACCTTCAAGACCCGCAAGTCAACGCGTTCCCAGACGGAGCTGGACGATGAACAACATGGGACATCGACCACCTCCACTGCAGACCTCAAGGAAATACTTTTAGTGATGCAGTCGAGCCTAACCTCCAAAGAATCTAAAATAGACACCATGACTGCCGGACTGGCCGGCCTGACGCATAGGGTAGAGAAGCATGGTGATCATATTGTGAAAGCAGAACGCCACATCTCGGATCTGGAAGACACAGCCAGCGCCACCACGAATCGCACCCTCGAAATGGAGAAGGTCCTCAAGGTAATAGATGCTAAGAATGAGGATTTGGAATCTCGTTCGACTAGGAACAACCTGAGAATTTTCGGCGTATCAGAGTCCACGGCCACAGGGAAGATGGAGGAGTATATAGAGCGACTACTCATCACACTTTTCAGGAGAAAAGCCTTCTCACAGGTCCTGGTGGTTGAGAGGGCACATCGCTCACTGGCGAGTCAGCCGGCTCCAGGGGCCTCCCCTAATCCCATAATAGCCAAACTGCTAATTTATTGAGACCGGGACACTGCTCTCCAACTCTCTTTGGAAAAAGGACAACAACAACATGAGGCAATAGAGAACTCGGCTTATCCTGATTTCACCATGGCCGTCCAGGACCAAAGTCGGAAATTCCTGCAGGTGAAGAAAAAATTGCAACAGCTAAATACCCCTTATGCCATGCAATTCCCAGCCCGCATCAATGTTACACATTCAGGGAAGCACCATTTCTTCAGCAACCCACAGCACGTTCAGGACTTCCTCAAATCTCTACCGAGGAGTGCTGCGGGAGGGCAGTCTCCTACCCTCCGCCCTGAGGGCGGAGAAGGCACAACAGACGTGGAATAACAAAAGAATAGTCGCCGCTCCGCCTTGAAATGCGATATGCCAGAACCCGACGGTTGCACTTGCAATGCCTTAGACATCAGACAACTACTGAACGATAATGACCTCCCAGCCCTCACTGTGCAGAATGAACCAGAACAGATGACTCACTATTGTGTTACAGACAATGATAGACTAGCATGCAGGAGGAAATGCTCTGGACTGCGACTGGGAGGGCCCACTTCCCGGCATAGCTGACAACAATCTGCTGGACAGTTTGCTGCCACCCCACCACAATAAGGGGCAGTATGTCAGGAAAATACCTTCTAGCTGCTCACTGAACAGTTATTTCACGACCGATACAACTGCACTTGCTATAAATCAGGAATGGGAGGCAATGCAGCACTTGCAACCAACATTAAATAGTTCCTATTTAAGTAACCTGGAGATGAAACGAAAAGCTACCGCCCAAGCACCCTCGCCAGAGCCAGGAGAGACTGGTCGCCTTCTAGAAGCCACCCACCAGGCAAACCCCCAGAACTTTTCACTACTTTTGGGTACATTTGTTGACCACATTGCCCCCTGTTGGGGCGATGGATGAAAGATGTTATGGGGAGAGGGGCGGGAAGGGACACGGGGAGGTTGGGTCACCGCTGTGGGAGGAAGGAGGGATAAGGGAAAGTTTAACACTTCAAATGTCATACAGTTATTCCTCAGCATGCCATGGAAACACGGTTGAGGGAAGGCGGGATGGAAATCGTTTTTTGCACACCGTCATGTACACTACCAATTTGTACGTATCGCTTGATGCATCCCGGAATAAATATGTACACTGCACTCTACACCATCGCAAATCTTCATCTACTCCATGGAGTCCTGCAATAAAACTCTCCTATATAACTTTCTGATGTGGAACGCCATGGGTTGGGAAATCCCCAAAAGCGGCACCATATATTGGCATATCCAGACTGTAACAACATACAATGCGCTGTGCTCAAGGAAGCTTACCTCGCCCCTGCCACGTCCCCCACATTTACTACCCGGTGGACAAACAACAGATGCTTTCCTCCTACTCTTCATATGCACGGGGGTCTTTCATCCTGGTGAAACGCATGCTCCCTCACACCCCCATCGGATCTTACGGGGACCTACAATGTCGATCACGGATCCTGTGGGGGAGACTATCCACACAAACCATGACATTGGTGTCCTGTTATGGACCCAACACTGATGATCCGGAATGTTTCCGGATATTGTGGGGAAAGATACAAGACATAGGATCCACCCACTTGGTGTGGGGGGTGGGGGACTTCAACGCTACCATTAACCCAGGGTTGGACAGATCGCACCCACAGCCTGATCATTACACCAACTAGGTTCGAGTCTCGGTAATGCCGCTAAACCTCCTGTGATTCTGGCCAAATCACTTAATATCCCCGTGCCTAACAAAATGAATGTGTGTCCTCATGCAACCTAACTGGTGCTATGTAAAGCGCTCTGATACCCGGTTGAGGTCAAGTTTGCGCTATATAAAACTCTGCAACAAAACAACGCACCACAAACCCTGAAAGACATTGTCTAAAGCCATGACCTCATGGACCCCTGGAGGTATCTCCACCCACGGAAGTGGGACGGAACCTGCTACTCCTCCGTTCACTCCTCCTGGTCGCCTATAGAAGCCTGGCTCACTGACAGGAGCCTGGCAATTTGGTCGCCATACGCACTACACCTCCCTCTGACATACTCGGACCACTCCCCAGTACTTCTCACTCTGACACCACCATATGAAGAAGCTCCCTTTCTCTCCTGGCGACTTAACCCACAGACACTCTTAGACCCCGTCTTTAAAGATGAGCTGGAGCAAGAGATTTCAGATTTCTTTCTTCGCAATAATGGCTCAACTTCGCAATACTCCACAATAGGAGAGGCTGTCAAGGTCACCATGCGGGCAGTATGCATAGCCAAGAGCGGAGGTGTCTTGAAAGATATTCGCAACACACTCCGGAAACTAGAATTAGACATCAATCAAACTGAGATATCCCTACAAGCTGCACCCTCTCCTGCATTGCAAACGCATCTGCGCGCCCTGCTTACCAAATATCAGTAGACGGCGGAACGAGAATGTAAATTTATAGGGAAATACCATCAGGCTCGCCGATACGGAGAGGGGGAACAGCTGGGAAAGGCACTGGCCTCCACCGTCTGACCCCCCCGCTTTGCCAACACAGTCCTCGAAATCGAAGATGAAGACTGGTTAACACACAAAAACACCTTAGATATCTTGGAAGCGTTTAAGAGATTCTATAAAAAACTGTACCCCACCCAGCGACAAACCCCAGCAGACTTCCTAACATTATTTGACGACAAAGCAATAGCTTGGCTGGGGAATGGTCAAAGAGAGTTTCTCTTGCAGCATCACGAGGATGAAGAGATCATCTCTGCTATTATGCAGTTACAATCAGGCAAGGCCCAGGGCCCAGATGGCTTCCCAGAAGAGTTCTATAAAGATTTCCGCAACCTTCTAATTCTGATATTGCGACATATGTTCGAGGATGTCAGGGAGTCAGGAATCTTACCCCAGACAATGCGCGAAGCACTCATCATCTCACTTCCCAAACACGGAAAACCAGCCACTCAAGTCGACTCTTATAGACTGACAAGACGGGATTAAATGAGGATATCCCGTGGATGTCACTGTAATTATCATATAACCACACAGACCATGTGACTGTATTAAGTATAATACCCTTTAGAGCCTCAACATACTTTTTTCAATCTGATATTATATATCTTCTACAATGAGTATCATCATTTTCACCACACTTTGTGATCATACCTTGGCATGATAATGTCTCTAAATTAACCAGGGGTAAAAATCTCGGTTCATAAGCATGTCAGCCCAGAATAAATCTCTAGTTCAAGCGATTGTTGGGTTTGCCGACATGGTATCAAGTTTTGATATAATGTTCTTAAGCATTATTAACGCGATATTTTTGTAACAAATTGTCTAGGTAGAATTAGTCTATTAGGTGCACACTGCCCATGTTAAAATCTGTTATCTACTGATGGTGATGTACATTACATTGATTCGCACAAGCGAATACAGTGATATTCCACTTTAAATCCCCGATATCAGGTATCAGAGTGGCATCTCCCTAACTGAAGTATAAACTACTATTCCCAGACAAACTCGATGCTACTAAGCACGACATCGAGTCCTCACAACAAATATCCTGTAAGGTAAATGTAATTTTTCCGTATTCTCGGAGAATGGCACACATGATATGCGTACTTAATGAAGACGAAGTAACCAGATTATTAATTGAGCGCCGGCTCGTTTTTATAAACGAACTACAATTCCCAGGAAACCATGACGCTCCCACGTAAGATCACGTGTTATTGTTACACGTATTGACGGCTTTTAATGGCTGCTTCCTGTCCGTTCAGGTACCTCCCTCCAAGACAGCCTAGACGGATGTCCGGAGTACCGACGGACAGGTAAGCGGCTCATGGGGACCGTCTTTTTCCAGTTAACAATCGCTTTGCAAGGGGTAATCGCCCATGGTATTACAATATGAAGGCACAGCAGTTTGTTCCGACAATTGCACCATTGGTAACACCCCCTAACCGTTTTTCCGCCTAGCGTCTCTTACTCTGTTCGCTACACGGGTCTGGGATTACGGGTGCAGAATGGCGCCACAGTCTCAGGCTAGCACTCCTTTACACGGGTCTGGAGTTTCGGATGCAGAATGGCGCCACAGTCTCAGGTGATAGCACTCCTTTTCACCGACTGGCCTCACCTTGTCGGTTACTGTCGGCTCCTCGATGGGAGAGCCCATAGCAATGAATGTATTGTGCAAACAAATAGGGCACTTAACACTCCATCTGTTCGTTATTGTTTGCTCTTCGATGAGCGAGCCCACAGCGATGCCATCATGGTACAAATAAACAGGGCATGTCACATTTTTTCACTGCCCAGAATTAATTCAACGCATACCATCATACCATCTGCTACCATAACGCTTACCATAATAGATTGTGTACACACACAAGATAATCTATTTGATTAACATGTTACTTTGTTCTATGTATATGATGCAGCTACCCAGTCCCTCCTTTAGTTTACTTTCATCTTTCCCTCCCATAGAGCGGTGCTCCGTTTTACCTGAGCTGTAGCCAGGTGAGGTGGGGCGTGTATTCCCCAGAAATTGGGTGAGTGGATATGATAATATCCTTTTCTTCTGTCTAAATATTATTACGACCCTAGAATTGGTTACTGAACAGAATCAATTGACCAGAAAAAAGAACTGGCAAATGTATTCAAATACATAATGTGTGTGCTATGTAACTATCTTTAATGTCTGTGTGTCTTTTTTTTTTTTTCGTTCACTGATATTGGGTGACCAATGGATCATCTTCACAGGCGAATCTCAGGTGATATTGTTTATTTTACTTCACCATCTTTCACATTATGCAGTGGCATTATATTAAGGTCCTGAGGAAGCAGGAGGAGATCTTTTGACTCTATATCCACTGCAGAAACATGTCGACCTACAACCAACCTTAGTAGTTATTTGTTCAACACTACTATGCACTGTTTTTAGTTTTGGGTGTGAATAGGATTCTATTAAAATTGTTTTTTCCACTTCCACAACCCAATCTTAACCATTTTTTTGCACTTAGCACTGTTACTATTTCACATTTTTTGCACTGCTAGTCAGTTTACCCCCTGATGCCATTTAATTTCGCACCTACATCAGAGATTAATTCCATTAGATTAGGCTACAACCTACCTAATCTACAGTGGATAACACCACTTTCCTTCGGGGTGAAGGATCCCAAATGATGTAGGGCGGTACAGGACCGGAATCTGATGGGAAATATCATTTTCACCACGATTTACTCTCTGTAGATTTCGTGGCTGCATCCTCTAGACAACACAGATTTTATTAGATAGTTTATTTTCCTGACCCATTGTTTTCTTAGTAGTTGGTTTTCATAGTCATTAGGGATGATAGCAATGCTTGGTCAATAAACATTCCCTTTGACCCTATTTGTTTATTTATAGACTCGCATAGGCCCCTATCCCTCCTAAATTTAGATGCTGAAATATTGGCTAAGTTAATCGCAAATCGAATTAGCCCCCTTATGCCAGTACTGGTCCTTCCAGATGAGTCAGGATTTGTCCCAACGAGTAACATGTCCCATAATTTACGCGCACTTTTCGCGCTACTGCACGATATTGACCCTGAGGAGGACATGGCTGTAATCTTCCTCAATGCCACTAAGGCGTTTGACTCCCTGGAGTGGGATTATTTATCCTTCGTACTCACGGGTATGGGATTCCATCTCCCATTTTTAGCCTGGATACAGTTACTGTACACTGGACTTCGGGCTAAGGTGATGATTAATGGCAGGCGCTCCTACACTTTTCCACTGGCCAGAGGCACAAGACAGGGATGCCCGCTGTCCCCCCTCCTCTTTGCCCTGGCCATCGAGCAACTTGCTGCCAAGATCCGGCAACACCACCGCGAGCATGCTATCATCTACCCCAGCAGACAAATATTAATTTCTCTATAGGCAGATGACCTCACCCTCTATCTACGACAACTGAATGTCAGTCTGAAGCCTATCCTCAGACTGTTTATCCTCTTTGGCCAGCACTCAGGAGTTAACATAAACTGGAACAAGTCCCTGATATAACCACTCACTGACTCCACCCCCCAAATTCACACTTGATCATCCCCTCAAATGATGCGATGACACGCTAACTTATCTCAGCATAACTATATCCAGCAATCGTGAGGAACTGATGAGGGCCAACTATGGTCGCGCATTAGACTGCATAACTTAGAAAATAGCGAGGTGGATTGCACTGCCTCTGTCCATGGCTGGCAGGGCTGCCTTGATAAAAATGGTAATATTGCCCAAACTTTTATACCTATTCCTAAACATTCCCTATGCCCCTAGCCGCTACTTCTTCTCGTCCCTTAAAGCACAGCTCATAAAATTTACTTGGGGAGGAAAACAGGCCAGGTTGCGATGCAACTCTCTCATGCGCCCTTTCTGCGCAGGAGGGTAGGGAATACCAGATATGGAATTATACTTTAGCAGCACACAAGCCCACTTTGCCGCATACTGGATGAAACCCCCTTACATGCCCCACCTAGCAATAGAAGATGGCTACATGGCCCCGGTCCCCTGCACCTCCTACCTCAGCACCCCCGCTGTCCCACGCCGCCTTGCTTCTACTACCGTACAATGTGCCACTAGTGCCTGGAGCGACATAACCATGGCCACACAATGCACGTTACTGTGCTCTCTGCGTCTACTCTTCCCCAGAAGGGTTGATGTCCCAGTCACGCAAGGAGGATGCCGATGGCTCCTTCGCAAATTGTCCATACAGACATGGGTGCAACTCTACACAGGTGGCAAATTTTGTACAAGTGAACATTTCTTTGGCAACACTAATCCCAGTCCCCTGGAGCGATTTTAGTATATTAGACTGTAGCATGATGTGTAAGCCACCACACCTGAATTTCCGCTGGAACCCCCCATTATGTTGCCACTCCATGCACTTTTACAACAAAAGGACCCTGCACATATGCTTTCGCTACTGTACTGCACGGTCCAATCCAACAGGGAGTACGACCCCCCCTGGCTTGAAGTAGGTGGGAGGAGGAATTGGGGCAGCCCCTTACAGACGAGCAGTGGATATTCTGCTGTGGGCGGACGGGAGAGATATCTGCCAGCAGCATTTTTAGAATCATACACTATCAATATGTACCCCGCCTCTACTACACCCTAGCGCGGCTACACCATCTGCGGCTCCGAGATAATGATAGCTGTGACCGCTGCGGAGGGGAGGGAGCGTATTTAAAACATGTGGCCTGGGATTGCCCATCCATTCAACACTTCTGGTCGAAGATATTAAATGCACTAGAAAGTATGACAGGATTACACATACCAAAAAAACCCTAACGGCACTGTTGGGCTATACTGCACTCATTGCTGCTAAAGTGAGACACTACACTTCCCTTGCGCTTCTCCTAGCACAGAGACAAATAGCCTGTCGGTGGGGAAGAGAGATGGGAACAAAATGTAAGTATTGGATTCAAGACCTTATCTCACGCCAAGAGCAGTTACATACCTATGCTGAGCTCCAGGCCCCCTCCTCCCGCCTAAGAGATATCTGGGGCCCCCTACAGACGTACCTGTTGGAGCACACCACAAATTCAGATGCAACCCCACCCTAACTGAAACATGCCTTGCCGCAACGTGACCCCCCCACCACCCACGCTCATACATAATAGCAACTGGACACCACGGAACACCAGGAGACACCACCCACCACACCACAAGATCAGGATGCATCTTCATCTCAGCTATACACTCACAACATATGTTGTGCTGATGGAAATGTTAACTTTTTTTCTACAGGCCTTATTTGAGACCACATGATAACATATATTTGATTACTCCTCAAATGTATTACCCCAACTAACGCAGCCGGCCCGCTGTGGTTGTAGGCGGCTGGCTGTGTAATTTCCCACCAGTACAGTATACCCATTTCTTATTCGCTGAAACATATTGCCGGCCTGAATAGGAATGTAGGCAGCGAAATTTGGTTTTGTACCGTTTTCTCTACCTTAAATAAAGTTTTTTTCAAAACTTAAAAAAAAAAAGAAAAAAACATGGGCCATATTTATGAGGCCAGTTGCATTGCACTAGCACCAAGCAAAGTGGTGCATTTGCAACACAACAAAAAAATTAGATTAATGAAGCCATGCAAGGCATCTTTGCGTGGCTCTGAGTGGCTTCATAAATCTAGAGCAACACAACAGCACAAACTGCTGCATTGTGTTACTCTGCCCTTGGAATGCATTCCATGAACATTGCGTGAGTATTCCTACGCAACACCCGTGGATTTTGACACATTCCCAGATCTACCAGAACTAGTAAGCCTGGGAATGTACCAAAATACTGCGCCTTCCCAGGGGACACCTAATGGAGAAAAATATCTTTATTTCTAATTGTCACTTTCTCTTTCTATGTGTGCTGCATATTGCAGCACAGAAATATAAAGGAATATGCATCCAGAGATTTTTTGTGTGCCGGAAGGTGCCCCCAATCCTGCAAGCAATGGAGGTACCGTTGCACTTTGGTGCAAGGGTTCCTGCGATGCTGCTAGGCAGCCCATTGTGCGCCAGTGCTGGGGAAAGGCCAGGAATGCACCATATTGGGCTAAATGTGATGTATTCCTGCCCTTTCCTTGGACTCAGCACCGCAGCGTGACGTGCTGCACTGCCTCACTTCGCCATAAATATGGTCTCAATTCTTTACTCTCTTTAGCAGGACCCCAGCCGTGACCAGGAGACCTTGCCACATGATACAATAGGAGGTAGTCTAGATGGAGGAGGCAGCCTTACAACATGCCTAGTCAGGGGAAATCAGAAACTCCCTTCACTCACCAAATGGATACTCGCAAAGGAACACGCGCCCTTTGAGACCAGCCCAACTGTCCGACAGTGATCTCTGTGATGTAAATGTGGTGTCTATGCTTTCATCCCTGCTGAAAATCTGAGTGCCCTGTCTTGTTGTTGTGCCCACTTTGCACTCACAGTAGAGCTTAATACATTTACATGAATTTATTATAGAAAAATCAGAGGTAGTCGCACACAATGTCAATTAATCACAATGCATGAGCCATATCAGTTGGTCAATACAAGTGCCCCAAGAAAGGAAAGGGGGTGGGATAGCGTGATGCTGTGAGGGAAAAGGACAGTGAGGGAATAAAGTTTGTGACAACTTATATATTGCAATATTAATTTAAAATGCAATACAGTTTCACGGCTTCAGATCCCTGAGCCAAAAAATGGGGGATTACAACATATCCCAAAAAGTTCATACTATTTCTGTTGACACAGAAGAATTCAAAATAATGGGGGAGTGTCAACTGAACAGGACATAGAGGTAGCCGTCGACGTTTCGACCCCACGCTACACTTGTAGGCGTTTGTCTAGCCTTACATCGGGGTCTTCATCAGGACAGGGTAGTCAGCAAAGGGGCACTACAAATTCTGGAAATATAAAACAATGAGGTGTAAAAACGCCGACAATCCATGTCAAGTTTATCGTAGTGAGCGATAAACACATTACTAACACTGTTACCATGGCTATTTGCGGGCAAAAGAATGCAGATGTTATGACCAATATCTACGAAATAACAAGCACAAGGAATTAATCATAGCTAAGATATACATTTCAAACAGTACTGTACAACCCGTCATGGGTATCTCATTGCAAAACAAATTTTCGACGTATACAAGCTAACATACATAAACACAACAATCCTGACTCGGCCAGGGGGAATCAATTAGTCCAAAAAGTGACCCCTTAGGATCACATTAGTCCATTATGTAAGAGATGCTATATTGGAGGTGACGTTTAAGCATTTCTTCTGTTAGAGATGCTATATTGGAGGTGACATTTAAGCATTATTAGGAGCAGCCAAAAGTATATCAAGTGGATGAGACATAGGGGACTCACATTACTTAGTAAGGTAATATAGGACCCAAGGGACATACCTGCTCAGATTCGAGCGAGTGGCAGGATTATGTCCTCTTTATTCTCGTCGGGTAATTGGGCTGGATCTGTGGGCAGTGGGACGGGTATTAATAGACCCAGCGACATTACTTTTAAGAAGTACTGCATTTTGGAGGAAATGGGGCTTACCTCTATCATCACCAAGGGTTAGGAATATCCTGCTCCTATACCTTCTTTCTGTGACGGCGATGCGTTAATGAGAGGGCGGGCCGCTTCTCTAGATAGTAAATCAGGAGAGGGGAGTTTTAAAGCCGGCTCATTAATATAGTGGCTCGCGCCAGGAAGAGAGTGTGAAATCTCACCTTGTTTAAGAATCTCGAAGTCTAAAAGTGAAGTCTTCCACGATTATACAGCGTGGCTCCTTGTAGGGGTTTCAAATCACGGCACACGAGCACACTGGGTCTGTGGACAGGTGAGCCAGTATAAATGAATCGGTTTGTACTATGGGCGTTAATTCTTAGCAGCATAAAGGATCATGGCTTACCTACGTGGCACATAAGGATCAAAGTGTCCTTATTTTACAGCTCGGCGGAGCGTCATATCGATCGCATCAAAATGTGCCGCATCTATAAAATAATCGGGGAGAGGGCGGGGTAAGTAAAGATACGCTCGTTATAGTGGTAGACTGAGAGAAATATAAACAGAAGGGGGTTTTTTCTACCTTTAGTAAATGGTCACGGAGCTCTCAGTAGCAGCCTTCCCGCGGTTGCTGTTTGCAAGCGAGTGGGCGTGGCCAGTTGGGAGGGTTTTAAAGAGAGAGAAAGGCCAGTGAATCGGGAGCGTTGTCATGGAAACATGACGCTCTCGGGGCTCTTCGTGAAAACAGAAAAAGGACACTGAGTCCTAAGTAGCCTGACGCATCTTGGATGTCGGCTTTCACCGCAGTGTGTCTAGTATCATTTTTTATAAGGTGGTTATACTATGTCATGATTTCGGAAGTGGCCTGATCTTTGCAAAATACCGGAAAAAATGTCACATTATAAAAAGGGAACACAATGCAGTAGGTCTACAGATGTCAATTGGCACATTAAGCATGCTTCGGGTAGTGGATTTAATGCACCCCTCAGTCACGAGGGCGAAGATCTTGACCTATATTGGTTTGCCTAATGGCGGAATAGTTATGTGCAAGGAGTTATCAATTCTGCATTCATTACGGAGCAATAGATACATATTCGAGTATCGTTAAAACCTAAGTAAATTCAGTGTAGTAGCAGTGACACATATGTGAGGAGATGCACCTCTCAGGCACGAGGGTGAAAATCTCTTACTATATAGCTAACATAGAATTTCTTTAAATGTAACAATATCTGGAGTAGCAGCATGTGTCTAAGGTACAATTGGCAGACATGTTCAGATAACAGGCATATTCAAACATTAGCGGCCAAAACTTGCTAATTGGGCATGGCTACTTTCTGATTCATTTAGGCCATTACGGATAGTGTCCAAAATGGTCATCCATTTGGATTCTCTCAAAGTTAAGATTCGTGAAATATCCCCACCCCTAGGGCCCAGATTGATTTTCTCTAAAACTAGCCATTGTAAGGTCTCAGGGGTGTGGCCCTTCAAGGAGCAGTGATCTACTAGAGGGGCACCCTGTACTCGGCATCTGATCCTGCTGCCGTGTTGTAGAATGCGGGCTTTCACCTTTTGCTGGGTCTGGCCTACATAGGCCAAACCGCAGGGACATTTAATCCAATAGATTACGTTTGAAGAGTTACAATTGGTATGTGATTTCAATGCGTAGGTTTTGCCCTTGTAGGTCAAATCCTTAGTTTGAATAGTTGTTGCGCACGCCGTGCATGATCCACATCTAGTGTGACCTACAACTGGAGGAAGATGCCATAGTGATTGAATGGTAGGGTTCGGAGGTGTGGGAAGGAATGATTGTACAACCTGGTCTCTGATGTTCCGAGCTCTCTTAAAGGCGTGTAATGGTGGTGATCGTTGTCCAACGTCATCTGCTACTAAACGCCAGTGCTTGTTGATAATTTTCTTAATATCATTGCTACGGGTGGAAAATGTAGTAACACAAATGATACGTTCAGCTGCCGAGTCTACTTTGGTTTCGCAATTCAATAGATGCTCACGGGGGCTGTACCAAGCTCTTTTTCGTGCACGTTTAACTAAACGTGTAGGGTAACCTCGTGCTGTCAGTCGTTCTGTGAGGTCTTGGGACTCTAACATATAGTTCTCTTTTGAGGAGCAATTCCGTCGGATTCTGAGGAACTGTCCGACAGGGAGATTGTCCCGCAGTCCCCTGGGGTGGTGGCTATTGTATTCAAGTAATGAGTTCCGCTCGGTGGGTTTGCGAAACAGAGTAGTTTCCAGTGTTTTAGTCTCATGATTAAGAAAAATGGTAATATCCAGGAAAGCAATCTTCTCCTGATTTGCATCAATGGTGAACTGTATGTCTGTGCTCTGTGAGTTGAGCCAAACATGAAATGACATAAGCTCTTCACGCGTGCCATTCCATATGCAGAGGACATCGTCTATGTAGCGGACCCACATATTGATGTGGTGTCCGAATGGGTTCGTGTCACTGAGGATGACCTGGTTCTCGTAAGCGTCCATATACAGTATGGCTAGGTTTGGGGCAAATGTAGCCCCCATCGCTACTCCCTTGGTCTGTAAAAAGAATTCTCCTTGAAACATGAAAAAAATTTTCATCATGGCTATTCTCAAAAGTTCTATGATGAAGTACGTAGGTACTGGCACAGGAGCTGTCCTGGTTTCCAGTGCCTTCTCCATAACAGCGATGGCATCAAGCTGAGGGATACTGGTGTACAATGACACTATGTCACAAGTTACCAGCAATTGAGTATCCGAAGCATGCTTAATGTGCCAATTGACATCTGTAGACCTACTGCATTGTGTTCCCTTTTTATAATGTGACATTTTTTCCGGTATTTTGCAAAGATCAGGCCCCTTCCGAAATCATGACATAGTATAACCACCTTATAAAAAATGATACTAGACATACTGCGGTGAAAGCCGACATCCAAGATGCGTCAGGCTACTTAGGACTCAGTGTCCTTTTTCTGTTTTCACGAAGAGCCCCGAGAGCGTCATGTTTCCATGACAACGCTCCCGATTCACTGGCCTTTCTCTCTCTTTAAAACCCTCCCAACTGGCCACGCCCACTCGCTTGCAAACAGCAACCGCGGGAAGGCTGCTACTGAGAGCTCCGTGACCATTTACTAAAGGTAGAAAAAACCCCCTTCTGTTTATATTTCTCTCAGTCTACCACTATAACGAGCGTATCTTTACTTACCCCGCCCTCTCCCCGATTATTTTATAGATGCGGCACATTTTGATGCGATCGATATGACGCTCCGCCGAGCTGTAAAATAAGGACACTTTGATCCTTATGTGCCACGTAGGTAAGCCATGATCCTTTATGCTGCTAAGAATTAACGCCCATAGTACAAACCGATTCATTTATACTGGCTCACCTGTCCACAGACCCAGTGTGCTCGTGTGCCGTGATTTGAAACCCCTACAAGGAGCCACGCTGTATAATCGTGGAAGACTTCACTTTTAGACTTCGAGATTCTTAAACAAGGTGAGATTTCACACTCTCTTCCTGGCGCGAGCCACTATATTAATGAGCCAGCTTTAAAACTCCCCTCTCCTGATTTACTATCTAGAGAAGCGGCCCGCCCTCTCATTAACGCATCGCCGTCACAGAAAGAAGGTATAGGAGCAGGATATTCCTAACCCTTGGTGATGATAGAGGTAAGCCCCATTTCCTCCAAAATGCAGTACTTCTTAAAAGTAATGTCGCTGGGTCTATTAATACCCGTCCCACTGCCCACAGATCCAGCCCAATTACCCGACGAGAATAAAGAGGACATAATCCTGCCACTCGCTCGAATCTGAGCAGGTATGTCCCTTGGGTCCTATATTACCTTACTAAGTAATGTGAGTCCCCTATGTCTCATCCACTTGATATACTTTTGGCTGCTCCTAATAATGCTTAAATGTCACCTCCAATATAGCATCTCTAACAGAAGAAATGCTTAAACGTCACCTCCAATATAGCATCTCTTACATAATGGACTAATGTGATCCTAAGGGGTCACTTTTTGGACTAATTGATTCCCCCTGGCCGAGTCAGGATTGTTGTGTTTATGTATGTTAGCTTGTATACGTCGAAAATTTGTTTTGCAATGAGATACCCATGACGGGTTGTACAGTACTGTTTGAAATGTATATCTTAGCTATGATTAATTCCTTGTGCTTGTTATTTCGTAGATATTGGTCATAACATCTGCATTCTTTTGCCCGCAAATAGCCATGGTAACAGTGTTAGTAATGTGTTTATCGCTCACTACGATAAACTTGACATGGATTGTCGGCGTTTTTACACCTCATTGTTTTATATTTCCAGAATTTGTAGTGCCCCTTTGCTGACTACCCTGTCCTGATGAAGACCCCGATGTAAGGCTAGACAAACGCCTACAAGTGTAGCGTGGGGTCGAAACGTCGACGGCTACCTCTATGTCCTGTTCAGTTGACACTCCCCCATTATTTTGAATTCTTCTGTGTCAACAGAAATAGTATGAACTTTTTGGGATATGTTGTAATCCCCCATTTTTTGGCTCAGGGATCTGAAGCCGTGAAACTGTATTGCATTTTAAATTAATATTGCAATATATAAGTTGTCACAAACTTTATTCCCTCACTGTCCTTTTCCCTCACAGCATCACGCTATCCCACCCCCTTTCCTTTCTTGGGGCACTTGTATTGACCAACTGATATGGCTCATGCATTGTGATTAATTGACATTGTGTGCGACTACCTCTGATTTTTCTATAATAAATTCATGTAAATGTATTAAGCTCTACTGGGACCCTTCTTTCCTACACCATATAGCACTCAGGTCCCATGTGGATTACTTGGGTAGAACCCCCCTTTTAGAACATTTATCTGAGCAGGTGCACACCTGCGAGGTTCCTTTTTGTTTTTCAATTTAATTTTTAGAATTCCTTTCTTGAGACCATGGTAGAGAGTGAACTTCTTTCGTATACGGAAGACTACATCAACACACTCCTGCAAGACCAGAATAACCAATTCTTGTCCAATCCCACCTTACAAGTGGATGTCACTTTAAATGATAAAATCACCAGACTGGAGAGACTTGAAAAAAAGCTTATCAGAACAAAGCTTCATGGGTATCTGTTCACAAAATATTTACAAGAGAACATTATCCCGGTGGGCCTCCAAATTAAAATAGAGCCAGCTATTTTCGTCGACGTACCTAAATTCAAAGAGGGATTTAGCTACGTCGCCAATAATTGCTCCCGACACTGGATGGTGTTGGGAGTTGAGACCGCCGCCGAACAAGTACAGACACTCACCAAAGAGATAGCGGCCTTAAGAGCTGAGATATTAGGGGACAGCACTTTGACAAACGCCAAATCCGCCTTGGAGTCCTTGGATGCTACACTTAAGGAATTTGACGTCACTACCCAAACCAAAAAACTAGAAAAACTGGCCAAGGACATAAGAGCTTTTGATAAAAAAAGTGTTTACCCTTACCTACAACCAGACTACTATAAACAGGACACCCAAGGTCGTTTTGCCAATCGAGGGAGAGGTGGATACAGAGGTAGGAGAGCATATACCACGTTCTCCGATTCCTCCTATAGCTCCGGAAGTGAATCTGAACCTGCAACACCTGGACCCTCATACAATTACTCATATTCAGACTTCAACTACCCACCATACCCACCCCCGCCGCCTCATCATTTTTTAGGCCGAGGCCAGATGCAATGGAGACCCCCTCGAGGTCGGGGCAATTGGTCCGGAGGACCACAACGGGGACAACAATCCAACAAGGGCAATCAGAATACAGGTCGAGGGAGTGCCCAGAAACAAGTCACCTTCCGCCCCGAGAATCATGGCGAAATATCAACCAGGAGAAACACCTACCGGTGGTGACCAGAAAACCTACATACACCTCTTCCAATCCTATAGTGAATATCTCCAAATACCAGCTATCTGATGAAGAAGAAAAAGTACTCAGCAAAGGTCTCGCTTATGTCCCAACCACACTTCCAAATAGATTTCAATTGAAAACAGAACTTTACAACTTTTTTAGAAAAATCCGCCTCAGGTATTTCTTCAGACATGCCAGTGGTCCACCAAGATCATCAATAACGGGATTGAGGGAACCATCAACCTTTTTTCCTCCTGCACATGCTATCAGCAACAAAATCCTTGCATTTGAAGAATTGGTCATCCAAGAAGTGGAGGATACTGTCAATAAGCCGAAATACATCAGATTCAATCTAAGTGTGAATCAAAAACAGGCACTTAAGACTTTGAAAGACAATGCTGATATTGTCATCAAGCCCGCCGACAAAGGCGGTGCGATTGTGATTCAGGATACCGTTGCTTACAAAAAAGAAATTTATAGGCAACTGAATGATGGAGTCAGTTATCAACTTACCAACAGTGACCCTTCGAAAGATCTAGCCTCCTTGATACTCGAAACTACACAAAAAGGCCTGGACGAAGGTTTTCTATCCCAACAGGAATTTAAATTTCTCAACCAAAGTCATCCACGGCTAGCAACTATATATACCCTGCCAAAGGTGCACAAAGGCCTCGACAATCCGCCTGGACGCCCAATAGTGTCCGGATGCGGATCAATGCTGGAACCACTCAACCAATACATCGATTTTTTTCTTAAGCCCTTAGCTACGGGAACCAGGACATACCTCAGGGACACAACCCAAGTCATTAACTTGGTGGATCAGAGACCTTTTGACCCGGATACTCAATTGCTGGTAACTTGTGACATAGTGTCATTGTACACCAGTATCCCTCAGCTTGATGCCATCGCTGTTATGGAGAAGGCACTGGAAACCAGGACAGCTCCTGTGCCAGTACCTACGTACTTCATCATAGAACTTTTGAGAATAGCCATGATGAAAATTTTTTTCATGTTTCAAGGAGAATTCTTTTTACAGACCAAGGGAGTAGCGATGGGGGCTACATTTGCCCCAAACCTAGCCATACTGTATATGGACGCTTACGAGAACCAGGTCATCCTCAGTGACACGAACCCATTCGGACACCACATCAATATGTGGGTCCGCTACATAGACGATGTCCTCTGCATATGGAATGGCACGCGTGAAGAGCTTATGTCATTTCATGTTTGGCTCAACTCACAGAGCACATACATACAGTTCACCATTGATGCAAATCAGGAGAAGATTGCTTTCCTGGATATTACCATTTTTCTTAATCATGAGACTAAAACACTGGAAACTACTCTGTTTCGCAAACCCACCGAGCGGAACTCATTACTTGAATACAATAGCCACCACCCCAGGGGACTGCGGGACAATCTCCCTGTCGGACAGTTCCTCAGAATCCGACGGAATTGCTCCTCAAAAGAGAACTATATGTTAGAGTCCCAAGACCTCACAGAACGACTGACAGCACGAGGTTACCCTACACGTTTAGTTAAACGTGCACGAAAAAGAGCTTGGTACAGCCCCCGTGAGCATCTATTGAATTGCGAAACCAAAGTAGACTCGGCAGATGAACGTATCATTTGTGTTACTACATTTTCCACCCGTAGCAATGATATTAAGAAAATTATCAACAAGCACTGGCGTTTAGTAGCAGATGACGTTGGACAACGATCACCACCATTACACGCCTTTAAGAGAGCTCGGAACATCAGAGACCAGGTTGTACAATCATTCCTTCCCACACCTCCGAACCCTACCATTCAATCACTATGGCATCTTCCTCCAGTTGTAGGTCACACTAGATGTGGATCATGCACGGCGTGCGCAACAACTATTCAAACTAAGGATTTGACCTACAAGGGCAAAACCTACGCATTGAAATCACATACCAATTGTAACTCTTCAAACGTAATCTATTGGATTAAATGTCCCTGCGGTTTGGCCTATGTAGGCCAGACCCAGCAAAAGGTGAAAGCCCGCATTCTACAACACGGCAGCAGGATCAGATGCCGAGTACAGGGTGCCCCTCTAGTAGATCACTGCTCCTTGAAGGGCCACACCCCTGAGACCTTACAATGGCTAGTTTTAGAGAAAATCAATCTGGGCCCTAGGGGTGGGGATATTTCACGAATCTTAACTTTGAGAGAATCCAAATGGATGACCATTTTGGACACTATCCGTAATGGCCTAAATGAATCAGAAAGTAGCCATGCCCAATTAGCAAGTTTTGGCCGCTAATGTTTGAATATGCCTGTTATCTGAACATGTCTGCCAATTGTACCTTAGACACATGCTGCTACTCCAGATATTGTTACATTTAAAGAAATTCTATGTTAGCTATATAGTAAGAGATTTTCACCCTCGTGCCTGAGAGGTGCATCTCCTCACATATGTGTCACTGCTACTACACTGAATTTACTTAGGTTTTAACGATACTCGAATATGTATCTATTGCTCCGTAATGAATGCAGAATTGATAACTCCTTGCACATAACTATTCCGCCATTAGGCAAACCAATATAGGTCAAGATCTTCGCCCTCGTGACTGAGGGGTGCATTAAATCCACTACCCGAAGCATGCTTAATGTGCCAATTGACATCTGTAGACCTACTGCATTGTGTTCCCTTTTTATAATGTGACATTTTTTCCGGTATTTTGCAAAGATCAGGCCACTTCCGAAATCATGACATAGTATAACCACCTTATAAAAAATGATACTAGACACACTGCGGTGAAAGCCGACATCCAAGATGCGTCAGGCTACTTAGGACTCAGTGTCCTTTTTCTGTTTTCACGAAGAGCCCCGAGAGCGTCATGTTTCCATGACAACGCTCCCGATTCACTGGCCTTTCTCTCTCTTTAAAACCCTCCCAACTGGCCACGCCCACTCGCTTGCAAACAGCAACCGCAGGAAGGCTGCTACTGAGAGCTCCGTGACCATTTACTAAAGGTAGAAAAAACCCCCTTCTGTTTATATTTCTCTCAGTCTACCACTATAACGAGCGTATCTTTACTTACCCCGCCCTCTCCCCGATTATTTTATAGATGCGGCACATTTTGATGCGATCGATATGACGCTCCGCCGAGCTGTAAAATAAGGACACTTTGATCCTTATGTGCCACGTAGGTAAGCCATGATCCTTTATGCTGCTAAGAATTAACGCCCATAGTACAAACCGATTCATTTATACTGGCTCACCTGTCCACAGACCCAGTGTGCTCGTGTGCCGTGATTTGAAACCCCTACAAGGAGCCACGCTGTATAATCGTGGAAGACTTCACTTTTAGACTTCGAGATTCTTAAACAAGGTGAGATTTCACACTCTCTTCCTGGCGCGAGCCACTATATTAATGAGCCGGCTTTAAAACTCCCCTCTCCTGATTTACTATCTAGAGAAGCGGCCCGCCCTCTCATTAACGCATCGCCGTCACAGAAAGAAGGTATAGGAGCAGGATATTCCTAACCCTTGGTGATGATAGAGGTAAGCCCCATTTCCTCCAAAATGCAGTACTTCTTAAAAGTAATGTCGCTGGGTCTATTAATACCCGTCCCACTGCCCACAGATCCAGCCCAATTACCCGACGAGAATAAAGAGGACATAATCCTGCCACTCGCTCGAATCTGAGCAGGTATGTCCCTTGGGTCCTATATTACCTTACTAAGTAATGTGAGTCCCCTATGTCTCATCCACTTGATATACTTTTGGCTGCTCCTAATAATGCTTAAATGTCACCTCCAATATAGCATCTCTAACAGAAGAAATGCTTAAACGTCACCTCCAATATAGCATCTCTTACATAATGGACTAATGTGATCCTAAGGGGTCACTTTTTGGACTAATTGATTCCCCCTGGCCGAGTCAGGATTGTTGTGTTTATGTATGTTAGCTTGTATACGTCGAAAATTTGTTTTGCAATGAGATACCCATGACGGGTTGTACAGTACTGTTTGAAATGTATATCTTAGCTATGATTAATTCCTTGTGCTTGTTATTTCGTAGATATTGGTCATAACATCTGCATTCTTTTGCCCGCAAATAGCCATGGTAACAGTGTTAGTAATGTGTTTATCGCTCACTACGATAAACTTGACATGGATTGTCGGCGTTTTTACACCTCATTGTTTTATATTTCCAGAATTTGTAGTGCCCCTTTGCTGACTACCCTGTCCTGATGAAGACCCCGATGTAAGGCTAGACAAACGCCTACAAGTGTAGCGTGGGGTCGAAACGTCGACGGCTACCTCTATGTCCTGTTCAGTTGACACTCCCCCATTATTTTGAATTCTTCTGTGTCAACAGAAATAGTATGAACTTTTTGGGATATGTTGTAATCCCCCATTTTTTGGCTCAGGGATCTGAAGCCGTGAAACTGTATTGCATTTTAAATTAATATTGCAATATATAAGTTGTCACAAACTTTATTCCCTCACTGTCCTTTTCCCTCACAGCATCACGCTATCCCACCCCCTTTCCTTTCTTGGGGCACTTGTATTGACCAACTGATATGGCTCATGCATTGTGATTAATTGACATTGTGTGCGACTACCTCTGATTTTTCTATAATAAATTCATGTAAATGTATTAAGCTCTACTGGGACCCTTCTTTCCTACACCATATAGCACTCAGGTCCCATGTGGATTACTTGGGTAGAACCCCCCTTTTAGAACATTTATCTGAGCAGGTGCACACCTGCGAGGTTCCTTTTTGTTTTTCAATTTAATTTTTAGAATTCCTTTCTTGAGACCATGGTAGAGAGTGAACTTCTTTCGTATACGGAAGACTACATCAACACACTCCTGCAAGACCAGAATAACCAATTCTTGTCCAATCCCACCTTACAAGTGGATGTCACTTTAAATGATAAAATCACCAGACTGGAGAGACTTGAAAAAAAGCTTATCAGAACAAAGCTTCATGGGTATCTGTTCACAAAATATTTACAAGAGAACATTATCCCGGTGGGCCTCCAAATTAAAATAGAGCCAGCTATTTTCGTCGACGTACCTAAATTCAAAGAGGGATTTAGCTACGTCGCCAATAATTGCTCCCGACACTGGATGGTGTTGGGAGTTGAGACCGCCGCCGAACAAGTACAGACACTCACCAAAGAGATAGCGGCCTTAAGAGCTGAGATATTAGGGGACAGCACTTTGACAAACGCCAAATCCGCCTTGGAGTCCTTGGATGCTACACTTAAGGAATTTGACGTCACTACCCAAACCAAAAAACTAGAAAAACTGGCCAAGGACATAAGAGCTTTTGATAAAAAAAGTGTTTACCCTTACCTACAACCAGACTACTATAAACAGGACACCCAAGGTCGTTTTGCCAATAGAGGGAGAGGTGGATACAGAGGTAGGAGAGCATATACCACGTTCTCCGATTCCTCCTATAGCTCCGGAAGTGAATCTGAACCTGCAACACCTGGACCCTCATACAATTACTCATATTCAGACTTCAACTACCCACCATACCCACCCCCGCCGCCTCATCATTTTTTAGGCCGAGGCCAGATGCAATGGAGACCCCCTCGAGGTCGGGGCAATTGGTCCGGAGGACCACAACGGGGACAACAATCCAACAAGGGCAATCAGAATACAGGTCGAGGGAGTGCCCAGAAACAAGTCACCTTCCGCCCCGAGAATCATGGCGAAATATCAACCAGGAGAAACACCTACCGGTGGTGACCAGAAAACCTACATACACCTCTTCCAATCCTATAGTGAATATCTCCAAATACCAGCTATCTGATGAAGAAGAAAAAGTACTCAGCAAAGGTCTCGCTTATGTCCCAACCACACTTCCAAATAGATTTCAATTGAAAACAGAACTTTACAACTTTTTTAGAAAAATCCGCCTCAGGTATTTCTTCAGACATGCCAGTGGTCCACCAAGATCATCAATAACGGGATTGAGGGAACCATCAACCTTTTTTCCTCCTGCACATGCTATCAGCAACAAAATCCTTGCATTTGAAGAATTGGTCATCCAAGAAGTGGAGGATACTGTCAATAAGCCGAAATACATCAGATTCAATCTAAGTGTGAATCAAAAACAGGCACTTAAGACTTTGAAAGACAATGCTGATATTGTCATCAAGCCCGCCGACAAAGGCGGTGCGATTGTGATTCAGGATACCGTTGCTTACAAAAAAGAAATTTATAGGCAACTGAATGATGGAGTCAGTTATCAACTTACCAACAGTGACCCTTCGAAAGATCTAGCCTCCTTGATACTCGAAACTACACAAAAAGGCCTGGACGAAGGTTTTCTATCCCAACAGGAATTTAAATTTCTCAACCAAAGTCATCCACGGCTAGCAACTATATATACCCTGCCAAAGGTGCACAAAGGCCTCGACAATCCGCCTGGACGCCCAATAGTGTCCGGATGCGGATCAATGCTGGAACCACTCAACCAATACATCGATTTTTTTCTTAAGCCCTTAGCTACGGGAACCAGGACATACCTCAGGGACACAACCCAAGTCATTAACTTGGTGGATCAGAGACCTTTTGACCCGGATACTCAATTGCTGGTAACTTGTGACATAGTGTCATTGTACACCAGTATCCCTCAGCTTGATGCCATCGCTGTTATGGAGAAGGCACTGGAAACCAGGACAGCTCCTGTGCCAGTACCTACGTACTTCATCATAGAACTTTTGAGAATAGCCATGATGAAAAATTTTTTCATGTTTCAAGGAGAATTCTTTTTACAGACCAAGGGAGTAGCGATGGGGGCTACATTTGCCCCAAACCTAGCCATACTGTATATGGACGCTTACGAGAACCAGGTCATCCTCAGTGACACGAACCCATTCGGACACCACATCAATATGTGGGTCCGCTACATAGACGATGTCCTCTGCATATGGAATGGCACGCGTGAAGAGCTTATGTCATTTCATGTTTGGCTCAACTCACAGAGCACAGACATACAGTTCACCATTGATGCAAATCAGGAGAAGATTGCTTTCCTGGATATTACCATTTTTCTTAATCATGAGACTAAAACACTGGAAACTACTCTGTTTCGCAAACCCACCGAGCGGAACTCATTACTTGAATACAATAGCCACCACCCCAGGGGACTGCGGGACAATCTCCCTGTCGGACAGTTCCTCAGAATCCGACGGAATTGCTCCTCAAAAGAGAACTATATGTTAGAGTCCCAAGACCTCACAGAACGACTGACAGCACGAGGTTACCCTACACGTTTAGTTAAACGTGCACGAAAAAGAGCTTGGTACAGCCCCCGTGAGCATCTATTGAATTGCGAAACCAAAGTAGACTCGGCAGCTGAACGTATCATTTGTGTTACTACATTTTCCACCCGTAGCAATGATATTAAGAAAATTATCAACAAGCACTGGCGTTTAGTAGCAGATGACGTTGGACAACGATCACCACCATTACACGCCTTTAAGAGAGCTCGGAACATCAGAGACCAGGTTGTACAATCATTCCTTCCCACACCTCCGAACCCTACCATTCAATCACTATGGCATCTTCCTCCAGTTGTAGGTCACACTAGATGTGGATCATGCACGGCGTGCGCAACAACTATTCAAACTAAGGATTTGACCTACAAGGGCAAAACCTACGCATTGAAATCACATACCAATTGTAACTCTTCAAACGTAATCTATTGGATTAAATGTCCCTGCGGTTTGGCCTATGTAGGCCAGACCCAGCAAAAGGTGAAAGCCCGCATTCTACAACACGGCAGCAGGATCAGATGCCGAGTACAGGGTGCCCCTCTAGTAGATCACTGCTCCTTGAAGGGCCACACCCCTGAGACCTTACAATGGCTAGTTTTAGAGAAAATCAATCTGGGCCCTAGGGGTGGGGATATTTCACGAATCTTAACTTTGAGAGAATCCAAATGGATGACCATTTTGGACACTATCCGTAATGGCCTAAATGAATCAGAAAGTAGCCATGCCCAATTAGCAAGTTTTGGCCGCTAATGTTTGAATATGCCTGTTATCTGAACATGTCTGCCAATTGTACCTTAGACACATGCTGCTACTCCAGATATTGTTACATTTAAAGAAATTCTATGTTAGCTATATAGTAAGAGATTTTCACCCTCGTGCCTGAGAGGTGCATCTCCTCACATATGTGTCACTGCTACTACACTGAATTTACTTAGGTTTTAACGATACTCGAATATGTATCTATTGCTCCGTAATGAATGCAGAATTGATAACTCCTTGCACATAACTATTCCGCCATTAGGCAAACCAATATAGGTCAAGATCTTCGCCCTCGTGACTGAGGGGTGCATTAAATCCACTACCCGAAGCATGCTTAATGTGCCAATTGACATCTGTAGACCTACTGCATTGTGTTCCCTTTTTATAATGTGACATTTTTTCCGGTATTTTGCAAAGATCAGGCCACTTCCGAAATCATGACATAGTATAACCACCTTATAAAAAATGATACTAGACACACTGCGGTGAAAGCCGACATCCAAGATGCGTCAGGCTACTTAGGACTCAGTGTCCTTTTTCTGTTTTCACGAAGAGCCCCGAGAGCGTCATGTTTCCATGACAACGCTCCCGATTCACTGGCCTTTCTCTCTCTTTAAAACCCTCCCAACTGGCCACGCCCACTCGCTTGCAAACAGCAACCGCGGGAAGGCTGCTACTGAGAGCTCCGTGACCATTTACTAAAGGTAGAAAAACCCCCCTTCTGTTTATATTTCTCTCAGTCTACCACTATAACGAGCGTATCTTTACTTACCCCGCCCTCTCCCCGATTATTTTATAGATGCGGCACATTTTGATGCGATCGATATGACGCTCCGCCGAGCTGTAAAATAAGGACACTTTGATCCTTATGTGCCACGTAGGTAAGCCATGATCCTTTATGCTGCTAAGAATTAACGCCCATAGTACAAACCGATTCATTTATACTGGCTCACCTGTCCACAGACCCAGTGTGCTCGTGTGCCGTGATTTGAAACCCCTACAAGGAGCCACGCTGTATAATCGTGGAAGACTTCACTTTTAGACTTCGAGATTCTTAAACAAGGTGAGATTTCACACTCTCTTCCTGGCGCGAGCCACTATATTAATGAGCCGGCTTTAAAACTCCCCTCTCCTGATTTACTATCTAGAGAAGCGGCCCGCCCTCTCATTAACGCATCGCCGTCACAGAAAGAAGGTATAGGAGCAGGATATTCCTAACCCTTGGTGATGATAGAGGTAAGCCCCATTTCCTCCAAAATGCAGTACTTCTTAAAAGTAATGTCGCTGGGTCTATTAATACCCGTCCCACTGCCCACAGATCCAGCCCAATTACCCGACGAGAATAAAGAGGACATAATCCTGCCACTCGCTCGAATCTGAGCAGGTATGTCCCTTGGGTCCTATATTACCTTACTAAGTAATGTGAGTCCCCTATGTCTCATCCACTTGATATACTTTTGGCTGCTCCTAATAATGCTTAAATGTCACCTCCAATATAGCATCTCTAACAGAAGAAATGCTTAAACGTCACCTCCAATATAGCATCTCTTACATAATGGACTAATGTGATCCTAAGGGGTCACTTTTTGGACTAATTGATTCCCCCTGGCCGAGTCAGGATTGTTGTGTTTATGTATGTTAGCTTGTATACGTCGAAAATTTGTTTTGCAATGAGATACCCATGACGGGTTGTACAGTACTGTTTGAAATGTATATCTTAGCTATGATTAATTCCTTGTGCTTGTTATTTCGTAGATATTGGTCATAACATCTGCATTCTTTTGCCCGCAAATAGCCATGGTAACAGTGTTAGTAATGTGTTTATCGCTCACTACGATAAACTTGACATGGATTGTCGGCGTTTTTACACCTCATTGTTTTATATTTCCAGAATTTGTAGTGCCCCTTTGCTGACTACCCTGTCCTGATGAAGACCCCGATGTAAGGCTAGACAAACGCCTACAAGTGTAGCGTGGGGTCGAAACGTCGACGGCTACCTCTATGTCCTGTTCAGTTGACACTCCCCCATTATTTTGAATTCTTCTGTGTCAACAGAAATAGTATGAACTTTTTGGGATATGTTGTAATCCCCCATTTTTTGGCTCAGGGATCTGAAGCCGTGAAACTGTATTGCATTTTAAATTAATATTGCAATATATAAGTTGTCACAAACTTTATTCCCTCACTGTCCTTTTCCCTCACAGCATCACGCTATCCCACCCCCTTTCCTTTCTTGGGGCACTTGTATTGACCAACTGATATGGCTCATGCATTGTGATTAATTGACATTGTGTGCGACTACCTCTGATTTTTCTATAATAAATTCATGTAAATGTATTAAGCTCTACTGGGACCCTTCTTTCCTACACCATATAGCACTCAGGTCCCATGTGGATTACTTGGGTAGAACCCCCCTTTTAGAACACTTTGCACTCACGTTTGCTTTACAGAAACAAACCTCCCAACTGTTTCTAAAGAACAAAAGTGAAATGTGCATGATCCTTAGGGAATTATTTCCCTGGATGTCCCTTTGCCCATCCCTGGTTCACAAGCATTGAATGCATGAGGCAAACCTCATGCCTCCTCAAACAACAGCAAACATCAGCAAAGCCAATTTGTCAAATATGTATATTAGGCTTAGGCGAAAATTAAATTATGCTAGAGTAATCAGAGTAATTTTGTTGATTCCGTCTAACTCTTTGAGGCAGATTTACCAATAATTATGTGATTACTCCTCCTTGCATAATTAAGAGCAATTTGGGGGACAATCCTACCTGAGAGAACACATCTCACAAGCTTGAGCCACCGCTCATGCTTGCTATACATATTCTGCTGCATTTAGTGCAAAATGCATCCTTCTGTCTATTTTGAATACAGTGCATTTTGTCCTTCTGTCTATTACGAATACAGTGCATTTTACGATAAGAAAATAGCACTGAATGGTGGTGGTAGTAAATTGGACGAAGCTCTTCCCCAAGATCACATTTGGTGAGTGTTCGTGGCTGCTCATGCTTTCGATGTATGCTCTGTGACATTTTACGTTATTTCAAAGCACAAAAACATCTTCACAATCATTTTTGGATGTTAGGGAGCACTTTGCAAAAACAAATAACATTAAAAGCAGAATTACTCTTGTCGTGTCATTCAAGCATAATCTAGCAGAATTCCTATGTAAACCCACATGATTACACTAGGAATTATACAATTTACGCCCAACTTTAATTTGGATAAAAGGCTGAATGGGCATGCACACACTGTCCAACCATCAAACCTATTGTAGTGTAACCCAGACAAAACCGACTGAAAAAGCAAAGAACACAAAATAATAACTTGTTCTTATAGCATTCTGTTTTAAAGATGGCTTTGTGAGCAATTGCTCATCACCGCCACCCGGTCCTTGAAGATTAATTTCATATGTAAAATATTCTCATCAGCAGAGTTGGTCATGGAAGCCTTGATATTATCAGCTTCTATCATGCTGCCCAATTTCAACATGCAGTTGAATGCACCGCACAACTTTGGAAACTATTTTTCCACAGTGTGAAAATATTTTCAAGATGGAGGAAAAACATTGTCAGAGCCCTTCTAAAACCCATTTTATTCTAATGCGATTTTCTGAATCGCAGTTAAACATGGTAAAGATATACAAAATGCTAGCCGTTTCAAGTCAGCCCAAGAAGTATTTTTTTACCAACTTTTATCTCAAAAACGTCTACATTGTGGGAAATAATTCGGATCCTGCAAAGGAACAAATCCCATTTCTTAGGAGCCAACACAGCTGCTAGGAATTAGGGTCCAATTGCTTATCCACAGAAGAGGGTTCTGGTATTGTCTATGACTGTGGTTATGAACCTTTTTACTTCTGCGGACAGCACTGGATCATATCTGAATGCCAGGGACTCTATAGGCCTACTTCACAGTTTGGGGGTGGTTACTCCATCTCACATGTGACGGGTATAGCGTCCGCCGTATTACAAGTGCCAAAGCATCTAATGGACTTGTAATATGGCCGATGGGATATCCGTCATATGTGTGACTCAGTAACGTGGTCCGCAAAACTTTAAATCAGACCCAAAGTCATTCTACAATTTGTACCTCAACAATAATACACAAAAATATACCAATAATTACACTCTATATAAACTATTCACATTTACTTTCCTCTGCAACTGCATGTTTAAATATGAGAGCAACTGCACACTGGTATAAGAACCAGTTGTAACCTCAAATCAATAGATAATGATAGAAATCTAAGCTGTCAGCAGGTGTGATGGGCCAGAAGTCATAAATAGACTGACATAAGAAGAGGGGCAATTAAACTTGGGATGCACAAAGCTGGAAACCATGTAGGGTCTTTGTGTCAAAAGGTGACAAAGTCAGTGATGACTAGATGCTCATTATGCCACTATACATGCTGCCTACCTGTAACTTTCCAGTTGGTAGAATTTAAGTCGACACTTTCGATTAGGTGGAATTCTTCTGTTCAAAGAGGTTTGGTCTGGTGAAAAGTGAAGGCATGGCTACTTTCCAATACAAGAAGTGTAAGTGCCTGCTCCTTTAAAGCATTGGATGGAGAATGTGCAGCCAGGAAAGGTCTGTTGTGAAGGCTACCTGTATATAGTCGCATAGATCAGGTGTTTTAGTCAGAATCTGATTGCTAGCAGTAATCTTAAGGATTTGAAGGGCCCCAAACAATATTTATTTTGGGACACCCTGTTTGGAAGAATTAACACTTATGTCCCCTATACAACTGATACAAGCCCTTCTGTGCCCAAACAATATTAAAAGAAAGAGGTGAGGTAGTGAGGAGATGTGAGGTAGAGAGAGAAATGAGAGTGAGGTAGTGAGGTTTGGAGGCAGAGACATGGAGAAAACAAAATAGATACATGAGCTAAACAGAGAGATTAGGTTGTGCAAGAAGCAAAGGAGATGGATGAAAATGCAGGGAGATAGGATGCAAAAAGAGCAGTGAAATACAGAGATGGGGATTGGGTAGAGAGAGTTGAGGTAGAGAGAGGAAATCAAGAGTAATAGAGCGGCACAGAGAGTGAAAGAGAGAGGAGAAAGGTCATGAGGTAGGAAGAGATTAAGAAGAGGAATATGAATTGGGTGCATTGAGAGTGGGGAGGTAAGATAGAGAGAGCTGAGATAGAGAGGATGAAGTTACATAGAGAAGAAGAAATAGAGAGTTAAGTTAGAAGAGGTGAGGTGACGTAAGGTAAGGTAAGAGAAACAGCACAGAAAGATTACTTTACAATTGAATATAATTTATTGCTGTCAACTGCCCGAGAGTGAAAGGGTTAAGGCCGGGCAGACAATGGCATGCACACTTAGTGACAGATTTATTACATTTAGTGCAACACAGCACAGCAGCCAAAGTTACTGCACAGAACAAGGAGGAGAAAGCAATGCTGAGCCATATTTAATAAAAATGGTCAGTTGGTTCTCTCTACCCCTGTGCCAGCTAGCACCACCCACAAAATGTACACCATGGTGCAGACGTATATGCATGCTGTTTAGTACAGCATGTGTACTTAAAGCATATTCTTCCAACACAAAATCAAAATCCTAGTCTATTTGTATACATTCCAAATAATAAATGTCTGGAATGCTGAAAAAATGTAAACATTTCCTCATGATAACGCCTGCATCAAGGAATATTTTTGTTTACGCAAAGACCAGTTTTGCTATCTTAGTATATAAGGGTTTTTATCACGAAACCTTGAGTGTGTGTGCCTATCCGTCAAACTACACCCTTATAACGTCCCTTTGATGCAAAGTGCTGCAAAGTAGCACTAAATGCAATTTGCGCTTTTTTTAAACTGGAAACCAAACACCTGTGTAAGAGTTTGCACTCCTCGGTGTGGCTTTGCCTTGGCCCATTCCCTTGGATAATCCCGTATTCTGTTTCTATTAAGAATGCTCAGCTGTCAAATTCGAAAAATATGTTTTTTTATGAGCAACCTTATTATGGTGGCAATTTTAACTTACCAATTTACTTTACCAGGGGGTGTCTTTGAAGTTGGGGTCTCTAGGCAATTGTCCCCTTTGCTCATGCTTTAAAGCATTTCTGATTCCTAGTTTAGGTCCAATAATGTCTGGAAGCTAACAGTTATTACATACTTTCACACATGCTCTGACCTCAACTTGCCATGAACATTTGCCTGCAAACATTTGAAAAATGCATATGATACATTTTTTAACATATATTTTTTTGTTTGAACACATATCAAACACATTAGAGGTCATATGGGTCAGTCGACCCTCTGATTAGGTACCACTGACTTCGAGTTAGAAGATTCTTCACTCTGTATCTCACCACTAGGATTAAAACGTCTACAACCAGAAATATCACATTTAGCTCCAACATTTTTCTGCACAGTAATGAACCTGGCTTGACACACAGGGCACAAACGAAGTGTACCCACAGATTCCGTGCAGGACCAGGTCAGTGTGAGGCCCTGCACCCAAACCACTGAGGACAAGCAAAATTTGCCATGGCCACAACATGCAATGGGCAGTCATTCCCACTATGCACAACCTTCAGCTGTCCCCAACAAGAGTTGGATGCAGGGTCCGGCCCTCAGTCTGACCTGTTGCCCAAACCATCACAAGCAGACAACCCCGACTGCTCACATTGTTGGTTGACCACAGGCCCGAACCTGCAACCAGATCCTGTGCCCAACCCAGCATGTGCAGCCAACCCTTGATGTGCATGACCGTGCCCTGCTGAGGTTGGCGCATGGCCCAACCTTAAACTAGACCCTGCTGCTGACCCCCCCATAATTCCAAGCCACAGCTGAGAATGGACTTACAGTGCTGTGGTTGGTCACAGAACCAGGTCAGCCGGCCAAGCCCTGCATCCAACCCACAATTCAGATATAACCACCATTGTGGTCAGCCGCCCTGCTTCCAACCCAAAATGGGAATAAGTGGAACCAGGCACTGGTCTGCTACCAACCCCTGTGCCCAACCCATCGCGTGTGGTGAACCCTTTCTACACATACGATACAGAAATGGGGGTGGTGATGAACAGAGTGTCTGAATTAAGCAGACCACTCTTACCCAGTCCAAAGATCAGGGCTTGATCCATCACCGTTATTTATCTCACTGCACCATCCCAGTTCAGAACCTGGCTATATGCAAATCAATCTGTCCCTGGCCCAGTGCATCATGGGAACAGGGCAGACTAAACTACCAAGCCAATTCTTCACCATAAAGGAGACAAGCTACCGGGGACCGGTTTCTGGCATTTCAGCCGTCTTCGGCCCGGCTTGCTTGAATCCTGATGGTGCAGTGAGAAAGGGACACATGTCTGAGTATACCCTGCCACACCTATAGTGGCCAAAATCGATACAGAAATGGGGGTGGTGATGAACAGAGTGTCTGAATTAAGCAGACCACTCTTACCCAGTCCAAAGATCAGGGCTTGATCCATCACCGTTATTTATCTCAGTGCACCATCCCAGTTCAGAACCTGGCTATATGCAAATCAGTCTGTCCCTGGCCCAGTGCATCATGGGAACAGGGCAGACTAAACTACCAAGCCAATTCTTCACCAGAAAGGAGACAAGCTACCGGGGACCGGTTTCTGGCATTTCAGCCGTCTTCGGCCCGGCTTGCTTGAATCCTGATGGTGTAGTGAGAAAGGGACTCATGTCTGAGTATACCCTGCCACACCTATAGTGGCCAAAAATGATACAGAAATGGGAGTGGTGATGAACAGAGTGTCTGAATTAAGCAGACCACTCTTACCCAGTCCAAAGATCAGGGCTTGATCAATCACAGTTATTTATCTCACTGCACCATCCCAGTTCAGAACCTGGCTATATGCAAATCAGTCTGTCCCTGGCCCAGTGCATCATGGGAACAGGGCAGACTAAACTACCAAGCCAATTCTTCAATCAGAAACTCTGTCCCTCACCACCCCTTGTTGTTAAATATTTTGTCCACCCTAAGCGTGGAAGGGTATACTCAGATGTGAGTCCCTTGCTCATTGCACCATCAGGATTCAAGCAAACCGGTCCGACGACGGCTGAAATGCCAGAAACCGGTCCCCGGGAGCTTGTTTCCTTCCCAGTGTAAGAATTGGCTTGGTAGTTTGGTTTGCCCTGTTCCCATCATGCACTGGGACAGGAACAGACTAATTTGCATATAGCCATGTTCTGAGCTGGGATGGTGCAGTGAGCTAAAAAACGGTGTTGGATCTAGCCCTGATCTCTTGACTGGGTGAGAGTATTCTGCTTAATTCAAAAACTCTGTCCCTCACCACCCCTTGTTGTTAAATATTTTGTCCACCCTAAGCGTGGAAGGGTATACTCAGATGTGAGTCCCTTGCTCATTGCACCATCAGGATTCAAGCAAACCGGTCCGACGACGGCTGAAATGCCAGAAACCGGTCCCCGGGAGCTTGTTTCCTTCCCAGTGTAAGAATTGGCTTGGTAGTTTGGTTTGCCCTGTTCCCATCATGCACTGGGACAGGAACAGACTAATTTGCATATAGCCATGTTCTGAGCTGGGATGGTGCAGTGAGCTAAAAAACGGTGTTGGATCTAGCCCTGATCTCTTGACTGGGTGAGAGTATTCTGCTTAATTCAGAAACTCCGTCCCTCACCACCCCTTGTTGTTAAATACCTTTCTACACATAGGCTTGCAGAACCAGGGTTGGCTGCCTAACTTGGGGCCTGATTTAGATCTTGGCAGGACTCCCTTCGTCACTCCGCAGCAGAATATACAAACACTCCACCAAGCTGACTGTATCTCACCCACCGTATTTAGATATGGGCTAGCTGGAGCGCCGTCTGGGTCGAAAGACTGTTTCCCATTGTGTAGCGGTGCAACTTCGTCGACTCAGCAGACTCCTCTGCTAGCTAACAGTAGTCTGTCACCAACTGATCAGTGGGTTTGTCCACCCATATTTAGATGCTCCCATTGTGGTAGCATTGTTTTAGCAGTGGTTTGCTAATGGAGTGCATCCTCGGTGTAGTGAAGGCTGGTAAGTACTACTTATTAATGTGTAAAAACACCTATATGATGTGTTTGCTTCTGAAATACTTGTAGGTAATGTGTGATGCCCTTTTTCATATTGCATTTCACTCAAACAACACACCTAAAATTGAATGCACACCCACAGGCACCACAAGCATCACAACAACACATTTTGTTTTCAAGCGTCAATACGGGGGTGTTAATTTTACCTCAAAAGGTTGTAAAATAACACCGAATACATTACACCTATGAAAAAATGGCAAGTAAGTGCAATGTAAAAATACACGAGGCTAAAACATTTGTCTATACAATATTCATAGAAGGACACGT
Source organism: Lissotriton vulgaris (assembly GCF_964263255.1). NCBI lineage: Eukaryota > Metazoa > Chordata > Amphibia > Caudata > Salamandridae > Lissotriton > Lissotriton vulgaris. Next base: position 1,330,558,941 of record NC_141695.1, on the reverse strand, counting down.
GCAAGAGGAGCTTATTTCAAATGGACGGGTTAGGTCAGAGTAGAAACACTGGCATTTTCCATGCACACATTTCTTAAGTTGCCTTCTTTTCTACAGGAGGATTTATCACAAGAGGATAAGCAATGACATCGTGGCTGAGGCATCAGTACGGAAGCATGGATGCTGTTATTATATACACACGCATTTCAGTGTTCAAATCAAAGGAGCACTCTGCTTTAACTGCGAGGTCTCCGTTTGTCGGAGTCTCAGCCCAGCTGATTCCTGTGTACCGCCTGCAAGGAGGGATGCCCAACTTGTGACCAAGACGGGGACCTGAACCCATTCTCCCATAGGTAATGGGGAGCTCAGTCATTCAGTAGGGGATTTTTGCAGATCACCTTCCCTAGGTAACTAGGTCAGGTAGTTCATAATAGGAGTACACTATACACCGTACTTATATGCCAGCACATATATACTGCTTTCGCACAATGGTGGAATTAGTTATCCTTTTAATTGTTCTCATATTGCTAATCACAGCCAACTGTTTGTCAATTAATCATTGTAGCGCATATATTCTGCACAAGAATCAAAATGGTTCATTAAATATGGGAAGCCTCTTTGCGTATTTCTTGTGTAACTGAGCAAAAGGGTTCTAGATCTGTTACCACGAAATATGTACATACATTATTAATTTTAATTTATTAGTTTTAATAATGTGTACTTTCCTTAAATAACAGCAAGCCTCCTGAAGAGCTCTTGCAGACCCACAGGGGTCCCTGAATCACAGGTTAAGAACCACTGGTCTAGCCTATGACCAGCCTGACACCCAATCCACCATGTGTGCCAAACCATGCTGCTTACAAACCTTTTCTGACAAAAAAGTGCCTTTTTTAAGGGTCACTAAATGGACTATGGAATCACAGATCCTTTTTTGGGCTGGGAGTTTGTGGATTTTTCCATGCCTCTGCATGCCTGGGGGTCCTGTACCTCATGTGGTGCCAAAACAAAGCTTTGGATACTGTTTTTCTACTGTGTGAACTTTTTTTATTATAGAGGAAGATATTTGTTAGAGTCCTTCTGAAGCCCATTGCAAATGATTGTGATTTTCTGAATTGTGATTAAAAATGTCAAAGATATACAAAATGCTCTTTCAAGCCAGCCCCACAAGTTGTTTTTTTACAAACTTTTATCTCAAAAACTACTGAATGTAGTTACACCAATTCAATAAAGAACACTTTCTGAGTAAAGTTCAACCTTAATGCCAAGTTCTGCACAAATCTGTGCAGCAGTTGTTGCTGTAGGCGTGAGCAGAATTCCCTATGGGAGCTAAAAACAACGATTGGCTACCATGGATGGAAGAGTATCCAGCACAGCCATCTTTGAGTTCAATTGCAGTTTTTGCAGAAACGCATTCAAATATGGCCACAGAGAATGTGCATGAATCTGCAGTAGACTTTTTCAAGGGGCATTTGAATGACACAAGTCAATTTCTTGGTGAACACGACACATGAGTATGTCCATTTTTAAAAGAATGAACACCCATTTTAAGATAGAATCTGAAATAGCAGTGAGGGCTCCTCTAAGTTTAATAATACCAAAAAAGGAAATAGAGAGCTTGACAGGTGACGGAGGAATGAAGGAGCAGGGGAGTGGTAGCATATTAAAAGAAGCAGAAAAGGGCCCAGCAAACAAGCTTGGGGAGGTTAAGCAGAAGTAATACAGAGAGCAAGGGAAGGAGGCAAACTGAAAGGGGAAGTAGGACATAGGAAAAGGAGCAAGAAAACACATGCACTCTCATAGAGTGCTTATAGGAAAAGGAAGAAAAAAAGAAATTCACTAAATGCAGTAACGTCAGAAGTATAAATATACAAGTCAATAGTTCAGAACACTATGAGAATGAAATACTCCTCAGTAGTATACAAATAAGCAAATGGAGAGCCAATGAATCAAGAGGAGACAACTAAGATAGGCAACAAGACATTCCATCATGAAATAGGGTCTGACCTGAAGACGACCCTCTGCATATTGAACACATTAAGTCTGTTCAAGATCTAAAAAGCAGACCACAAAGTCAGAAATTAGGGAAGCTACTGAGATTGTTTAACATTGAAAAGCATTGTTCTCCATGCACATTACTGCAGAAATTCCTTTCAAACCGTGGAGGATGTCCAAGGTAAATGCACCAAGGTACCCTGCTGTGAGTGGTCACAAAAAATGACAATATACATTCTAGCACTTTTCCACCACATCGCATATTGACAGGCACTTGACAAGTATCTTGTAGTACATGGAATTAACTGTCGCTAAACGAACTGGTATTAAGGCAGTCATATCTTCCTTAGATGGGATCTGATGAATTTGGTCAGTCAAGGATAGGAAATCAGGTTCTTTACATCAACCAGCATGTTTTACACAATTTCAGGAGTATAGGCACTTATAGCAAGGACTTTATCTATTGCCCTGGAGTGGACTCCAATAATTTAGTCAGGTAGAACAGATAAGAAATCAGGCAGCCTTTGCTTAGGTATGAAGGATTTAGTGACGGTGTTTTTTAGAGAGGGTAGATCATTGCCTTCTAGAGGCTGGAGGAAGATGGCCCGAGGTCTCAGAGATGTTACCTTCTATGGTGACTACATGGCCAAAGTCTGAGATTTACTTTATAAAAGTCATGGACATGCATCACATGGACAACAGATGCCCTGCTTCTGACTAATCATGGTGAAAGTGTCTGTTACTCACTGTAATAAATGCCTGGAAGTGGTGCAAAGACGTCTCTGTGCCCCAAACGGGTCACTTCATAAATGTTCGCTCCTGGGAGGCAAATATCTGTTATTTTAGAGTAGTAGTAATCACTCACTTTGTCACCAGTGCTAGCAGGGGGGGAACCAGTTTGTATTCCATTACAGTCCCAGTGAATTCTCCTTGAATCCTGATACACTTTGTTGATCCAAGGGATATATGAAGTACTGGTCTTTAAGTTGCCTGGTACTGCACAGCCAAATCTTTGAGCGAAAGCGTGTCACAACGATATTTCTAAACACTTCTGCTCTGGGACATGATGCTGCATATACCTCCGTTTGCTAAACATCAAGGGCCATATTTGGGGGGGTGCTAGAGGGCGCCAAGTAAGATGGCCGCACCTTTGTGAGGCTCTTGCAGCTCGGGCTCTAATCCACCCAATATCCTCTTCATCCCGCTAGACACCTGCTTTCTACTCACTGCGGCTTGCTGCTCACGCCCCAGAGAACCTGCTGTGCTGATTTGATCTATCCAGACCCCTCTTCAGATGACGAAATTTGACAAGATGGCAGCCTAGCCTCTCTGCGGACGGCTGGGGGCCTGGGCGAGCCTGCAGACACTGCTGCTGGGGACTACGCTGCACCTGACGTTCCCCTGAGACCTGGAAATCATCACTGCCGGCCTCCCGACTGATCCGTGGCAGACCGCTGGATCTGCCTTTGCCGCTGGTGAGGGGCGGAGTCTTCAGACATCGGCCCGGACTGGGGGACAGGGAAAGGACGGCATGGCGGAGATTGACGGAGGCTTGTGGCCGTGCCTGGAGAGCTCTGAGGCAGAGACAGACGGCGGGAGAGCCGCCTGACCCTGTTCAGCCTGCGGGAGTGCCTGGGAGATGCTGTGGCTCCTGCGCCCCCCAACCCTGCCAGCGGGGGTCTCTGGGCACTGTGGGGGGCCTTGGGTGCCTGGACCGTGCCAGCAAAGAAGGCTCCATACACGCGTCGGTCGGGGTGGGCCCGAGTTCGGTGGCCCCCGCGGTAATAATCGTCGCATATGCTGCGCACTGCTTGGCACCGGACAGGGCTGGAGAGTGCGGTGGCCTGTGGCTCTGGCCAAGCCCCGGCTGAACAAACCAACCTCCACACACTCAGGCATACCCAATCCCAGCAATTTGAGGGGACTGAGTGCCACAGAACGACATCCAGGGCTGCTGGAGCGGACCCCCACATGATTGAAGCAAATAAGATAATGGGCAGGGGGCACGGAGGGGCCGTGCTGGCCGCGACTGCCCACCTCCATCATGCATTTGTGAACACGATCGCTGGGGCCGGGGCCCTACAGACTGACGTAAATAATTAATTTACTCTCTTAATTTCTATGCAGGTAAGTACTTAATCAATAATAACTCAATCAGAAGGAAAGAAAACAGAGTCCGTGGTGTTAGAGTTTCTAAGGGTTTTATTCCTCATAAAGGAATCAGGATATCGTGTTCTGACCACCACAGGGGTGTCAGAAGGGATAGATGAGCGCGCTAACGTTTATTGACAATACATAGCTTATATACTTGATTTACATCATAACGTTCAATGTAAGAGGCGTAACAGCTGAGAGAAGACAAGATAACAGTATACACGTGGTGCTAGTACATCATCAAGAGGCGTAAACTAGGCGTAACTAGGGTGTGTGCTAGAAACGTCACTGATAGGTGACGCAAGTGGGTGGCACCAAGGGGTGGTGTTAACAGAATGTTGCAATGTCAGCAGAAATCGGAAGCTTGGATGCGCGCGCAGCTGCATGACGTGTGATAGACGGGGTGCAGGGGACTTGACATTTACACTGACGGAAAGAGACAGAAGTCTGACATGTCAGATCAACTTGTACTTCTATCATATCTGGTATCTGGTGTTTAGGAACTAAGCTATCTGGGCAGAAAGGTCTCTAGAGCAAAAGCTATTCTATACTTGCTAGGAGTGCGTGTATAAGCGCCTGAGTGTCTGTATGAGAAGCGTGGGGCATGGGGCCTTCCATGGAAGCATGGCAACAGAGGCTATGAATTACTTGCATAAAGACAGGTCGGCCCTTTAGCCCTGCAGCTGAGGAAGGATGTTTACTGAAGCTAGCAGGCTGGAATGTATCTTCGGGGAGGAAAACAGATAACGCGAAGGTTATAGTCAATCTTGGCAGGCAGCAGGCTGAGCTGAGCACGGAGGGCCGCGCTAGAAGTAAGTCAGAGTTCACGGGTACGGGGGCTGCTTGGGCAGAGGCCCTCGCAGTCAGAAGCCAGAAAAGAGGCTCGGTGGCAGAGATTCAGGGCCTACTTTCAGCCAGGCTGAGAAACGTAGGAATACACTTCAAAAAGACGTTGGCATAGCATGCTTAGGAGCGGACCATCAAACCCATTCATGGTGGGTCTGAAAGAGGACAAGTTAACGTTGGACGCAAATGTATTTGCGTCTTCATAGCTGGTACAGGAGGGAAGTTACATGCACTTTTAACTCGTACATGGAGTCGGTGGGGTACTCGCTAGGGAACACAACATGACCATAAAATTTATATTACCTCATTCCCTCCTTGTTCCCTACGGACCCTTCATGATATATCGATCCTCATAAATCGATCGGTTTGTTCTTGTAACATTATATGTTCATCTTTCTTTCTCTGACTGTTTGAAAGGCAACTGGAATGCTCAATGCAGGATGTGGCACACAGTCCACATATCGCTGGCCCACACTGCAGGCATAGGCAACAACTGAACACTATAACAAGACCAATGCCTAGGAAGGATAAGATCTTCCATCCCCAAGCCGTTAACGTAGTCCAGAACCAACCGGACCAAGTCCAGGTGCCTGGATTCTGATGTATCTGATTTGCAATTTTATGTAAACGGGTGATAGCTTGATAGACAGATGGTGCATTTTGTGGAATGAAAACACAGCAACTTGACCCGATGACCTTACAGGCTCCACCTCTATCTGCCAAGATGACGTCAATCACAAGACGATTTTGAAGGACAACAGTCCGTATAGCAGACTGCTCCTCTGTTAAGTTACCTAGAGCGGAGGCAGTTTCGTTCACTACTGCTTCAAGTGTTCTCGTTAATCTGCGTATTAATTTACTGTTTTGGACAGGTCCTAGGAAGAAAAAGAATCCTTTATTGAAATCAGTGTACTGTTCCCATGCCGTTTCTGTGTAGTCGACAAGGGGAATATCTCTTTTGGGTCTATTCGGTGCAAGATTTGTATTTCTATGGTAATCAGGGGGAGCTAGGAAAACAGGTGGCAGAAGGAATGCAATGTAACAGGTACCATCCCAGTCTGGAGGCAAACGTATGTATGCGGTATGACCACAAACGAAGTAGGAATGACTGGTAGCTTTAAAGGACGATTTACCATGGTCACTGAACTCGACCACAGTAGTGCATTTACTATGACCTACGTGTACTGAACCTTTCTTGCTAACACATAATTCACCTGTGACTGGTAATACTAACATATGGGGCAAAACTGGAGCAGTTTCAGATTCAACAGTGAGGATCATAAGGCTAATTGTGTAATTACCTAATCCATATACTTCATTTTCTAGATCAGTTCCTATTCGAGTGGGAAGTCCCTCTTTATCAGGATAACAGACGTTGAGCAGGACTAAGTTCAAGTTTCCCCAAACCCAGCCCCCTTCGGAAACAGCGATATCAGGATCTAAGGAATTAATTATTTTAAACCATGCTCCACAGGAGCCATTGTGAGTGAATGGGTAGGGAAAGAGGGGCAGAGCTCCCTTATAATTCTGGTAGGGAGGGAGTCGACCACATATCCAGCAGTCTGTAGCATTACTTGTCTGATGGGAATGGTGTAACATACTAATGAATGTATTGTTGCGCAGCGCAAGTCTGTAAGAGAGTTCATGTGCAGGAAGTTCACTAAAAGTGTGTTCAGCAGAGACATTGTAAGCAGATTGTTCACGCCTGAAAATAGGCCAGTATATAGGTAACAGAATGCTGGCAATAATGAGTAGTATACTGAGAATAAACATGATTATTAGTGTCACTATGCAGTGACTACGAAGCGATTTGCAATATGTTCTTTTCTTTTCCTCTCTCTCTCTAACTCGATCTAGGGGATACATGTCAGAAACTATTTAACCGATTCACCTAGGGGAGGACTTAAACAATTAAACTGTCTGACTTGCTAGATCGAAGCTTCATACGGTAAAGTTCTTGAGGAGTCTTTTCTCTTTTAGGCACAGTAACGTCTTGTGCTTCAACACAGTCTTTGATGGGGGTGGACGAGTCAGAGTCCTGTTTCAGTCCGTTTTTTAGTTCATTGCATAGTTTGATGTGACTCGTGTGGACCCACCCCTTTCTCCCCTCGATTTTCACGGCGGTCCTGGTGGTAAGCAGAACGGTCTTTGGAGACTTCCAGCGGGGCTCCAGCGGACTTTTCCGGTCGAAATTCCGGACGAGTACCAGGTCCCCTGGACGGACCTCATGCGCCTTCACATCGGTGTTGTCAGGGAAGGCTGCGGCAACCTGTGAACGACATGATTGGAGTGCAGACATCAAGGAGGCAAGGTAATCTGTCAACATGTTACAATCAACATCAGTGATCTTTTTCGGAACGGGCGTCCCCCACATATTCGGTGGTCTGCCAAAGACCACTTCGTACGGGGATAGCCCTGATCTTGAGTGGGCGACCATTCTCATGTAGAATAGTGCCACGGGCAGGGCGACTATCCAGTCGACCCCTTTTTCCTGACAGATCTTGGCAAGACGGATTTTTAGTGTCTGATTATGCCTTTCTACAAGGCCAGCTGCTTCGGGATGTCGGACACAGTGGAACCTCCACTGATATCCTAGCAAGAGGGAAACTTGTTTCATCAACTCGGACGAGAACGGCTGTCCGTTATCTGAGTACACGACACGGGGCAAACCGTACCGTGGGAAGAATTCACGAACCAACTGTCTGGCAGTGGTCGGAGCAGTGTAGTCTGGGACTGGGTATGCTTCGGTCCAGCGGGACAGAGCACAAACAATTACAAGGACATACTTAAATCCTCTACAGCTATTCATCTGGATATAATCCATCTGGAGGACTTCAAAAGGGTGATCGGGAGGATGGAATCCACCTTGCTCAACAGGGACGCTTTTACCTGGATTGAACTGACAACAGATCATGCAAGTACGCACTTTCTGTTTTGCTGCTGCTCGTAAGTGTTTGTTGTACCAGAGATTCTGTAAGCTGTCTAACATGGCTTTCTCTCCAAGATGGGCAGGACTATGTGCTGTATTTATCATGACTTGAACCATTGAGTCGGGGAGAAACCATATAGATTTTCCCTTCGTCACCCAACCTTGATCTGTCTGAATCCCTCCTAGTTCAGTCCATTTCTTTATCTCCTCTGGAGTAGCATGTGTCTGGATGTCAATTACGTCTAGGGCGGGATCTCTAACTGTCATACACTGTGTCTGTACTATTGTCTTTGTCACATTAGTAGTCTGGGTGTGAGTCAGTGCTGTATGTTTTGCTGTCTGGCCTGCCAGGTCGTTACCCTGGGAAACGGAATCTGTGACTTTAGTATGTGCCTTACATTTCATGACTGATATGCCCGAGGGCAAATGTATTGCTTCTAACAGTGCTTGAATGAGGGGGCCATGTTGTATCTTGGCCCCATGGGAAGTCAGAAAACCTCGTTCTTGCCAGAGGACTCCGAAGTCGTGTACAACTCCGAAGGCATAGCGGGAATCTGTGTATATGTTAACATTTCTGTTCTTGGCTAGAATACAGGCTCGGGTCAGAGCGATGAGCTCTGCTGCTTGAGCAGACAGTGTGTCAATACGATGTGTTTCTTTAATTTCAGTTTCAGTGGTCACGGCGTACGCGGCCACTAATTCTCCTGTACTTGTTCTCATGCATGAACCATCCACATAAAGTGTCAGGTCTGGATTTGTCAATGGGACATCTGTTAAGTCTCGTCTAGGCTTAGTTACTGCATTAATTATTTCTATACAATCATGCGGAGCTGGATCTGTCATAACTGTAGGTAACAGTGTTGCTGGGTTCAGGATGCTGCAACGTCTGATTTCTATGTGTGGCTGGAATAGTGTTAATTCATAACCTGTCAGTCGTGCTATAGTTAAGTGTTGAGTCTGGGTTCTGTTTAACAAAACCTCTACAGAATGTGGTACTTGAACTGTTAACTGATGACCTAAGACAATTGAATCACTTTGTCTTATTGCTAACGCTGTTGCTGCTACTGACTTTAAACACGCAGGGAGTACTTGAGCTACTGAATCCAATGTACTAGAAAAATAAGCACAAGGCTTATGTGAACCTGCTTGGTCTTGAGTGAGGACAGACAACGCTGTGCCATCACGTTCTGTAACAAAAAGTGTAAACGGTTTGCTGTAACATGGTGTCGCTAAAACTGGTGCTTGGCATAAAACTTTCTTTAATTCTTCAAAAGCTTGTGTGTGTTCCTGAGTCCAAGGGAGGACAGTCGAAGTTGCTGCCTCCTGTGTCGTTAACTGGATGAGTGGTTTAGCTAAAAATGCATACTGGGGAATCCATTGTCTGCAGTACGAGGTGAGGCCTATGAAGGCCCGCACTTCCTTTTGTGTCTTGGGTTGCGGCATGTTCACAATTAACTGAATGCGATCGGGAGTGAGCTGTCTCCCCACTTTGGACAGTAAGTGACCCAAGTACACAACTTGCTGAACACAGAATTGTAGCTTCGAAGGAGACACCTTGTGTCCCTTGTCAGCCAGGAAATGTAAAACTGTCAGTGATGCTTTTTCACATTCGGGCTCACTTCGTGCGGTGATCAGCAGATCATCGACGTATTGTAGTAAAGCGGTGTTAACTGGCATTTGAATACAATCTAGTTGTCTTTTCAGTGCTTGACTATAGATGCTGGGGCTTTCTGTGAATCCTTGAGGTGCGCGTGAAAATTTGAAACTGCGTCCATTTAAACAGAATCCGAAGAGATATTGGCTCTCTGGATCAATAGGCACGCTGAAGAAGGCGTTCTTGAGATCAATTACAGTAAAGAACGTTGCTTCTGAATCAATAGCAGTCAAGAGAGATGATATATCGGGGACCACAGGATACTGTGGGATAATGCATTTATTCAATTCTCGAAGATCAATCACCAACCGATATACTGGCGGTGCATTGGGATCAGTACGTTTAAGAATCGGAATGATGGGTGAATTACAGATATTGGAGTCTGTTTCGACGACCACTCCTTGGGCAATGAGCTCTTCAATGATTTTCAGTAAAGCCGCTACAGCATCGGGTGGTAACTTGTATTGTCTGATTCTGGGTAATACAACACCTGCCTTGAGGGTAACGCGGTATGGTGTAATGTGCATACATCCTACATCAGTTGGGCCTTTTGCCCACAAGTAATCAGGTACATTTTTCAATCTGACGTCAAACTCACGAAGAACGTAATGACCCTTGAAATCCCGCAGAAAGAGTCTAACTCCCTCCGGGGAGCAGCATATTATAGCTCCTAGAGCCTTCAATGTTTTAATTCCTAATAGATTTTCCGGACATGATTTTGTTAGTAACAGGTCTGTAACGCGTGATAATGGACCCACAGCCAGGGGAACTGGTTCTGATACTTCATTTACAATAGGCTGTCCTGAAAACCCAAGGGAAACATTTTGTGAGCCTGAGAGGGGTGCCCCTGGAACTTCGTCATGACTTATTGTAGTGCGACTTGCCCCTGTGTCAATTAAAAACTTTCTATCTTTCCCCAATACTTGACTGTGTACATAAGGACCTTCTTGATCTACAGGAATCTCGATAAGAGGCAAGCCACCTTCCCTCTCTAGGCTGTTTCATGTATATCGGGAATATTCGGGGTAAGCAGACTGGGCATACTGGTACATCTGTTGTGAGACTTGCTGAGTTGCAGCAATGGGCTGTGGCTGTGGTACTGCTACGGTCTGTGCTGTCTGTGCAGATGCATGCATGGGCTGTGTATTCTGTGTAGACTGATGCTGGTTATGGTCTTGTCTAGGCGGATGCGGTCTCTCTTTAGTTTTACCTGTCGCTATGTTATGTTTCAGAACTGCACATTCGTGTACGTAGTGACCTGGCTGCTTGCAATAATTGCATGTCCCTTTAACAGGAGCTGCAGTGTGACTTGTCTGGGTCGTACCTTTTCTGTGACTGTCGGATGGAACCGTCTGGGCTACTAACATTTTCATTTTCGTGTCTTTCATACGTTTCTGTTCCTGATCTTGTTCTTCCCTAATTCTATTCTGGTGATATTGTAACATTTGTAACATCTGGGATGGCGTATTTGCTTGCCATGTACTCTCGACCTTATACACTCTATTTTTAACTAACGGTAGGGAATTCTCGACTAACTTTGATACAAAAAGATGTGGGTACGACTCGCTACTTGGCTGGAGGCCACTATTGATAATAAAACATTTCTCGAATCTTGAATAAAAGTCGCTAGTATCTTCATCATGTTTCTGTTTACAGGACGAGATTGCATCCCAATCCTCCTTTCTAGTTGTCAATAATCTGGGCAGGACCTGTACTATTAAACCTGGTAATGCTTTCGTTTTGTCCCCAAGGCCTAACCCTGGAATCCGTTTTTTCTCTTCGTCTTCTATTTCTGCCCAGGCAATCTTTGTGTCTCCCACCTCCCATTCCTTTTCCTTTAATTTCTCGAATATCCCCGTAGGCAATAATACTTTCAACATTTTCATGATATCATCATATGTGTAGTCCCCCATTAGTAACATATCTTTGAGCTCTCTATGAAAACCTGCGGGGTCTTTATCATGGCACGGGACTAATTTCTTCATTTCTAACAGTTCTAACTTAGTCAGAGGCGTGTGTACATACACGCGTTTCAAAACCTTGTCCTCACCCATAACAGGGTGTACTTCTCGTAAGGGGTTCTGACTTTCAATACCACCCCTGCACTGCATATGGTACATTTTCCTTTCTGGGGGTGGGGCGGGGACATATTCGGGGCTTACAAAGGTATCATATCTGCGTCGTTGTTCTAGAATTATTTGAACTAATTTTGTACTTAAGCCTCTCCATCTATCCATCAGTAGTGCTTCCAGTGTCTCGTGTAAGGGACCTGGATCGGAATAATGTTTTCTGTATTTGATGAGAAGGTGCTGAATCATGTATACACCTGCTAATTTCTGTTCGTCGGGGGAGAGGTTCAGAAATGTCTGTGCTACGGTGTCATCATTATATATGTCTGCATTTTCGGCCCATGATACCGCTGATCGGGCTAATTCTTGTTCATCCATAGAATTGAGTACATGGTACCCAACTCGATCTCGAAGCCGTTTATCAGTTTCCTGGAACTGATGCTCAGCAGAATTCGGATTCGTTAAGGCAGAGAAGAAAACTCTCTTGCTTTCTGGACGGATACCCTTCCTAAGATAAGTTCCCTTACCTACATATGCTATAGTGCTTGTAGTCGGTTCTGGTTCTTCAGATTCTTCTTCCTCCTCGGAGGGAGCCTTTTCTTTCTCTTTCTCGTGTACTGCTATCACTTCTTTCTTAATCTTTTTATACATGGCCTCTATGCAATTTTGTCTGTCATGTTTTCCGTCGGCTATATTTTGACCCCACTTATTCAATGCATCTAATTCACTCTGATCTGTTCCGGGCCTGTCTCGTTCTCTTATTAGACAATTTATGAAAAATCGTAGTATCAGTGCTTGCATGTTAACTTTCTGTTTCTCCAGGGCATCCTTAATACTGTCGGGGTCCTTTCCCGTTTGAACGAACTCATATATTCTATCTAGGCGCTCCTTCATTCCTGCATAACATAACAAACTATCAGTAGCAGATCTTAACCGTAATGACGCTAATATCATTAAGTCGTCCTGTCCGGGTTCTGGATCATATCTACAAACTGACATATTTTCCTTTAATGCGTCAAGGCGGGATGAATTAGAAGAACGGGGGGATCTGTGCGTAAGAGGACTCTGCATACCTCTGAGATTTAATCTGTGAGTCGGTGGCGGGGTCTGGAGACCCGCGGTCGCACCTCCTGAAGCGGAAGCTTGGGCATTATCTCTGTGTGCAGTCAGTATCTGAATTTGTCTTTTAGTAGGATCTGATTGAAGTGGTTTCGGCAAATCAGTTTTAGGTGAGGGAAGTGGCGGGGCTGGCGGAACGGAACTAGCCTTTTTCGGTGTCGGCTGAGCGTGATCTTGGGGAGCAGTACCACCCCCGGCCCCGTCAGTAGGCAGGGCACGAACAGGCAGATTGGTGTAAGCTGGCGCTACATCTTCGAGGTATGAATTTAGGAATATGTCTTTAGTAGTCTTATGCATTACTTTAGTTGGAACTAATGGTGACGGCAAATTTTTCGGTATTTCTGAAATGGCGTCAGGGGTACCATCGGCCAAGAGATACATGTTGTTCACTTTGCCATTTTGGATACGATCTATTTGTTCTACTTTTACTCGAATTCCCTCAGCAACTAATTCGTTTTCTTGGGCCTTTTCTGATTCTTTAAGCCTGTCTTCTCTACGGAGTGCTCTATCAGCACGCTTACGTGATTCCTTACGCCAAAATTCTATGGCGTCTTTCTGAGATTGTCTAGCTTTCTTTTTCCGTAATATTTCTTCTACCTTTATGATGCACTCGGCATCCCATGTTCCGTTAACTGGCCATCGGTATCTTTCCTCTAGGTGCTTGGTATAATCTGTCCATAACTCTAGATACAAGATGGCGTCTATGCCATGCTTATTATACATGAAATTACCTGGAGTGTCCCTAGGGGGGATTGGAATCTCTTCCTCTAACATCCCTTTCCTAGTTCCTATCTGCTTTAATTTGTTGAAAAACGGCATTGTGCCTACTTGATACTGAAATGCTTGATCCTTAATACTTAATTTCGCCTGTAACTATTTAAACAAGAAAACACAATAATGCACAAAAACAATCACATTCATACCACGACATTAATCACATGAAACATTTAAAGACATAGCTAACTTCCCCCTACTCTGAATGTACCGCTCAACGATACGGATACACTGCTGTAACAGTGCAGAAATTCGGAATACTTTATATACTGCTAAACAGTACAGATACACTGCCTAAAAACAGTGCAGACCGGACTTGCGTACCCAAACCCGTCTAGATACGACCCAGCAATGGTACTCACCGGGAAGCACGGAAAACAGAAGGCCTCGGAAAACTCGACTGGACTCGACTTGGAACTTCGGAAAACTTCGGAGAACTTCGGAAACCTGGTGGGCCTCCTCACACCTCGGACCTTGCTTCCTTCGGCTGGGCTCTGGTCGGGATCCTCCGCACTCCTCACCGCCTCGTCTGGGCACTGATTGCAGTCTTCGTCACCTCCGTGTGTCAGAGGGGGATGCAGGAAATCCTGCCAGTACACGTGTAGTCCGTCTAACTGATGGCAGGGGACACGGATTGCAACGCACCTTCCGGCGCGTGAGGTGGGGGAGGGGTCCCTGTTCGGGCGCCAAAATGACGTAAATAATTAATTTACTCTCTTAATTTCTATGCAGGTAAGTACTTAATCAATAATAACTCAATCAGAAGGAAAGAAAACAGAGTCCGTGGTGTTAGAGTTTCTAAGGGTTTTATTCCTCATAAAGGAATCAGGATATCGTGTTCTGACCACCACAGGGGTGTCAGAAGGGATAGATGAGCGCGCTAACGTTTATTGACAATACATAGCTTATATACTTGATTTACATCATAACGTTCAATGTAAGAGGCGTAACAGCTGAGAGAAGACAAGATAACAGTATACACGTGGTGCTAGTACATCATCAAGAGGCGTAAACTAGGCGTAACTAGGGTGTGTGCTAGAAACGTCACTGATAGGTGACGCAAGTGGGTGGCACCAAGGGGTGGTGTTAACAGAATGTTGCAATGTCAGCAGAAATCGGAAGCTTGGATGCGCGCGCAGCTGCATGACGTGTGATAGACGGGGTGCAGGGGACTTGACATTTACACTGACGGAAAGAGACAGAAGTCTGACATGTCAGATCAACTTGTACTTCTATCATATCTGGTATCTGGTGTTTAGGAACTAAGCTATCTGGGCAGAAAGGTCTCTAGAGCAAAAGCTATTCTATACTTGCTAGGAGTGCGTGTATAAGCGCCTGAGTGTCTGTATGAGAAGCGTGGGGCATGGGGCCTTCCATGGAAGCATGGCAACAGAGGCTATGAATTACTTGCATAAAGACAGGTCGGCCCTTTAGCCCTGCAGCTGAGGAAGGATGTTTACTGAAGCTAGCAGGCTGGAATGTATCTTCGGGGAGGAAAACAGATAACGCGAAGGTTATAGTCAATCTTGGCAGGCAGCAGGCTGAGCTGAGCACGGAGGGCCGCGCTAGAAGTAAGTCAGAGTTCACGGGTACGGGGGCTGCTTGGGCAGAGGCCCTCGCAGTCAGAAGCCAGAAAAGAGGCTCGGTGGCAGAGATTCAGGGCCTACTTTCAGCCAGGCTGAGAAACGTAGGAATACACTTCAAAAAGACGTTGGCATAGCATGCTTAGGAGCGGACCATCAAACCCATTCATGGTGGGTCTGAAAGAGGACAAGTTAACGTTGGACGCAAATGTATTTGCGTCTTCATAGCTGGTACAGGAGGGAAGTTACATGCACTTTTAACTCGTACATGGAGTCGGTGGGGTACTCGCTAGGGAACACAACATGACCATAAAATTTATATTACCTCAAGACCCCCCCTGAATAACACGCTGGGGGGAAAAAACACACACAGCTGGCAATAGACGTTGGGGGTTTGATACTACGCCATATACCCCTTCACCTATTTGGGGCTCACCATTGCTGAAACAGACTGCCCACCAGACGGAACTCCACCCGTGCTGGACGCTCCGGTAAATGAGCACAACTAACCCAAGACCATCTCCTGTTCTTGCGGCTCCCCTGCGTCCCCACTGCCTGGCGACACTACCAACGCAGATGGAGTCCGGTTGGCCCTTTGAGGCCCCCCGCACGACCGGAGCGCCCCGCTGCTGGAGCTGGGGTAACGGCTTGGGGACAAACCTCGTAGGTGCGGCTGCGGCCCCCCACACCAAAAACCCAGTTCCGGGACCCCGAGGCTTCTGACACTGGCCCTGCAGACACAGCTTGCTGACCACCCGCTGCGACCTGCCCTCCCTGAGTCACCCCAGCTAAAGCTTCGGTCCAACTGACTGCTGCACCACCCTCTCCCCTCAACTGGCAGACATGGGGAAACCAGTGTCACGATCAGGCACGCTTCTCCTCGGGGCTGTGTTGAAAGTCCTAAACCCGCTCTCACACAACCCACCCGTGACCCGGTGTTAATCACAGACCAGTAGGAGGGTTCCGCAATCGCGGGAAAGGAAGGGGACAGCGGGGAGGGAGTTCTGAAATGACAAAAGACAAGGGATTTAGCTTCACACCCCTCCCTATCTACCCTAGAATACAGAGACACCCTATTGGTGAATAGGACCCTTTTCACACTAGTATTCAAGCATACCTGAAAAGGAAAACTCTAAGTCTTTCGATGCAGGAGAGGGAGGGAAGGTCCTATCAGTGGTAACAATCTGGTAAGGAAGGAACAAAGAAGCGCACATGAAATATACAACAGCTTCACCATGCACGATAGGCTTCTTATCACACCTCACATACCAATTCCTGACAAGGTTCTGCCTTGTTCCACTCCTCCGTATATTAGGTACCCCCTGGTTCCTCTCCTGCAGTGTGAAATAAAACACAAACAAGTTGTCGAAAGAAAACATAGAACAAACGATAAGCTGAAGGTTAATTGCACCTTGGAAAGGTTTCTTATCGCAAACAAAATATAATGTTGTATTATAGGTAGCGTGACTTGCACTTGTCCGTAATTAGCAGTCCTGTAACACTCACTTCACTGTGAGCTTTGTTGATATTCCCCCATGAACAACCATCAATAACAATTCCGCAATCGTTCTCTCCGAAAGTTATAATGTTTTTCCAAAGGATTTCCCCAAGCTAGAAACGCAGCCGGGATTCTCCTTCCCTCTGGAAAACCAACACAGATACTCCGGAGAAGGCAAAAAGGGGAAACTGACGAACACAGCCGTGTCCGCCTCTCCCGAAAAATACACACAGCTTAAGTTCAACTGTTCTCCGGATCCGAGTGTTTCCAGCCGGAAAACACTCCGTAACTCCTACTCACGGTTACCTCCAAGAATGCACAACCTCACTTCACTCCTGCTCACCAAAATTATCGGCTCCGTCTTCGCTGTAGGTCTGGCTTATGTTTCCTGAGTTGCGCGGCTAACATCTCGCGCAGCTTCACCCTTGGCCTTCTGGGATTTGTGGTTCAAGGAAGCAAGGCATCCAGACCCCACGCATTGCACGGACAGCAGCCCATAAAGACCGATTCTGACAGTACATCCCCCTTTACAAGGGGCGCTGGCCAGGAGCCGGTTTTTACGGATGTCGATTGTGAAAACGAGACACCAACCGAGGAGCATGCACAGACCCCGCAGGCTCCCATGAATTCTCCTCAGGCCCATAACCTTTCCATGAAAGCAGGTACCGCAGCCTCCCCCTCACCCATCTGGAGTCCAACACTCGCAACACCTCGTATTCAGACTCATTCTGTACCCATACTGGTACTGGAGGACGATGGACAGGGCTACGAGAAGGCTTCAGAAGGGACACGTGAAACACAGGGTGAATGTGTAAATGAGCAGGCAACCGTAACTTCACCGCCACTGGATTCACCATTCTTACCACCCGATAAGGCCCGATGAATTTAGGGTTGAACACACTATACCTCCGGAATTTGATGTGTTTAGTGGATAACCACACCAAATCCCCTTTTTTAAATACAGGACTCGGCCTACGATGTTTATCAGCCTGAGCCTTGTATCTCCCCTTGGCCTGAACAAGATTCTTGCGCGTCGCCAGGAGAGTCCTGCGAATGCGCAACAATCGTGCCTTGACATCTGGCAATCGAACCGTGGATCTGGGGAGGATTAGAGGATTAACCCTAGGGTGGTGACCATAATTGCTAAAGAAAGGAGAATGACCTGTCGAAGAGTGTTGTGTGCTGTTGTAGGCCAGCTCTGCCACCCACAACCAATCCACCCAGGAATCTGTGTCTGCCTGAACATAGCAGCAGAGGTACTGTTTTAATGACTGGTTCAGTCTCTCGGTTTGGCCATCCGACTGAGGATGGAAACTGGTTGATAAAGAAGATGAAATCTGCAACTCAGCACACCACACTTTCCAGAACCCTGCAGTGAATTGGGCCCCTCTGTCTGGCACTATCACTTTCGAAAGCCCATGCAATCTAACTATGTGTGTTAACAGGAGATGAGCTAAACGACCCGAAGTAGGCACTTTGTCACAAGCAATAAAATGGCCCATTTTAGTAAGGAAGTCCACTACTACTATGAGGGCCGTTTTCCCTTGGTCTTTTGGCAAACCCACTATGAAGTCCACAGAAATGCTTTCCCAAGGCATTTCGGGGGTTGGTAAGGGTAGCAGAAGACCTTGAGGTTGTTGTCGATCTGCTTTCATTCTGGCACATTGCATGCACTGGTTTCCCTATCGTTTCAAGTCCAGCCGAATGGAGGGCCACCAAAACTGTCTCAATGCCTTTTCCAATGTTTTTACATATCCCATATGTCCTGCGCTAGGCATTTCATGGCACCATTGAAACACGATACGTTGTAGGGCTTTAGTGGGCACTAGCACTTGTTTCCCTTTCCTTGCCACCCCTTGTCTCAACTGCCATTCTGGATGATGCCGAAGCCAGGTTCTCCAAACACATGATTGTATCCCAGAACGCAAGGATTGCACAAAATTGCTGATTTGAGTCACACACACCACTTTGGATGGATCTATGATTGATCTTTTCGGGGTTTGAGTATGTAACACCGGATGTTCCTGCCGGGTCAGAGCGTCTGCTTTTTTGTTCATTGCTCCGGGTCTGTAGGTGACTATGAATCGATATTCCTCAAAGAATAGCATCCAGCGTAACTGCCTGGGTGTTAAATGATGGGTTGCTCTTATGAATTGCAGGTTGCGATGGTCAGTATAAACCGTCACCTGATGTACAGCTCCTAATAGCCAATGCCTCCACTCCACAAAGGCGTCTCTTATAGCCAGTAACTCCTTTTCGGCTATCGTGTAATTGATTTCCGCCTGGTTGAGTTTTCTGGACATAAAGGCGATAAGATGTAACATGCTTGTGTCTTCCTGTCGTTGTGATAGAACCGCCCCCAAGGCGACTTCGGACGCATCAGCTTCCACAATAAATGGCAAGGCGGGGTTGGCATGTATTAGGACAGGAGCACTGATGAATGCGTCTGTCAACCCATCAAACGCTAGTTGAGCCTCGGTATTCCAATGAAACGGAACATTCTTCCTCGTCAGACGGGTCAAGGGGGTTACCAAGGCAGAGAATCCACAGATGAACCTCCTGTAAAAGTTCGCAAACCCCAATAGACATTGTACGTCTTTGACGGTACATGGACGAGGCCATTCTTTTATGGCCTGCACTTTTCTTTCAGCCATGACCTGGCCTGAAGGTGTAAGCATCACTCCCAAAAACTCGACGGTGGTTACATGAAATTCGCATTTCGTGATCTTACAATAGAGATGATGTTTCATCAGGGCACCCAACACCTGTTTCACATGAAATTGATGTTCACTCGTCTTGGTGGAGTATACCAGGATATCGTCGATGTATACAACTACAAAGAGGTCTAGGAACTCTCTCAACACCTCATTTAAAAAGAATTGAAACGCGACGGGGGCGTTGCACAGTCCAAAGGGCATCACTAGGTACTCGAAGAGCCCATACCGCGTCTTAAAGGCCGTCTTCCATTCATCGCCCCTTCTTATGCGGACCAGGTGGTAGGCTCCTCGCAGATCTAACTTCGTATAAATGGTGGCCGTTCTGACTTGCTCTAGCAAGACAGGAATCAGAGGTAACGGATACTGATTTTTTACCGTGATGGTGTTCAAGGCGCGATAATCTATGCAACACCTCTTGTCCCCGTTGGCTTTCGGTATGAAGAATAGGGGCGAAGATGCAGGCGACCGAGAGGGGCGTATATACCCCAAAGCCAAATACTTGTCCAGGTATGTTCTCAGATATTCATTTTCCGGTACAGTAAGAGCGTAGAGCCTGCCGTTCGGTATTACTGCTCCTGGAACCAGGTCGATGCGACAATCGAAAGTTCTGTGGGGCGGGAGTGCCTCCGCCTGCTCTTCACTGAAAACCTTTGCGTACTCAGCATAACACGACGGGAGTTGTACTTCTTTCTCGGCCGCTGTGGCGCTGTTGTAAACTCTTGCCAAGGTCTGAGAAGGACTCGTAGTGGAAACCATACACTGTTCCTTGCAATACTCCGAGACAAAATCGATCGTCCTCGAGGTCCAATGGATGTAGGGTTCGTGTTTTTGAAGCCAAGGAAGCCCCAAAATGATGCCATACTGCGGTGCTTGGATAATGTTAAATGAAATGGTCTCTTGGTGCAAGTCATTACTAATGCACCGATACTCTGGCGTGTGGTATCTTTTGGGTCCTGCAATCAGTTCACTACCATCTACCGCATATACTGGTTCAGGTTGTTTCTTTTCAATGAGCGGTATACCTAGCCTTTCTGCCTCTGAATAATCCATAAAACACCCAGTGGCTCCGGAATCCACCATAGCCTTTACACCTTGTTCTCCAGTTTCCATCACCAATAAACATAGACAGGAAGACATGATTCTTTTCTTGTTCGCAACAAGCCATAATAGAAGGGATAGTGATTCGGCTTGAGGGTTCCCCTCCATTCACGCTCAAGCTTTGGAGTTTTCCGATTTCTCTTCCAAGGTGCCAGCTGCAGTTTGGCCAGTCCTGAACCTTCCGGGTTTTGGTTTCACTGGACACTCCCGTAGGTAATGCCCCTTCTTTCCGCAGTATAAGCAAAGTCCGTTCTTTCTGCGGTGTTCTTTCTCGCTAAATGACAAGGAAGCCCTAACAGCCCCTATCTCCATAGCCTCTTGAGCGGACGTAGTTTTTTCACTGTTCCCTCCACCTCTCTCATGTACCATTACCACAGGCTCCTTCTTTCGTAGTTCACCTTTGCGCTCCCTTATGCGATGGTCTAAGCGAAGAGCGAGTTCTATGAGCGCAGAGCATGTACGTGGTTGAGGGTCTATGTGTGCCAACACGTCCTTCATTTCATCGTTTAGTCCTTGGTAGAATAAAGCGGACTGTTTGGCCTCAGGCCAGTCTGTTTCAGCAACCAGGCGACGAAAGTTGTTCAGATAGGAAACCAGATCGGAAGTGCCTTGTTTAAGAACCAACAGCTCACGGTCTGCTGAAAACGTTTCAGCTCTGCGGTCGAAGGTCTTTTCGAACTCCAACCGGAATTCATCCCAATCGTGTAGTAGGGGATCATCTCTCCTGACTATGGGAACCGCCCACTGAGCTGCTTCCCTACCCAGATAAGAGATCAAAAAGGCCACTCTGGCTTGATTTGTCGTAAACATCTTTGGTTTACACATGAAATGTAGGCGTACTTGCGTCATGAACACCTGTACCTTTTTGTTATCCCCATAAAACCTCTCGGGGGGAGCTAGTGGAATCTGGGTGGGCATTTCTACTACTAGGGACGGGGGTGTGGAAGTGCTGGCCCCTGCACTAAACGGATTTACTTGTAGGCTATCTAAACGGGCCTTTATCTGAGCGTTCTCCGCTCTGGAAGCAGCGACCTCTCTATTGGAGGCCGCTAGTTCAGTTTGGACTAAAGCTAGGGCAGCCAAGACGTCGTCCATAGTGGCCATTTACTTTCAACACAGCCAAGAGGAGGATCGTTTCCTTGGGCCGATAATTCTGTCACGATCAGGCACGCTTCTCCTCGGGGCTGTGTTGGAAGTCCTAAACCCGCTCTCACGCAACCCACCCGTGACCCGGTGTTAATCACAGACTAGTAGGAGGGTTCCGCAATCGCGGGAAAGGAAGGGGACAGCGGGGAGGGAGATCTGAAATGACAAAAGACAAGGGATTTAGCTTCACACCCCTCCCTATCTACCCTAGAATACAGAGACACCCTATTGGTGAATAGGACCCTTTTCACACTAGTATTCAAGCATACCTGAAAAGGAAAACTCTAAGTCTTTAGATGCAGGAGAGGGAGGGAAGGTCCTATCATTGGTAACAATCTGGTAAGGAAGGAACAAAGAAGCGCACATGAAATATACAACAGCTTCACCATGCACGATAGGCTTCTTATCACACCTCACATACCAATTCCTGACAAGGTTCTGCCTTGTTCCACTTTTCCGTATATTAGGTACCCCCCTGGTTCCTCTCCTGCAGTGTGAAATAAAACACAAACAAGTTGTCGAAAGAAAACATAGAACAAACGATAAGCTGAAGGTTAATTGCACCTTGGAAATGTTTCTTATCGCAAACAAAATATAATGTTGTATTATAGGTAGCGTGACTTGCACTTGTCCGTAATTAGCAGTCCTGTAACACTCACTTCACTGTGAGCTTTGTTGATATTCCCCCATGAACAACCATCAATAACAATTCCGCAATAGTTCTCTCCGAAAGTTATAATGTTTTTCCAAAGGATTTCCCAAAGCTAGAAACGCAGCCGCGATTCTCCTTCCCTCGGGAAAACCAACACAGATACTCCGGAGAAGGCAAAAAGGGGAAACTGACGAACACAGCCGTGTCCGCCTCTCCCGAAAAATACACACAGCTTAAGTTCAACTGTTCTCCGGATCCGAGTGTTTCCAGCCGGAAAACACTCCGTAACTCCTACTCACGGTTACCTCCAAGAATGCACAACCTCACTTCACTCCTGCTCACCAAAATTATCGGCTCCGTCTTCGCTGTAGGTCTGGCTTATGTTTCCTGAGTTGCGCGGCTAACATCTCGCGCAGCTTCACCCTTGGCCCTCTGGGATTTGTGGTTCAAGGAAGCAAGGCATCCAGACCCCACGCATTGCGCGGACAGCGGCCCATAAAGACCGATTCTGACAACCAGATGGGCGACAGCCGAAACTTACCTTCAAGGCCGGCAAGTCATCGCGTTCCCAGATGGAGCTGGCCGATGAATAACAAGGGACATCGACCACCTCAACTGCAGACTTCAAGGAAATACTTTTAGTGATGCAGTCAAGCCTAACCTCCATAGAATCTAAAATGAACTCCATGACTGCCGGACTCGACGGCCTGACGTATAGGATGGAGAAGCATGGTGATCGTATAAGCAGAGCGCCTCATCTCGGATCAGGATGACACAGCCAGCGCCACCACGAATCGCACTCTCGAAATGGAGAAGGTCCTCAAGGTAATAGACGCTAAGAACGAGGATTTGGAGTCCCGCTCGAGAAGGAACAACCTGAGAATTTTCTGTATATCGGAGTCCACAGCCGCAGGGAATATGGAGGAGTATGTAGAGCGGTTACTCATCACACTTTTGAGGAGAAAAGCCTTCTCACAGGTCCTGGTGGTTGAGAGGGCACATCACTCACTAGAGAGTCAGCCTGCTCCGGGGGCCGCCCCTAGGCCCATAATAGCCAAACTGCTAAACTATCAAGACTGCTCTCCGACTCTCAGGGAAAAAGGACAACTGCGACATGAGGGAATGGAGATCTCGATTTATCCTGATTTCACCATGGCCGTCCAGGACCAACGTCGGAAATTCCTGCAGGTGAAGAAAAAATTGCAACAGCTAAATATCCCTTATGCCATGCAATTCCCGGCCCGCCTCAAGGTTACACATTCAGGGAAGCACAATTTCTTCACCAACCCACAGCACGTTCAGAACTTCCTCAAATCTCTACCCAGGAGCGCTGCGGGAGGGCAGTCTCCTACCCTCCGCCCTGAGGGTGGAGAAGGCACATCAGACGTGGAATAACAAAAGAATAGTCGCCGCTCCGCCTTGAATTGCGATATGCCATAACCCGACGGTTGCACTTGCAAAGCCTTAGACATCAGACAACTACTGAACGATAATGACATCCCAGCCCTCAGTGTGCAGAATGAACCAAACGGAGGACTCACTATTGCGTTACAGACTATGATAGACTAGCATGCAGGAGGAAATGCTCTGAACTGCGACGGGGAGGGCCCACTGCCCGGCATAGCTGACAACAATCTGCTGGACAGTTTGCTGCCACACCACCAAATACGATAAGGGGCAGTATGTCAGGAAAATACGTTCTAGCTGCTCACTGAACAGACATTTCATTACCGATGCAACTGCACTTGCTATAAATCAGGAATGGGAGGCACTGCTGCACTTGCAACCAACATTAAAGAGTTCCTATTTCAGTAACCTGGAGATGAAACGAAAAGCTACCGCTCGAGCACCCTCGCCCGAGCGAGGAGAGACTGGTCGCCTTCTAGAAGCCACCCACCAGGTAAACCCTCAGAACTTTTCACTACCTTTGGGTACATTTGTTGACCACATTGCCCCCTGTTGGGGCGATGGATGGAAGATGTTATGGGGAGGAGGACGGGAAGGGACACAGTGAGATTGGGTCACTGCTGTGGGAGGAGGGAGGGATCGGGGAAGTTTAACACTTCGAATGTCATACAGTTATGCCTCAGCATGCCATGGGAACACGTTTGGGGGAAGGGGGGATGGGAATCGTTTTTTACACACCGTTATGTACACTAGCAATTTGTACGTATCGGTTGATGCATCCCGGAATAAATATGTACACTGCACCATCGCAAATCTTCATCTACTCCATGGAGTCCTGACTGATAACTCTCCAATATAACTTTCTGACGTGGAACATCCATGGGTTGGGGAATCCCCAAAAGCGGCGCCATATATTGGCATATCTAGACCGTTACAAGATACAATGCGCTATGCTCAAGAAAACTTAACTCGCCCCCGCCCCGTCCCCCACCTTTGCTACCCGGTGGGCAAACAAGAGATGCTTTTCCTCCTACTCTTCATATGCACGGTGGACTCTCATCCTGGTGAAACGCACGCTACCCGTACACCCCATTGGATATTACTGGGACCCACAAGGTCGATACAGGATCCTGTGGGGGAGACTATCCGCAGAGACCATTACATTAGTGTCCTGTTATGGACCCAACACTGATGATCCGGAATTTTTCCGGATATTGTGGGGAAAGATACAAGATATGGGATCCACCCACTTGGTGTGGGGGGGGGGACTTCAACGTTACCATTAACCCAGGGTTGGACAGATTGCACCCACAGCCTCATCATTACACCAACGCACAACACACCCTGAAAGACATTGTCGAAAGCCATGACCTCATGGACCCCTGGAGGTATCTCCACCCATGGAAGTGGGAGGGAACCTGCTCCTCCTCTGTTCACTCCTCCTAGTCGCGCATAGATGCCTGGCTCACTGACAGAGGCCTGGCAACTTGGTCACCAAACGGACTACACCTCCCTCGGACATACTCTGACCACTCCCCAGTATTTCTCACTCTGAGATCACCACATGAAGAACCACTCTTTCTCTCCTGGTGACCTAACCCTCAGACACTCTTAGACCCCATCTTTAAAGATAAGCTGGAGCAAGACATTTCGGATTTCTTTCTTCTCAATAATGGCTCAACTCCGCAAAACTCCACGATATGGGAGGCTTTCAAGGTCACCATGCGGGCAGTATGCATAGCCAAGAGCGGAGGTGTCTTGAAAGATATTTGCAACACACTCCGGAAACTAGAGTTAGACATCAAGCAAACTGAGATATACATACAAGCTGCACCCTCCCCTGCATTGCAAACGCATCTGTGGAGTGGAGTGGTGTGGCTCACTGGTTAGAGGCGGCAGACCTGTAAGCAGAGAACGGCCCGGACCAGGGTTCAATTCCCGACGCGGCAGGGTCGTGGACCAGGGTCAAAACGGACTCAATAATTCTCGCCTCGGTGCCTACTCTAACCAGGGAACACACTCGGCAACTCTAGGCATTAAGCTTGCCTCATCTCTATAACGGCCCCCCACAGACGCTGGGGATGCCTGGTTTCACCTTG
Organism: Lissotriton vulgaris; assembly: GCF_964263255.1. Lineage (NCBI taxonomy): Eukaryota > Metazoa > Chordata > Amphibia > Caudata > Salamandridae > Lissotriton > Lissotriton vulgaris. Next base: position 1,330,533,225 of record NC_141695.1, on the reverse strand, counting down.
GAGATACCCAGAAAGGGACCATCTCACAGGGAAAACCAGGACGGGTTCCCCAGCGGTCTTCAGCGCCAGGATACTCCATGGAGTCGCAGTGCGCTTTACAAGTACATATACATTTACATATACATTTACATGCCCTGCTTACCAAATATCAGGAGACGGCAGAACAATAATGTAAATTTATAGGGAAATACCATCAGGCTCGTCGATACGGAGAGGGGGAACTACCGGGAAAGGCACTGGCCTCCTCTGTCCGACCCCCCACACTTTGACAACACAGTCCTCGAAATCGAAGATGAAGACGGATTAACACACAGAAACACCTTAGACATCTTGGAAGCGTTTAAGAGATTCTATAAAAAACTGTACTCAACGCAGCGACAAACCCCAGCAGACTTCCCAAAATTATTTGATGACACACCAATAGCTTGGCTGGGGAATGGTCAAAGAGAGTTTCTCTTGCAGCATCACAAGGATGAGGAGATCATCTCTCCTCTTATGCTGTTACAATCGGGCAAGGCTCCTGGCCCAGATGGCCTCCCGGATGACTTCTATAAAGCTTTTGCCACCTTCTAATTCCGATCTTGCGACATGTGTTCGAGGAGGTCCGGGAGTCAGGAATATTATCCCAGACAATGCACGAAGCACTCATCATCTCCCTTCCCAAACCCGGAAAACCAGCCACTCATGTCGACTCGTATAGGCCCCTATTCCTCATAAATGTAGATGCTAAAATATTGGTTAAGTTAATCGCAAATCAAATTAGACCCCTTATGCCAGTACTGGTCCTTCCAGATGAGTCAGGATTTGTCCCAACCATTTGCACGTCCCATAATTTACGCACACTTTTTGCGCTACTGCACGATATTGACCCTGAGGAGGCCACTAAGGCGTTTGACTCCCTGGAGTGGGATTATTTATCCTTCGTACTCACGCGTATGGGATTCCCTCTCCCATTTTTAGCCTGGATACAGTTACTGTACACTGGACTTCGGGCTACGGTGATGATTAATGGTAGGCGCTCCTCTGCTTTTCCACAGGCCAAAGGCACAAGACAGGGATGCCAACTGTCTCCCCTCCTCTTTGCCCTGGCCATCGAGCAACTTGCCGCCAAGATACGGCAACACCACCACGAACATGCTATCATCTACCCCAGCAAACAAATATTAATTTCTCTATATGCAGATGACCTCACCCTCTATCTACGACAACCGAATGTCAGTCTGAACCCTATCCTCCGACTGTTTATCCTCTTTGGCCAGCTCTAAGGAGTTAACATAAACTGGAACAAGTCCCTGATATAACCACTCACTAACTCCACCCCCAAATTCACACCTGATTATCCCCTCAAATGGTGCGATGACACTCTAACTTGTCTCAGCATAACTATATCCCGCAATCATGAGGAACTGATGAGGGCCAACTATGGTTGCGCATTAGGCTGCATAACTGAGAAAATAGTGAGGTGGATTGCACTGCCTCTGTCCATGGCTGGCAGGGCTGCCTTGATAAAAATGGTCATATTGCCCGAACTTTTATACCTATTCATAAACATTCCCTACGCCCCTAGCCGCTACTTCTTCTCATCCCTTAAAACACAGCTCATACGATTTACTTGGGGAGGAAAACAGGCCAGATTGCGATGGGACACTCTCACGCGCCCTTTCTGTGCAGGAGGGTTCGGAACACCAGACATGGAATTATACTTTAGCTGCGCACAAGCCCATTTTGCTGCATACTGGATAAAACTTCCCTCTTACATACCCCACCTAGCAATAGAAGATGCCTACATGGCCCAGGTCCCCTGCACCGCCTACTTCAGCACCCCCGCTGTCCCACGCCGCCTTGCTTCTACTACCGTACAATGTGCCACTAGTGCCTGGCGCAACTTAATCACGGCCACACAGTGCACGTTACTGTACTCTCTGCTTCTACCCCTCCCTAGAAGGGTTGATGTCTCAGTCATGCAAGGAGGATGCCGATGGCTCCTTCGCAAATTGTTCATACAGACATGAGGGCAACTCTACGCAGGTGGCAAATTTTGTACAAGTGAAGATTTTTTGGGCAACACTAATCCCACTCCCCTGGAGCGATTTTACTATATTAGACTGCAGCAGGACGTGTAAGCCACCACACCTGAATTTCCACTAGAACCCCCCATTATGTTCCCACTCCATGCACTTTTACAACAAATGGCCCCTGCAAATGTACTTTCACTACTGTACCGCACGGTCCAATCCAACAGGGAGTTCTACCCCCCCTGGCCCGAAGTAGGTGGGAGGAGGAATTGGGGCACCCCCTTACGGACGAGCAATGGATATTTTTCTATGGGCAGACGGGAGAAATATCTGCCAGAAGCAGATTTAGAATCATATACTATAAATATGTACATCACCTCTACACCCCAGCGCGACTACACCGTCTGTGGCTCAAAGATAATGATAGCTGGGACCGCTGCGGAGTGGATTTTAAGCATGTGGACTGGGACTGCCCATCCATTCAACACTTTTGGTCGAATATATTGAATGCACTGGAAAGTATGACAGGATTACACATACCAAAAGTTCCCCTGAGGTTCCGTGACAATTGTGAGTGGTGCATTCGACTCGTACGAATATGGTCGAGTCTGGTATCTGTGAACCGCAAATGACGAGTTTAGTAAGTGTGCGCAGTTTCGCTGTGCTAACTTAAACCGTTCGTTTGTTATGTGGGTTTTTCATCTGTACCCACGGGTTCCATCTTAGATACGGCATCCATTTTGTCTCTTGCCCTCAAGTAGCCAGCGAACGGACGTTGTCCGCTTCGCGACCCTGGGACTCCCAAGATGTTTGCGGAAGACACATGTTCTTTGTAAGTGTCTTTATGACGAGGGGGATGCTACTGTAAGGCAGATGACGCCGCTTGAGGCTCATCTTGCCGCACGGGCTTATTGTCTCAGCCGTGCATCTCATTAGGCACGTCCCTTTGATGCCTGCATCTCGTGTTTCCCGTTACCTCCCCTTTTACACCCTTTCCGATCTCCCCACTGTCTCCGTCTTCCTCTACACCTGTCCTTGTTCCTATTTCGATCTGTTTTACTGCTGATTGGAATTTGCTAATGGTGGGAAGATGGGTTTTTACAGTTGGGAATCGCCAAATGTTTCCGCACTTATGTTTCGGATCTTATGTGTTTCAAAGTGACCAAAGCGACCCCTCAGGGGGATAATTGTGAGAACTAGGTTGTAAACTTTTGTGTCCAATGTTATCCTATGGGTAAAAACTGTATAAAAGGAGCGATCCACGGAACCAATTTGAAGCAGTCTCCCCAAGTTGCACGCTGTGTACTTGTCGTGATCTCTGTGTTCCCTGCAGCAAATAAACCTTGAATCTTTGACGCCGAAGGAAGTGTCCCGTGTCTCTGTGACTCGTACGCCGGAACAGGTTACCCACGAAGGTTTCAGGTGTTGTGCCCTGGCACCGCTGGGTCTTACAGAACCCAGTCCTTCAGTTGGCGCCCAACGTGGGGCTGCATCAGTGGTACCGGTCCAAGCCCGACGATCGTGAGGAACTTCGTGTGAAATCTCCGAGGGAAGGTGCACTCCGCTTCATCGATCCTGTTGTCGAAATAAGTGGCCCGAAGACTTTTCCCGCGAAGATTCCCGCCTCCGGACGGCTGCGACGGACTGCTGCCCTGACTGTAGACCTGTTTTGGCGCCTGGCGTAGACCTTGGTATAGCGAGACGATTGACGGGCCTTCCTGGTGACGCCATCGATTTTTGAGTTAAGTATTTGTGGGTCGCTCCCATAGCTTTTGGTTGTTGACACTTTAGCGAGTGTTTTTGTTGTACACGCTGTGTGAGTGTTTTTGTCGGTAACACTTTGCTAGCGTACTTTGTTGTGTTGTTTGACGACTGCAGCCGCCAAAAACCGAGGGTTTTGTTCTTTGCTGGGACTTGGTAAATCCCGTAACCCTTGAAGTTTGTGAAACTCGGCTAGTGTGCAAGATGCCTGGTCGCAGTACTTTGTTTAGTTGTTTCAGACCTTGTGGTGCGGATTCCCGACTGGAGGACTCGTGTCCGATACCTCCGGTTGGAACTCCTACTTATGATCTATATAGCAAACATGGGCTAGGCCCAATTACCTTTAACGATTATTGGATTAAATATACAAAGAAGGACGGCGACCTTCGTTGGCCACCTCACGGTAGCTTCGAGGCGTCGATCTTAGATAATCTAGAAATGAAGTTGTTCGAACGAAAATCAAGGCCGGCCATGTTTGATGCCTTTCGGTTGTGGCGCAAAGAAGCCCGACAGAAAGAGATCAGACAAAATAAACGTAGTCAGCGAGATAATGTTGCTACCATAGTGAAGAAAGCTGAGCAGTTCCAGCGTGATAAGGAGGATAAGGATAAGGAAGTGTTTGAGAGACTACAGCGTATGACCATAGATAAATGTTATCCTGCTTTGCCTACGGAGTCGGATAAGAAGGAAGAGGTAGTTGAGGATCCTTTAATGTCTTACCTTATGAAGTCGCCACCTCCGTACGTACAGGGTACCGCAGCTCCTGTGGTCCCTGCCGTACCTGTTCTTCCACCTATTCCTCCTCCACCTGTTTCTCAACCTGCACCCGTTCTTCCGACTGTTCCTGCTCCTTTGCCTGCTTCTATCCCTACTGCTCCTCCGCTTCCACATACTCCTGCTCCCGCTACTGCTCCTGTTTTGTTAACCCCTGTTGCTGCTACTGTTTCTACTCCTTCTCTTGTTAGCCCTGTGTCTTATTCTTCCCCCTCTACCCGTAGTCGCAATTCTCCTCTTGCGGCTAGCTTCTTTCATTCGCTCGGACCTGTTCATGGGTCCGCTGGTTCCGATGGTCCTCAGAGACGAAGTCAGCTTCCTGGAAACAGAGAACGCGCTGCGCTATATAATATGGCGATGGGTTGGATGGTAAATCCACAGAGAAATCCACCACGTGTTGTTCTCGACACGTTTTGTCAATTCAATATACCAACCCAGAGATACGTGTTTGATGAAATGTGTAAGTTCCTTCATGATCAGATAGCGGCCGATGCGCCTGACGAGGTGCTGACCGCCCTGTCTGAACTTCGGCTTCAGTTCGCAACTGGGCTGATAGTTGATACTAATGTTCGACGTGCTATCGAGCGGTTGCTATCCTTTCGCCCCGCTCCGATACCTCATGCATTGTTTGTCGAGGATATTGAAAAACAACCAGATGAGTCTGGCCAATATCCCATGCGTGAAGTTCCGCCGGTTTGGATACCGCCTAATCCTAATGCCGCTCCTCCGACAACAGTGGGCCATTTCGAGAGAGTGTGGATACACCTCCCGTGGAAACGTTCGGAAGTGTTACAGGTGAAGCAATCTTTGCCTGACCCTCGCAAAAATCCTACAGGGTATTACAAAGAATTATCGCAGCTCGTAGACGCTACGGTAATGAATCTATCCGATATCGATATGTTGTTCGGAAATGTCGTACCGCAACCGGTATGGGCTAAGATTCGCCAGCAAGATCACGCAAATGAATTGGGCGGTGATTGGGCTGCCATTTTAGCGGCAGATGCTGGACAAGTTGGTGGTGCCAAACCCGATCAGTTGATAACTGCCCTTCCCCAAAGAATTATAACATTAATGAAAACTCTTATGCCGGCTATGAAGGTAAACTGGGACAAATTGTCAGCCTGTAAGCAGAAGAAAGATGAGAGTGTTTCCGACTTCTTTACGAGGTTTGAGGAAGCATTCATCGACCATAGTGGTCAGGATATGGGTACTGAGGGTGGTCAAAGGTTGTTTGTGGATAAATTTGTTTCAAATTTATTGCCCGACTTGAGCAATAAATTGAGAAATTCGGAGAGTGCATGGGCCGTTTCCACCTCAGCTCAGATATTGGCTACGGCACAATATTATGAGAATAGAGAGAAAGAAGAGAATGACCGTGCTGACAAAAAGACGAAAGAGCTGAAAACTAAAGTGTTGTTGCAACAAGCGTATCCTCCGCGGTCAAATCAGAATAATTCACAACAGAATCGATCGCAGTCGCAATCGAATCGATCGCAGCCGCGTAATGATTCCTCCTCCCAAAGATCATCGTTAGGGTACAATCAATGTGCTTATTGTAGACAGGAGGGACACATTAAATTTAACTGCCCTATTTTAAATGAACGTAATAGTGGTAATTCGTCCAAAGGAGGTCGTGGTGGTTCACAGCAGGCATCACGTGGTAGAGGTCGTGGTACTCAGAACGATCGCTCAGATAATTCATCTAATTCTAATAACTGTTTTGATCAACGTGGATCATCGCAAGGACGATCTGCGCAGTACAATGTAGACGATTATTACGTCGATCAGGGAACTGACGACAGTAACTACTAGGACAGCCAAAGACAAGGAGAGGGAGTGGTATCAGTTCCGGTTGATCAGAGAGGGCCTTACGTCGCAGTTGCTACATCGGGCGTCGTTGAGCCTTTTCTGTTGGACACTGGTGCAGCGAAAAGTTCTATCATGCATTCAAAACTCCCTGGCGCACCTTTGTCTGGCTTAACAAATGTTTCCGTTGGATTCTCTGGCGCCCCCGTTAGCAATCCAGTTTCTCGCCCTTTGCCCCTTGCAATTGGGCCACGAGAGCTAGAAGCTCCATTGATTCTAACCACAGGTTGTGGCGAGAATCTTTTGGGCCTGGATTTGCTTAAACGTTTGTACGCAACTTTGTATTGTTCTCCTGCGGGTGTAAAGCTTACGTTAGGAGAGAGGGTTGTCACTCCTATGTACTTGTCTCTTGATAAGCTTCCACCGGAATTGAGTTCTCTCCCTGCGTCTTTGTGGGCGACGGGTCCGAATGACGTGGGCCTACTTGATATCTCTCCTTATGTTGTTCAGTTGAAATCTAATGTGCGATTGCCACGTATTCCCCAGTATCGTATCTCTCTTGATGGTGAACGAGCACTGTTAGCGATCATTTATGATCTAATCGAGAAAGATGTTATTGAAGAGACTCGGGGAAACGTGTGCAACAGCCCTGTACTGCCTATTCTTAAACGTACAGATTCTACGAAACCGCCTGTTTATCGTTTTGTTATCGATTTACGGGAGGTGAATAAAATTGTGGTTCCTCAATTCCCTGTTGTGCCTGACATCACGGCGCTCCTGACTCTGATTCCAGCTACTGCATCATGGTTTTCGGTGATTGATTTGAAAAATGCGTTTTTCAGCATCCCGATTGCCGAAGAGAGCAGGGACCTTTTCGGTTTCTCTCTCGGTGGACGCAGCTTCCGGTTCAAACGCGCCCCCCAGGGCTACTGTGAAAGTCCATCGATTTACGGTCAAGCCTTGAAGGGTCAACTGGATGCATTTAGGTTGCCGGTTGGTGCAGCCTTGATCCAATACGTCGATGACTTATTGGTGGCTGCCGATACTCAGGACATTTGCAAAATGGCTACGGTGTCGTTGCTGCAACATCTCTGTGCGTTGAATCACAAGGTGTCCCCTTCTAAACTCCAATATTGTTGTCAAGAAGTAACCTATCTAGGTCACTTATTGTCAAAGGAGGGAAGGAGATTGACCCCAGAGAGAATTGCAGCGATTGCGCGAATGGCTGTGCCAAAAACCCAAAGAGATGTGCGTGCCTTTCTAGGTATCACGTCGTACTGCAGGCAATGGATTCCTAATTTTTCATTGCTAGCGAAACCATTGGTGGCTCTTACGTGCAAGGATGTTCCAACTCCTTTACCATGGACGGAAGAATGTCAGAAAAGTTTTTCTGAATTACGTGATTCGTTGTGTTCGGCTCCCGTGTTGGGTACTCCTGACTACAGCAAGCCGTTTACACTATATGTTCACGAGAGGGAAGGTTGTGCTTTGAGTGTCTTAACACAACCTTTTGGTGGTAAACAGCGTCCATGTGCATATTTTTCCTCGACCTTGGACCCAGTAGCTAGAGCGTTGCCGAGTTGTTTGAGAGCAACTGCGGCAGCTGCGGTCTCCATCCGACAATCAGCAGGATTGGTCATGGATAATATGCTTACGGTAATGGTTCCGCATGCAGTCGATACTCTTTTAAATCGTACGAAAACTCAGCACCTGACGAGCGCGAGGTTGTCTGGGTACGAGTTGACGTTATTGGCAAGCCATATTCAGATAAAACGTTGTAATGTCTTAAATCCGGCAACTTTGTTACCAATTAGCACAGAGTCAGATGAAGTAGTAGAGCATGACTGCTACTTGAGGACTGAAGAGGAAACAAAAGGTCGAGTGGACCTTAAAAACACCCCATTGGAAGATCCGGATGGCACTCTGTATGTGGATGGGTCATGTTTTAAGTTGCCGAATGGCGATGTGACTACTGCTTATGCTGTTGTAACATTGAATACTGTTGTTGAGACTGCAAGATTGAATCAGAATTCTGCCCAAGCTGCGGAATTGATTGCTCTTACTAGAGCGTGTATGTTGGCGAAAGGGAAACGTGTGAATGTGTACACCGACAGCCAATACGCTTTTGGTGTAGCGCATAGTTTTGGACGATTGTGGAGAGAGAGAGGTTTCTTGACGTCGCACGGTACGAAGATACAGCATGGCCAGCTTGTGAATGATCTTTTGGATGCATTGACTTTGCCTACACAAGTTGCGATTGTTAAATGTAGTGCGCATCGTAAAGTGACGGATGATGTTGGTCGTGGTAATGCGTTTGCGGATGAGATTGCTAAGGAGACTGCCCGAAACCTTAGCACTCGGATGTATGTGACGAGTTCGGTTAGGTGGCCTACAGAATCGAGTATGTGTGAGGACACTATCGAGAGTGTGAAAGAAATTCAGAATGAGGCCACCGAGACTGAAAAGGCGAAGTGGAAAGAAAGTATGGGAAAGTTGGATGCGAGTGGTTGTTGGATTGATTTGTCGGATCAGAAAAGATGGTTGTTGCCTGATGCGTATGTACTGGCCGTTGTGACAATGGCACATGGGTTAGCACATATTAGCGCGAAAGGTATTTGTAAGTTGGTGGCTCCTGTGTGGAAGAATGATGGCATTACGAAATGTGCTGAACGCCTGGTGAAGAATTGTATGGTGTGTATAATGTACAATCCTGGCAAAGGAACCCCAACTCCTCCTGGCAGTTTTGCTCCCCCTTCGTATCCCTTTGAGGTGATTCAATTGGACTTCATCCATATGGAGCGATGCAATAACCTGAAATACGTTTTAGTCGTGGTTTGCGCATTCTCCCGATGGATTGAGGCCTATCCTCTCAAAGACAATACTGCTTTGTCTACTGCGAAAATCCTACTGAAGGAATATTTTCCTCGGTATGGAATGCCTAGAGTCGTGTGGTCAGATAACGGAAGTGAGTTTGTTGGAAGTGTGATGAAGAGTGTGTGTAAGGGCCTTGGAATAAATCAAAAATTCCACAGCGCCAATCATCCCCAGTCAGCTGGATTGGTTGAAGGGTACAACGGCACCCTTAAACTAAAGCTAGCGAAGATTCAGGCTACGACTGGTCTTTCGTGGCCTGACGCTTTGCCCTTAGCATTACTGTCAACTAGGGCGACTGTACACTCCCGAATAGGGCTTAGTCCCTACGAAATAGTGTTCGGCCGTCCTGCAAATGTGTGGGGGGTTCCTAGGCCAGGAATGTTTTCTGATCTTGAGTATCCAATGTTGATTGACTATTTACATGACTTGACTGCTAAACTGAGGTTAATTCACCAACAGGTTTACGACGCATTGCCGACGCAGACGGAAGGTCCAGGCCACCAGCTCCAGCCTGGAGACTGGGTGGTGACACGCAACTTTTCACGCAAGAATAATCTGGACCCGAGGTTTACCGGACCTTACCAAGTGCTCCTGGCCACGAGGACTGCCGTTCGTCTTGAGGGGCGTAAAAATTGGGTGCACGCCACCCACACTAAACGAGTCCCCATCCCTTTGCCGGCAGACCCGTGGGTAAGGAGAGGCATTGCGTCATCTGAAACAGAAACATTGCCGGCGTTTGTGCCTTTTAGCGACGCACAGCTTGTTGACGAACCCTCAGCGCAGCAGAAAGACACTGTTGAACAATTAGCATCAAAAGACTCAAGACCAGAACAATCAACTGATCAGCAGGACGCTGTCTCTTCAACGGATCCTTTGTTTGACGAGCAGACACGTCCTGGGAAAACCCGATACTTCTTGCGATTTCGCACTATGGACAAATAAAATATTTTGCTTTGCTGAATTGACGATTGCATTATCCCGTTTTCCGTGATCAGTTCTGAACATTTGTATTATTGTAATTATTTTTGTACATATATTTTGAGCTTCCTTCCTTGTATCTTTTTGCTTCCACAGCTGAGAGACTTTGTTTTTGCATACATACATATTGTGCATTGAAGGCCGTAGGGCCGCGCGCGTACTTCCTTCTGGACGGTAGGTCTTGACGCTAGGTTAAAGGCCGTCGGTTCCTGGGAACTCCTAGGGATTGACTATTACTGCACAGAACGAAGTGCGTCAAGAAACGTTGCGGACGGTCGTAGGGAATGGCATTCTCGAAGCTGAATGATTTGGAGGGAGCTCATGTTCATCGATTCAAGCTGCAGCAACTCAGTTGTACCAAATGTTTCATATTCCAACTGTTTGTATTGTTCTTGACTGCTTCTGCATTATTGGCGGGTGGGGTGTATTACACGATGTCTTACTTCTTACCTGCTACACCTACTCCTACTTCTTACCCTAATCTTACCTCTACTGCTTCTCCCCATTCCTTTCACATGTTACCGGAACACGAGCAGGCTAGACGTGTAGAATTCCGCAACAATTCCTTTATTCAGCTCCTTCATCAGCATCAGTTAGTGGTTAACACTACTAATTGTTGGGTGTGTGGGTTGATGCCACATACTACGGATAAGGGAATTCCATATCTGGTGTTACCGTATAGTTCCCAAGGGTCAGCTCGAGCATTCCAAACAATGTTTCGAAGCGCACTGGGTTTCCACCCCATTCGAGAACCACGTTCCCCCTACTCTGGTCCTACCTCGTATCAGAAGCCTTTGTCGATAGCAATAGAGGATTTAGATAGTGATATCTATGATCCTTCGCTTATTCCCGAAGAAGAGGTACAGGCTTATAGGGTCCTAAGTAGAGGTGAATATAGTGTGTTCACTAGCGAAAAGCAGCTTAAAAGCTCGCCTCCAATATGGGTCGTACCCCACACTGGTAATTTTTGTCTCATGGGTCGTGGTCGGAGATCGCAAGCCCGACTTGGAGCAAGTGCCTGCACTGAAAACTACATTTTGCCGATGTCCTCATCCCCTGTGTTTCTGGCTGCCAAGGGTACATACTTTATCTGTTATGATCGTGCATATGCATGGTTGCCCGCTGACTTCATGGGCTCATGCTTCATTGCAAATCTGTTGCCTCCGACGTTCACTGTAGACGCCGATTATCACAAGACTAGAGTTGTGCGAGGCGTAATTAGCGAAGAGGATACTGCCGGTCAAGAGGCAGGAGACTTTTTCAAGGGTTTCCTCCCGTTTTGGGGACCTATGGTTAACAGTAGGAACCTGAGACAGTTGACTCGGGTGGTAGAATCGACAGCTAATATTACTGCCAGTGCCCTTGGTAATATCACCACAGAACTTCAGGCGGAGAGACTTATGACGTTACAAAACCGTATGGTTTTAGATGTCATCTTAGCAGATCGCGGTGGGGTATGTAAGGTGATCCATTCGAGCTGCTGCATTTTCATTCCAGATAATGCTCCAACTGTCTATCAAGCCATCTCGAGGTTGCATAAGATCTCCGAATCCATACACGTGGATGTAGGGGATTGGACGCTGCTTGGATGGTTTTGGGGCCTGATGTCGACTTGGGGCTGGAAAATTCTGATGATCATCGGAGTTGTGGTAGTATTCCTGTTTACGTGTTGCCTTTGTGTGCAGTGTGGTCCTGTCTTATGTGGCCTTTGTGCTACAACGTGTATGAGACAACCATCTGCTACCAAGGGGACTCGGTTGGACAGAGCCATGCTACAGCAACATCTCGATGGCCTGATGAATATCGAATATGATTCCGACTAGTGCTTGCCTACATGAGGGCAAAAGGAGCGTCTGAGGTTCCGTGACAATTGTGAGTGGTGCATTCGACTCGTACGAATATGGTCGAGTCTGGTATCTGTGAACCGCAAATGACGAGTTTAGTAAGTGTGCGCAGTTTCGCTGTGCTAACTTAAACCGTTCGTTTGTTATGTGGGTTTTTCATCTGTACCCACGGGTTCCATCTTAGATACGGCATCCATTTTGTCTCTTGCCCTCAAGTAGCCAGCGAACGGACGTTGTCCGCTTCGCGACCCTGGGACTCCCAAGATGTTTGCGGAAGACACATGTTCTTTGTAAGTGTCTTTATGACGAGGGGGATGCTACTGTAAGGCAGATGACGCCGCTTGAGGCTCATCTTGCCGCACGGGCTTATTGTCTCAGCCGTGCATCTCATTAGGCACGTCCCTTTGATGCCTGCATCTCGTGTTTCCCGTTACCTCCCCTTTTACACCCTTTCCGATCTCCCCACTGTCTCCGTCTTCCTCTACACCTGTCCTTGTTCCTATTTCGATCTGTTTTACTGCTGATTGGAATTTGCTAATGGTGGGAAGATGGGTTTTTACAGTTGGGAATCGCCAAATGTTTCCGCACTTATGTTTCGGATCTTATGTGTTTCAAAGTGACCAAAGCGACCCCTCAGGGGGATAATTGTGAGAACTAGGTTGTAAACTTTTGTGTCCAATGTTATCCTATGGGTAAAAACTGTATAAAAGGAGCGATCCACGGAACCAATTTGAAGCAGTCTCCCCAAGTTGCACGCTGTGTACTTGTCGTGATCTCTGTGTTCCCTGCAGCAAATAAACCTTGAATCTTTGACGCCGAAGGAAGTGTCCCGTGTCTCTGTGACTCGTACGCCGGAACAGGTTACCCACGAAGGTTTCAGGTGTTGTGCCCTGGCACCGCTGGGTCTTACAGAACCCAGTCCTTCACCCCTAACGGCACTGTTGGGCTATACTGCACACATTGCTGCTAAAGTGCGACACTACACTTCTCTTGCACTTCTATTAGCAAAGAGACGAATAGCCTGTCAGTGGGGAAGAGAGAGGGCACCAAAATTTAAGGATGGGATTAAAGAACTTATCCCTTGCCAAGAGCAACTACATACCTATGCTGAGCTCCAGGCCCCCTCCTCCGCCCAAGAGATATCTGGGGCCCCCTACAGATGTACCTGTTGGAGCACACCACAAATACAGATGCAACCCCACCCTAACTGAAACATGCCTTGCTGCAACGTGACCCCCCACCCACGCCCACACATACTAGCCACTGGACAGCACGGGACACCAGGAGACACCACCCACCACACTACAAGAGCAGGATGCATCTTCATCTCAGCTATACACTCACTGCATATGTTGTGCTGATGGAAATGTTAACTTTCTTTTTTCCTCTACAGGCCTTATTTGACACCACATGATAACATATATTTGATTACTCCTCAAATGCATTACCCCACCTAACGCGGCCGGCCCACTGTGGTTGTAGGCGGCTTGCTGTGTAATTTCCCACCAGTATAGTATACCCTTTTCTTATTCTCTGAAACATATTGCCGGCTTGAATAAGGATGAAGGCAGCAAAATTTGGTTTTGTACCGTTTTCTCTACCTAAATAATGGTTTTTTCAAAACTTAACAGAAAAAATAGTAAAAACAAGGGCCATATTTATGAGGCCAGTTGCATTGCACTTGCACCAAGCAAAGTGGTGCATTTGCAACACAACAAAACAAATGAGATTTATGAAGCCATGCAAGGCATCTTTGCGTGGCTTCATAGATCTAGAGCAACACAACAGCACAAACTGCTGCATTGTGTTACTCTGCCCTGGGAATGCATTCCATGAGCATTGCGTAGGTATTCCTACGCAACACCCATGGATTTTGACGCATTCCCAGATCTACCAGAACGAGTAAGCCTGAGAATGTACCAAAATACTGCGCCTTGCCAGGGGACACGTAATGAAGAGCAATATGCAGCACAGAAATATAGAGGAATATGTCTCCATAGATTTTTTTGTGTGCAGGAAGGTGCCCCCAATCCTGCATACAATGGAGGTACCCTTGCACTTTGGTGCAAGGGTTCCTGCGTTGCTGCTATGCAGCCCATTGTGCGCCAGTGCTGGGGAAAGGACAGGAATGCACCATATTGGGCTAAATAAGATGTATTCCTGCCCTTTCCTCGTGATTCAGCACAGCAGCGTGCCTCACTTCGCCATAAATATGGTCTCAATTCTTTACTCTCTTTAGCAGGACCCCAGTCGTGACCAGGTGACCTTGCTACATGATATAATAGGAGGTAGTCTAGATGGAGGAGGCAGCCCTGCAGCTTGCCTAGTCAGAAACTCCCTTCACTCACCAAATGGATACTCGCAAAGGAACACGCGCCCTTTGAGACCAGCCCAACTGTCCGGCAGTGATCTCTGGGATGTAAATGTGGTGTCTATGCTTTCATCCCTGCTGAAAATCTGAGTGCCCTGTCTTGTTTTGTGCCTACTTTTCACTCACGTTTGCTTTCCAGCCACCCCCCTACTTCCAAATGTGGCTGTGAAACTGCAGGTTTGACAGATGGGAAGTTACTCAAATTTATTACAGAACTTCCACTCCACTAATCTCTAAATGAGAACCTTTCCATGTCATGATTTTGGGTTGAAGGGGGTCAGTTTCACCAAGTAGTGAGTTTTGAACTATCACAATCCTATTCTGCAAAAGAATTGCTGCTGCATTGACCTCTGATTGTCGTCTACTGTTCAGAAAGCTGATTGTGGAGCTCACGGTTTCAGGTCAGTGCTCAATGTCTCCATATCTAGACCTGGGGTTAGTCAGGACTAAACAAGGTGATAACTGTTATAAATGCAGGGTAAACACCATGGTAGGCTATATGTGAACAGCGTCACCAGAGAGCCTGTTAATACATTTCAAGCCTAATATCTCGGCTTTCTGTTTTAAATAACTTAGATCAAAGTGCAAGTTCACATCTTATCAATCCAATTTGAATCCCCAAAAGCAGAGTGCTTTCTTTCAGCCCTTAATCTCAAATGCTTTAAATGTTGTCTTAACAAACTAAATGAAATGCAAAGTTCTGGGTAATTAAGAGGCTGATTGCTTAGGGCACTAATGTGCACTTGACTTGAAAGAAGCAACCCTTGTGTATACACCTGAGTGTCAGAAGGGAAAAAGTTGCATGATGGAGGCAGCCTGGCATCCTCAGCTAACCAGTGTATGGGTTTAAGAAAACATTGGGTTTATGACAGACACAGTTTTGTCTCTTTGCACATTTCTGAGTGAGGAAAATGTTTGGACATAATGTAAAATGCTGTTGGAAATAATATTTAAAAAATATGCAGTTTGGATTCTAACAGATTTGGACTACGTTTTATTGCTTACAGAGCTGTTAACCTCACTGAATTACAAGAAATATATAGACAGGAAGCAAACCTCATGCCACAGGAAGCAAACCTCATGCCACAGGAAGCGAACCTCATGCCACAGGAAGCATACCTCATGCCACAGGAAGCATACCTCATGCCACAGGAAGCATACCTCATGCCATAGGAAGCATACCTCATGCCACAGGAAGCATACCTCATGCCACAGGAAGCAAACCTCATGCATCATCAAATAACGGCAAACATCAGCAAAGCCAATTTGTCAAATATTGTTATTAGGCTTAGGCAAAATTTCTATTATGCTAGAGTAATCAGAGTAATTTTGTGGATTCCATCTAACTCTTTGATGCAGATTTACCGATAATTATGTGATTACTCCTCCTTGCATAATTAAGAGCAATTTGGGGGAAAATCCTACCTGAGAGAACATATCTCACAAGCGTGAGCCACCGCTCATGCTTGCTATACATATTCTGCTGCATTTAGTGCAAAATGCATCCTTCTGTCAATTTTAATACAGTGCATTTTGTCCTTCTGTCTATTTTGAATACAGTGCATTTTACGATAAGAAAATAGCACTGAATGGTGGTGGTAGTAAATTGGGCGAAGCCCTACCCCTAGATCACATTTGGTGAGTGTTCGTGGCTGCTCATGCTCTCTATGTTTGTTCTGCGAAATGTTACGTTATTTCAAAGCACAAAAACATCTTCACATCCATTTTTGGATGTGAGGGAGCACTTTGCAAAAAGAAATAACACTAAAAGCAGAATTACTCTTGTCGTGTAATTCAAGCATAATCTAGCAGAATTCTTATGTAAACCCACATGATTACACTAGGAATTATACAATTTACGTCCAACTTTAATTTGGATTAAAGGCTGAATGGGCATGACCACACCGTCCATCCATTAAACCTATTGTAATGTAACCCAGACAAAACCGAATGAAAAAGCAAAGAACAGAAAATAGTAACTCTTGTTCTTATAGCATTCTGTTTAAAGATGGCTTTGTGAGCAATCGGTCATCACCGCCACCCGGTCCTTGAAGATTAATTTCAAATGTAAAATATTCTCATCAGCAGAGTTGGTCATGGAAGCCATGATATTATCAGCTTCTATCATGCTGTCCAATTTCAACATGCAGTGAAATGCCCCTCACAACTTTGGAAACTATTTTTCCACAGTGTGATTATATTTTCAAGATGGAGGAAAAACATTGTTAGAGCTCTTCTAAAGCCCATTTTATTTGAATGTGATTTTCTGAATAGCAGGTAAAAATGGTATAGATATACAAAATGCTAGCCCTTTCAAGCCAGCCCCACAAGTATTTTTTTACCAACTTTTATCTCAAAAACGACTACATTGTGGGAAATATTTCGGATCCTGCAAAGGAACACATCCCATTTCTTAGGAGCCAACACATCTGCTAGGAATTAGGGTCCAATTGCTTATCCACAGAAGAGGGTTCTGGTATTGTCTATGACTGTGGTTATGAACCTTTTTAGTTATGCGGACAGCACTGGATCATATCTTAATAGCCAGGGACTCTATAGGCCTACTTTAGAGTTTGGGGGTGGTTACTCCATCTCACATGTGACGGGTATAGTGTCCGCAGTATTACAAGTGCCAAAGCATCTAATGGACTTGTAATATGGCCGATGAGATGTCCGTCATATTTGTGACTCAGTAACGTGGTCCGCAAAACTTTAAATCAGACCCAAAGTCATTCTACGATTTGTACCTCAAAAATAATACACAAAAATATACCAATAATTACACACTATATAAACTCTGCACATTTACTTTCCTCTGCAACTGCATGTTTAAATATGAGAGCAACTGCACACTGGTATAAGAACCAGTTGTAACCTCAAATCAATAGATGATAATAGAAATCTGAGCTGTCAGCAGGTGTGATGGCCCAGAAGTCATAAATAGACTGACATAAGAAGAGGTATTTGTGTTATACGGTGACAAAGGCAGTGATTGCAAAAAAAGCTGGCTGGCCAGATGCTCATTATGCCACTATACATGCTGCCTACCTGTAACCTTCCAGTAGGTAGAATTTAAGTTGACACTTCGGATTAGGTAGAATTCTTCTGTTCAAAGAAGTTTGGTCTGGTGAAAAGTGAAGGCATGGCTACTTTCCAATACAAGAAGTGTAAGTGCTTGGCATCTTGAAGTGCCTGCATCTTTACATCATTGGACGGAGAATGTGCACCCAGGAAAGGTCTGTTGTGAGGGCTACCTGAACATAGTCGCATAGATCAGGTGTTTTAGTCAGAATCTGATTGCTAGCAGTGATCTTAAGGATTTGAAGGGCCCCGAACAATATATATTTTGGGACACCCTGTTTGGAAGAATTTAACATTTATGTCCCCCATACAACTGATACAAGCCCTTCTGTGCCCAAACGATATTAAAAGAAAGAGGTGAGGTAGTGAAGAGATGTGAGGTAGAGAGAGAAATGAGAGCGAGTTAGAGAGGTATGCCGGTGTTGTGTAATATGTGGTATCCCCTCGGGATCGTGTATCCCCCAGCTTCGGCACCCTTCGGTCGGCCTGCCCTATTGGACCGCTCAGACGTGCCCACAAGCAGCCCCTCCCACTCGGCTGAAACAGGCAGAAGCAGCAGCGCACTGAGTCGAGAAGCAATTCACACTTCTAACTGCTTTAGCGTTTACTGGGACGACACTCAAAAGGGTGTCAATAATAACTTCACCCTTTTATTGTTTAATCTGCCGTGACCTCCTACTATTTGAAGGGACAGCCTAATAACTAACTGTAAATCAAAGGACACACATAACGGGATATCTGGAATACAAAACGAAACGAAAACATTACTTTGACCTCTGACTATTTGAAGGGACAGCCTTATAATAACAACTACATGTAAAACAAAGGACAAAAATAACGGGATATATTAAATGCAAAACGAAACGAAAACATTACTTTAAGGAAATGTAATGAAATAAACACGAGTTAACCATAATTAAAAGGGAGATGAAAGTTTCACAGTGATGGAAAAAGCAAGGAAATAATGCAAAAAAAAGTGAGAGATTGCATGACAGGAAAACGGAAAAAGAAAATATTTTGGCTTTTTAATAAAAAAAAGATTCAAAGTCTTAAAGATACTACATGGACAGAAAAGCCCCTGCATGAGCTGGACTTTGAAAATGTTTGTATTTAACATTTGGAAGCTCTGGCATTAATGGTCACATGACAGCGCTGCACTGAGAGATACTTATTAAAAGTGATGGTGCTTTCCACATGGATTTGGAACCATTTCTCCCCCGCCCATACACTGGTGACAGTGCCATGAGTAAAATAAGAGGCACAACAGTTTTTATTTGAACCCTGTCTGCATCCCAGATCACTATAAAGCAGCATTATGGTCTATTAAGTCAAACACAGTAGGCTTTTGTGCAGCTGGTATTCTGAAATCACATATTTGAAAGTGCTAGGACTAAGATCACAAAATGTAAGCGGGACGCCATGATTTATCCAGGCCAACTGGTTTCTCTTTCTAAAAATCGGTCACTAAATGGGTATTATTTTGTCTCCTTATTATGTTAAGGCTTTGTTTTGACCTCTTTGTGCATTTTTCTGTAATTTTTATATAACGCAAACTTAACCCCTAAGACACTGGAGCGCTTTATATCAGCAATATGTACATTAAACATGGTCACATTTCTTTTGGCTTGGGTAGGTTGTGATTTGCCCAGACCGTTGAGCAGATGTTGAGACTTGAACCTGGTTACCCATTTCCAATGCTGACAGCTCTGGCCGTAAATGTCAGGGTAGAGCAGCGACGAGCAGAAGGGTAGGGCATTTGGTACCTGCTATCTGTGTCCTGGGTCACACATATCTGCCAAGGTTTCCGATTGCTTATGTGCGACATTTTCATAATTTCAGTGTAATTGTGAGTGACATTTAACGACTATGAGGGACATTTTCTTGGGAGCAAAATCAAGCAATGAAGATAAGGGAAACATATATAAATATCAGAAACTACACCCATTTGAGCAACAAGAAGCTCTAAAAAGATCTGAAAACTGCTGGAAGGTACCAGAAATGGAAGGGTGTTAGTGAACTTGCAACTTGATTGTAGTTAAACAAATACGTAAGCATGATATTACCAGACTGCAGGATTGGTAATGTGAGCACATCAGTCGGATCGAATGTCTTCTAAAAAATGCAAATATAAACTATAGCATAAAGTACAAACAAAAGCTGCATTGCTCATTTCGATTACATTCGGGAGCCGGGTGCAAATATGTGAAGGTCAGGGAGTTGGACCTCAGCTGATGGCTATAAAGCTACATTAAATTGTGCCAAGGCAGGAGAACTGCTTTCCAAAAGAAGCCCTATAATGTGTTACATTTTCACCCATTTATGACATTTCTTATCCAATGTAAACTTGCATTCTTAGTAATCTAGTTAAACTTTTCTTTGTACTGTTGACTGAAAAGCCAGACCTTACTGAAGATGTTTGATACGACAGATTATGAAATGAGAAATAAAAGTTGCTTTAAAAACAAGAAGATATATAATGTATTCCGTTATTGAAACATGATGCTCCACATGTTGTGTACTCATTAGAGAGCCCATTTGTACATGTTGCTGACACCACAGCATTAAGGCTAAATCTTTGGTTCTTTAAAGCATGTGTATCCCTTATTCTGAGAAAGAATTCACCAAGCATGTTCCTAATGCCTGTGCATGGGCCCTTATTACCTAATTATCTCCTGCTAGGTCACCGTGTTATTAATTAGAGTACGCCGTTCACCCTTCCTGCACATATAACATCGCAGACAGGTCACTGCCCTTATATATAGGTGCTACTGCTTGCAACCCTTGCTAAATCTGTGGCATCTTTCACCTTTCTAGGGTTTGGAGGGATCCTGCCGTTGGGGGCGTACACATGTGTACAGACTGGCTGAGGTACCAGGTTTTTATGGACCCGGTGGTGCCAGGGAGAACACCCAAAGACCTCGAGTCCTTCCTGTTCCGGACCACAGAAACACAGAGTCTTCTAGATGAAGTCAAAGATCGTATTTATTGGCTGCAACCAGTAACAGGTATCCTAGAAGTACAACAGCATGTATGTTCTCAGGAGACTGCTCGTTTTTACAGAACCAGCCTTTTCCTTTTATACTAAATAATAAGCTTCAGGCGAACATTCCTTGTTTTACAGTTTGACCATATACATATTTTTACTACAAAGAAAAAGCAGAGTCATGATGACAAGCCCACATTTCAGTTTGTCCAGTTCATGATAGATTACCCGGCAAGGCCCAGAACTTTCATCAGATATCCACGGACCCCTAATAAAATCGGGCACCTCCTCCTTGTAAAACAAGTCATAAAGAAGAAACAGGGACAGGTGTGTGTGAGATTAGCCATAGCTTGTATGTGATGAACGGTTTATGACATGTTGTGCCTTGATACTAATCTCGTACAGCCATTGGGAAAGGAACTGCCCGAACAGGTTTGGCTTAAGGCAGTGGAGTCAGCTCGCCCAGGTCACAGAGGAGTCAGCAAAGGTGTACGTGTCCTTTCAGATCGAATTCGGCCTTAGTTATTTGGCTATGTAAGGGCAATCACAAAATGGATGCCGCTCACAAAATGGAACCCGAGGGTTCAAGACGAAAACTACGATTTCAGGGTGATTTCGTCACTTGATCTTGACGCAAATGCTTAGGTATAGTATTCAAGCCATTTCGGGTCTGCTAGTACCAAAATCGTCATGATACGATGATATTTTTGACGCAAGTGTAGAGCTTCGGTACCACACAGTAGCAGGGTCCAGAATTTTCAGTACCACAGACCCTCCTTTTGCCCTTGCATAGGCAATAACCTATACTCACGCTAATCTGAGTCTAGGTCTGTATTCATAAAGTCATTGTGATGTTGCTGTAACATCATCCTATTACTTAGTTCGTCTCGTGACACAGGTTTCCTTACACATGATGTAGCACAGAGGCCACATACTGCAGGAGCACACTGCACACACAGACAGAACAGTAAAAGGATGGCTAAGATCATCCCAATAACTATCAGAATCTTCCATCCCCAGGCAGATATCCGCTTCCAGAACCAACCCATCAAGGACCAGTCTCCTTCATCCACATGAATGGATTCAGAGATCTTATGCAATTTGGAGATGGCCTGGTATTCTGTCGGAGCGTTATCGGGGATGAAGATGCAGAAGCTTGATTGGATCATTTTACATACCCCACCACAGTCTGCAAGTATGACATCTAGGGCAACCCTGTTCTGAAGAGTCATGAGGCGGTCCGACTGGAGCTCCGCAGTCAAGTTACTAAGGGCACCAGCCGTTTCAATCACGGTGGATTCAACTACCCTCGTCAATTGGCGAATGTTCCTGCTGTTCACCATAGGCCCCCAGAACGGCAGAAAACCTTTTGCGAAATCTCCAAGCTCCTGTTCCGCAGTGTCGTCTTTACTCACAACACCCCTAACTGTCCTTGTCCTATGGTAATCTGCCGCAGCTGTGTAGGTGGGTGGCAACAGGAACGAGATAAAACATGTGCCCGAAAAGTCAGGGGGCAGCCATGTATATGCTCTATCATGGCAGATGAAATATGTACCCTTAGCTGCTAAGAATGAGGGGGAGGTCTGAGACGAGAAGACATATGTTTCTGTACAGACGCTCTTCCCTAACTGAGCTCTGGGGTTTTTGCCATTTCCCTGCAGACATAGGTGACCCTGATGGGGTACTATCCAAATTGGGGAGGATTTCTTTGCTCGCTGGTTCTCACTCAAAGCAATCCCATATTTTGTTATATTCCATCTACTGTAAGCCTTCAATTCATCTCTGGGAATCGTTCTATACATGTCGATATCTCTGCTAATATTTGTTATTCCCACCACTAGTGCCTTGTTGCTCGAGTTGCTTCCTGTGGAACGTGGGGAATATGGTTCGATGGCACATAGGAACATTGTTTGAAATGCCCACAAAGAACCATAGTAGCTAAATGGCAGGACAAAATATGGGATACCTTTATCTGTCGTGTGTGGCATAAGTCCACACACCCAACAATTTGTCGTGTTCATTACAAACTGGTGTTGGTGTAAGAACGAATGAGTTATTTATAAATTCTAATCTCCTAGAGGACTCATGTTCGGGCAGGGGGTAAAAAGAGTGTGAGGAAACAGTAGGAGGAGGTATGGGCTGTATAGTGGGTGCAAATGTCACTTGAAAGGTGTATAAAACCTATCCTGTTAAAAACATCATCATACCAAGCAGCATGAAAATACAACATATTAACGATCTCTTCTTCGACATTAATATACACATTTTATCTTTAAAGTTCATTCATTTGGCAGGTCTCTCCATCTCAGAAAACTCCATCCTCTCTAATTTGATGCCCGCGGTGGTAGGGTGTTTCTGCTGAAGAGTCCTTCTGTTAGTCCAGGGTGACTCCCTTGAACCAACCAGAACTGTCGACCTAACCGTCTCCAGCTGCACTCCAAAGACTGTGGCAACCGCGACCCTAGCAGCAGAATCGGATGGCGGTTCGAAAAAACAAAAATGAGCAAGTTTCCTGGACAAGAGAGCTGCACAATAAAAAGTAAAAAGAAGTTTATTTGTTCATAGTCATAGGTCTTGGCCTCAAGTCGTAACGATTTCGACCAGGTGCTGTCTGGTCTTGAAACAAGAGTTCAGGTTCTGTAGTGTTTAATCGAATTGAGGGAGGCACAGCTTCTTGCAAAATGTTGTCGCTCTCCTTTTCAGAAGTTGTTCCTTTTATACGTGCATCGCTGAAGGGTAGGAACCGAGGCACAATCTCAGCTTCAGAATTAGCGATTCCCTCCTGGACCCACCGGTCATACGGAAGAGGCAGTGGGACCCTCTTACAGTGATTGCCGTGGACCCAATGCTTCTTTCCTTCTACTCGAACGGCAGATCTGGTCGAGAGAAGAACTAGATGAGGGCCGGTCCACCGGGGCTGGTCATTTTTTGTTCGCTGGAAATTCTTGACCAGCACGTAGGATCCAGGATCGATAGGATGCCCTGGAGCTTCAGAGGCCTGAGGTAGAATGTCGTGGACCTGTTGGTGTAAAACACGCAATTTAGCCGTCAATTCATACAGATAATCAAGCAGTACAGGGTGTTCTATTTCGTTAAACCTGGTGGGCCTTGGCACTCCCCATATGTTGGCCGGGCAGCCGAACACAATTTCATGTGGACTAAGTCCCACTCTAGAGTGAACAGTCATTCTTGTTGATAGGAGTGCCAAGGGCAAGGCGTCAGGCCATTTAAGACCCGTGCTCGCTTGAATCTTGGCCAGTTTCAGTTTTAACGTGCGGTTATAGCATTCTACTAATCCAGCTGATTGGGGGCGATTTGCAGCGTGGAACTTTGACTGAATGCCTAGCCCTTCACACACTCTCTTCATCACTCAACCCACAAATTCACTCCCATTATCACTCCAAACCATTCTAGGCATTCCGAATCTGGGGAAGAATTCCTTTACAAGGGCTTTAGCTGTGGATAGGGCAGTGTTGTCCTTAAGGGGATGCGCCTCCACCCACCTGGAAAAGGCACAAACAACAACGAGTACGTAGTTCAGATTGTTGCACCTTTCCATGTGGATGAAATATAGCTGCAAAACCTCGAACGGATACGTTCGAGGTGCAAAATGACCAGCTGGAGTTGGGGTTCCCCTACCAGGATTGTATTTCAGGCACACCATACCATTCTTGACCACATTCTCCGCACACTTCGGGATTCCACCATTCTGCCATACTGGAGCCAACAACTTACAAATCCCTTTCACGCTGATATGAGCCATTCCATGAGCCATTGTCACCACTGCAAGCACATACACATCCGGTAACAACCATCTCTGATGCTCTGACAATTCAATGCAACAACCATTCGCATCCAGTTTACCCTTACTTTCTCTCCATTCATTCAACTCTTTCTCTGTGGCTTCAGCTTGAATGGATTTCACGCTCTCAATCGTATCTTCACACATACCAACGTCGCCAATCCATCTCGCAGGGCCTGCAACATACATTCGACTCATTACATTCCTTGCAGTTTCTTTCGCAACCAACCGCAAACGCATTTCCACGACCAACATCATCGGTGACCTTTTTGTGTGCACTGCATTTCACAATCGCATCTTGTAACGGCAAGGTCAGTGACTCGAGAAGTTCATTCACTAACTGACCCTGCTGGATCTTAGCACCATGCGACGTCAGAAACCCAAGTTCTTTCCACAATCGTCCAAA
Source organism: Lissotriton vulgaris (assembly GCF_964263255.1). NCBI lineage: Eukaryota > Metazoa > Chordata > Amphibia > Caudata > Salamandridae > Lissotriton > Lissotriton vulgaris. Next base: position 1,330,508,530 of record NC_141695.1, on the reverse strand, counting down.
ACTGTGAGCCACACCAAATGCGTATTGACTGTCCGTGTAAGCATTCACTCGCTTTCCTTCCGCCAACACACCTGCTCTTCTAAGTGCAATCAACTCTGCTGCTTGTGCTGAATTGTGTGGGATACGTGCAGCTTCAACAATCATATGTAAAGTCGTCACAGCATATGCTGCAGTCGTATCACCATTTGGCAATTTGAAACATGAACCATCAACCCATAAAGTACCATCACATTCAGGAAGAGGAGTGTCTCGTAAATCTACTCTCCCTTTTGTCTCTTCTTCTGTCCTAAAACAGCAGTCATGTTCTTCGACCTCATCTGTCCCTACTGAAATGGGCAATAACGTGGCTGAGTTTAGTGTATCGTACCTCTTTATGTGTACATGACTCGCTAACAGAGTCAGCTCGTAACTTGACAATCGAGCACTAGTTAAGTGCTGTGTCCTTGTTCTGTTTAACAGAATGTCTACTGCATGTGGGACCATGACGATTAACATATTGTTCATTACTAACCCAGCAGACTGTTGAATAGAAACAGCTGCTGCCGCAGTGGCCCTCAAGCAACTTGGCAACGCCTTAGCTACCGGATCTAAAGTCGCCGAAAAGTACGCTCATGGACGCTGTTTGTCCCCAAAAGACTGTGTCAGAACTGATAATGCACAACCTTCTTTCAAATGGACATACAATGTAAAAGGCTTACTGTAGTCGGGGGTACCCAACACAGGAGCCGAACACAATGCATCAAGTAATTCGGAAAAACTTTTCTGACACTCTTCAGACCACGGAATGGGTTTCGGTGTACCTTTACAAGTTAATGCCACCAAAGGTTTGGCCAACAAGGAAAAATTTGCTATCCAATGCCTGCAATATGATGTAATGCCCAAGAAAGCACGCACTTCTCTCTGTGTCCTTGGGACACTCAATTTTGCAATTGTCTGAATTCTTTATGGGGTCAGTTTCCTTCCCTCCTTCGATGAGAGGTGACCTAAGTAGGTCACTTCTTGTCGACAATATTGCAACTTTGAAAGAGAGACTTTGTGGTGCAGATCACACAAATGACGCAACAACGACAATGTGGCTTTGTGAGAAGTTGGCCTGATATGTAGTGTTTCCAATTCTGGAACCACTGGGTATCAGTCCAAACAAACCCCAAAGATGTCAGGTTGTAAGTCAACCTTATTAGACAAGCTATCCTAGTGGTAGCATGGACTAAGCAGCCTTAAAGGCTTAACTTAAGAGGTCGTGTTAAGCGAGCTGTTTTACCACATACAATCCTGTAATCAAATGAAAGGACACCACACAAGTATATATTATAAAAATATATGTATTTATTTCTAAATTACTCCCCAGTACTCTTTATGAGGAAAGGGGCACAAGCGTTAAATCAAAAGCACAGTATAACATACAAAGTTGCACAATTTTGGATGAGGGCCGGTGGCCACTTAAACCATATACCAAGAAAGTGGTATAAGAGATACCAATCGAACAGTGGTTAGGCCTAGGGCCTAGAGATTCGCTGGGAGCAGTCAGGACTAGCAATGCTGAAGTCGGGAGTAGCCCACAGGAGACGGGTGCAGCACGGAAAGTGCAGCTTGCACCAATGCAATGTCAATGGTGCGTAAAAGTTACACAAAGTGAATTAAAAGATACTTCCGCTGAACCTAGATAGATGAAACTCAAGACACAGACCCTAGAGGTGTGTACCAGTGTGGGAACACCGGCGTTGCAATGTTACCTCACCCACAGGCCGTGGGTGCACAGGGTCGAAGTGGCGTCGGGTTTTGACACGCAGGCTCTTGGTGCTTGAAGCTGTTGCAGCTGCCGTCGATGTGAAGCAGAAGTGTCCGGTGCGATCCAAGGGTGGATCGAAGTAGAAAAGTACCTGAAAGCAGAGGAGACAGAGTCTGGGTCACTCAGCAGTGACCAGGGTGGAACCAGGACGGAACCAGGCAATGTCGGGCGCAATCAGGTGGTTGTCGATAGGCTTCTCTCCGCTGTCACGTGGGCTCTGGGGCATCTGCGACGTCCAGGAGCAGGTCACAATCTGTCCCACGTAGGCTCTCGCCGTCAGCACCGTCGGCTTCAAGATTGCAGTAAACAGCACTTGGCAAAAGCAATCCACGCGGAACCGGGAGATTGCTTATCACTCGAACCAGGAGGGTCAGAATGGGGGCTCCTTTTTACAGGAGCTGGTGCAGATCTGGAGCAACCAGAAAAGCAAGTCGTATTCAAAGTTTCGTCGGCACAGGGGCCACAAGCCAGCTGGCAAGTGACCGGGCCAACGCGTCGAGCCAACACAAGTAGAAGGGCCCCACGCAGCACTCGTCGAGTGTGGAGGGGTGAGCTTTGGTGCAAGTGGAGCTCGGGGCTGGGGCTTCTCAAATCCCGGTGTACAGCTTCGAGGGTCACTCGTGGGCTGCACGGTCAGCGTCTCGTGGCCTTTTCAAGATGGCGTGTCCCACGCTTCCGGTCGCCTCCACTGGTCTCAGCTCTGCAGGGACTGTGGATCGGGCAGGGAGAAGGCAGGCAAGCTTGATCTCGTCGATCTCTGTCGCTCGAGTTCCGGCGGGAACTGCAACAAAGCAAGGGTCGAGGGCTGGATGGTACCTGTTTGCACAGGGTGGTCACTCCTTGACCACAAGGGAGATTCTTCAGTCTTCTAACGTCGTGTAGAAAGTCGAAGGGTCCAGAATTCGTTTCTTATGTTTCTTCAGGATGATCTGAGTTGCATTGGCACTGCTCCCACTCTTATTCGAATCTGGTGGGCTGGACATCCTGCTAGGTCCCCTCCTATGGGTGGGACCCAGGAAGGGGGTGGTTACACCCCTTTCCTTTGATCCAGGCCACGCTGGGACCGGGGCTGGAAGGCCCCAGAACCGGTTTAGCCGGATTATGCAAGGGGCAGCCTTGTGCTCCCCAGGCAGTGTCTGGTTTCTTTGAAACCTCCCTACTACAATCCACCATCTCCTGTCTGGGGTGGTTTGACACCGCCCTGCGACAGGAAACTCTTTGTCCAGGCCACCATATGCTGAGTTTCGGTCAGCAGCAGGAGGCCAGACCCGTGTCTGTGGCAGAGGCATCCATTTTGTGGATCTGAGGCTCATTTTAAATCAACCGCGTTTCAGTAAAGTAACATGTCTTATCCCTCTAGAAGGGTGGAATGCTACCCCCGTCGCCAGAACTGGCGAGGGGGTAGTATTCCAAATCGTATGACACCTTACACGACATGTTTTGATAAAGCCAAACCAAAGTTGCTATATAACCGCGAGGATAATAAGGCGCTTAAGAGTATATGGTATGGCATTATCCCGGATCAGCTTAGGGAGTGGTTCCCGACAGCTGCAGACAGGCTCAGCTCATGCCAGAGCTCCATCTCACATAAAACCACGCACTCTGCCTCCAGGATTGATGAGGCCTTCCATAGGAGTGGCTTACAGGCTATATATGTGTCCAGATATAGGTTTAGACATAGGTATACTATATCTAAGCAAGGGGTGATTACACCCACTTGCCCCAGCTGAGTGATCAGCCAGTTGTGTCAATTTAAGAACCAGCCAGGGGTGGCAAAAGCTATGCTTCAGCCCCTGGTAGGCCTTGGTGGCACCTATGCCCTGAGCACCTATAGTGCATGGTACAGGGGCTGACAAGGAGTCCATTTCCAATTGTGGTATGTACCTATAGCACATGTATTATAAATTTAGAGAGAGAACAGCAGGCTGGGGGTCTGATTAGCAGGCCCACAGCCTCAGTAAGTCGGAAACCAGTGAAGCAAAAAGCAAAAATTGGGGTGACCATAGGATAGCAGACCCTACTCTCCTACATAACCCCCCCCCCCCCCCAAACGCAGGGACATTAAACTTAACCTTGACCAGATAAGTCTTCATGTTCTAAGTGGAAGTACCTGGAGAGACCATCTGCATTACCATGGTCAGTCCCTGGGCGGTGCTCCACTGTAAAGTCCATCCCCTGTAGGGAAATGGACCACCTGAGCAGTTTGGGATTTTCACCCTTCATCTGATTTAGCCACAAGAGGGGCTCATGGTCTGTCTGAATTAGGAAGTGAGTACCAAACAAGTATGGCCTCAACTTCTTCAGGGCCCAAACCACAGCAAAGGCCTCCCTCTCAATAGCTGACCAACGTTTCTCCCTGGGGGTCAGCCTTCTGCTAATAAAAGCAATGGGCTGGTCTTGACCATCTTGATTAAGTTGTGAAAGCACAGCTCCCACCCCCAACTCAGAAGCATCTGTCTGTACAATGAACTGTTTGGAGTAGTCAGGACTCTTCAGGATAGGTGCAGAGCACATGGCCTTCTTCAGGTCATCAAATGCCTTTTGACAGCTAACTGTCCACTGAACCTTTTTGGGCATCTTCTTGGATGTCAAGTCATTCAATGGTGTCACAATGGACCCATAGTTCTTTACAAATTTTCTGTAATACCCAGTCAGGCCCAAGAAGGCTCTGACTTGTGTCTGGGTAGTTGGAGGAGCCCAGTCCTGTATGGTCTGGATCTTGCTCTCCAATGGTTGAACTTGACCCCCACCTACTAGGTGGCCCAAGCACACAACCTTGCTCTGCCCTATCTGGCACTTAGTAGCCTTGATAGTCAGGCCTGCCTTTTGCAGGGCCTCCAGAACCTTCTTCAGGTGGATCAGGTGATCCTCCCAGGTGGAGCTAAAGACAGCAATATCATCTAGATATGCTGCACAAAAGTCATCCAGCCCAGCAAGGACTTGATTCACCAACCTTTGGAAGGTGGCAGGTGCATTCTTCAAACCAAAGGGCATTACCACAAATTGATAATGTCCACTAGGGGTAGAGAATGCTGTTTTGGCTTTTGACTCTTCAGCTAGTCTGATTTGCCAGTAGCCAGCTGTCAAATCAAATGTGCTCAGAAACTTGGCAGAAGCCAATTTATCAATGAGCTCATCTGCTCTTGGAATGGGATGAGCATCTGTCCTAGTGACAGCATTGAGACCTCTGTAGTCCACACAAAACCTCATTTCTCTCTTCCCATCTTTGGTATGAGGTTTTGGCACAAGGACCACTGGGCTAGCCCATGGGCTCTCTGATGGCTCAATCACTCCAAGCTCCAACATCTTTTGCACCTCAGCCTTTATACAATCCCTGACATGGTCAGGTTGCCTGTAGATCTTATTCTTCACAGGCAGACTGTCACCAGTGTCCACCTCATGGGTGCACCAGTTAGTCTGGCTGGGTGTGAGTGAAAACATATGTCTGTGGGCCTGCAACACCTGTCTGCAGTCCACCTGTTGCTGCTCAGTGAGGCTGCCTGCCAAGGCTACTCCATCAACTGAACCATCATCAGGGTTCTGGGAAAGCAGGTCTGGGAGAGGGTCACTCTCTTCCTCCTGATCCCCATCTGTGGCCATGAGGAGACTCATGTCCTCCCTGTCAACAAATGCTTTCAAACGGTTTACATGGAGCACCCTGTGGGGGCTCCTAGGGGTGCCAAAGTCAACCACATAGGTGACTTCTCCCTTTTTCTCAATGATAGGGTAGGGTCCAGGCCATTTGTCCTGGAGAGCTGCTGGCCCCACTGGGTCCAACACCCACACCTTCTGCCCTGGCTGGAACTCAACCAGAACAGCCTTTTGGTCATGCCAAGCTTTCTGTAATTCTTGACTGGCCTCAAGGTTTTTGGATGCTCTCTCCATGTATTCAGCCATCCTGGAGCGGAGACCAAGTACATAGTCCACAATGTCTAGTTTAGGCTTTTTGAGAGGTAACTCCCATCCTTCCTTCACCAAACTCAATGGACCCCTCACAGGGTGGCCAAACAAAAGTTCAAAAGAGCTGTAGCCAACCCCCTTCTGTGGGACCTCTCTGTAAGCAAAGAGCAAGCAGGGTAAAAGGATGTCCCATTTCCGCCTAAGCTTCTCTGGTAAACCTTTTATCATTCCCTTTAGGGTCTTGTTGAACCTTTCCACAAGCCCATTGCACTGTGGATGGTAGGGTGTGGTAAACTTGTAGTTTACTCCACACTCTTTCCACATTGCTTTTAAGTATCCAGACATAAAGTTGGTACCTCTGTCTGAAAGAACCTCCTTTGGAAAGCCCACTCTTGAGAAAACTGCAATGAGGGCTTTTGCCACCACAGGAGCTGTGGTGGTCCTCAGGGGAATTGCCTCTGGGTACCTGGTGGCATGATCCACTACCACCAGTATGAATCTGTGCCCAGATGCTGTTGGAGGATCCATGGGACCCACAATGTCTATTCCAACTCTTTCAAAGGGTACCCCCACCACAGCTAGTGGTATCAGGGGGGCCTTTGTTGTGCCACCTGACTTACCACTGGCTTGGCAAGTGACACAGGAGCGACAAAACTCCTTGACATTTTCTGACATGTGAGGCCAGTGAAAGTGTGGAACAAGCCTGTCCCAAGTCTTATTCTGGCCTAAGTGTCCTGCAAGGGGAATATCATGGGCCAAGGTAAGAAGGAAGCCCCTAAACTTCAAAGGTATGACCAACCTCCTGGTTGTGCCAGGCTTGGGGTCTCTAGCCTCTGAATAAAGGAGTCCTTCATCCCAATACACTTTATGGGTACCTTGAGCATTCCCTGCAGCCTCAGCAGCAGCTTGCTGTCTGAGGGGTTCAAGTGAAGGGCAATCTAATTGGGCCTGCCCCAGGTCTTCCCTTGAGGGTCCCCCTGTCCCCAGAAACTCAACCTGTTCAGGTTCAAGCTCATCTGAGACAGTCTCCTCTTGGACTGCAGAATCAGTTTCCTGTGAAACTTGATCCTCAACCTGGGACAAGTGGGAAGGCACAGCCTTAACCCTCTTGCTCCTTCGCTTGGGTTGTGGTTGGTCTATTGTTTCAAGATCCACCACTGGTTCAGGAAGGCACTTCTTAGCCTGAGACCTTGTCACTGCAAGGACATGAGCTGAAATCCCTAGCATTTCTGCATGAGTCCTGTACTCCACTTCTGACCAAACTGAGCTTTCAAGATCATTGCCTAACAGACAGTCTACTGGGAGGTCTGCACTCACAACAACTTTCTTTAGGCCATCTACCCCTCCCCAGGAGAAGTTCACAACAGCCACACTATGTGAAGTAGTGGAGTTGCTTGCATTGGTCACTAGGTAACTTTCACCTAGTACAATCTGACCAGGGTCCACAAAGTCAGGTGTCACCATAGTGACACTGGCACAAGTGTCCCTGTAGGCCTGAGCCAGTTTCTCATTGATTAAGGGAGTCTGCCTATATTTGCCCAGGTTACTGGGGCTTACTGCAGTGGGCAAAGATAAGTCCACATCATATAGGAGATCACAAGCAGCGCACACAGCGCATACAGCCTACCTGTCCACACGCCAGCACTCTGCCTCAGCCCCTGGGTTCCTAACGCTGTGAGTCTCGCCGCCATCAACATCCAGGAGCGGCTGGAGACTACAGCTCCCAGTGGGCTTTGCGCGGACTTCCTGCCACCGCTGTCTTCGCGCCCGGAGGCGCTACAAAGCGGAGCCTCGACCTCCGCGTCGCGGACGCGCGCGGGCGACGCCGGGCGGAGCCCGGGCAGAGGGCGGGCCGTCTGTGGCCGTCTAGGGACGAAGAGGGACGGGACGGGCCCCCTCCATTAGTTCGGTACTACAAAATGGGTAAGCGAAAATTACAGACCTCTGCAAATGCGGGACTAGTCAAAGCTAAAGTTCCACGCAAAGCCATTCCTTCTGAAAGCATTATGAACTACTTAACCTCTGCAGTGGGAAAACTGACCAAGGAAATTGCTGCTAAAGAACGCGAGTTGGGATTAGAACAGACAAATCTGGACAGTGAACCTTCTGCCACTGTAAATAGTCGCCCTGTTCCCTTGGACCCAGTAATAGTTATTGGAAATTTGCCTAACACTGATGCACAAGGCCAAACAAACATTAATATTCATGAGGGTCAAGACAATGCTAATCAAGATACCCAACAACAAGAACACATCAGCACACACGTACAAACCCCTCATGTACCAAAACGCACTAAACGTGTTATTCAAAGAACAAACAAACACGGATTATATCCACGTAAAAAGGCCCGGCATCCGTTAACTGACTTCGAATCCTCTCTGAAGGAAATGGTGGAGGGAGTACTTGTGGATAAAATTGAGGGGGTATTAGTGCAGATCTCAAATGATATAATTGAAACTCTAAGGGATTGTGTAGCAGACATAATGGGGAAATGTGATAGGATTAACACTTTTCTGTCTTCTGGTCTCAGTAGGCCTTGCTCATGTTCCGTAAATATTGCATCACAGCTACCGTGCAATCCTAACACACAAATAACATCTGTGACGGAAAATATAGGTGAGCCACATCCCCAAATGCTATCTCCCCCGCCCCAAGTTTTAGCGGGTAACACAAATTCCCAAACAGTCACCAGCATAACCAGGGTACATCAGACAAGGAACCCCCGTCCGGCAGTAGTTACCCCAAGAGCCCCAGCTATATCCACCACCAATCCCCCAGAGCCAAGAACTCAACGCATTAGACCACCTGTACATCTTCCCCCGGAAGCAACACCTTTTGTTGCTATCCTAGTAAATGTACCAGTATTGAAAAATGGAGAGTGTGAGTCGGATATAGCTCAATTAAATAACATCAAGACGTGGTGTGACGCAAACTGCACTGGCCCCAAAAATATATCAGACCACATCCAAACAAGCAGAAGAGTCAAATGGGTGGGGTACACTCCCAAAAAATTTGCAGGGGACTGTATGATCGTTAATTTTAATAGACTACATGAGGCCCAACGGTTATTTTGGGATGCCACTGAAGTGACGGAAGATGGGATCAGAGCACTACCACTAGGATATTTTTATCCCCCACCTATAATGCATAAACCCCAACCAAGAAGGGATTTTCATCAAGCACAATCTAGATATACTCCCTCCCTGAGTACATGGGCTACAGAGAAAACAGGTATGATGCCAAGAAACAGCTATAAACAGGGAGGAGAACTAAGATATGATCTTATGTTAACAAATAGGTTTGCTGCCCTTTCCAATCTAGAGGAAAATGACTGACTAACCTCACCAGGTTGTATTATAAATTCACCACAACCCTCCTCTCCATTGGCTAAAGACAAGGGCATTGCACCTACAAAACCATTAGATGCCCTCCCTTCATCCCCACATACCAGGCCAAATAATGCTGGAAAAGATATTAGAGTGAAATTGATGAGCTGGAATATCGCAGGCTTACGCTCCAAGAGGAGCGACATAAGATGGCTAGATTTGCTAAAAAAATGTGATGTGGTGGCTATGCAAGAGACGTGGGATATGGACTGTGATTTCTGGCTAGATGGTTATACCTCCTATTTTTTAACTGCCCAGACATCAAGTTCAGGTCGAAATAAAGGGGGCCTGCAGTTTTTGATTTCTGTAAACGTAAAAGGCTCTGTGAAGGTATTGGATTCCCCATCCCAAAACTATTTAGCTCTTGAAGTTACAATGCCAAATAGACATAAATGCGTTTACATTAATTTTTATAACAGTATACAGTGTATATCATTAAATGGTAATATCAATTCATTGATGGAATTTTTAAAAAGGTATAGGGAGAGTCAGACCACTTTTGTATATTTTTTCCTGATGGGAGATTTTAATACTCATTTATGCCAACAGAACTGTCAGGTTAATGATACAATTAGCGTTGACATGCCACAATTACCACATTTTGAGCACTCAGAGAAGGGGTTGGTCCTAGAAGAACTTCTGTTAGAAAATGATCTATATGAACCAGAGTTCAGTGACAGAAAGGAACGGGTGCCTACCTACAGTGCTAGGGATAGTAATACAATAATTGATTACATTTTTATCTCACCAGGCATGTTACAAAATGTTTTGTTTTATAACGCTGTACAGACGACATTCAGTGATCATAATCCGGTTATACTAGAAATTGATAACAGTAATTTATCCTTATTTGCTAAAGTAAACAATATTGATAGGACCACAGTAGGAATTAATGACTTGAAAGTTAAGGACCAGGGGAGACGGGTCAAATGGAGTGACATCATCCCGGAGGACTTTCTCCACTCTCTTAACCTCAAGATGGGTGAAGAAATTAATATTTGTATGGACCCAACAAGATATGAGGGGAATATAATCCAGTCATTTGAAAAAAATTGTTGCCAAGTATCAAATGACCTCAAAAGTAGTACAAGAAAGAAGGAGAAAAGGGTCATGGGTTGGTTCGACAAAGAATGCTCCAAATCCCATAGGGAATTACATAAAGCTCTAAATAAGACCCCACGTGATAAGATGGAAGTTGCCAGTAAAAGGCAAGAGTATAAGGCAAACATCCAAAGACGTAAAAACGAAATTAAAAAAAACGCATGGGAAGATTTATATGATAAAGCCACCCTGAAGGACAGTGCCAAATTTTGGAAAATTGTTAATACCCCCTTATGCACCGTTAGAAGTGAACATTGCGGAACGAGATTGGTTGGAGCACTTTCAAAACATCTATGGTAGCAACATTGCCCCAGACCCCTTAGATCCAACTATGTTTCAAACAGAAGAGGTTTTGGCCAGCTTTACCATCAAAGAGGTGCAGAAGGCAATAGAGGACACAGCAGGCAAGAAGGCCCCTGGCCCTGACGGCGTCCCTGCCGACATGTTTAAATCAAACTCGAGCATGTGGGCAGTTGTTCTCACCAATGTTTTCAATGTCATTAACTTAAAGGGTATGGGGGCACCAAATACCTGGTCGCAGTCTGTCATAATCCCCATTTTTAAGAAGGGTCAAAGGGGAGACCCTAGATGCTACAGACCCATTTCTTTGTTAGATTCTTCTTTTAAGATTTTGGGCAAAGTTATTTTAGAAAGAATTTCAACCTGGGCGACAAATAATAACATCCTGAGTGAAGCCCAGTATGGGTTTCGTGCCGGGAGAGGCACAGAGGATCAGTGCCTTAATTTACTTCTTACCCTGGGCAAATACACTGTGGCATCCAAGGGTACGGTATACTTGGCCTTTATGGATTTGTCCACAGCTTTTGACCTAGTAAATAGGTCAAAGCTGTGGACAATACTTTTGGAGTTGGGGTTAGACCAGGCACTGGTGCATTTTATGGCACAATTGCATAGTGATTTGAGGGCAACTGTACGTATGTCACAAGAGGGAAATTGCACTGCCTTTTTTAAATCAGGAAGAGGGGTGCGCCAAGGTTGCATTTTAGCACCAATCCTCTTCTCACTTTATATTAATTCTCTGGGCAAGACCCTGGAAATGGCCTCCATTGATGTACCGCGCATGGGTGATTCTTTAATGCCTGTCCTACTTTATGCCGACGACTCGGTATTGTTGGCTAGGACCCCAAATGGTTTACAACGCCTTTTAAATTCTTTTGGGGCTTTTATGCAAGGCTTAGACCTAGCAGTCAATATTGAGAAATCCCACGTTATGGCTGTAGGTAGTCGCAAAAATGGCATGAAAACCCTTACCTGTAATGGTTCAGTTCTATCTAAAGTAAAAGTTTTTACCTACCTAGGTGTGGTGTTCGATGAGAACGGGACATGGGCTCCACAAATTAAAAGTAAGGCTGTGGCAGTAAAAAGATCGGCTGCCGCCATCCTAGGCTTTGCTAAAAGGTTGGGTGGTAAGCCACCTGAGGCTATACTAGCAATTTATAAGGCAAAAACACTGTCCATTGCAAGGTATGGTGCAATGATATGGGGTTATAAAAATCTGGACCATATCCAAAGGGAAGAAAATTTATTTTTGCGATCCCTTCTGGGCCTCCCAAAATCCACCCCAGCCTTTCCCGTACATCTGGAACTAGGGATAGGGTACATTGAGGACTCCTTGACCCTGGCCCCACTACTGTCATGGATTAGGATATGGCTTAATCCAGCTTTAATCCTAAACCATATGATTATTAGGGACTGCATGGGGAGAGAAAATGTGGTGAAGATCGGGTGGTTAAAATACATTAAAACTACAGCAGATTATTTAGGCCGCCCAGAGTTATATACATACCCTGAGAGCATTGTGAGAGAGGACATTGACTGGGTAAAGAAAAACTATATTGAGAAAAAGGTAGCAGAGCGAGAGGCTATCGAAATTGTAAAACCAACTGTTAGGGCCCAGTACATGACGATTGCTTCACTATCTATGCAATCCTATTTAATGATAGTTAATAAACCTTTTCACAGGTGGGTCCTCACCAAATTTCGGTTCAATCAAGCACATTTTTTGTTAGGTGAATTTGAAAAATGGTGTAAGCCTCAGGAAAATGCTCCCTGCAAATGTGACCACTTCTCAGATCAGGACATATTACACTTCTTGTTCTTCTGTCCCTTCTATAAGAATGGAAGGGAAAGATATATTAAACCAATTCTGAGAGGTTTCGTGCAGGTTAAACCAGCCCTATTGTACTTACAACTTATGGAAAATACAGTAGTAATGTACGGGGTAGCAAATTTTCTGACTATGTCTATCCGGTCAAAGCGAACTAGACTAAAACCAAATAACTAACGCAACCTAAAAATGCCTGCACTGAATAAATGACCTTTGTTTATGTAACCCAGAGTTGTACAAATTATGAATGCTTGAGTGGCACATTTTGCACTTTACCCTAGGTGGCTAGCATTTCCCGTACCCAAAAATGTAAAGATTTGCTAGTCTTTTGTACTGTTTTTCTTATAAACTGAATACCGTTGTGATCATTGTAAATACGTTTGTATAGATGATTTTTATATGAATTTGTCATGTGTAATTAACTTTTTAATTTTTTAACTTGTTTTTAAAAAAAAAAAAAACTTGTGTGTATGATTGAATATGGTCCTGTAGCATACTTTTATGATTTTAAAACAATCGAATAAAGTGTTTCTGACTTGATATAGGAGAACTGCCTGTGTGGGAATTCTGACTAGGCCAGATTCCACTTCAGTACCCAGGGTCAACCCTACTAAACCCTTGGGCTGTGTACCACCACTGCTGACTGTACTAGGGGGTGCAGGTGCTTTAGGAGCTGCAGTGGTGGGGACTGGATTTTTCTTAGTGCATTCACTGCCCCGGTGTGAAACTGATTTGCAGGTATTACACCAAGGTTTCTTTGGGCCATCATTCTTCTTTTTCTTGTTTCCATTTTGGGAACCCCCCTCCTTATTGCTAGTTTGGGGGCCTGAAGACTTCTGGTCCTTTTCTTTATCTTTCTGATTCCCACCCTTCTGGTCTGTTTTCTTCTGGTCACCTTGGTTCTGTTTTTTCTGCTTAATCCTTGTTCTGACCCATTTGTCTGCCTTCTTTCCCAATTCTTGGGGAGAGGTCAAATCAGAGTCAACAAGGTATTGATGCAACAGCTGGTTCTGACAGTTATTAAGGATCTGCTCTCTCATCATAAGATTGTACAATCCTGTATAGTCTGAAACTTTACTTCCCTGCAGCCAACCCTCCAGAGCCTTAGTGGCACAATCTACAAAATCAGTCCAGTCCTGAGTCTGTGCTTTTTGGGTGTCTCTGAACAACAACCTGTATTGCTCAGTGGTTAGGCCAAACCCTTCAATAAGAGCACTCTTCAGAACAGAGTAGTTTTTGGCATCCTCAGGTCTAACAGTGAGGAGCCTGTCCCTCCCTTTCTCAGAAAAGGAGTACCATAAAATTGCTGCCCACTGATCCTCAGGGACCTGCTGTACCATGCAGGCCCTCTCAGGAGCAGTCATCCATTTGTGGATGTCATCCCCTTCCTTGTAGGGGGGGGCACAATTTTTGTCAGGTTTCTATTGTCATAGGCTCTGTCTTTTTCTTTAGGAACTTTGCTGCCACCAGTGGCATCTAAGCCACTCAATTTCTGCTCCCTTGCCAAGGTAAGTTTAGCTTGAGCCAAGGTAAGCTTAGCTTGAGCCAGAGCTACCTCCTCCCTCTCTATCTGGAGTTGGACAGCCCTCATTCTGGCCCTATGCTCTTTCCTCTAGGATGGAGTCATCCCTCTCTGAGATTCTCTTGAGGCACTAGAAAGATGAGAGTCCCCTGATTGAGATCTCACCTTCCTGTTACCTGGGAGAATTTGGTTATAAGATCTGGAGTGGTGCTGGCCCTCTCCATTCTCATGTAGGTCTAGGTTGGCCTGGTTAAGCCTGGCAACCTGTACCTGGTTCACCCTCTGATCCTGATCTTCAGGCTCATCTACATCTGAGCCTTCCTCTTCCTCTTCCTCCTCCTCTACTTCATCTTCTGGAAGATCCTCATTCTCAGGGGAGTTTATCCCTTCACCTGAACCTAAGGGAGCCTGACTCACCTTATCTAAGTCATCCTTTTCTAGGATAGCTATTAGGGAAGGAATGGTAGGGCCTCTGCCCTTTTTTAGCCCCCTGGCTGTGCACAAGGCACTCAGGTCTTTGTGGCTAAGGTTGTCATATCTGGAAGTTGCCTTGGTAAGGTCAACTGCTACAGGGGCAGACCCTGAGGCTCCACCTGTATCAGACATGACTGCTAGTGAGGTGTAAGTGATGCACTTACCTACACTAAGTGTTTTCCTACTGTACCTTGCTAGTGAGTTGTAGTCAGGGTGTGCTAATCCCTTTAATCTACAACTACTAAGTTCAGTAGAACTTAATATGCTAAGCTTTTGATTTATATGTACCTAAGGTACTTGATGTGATCTTTCAATTTGATGTAAAGATTGCAATGGTAAAACAAACAGCAAGCTCAAATCCGCACCGCTGCACACCAATGTGAGAAGTTGGCCTGATATGTAGTGTTTCCAATTCTGGAACCACTGGGTATCAGTCCAAACAAACCCCAAAGATGTCAGGTTGTAAGTCAACCTTGTTAGACAAGCTATCCTAGTGGTAGCATGGACTAAGCAGCCTTAAAGGCTTAACTTAAGAGGTCGTGTTAAGCGAGCTGTTTTACCACATACAATCCTGTAATCAAATGAAAGGACACCACACAAGTATATATTATAAAAATATATGTATTTATTTCTAAATTACTCCCCAGTACTCTTTATGAGGAAAGGGGCACAAGCGTTAAATCAAAAGCACAGTATAACATACAAAGTTGCACAATTTTGGATGAGGGCCGGTGGCCACTTAAACCATATACTAAGAAAGTGGTATAAGAGATACCAATCGAACAGTGGTTAGGCCTAGGGCCTAGAGATTCGCTGGGAGCAGTCAGGACTAGCAATGCTGAAGTCGGGAGTAGCCCACAGGAGACGGGTGCAGCACGGAAAGTGCGGCTTGCACCAATGCAATGTCAATGGTGCGTAAAAGTTACACAAAGTGAATTAAAAGATACTTCCGCTGAACCTAGATAGATGAAACTCAAGACACAGACCCTAGAGGTGTGTACCAGTGTGGGAACACCGGCGTTGCAATGTTACCTCACCCACAGGCCGTGGGTGCACAGGGTCGAAGTGGCGTCGGGTTTTGACACGCAGGCTCTTGGTGCTTGAAGCTGTTGCAGCTGCAGGCGATGTGAAGCAGAAGTGTCCGGTGCGATCCAAGGGTGGATCGAAGTAGAAAAGTACCTGAAAGCAGAGGGGACAGAGTCTGGGTCACTCAGCAGTGACCAGGGTGGAACCAGGACGGAACCAGGCAATGTCGGGCGCAATCAGGTGGTTGTCGATAGGCTTCTCTCCGCTGTCACGTGGGCTCTGGGGCATCTGCGACGTCCAGGAGCAGGTCACGATCTGTCCCACGTAGGCTCTCGCCGTCAGCACCGTCGGCTTCAAGATTGCAGCAAACAGCACTTGGCAAAAGCAATCCACGCGGAACCGGGAGATTGCTTATCACTCGAACCAGGAGGGTCAGAGTGGGGGCTCCTTTTTAAAGGGGCTGGTGCAGATCTGGAGCAACCAGAAAAGCAAGTCGTATTCAAAGTTTCGTCAGCACAGGGGCCACAAGCCAGCTGGCAAGTGACCGGGCCAACGCGTCGAGCCAACACAAGCAGAAGGGCCCCACGCAGCACTCGTCGAGGTGGAGGGGTGAGCTTTGGTGTAAGTGGAGCTCGGGGCTGGGGCTTTTCAAACCCCGGTGTACAGCTTCGAGGGTCACTCGTGGGCTGCACGGTCAGCGTCTCGTGGCCTTTTCAAGATGGCGTGCCCCACGCTTCCGGTCGCCTCCACTGGTCTCAGCTCTGCAGGGACTGTGGATCGGGCAGGGAGAAGGCAGGCAAGCTTGATCTCGTCGATCTCTGTCGCTCGAGTTCCGGCGGGAACTGCAACAAAGCAAGGGTCGAGGGCTGGATGGTACCTGTTTGCACAGGGTGGTCACTCCTTGACCACAGGGGAGATTCTTCAGTCTTCTAACGTCGTGTAGAAAGTGGAAGGGTCCAGAATTCGTTTCTTATGTTTCTTCAGGATGATCTGAGTTGCATTGGCACTGCTCCCACTCTTATTCGAATCTGGTGGGCTGGACATCCTGCTAGGTCCCCTCCTATGGGTGGGACCCAGGAAGGGGGTGGTTACACCCCTTTCCTTTGATCCAGGCCGCGCTGGGACGGGGGCTGGAAGGCCCCAGAACCGGTTTGGCCGGATTATGCAAGGGGCAGCCTTGTGCTCCCCAGGCAGTTTCTGGTTTCTTTGAAACCTCCCTACTACAATCCACTATCTCCTGTCTGGGGTGGTTTGACACCGCCCTGCGACAGGAAACTCTTTGTCCAGGCCACCATATGCTGAGTTTCGGTCAGCAGCAGGAGGCCAGACCCGTGTCTGTGGCAGAGGCATCCATTTTGTGGATCTGAGGCTCATTTTAAATCAACCACGTTTCAGTAAAGTAACATGTCTTATCCCTCTAGAAGGGTGGAATGCTACCCCCGTCGCCAGAACTGGCAAGGGGGTAGTATTCCAAATCGTATGACACCTTACACGACATGTTTTGATAAAGCCAAACCAAAGTTGCTATATAACCGCGAGGATTATAAGGCGCTTAAGAGTATATGGTATGGCATTATCCCGGATCAGCTTAGGGAGTGGTTCCCGACAGCTGCAGACAGGCTCAGCTCATGCCAGAGCTCCATCTCACATAAAACCACGCACTCTGCCTCCAGGATTGATGAGGCCTTCCATAGGAGTGGCTTACAGGCTATATATGTGTCCAGATATAGGTTTAGACATAGGTATACTATATCTAAGCAAGGGGTGATTACACCCACTTGCCCCAGCTGAGTGATCAGCCAGTTGTGTCAATTTAAGAACCAGCCAGGGGTGGCAAAAGCTATGCTTCAGCCCCTGGTAGGCCTTGGTGGCACCTATGCCCTGAGCACCTATAGTGCATGGTACAGGGGCTGACAAGGAGTCCATTTCCAATTGTGGTATGTACCTATAGCACATGTATTATAAATTTAGAGAGAGAACAGCAGGCTGGGGGTCTGATTAGCAGGCCCACAGCCTCAGTAAGTCGGAAACCAGTGAAGCAAAAAGCAAAAATTGGGGTGACCATAGGATAGCAGACCCTACTCTCCTACAGGCTTCCTTACAAATATCCTCAGTATCTGCAGCTATTAGCAAATCATCGACGTACTGAATAAGGGTAGCGCCGTCAGGTAAAACAATCGTATCAAGCTGTGTTTTCAAAGCCTGACTGTATATTGATGGACTTTTACAGTAGTCCTGAGGAGCGCGTTTGAAGCGGAAACTTCGGCCTCCTAAATTGAAGCCAAAAATATCTCTGCTCTCCTCGGCAATCGGGATGCTGAAGAAAGCATTCTTTAAGTCAATCACCGAGAACCAAGTCGCTGAAGCTGGAATCATAGTCAACAGGGCAGTGATATCAGGAACAACTGGAAACTGTGGCACAACAATCTTATTCACCTCTCTAAGATCAATCACGAACCTATAGGCAGGTGGTTGGGAAGGATCAGTACGCTTCAAAACCGGCAGAACAGGTCTATTACATATGTTGCCTGTTGTCTCTTCAATTACATCTTTCTCAATCAGATCATAAATGATCGCTAACAACGCCTTTTCACCTTCGCTAGAGATCTTATATTGGGGAATACGCGGCATTCTAACATTGGCTTTCAATGTTACAACATATGGCGGTATTTCCAAGAGACTCACATCATTAGAGCCAGTAGCCCAAAGTATATCCGGAAGAGAAGACAATTCTGTCGGAAGCGTTTCCCTTGACAAATACATTGGTGAAACCACTTTATTACCCAGTGTAAGTTGTACTCCCGAAGGAGAACAGTGCAAAGTCGCATTTAATCTTTTCAATAGATCCAATCCCAACAAGTTTTCACCACAACCTGTTGTAAGAATGAGGGGTGCTTCTAATTCACATGGCCCGACAGAAAGGGACATAGGACTAGAGATCGGGTTCCTAACCGGGGCGCCAGAAAAACCTACTGAAACGTTCATTTCGCCAGACAAAGGTGCGCCTGGGAGTTTTGAGTGCATAATAGAACTCTTTGTAGCACCAGTATCCAACAGAAAAGGCTCTGACACACCTGATGTTATCACCTCAACATAAGGTCCATTTTGATCTACTGGAACTGAAACAACTCCCTCTCTTTGTGCATGGCTGTCCTAGCAATCATTACCCTCCATATTCTCATTTTCTGCATGTTGGACCCGGCCCGTTGGGCAGATTTACCCCTAGACTTTTTGCTTTTTCCTAGCTTGTTTATGGAACCTGGTGTTGGTGATTTTAGGCCTCTGCGCACTTTTTCACTGTGGTACAGTGTAAAGTGCTTGAGCTCTCTATGAATGAATGGTGAGTGACCTGCCCTCCCATAGGAATGAATGGGGAATATGTATGCCCATGGTAGTTCCTGATGCGTGGGGAGTGCAGGGGCGAGTTTGGTATGAGCGAACTTGTGGTATTGGGTTCCCAAGGCCTACATGCTCCGAAGATAACCCACTTACACCGAAAGAACTGTTGGCACGGAAACTGAAAAATGCAAAGAACAAGTTTATTAAGACCCCATGGGGTGGTGGTACATTCCTACAGCACCCTTCGGTAATGCAAGAAGTATCACACCGAACATCGGTGTGACCCCCTCTTTTATACG
The DNA here is from genome assembly GCF_964263255.1 of Lissotriton vulgaris. Taxonomy (NCBI): domain Eukaryota; kingdom Metazoa; phylum Chordata; class Amphibia; order Caudata; family Salamandridae; genus Lissotriton; species Lissotriton vulgaris. The sequence goes on along the minus strand of NC_141695.1, from coordinate 1,330,489,566 downwards.
TTTAACAGGTAATAAAAAAGGACAGGCGGCACAAAATTACAGAACATTATGTACATATATGGTCATGTTTTGGAACACTGCCAGCTCATTGGAGGGTTTCAAACCCACTGGTCAGTTTGCGGCACATTCCTAAGGGGTGACTGGTCGATGGGGACTGCGCATGTACAGGCTTGACCGTTACTAAAAATAGCCTGTTGCTGGGCAAACTCAAGTGGTCAGTGGTACAGACAACGGACTAAAGGCCATGCTGGCCACGAGGCCGCTCATGATCTAAGATGGCCGCCGTAACACACAAAATGGCGTTTTCAAGTTTGGCCAATATAAGAATAAAACGTGTAGCTACAGTTAAACGCTAACTCGGCCATCGTCAAATTACGACAGACGACCCTTTTAGCGTTCAGCTGAAGCTACCTCATAGTGAACATAATCTGGGTGTTCATCTTCGATATCGATCAACATTATCTGGGTTACTTCTTTATGAAGCATTATTTTGTCATGAGCAAGAGCTCGTCTTGATGGTATACAAGCCGATAAGCACATAGAACACAAAGCTGGACCACATTGAATACATAAGCATATAGAAAACAGTATCCCCACAAGAATACATAAAATCGTTAGCAGTTTCCAACCCCAAGTGGTGAGCATTGACCAGAACCACCCTGAGAGAGTCCAAGTACCATTATCTGGATGTATTTCTGCAGCAATCTTATGTAGTTTGGAAATTGCATCATAAACGGATGGTGAGTTGTCAGGTACGTAGACACAGCAGCTACTTCCGATAATTCTACATGCCCCCCCACGGTCGGCTAGAACTACATCTAAAACCATCCTGTTCTGTAACGTAACAATTCTAGAGATCTGCAATTCCTCAGTAATGTTCCCCAATGCGATAGCAGTGTCATTTGCTACAGCCTCAACTACACGAGTCAGTCTTCGTATTTTCCGACTATTCAGAGCAGCCCCAACAAACGAAAACAGTCCAAGATTAAAATCCACATACTGTTGCAAAGCAGTGTCTGTCTGGTCTATGTCATCTAACACAACGTCTCGTTTAACACGGTTCAGTATAAAATCGTGATACAAAATATAGTCATTATGGTACATTGGTGGGGCAATGAATACAGGAGGCAGTACAAAAGATACATAACAAGTACCTAACCATCCCAAAGGGAGCTGATGATAACCCTTCGTTCCGCAAATAAAATACGTATTTCGTGATGCTACAAACGATATACCATTCGGGCTGTCAAACGTTATTGTGTTATTACATTCGCTTTTTCCAACCGAAATCGTGCCTTTATTACGTATACATAGATCAGCTTTCGTGGCAATGACATTTATAACATGAGAGCTGGAGACATTTATGTTACGTTGATTACTGTAAACACGTGGGGCAGAGATATTGTCAGGCCGGTATTCTTCCCATTCAAATCTAGTACCCTCAGCTTGCGGATACCCATCTCGATCATGGTAGCACACTTTATTTAAACGGAAAAGCACCCCCCCTTTTGTTGGCCATCTCAAAGTGAAGAGCACGGTGTACCAGGCGTTGCAGGATCCATTATGTGAGAACGGAAGTGGAATAAGTGGAGTGCCCCCTTTCTTCTGGTGCCCCGGTAACATCCCACACACCCAACAATTTGAAGTATTTGTCATATTATGCGTATGATGCAAGATCTGAATGAAGCTATTGTTCAGATAAGTTTGTCGGTGCCGTTCTTCATGGTAAGGCAGGGTGAAGTGAAAATGTTCAGATGGAGACGGGGTAGTCGGCAGCAAATGTTCACGTACAGGTACCACAAGTTCAACTACCCAGGCTATTACTGCTATTACCACAATCGTTAGAACAAAAAGGATGGCACCAAGTATACGTTTATCCCGTGATGCAGACGACGCCATAGTTCAATTGCAGTTCAAAAAGTCTTAAATGTTCAAAAGTTCAGGAAGTGCACAAGTTCTCAAATGTACATATGAATGTATTATACCTAAAAAAAGAAAAAATACGGTGCTGAGCTCCGAGGTAGCCGTTGTTTTCTTCTCCGGGCCAAGACGGGTGTCGCTACACTTGGCAGAACTGATCCCCCCCCCTTGGAATTCCCGGTTTCCGTTTCACAAACCTGGAGCGGTAACCAACCAGTTCAAAAACAACCCAAAAAAATCTTCTTATCGTGGCCGTAGATTGTAGTGCTCTCGTCCAGAAACAGTGTGGTCCGGGAAGGCTCCCTCAGCTTCGGCCGATGTCACTGCTGGGCTCTTCTCTTTATCCAGAATCTCTTTGCAGTCGGTCAACACAGCAGGATTCACCAGGTCAGGAGAGACACGACGGCAGTGAGTTGAGTGTATCCACCGCTTCCTGTTGGTTACTCGTACAGCCGTGCGAGTAGCTAGGAGGACCTGCTCGGGGCCACGCCACCTTGGTTCCAAGCTGTTCGTCCTCTCAAACGATCTGATCATTACATGATCACCAGGGCGAAGATCATGGCCCTCTCCAGTAGAGTTGTCAGGAAGCGCTTCTCGAACCTGTTGATGAATAGAAAGCAAATCATTTGTTAATCATGCCAAATAATCGTTCATCATTATACAAGGCACATCATGTATCAATCGCGGCTTGGGCACCCCCCAGATATTCATAGGCCTTCCGAACACCACTTCATATGGTGTGAGGCCTGTTCGAGAGTGGGGTACTGATCTAAGAGAGAGTAATGCCAGCGGTAAAGCATCCGGCCATTTCAATGACGTGGACGCCACGATCTTAGCCAATTTTAGTTTCAACGTAGCATTATACCGCTCCACAAGACCTGCTGACTGAGGGTGGAACACAGCATGAAACTTCTGCTGGATCCCTAACCCCTTCAGCACGTATTCCACAATTTTCCCGACAAAATGAGGCCCATTGTCGCTCCACAAAAATTTGCAAACTCCGAATCGAGGGAAGTACTCCTTGAGCAAAACCTTAGCTGTTGTCAGTGCTGTATTGTCTTTCGTGGGGAAGGCTTCAACCCATTTGCTAAAAGCACATACCACCACTAAGACATACTTAAGGTTATTGCAGCGCTCAAGCTGGATATAATCCATTTGGAGTACCTCGAATGGTGCAGAAGGTGGAACGAACCCTCCTTTCGGAGTATGGGTCCCCTTAGCAGGATTGTGCTGCAAACATACCAAACAGGTCTGCACTACTCTCTTGGCTGTATTAGCTATCTCGGGATGCTCCCAAACTCGTGTTAACAATCGAGTAATTGCAAGAGCCCCCACGTGCGCTAACCCATGTGTCATTTGGACCATCGCTTGCAAGTAAGCTGCAGGCAACTTCCATTTCTCCATGTCCTTGCTTCTCCAACACCCTTCATCGTCTAGCACCCCATCAGTTGCCCATGCCGCAAGTTCTGATTCAGTAGCTGATTTCTGATTGTCTAATATTTCCGCTCTAGCATCATTCCATCGCTCTGCTTGGGATTTGGTCACATACATGGGGAGTCAGCTCGGGACATAGCCGTTTGTCTTGCTATGCTATCCGCAAAGGCATTTCCCTCTCCCACTTCATCAGTGATCTTTTTATGGGCGCTACATTTTATGATCGCTACTTTCTTTGGGCAAAGCAACGCATTTAGGAGATCACGCACCAATTCTCCATGCATAATGTGTTCTCCATGAGAAGTTAAAAACCCACGCTCTCTCCAGAGTAGACCGAAGTCATGTGCTACTCCGAAGGCGTACCGGCTGTCTGTGTATATGTTCACACATAGGCCAGCACTCAATTCGCAGGCTCTTGTCAGGGCTATCAACTCCGCTGCTTGAGCCGATTTCTGTGGTATTCTAGCTGTTTCTACCACTGTCTTAAGTGTCGTTATTGCATAGGCTGCGGAAGTCGTGCCATCTGGCAGCCTCAGACATGATCCATCAACCCACAGTTCCCCATCCACATCTGGAAGTGGCATATCCTGTAAGTCAACACGACCCTTTGTCTGTTCCTCGGTCAGGAAAACACAATCATGATGTTTTTCTTCCTGACCCTCCTTGACCGGATAGGGCAATAAAGTGGCAGGATTCAGAGTAGCACATCTTTTTAGTGTGATATGTGGCGCCAACAGGGTAAGCTCGTATCCTGTTAACTGTGCACTAGTGAGATATTGGGTCTTCGTTTGGTTTAGCAGGGCATCTACTGCATTAGGAACTAACACCAACAATTTATGCGATAACACTATTCCCTCACTCTGCCGTATCGCTACTGGCTACTGCTGTTGCTGCAACTGCTCAGAAACACCCAGGTAACCCTCGCGCTACAGGATCAAGAATGGCAGAGAAGTATGCACATGGCCTCTGCTTGTCCCCGTGTGCCTGCACTAACACTGATAACGCGCACCCATCTTTCTCGTGCACGTACAATGTAAAAATCTTCGTATAATCTGGTGTACCTAATACGGGTGCAAAGCAAAGGGCTTGCCTCAATTGATCAAAAGCATTTTGACACTTATCTGTCCATTCAAGGGGCATTGGTGTCGTTTTGGACAGTAACGCTAACAGAGGCTTGATAATGTGCGAAAACCCCATAATCCACTGCCTACAAAAGGACGTTAACCCTATGAAGGCGCGTACATCTCTTTGCGTGCGGGGGACTGGTGTATCTAAAATTGCTTGAATTCGATCTGATGTTAATGCACGTCCCTCCTTAGACAAAAGATGACCGAGGTAGGTCACCTAGGGTCTACAATATTGAAGCTTTTTCTTAGAAACCTTGTGATTATTCCGTGCCAAAAAGGAAAGCAACGCAATCGTACTCTCCTCACATTGCGTATAAGAATCTGCGACAAGCAGGAGGTCGTCCACATATTGGATCAGAACAACCCCCGATTGCAGCTCAAAGGAATCAAGCTGTCGTTTCAAAGCCTGGCTATAGATACTCGGGCTCTCAGTGTAACCTTGGGGAACACGACAAAATCTATACGATTTATTATTTAACATGAAGCCAAACAGATATCTGCTATCGGGATGGACAGGGATAGAAAAGAAAGCGTTTTTCAAATCAATTACACTAAAGGTCGTAGCCGTTGGTGGTACCAGCGTAAGCAAGGTCGTAATATCGGACACCACCGGGTATTGGGGAACGACAATTTTGTTGATCTCTCTCAAGTCAATAATAAAGCGATAGATTTTGTCATCAGTATCTCTTTTAAGAATCGGGAGAATAGGGCTGTTACAAACATTATAAGAAACCTCTTCCACCACCCCAGCCGCAATCAGATCTTGAACAATGTGAGTCAGGGCAATTTCACCTTCTTTCGAAATCTTATACTGTGGCAAAGAGGCCCCCTCCTTAACAGTAATATGAATAGGTGGAATACGCATCTCCCCCACGTCCGTGTCTGAGGTCGCCCATAACGTGTACGGGAGAGAGGCCAAAGCGGGAATGTCTGATATAGTATAGAACCTATTCGGATCAGGGTAATTGTCATTCAGGATAACCCGCACTCCTTCAGGAGCGCACCGAATCGTCGCTCGAAAATATTTAAGCAAATCAAGGCCCAGGATATTATCTGGGGTATAGGGAGATAACAAAAATTGGCCAAAACTAAAAAATTTATCAAGACAGAGTGCAAGGGGCTTGGACAAAGGGCTAGGGGAGGGTGTGCCATCGAACCCTACACATGTTATCATTTCGCCAGACAGGGGAGCCCTCGGAACCAATTTCTTTGACAGGGCGCTACGAGTAGCTCCAGTGTCGACTAAAAATTGATCAGTAGAACCCAAAATGCCCGCTGTTACATATGGACCTTCCTGATCTACCGGCACTTCAATTGGCTCCGCACCCCATCCTACGCAATCCTATGCATGCACATAATCCTGATGCTCCACATTCTCACCCTCTGAAATCTGATATTGGTTCCGTCTATCAAAAGTATTTCGTTCATCCTGGCCACGGCCCCCTCAACCCTTCCACGATCACCTCCGCCACCTCTCGCTCCCGTATAACCACCCCGCGACCTACCACTTCCTCGACCACGCTGGCTACGTTGTTCCCGTAATACCGGACAATCCTCAGCCCAATGACCAAACTCCTTACAATAAGCACATTGATCCTCCGCAATATCCGTACGACCATACGACGAGTTTCCTCCACCTCGTCTACCCCTATCGTTCCCTCTACCCTGTGTTCTACGAACCTGTGCCAACATCACCTTCGTTTTCAATTCTTTTGCTTTCTTATCAACACTTTCTTTAGCCTCCAACTCCTGCCGCTCATAATACTGAGCCATAGTTAACAAAGACGCAGGGGTCGCCGTAGCCCAGGAACTTTCACTCGACTTCAATCGCTTGGCAATCTCCGGCAGGAGATTAGCCACATACTTATCTACGAACAAATGTCGACCTGTATCGTCTGTTAAAGATTGACCACTGTAATCATGAAACGCCTCTTCGAAGCGTGTAAAGAAGTCTGAAACCGTTTCATCTGGCTTTTGTTTGCACGAAGCTAACATGGTCCAATCTATCTTTTTAGAAGGTATGAGCGTTTTTAATTTAACCAGTATAGCCGTTGGAAGGTCTAAAATCAACTGGCAAGGCTTGCATGCTGGTTTCCTTTCTAGGTCAGCTTGATTGATCTCTTTCCATGTATCCCCTAGTATTGTCTCATCATTATTCTTATGAATTTGTCTCCACATATCAGGCGGAAGTATTAACCCAAAAAACAAATCTATATCAACCAGAGTCATCACACAAGATGAAATAGCCCCTTCCACCCCCTCGTAGAATGCTGCCGGATTCTTACGAAGATCAGGTAGAGAATTTTTCAATGCCATAACATCCGCTCTATTCCAAGGCGTATACACCCAATTATATACAAAATACCCCTTCGCATCTTTTGACCTTCTATCATCATCTGTACCTTCCCCTTTCGGTGGAACATACAAGGGTGCAGCTTCACGCATAGGCATAACATGCATTGCAGAACTCTTATCTGAACCCCGGAGAGAACACTCCTTAGACTGCCCGTCGGATGCCAGCCCGGACTCCTTAAGCTCTTTCTGCTCGTCCCGCAATCTGATAGTTTCATCTCGCAGCTTGATCAGTTGCTTGTAAAAGGCATCGACATCTGCAAGAACAAAGACACCTGTTTCTAAATTCTCACAATGAACTGACACATCTTTAGGTTCTAACGTATCTGAAAATTTACGAAATGAGGTAACAACTTCATCTGCCAAAGCGGACATAAAATACACTAACTCTTGGTCTGTCCAAGTACTCCTTTCAGCAATAATTTCAGACTGAGTAACAAACTTCGTATTCACTTCACGAGCCCAACTACGTAAATGTGCGGATCTCTCCGCGGTAAACCTGAGAGCGGATACCCCTTTCTTTTCCGACTTATCCTGTCCTTCATCGTCCGATTCTGCAAGAGGAGCCGTAGGCGAGACGTACGGAGGCGGTGATCGATCTAATAAAGAAAAATCATCAATTTCATTATTAAGGACAGGATAAAGCGGTCGACGAATAGGGAATTGACCCGTCATTTGCAATTTACGTTCCCGTTCCTCCCTTTCTTTCTTTTCCTGCTCCTCTTTTTCCTCAAGCTGTAAAGCCTTATCCCGAGCAGCCTTGCGCTGCTCTTTGTCCGCCAAGGCAACTTCACGTTTCATTCGCTCACGCACCGCTTTCTCCCACATTCGCACACAATCAAACATGTTCTGTCTAGACCTTCGTTGAAACAAACATTGCTCCACAAACTGTACTTTTCGCAAATCGAACGACCCATGTAGTGGCCATTGCAATTCAGGATCCAACTTTGTGTACTTATTCCATAATTTACTGTACATTATAGGTGGAAGGCCATGCTTTATATACATGTCCCTATTTGGTGTTCCCTCTGGGGGAGCCGGCTGTGCTTCCGTTAACCTAATTGTGGTACCATTTCCAAGACAGCACATCTCTCGGAGTGTGCTTAAAACAGGCATGTTCAAAAGGGTACCACGAAAGCGCGATACCGTAGAAAAATGGCACTTACAGTACTTCCCACAAATGTGCCGCTCGAAGGAAAAAAAAAAAAAAATTTGAGAAACATCTCTACATGCCTGCCTATGTGAAGTGCACTACACATATACTTTCTCAAAGATCACAAATTCACAAATTCACAAATGTTAGCTAACTCAAATCAAAATCATAGATCATAGGACTTCGGCAAGCGTCCAAGGACTACCTTACCGATCACAAATCATAGAACTTCAGTAAGCGTCCGCAGACTACCTTACCGATCACAAATCATAGAACTTCAGTAAGCGTCCGCAGACTACCTTACCGATCACAAATCTTACCCAAGCCTCAAAGGTCCAGTTTCCAACTGCCAAGGTCTTGTAATCGAATCAGCCAAACGGCACTTTATCCAGCAACACGGACAATCGAGGACTCAGTCGGAGACCGGCGCCACCTGGAAGGTCAGATCGGAAGGAAAGGAAAAAACACCGTGGGTGCCAAGACTCGGGTCACTCAGTGGCAGCGCGCGTCCATGGCGAGTATCCAGACCTTCGTCACGACCTCTCCTTCGGGCATCCGAGTCGCCGATGAGTCCCACCAGAGTCGCCAATTTGTGGTATTGGGTTCCCAAGGCCTACATGCTCCGAAGATAACCCACTTACACCGAAAGAACTGTTGGCACGGAAACTGAAAAATGCAAAGAACAAGTTTATTAAGACCCCATGGGGTGGTGGTACATTCCTACAGCACCCTTCGGTAATGCAAGAAGTATCACACCGAACATCGGTGTGACCCCCTCTTTTATACGTTTAACAGGTAATAAAAAAGGACAGGCGGCACAAAATTACAGAACATTATGTACATATATGGTCATGTTTTGGAACACTGCCAGCTCATTGGAGGGTTTCAAACCCACTGGTCAGTTTGCGGCACATTCCTAAGGGGTGACTGGTCAATGGGGACTGCGCATGTACAGGCTTGACCGTTACTAAAAATAGCCTGTTGCTGGGCAAACTCAAGTGGTCAGTGGTACAGACAACGGACTAAAGGCCATGCTGGCCACGAGGCCGCTCATGATCTAAGATGGCCGCCGTAACACACAAAAAGGCGTTTTCAAGTTTGGCCAATATAAGAATAAAACGTGTAGCTACAGTTAAACGCTAACTCGGCCATCGTCAAATTACGACAAACTCGTGAGAATGAATGCTGCAAAATGATGTATGCGGCATGACTGTGTCTAGTCTAGAAGTACTACTTTTGGAAGTTGGCATATTTGTGTAAGTTGGTGCTAGCGTGTGATTGGCTGGTGAGCCTGGCCCAGAGTGCCTGGGCCTGCTTGTGTATTGACTGTCTGGTTTGAGGATGACAGGGGCTGGAGAGCCCAGGAGGTTGTCTGAGTCAGCCCATGGATGAAAGGCAGCATCTGCTGCCAAGGAAGTGGGAGGAGATGGCACCTGATAGTGAAGGGCTGTTCCTTTGTAACTACAAAGCTGGCTCCACCTCCCGCTGGGCGACTGACACCTTTGTCCCTGATACTGAAGGGGACTTCCCTCTAAACCAGTCTAGCTGGTTCTCACACTGCCTGCTTCAAAGGACTTCAAAGGCTTTTCTGTGTATAAGAAGGGGCTGTGTCCCCTTCCAAAATGTTCTTGTTTCTGACTTGAATCTGCCAGGGGCATGCTGCTGCTGGGGTCCAGGGGAATCCCTGGGCCCTGCCCAGCTCCTGGACCTCTGATGGACTTTCCTGGACTCCTGGGGGACCCCTCTGCCTTGCTGGGCTGATGGGGGGGACTTTGCTTTACCCCTGGGAATTTCTGGGATCTTTGCAGCATGGAGAAGCTGCATTTTCCTGTGGAGGGCGCTTGTGTTGGATTTCTAGCGCCTGGAAGCGCTGTGCTTCCCCCTGAGCGCCTGGGAGCGCTCTGCCTGCTTTCTAGCGCTGTAGAGCGCTTTATTTGGATGATAGCACTGAGGAGCGCTTTGGCCGCCCTGGCGAGTGTCCACCTCGCTTATTGTTAATTTTATCTAACCTTGGCTGCCCACTCTGTGATTGCCGCTGCCCGGGGCCAGGAAGAGGACCAGGAGCTGCGGTAGCGAAGATCGAAGCCGCCGCGCTCCTATTGGCCCAGCGAGACAAGCCCCTCCAGTAACGCCGCGCTGGGATTGGCCCAGCGCCGCTGCGTCATCGCCGAGGCCGCGCCCTGATTGGCTGACGGCTCAGCATCTCCCAGGGGCTGGTCCCGGGAGCCGCGCTGTCATTGGCTGGCTCCCGGGCATGTTTTGAAGATGGCCGTGATCACCGCCGGGCCCGGGGAAGGAGAGAGGAGAAGAGTGATGGCGGTCGGCTGACAGGGCTCCCGTGAGCGGAGGGAACCCTGCCACGAGAGGAGCGGCCTGAGGATGGAAGCGGAGGGGGCGCGAGGCACATTGTCGGTGCCTGCCCCCACCGCGAGGCTCCCCGTTGCGTGGAGACGGCCGGTGAGTGAGCAGATGAGAGGGAGGGGCGCCGGGACACATTGTCGGTGTCCGCCCCTCCCCTGCAGTAGCGCGAGCTCGCGCTCGATGCATAGAAGCCACGAAGGCTTCAAGGGCGGCCCCAGATGGCAGTGGGCCGCCCCAACGTCACGCTCCTTGTGCATATGAAGCCACGAGGGCTTCAAGGGCGGCCCCGGTTGGCAGCGGGTCGCCCCAACGCGTGTAGAGCCCCGAGAGGCTCCTTGCCCCTATCGAGTGTTCAGAGCCATGGAGGCTCTAAGGGGGCAGATTTGTTTTACGGGCCCAGAGAGGCTCGGGGGCCATTTCCATGACGTCGAGCCCAGAGGGGGCTCCAACGACCCCACAGATGTTCTAAGAGCCTGCTAGGCTCAGAGGGGGTATTTCGTTGAAGAGCCAGAGGGCTCCAGGGGCCTATATGTGTCCCAGGGCCTGTGTGGCTCCAGCATGGCGCAGTTTGCGCCCAAGGGTCAGTGAGGACCCTGTCGCAGTTTATTTTATTGCAATGCCCAGGTGCCCAGCACTTTGTGGGCACCTGCCACGTTTAGGCTTTTTGTACTTTGGACTGGCGCTGCATGGCAGCACACCCTGACTTTGGACTCAGGGCATCCTTGCCCCACAAGGCCAGTTGGCCTAGGGACTGCCACAGGTAGTGGTTTATGTAATGTTGGCGCAATGTGATTTCTATGCTTGTTAATAGTTATTGCTAATGTGAGTTTTTGCGCTATTGATTTATTATGCACCTCTGAATGTGTTACTGCATCATGTGTCTTTCTTTCCATGCGCTGCACCTCTGAATGTTTAGTCATCATGTGTTTTCTTGCGCTGCACCCCTGAATGTGATTTTATTGCATCATGTGCTCTATTCTTAACACCTCTGAATGTTTAGTCATCATGTGTTCTTCTTTATTACTCCTCTGAATGTAGGTTTATTGCATCATGAGTAATGTATTCTTTCTTAGACCCCTAATGCTGTGTGATACTTAGGTGGTTCTTCTTTCTTAGTACAGGTGGTCCTAGTAAGGTCCTGGTTCCTGTTACCAGTGGTTACTGGTGGTTATCTTTGATTATTATTTTATGTTACATTTATTCTTTATTCTAGAAGTGATTTTATATTCTACACTTTATCTAGAAGTTCTATATCTGATTTTGACAGGCGCCTATGTTGCCCTGTCTTGTGTACATAATCCCTGTGAATATTGCCCGTGCCCGTTGGCACCATGTATATGTGTGATTTTATCTGATGTGTTTTTACAATACAAAAGTTATTTTTATAATAACCTTGTGTGGAGTCTCTTTTGTGGTGTGCCTAGTATGTTGTTGCTGTTGTGCGCTGGCGCAAATGCTTTACACATTGCCTCCGAGTTTAGCCTTACTGCTTGAGCCAAGCTACCAAGGGGGTGAGCAGAGATTATCTTGGCGTGTGACTTCCTTGCCCTGACTAGAATGGTGGTTTCTGCCTGGCTTTGGCGTCAGCCTTAGCCTACCAGAAATAGCCAGTTCTAACACTGCATAGTAGTCATCAGCATAGTACTGAGCTATCCTAGAAAACGTGTTATTCTGCTGGTCAAAACTATTCATAGAATTCTGAGGCGGGAAAGAAGGAGCATTCTGGGGGAAATTTCCACGACCCCTACCTCTAGGGGCTTGTTGAACACCTCGACCTCTTGCACCAGAAGCAACATTTGCACGCTGTAACAAAGCCGGACAACTACTCTTGAAATGACCCTCTTCCTTGCAATACGCACACTGATTGGGTCCATACGGTAAACGTTGTTGAGAAGACGCGTTTCTTTGCGAGTTTCTCGAAAACTGCTGGGGTTGCTGATAATCGTGCTGACTAGCAGTACGAGGTGGATATGCTTGCTGCAGAAGGACTTTAGTTTTCAATTCCTTAGTCTTTTTATCTGCCTTCTCCAACTCATCTTTACGCCTATTCTCATAGTACTGGGCCATAGCCAAAATCTGTGCTGACGTAGAAACAGCCCAAGCACTCTCAGAATCCTTCAACTTATTGCATAGTTCAGGAAGCAAATTATGCACAAATTTGTCAACAAACAATCTCTGGCCACCCTCGGTAGCCATATCCTGACCACTATGATCGACAAAAGTCTCTTCAAACCGCGTGAAAAAGTCAGACACAGTGTCATCTTTCTTTTGCTTGCATGCAGACAATTTGTCCCAATTCACACGCAATTCGGGCATTAAAGTCTTCATATACACGATAATTCTACCAGGAAGCTCTGCTACTAAAGGCTCGGGCTTAGCACCACCAACTTGTCTAGCATCAGCAGTAGCAATATTGACGCATGTGTCGCCTAATTCTTGATCATGATCTGCATGATGAATCTTTCCCCATAAAGGCTGTGGAACAACGTTTCCAAACAACATATCTATATCGGCTAAATTCATGATGCAGGAGCTTGCAGTCTGTGATAACTCCTTATAATACCCTGCAGGATTTTTACGGGGGTCAGGCAATGTCTGTTTGAGAGCCAAAACCTCAGATCTCTTCCAAGGAACATGTACCCACACACGCTGAAAATGCGGGGAAATGGATGGATTAGCATTTGCGTCACCTTCCCTCCAAACTGGGGGAACCTCTCTCATGGGATACTGTCGTGCCTTTTTCCTACCTGGTGCGTCATGCTCAGATAGTGATAGAGAATTGCTCCCCTTACTCCTATAAGACAATAATGTCGCAACCGCTTGTTCAACATCAGTGCCTACAATCATGCCCTCCAAGAACTTGAACCGCACACGGAATAATTCAGGCATGTCGTATTCCGGATCATTGCCCTCCAAATCTTCACAGAGAAATACACACATTTGTTCAAAAACATATCTCTGCTTAGATGCTTCCCACTGACGGAAGACTTCCATGACGGACTGAACGTCATATCTTACAGTATTGATAACCCATTTACTCGCTAAATCATTCAGTACTTCTCTCTCATGATAGTCAGGCAGTTGACTCCGCAACTGTCTACGTTCTGTGTTAGGGGTCGTTTTAGGCAACCCAAAGAAAGGTGAGAAAAGACCAGTGACAGTGTTTGCCACTCTCTGTCGAACAGAAGGAGAAGCTGACGGAAAGGCAGATACGCCAGAAAAGACAGGCTGATGTAAAGCAGAGGTGGAGGCAGTAGCAAAGTGAGTATTAGGATAAGCAGTTGGAGCAGTAGGCAAAGTCGTAGGAAAAGCAGATGGAGTAGGTTACAAAGGCGGCGGCCCTTGAGAGGGCTGCGCCGGAGGAGTAGGAACCAACTGAGGAGGAGCTGGTGATTGTGGTAGAACCTGTGGTCCAATAATAGGAGGTTGCACAACCAAAGGTTGCTGTGGTGCTGTAGCACTTTGCGCATATGGAGGTGGTGAACTCAGTAAATGAGACATTAAAGGATCCTTATCAAGTTCTTCTTTTGATCCTCATCCTTTACGTGGCAAAACTGGGTAGCATTTATCTACCGCTAACTTCCTACTTCTAAGCGTTTGTTCATTCTTTTGCTCTTCCTCATTATCCCTAAATGCAACTGCAGCTTGTACCATTGACATACCTCGTTTATTTTTCTTTGCTAATTTCATTTCTTTCTGTTTTGCTTCCTTGCGCCACAGGCGAAAGGAGTCAAACATCACAAGCCGGGCTTTCTTCTTAAAAAGTTTTACCTCTAGATTATCTAAAATCTCTGTGTCAAAACTACCATATTGGGGTCATTTTAAAACACCATCGTTTCTGGTGTATCGGATCCACACTTCATTATATGGATAGGGCCTACGCCATGTTTCACATGGAACTCATACGTTGGAGTTCCAATCGGAGGAACCGGACACGAGTCCTCCAATCGGGAGTCCCTACTACAACCAAGACAAAACAAATTTCCAAGTCTGCTAAGACCAGGCATCTTTGCTCACTAGTCTAGCTTCAAACTTCGAAGGATTATCGAATACGATAAGTCTCGTGAATACACGAGTCCTTCGGTTTTGGCACTTGCAAGTTCCAAACAAAGCAATCCCGAAGGATACCAAACTAAGAACCAAACTAAGGACTGGGAGACGCTCCACTTATAAATAACTGAAGTATCGATGATCGATGACGTCACCAGAAGACTCGTCTATCGTTTCGCTCTACCAATCATCAAGGGTCCAAAACAGGGCGATAGTCAGGGCAGCAGTCCTTCGTAGCCGTCGGGACGCGGGGAACTTCGCAGCAAAGACTTTCGGACCACGTCGACATACAGGGGTCGCTGAAGTGGTTGGCCGTCCTCCGGAATTTTCACACGAAGCTCCTCACGGACCTCTGGCTTGGACCGGTACCGTTGATACCGCCCCGAGTTGGACGCCAACTGAGGTACCGGGTTTTTATGGACCCGGTGGTGCCAGGGAAAACACCCAAAGACCTCGAGTCCTTCCTGTTTCGGACCACAGAAACACAGAGTCTTCTAGATGAAGTCAAAGATCGTATTTATTGGCTGCAACCAGTAACAGGTATCCTAGAAGTACAACAGCATGTATGTTCTCAGGAGACTGCTCGTTTTTACAGAACCAGCCTTTTCCTTTTATACTAAATAATAAGCTTCAGGTGAACATTCCTTGTTTTACAGTTTGACCATATACATATTTTTACTACAAAGAAAAAGCAGAGTCATGATGACAAGCCCACATTTCAGTTTATCCAGTTCATGATAGATTACCCGGCAAGGCCCAGAACTTTCATCAGATATCGACGGACCCCTAATAAAATCGGGCACCTCCTCCTTGTAAAACAAGTCATAAAGAAGAAACAGGGACAGGTGTGTGTGAGATTAGCCATAGCTTGTATGTGATGAACGGTTTATGACATGTTGTGCCTTGATACTAATCTCGTTCGGCCATTGGGAAAGGAATTGCCCGAACAGGTTTGGCTTAAGGCAGTGGTGTCAGCTCGCCCAGGTAACAGAGGAGTCCGCAATGGTGTACGTGTCCTTTCAAATCGAATTCGGCCTTAGTTATTTGGCTATGTAAGGGCAATCACAAAATGGATGCCGCTCACAAAATGGAACCCGAGGGTTCAAGACGAAAACTACGATTTCAGGGTGATTTCGTCACTCGATCTTGACGCAAATCCTTAGGTATAGTATTTAAGCCATTTCCGGTCTGCTAGTACCAAAAGCGTCATGATACGATGATATTTTTGACGCGAGTGTAGAGCTTCGGTACCACACAGTAGCAGGGTCCAGAATTTTCAGTACCACAGGCCCAGAGTTGTGCTGATAGCTTCGGGCAGGTGAAGCCGACCGCGGGGGACCCAGTGCTCCACAGTAGCGGTTCTCGCCCATCAGAGGCAAGCAAGGTCCCTCTAGACCATCCAATGGCACGAGACTAGGCTGCAGGATCATGCACACTGAACTGGAGCACCTACTCTGACAGAATGAGGAGGTGCTACATTACACCGGGGTTTCAGAAGCAGAGGCCGAATGTACTGCGCACCCTCCCAAGGATCCCCTGCCACTGCCTCCTTCTTCTTTTGGGCTCAGCCCAATGCCTCTGAAGTGTATTGCAGCACCACAATGACTAAAATCACATCAGGGAGCATTGCCCAAAGGAATAGGTAGCTTTATGAAAGACACAGGACCTTGTACCTTTCTATCAGAGGAAGAGATGTGAATTACAAAACGAATGACATTACAGAAAGCTGCAAGACTCTGAAGCTGTGAAAATCACATACCTGGAGGCGAGATTGCAGTGCTATGGTACCAAACCACCACTACAGAGCCAGACGCAATTACGTCCGGGTGATAATTACACTGCTGAGTCCCCTCAGGCCCTAGAGGTACAATGCGGTAGGAGTTGCAGCACTGGCAGCAGGCTCCCAGCTGCCAGTAGGATTCCAAAGTTAAGCTATGCTGCACCTGCTGCCTAGAGGTGTGGGTATCACATACTGGGTCCTGCAAGGTTTTCTCAGCAGTAGCGATTAGGCAATGGCGCTCATGACGTCCTAAGTTAATCAGAGAGGCGACGCCGGAGTGTCGGGTGCGTGTCATTTTCTACTTTGTAGGCAGCAGAGCGAGTTGACACAGCCACCAAGCCTGCCACAAACAGTGCCGACGTGCTGCTGCCAGCTAACAGGCTTTACTCTGTCAGTGTTGTTTAATTAGCAGCGCACAGCTCCGGCTTGCTAACCACACTGAAATGCCTTAATCTACTGCTGTATGCATGGAACTTGGCTGGGCACATGACTGCCATTTACTTGCTGTTGGTCTTTGTGTATTCCTCCCGTGAGAACAAAGGGGATTAGGTGTTGGAAGACTTAGCAAGCCTCCCAGGATGGCTGGGGGCAGAGCTGTTCCCTGCCCACCTACAGTTGAAAGGGCTGTCTCCAGCACACACACTAAGGAACCTGGTACTGGCCTCCCCCCCAGACTTCTTGGAACCTTGGTAGGTTAAGGGAAGATCTTTCCGGAAGCAGATGTAGGGGTAGCATGGGAAATCCCCCCACTTCAAAGACTGGCACTAGGTATAAATATTCACCCCAGAACACCTCTTCAGTACATTTCTGACCTTGTGGAAGACTTTAGAAGGAATTCCTGGACTCCTAGTGGACCACCCTGTTGCTTGATGCCGGCCTTGGTTCCGGAGGTCGCACTGCTGCCACTAGAGGACTGCTCTGCTTCTTGAGGACCTTGCTTCCCAGAGGACTTCCCTGCTGTTAGAGGCCTGCCTTGATGCTTGAAGGAGAACTGGACCAAATCCATGAACGCAGGACCACCAAACAGGAGTTCAAGGAATAGTTGGCTGGCCTTCTGTGTGAGCTACAGGGGCATGATCAAGCGACCTTGAAATCTACACCTCATCTCTGCTGGAGTGAGTTTAAACCCCTCCCACCCACCAAATGGTGCCTCCCAGGTTTGGCACTCTTGAAAGGGGTGTTACAGGTCATTCTCCTGCCTAGCCGTAAAACGTGGGACTTCTAAAAAGTTTTACCGAAAGTACTAGAAGAACTGACAGAAGACAAGGTACCTGACAGTGGATCCACCCAAGGTGAATTGCTAGTTGGTCTGACTTTGCAGTAGCTCTTGCTACACTATTCTATGCAGCAGCAAATCCTGCTCACCAGGACCTCTTAGTGACAGTGTCTGGCCTCATGGAGCCCTCGTCTGCTACAGATTGTTGCTCTGTCACGCTGGTGGTTTCTGGCTTCCAAACCATTGTCTAAGTCCAAAGGTAAACATTTTCACAGGGCTCGATGGCGACTAGCTCCCCATTGATGGCGGCTGTAGGAAGCTGGCTCTAAATATAGTATACCAAAGTGAGGTATAGTGTGCACAGAGTCCAGTGGATCCCCAAAAGTAGGCAGAGGTAAAAGTAGATAGTACCTTACTCTCTATTTGTGTAGCGTGGTCGACAGGAAGGCCTTATCAGAGCGTAGTGCTAAGCATTTATTGTACACTCTCAGGCAAGGAATGATTTCACACACAGAAGGACTGAACACAGACCAATTTGTTTATATAAAAATAATATTTAGTTGTAGTTTATTTTTCTAGAACCAAGCCAGGCCTGGAACAGGTTTGTATAGGAATACTTTGTAGAAATATATGCAATCAAATGACAATTCAAATGCAGTGAATCAATATACAGTCGGATTACTTTGTAAGTACTTTTCTTACTCAACCAGGTATCGGACAATACCAGGCTGGTACATTTCTGGTGGGAAGGAAGAAAACAGTCAATGTTTTTGCAAATTAGTTACAGTTTTTATAATGTACTCACAAGCGAATATTTAGTTCTCTGAAAGCAGAACTGGCTTTTATGGGTCTGCGGGTAAGAGTCGGTACACGGGGGTCACAGCGAGTTGCATTACCAGTGGGTCGGAGGCGGCCGAGTGCGGAGTGCCAGGTCCGTTTGTTAGCCAATGGGCTAACACGGCTGTGGGAGTGGGGGACTGTGGCAAGCAGGCCACCAAGTTGGATAAACAAAGACTACTAGAGTTAGGACAGCACAGTGGCCAAATGGCCCACACAAGAACTACACCTCCAGCGGCACAGAGACAGCTGGGTGTAGGATGCGGTCCTGGCTGTGGTTGCAGGCATCTGTCAAGGATCCTTCTGAATCAGTCATTGGCTGTAGGCGAATGAGATCTTTGGGAGCGGTTGCTTTTGGGTATGCTACTTTCGATGATGGAGTCAGTCGGACGGTTGGGGTTCATTCCTCTTCACCACTTCTGCTCAGAGTCGTTTGGGGTGTTTGCCTTTGGTCACGGTTGTGGGGAGTTCTTCCATTGACGACTGCAGTTTCATTTTTCGGAGCTTGCTTGTCGGGGTCACTATGATCCAGGCATGGATCGCTGGTAGGACCTCATTGAGAGTTTGATTCACTTCGGCTCAGGCTCGAGTTGCCAGTTGCAGAGTGGAGGTGAGCCACAGAGTCTGCCATAGTCAGTGTTGGTTTGGCTTGAGCAAGTCCGAAGCTCACATGTTGACAAAAGTCCTTTTGGGATTAGAAGGCAGGGCGAGTTCTTTTGGTTTTTGGAGGACTGCTGACTGCAAGACACAACAAGGTTTTTTTGTGGAGACTGAGGACGGGAAAGAGCAGTAGGGCTGGAGCCAAGTCAATAGTTTTCCTCCTCTTCTTTACTCCGCATGGCTGTTCGGTCCTTCTTCTTCTTTTCTCCTATTTGACTCTGATCTGAGGAGGCAAGTTTTGGGGTTGCCCTTAAATACTAAATTTGGAGGCTTTACTGGTAGAGACAGGTCGGGCCAATGGGCCTCTTCCTTGGTGTGGGTACACCCCCTATTGTGCCACCCTCCAGTGGGAATGGGACCTAGGCCTCACTCTGGTTGGTGGGGTCCCCCCATCTGCAAGATGGCGAGGACTCAAAGTTGTGCTTCACCTTGCCTGCCCCCAAGTGGTGGGGTTGGCAAAGGTGGGCACCGCTCTGTTCCTGTCTAGGTTTTCCCAGCAATTCTCCGGTCCAGAGTGGAGGTCAAAACCTTGTGGGGGCCGCTTGCTGAAAGCAGCAAATGGCTGGAGTAGCTCACCAAAGGCTGCAGGCCTATGAAGATTCACCTTCGTGGATCTGGCCCTTCCTGGGGGAGGAGGCTTGGCCCCTCACCCCAGGATGTGCTTTGTTTCAGGACCCAAAGTGCGGCAGGCACCCAAGGGCCCAGAACCATGTCTGGTGGTGGCAGATGGCGAGGAGCCACTCAGCCAGGACACTAGATTTAGGTTCTTTTCAGGGAGCACCTCTAAGATGCTCTCCGAGTGCATTTCTCAATAAATCCTACATTGGCATCAATGTGGGTTTAATATGCTGATAAGTTTGATACTGAACTTCCCAGTTATCAGTAAGGCCATTATGGGGCTGTGGAGTTCGTACTGTTAACCTCCCATACCGTTTACGCTTAATGGCATTACTGCAGTTACAATGCCCAAAAATGGACTTGGACCCTCAAAGTTATTTTACGCTTCAGTCTTCCCATCCCTCCCAAACATGGCCGGCCACCTTCACCCTGGACTCAGTACAAGAGGAGGTATGACCCACCCCACTTCCTGGTTTTTTTGTTCTGCGTTGCAAGCTCTCTGAGCGCAATTTGCAGTCCATTGGGTGAGGTTATATGCGGAGTGGAGGCCCAGCAAAGTGGGCTCTTGTTCATCTTATTCTACTGGGCTTTATGGCAAGGTTCGGCAGAGCGAGCTCATTGTGGAGGTTGGAAGCCCTGCTACAGAGGGCTCCTTCTGGGGTGTGTGGGCCATGAATCGCGGCCGGTGGCTGAGGCACTGGCCCAACGCCTGACCATTTTTCCCCAGAAATTCCAGAATATCCGACGAGTCCTGTAATTGTTGACTTTCGTGGAGACTTGGGAATGGTCTGCCTCTTCTTTTTCCAAGGGGGCTCTCAAGTCCAGAGGGTTTGTGAGAGTCTGGAGCGGCGCAGCTTCCTAATCAATCAAAAGAGTTGCATCTGGTTCTCACCCAGGAGGTAGTGTTTATTGGGGGTCACCTGGACATGGTCAAGACGCTGGTGTTTCTGCCGGCTGTGAGGAGGGCAATCTTGAGGAGGGACCTGGGTTGTCTGCTGGCCTTGGGTTCTGCCCCGGTGCATCAGTGGTTGATGTTGCAGGGTTTGATGTCAGCAGCTATAAATGTACTGCCATGGGCTCGTTTGCATCTGTACCTGTTGGTAAACCATCTCCTGCCCCATTGGTCCCCTTGTTCCCCTGCTTACGATCTGCCAGTGGTAGTGTCCCCTCAGATTTGGATTGGCATGGGTTGGTGGATAGTGGAGACCAATCTGACCAGGGGTCTTCCTTTTCAGGTGTCACCCTGCCAGGTGGTGACAACAGATGTCAGCCGGTTGGGCTGGGGGGGTGGTGTTGGATTCTTAGTCCGTGCAGGGTCTCTGGGATCACTTTGCAGGCTGGCTCGCCCAACTTCCGGGAGCTGAAGGCTGGTTAGATGGCTTGTCTGGAGTTTGCACCAGCCGTTCGGGGGCATCATGCTCTGGTCTGGATGGACAATCAGGTGGTGATGGGTTACCTCAAACACCAGGGGGGCTGCAGGGTTTGGTCCCTGTGGCTCCTGGTTCAGGAGATTCTGCCCAGGGTGGAAGGCACTGTATTGTATCTTTGGGCGGTGTGTCTCCCAGGGAGAGAGAATTGGGGGGAAGATCACCTGAGATGGGGTAAACGCAGTTTGGGTGCCCGACAGTGGATTTGTTTGCGGGCAAGGACAATGCTCAGCTCCTCCGCTTCTGCACAATTATTCCCTGTCCAGAGGCATGGCGGTGGATGCGATGTCATTCAGGTGGCCTGACACCCTGCTTTTTACATTTTGTCCGATCCCTTTGATCGCCCGGGTTTGGTGCAAGATTCGCCTGGACAAGGCATTTGTTCTTTTGATTGTTCCGGGCTGAGCTCACCACACATGGTATACTGAGCTAGCTAGCCATTCAGGATGGGTTGGGCGATTTCCAATCTTTCTTACTGTTGGACTTGGCCCTTTTTGCAGGGTCAGCCCTGAACTTTTTGCCTTACTCCTATATTTTTTCTGACCTTTTGTTGGCTATTTTATGACTCTGGGCACTTTACCGCTGCTGACCAGTGCTAAAGTGCATATGCTCTCCCTTCTGTAAATGAATGTATTAATTGGGTTCCATGACTGGACTTTTGGTTTACTTGTCAGACCCTAATACAGTGCACTGAGTGTGCCCAGGGCATGTAATTCTAAATGCTGCAAGTGGGCTTGCAGCACTGGTTGTGCCACCCACAAAAGTGGCCTTGTATAACGTGTCTAAGGTCTGCCAATGCAGAGCCTGCGTGCAGTCCGGGACTGTCAAGCTGACTGGGCAAGTGCATCCACTTGCCAGTCCCTAAACCTCCCCTTTTCTTCATATTAGTCACCCCCTATGATAGGCCCACGGGCAGGGTGCATTGTAAGTGTAAGGTAGGACAAGCCCTGATGTGTGTGGCATGTCCTAATAGTGAATTACAGCCATTTTGGTTTTTCACTATTGCAAGGCTACCTGTTCTCCACAGGCCAGAACTCAGAGAACATGGTAGAAATTCAAGTTTAGTATGACTGGACTCAGAATAATAAAATACATCTTTTAATTAAGTTTATTTTAATATTCTGTGTTTGCAAATACCACTTTTAGAAAGTAGGTATTTGCTTGCCTAACCATTTAACCTGCCTCTGCTAGGTTGTGTATTCCTTGTCTGGAGTTTGAGTGACAGGGATGGGGGACTCCATGAGACAGAATGAGTCAGCCCAGTGGTGAATAGAGAGATCTGCATCTAGATGGGAGGGAGGAGTTGCACCTGGTATCTGAATAGGACTGTGCCTGCTCCCCACAGTGCTGGCTCTCACCACTGTGGTGCGTCTGATGTCTCTGCCCTGCACACTGAAAGAAGAGAAGGAAGACTGCCAACAAAGTTCTCCAGGGATGTACTTGCCTTCCACAATGCTGGCTCCACCTCCTGTGGGGTGTCTGATGTTCCTGCCCTGCACTGTGAAAGGAAAGGAGAAGTCTGGTAAACAGAGTGCTTCAGAACTGGTTTGGACTGGGCACAGGCCCCTCTCACCTCAGAGAACAAAGGATTTGGGGGTATAATTATTGGGACCCTGATCCCATGAAATTAGATCACTTCTGGACTTACAAGACAAAACCTCTGCTGAGGAGAAGGAACCTGAAAGAAACTGAGGAGAGACTATTCCCAAACTGAAGTGCTGCTTGGAGGATTGGCCTGCAGTGGTTGCCTGACTGCCAAAGAGAGAAGAAAGAACTTTTTTTGAAAATCTGTTTATTAGCATAGTGATCCGAGCAACATTACAGAGTTATCATTGCATGTCTGAACCAGAATGAGGCGTGCTCTCGTAGACTTAATACCAGCAGTTACATTATACATTTTGTGTTTTGTTGTATTTCTGAATAAGTAAACAATCCCTTAAGAACCTGAAAAAGCCCACCCTCCGCCCACAAACCCCCCCCGACACTCGTATTATAGGCGTGTATAAGCCAGTTCGTACTTGGCTGTACCCATGGGTCCATTCTTTCCAGTAGTATTACTCTATACAGTCAGTCATGGACATCAGCAATAACAACACGGGGTATCCCGTAACATTGTCCAGTGCACCACATTTGGGTACGGTACATGGATGCCCAGTAAGGTAGGACACAGTTCAGTGTTGAGGTATCGAATCAACAGACTCCCCATCTCCCACTGTTTCGAACCTCCCCAGTAAGGCAAACCAGTCCAGTGAAATCAGCGTTTTCCGAAGGCCCCTGCGTTCTTCGCGCTGTATCGCTTCACCCTCCGCTTTGCCCCACCGTGTCACTTCCGTTTTCCATAGTTCGGGATCAGGTGGTTTGGGTGACTTCCACCTCATCGTAATTGCCCATTTCTCCAGCAATATGGCCATGTCAGTAAAGCGTGTTGCCACACTCCTAGTACGCGCCGCGGGTCCCAGCCCCAGTAGTGCGTATTCCAGAGTGAGCGATTGTGGCAAGGCACCTGCACTGGTGAGTAATTCGTTTAAAGTGGTCCAGTAATAGCCCAGTTTGGGGCAGTCCCACAACATGTGTATCAGTGATGCATCATCTGTGGTGCATCGGGGGCAAGTGTCGACTGCGTTAGGGAACATAGCGTGTATGCGGTGAGGTGTTAAATAAGCCCTATGGAGGAGCATAAGCTGGATGAAATTAAATTTGGGGTTCCAGGCTACCTTTTTGGGAAATTGGAGGATACGTTCCCATTTCTTGTCCCTTAGTGGTCTTCCTACATCACCCTCCCACTTTGCCCTGAGAAGCGACAGTGGGACTGCTCTCCCTGTTCTGATGCCAGCAGTTAGCCATTTAGTTAGGTGGCTTCCCGTCCCCATGAGATACTGCATCGTTGGCAAGGGGTTCGTGGGTGGTTCTATTCCCTCGTGCGCCCACCTTCTAGCCACGTAATGTCGGAGGCCAGCATGCAGGAGGAACAATTCCCCAGGGACACCATGTGTAGCCCTAAAGTCATCGAAGGACAGCATTCGTCCTTCAGCAAAGAGGTTTCCTATATTCGTCACTCCAGCGTCATGCCAAGGCGTAAGTGTGTGTGTTGTGAGCGGGCCCGCCTCCAATGGGATACCCAGTAGTGGAATTGTGGGGGCATAGGATGTCGCCGGGGCTGTGTATTTCAACGCCTTCCGCCAGTATTGGACAGCAAGCCGGAGAAGCGGTGGGGCATTTCTCGGTAGGTCCGAGCGGGGCAATAGCAAGACATGGATCTTCCCCTTAGAGTGATCTTCCTCCGCCTATGCGCCTCTGCCCTGAACCCCAAATGAGTTCCGTGAGGAGTGTATCCAGCATTTTAAATGTCGTGGCGGGGATCAGAAACGGCAAGTTGGTGAAATAGTAAATGAGGCGGGGAAGCATCATCATCTTGGAGATGGCTACTATGCCGGCCACCGATAAGGGCAATGACAGCCAAAATTGTATTTGTGATTTAAGTGCTCTCATAGCTCGGCCAAGGTTGCCATATATCATGACATCGGCATCCCTGTAGATTTGTATGCCAAGATAGCGGAAGGTGGTGTCTGCCATTTGAAATGTATGTGGCGTGAAGAGTAAGGGTGTGGGCGGGCCAGGGGCAGCAAACGTGAACCTGTAGGACTTGGATTCGCTTATGGTGAGGCCAGATAATGATCTGAAGTCCTCGAATATTTTAGGTATACGATCCAGGTCTCCCCTCAAATCATGGAGGTACAGGATAATGTCATCGGCATAGGCGGACACCATGTGGGTAGTCGCGCCCCTCCGAATGCCACAGTGGGGAGCCGCCGTCCGGAGCTTACAGAGCAGCGGTTCAAGGGCCAGGATGAATAGGAGTGGGGAGAGCGGGCAGCCCTGCCTCGTGCCCCTTGCTATGTCCATGGGTCCAGAGATGTACTTGGATGTGCGCACCCGAGCCGTAGGGTGGGTGTAGAGTAGTTTGACCCAGGCAATATATTCGGGTGGAATCCCAAATTTCGCAAACGTAGCAAACATGAAATCCCATCTGAGGGAATCAAAGGCCTGCTTCAGATCCAACGAGATGCAGCCTTCGGAGCTCAAGTCCGCCGGGTCTCGCAGCATCAGTTGGGCGAGCCTTCTAAGATTCATGGCTGTGCTCCTTCCCGGCACAAACCCACATTGGTCAGGGTGGATCAGGTGCGGGATGTATTGCGCCAAGCGCGTCGCTAATGCCTTGCTCAGTATCTTGTAGTCGGTGTTAAGGAGAGATAAGGGTCTGTAGTGAGCTAGGTGCATGCCATCTTTACCCGGTTTTAAGAGGGAGGTTATTAAAGCTTGTAGGGAGGACTGGTATAAGGAGGCAGTTCGCAGCGCTTCCAGGTAAACAGTGTGCAGGCGCGTGGCGTAGAACTCAGCAGGTAGGCCGTCCGTTCCAGGGGTTTTGCTCCTCGGGAGAGCGTGTATTGCTTGTCTAATCTCCGCGATAGTAATAGTACGCTTCAGGTCTTTGCTTGCATAGCGGTGAGTTGGGATATTTCTAAACCCCTCATGAAGTCCTCTAGTGCAGCCTCGGAGAGGCATTGATGGGGGCCATAGAGTGTGGTGTAATAGTCCCGGAATGCAGTATTGATTCCTACTTGGGTCGAGGCCAGTAAACCGTCCTGATCTAATATGTCCAAAATTGGATGGTTCACTGGAGAGTCTCGTATAATACGGGCCAACAGGGGGCCCGACCTATCCGCCTGTGTATGTATTAGTGTATTCCTTGTAATCTAGCAATCTCAAGTCTTCTAATAGTTCAGCGTGTTTAGTGTGTGCCTCCTGTAGTGGGGTGAAGTGTGTGTTTGTGCCCGCAGCTTCGCTCTCCAGCATTGCCAAGTTACCTTCCACTTCCTTTAGATCATCGATCACCTCCCTCCTCCTGCCCACCCGGGTGGCCATTGCTTCTCCTCTGATGAAGACTTTGAAGGTGTCCCACTGTATTTGTCTGGAACTGTGTCATGACACGCCTTCCCAAAGCCCAAAAAACGAGCTTAGAACACCCTCTGAGGAAACCCACCCCTGTCCCGTGCAACCTGCACGCCAGTACCTAAAAGGGAAGAAAGGGTTAAGCATGTAAGGTTTAATGTTCATAGTTATATGCATGTTTCAAACTACGTGTATTATGTTTGGCTGCAATATTCATGTGTTAATCCGTATAGACTTTCAAAGGGAAAAAGACGAGCTTTGGTGTTGCATCAAGGAAAGGAAAAAAGACGCGCTTTTAAAACCACACGCATCTTTTTGGTGCGCGATGCAGAAGGATTCAGCGCTCCAATCTCGGAGTGCTCGGCGGACTTTGGGCGTGGCACGCAGCCTTTCCCTGACGTCCTTGGGTGTGGCTAGACTATAAAAGTCACACCCAAGGTTCTGGAAGGCGCTTGGTCTTCAGAGTGTCCTGGAGCCAACACCTGCATTGAAGAGCTCGCGTTCAGCATCGGAGATCGGGGATTAAGTCAGAGTCAGCAATCAATGGACAGTTCAGACAGCTCGGATTGAAAGCTAAGTACTTGTTTCTCTTCAAGGCGCCCAACGCAAGGATCCAAGAGACTTGTTTTGAACTTTTGATTATTTTCAGGTTCTTCATTTGTAAAACAGGTTAAGGACTAATTCGAACCAGAATGTTTTGGGAATTCTTTTGTGAACCAAGGTTATTCTTCTGTAAACCAAGTTAAGGTTTAATTCGAGCGTTTTGTGAACCAAGTTTATTCTTCTGTGAACCAAGTCAAGGTTTAATTCGAACATGAATGTTAATGTTTGAAAACTTAGGTGATGCATGTAAAAATGTGTGTATAGATAATATTCATCCTCACAGAGCTTTCTGAAGTTTCAGCCGGAATCAATAGTTTTGATCTTATGGAAAAGTCGTGATAAACCTACCAAACAGGGAAAGGAAGTGAGTAGGATTATTTTTAAGTAATTATAAATAACAGGTAAAAGTGAGGGTTAAGAACAGTGCAAATAAGTGTTGTTTCTTTTCATAGGAGTTTAAAACTTAACACTGGAGGCGGACAAGTCAACCACCTTCAATTGAAAGACCTCAACCCTTGCACACACCACGACGACGACATCCTGGACGCGAAGACCTATCGAGTAGTTCGCAGGTAGGAGACCGCCTTCCCTAAAAGACAAGGAAGAGTTAGAGGAGTAGATAGGAGATTAAAGAGATCTAGACTCTTGCTAAAATTACATTCTTGTATATGTTTTCAGGTCGACTACTAGACAACAAGTAGCGTCAGATCCGGCCTCTCTCCCTGACTGCTACCCATCATCCTAGTGTGTTGATTAAGAATCACTGGCTGAAAAGGTAGGGTTTTGGGGGATTGGTCCATAGCGTCTCTGCAAAACCGATCAAGCACCTTACAGGTAAGGTTGGTGTTCAGTTCAGGTAAGAGTGCTTGGTCATATCTGACAGAAGACCAAGCCCACGGCAAAGTTTTGCCCAGACGCTATGGATGAATCCCCGCAAATAACGTTGCAGGATTTAGCTACTGTACTATTAGAAATCAGGGCAGAAAATGCGGAACTAAGGAAAGATGTTACTGCAATTCAAAATAGGATTACACCAAGTCCTCAGACCTGGACTTTTACTTCTGATAAAAAATCTTATATGAAACCACCAATCTTTCAGCCAACTATGCATACTCTGTATAGTGGGGAAGCAAATTCTAGTACTTCAGGAAACCCTCAAATTCAGGTGGTTACTCCAGTATCTATCCCGTTAGCACCACCCGAGAGGTTTTATGGAGATTGTAACAAATTCACTATCTTCTTAAATCAATGTCAGTTGCATTTTGTGGCGAAACCTACAGCGTTCCCCGATGATTCCTCTAAGGTGGCATTCATCTTGTCCTATTTAGGTGGGGATGCTGCTTTATGGTCCGTGCCTTATGTAGAAAGGAATGACCCAATATTAACTGATTTTCGAAGATTCAAAAGAGCAATGAAGAAATTGTTTGCCAAACATGTATTTGTACAATCAGCAGATCATGAGCTGCTTAATTTGAAGCAGGGATCTTCAGATCTTCTGCATTATATTTCAATTTTTAATAGGCTGGTTATTGAGGCAGAGTGGCCTGAGGAGAAAAGAGTATCATTGTTCTATCGTGGTTTACGCGATGATTTAAAGGACATGATAACGCAAATTTTAGATCCACCTACAGATTGCGAGGAATTCATAGATCTGGTAGTAAAACTAAATCACAGAATTTCTGAAAGGAAAGGTGAGAGGGGGAAATCAGACTTTAGAATGATGATCTTCAAAGAGAAAGGGAATGTAAGAACAGAGCCTTCTCCCTCTAAACTTGATCCAGTCGAGCCAATGCAAATAGGCACAATTAGAGGACCCCTCACTAAGGATGAGAGAGAGAAGCGTCGAAAACTAAACCAATGTATGTACTGTGGGAAGACCGGGCATTTTATTAAAGATTGTCCCACACGTCCAGTAAGGCCTAAAACCAAGTTTTCAGAGGTTGCAATTATGCAGCAGTCGGAAAACTAGCTCTCTCGGTAGATACAGAGGTCAATCTACCGAGTCCATCTATCACTTTGGCCTCCTTAGCTCCAACTGCCTCTCATTGTCACCTCAGTATGCGTATACTTCTTCAGTCTCAACTGAATAAGGAACGGTCTTGGTCCATAGATGCCTTAATTGATTCCGGAGCAACTGGAAATTTCATTGACACCAAATTATTTCAGAAGTTAGGCCTAAAACAAATAGTTAAAGACTCTCCAGAAGTAGTTAGAGCGGTGGACGGTAAGGAACTCACGTCAGGACTCATACAATATCATACCGAGATGTTGAACATGACTTGTGCAGAGAAACACATAGAGGAAATAACTTTTGACATTATTGATGCACCTCAATTCGGTTTGATTCTGGGGATTCCATGGCTAGTTTTACATAATCCGTACATAGACTGGACTAACAGGAGTATTTTGTTTAAATCTGATTATTGTCATGCCAAATGTTTCAAGCAATTCCCAGGTTCTGAATTGTTAATTCAGGGATATGACTTTCCAAAGAAATCCAAGAGTGTTCTAGTGGTTGCTGGGGTACCAGAGGAATACCAAGACTTGTTGGATGTATTTGACAAAAAAAAGGCGGAGACATTACCTCCTCATAGAGATTTTGACTGTCAAATAGATTTGATCCCTGGGGCATCTTTGCCCTGCAGTCGAATTTACTCATTAACTGAGAAAGAAAATGAACATCTACGTAGTTATTTGGATGAATATTTGGCCAATGGGTTCATTCGACATTCTAAGTCTCCGGTCTCTTCTCCTCTCTTCTTTATTCCAAAGAAGGGAGGAGAATTGCGCACCTGCATCGACTATCGTGCCATCAATAATGTGACGGTCAAGAACCGATATCCCTTACCTTTGATTCCAACACTACTTGATCAGATCAAAGACGCCACCATTTTTACAAAACTGGATCTGCGAGGCGCATATCATTTGGTGCGAGTCCGTGAGGGCGACGAATGGAAAACAGCCTTTAGAACTAAATTCGGTTTATATGAATACCAGGTGATGCCCTTCGGACTTTGCAATGCACCAGCAGCATTCCAGTTTTTTATAAATGAGGTGCTGAGAGAATTTTTGGATATTTGCTGTATTGTATACATTGATGATATTCTAATCTATTCAACAAACCAATCTGAGCATGTAAAGCAAGTACGAGCCATTCTTCAACAGCTTTTACAAAATTCTTTATTTGTCAAACTCGAAAAAAGTTTGTTCCATGTGACCACAGTTGACTTTCTGGGGTATATCCTCAGTCCGGCTGGAATTGAAATGGACCCGAAGAAAGTCAAGGCAATAATTGAATGGCCCAGTCCCTCTTCAGTAAAGCAAATACAGAGTTTTCTGGGTTTTGCGAATTTTTACAGGCGTTTTATTAAGGACTTTTCTCAAAAAGTTACGCCTATCACAAAATTGTTACGCAAGAACACGAAATTTGAATGGGCTTCAGAAAGTGAACAAGCTTTTCAGGATTTAAAACACCAATTTGTGACAGCCCCAGTGTTAAAGCATCCTGACCCCTCCCAGCCGTTCATAGTAGAAGCTGATGCTTCACAATTTGCCATAGGAGGAATCTTATCTCAGAGAAGTATTGAAACCGGACAATTACACCCCATTGCATACTATTCTAGAAAATTGACCCCTCCTGAACAGAACTATGCAATTGCAGACCGAGAGTTATTGGCTATAAAAGCTGTGTTCAAAGAATGGCGGCACTACTTGCTAGGGGCTCGACATCCAGTGACCATATATACAGATCACAGGAATCTACAAACACTCAGATCTGCTAAAGCTTTGACTCCGCGCCAGCTGCGTTGGACCTTGTTTTTTAATGATTATGATTTCATCATAACTTATCGACCAGGAAAAGAAAATAACAAAGCCGATGCTTTATCTAGAATCGGTTTAAGTGATGACCTAAATCTACAAAAAGAAAAGTTACACCCTATAATTTCAGAGGATAGGTTTCAGATTGGTCTTGTTACCTCAGACTTTGTGCCTGAAATTGAGAAAGTCTTACAAAATCATACAAGAGACGAATGGAATCAGCTTTTCCCTTTGTTACAATGGAGAGATAATTTGCTGTTTATGAATGACCAAGTGTTTGTTCCCGATGCAAATTTACAAGAAAAAGTGATGCAAAATTACCATGATTCTATGCTGTCAATTCACCCAGGGGTAACCAAAATGTATCAACTCATAAAAAGACACTTTTGGTGGCAGACCATGCTTAAGGACATTCAGAAATATGTACAAACATGCACTGTCTGTAGCAGGAATAAGGCGGTTCATAAATCTCCATCTGGACTACTTATGCCTTTGCCAGTTCCTCCTCAGCCTTGGCATACGGTGTCTTTAGATTTCATTGTAGAATTGCCTCGCACCACTTCAGGTTTTACCACCATTCTTACAATAGTGGACCACTTCTCTAGATATGCTCATTTCATTCCTTTAAAAAAGCTTCCCTCTGCCTTGGAATTAGCACACATTTTTGTCTCACAGATTGTTAAGTTACATGGAATTCCATCTGTAGTGTTATCAGATAGGGGTTCACAGTTTGTGTCACATTTTTGGCAAGGTCTAGGGAAATCATTAAAAATGGAAATGCGCATGTCGTCCAGTTATCATCCACAAACTGATGGACTGACAGAGCGCACGAATCAGACAGTGGAACAGCTTCTACGCTGTTTGCTAACCACCCATGATCAGGAATGGTCAGATATCATTTGGGCCGCTGAATTCGCTTATAATAATTCAAACAATTCTTCAACTGGTATGTCTCCCTTTTTCTGTGCCCATGGTTTCCATCCTAAAGACATGCTAGGTTTAGATAAAAAGGTTTCTGATATGCCAGCAGTCACAGATTTTGTAAATAATCTGGTCTCTATTCAACTAGAAGCTCAACAGCAGTTAGTTCTAGCAAAAGAAGTACAAAAGAAATTTGCAGATAAAAATCGGTCGAAGCAGCCCGCATATTCAGTGGGTGATAATGTATGGCTAGCCACAAAAAACTTAAGACTGAAAAGTCATAAGACATTTCGTCCTCGATTCATAGGACCTTTTCCGATAGAAAAGATTGTAAACCCAGTCAGCATGAAGTTGAAACTACCTGATTCTTATCGTATCCACCCAGTTTTTCACGTCTCACTATTGAAACCTTATGATCCTGACACTCGGAAGCTTAGTCAGCCACCTGCAATTGAGGTAGAGGGGGATTTAGAATACGAGGTAAAAGCGGTTTTAGATTCCAAAAGAAAGAAAGGGAAATTGTTTTATTTGGTGGACTGGAAGGGCTATGGTCCAGAAGATCGCTCCTGGGAGCCCCTAGAGAATCTAAAAAACTCCCCCAAAGTGCTAAAGACTTTTCATAATCGTTTCCCAGACAAACCAAAGCCAATTCCAATGGTGTTAGGGGGGATTCTACGGGGAGGGTACTGTCATGACACGCCTTCCCAAAGCCCAAAAAACGAGCTTAGAACACCCTCTGAGGAAACCCACCCCTGTCCCGTGCAACCTGCACGCCAGTACCTAAAAGGGAAGAAAGGGTTAAGCATGTAAGGTTTAATGTTCATAGTTATATGCATGTTTCAAACTACGTGTATTATGTTTGGCTGCAATATTCATGTGTTAATCCGTATAGACTTTCAAAGGGAAAAAGACGAGCTTTGGTGTTGCATCAAGGAAAGGAAAAAAGACGCGCTTTTAAAACCACACGCATCTTTTTGGTGCGCGATGCAGAAGGATTCAGCGCTCCAATCTCGGAGTGCTCGGCGGACTTTGGGCGTGGCACGCAGCCTTTCCCTGACGTCCTTGGGTGTGGCTAGACTATAAAAGTCACACCCAAGGTTCTGGAAGGCGCTTGGTCTTCAGAGTGTCCTGGAGCCAACACCTGCATTGAAGAGCTCGCGTTCAGCATCGGAGATCGGGGATTAAGTCAGAGTCAGCAATCAATGGACAGTTCAGACAGCTCGGATTGAAAGCTAAGTACTTGTTTCTCTTCAAGGCGCCCAACGCAAGGATCCAAGAGACTTGTTTTGAACTTTTGATTATTTTCAGGTTCTTCATTTGTAAAACAGGTTAAGGACTAATTCGAACCAGAATGTTTTGGGAATTCTTTTGTGAACCAAGGTTATTCTTCTGTAAACCAAGTTAAGGTTTAATTCGAGCGTTTTGTGAACCAAGTTTATTCTTCTGTGAACCAAGTCAAGGTTTAATTCGAACATGAATGTTAATGTTTGAAAACTTAGGTGATGCATGTAAAAATGTGTGTATAGATAATATTCATCCTCACAGAGCTTTCTGAAGTTTCAGCCGGAATCAATAGTTTTGATCTTATGGAAAAGTCGTGATAAACCTACCAAACAGGGAAAGGAAGTGAGTAGGATTATTTTTAAGTAATTATAAATAACAGGTAAAAGTGAGGGTTAAGAACAGTGCAAATAAGTGTTGTTTCTTTTCATAGGAGTTTAAAACTTAACACTGGAGGCGGACAAGTCAACCACCTTCAATTGAAAGACCTCAACCCTTGCACACACCACGACGACGACATCCTGGACGCGAAGACCTATCGAGTAGTTCGCAGGTAGGAGACCGCCTTCCCTAAAAGACAAGGAAGAGTTAGAGGAGTAGATAGGAGATTAAAGAGATCTAGACTCTTGCTAAAATTACATTCTTGTATATGTTTTCAGGTCGACTACTAGACAACAAGTAGCGTCAGATCCGGCCTCTCTCCCTGACTGCTACCCATCATCCTAGTGTGTTGATTAAGAATCACTGGCTGAAAAGGTAGGGTTTTGGGGGATTGGTCCATAGCGTCTCTGCAAAACCGATCAAGCACCTTACAGGTAAGGTTGGTGTTCAGTTCAGGTAAGAGTGCTTGGTCATATCTGACAAACTGGCGGTGTTAGTGTTTGTGTCGAAGTAGGTCTCAATGGTGTATGCCATGGACGATCTGAAGACCGAGTCTTCAAGTAGTTCCGTGGGTAACCTCCAAGTTGGGATAGGGGCCAGCGTCCGGCCCCATTGCCAGGTGAGCTCGACAGGATTATGATCCGAAAGGGTCTTCCCAATGTGCTGGGCTTGGACAACCGACCCCAGTAGGGAGCGGGAGCAGAATATACGGTCTATTCTGGTGTGCAGCTGGTGAGGGGGGGAGAAAAAGTTATATTCCCTGTCCAGTGGGTGTGTACTGCGCCATGCATCTGCCAATTCCCAACCCACTGCCCATTGTGCTAGCGCATCCGCCTGTCTCCTGCTTTCTGTGGCGTGCAGTGGGGGGTGAGACCTGTCTAGTGTAACACCTAAGACAGCATTGAAATCTCCTCCAATCACCCACTGGTGATCTGCCCAATCCGCAAGGATCCTATTGACGTCTACCAGGAAATCTGATTGGCCTGAATTCGGTGAGTACACACAACCAAATACAACAGTGTCCCCATCCAATAAGCCCCTCACAAACACATATCTACCCTCCTTGTCAATTCTCTGCTCAATCGGCTTGAAAGGAACAGAATTGCGGAGCCAAATAGCAGCTCCCCTAGAGAATGCGGAGTAGGACATGGCAAAGAGTTGACCCCTCCACTTCTTTCTTAGTTTTGTGCTTTCAGCACAGTTCAGGTGTGTTTCCTGCAGGCAAGCTATCATAATTCCCCTGCGGTTGAGCTGGGACAGTATCCTGTGTCTCTTGTGAATCGAGCCCATGCCCCGCACATTCCAGGTGCACAAGTTATAAACATTAAGCGGTCCCATGACTGATCATGCAATACGGCCATGTTGGGACTGTGGGTGCCCATGCCAGGCACTTCATGCTATAGGATAGGAGTGTCGTGCAAACAGTTAGCCCCTTAACATTAAGGTCCCCGGCCAACGGGCTCGGGATCCGAACCAGGATGCCCAACGTGGGCATAAATTAAACAGTTCCAAGTGCATACGGTGGGGGAGAGTGGACCACTCGTGCCTGACTTGTACTGGCTTGCGGTGGTATGGCAGCCCTCTGTAGAACCAAACCTGCTGGCAACCCCCCATTATATAAGGAGAGATACAGTTCATACATTACCACCCGGACATCGTTCATCATGCAAGCTGCTGACGCTAAAATTCTTCTGCTGTCTGCGCCGTGATCTTGGGGAACAGTTGTAGGCTGTCCGCCGAGCCCGACACTTCAGTGTGCGTGTCAGAGATGCTGGCCTGGTCCCTGGCCGTGCCCGCGTCGTGAGCGGCGAGTGCCTCCTCCGTCAGTTGCACCACCGACGATCGCTCTGCCAAGCGGTCCGCTGGAGCCTGTCTCCTTGGTGACGATTTTGGCGAGGGGGCTCGACCCGTATTGGAAGCGGGGCGACTACAGCCCGATGGATTCCGATGCCTGTCGCTCCTGTTGTCCGCGAATGGGTCCTGTGAGGCCGGTGGCATCAGCGTCACCTCCATCCACTCCTCCGCCTCCTCCGGCGAGTCAAAGAAGTAGGATTTGTTCCCGTGTATAATCTTGAGGCGAGCGGGGAACAGGAGGGCATATTTCAAGTCTCTCTCCCGCAATTTGCGCTTCACCCCCACGAAGGTGGACCTAGCTCGCTGTACTGTGGGCGTTAAGTCAGGATATACGGAGACATTCTTGTCCTCATAGCGAATCGGCGCTTTTTCTCGGGCCACTCTCAGCACAGTGTCACGGTCTTTATAGTGAAGGAGGCGCGCGATTAAGGGGCGTGGGGGTGCCCCTGGTTGCGGAGGTCTCGACGGCATTCTATGCGCTCGCTCTACGCTGTACAGCGCCGTAAGATCTTCCGGACCCACCATCTTCCTGATCCAGTCCTCCACAAATTGAGTAGGGTACCTTCCCTCGCTGCGCTCCGGAATGCCTAGGATGCAGACGTTGTTACGGCGGGCTCGCCCTTCCGCATCGTCCACCTTGTCCCACAGCTGCTTGAGTTGTTTTTCCACACCTTCCAGCTTCGCAGAGTGTTCCGTCTGCTGAGGTATGAGATCATTCAGCGCAAGTTTTTGTTCCGAGAACCTCTCCGCAAGTTTGTTATGTTCGGCTCGGAGCAATGAGAGGCCCGTCGCCATGCTGTCTATGCCTGATTCTAGTGCCTCCCGTGTGGCTCGTATTTCATTGAGGATGAGATCCAGCTTGGCGTCCTGTGATCCTTTTCCTGTCGGCTGGATAATGTCCACATTAGATGAGGCTAGTGGGTCCTAGGAGCCGGTGGACTGCATGTCCGTTGATGCGCGGTGGTCCTGGGCCTTGCCCCTGTGCTTCCCCATCGATCTAGTATACAGGGTGGCGGAGTGGTAAGCGCACTCACCGTTCCCGGCCTGCACAGCTTGGCGACACTCCGGGCTATATGCAAAGGTGCCTAAGCAGACACCCGTGCTACCAAGAAGGAGGCAGGCGTAGAGTTATACCTCAGAGCAAGGCAAAGTCAACAGCACCGTAGTTGTGGTAGCGTCTTTGGCGGGTGTGGTGGCGCCCTGTGGAGGATCCCCCGCTGGGTTGTAGCTCCAGCCACTGGGAGGTGGCGAGTACGGGTGATGGACCGCTGGGGGGGGATCCGTCTGCGGCCAGAAGGAAGGAAAGTGCCACGTTTCTGTCCAGCAGAAGGTACCTTGCAGCCAGCAGCCCTCCGTGGACGCCTCGTGCAGCTGGACCCCTCGATGGTGCTCGGAAGCTTCCTCCGCGGAATGGATGCAGGGGCCGTGCCGGTGGTGTAGGGCGTTTTCAGGGCCGTGGCACTCTCGTCGGTGTAATGCACCTTAGGTAGTGCAGGGTTTCGCGCCAGTTACTTGGGGAGCTCAGGGTCCAGGGTGGAGGCAAAATGGCGTCTGTGGCACTGCTGCGGCGTGAAGTCGTAGTGAGCGGCCGCCGTGTGCACCGTGCAGCGGCCAAAGGCTTCTAGGCACTTGTGTTCTCCTTCTTGTTGCCCCCAAGCCCTTTTCTCCTCGCTGGCGCCTGGGCGAGCGCGGGCGCCTCCTCACTGCACAGGTGGGCGCCGAGCCGGCTCCGGTGACCCCAAGGCCGCGATCAGGGCAGGAGGCCAGGACTGGCCCCTCAGGCTCGCCAGCGGGGGGGAAAGCAATGCGGTGTCAACAGGAGCAGCGCTCGTCGTTGGTCAGAGGAGCGCACTAGAGCTCCACGAACCCGCTCCTTTCCGGAGCCCTTCCGCAGTCCGCCGGCGCCGCGTTGCAGCCCGGCCTCCAGTCCAATTTAGTCCGCGGCTCACCTCGATGCAGCAGGCCTCAGAAATCGCCGCAGACTGCCAGAGTATCGGCGGTGTCCGAGAGAGGCGGCTCACCGTAATTGCTCGCCGCTCACTTCCTGAGGCTCCGGGCGTTAGGACGGGGTGGGTGTTGATGCAGGTCGTCAGGATAATCCGCTTGTGTCTAGGGCTAAGGACGGAGCTCTTCAACTACACGTCTGCCATAATCGGCTCTTGGCCACGCCTCCCAAGAGAGAAGAAAGAACTTTGTGAACTTTTCTTTCAACTTGTGTAAAAGATCTCCAAGGGCTTGGAAGAGAGCTTGCCCCCTGTCT
Source organism: Lissotriton vulgaris (assembly GCF_964263255.1). Lineage (NCBI taxonomy): Eukaryota > Metazoa > Chordata > Amphibia > Caudata > Salamandridae > Lissotriton > Lissotriton vulgaris. The sequence continues at coordinate 1,330,452,562 of NC_141695.1, read as the reverse complement.
GAAGTTCCAGGACCAGTGGACTTCAGCAGCCTTTGTGAATTGTTGCTGGAAATAAGTGGCTACAGAGGCAGGGAGCTGTGACCGACTCTCGCGACCGGCCCGGTGTCCTTTAGGCACCGCATCAAGCAACGTCTGCCTCGAACAACGCAAGCTCTGTGCTCACGACTCCATCCTAACGCCGTTACCGAGCCGTAGCCTGCACCGCGACTGGTAGACACTGCGACGTGCAACGCCTCGCTACACTGAATCGCACTGGTCAGACCGACGCGGTCACTGCTGCTGACTTCGAGTCCAGTGACCACCCCGGAGTTGGGCACCACCTCTCGCGAATCGCAATTCGCCACCCGACTCGCACCGCTGTCCGGACTGACCGACACCAGCTCCCGAACTCCGGCTCATTCACCGCACCGCAAGCTGCAAGCACCGCATCGAAGCACCGTCTCACCCTGCAACACAGCCTTGGATCCACCGACTCTGTCAATGGGCCGCTGCCTGCACCGCATCGAGGGACAGCGCGTTTTGCAACGCTTCCTTTCTGCACCACGACAAACACCGGAACCGACTCGCACATCCGTGCTGGCTGCCTCAAGTAAAAGGTACTGTGACTGAGTCTGTCGACATTTGAGTGGACCTGTATCAACACGTCTGCTGGATTTGCAAGACTCTGTGTTATTTCAACAATGCTGTAGCCAGACCGGGCTACCAACTTGCACAGAACCTTGAATTAAGCCTTTTAAACAAGAACTCCTGAAATCTAATAGTACTGTGGATTCTTTTTGTCTTTTATTGGTCTTGTGGTAACTGTATATAAAATATATTAATTTTTGATATAAAACCTTGTGTGGTGTCAATTTGTAGTGTTGACACTGGGTTACTATATGTGGTCACAAATGCTTAACTTACAACGCCTCTGAGATAAAGCCTTGCTGCTCTTGCCAAGCTACCAAGGGGGTGAGCAGGTGTTATTTTAGGAGTGTAATCCCCCTTACTCTGACTCCCGGCGAGGGTCCCTATTTGTCACAAGTACCTACTTGTGCCAACTAGAGACCCCCAATTCTAACACTTACACACTGAGGGCTTTGTATCTTCTTGCGGAGGTTCTGTGTTGGCTCCATCTTCAGGCCTCGCTCTTGAAAGGGTGAGACACTTGTCCAATGGCTACTCCAAGGAAATGGTTGATTTCTTCAGGGTTCCCGACAACTGGCGACACTTCAGTGCTAGTCTCGACTTTGGGGGTCCTTTTCTAGGTGGTGTGTTTCTAAAGGCCTGGAGTCTGGTTCAGTGGACATGATCTTGGTGCTGGATTTTCTGTCGGATGGCATAGCATTGGACCTGGCTCGGTTTATGTGTCTGGCTCAGTTGAGGTTTTGCGGGCGTTCCCCAGTCCTCATTTAGATAAGCTGGATCCATTGATGGTTGATACATAGTTGTTTTCTTCAACGTCTTAGAGTGATTTGTCCTACCCCAGCCTGGGATGTCACGTTGGTGTGACAGACCCTTCAGGTGACTCCTTATGAGCCCCTGGGGTCTGTGGACATTGTGTTCTCTGGTCGGATTGGAGAGTTGGCGTTGTTTTTGCAGTCTCCTCCTTTCTTGCGTGTCTTGCCGGATCATGTTGTCCTTTGCCCCAACCCTAAGTTCTTGCTCATCAGTTGCCAACCATTTCAGGGGGGCTTTCTCCTTATTCCCTTTGTCTGGGGTGGATGCTGATCTCCCCCTTCTGGAAGTCCGGTATGCGTGTTGGTTTATCTGGAGCAGGCTTTGGCTTTTTGCAAGTGTGATAGTCTGTCACTTTTGGCCTGGTGAGATCGGGTCACAAGCCAACTTTTTCTACCCTGAGTAGATGGATTAAGCAGACAATCCTTTTCGACCTATGGTTCTCAGTGGTCGGAGGTGGCGGCCTGGATCCAGGGTCAGTGTACCCGGGGTATTTCTGTCTTGTGGGCCTCTTTCAAGGGAGTCTTGATTGTGAATATCAACACAAAACCTGGGCACACATATAATTATTGACAGTTCACAAAGTAATGCAAGTCTGGTCAACACCGGATGTAAATCTTGTTGCTTTAATACGTGTAGTAAAGCATGGACAAACGCCAGCCGACACGTGTTTCGTCAATGGACAATGCCAATGACTCTTCAGGGCTTTACGAACGTCATGTTAGGAATCGGGTAACTCGTTCCGACTAGACGCTGACAGGAGAAGTGCTGCCTTTTCAGATTTCTTCGTGGTCTCGGACTCATCCGCCCCTCTGACCACTCTCCATGCCCAGTTTTCCATTTTCTTTTACCCGTATCCGGGTTGGAATTATCACCGGACAACCAATTCCTAACATGACATTTGTAAAGCCCTGAAGAGTCATTGGCATTGTCCATTGACGAAACACGTGTCGGCTGGCGTTTGTCCATGTTTTACTACACGTATTAAAGCAACAAGATTTACATCCGGTGTTGACCAGACTTGCATTACTTTGTGAACTGTCAATAATTATATGTGTGCGCAGGTTTTGTGTTCTTATCGTATAGTGCAGGACCCTGCACCTGTCCTTTTGAGGGGTTTTGGGTTTTCCCCTTTCCTGGCAGCACCATACCCCTTTACTATTTCCTGTATTTAGTCACCCTTCATAGCTACCTGTTTGAGCGCCAAGAGCCTGTCACACCAAACCCTGCGCAGTAACCATTGATTGTGAATATCTGTGGGGCCTCTATGTGGGCCTCTCCACACATATTCATGGACCACTATTGTGTGGGGTTGGGTGGTCCTGCTGCTGGGGTTTTTGCTGAGGCTGGTCTACAGGCTAGCTCTGCCTGCACTTGATTGGCGCTCCTTCTATTGGGTGTCTGTTTTTTCCCTCTGTTTTGTTGTTTGGATTAAAAACTTGTGGGTATAGTCTCAAGGAGCTATCACAGACAAAGCTGCCGGCTGTACTGCACCTGTTGGCCTCTGGTACCTTCCAACCAACAGATTCAGCGGAGTCTCACAGCCAGCCCTATCAAAGTTCCTCAAAGCTGTCCTTAATGCCATCATCAGCTTGGTACCCCAGTACCTATACTACCCCCACACTGCGCAGGAACAGCTGGAGACCAAGCAAGGCTTCTATGCCATGGCTGACTTCCAGCACGCGTTGGGGCAATTGACCCCACACATGTCCTACATGTGTCCCCTGCCGACACTGCACACAATTACCACAACAGAAAGCACATGCATTCCATCAATGTGCAGGCAATAGTAGACCACGGGGGACTCTTCACCAAAGTCGTGGCCAACTACCCAGGCAGTGTGCATGATTCCTACATCTTCTGACAGTCCATCATCAACCGGCGCTTCCAGAATGGCACCTACAGAAATGCGCTGTTCGTTGGTAAGTTCCAAATGAACACACCACACCACACCACACACCTAAACTTCACAATCATGCAACTCACAACTCTAGAAATATAAACGTTACAAACTCCCAAACATGCCAAACAACATGCCCACCTACCAGACACGACAGGACAACTCACTGTGGGAACCTGGGCTAGCCATGTACTCAATGGCATGGCACCTCAGCCACACAATAGCAGATTATGGGGAGAGGTGGGAACCAGGCATGTGCAAAGGAGGCAAGTGACCCATGAATAAGCATGTACACAATGCCAAGTGTGGTGTGTATGTGCTGGCCAGACTGCAGTATGCAGACCACAGACATGCCCATGTCAACATATACTGCTGGTTTTTGGAGTGCATTCGACAGTGGATGCAACCATGTCACCCTAGCCAGTGGGGGAGATCAAGGAAATGTAGCTTGTTACATCCCCCAATGTGAGTGAAGTGGGCTAGCATGGCATACACCAGGCCAGCGTAGAGGTGTGAATAAAAAGCACGTAGCCCTGGGCATGGTTCTCTACCGGAATGCCCAATGTTTCTGCCAGGGCGACGCCTCTTACCCCCCACCGAGGCTATCGCCGTGATCGGGGTTGCCTGCGATCCAGTGTGCCTGTACCACCCCGGGACGCTGGTCCCCGAACCTGTCTTACCCGCCCCTGCGCACCCAGGCCACAATGCCCACCTGCCGACACCGGCGTGTGTTGAAGAGGGCTCACCACGTGGCAGTGCAAGCTCCAAGCCTGAGGGCCGCGATCCTGGCAGCCTCCTCAGACCATCATGGCCTCCGCAAACAAGGACCTCCTCTCTCGTTGACGTACTCCACCGGCATACACAGCGGTCTAGTAGGTCACACATTTGGAACTGAGTCTTGATTACACCATGGCAGGGTACATTATTTAAGGCTGAGGTTATGTCACCATACTCCCTTCAATGTGGTGCCACCACGGCTGTGCATATGATTAGCACCAAATGTCTGTGGGCACTTGCTGACTGTGGCCCTCGTCCTACACTGCACTCCTGAATGCCTCACACCAATCCAGTGCAGTCTGTAACTGGCAGAACACAGCATCATCGCAGGCTAAACACCCGCTCAGCTCTGTTGCCACTACCTATGTCACCCACAAATCTAATACAAATTCCATTCCAACATCGTGTGTTAGAGATCCAGGAGGAGATGGCTGGACAGGAGTTAACCCGCACTGACTGCTGCCTCCATCCGACCCTGCTGCCAACTAGGTCACATTATTGGAACTGAGTCTTGATATTTTCATGACATGTTACAGTACACAAGGAGATGAGTACGTGGGAGACGCGCTTCTGTCCAGAGGAGAAAAGGCTCACCTATACGGAGGTGATGGGGCACTACCAACAACTGCACTGGTGCCATTGACTCTGTACAGCTCATGCCTACCACACATGGCTGTGGGCCCCTGATGACCACTGGCTCCGGCACAGACTGCGGTGGAATAGGTCACACATTTTGAACTGAGTCTAGCCCGCTACATAGTAGAGATCATGTCATTGTACAGGCCTCATCGCAGACTGCATGCCCTTCCAGCTCTGGTGCCCCTGAGGGTGTGCCCTGCAATTCATGGTCGATCACTGTTTGTACGTCGGTGGCATCTGGGCCCATGGGCTGGAGGTTGTCTCCATCTACATGTACCTGTTATTGACAAGGTGGAAAAGTGGAGTATGTAGCATTCAATTACACCATGTGCCTGTTCCACATTACCTTGTGCTGTGCATAGCGTGTGCAACCATGTCACCACAGGCAGTGGTGTAGACCTGGGACATGTAACTGTGTCATATCTTCATCTAAGGGTAAGCGGGTGAACTGGCATACGACAGTACAGCGTAGGGTGGTGGCTCCTCCACACGTGGATCTGGGTGTGGTTCAGTGTGGCCCTTGCCAAGGATGTGGCTGATGCGTGTGTCTCTTTTGTAGTGTCTGCTCCACCCGTCCCGCAATCTACAATGTTGCTATGTGGCATGCACCCAGTGTGTGTGCTCAGCCAAACGGGTACATGGGGGAGGGCATGCCCGCTTGGGGTCAGATATCACACATGCCAACGGTTGTGTGTGTCGCTATTGCACCAGCATGAACCAAAGATGTACGCTCAACTGCATGTCAAGTTCAGCCAGGCAGGTGCTCTGTATCAGTGTTAGGCCTGTCCTTGCAGTGGGCCTACACACACTAGGCCAGCCACCTTATGCACATCATCATCACTGTGACGTGCTCAGGCTTGTAGACATGAACAGACAGGCATGTCAATGGTGTGCTATAGTAGTGCATGTGATATAATTGCGCTGCGCACAGTAGTGTATGTGATCGCGGGAGGTGCAGCACTGAGGCTACATAGTACACAGTGATGTGGCTCATGTGCAATACACAGTACATGTCATACAGGAATCACTGAGTCCCACACATCACACACCAATGAACCAGTGAGCCTACCCACACATCATGCAGCACGTAGTCTTGACTCATGTCCCTCTGCACTGTCACAGGTGACGAAGGATATGCACTTGGATGATGACACCTCTCCGAGACCCGACCACAGGCCCAGAGGCAATACAATGTGGCACACAAATGCACCAGGGGCATCGTGGAGTGCACATTTGATGTGTTGAAGGTCACGTTTCAGGTACCTGGACGTCACAGGTGGTAAGCTCCCGTACAGCCCAGACCTCGTGTGCAAGATGATCGTTGCATGTTGTGTGTTGCACAATATAAGTGTACACAGCCAGGCCTCATGGATACGAGTGCCAGATGCACCGGACAATGATGATGAAGATGAGGCAGGTGGACAGCACCCCACTGCAGCCACAGCAGGAATAACCCATAGGGACTACATCATTGACAGTTTATTCTGTGGTTGATGTCACATTGTGTGGGTCCTTAGCAGTAATGGCACAGTACGTTAACTGACCACAGGCACTGCATGTGCTAATCAAAGCATTTCGATACACATTCCCTGCGTGCATGTCACACATCTGTACAGGCACTTCACTCAGACACATGTGGGTGCAACATGTTGTGCTGTCAATTGAGGGATTTGTTATTTGATGGTGATTGAGTCACCTCTGTGCAGTGAGGCTGTTTATGGTGTCACGTATTTGTACTGCCAGTTCTGTGTGTCACAGTTGTTACGATATCCCACTCTTCGGCGTTTCACATGTGTCCCAATTCATTCCTATTTGGCTGTCATTTGTGGCCTACAAGTGTCAACAGGGATTCTTTTGTGCTCTGATATGTGCTACTATGATGCAGGGATGCACCCTGTGTCTCAAGTCCCACAACTTGGGTAACATTTAGGTAAGGGTGAGTCACTGCCCCTACATTGGTCCGTGCTTTCATTCTTGTTTGATTATGGACATGGCATGTCAGTGTGCATGGGGTGTTGTTTGTCCCTCTGTAATGTGAGGGGGAGATGCGGTTTCATGGTGTGTACCATGTTTGTTTCCGCATTGGCGCAGGTTACATACTGAATGCATGTAAATGTACAATGTGGCTCTTTGTGGGGAAATGCCTATCTGATTTGGACAATGGTAATTTGTTCTGTGTCACAGCAGTGGGCTTGTGCTTGCATATTGTAATCTCACCATTTATTTACTCTGCTTTTATGGTGCATTTTCCCGCCAGACACGTAGGATTTGCAGGCCGGTCGCTGGTTTTCGCTGCTTTTTGAATCGCGATTGACCTCATTGCAAGATATTTTGTGTTCGTGTGTCGCATTTTTGTGCCTAGGCGTTGATTTTACCACAGTCAGTTGTCACGTTATCTGGAGACTATTGCATGGTACCGCCTTGTTGAGAATGCTTCGTTAACACAGCGTAATTTTCCCGCAATACACTAATATTAAAAGTTGCTTTAAGTAAATTTTCCGATGGTTATCACATGTTCTTGAGAATATGCTCCTTGGTGTTTGCCTCAACCATTCATATGTGGTTTCTTGTTGGTGACCATGAAGCCACTTGGCTTTGGGATATGCTCACTGTGTAAGTTAGGCGGCGAGGAAGACTTATGAGGAGGTAATGCCCCGGCTGCTTACCAGTAATTTTCATTACTCTGAAAAGTCTTCCTTGCTACATGTGTCCCCATCCCTCCCTCCCTGTTTGACTATCAGCTTCATGTGATTGCTTGCTGGACTTGGGAATTGTACAGGAAGTGGTGTTGGTAATGACTCCTCTCGTACTGGGTCAAGAGGGAAGATGGTCGGCCATGTTGGGGAAGGATGGGAGGACTGGAGCATAAAATTGCTTGGAGGGTTCTGTTGTGGAGCTCACTGTGTAACTCATGTGGTAAATATGTCTATACACAGAGTAATGAAGATTACCAGTAAGTAACCAGGGCAACAACTCCAACTGGGGCTATCTCGTAGTGCTTGACTGGGGCAAATCCAAAAGTTCAGTCTGAACGTGATGGAAAACAGGCCAAAGACAGGAGTCGAACAGACCCGCTGACAGTACCTTGCATACGTCGATGTTTAGGGACAATGCGATGCGCAATGGAGAGGATGCATCTCAGGTGCAGGTGATGTTTCGGTTCTGGAGGAAGTGCAAGGTAGTTAAGGCGTTGGCACTCGCGGGCGATGCACTGTGCAAAGCAGGCGATACCCCAGTTGCCGGTTTAAGGGCTTTGGTTCCAAAGGCGGTGCAGCATCAGTGATGTGTCAATGTTAAGAGCGCAGTGAGTTGAATTTGTGGTGTTGTGGTGTCGTAGTCCCACCACTGGGCTGAGGGCGATGCGCCGGTCGACAGCCCTGCAGAACCGGGAATACATCAGAGTCGGACAGTGTACCTCAGATGTCGGTGATGCGGTGTCTGAGACTCACACAGAAGCAGTTCTTCGGAAGTGCTGCAGCAAAGTCGGCGGTTGGTTGAAAGTCAAGGTCAAGGTTGTTGCGTTGTTCACTCGGTGAGCATTGTCCATGGCTTCAGTGCAGGCAGCGTCAGTTTTGCAGGGATGTGCAAGTTCCAAAATGACGCTTTGGAGTCATAGCGACGGATGGGGGTGGGTGCGGGGCCCGGCCAGGCCATGATGTGCTCTGGCCCCCCAACTGAAAACCCAGATCTTTCTCTATCTGTTATTTGATAAACATATGGGTAAGATGACATTTTTGACAGTGCCCATGATCTGCGGCCTCAACTCTGCCTTCATTACCAAAACTGAACATGAAAGAATCATAGCTGTATCCATAGTAAGATAGTGGGGCACGGAGACAGACAAAAGCAAAGTTGGGGCTGGGATGAGCCTGTCATGCACACCCTGGTGACTGAATGATACTAATATGACTTATGAATCATAAAAACTGCCTCTCCTGGAACCTCACTACCATCAGTGAGGGCACTGCATGCAGGCAGCAGGATGACATGCAGCGTGAACACACTGCTTTTGGGCCTCTCTTATCTGTCCAGCAAAGACCGGGATGGTAGAGGAGCCTATCATATTTTAAAGCATAGTCAAATTGGGCAAGTGCCCAGAGCCCACACAGGGGGCCACCTGTTATGTTGTAGGGACAGTCCCATTTTCTATGTAACAGCTGTTTATTATAAGAGTACATCTAAAACAAAACAGATAAAATAACATACTGTCACCGACCCTCTGTTGTAAAGCCATTGTAAGGGTTTACATGTTGGGCTGCGTATATGCACTATGTTTCTATTAACGGTGTAAGACATCTGCACATTGCGTTTCAGTCTGAAGTCAGGCTCATTAAAGAGCCAGAACTACAAGATAACAATGGAAGAACAGTGTACATGTACATGGACCTTATGAAACCCTCACTCATTCTGCTGATCTCACGTAAATAGTATACTTCAACCTGCTCTGTCATAAAACAGTCAGGCAGGCAGTAGTGGGATCCCAATGAGGCTGGTGGTTTGGGGTCTGAGCCTCAGATCAATTTAGTATACCACCTTGAGCAAGAGCCACGCTTGACATCTTTTAATTTTACTTCCCTATCTTACACGGAACCTCTGTACAACTTTCTCTAGAGACACCAGATATAGACACTTACGTAAAGAAAAATATGGACAGAAACACACACATACATAAAGCCACCTGTATAGTTAGAGCCACAAACAAAGGCATCCATGCATACAAACCAACGGCAGTATATATAGTCATGAATACCACCCATGCAGATGGACTAACAGATACAGACCCTGTGCACACCTGCCGACAGTCTGATCAGTGTTTGACCATGTGGCTGTATGTACACTGCCTCTAGTAGCAATTTCTTGTGGAACTGAAAGAATGCCATACTGGTTAAGAAGAGTGTTGGTTTAAAGTTAGAGGTCCGTCTGTCCATCTATAAATTACGATCTTACCAATACCTACAGCTAGAATCTCTTCTCTGTTAAAATCTAATGAAGGTCATGGATGGGTGGTGCAGTATTTCCTGTCAATGAGAGAAAGTATTTATGTTTGCTGCTGATTAACAAGTATATAGACACTCATGCACACAAGCATGCAGACACACATGCTCCATGTGCACAGACCAACACCCATATATACTATTTTGTTCTGCAGAAGGCTCTGGGCGCATACACCCAGCACACACATTCACCATTGACACACTGCACAACACTGTTTCCTTCATGTACTGTACTCCTCGTGGAAACACATAGACCCAGTACATGCATTCACCATGCATGCAGTGCACAGCACTACATCCTCATGTACTGTTCTCCTCGCAGGTACACACAAACCCAGCATATACACTCACCATGCATGCACTTCTCAGCCCTGTTCTATCCCTGAATTGTACCCTTCTCAGACACACATACACCCAGATCCGATTCACAACTCTTGCGCTGCGTAGCACTTCCACATCTGCCTGATGTATGGTAAGGGTGTGTTAAGCACACAGCTGCAGAACTTTTAAACCTGTAGGCCTCACTCCAGTGACAGCGTAAAAAGTACCTGTTCACTGCTGCTGATTACTACACAGTATACTGCAACCACTGCGTTGGGTTGCTTAACTCCTGGTGAAGGTGGTAGCCTTCCACCACTATGAGGGTAGTGCTTTAGGAAATCTAAGTCCAACAAGCTCAAGAAGACCAGAATCCATGATTTGTGTGGAGGGTGTAGGGAGTGTAGATGTCGTACATGTAAATTCTTCCACCCTTGTGGAAGTGGGGCTTGGGTGTGGTACCCTGAGAGCCACCATTAGGGAAGCAGCAAATGGGCAGAGCGGAGCTAAAATGCATTATTGTTAGCTCCTTAACACCAGGTGGCTCACCAAGAACAAATATGAATTTGCAGAGTTTCTGACCCAGCATAATCCTGACATTTCATTCCGTATGGAAACCTGGGCTAATAGTGGGTCTGACCCAGACATCAAGACTGCCATACCAGAGGGTTTTACTATTAAAAGGCTGGACAGAACTGGGAAGGGGGGGGGGGGTCTGGCAACTGTGTATCAAGGCTCACTGGAGGCGAGTTTCACCACAATCCATAATTTAATACGTTCCATAGAAAGCTAGTCTATCGACCTGCAGGCCCTGGTACAGGTTTCATTATGTTTCATTGACAAAATACGTATACTTCTGGCTACGGGCCTGCCAGGGGAGGTGATGCGTTGGTTCCTTTCTGCCAGGGGAGTTAATGCTCTATTCCAAGCAGCAGGCCAAAACACCAATGCACTCATCAAAGTGGTAGTCCATCCTGAAAGCTTTTCCAGCTCTTTTTCTTGGCAGAATGTACTCCTATTTCAGAAGTGTTCTGGAGTTATGGTATCACAGCTCCAGTACTTATACCAGTTCCTCCCTTTTTATTAGGGAAGCTTCAAAGGATAGTCATTGTAGTGCAGAAAACCCTGCACTTCCCTGACCTTCCTCCAGGCAAACTCAGGGGGTTAGGGGATGGGGGAGGAGACAGCTATGTGGGAGACCCTATTCAGGTTTTCAGTGACAATTCCTCCCACCACTGTAGCTCAAGAAGACCCTTCAAGATATGCAGGGCAACCTTCTCTCCCTTTGGGTGGCTGTCTGGAGTGAATGCACAAACAGCCGAACTGTTACCCTCCCTTAGACATGGATTTCACAAGCAGGCAGAGGCAGAGAATGGTAAAGCAAGAAAAAGCCCACTTTCTGTTTAAATGAAGTTTGTCCCTACCACTAACTTTACCTAACCGTTAGTGTTCACACTTAGGGGCTGATTAGGATGGAGGATTCTCCGCATCCTCCGGGCCGGCGGAAGCCACCGCCGGCCTGAAGGATTCGGAGAATCCTCTGTGGACCCACCAAGACCCACCGCCACATTAGGATGGCTGGTGGGTCCTGGTTTCCCTCCGCAGCTTTTCCTCCGCGGTTGGCTTACAACCGCGGCGGAAAAGCACTAATATGGTGACGGTGTCTCTCAGACACCGTCAGCCAGATTAGGATGTGCTTGGAAACATGCTTTTCCGCGGCGGCTTTTCCGCTGTGGAAAAGCATGTGTAACTTCACTGCGGGGGCCCGTTGCGGGCCCCCTAGGTGAAGGGGGGGTGGGGGGTGCACATGGGGGGTACCTATGGTACCCCCCTGCATTTGTATGCGGAAAGCAGCAGGCACCGCGCGGTGCCTGCCTCTTTCTGCATACAAATGCAACATCTGCATTTTTAACATTGCCGCGGGTGCAGCTTGAAGCTCCACCCGCTGCAATGTTAAAAATAGAGGATGTGACCGCCAGGGTGGCGGTCACATCCTAATTGCACAGGAGGGAACTCCGCATGTCATGCGGAGGTTCCCTCCTGCTCTGGGCTCGCGGACGGACGCAAGTCCGTCCACGATCCTAATGTGGCCCTTAATTACCAGTGATTGCGCAGTTGTATGCCTCACCTATCAGCCTTAATTCCAGTAAAAGAACTGGGGGCATCTAAGTTCTTATGTTGGTGAGTCTATATCACTAATTGTGTAGTGGTTTTTCTCAGTCATTGTCATATTCTTTAGGGATGCATGACATAACAACGCATTCTTTTACCACGCATGCCTTTACAACGCAGTTTTTACTACGCATGCCTTTGCAACGCATAGTGCTTAGGGGTGCTGGAGAGTGAATAGTTTAATTTACTATTCCAACTCCAGTCCCCGTGGATAGTAGGGAAGGTGTTGGATAGTAAATTAAATCTATTCCCTATCCTAGAGCGCCCCCCAGCGCTATGCGTTGTAATGACATGCGTTGTAATAGTTGCGTCGTAAAGGCACAGCTTGGTAAAAGTTGCGTTGTAAAGGATGTTTACCATTCTTTAGTAATGTCCGTTAATCATTTATTTTTAGTTTGAACAGGACACATTGTGTCCTAGCCCTTTTGATTCTACGTTGAGTCTCAGCTTCTTAGGTATGGCAGCACTCCGTCATCAGAATTTATTTTTGGATTCTCTATAGTTATCCTTTTGGGTGCCACTGATTGGAGTTGTTGCGATTCTTATGGTTTCACTGTTGTTGATGGTTAAGGTCTCAATCTGTTAATTCTTCTTTTCTTTATTCTTTATGGCTTTCATTTCTCCTTCCTTGTAAAGCATGACTGGTATTCTGGTATTCTGTTAAAAATCAAGTTATTTTGCTTTGTGACAGCAATGGACCAGCACCCCTTATGTGCATGTACTGTATTTCTTATGATGTCAGAGTGTTTGTTCAATTAATCTAGATGTATATTTTGTTCAAACTGTAGATTTTTCCCCGATGAAGGGCAGAGTAATACGCTGGAAATGCATTGGGATTCTGTGACAGCTACAAGAAGCTCACATTTGAAATACTATATGCACCACACGTTGAAATTCTCCAAGGGAGGCGATTTATATGACACCGCTCAATAATGAAGAATTTTTTTAGCACAGCATATGCAAATATGTTTTTCTTATAATGTTTGTTTTGATTGCATTTGGTTCCCATTGTATTATTGTTCATGTGTTTATATGATATACTTGAATAACTTTGAAAAAGTGTTGCACACTTTTTGAGTGCTCAGTGTAGTGCATTTGGAAGCTATGTCCTTTGACCTAGTTTTCCCACACTTTCTAAAAGTGGCATTTTCAAACACGCAATCTAAAAGCCAATTTCTCTAAAATATGTTTTTCATAAATTGTGAGTTCAGGGACCCAAAACTCCAAGTCTATACCTCTTCCCAATAGGAGTTTAGAGGTTACAAGGCAGCTCCAGTTATAACCTATGTCCTTGCAATAGTGAAAAATAAATGTAGCAGTATTTCACTGTCAGGACATGTAAAACACACCATTACATGTCCAGCCTTTCAAATACATTGCACCTACCCACAAGGGTACATTGGGCCTACCTTAGGGATGCACTAAAAGGTTTGGGCCTGGCAAAAGGGTGCACTTGCCAGGTAGACATGGCAGTTTAAAACTATCGACACAGACAGGTGTGTCATGGTTTCAGGCCAACTGATGTGTGTGGCACAATCAGTGCTGCAAGCCCACTAGTAGTATTTGATTTGCAGACCCTGGGCACACACCATGCTCTACATATGGACTGAATTAAAGAGGGTCATCTCCAGACTTTACTCTAAGGCAATGAGAAATGCTCTCAAGACAAGATGGCAAACTTTTTGGTTCAGAGTATTACAGTGACGCATGGCCATCCCTCTTGCAATCCCATGGCCGAGGGATGAGAGAAACCACACTAAAATGTAGCTATTACAAGATTCTGCATAACTGGAACTGGCCTCCCCACAGGTTTCACCATGCAAATGTATTGAATTCCTCTAATTGCTGGAGGTGCGGAAACAGAGGAGGACATATGGCACATTTATTATGGTCTTGCCATGCTCTTCATATTTTTTGTCCTAAGGTAGCTGCGATCATGAATCAACTGATTCTATCCAATTCAGGCTTTTCTAGAAAGCATATCCTGTTACATTATCAGATGATTTATCAGACCTGACCCGTTATCTGAAGAGCTGGACTGATACTTTTTTGGCAGTGAATAAAAGGTGAGGTGGTGTAAATAATCACCCCTACCTACATGCATTATCTATTGTCTGCAGGACCAGAAATCTATTTTTTAGTCTAAATGGCCAGTTTGGCTTTTACTGTCTATCTCCTAATTTTCCTTTCTTTTGAACATATCAGCAGCCTTTGGTTGACAGTCACAACCAGAACTTTAGACTTTGAATAATGAATATGCTCCAGGTGATGAGGAGGTAAAGAAGATTGATATAAGATGCATATTAGGGACTTATGATACTATTGAACAATTCTATCTCTCCTAAGTAAGAGGAGGAAGGCGAAATATGTTTAATGGTAATATTTTCCTTTGTTTCTTTGTACTTTGTGTTTATACAATTCTGATAACCATGATTAGCCATGCTTCAAAAACATTTTAAAAACCCACTTCAGAATTGAAATACTAAGAGCACTTTCTGGACCTGTGGAAAATCAGATGTGAACTGGACCTTCTGTTTGTGATCTGAGAGGAGCCCTAAGAACTTCACCCTCTTCATCTTGTACCCAGGATAAAAAAGTGTACTTCATGGGTCAGTTGGTTGACCTCCTGTGTGGATCCAGACAGACAACAAGCTGCAAGAGGCCTTTCCTGGAAGTGCCCAGCTGATCAGTGGCAACTGAATCCAGACTGGACTCTCCTATTCACCTGTGCCTGCCACCCTGGGCATCTCTAAGTGTCTGCCCTGACTTCCTGGGGGGTTTAAAAGTGTATTCAGTAGCAACTCCTACAGAGGAGCTGTCCCCCAGTGCACAGCACTAAAAGACCATTAAAGGTTCAAAGCTTCATTTGTATAATATTCCCCTGATGAAGGGCTCAGGCGATGCCCGAAATGCATTGGGATGAACACGAATAGTGGGATACTTGTTTGCAACATTTGATGATTTGGATGCCGAGTTATTGAAGAGTTTTCATGATGGACTTCACCATGAACACATTTGGCATGAAAAATAATGTCATATTGATGACAGAGAATGCTCATTAAACAGTTAACAGTGAACTTTGCATAATTTCAAGTCTTATGATTTGTTTTACTACTTTGAACCTTTCATGGTCTTTTAGTGCTGTGCACTGGGGGACAGCTCCTCTGTAGGAGTTGCTACTGAATTGGCTTTTCAACAACGCTTATTGGAACAGAAAGTGAAGCCCTGGTAGCACGCCACACCCTACTTCATCTTAAACAAATCAAGTTCACACCGGTTGTGCGTGTCCTTTTCTTATGGTTTTAAAAGTGTACTCATTTGGTTAACTGGGATGCAAATGATTTGGGGCCTGATTTATACTTTGGCGTATGGGATACACCATCACAAATGTGACGGATATCCCATCCGCAGTTTTACAATTGCCAATAGCCTCGTGCAGCGGACACGTACAGGCTGAGGCAAGCGAAGCTCTGCCAAATTTGCTGAAATTCGGCGCACTTTGTAGATAAAACACTGCTTTTAAAACTGAAAGGTACTGTTATTATTTGAGCCGCATTTTAAACCCACTTTCCCTCCTCACAAACCGCACCGCTCCCTGGTCCACCAAGGGTCATCCAGATTGAGTAGAGGAAGTACTCGCCATTGATCCACACCCACTTCCGAGCAAGACACCGGAGTGGGCGTAGCCTCGTACCTCTTGAAAATCATGTCATAAGCCTCGCGCAGCAGACACATACAGGCTGAGGCAAGCAAAGCTCTGCCAAAGTTGCTGAAAATCGACACACTTTGCAGATAAAACACTGCTTTTAAAACTGAAAGTCACTGTTATTATTTGCACCACATTTTTAACCCACATACCCTCCTCATGAACCGCACTGCTCCCCGGTCCACCGCGGGTCATCCCGATTGAGTGAAGGGAGTACTCGGCACCGATCCCCACCCACTTCCGGGCTTGACGCCGGAGGGGGCGGAGCCTCATCACCTTTTAAAACTCATGCCACACACTCCGCACAGTGGACACGTGCAGCGGGCGCGCCGCCGGCGCGCTGAAGGCGCACCTAAGGCAAGCCCACTTGCGTCTGTCCGCGTCTGGTCAGGGCCTGGGGGCACAAACCCTGTCCCAAACACGAGGGATTATTATAAGCTACTCACAAAAAAAAACTGATCGGTCTCTGTCCAAGCACACAGCATGACTGTAATATACTAAATCCAGAAACACCAGGGTCCAACTGCCCCAGATGCCACAATGCTTTTGACATTCGATCTTGTAGGGTATATACCAATAATGTTACTGGTTCCATCAACAATAAGACTCAGAAGCTTTCCCCTGTTACTATTAGGGTGCCCCACCCTCCCAAGGACTTTACCGTTTTTTAACATTAATTGCAGGTCGCTTCCCAAATATAAGGATGACATCTATGACCTCCTGTGGAATAAACAACCCAACGCTATTTCCCTCACTGGAACGTGGCTACACGAAAGCTCTGCCCCGACATTGCTTCAGCTCTGCCCCCCAATTACACGATTATTAAAAAGGATCATAGTGCCAAAACAGGAGGAGGCATTGCGGTAATTTTTGATAAGTCTTACACCTATAAATGGGAAAATCTGCCCTTTAAGGGTTGCGAGGCAAGCCTATTCAAACTCACCCTGACACCCAATTTTCTCTCTCTGGGATTCTAATCTACTGCCCACCTAGGCCAGCAGGGCCATGGGCAGCTGCCTTTCTGAAACGTATCGCCCCCTATCTGCTGGACGCAGCCAAGTTCACTATTTTGGGAGACATGAACATTCATTGCCAACATGCACTATGAGCACCTTCCTAATGGCTGATCTAGCAGTAATGAATACACTACTCTGCAATGCAGGCCCCAACTATGAGGCTGGCCACTTGCTGGATCCTATTTTCTCTAACCTATCCAATATCTCCTGCCTGACAGCCCACCCGCTACTCTGGTCAGATCACTATTTGGTCGGTTTCAGGGTTAAGCAGGAGATATGAAACAAAGATAGTATTTTCTGAAGCAGAGTCTAACACACTGTTAAATGGTGAAAAAAATTACTTAGATTTAAGGGTCCAGAGAACAATTCGTCAAGTTAAAAACAACTCACTGAATGATCCCACAAATCCCTTGCAACAAAAAAAGTACCCAGTCCCATTAGAAAAGCAGTCAGGTGAGACTACGACTAAACCAGAACCAGCAAATAAAAATATGGGTACTGGAGACTACAAATGTAATAATGAAGAACTAACTATTACAAAGACTGACCAAGACAAACTAATCATCTGTAAAACCCACCAAAAAGTAACTGAAAAGAAAACGGACTCATTACTCTCAAAGATGTTGTCACAAATAATATTGACACCATTATACGACACAAGAGGCAACAGTGACATTCTGAATAGAGGTAATATCTTACAACTAATGAAATCAATACCTTCATTAGAAAAAGTAACTACAAAAGACATTGAATCTGTGGGCTTTGTACAAAACCTGGATGGTACACAGCCATTCACAGTCCTAATGTTAAATACAGCCTGTTTAGTGGATCAAATCATGCTGGAGCAAGAAGTATTCCAAAATTGTGGGGTAAAAATTAGTCAACCGCTGCCCAAACCTTACCCGAGCCCGTTTAAAAAGGAAGAATTCCCAAGAAAAGCTCCTGAGGAATCAAAGAACAATCTGGTATACTCAATACTAAAAAACCCACAGGGTATTACACATCAGGCTACAGAAGTGAGCATGGAAGAAATAAAAGTTGTAGAATCTAAGCAAATAAACGAAAGCTGGATACGGAATGCACTGCATGACCACTGACAGAAAAATGATCAAAACAAATTCAAGGAAAGGAGGTATTCTCGACACCAGGTTTGCATATGTTCTTGAAACATAAACGGAATAGGTAAAAAAATTATTAACGCTGGTGTAGATTCCTTGTCAAATATTTACCAAATCTTATGCTTACAAGAAACATGGGAAATGGAAGCTTTCTTTTTACAAGGTTATAAAGGGTACTACGTCCCAGCCATCAGATATTGCAAATTTGGACGCCCATGTGGGGGATTGGCAATACTCATTGGGACCGACTTGCAAATTGACCATGAACAGCTGGTCACCAATAACGCAAATATACAAGCAGTTAAGATAACATTTCCATCCGGTGAGCAAAAAAAAAAAAAACAGGAATACGCTAATAATATTTAACATTTATAGTCCACCAAACCAGTCATCTCGCAAGAACATAAGTGTCGAATTGGTAACATTTCTGCTGGAACAAATAATACTTGACCCAACCATTAATATTCTAGCTACAGGGGATTTTAATATAAACTTGCTGATTCAAATGACAAGGGACAATTTTATCCACTCTCAAAATTATGAATGGTCCATCCCGGAACAAGCTGTCGACCTTAGCATAATTACCAAACAAAATCCAGTTGGAAAAAATCTACTGATGGATTGGAAGCAATGGGTCTTCGAGCATTAAACGGCAGGTTCCCAACCAATCAACCGGCTGGCTAGTCATTTCATAATCATGAATCAAAATCAAGAATAGACTTCACAGTGGAGGAGGAGCTTCGCGGGCAACCAAGATGGCCGCGTAAGCTCGGAGCTCCGTGGACCGTCCGACCCACCGCAACTATCCTGCTTGAAATCCTGGTCCACGTTGGTGGAATTGTAATGCTGGTGGCCTACTGAGGTGGGGGCTGCAATCGGCTTCCGAATCGGTGGATCCTGAGCAAAGTTACGTCGAGCTGAACTCCGCTCCGTGACGGTGCCATTGTCTCTCCGGACTTCGTCACTTCGCACGATCGGAATGCGTAGTGCCCGCCTGCCGCCTTCGTTGGTGAAGTAACTGCGCTCCTGCTTGAGCCTTCGGCACCCTGGTCTTGCCTCCTTGATCCGTCTGCCTCTCGGCTGTGGACCCAGATCTGTTGCCATCTCGCCTTTGTTCTCACATACCCATCATGGCGGGCAGAGGTGATCCAGACAGGGCATCGAACAAAGGTGGTCGGGGCAAGTCGCAAACACAGAACAATCGCATGGAGCGATATGTGAATCTCAAGTCGCCACCTACATCTGGGGCCGTCTCTAAAGGGACCCCATCGACTAGCCCGCCGGATGGATCGGACCCCACCCTCGTGGACATCATGGGTGCCATTACTAGCCTCCGTGCCGACATGCAGCAGCAGCACAAGACCCTGACTCATAAAGTGGACTCCATGGCTGTTGATATCACCCTCATTAGAGCTGACTTGGGCAAGACCAACGAGCGTGTGAAGGCCCTTGACATCAAGACTGCCAGCCTAACCTCGGACGTTTCCGAGCTACAGACTGAGGTCCGCAACCTGCGGACGACCGCTGATCTATTCTCAAGGCGGCTGGAGGACTTTGAGGGGCGAGCCAGGCGGCAGAACGTCCGCATAGTAGGGGTACCCGAGGGGTCCGAGAATGACGCAGCTGACCTATTTGTGGAGGACTTGGTTAAGACTCGTTTGATG
Organism: Lissotriton vulgaris; assembly: GCF_964263255.1. Taxonomy (NCBI): domain Eukaryota; kingdom Metazoa; phylum Chordata; class Amphibia; order Caudata; family Salamandridae; genus Lissotriton; species Lissotriton vulgaris. Next base: position 1,330,432,821 of record NC_141695.1, on the reverse strand, counting down.
CCCTCTGGACTGAGTAATTTTTTCTCAGTGGAGCGTGCCCACCGTGTACCGGGGGGCCATCCGAAAACGGGAGTATCGCCGCGACCGATTGTGGCGCGCCTCCTCAACTTCAGAGACCGAGACGCGATCCTCCAAGCATCCAGATCGCATGGACCACTGCACTACCAGAATGCGGAGGTGCACTTTTATCCGGACTTCACCAGGATGGTGCAGCGTCAGCGCCTGAGCTACGCGGGGGTGAAGAGACGCCTCAGAGACTTGAGTCTCAAGTACTCCATGATGTTCCCTGCGAAACTCCGTGTTGAACACAAGGGACGTGCCCTCTTTTTTGACTATCCTGAAAATGTCAGTGAATGGCTGGACACTGTTTCGTCTGCGCGTGACGAGCAAGAGGATGAAGTTGGAGGCGCCTCGGGCGGAGCGGAGCGGCAAGATTGAACTAGGAGCTGATGCTACCCCCGCCTCGAATGACCGTCGGACTGGTGTTTTGTTACTTAATGATCTCTCCTTTATTTACACGGTGGGTGGCGGGACGATTTCGCGGGGATTCCTTACTCCTCTGGGTCTTTCGTAGAGTAGTTAATGGGGCGACAGGCACACTGCTGGTTGGGGGGGCTTTTTAGTCTAATGCAGGGGTGCAGGGTGTGGGGTTTGTTGGGTACAGTTGTTTTGTGTGCTGGTCTTTCCTTTCTTTCTCTTGTGTGGCAATGTGACATTGGTGCTTCTGAACTGTTTTTGATGCGGGTGTCTTTGGGCTTTGGGTGGGGCGGGCAGTGGGGGGATGGGGGGTAGGTTGTTAAGAATTCTCAGTTGGAATGTAAACGGGTTGGGTGACCGAATCAAGAGAGGGGTGGTGATACAACTGATTAAACGGCACATGCCAGATATTGTCCTTCTTCTGGAGACGCACTTGGTGGGCAACGCTTGTAAAGCTCTGAATCGTAAGGGTTACAAAATGGTGGCACACTCGGGGTTCTCTTCCGGCTCCCGGGGGGCGGGCATCCTCGTGCGCGCGTCCCTTCCCCTGGAGATAGAGACCACCTTGATTGATGACAGGGGGCGGTACGCCGCCGTAGCTGGTAGATGGGAAGGGCGTTCCCTCACGTTGTTTTCTGTGTATGTCCCCCCCGGGCTCCAATCTAGTACCTTTCATGACCTTGGTGGGGCCATCTTGTCTATGCCGGCTGGCCGTTTGATAGTGGGGGGTGACTTTAATTCAGTTTGCTCTGGTCTGCTTGATCGCCAACCGCCCCGCGACCTACGTAGCCCGCAGATGTGGCTGCCATCCTTTCTCGAGTCCATGGGGCTGGTAGACGGGTGGCGACTTCTGCATCCCACGCTCCGTCAATTTTCCTTCCTGTCGGGTGCACACGGGAGTCTTTCTCGCATCGACTATGTCCTCACACTGGCTTCGGATGCGCTGGCCGTTTCCGAAGCCCGCTTTCTGGCGCGGGGCATTTCTGACCACTCCCCGATATGGGTCTCCTTTGACTTTGGGGTGGTCCTGCCGGAACGTCCGGCAGCGGTCAATCCGTGGTATTTCCGGAATTTCAAAACCCGCTCCCTCCTGGCCGTTACACTCTGGGAAGCCTTTAAGACGGTGCTCCGTGGCGAGGCCCAGGCGCTCATCGCTGAGACCCGCCGGACTAGGGATTCTGACATGCTGGTTGTTGAGCAGGAAGTACTGCGACTCGAGGCCCAGCTGGGGCCCGAGCCGGACCCATCTGTTCTCCATACCCTCTCGCTGAAACAAGCGGATTACCATGCCTTAGCCACTAATGCCGCTCTCGCCCTGGCCAAGGAACAGCGAGGCCGCATCTACGACGTGGGCGATAAGGCCGGGAAGTTGCTGGCTTGGTTAGACAGAAGGGAGATGGCCAGCCGTGTGGTACCCGAACTCCTCGGGGACGACGGGGTGGTCCTTACGGATCCTAGTGCTATTGTTGACTCCTTCGCTGGCTACTTTCAGGGGGTCTACGAGTCTGCCTCGGACTTTTCGGAGGCGGACTCGTCGGCCTTCCTCTCAGATATTGACCTACCCTGCCTTTCCGAGGAAGAGAGAGCGGACCTGGATAGAGACATCACCGCTGACGAGATTGACCTTGCGATCCGCTCCCTACGTACCGGAAAGGCCTCCGGGCCTAACGGCATACCGGTGGAGCTGTATAAAATCCGCTCGGACGCGATCTCCCCGCACCTCCGTAAAATGTTCCTGGAGTCCTTTGAGAGAGGCTCTCTCCCCCTGGATCAACGACTGGCTACCATCGTGGTCATCCACAAGGAGGGTAAGCCACGGGACGTCTGTCGATCGTACCGTCCTATCTCTCTCCTTAACGTGGAGCCCAAGGTCCTCGCCAAGCTGCTTGCCAACCGCTTGATTGGCGTCATTAGCGACCTCGTGCACCCCGACCAGTCGGGATTCATCCCCCACCGAAACACTGCCCTCAATTTGCGTCGCCTCCATGGTGTCATGGCCAGGGCCCACACTCTTGAAGAACCGGCTGTCCTGGCGTCTCTCGACGCCACTATGGCCTTCGACTCGCTCGAATGGCCATACCTCTGGGCGGTGCTGACCAAACTCGGGTTCGGGCCTGTCTTCGTGAGCTGGGTGAAGCTCTTGTATGCGGATCCGATGGCCAAAGTTACGGTCAACGGTCGCCTGTCGGCGCCATTTCCCCTACGTCGGGGTACTAGACAGGGCTGCCCCCTGTCGCCCCTTTTGTTTGCCTTGGCCCTTGAACCGCTTGCAGCTTTACTGCGTGCGCATCCTGACCTGCGAGGCATTACATGGGCCCCTGGCTTCGAAGACAGGGTCTCCCTGTATGCCGATGATATCCTGCTCTATCTGACTTCCCCCTGCAGATCCCTTGTTGTGGCCTGCGATGTGATCAGACTCTTTGGGTGGTACTCTGGCCTGATTATCAACTGGGCCAAGTCCTCCCTATATGTTCTCAAGGGGGATACTCCACGTCTCCCCAGAGGCTGCAGGATTCAGATTGCCACGCGCGGCTTCAAGTACCTGGGCATCTACATCTCTGGTAATCCCAAGTTGAGGCATGACAACAATCTACTCCCTCCTCTTCAGCGGTTACGGCGAGATGTGGACAGCTGGCGTAAACTGCCGCTCTCCCTTCTTGGCCGTGCCGCTCTATTCAAGATGATGGCCCTGCCCAGGTTCCTATACGCGCTCCAAAACGCTCAGGACCCGGTCCCGGCGCGCTACTTTCGTGATCTTGAAGGCCTTCTCCGGACCCTCCTCTGGGAGGGTCGACCCCGCGTTGCCTTTCACAAACTCACACTCCCCTGGTACGACGGGGGCATCGCCCTCCCAGATGTGCGCCGTTACTATTGGTCTTCGCAACTAGCTGCCCTCAACCACGGCTTCTATGGCCCAGTGGAGAGCCCCGGCTATGCCATGGATAGATGGCTGATGGGCGATGGCAACTATTACCGGGCCCTATACTCGAAGTCTTTTGACCGACGGTTGACGGGCCCCACCCGTACGGCGGTCCGCACTTGGCGGGCGGTCACTAAGGCACAAGGGTGGCAGGGCAGACTCACAAGGTTCACTCCCCTCTTTGATTCCGACATCCTGGGTAGACTATGGCACACCAGGGGATTTGATAGGTGGGACCTTATCGGCATCAGCAGGGTTGACGATATGCTCTCCAAGGGCTCGATTAAGACCTTCCCCCAGTTACAAACCGAATACCAGCTGGGCGCGACGGAGTTTTTTCGCTACGCTCAACTGCGACACGCGCTGCTCTCGGCCTCTCCGCCGGACGGCGTCATTCCCGAGAGTTCCCCACTGGAGGATAGGATACTGGATGGGCACATGCCGGACAGCGCGATCTCCCTCTCCTATAAAAAATTAATCAATGTGCGCACAGACCTCCTCCTTAGTTTGAGAGACCAGTGGGTGGCGGATGGCCTTGAATTGGACGATGAGGATTGGCAGAGCGCAGTTTCCTCCCCTAAGGAGGTCGCCATTTCTTCCCGTCTTCGCCTTGTGCAATTTAAGATCCTGCACCGGGTGTATATGACAGGGCCCCGATTGATGCACATGGGTTTCTCGCCTGACGGTCTCTGTCGTAGGGGCTGTGGAGCTCTTGCCACTTTCCTGCATATCCTTTGGGACTGCCCGGTGATCGCCTCCTACTGGAGAAGGGTACACCGCGTTATGGAGGAGGTGACTGGCGTGGCTGCTCACGCTGAGGCCCGTCGATGCCTTCTGAACGTATGGGAGCCTTCCGATCACAACGTTGCGCAGACGAGGTGGGTTACCCTTGGGAACATGGTAGCTAAGAGAGACATAGCACAGAGGTGGGGTGCGGCCGAGGCCCCCCTGCTGGTACAGTGGAAGGCCAACATGGACTGGTGCATGTTTAGGGAGAAGACAGTCTATGTGGCCAGAGGGAGACCCCGAACTTGGACTAAAATTTGGGGAGCATGGAATGAGTACAGGGGAGGTGTGTGCTTACCGCCCGAACCAATCAGCCAACATGATAATGTGTCTCCCTAACCTGTGACGCCAACTGAGCTCTATTGTACTGTATTCTCCTGTCACCTTCCCCCCCCTCCTCCTTCCCATTCTGCAATCTATCCTTGATGCGCGTTTCCCTGCCTTTTCCCTGCCTATCCCCGACACCCAGCGTCACACTATTTACACTGCCACTTTCGCACCCGTGGGCGCCTTGTTGTTGTATTCATTTAATATAAAATCAACCTTCGACGACTATGTCTCAATTGTGTGACACTATTTCTCTCCTGTTATTCCTGCTGCCTTGCCTCCGGGATGTCAGGCTGAATAGCTGTGTGTTCTGATTTCAATAAAGGTTTTCAAAAATTTAATAAAAAAAAAAAGAATAGACTTCACATTATTATCAATAGAGATGTTTGATAAAATTGGTTCCTATAGACTTAAAAAGATAATTGAGAGTGACCACAGCCAGCAAATATTGGAAATGTATCTCGAACTTCCAAAATACCAAAATTATTTAACTACACAAGGTCAGATCAGTACGATTAACCATAGAAAACTCATTTGGAAACCGGATAAAAATATGTTGTGGAAAAAAAGGCCCAAAAATTGGTCCAAGAATGTTTTAATGAACAGCCTATCCAGGCCACACTAACACATTGGGAACAGTTCACTCAGAAGGTAGTTGAATTAGATGAAGATACTCCAACTAGCAGGAAATTCCAACTTAGGACGAAAATAAAAAGAGATATTAGTATTAATCTCCCATACACAATTAAAAAAGTAATGCGGATTCGTAACAAACTAAGAAAACAGCTAACTAGGATGCCTGATAACGAGGAAATTAGAAATCAATTTAGAAGTGCGAATAATAATTTGAGGAAATTATTGTGGTCTGAAAAAAACAAAGCCCAGCAAGACTTGTGGACAAAAATCTTCCACGCAAGTAACCAACCAAATTCCAGAGAATTTTGGAAAATAATTAATGAAATAAACAGACCTAATAAACACGTGATAGCCTCGCCAATAATGGAAGAGGACTGGGTAAGATTCCTCAAAAGACCGTATACGTTGAAGCAGAGTTTTACTCACACGATGATACTCAGACAGAGATCACTGAAAGAGAACAAGAAATAATAAAAAAAAAAAAAATAAATAAAAAAAAATTGATCCGGTCAAAGACTTCTCAGAGAGCGAGGTAGCCAATTTAATAAAGAGACAAAAGGATGGAGCACCGGGACCCAACGGAATTCCGTTTGCACTTTATAAAGAGGACCCCGCTCTATGGGCTTCTTATTTGACAAAGGTCTTTAACGTAGTTATCCAAACAGGGCAAATACCGTAATCCTGGAGAGGATCATTAATATCTCCTGTCTACAAAAAGGGTAATTGGCAACTACCAGAGAACTATCGTTTGATCACTCTCCAAGACACGGATGCAAAGCTATTTGCTGGTCTTTTATTATTAATTCTGTCAGATTGGGTCAAAGAAAGGCTAATACTACCCCCAAACCAAACAGGGTTCATTAAAGGCTTAGGAACCACAACTAACATTTTTGTTTGTCGATTTCAGATCGGCCTTCGATCTTGTAAATAGGACCCTTCTATGGAAAAAACTTGAAGATTATGGAATCCCTGGCTCACTACTGAACCTTATCAAACCACTGTATTCTGAAAACTGGGTCAAGGTGCGGATCGGAGACGGCCAATCACTATCCAATAAAATACCGGTGATACGCGGCCTTAGGCAGGGTTGCGTGCTTGCACCATTACTTTTTAACTTATTTGTAGCCGACCTCACCAAAGCACTAAACGAAGTTAACTCACACCCGCCTAGGCTAGCCGGAAAACAAATGTAGAATTTGCTATATGCAGATGACGTGGTGTTGCTGAGTCACACAAAAGTGGGACTACAAAGACTGATCGATTGTACACTTAGGTATGCAAAGGATAACCAAATGATAATAAATGAGGCAAAAAAATAAAATAATGGTCGTCACAAGGAACAGAAGACAAAAAAATAAATGGATGCTGGGACAAACTCACCTAGAGCAAGTGGATAGCTATCGGTATCTTGGTGTCCTATTTAATGAGAGTGGAAGTTTTCTCCCCCAAAGGAAAGATATCACCAGGAAAGCAAATAGCTTCGTTGCAGCATTTAGAACCATCCAAAAGAATCTAACTGGCCGGACATACGGTTCTCTATTAAAAATCATATCTGCTAAACTATTACCAGCTTTAACATACGGTGCCGAAGTCCTAAACGGTAAGGATGCGGAGTTAATTAACAATGCAGTGGCAAAAACCTACAAAATACTATTCAACCTACCATGTAATGCCTCACAGGCACAAATAAGGCTGGAGTTTGGGATAAATAATCAACAATATGCCCGGCAAGGCCAAATTTTAAAAGTTTGGAACCGTGTAAAAAATGATCAGGACAATCAACTGTCTCAAGCATTATGGCAAGAAGTAAGAGTCAACCAGAAACTTCAAGCATGGACATACCTAAATAAAGCAAAAGTAGAATTTGGAATAACAGCAATTTGGGAAAACACAATCACCCAGGAAAGCTTTAAAAAACAATTAATAAACTGGTTATCCATCTATCGCTCGTAAAAGACAAAGAACTATTGGTAAAAAGAAAACACTCATGAGCAATTGTAAACGACTATAAAAAAAAGCAAGTCCAAAATTATCTACAAACTCCCTGGTCCGTCCAAAGTAAGCGAACATTTATAAGAGTACGCTTTGGTCTATGGCCAGGTTTGTGCCATCTTCCACTATGGAAGTCAAATGAAGGCAAAATGATATGTAGACTATGTAAAGGGGGACAAGAAGATATTTTGCACTTGGTTTGTTTGTGTACGGCAATAGAAGCAGAAAGGAAAGTAATTCTCAGGCGGTTATTTAATGATCGAGGTATAAGAACTTGTAGACAAGCAATATTGACATGCCTAAGCCCGAACGATGTACTAATGAATGCTGCTTTTGTAAAAATTTTAACTGTGATCGCGAAAGGCCTTAAGGAAAATGTTATGTAGATTCCTCTTTTAAAAAGATTAGCATTACTATTTGTATGATGTTCTTAAACTTTTTATTGTTGAACATATTTTTATGTGTACTTTTATGTAAGATTCTAATTAATCAAACAAATAAAATTAAACTTGAAACTTGAAACTTGAAGAGATATAATAGACACATATAAACCTATAAGTCACTCCTATGGCAGGGCTGAAGGCAGAATGATTGGTTTTGTGTGAGAGGGTGCCCAAGCATAACCTGAGCCCCTTTGCAGCTTTCGGAATCACTTCTCTGTAGCTGTTCTGTGATACAGCCATACCATTTACTCTTAAGTGCATTATAACCTCGCTATAAATGCTAACTTTGGGATGGCTGCATCAAAACATGTTGTGTTTGGTGGCAAACACTTTAGAATCCTATCCCCCCCCCCGCCAGTCATGGCGGCTGGGGTAGAATTCTACCCTTCTAGAGGGAGAAGACATGTGCACCCTTATTTAAACTGTAATACTTTTAAAGAGCCCTGGCATCACAAAATGGATGCCACAGACACGGGTCTGACCTCCTGCTGCTGGACGAAACTCTGGCAGGGAAGGCTAGGACAATAGGTTTCCTGTCACAGGGTGGTGTAACCACCTCTCAGACAGGCTTTAGTGTATTGGGGCTGGGTGGGTGCATTCATAGAATGCTTTTCAGACAGTGCTGGGGGCACACTTGGTGTCCATGTGCATATCCCAGTTCAAACCGGTTGCAGGGGCACTCAGCCCATGATCTGGTGTGAAACTGGACAAAGGGAAAGGGGTGTAAGCACCCCATCCTGTGTCCTCCCATAAGTGGGACCCTAGAGTAAGTCCAACCCCTAAACTTAGCATAAGTACAGGAACCCAGTCCTTAGGACTTTAGATTACCCTAGACGAAACTCTGCAACATATATCCTGGAACTTCGACATTTTATATTAACTAGAAGATGGAAGAATTTCCCTTGGGGTAAAGGAGTGACTCCCCTATTCAAACAGGCACCAACGAAGCATCTTGCTGGTCTGTATTTCCAAGGCTCCCACCAGAACCCGAAGGTTTTGTGACACAGGACATGGACTTCCAGACATCTCCGAGGCTGACACGAGATACCAGCAAAACTGAGACCTGTAGCCATCACAAGAGACATGGGACCGGAACTCCTGGACACTGTGCACATTTGCTAGTGCACCTACTTCCCCAGCTTTCCCAAAATTGTGCATTAGGCTACATGTAGTCCAAGCCCTGAGCACCATCTGCACCGAAGATTGTGGACCTTCACTCCACAAGTGATCTGTGGTCCCACTTCTAGCATTTCTGCTCGAGGACCCTTCGCAATTGCTGGTCTGTCTATTGCTGGTCTGTCTACTGGTGGTCCCCACAAAGGTAACTCTTCAGTTTCTTGGGCTTTCCTGGTTGCTGGTTTGCACCAAAGCCAACCTTTACTTTCTGTGTGAGTTGCTGTTGCCAAGGCTTATTGGGTCCAATTGGATACCGACGCTGGGGCACTCAGCATCCTTTATGGGACAGCTCAAATCCAGATCCTGGTTGTTATTGAGACCTCCTGGTCCTCGTGGCTGAAGAGTCAAGGTTCACCTTTTTTACCTGAAATCACCCAACATTGGTTGGCATCGTCTCCTTGCCTTCCTGGTCACTGGCCAGTGATCCAGACTCTGTCCCCTCTGCTTTCAGGTTCTTCAGTTCTTCGATCCACCCTTGGATCCATCCGGGCACTTTCCACTTGGTCTCCTGCAGCTCTTCTGCACAGCTCGCCATAGGAAACAACGACAAAACCCGACACCAAAAGACACCTATGCACCCAGCTTCCCTGGGTGAGGTAACATGAGTACTCCTGTGCTCCCGTGGGTCTTGTCTCTTGAACTGTCTAGTTCTCAAGGGGTTTCCTCCAAGTCCACTCCTAAGTGTCCTTAATCTGTAATTTTCCAACAGCGACTTTCCCCATAGAAGTTAATGGTGATTTGCGGCTGTGTTTAGACACTGCACGCGTCCCTCGTGGGTCCCCTCTGTCACTACCGTGGGTGGTTCCTGGTGGTCCCAGCGGTTTTAAAGGCTCTAGGCCTTGTACCTATGTCAGTCGTGGTTCTTATACCACTTTCCTAGTATATGGTTTGTGACGCCCCTAGGGCTAATCATATATTGTGCTAATTTACTGTGTGTTGAATAAGTTTACTTGTGTACTTTTGCCACTACCCTCATAAAGAGACTAGGGAGATGTGTTTAGAATAAATATATATATTTTATATATACCTGGTGTGGTTCTCCGTTCATTTGGACATTATATGAGATTATAGACTGGTAAAACAAGCTGCTGTACATTCCTTCAAGACTTAGCCTGAAAGCTGCTCTCCACAGCTACCACTTAGAGAGCTTTCTATGATTATCTAAACCCCAAAAATCACCATTAGGGTCGCCCATGTTAGTGCAGGGTGCTACACTTACATTAGTGAGCACCATATACTGACCAGGCTTCTCACATGTCCTATCACATAAAAGGCAACTTTAGTTGGTCAATGGCTAAAGAGTAACTCAAGAAAAGTAGGGGATTAAATATATTACAGACCATGCAAAAGCCATAACATTTGAATGAATTAATGAATTTTTTGAATTTTTTTTAACATTTGGTATCCCCATACTAACAGATGTTACAAAACTCAAGGAAGGGTGGTAGTTGGCAGAAAAATACTGTACTCACCAAGCCATCATAAAACTCATGCCCAGTTGAATCCTAAAAAGTTATAACCCTAGAACCCTAAGACATAACAAATATTATAGGCCACTTGTGGGACACCCCCGCGCCGCACGGCCACCAGCTGCTGCGTGTGCCCCTTGCCTGCCCTCTGCCTCGCTGCTGCCTCGTTCGCCGGCTGCCGCCGCTGCGAGTGTTTTTGCCTTGTTTTGACGGTATTTTGTGCTTGCTTAGTGTAACCTTATTTTTTCCCCTGTTTCAGCGTTTATTTGTGCCTGTTTTACTGTTTTCTCATTTCCCCCGTGGTTTGCTCTCCTTCCTTGTTGTCCGCCTAACTCGTCGCCCCCCGCCCTCCCTTCCCGCCACCGCCGCTTGTCCCCGCCCCTTTTTGTCTTCTGTAACCCTCCCCGCTCCCGCCTCCCAGCTGCCCCGCCCACCCGCGCACTTGGCCTTAAATGGCGACCGTGCGACGCAGGTGAGTGTGACCCACTTGTGGGACACCCCCGCGCCGCACGGCCACCAGCTGCTGCGTGTGCCCCTTGCCTGCCCTCTGCCTCGCTGCTGCCTCGTTCGCCGGCTGCCGCCGCTGCGAGTGTTTTTGCCTTGTTTTGACGGTATTTTGTGCTTGCTTAGTGTAACCTTATTTTTTCCCCTGTTTCAGCGTTTATTTGTGCCTGTTTTACTGTTTTCTCATTTCCCCCGTGTTTGCTCTCCTTCCTTGTTGTCCGCCTAACTCGTCGCCCCCCGCCCTCCCTTCCCGCCACCGCCGCTTGTCCCCGCCCCTTTTTGTCTTCTGTAACCCTCCCGCTCCCGCCTCCCAGCTGCCCCGCCCACCCGCGCACTTCGCCTTAAATGGCGACCGTGCGAACGCGCAGCGGTCACGCGCAGCGGGCGCGCCGATTGTGCGCCGAAGGCGCGCCAAAGGTAAGCCCGTCTGCGCCCGTCCGCGACCGGATCGCGACCAGCGCCAGGACCCCTGGACCTCGACCTCGAAGACCTCGACCTACCCGCCTGACGTACTCAGCCGCCACCCTCTTCGCTCTCAACACCGGCCGACTCCCAGAATGCCACCAAGCCACTCCAAGACGCACCCACGGACCCTTCAGCTGCCACGCCTGCAAGTTCACCTGCATCCGGACCTGCCTCGCACCAGCACCCACCAAGCCGAACACCAGCAGCACCCACCTCAAGTGCATCCTGATCAACACCCGCTCCGTCCACAGACACGCCATCGAACTCTGGAACCTCCTCGACACCACAGCTCCAGACGTTGCCTTCCTCACGGAGACCTGGATGAACGCCTCTTCAGCGCCCGACATCGCCATCGCCATCCCAGAGGGCTACAAGATCGTCCGGAGGGACCGAAACGCCAACCAGATGGGAGGAGGCATCGCCATCATCCACAGGAACACCATCCGTCTCACGACCAGCACCGACAACACCCTGACCAGCGCCGAACACCTGCATTTCCAGATCCACACCAACCCGAACACCACCCTCAGAGGCACCCTGATCTACCGACCCCCTGGACCACGCACGCAATTCAGCGAGGACATCGCCGACTTCATCAGCCCGCATGCCCTCCCCTCCGCCGACTACATCCTCCTGGGAGACCTCAACTTCCATCTGGAGAACAACAACGACCACAACACCAGCACCCTGCTCGACAACCTCGCCAACCTGGGACTCAAGCAACTGGTGTCCACCCCCACCCACCTCGCCGGACACACACTCGACGCCGTCTTCTCATCCAGCACAGACATCGACTTCAGCCACGCCACAGAGCTTCAATGGACGGACCACAGCTGCGTCCACTTCACCTTCAAGAGAACGACGTCCCACCATCACCAGCAACAGGCCGCCCGCAGAAGCTGGAACAAGATCACAGCAGACCAGCTCGCCACCTCCTTGAGCCAGCACCCTCCTGCCAGCTCAGCGAACCCCAGCCAGGCCGCCGACAACCTCACGAAGTGGATCAGCAACTGCGCGGACGAACTCGCCCCGCTGAGGACCCCGCCTAGCAGACCCGGCAGCAAGAAGGCCCCATGGTTCACCGACGAACTCAAGAGCTCCAAGAAGAACTGCCGAGCCCTCGAGAAAGTCTGGAAAAGAGAACCGACACCGGACAACAGGACCTCCTACAAACTTGCCACCCGGAAACACCACCAGCTGATCTGCGCCGCCAAGAAAACAGCATTCAAGAACCGGTTGGACAACAACGCACACAACTGCAAGGAACTCTTCAACATCGTGAAAGAGCTTTCCAACCCCAGCGCAGGAAACAACGACATCACCCCATCGCAAGACCTCTGCAACTCCCTCGCCTCATACTTCCACAACAAGATCACGGACATACACAGCAGTTTCAACAACCAACCAACGCACACCATGACCGACCAACCACCCCCCCCCCCCCACCACCACCCTCCACGCCTGGACCCCGATCAGCACCGAAGACACCATCCGCACGATGAACTCCATCCACTCCGGATCACCGACCGACCCCTGCCCTCACCACGTCTTCAACAGGGCCGACGCTGTCATCGCACCCCACCTGCAAGACATCATCAACACCTCCTTCGACACCGCCATCTTCCCTGAGAGCTGGAAACACGCCGAACTCAGCGCTCTACTCAAGAAACCAACAGCGGACCCCACCGACCTCAAGAATTACCGCCCCATCTCGCTTCTCCCGTTTCCAGCCAAAGTCATCGAGAAGACCGTCAACAAGCAGATGGCCGCCTTCCTCGAGACGAACGGATCCCTCGACCCCTCACAGTCCGGCTTCCGAGCCAAACACAGCACCGAGACCGCCCTCATCGCCGCCACCGATGACATCCGAGCCCTGATGGACAATGGAGAAACGGCGGCCCTCATCCTCCTAGACCTCTCCGCGGCATTCGACACGGTCTGCCACCGCACCCTAGTACGGCGCCTCAGCAACATCGGAATCCAGGACAAGGCGCTGGAATGGATCATCTCCTTCCTCGACGGAAGAACACAGAGAGTCCGCCTACCACCGTACAAGTCAGAGGCCTCCGAAGTCATCTGCGGCGTCCCCCAAGGATCATCCCTGAGCCCCACCCTCTTCAACGTCTACATGAGCCCCCTCGCGGCCATCGTACGCAAACACCACCTCAGCATAATCTCCTACGCCGACGACACCCAGCTGATCCTCTCCCTGACCAACGACCCCGCCGCCGCCAGAGCCAACCTGCACGAAGGGATGAAAGAGGTAGCCGAGTGGATGACGACCAGCCGCCTGAAACTGAACTCGGACAAGACGGAGGTCCTCATCCTGGGCTCCTCACCCTCCGCCTGGGACGACTCCTGGTGGCCTCCCGCCCTGGGCACCGCACCCAAACCAACAGACCATGCACGAAACCTGGGTTTCATCCTGGACTCCTCCCTCTCCATGACCAGGCAAGTCAACAACGTCTCCTCGGCGTGCTTCAACATCCTACGCATGCTACGGAAGATCTTCTGGTGGATCCCCACAGAGACCAGGAAGACCGTCACCCAGGCCCTCGTCACCAGCCGACTGGACTACGGTAACGCCCTCTACGCCGGTACCACCGCCAAGCTCCAGAAGAGACTCCAGCGGATCCAAAACGCCTCAGCCAGACTCATCCTCGACATCCCACGATCCAGCCACATCTCCGGACATCTGAGAGACCTTCACTGGCTCCCCGTCAACAAGAGAATCACCTTCCGCCTCCTCACCCACGCACACAAAGCCCTACACGACCAAGGCCCGAGCTACCTCAACAGCCGAGTCAACTTCTACGCTCCCAGACGCCACCTCCGATCAGCCAACCACGCCCTCGCCGCCGTCCCCCGCATCCGAAGAGCGACTACAGGAGGAAGATCCTTCTCCTACCTGGCCGCCAAGACCTGGAACTCCCTCCCGTCTGACCTGCGCCTGACCCAAGACCACCTCTCCTTCAGAAAGAAGCTGAAGACCTGGCTGTTCGAGCAGTAGCGGCACCCCCCCCCCCAGCGCCTTGAGACCCTACGGGTATGTAGCGCGCTTTATAAGTGTCACTGATTGATTGATTGATTGATTGATATAGGCTATTATATTTGGTATCCACTAAGGGTACCAGAGGCCAAATATTGTAGAATGATGTGCAAAATGTGAAAAGATACTGTAGTCTGCTATCCAATAAAAGACAAAATCATTTGGCCAATGGCTAAAAAGTAACCCATGAAACATAGGGGATACGAGATATTACGGCAATGCGTGAGCCATAATATTTAGTATCCCCAAGTAAATGATGTTTGAAAGTAAAAGGAAGGGTGATATTGGTATAGAAATACCTTGCTCCCGCATCCCACATAAGGTGAAGTCAAATTCATTCCTGGTAACTTCTAACCCGAGAAATACTAGGGATACCAAATATTATAGGACATAAAGGCTATTATAGTTTGTATCCCCTAAGGCTATGGATGCAAAATCTTGTGGAATGATGTAGAAAAATGTGAAAAGATACTGTAGTCTGCATTCAAACAAAAGGCAATTTCAATTAGTCAATTGCTAAAGGGTAACCCATGAAACATAGGGGATACAAGATATTACAGCAATGCATGAGCCATAATATTTAGTATCCCCAAGTAAATGATGTTGGAAAACAAAAGGAAGGGTGCTATTTGGTATACAAATACTGTGCTCCTCCATCTAACATAAGGCAATGTCAAATTGAATCCTGGTAACTTCTAACCCGAGAAACGCTGGGGATACCAAATATTATAGGCCGTATAGGCTATTATATTTGGTATTCCCTAAGGGTACCGGATGCAAAATCTTGTGGAATGATCTACAAATTGTGAAAACATACTGTAGGTTGCTATCAAACAAAAGGGAATTTCAACTATTCAATGGCTCAAAAGGTAACACATGAAACATAGGGGATATGATATAATAAGGCTATGTGTTAGCCATAATATTTGGCATCCCTTTAGTTCATGATGTAGTAAAGCAAAAGGCAGGATACTATTTGGTATAAAAATACTGTGCTCGCGCATCCAACATAAGGCAAAGTCAAATTGAATCCTGGTAACTTTTAACCCGCGAAACACTGGGGATACCAAATATTATATATGCCATATAGGCTATTATAGTTGGTATCCCCTAAGGGTACGCAAGGTAAATCTTATGGAATGATGTACACAATGTGAAAAGATACTGTAGTCGTAGTCTGCTATCAAACAAAAGGCAAATTCAATTGGTCAATGGCTTAAGGGTAACCTATGAAACATAGGAGATACGAGGTATTACAACAATGACTGAGCCATATTATTTGGTATCCCAATAGTAAACGATGTTGGAAAGCAAAAGGATGGCTGCTATTTGGTATAGAAATACTGTACTCCTCCATCCAACATAAGTCAATGTCAAATTTAATCCTGGTAACTTCTAACCAGAGAAACGATGGGGATACCAAATATTATAGGCCCTGTTTGCTATTATATTTGGTATCCTCTAAGGGTGCCGGATGCAAAATCTTGTGGAATGAAGTACAACATGTGAAAAGATACTGTAGTCTTCTATCAAATAAAAGGCAAATTCAATTGGTCAATGGCTAAATTGTAACCCATGAAACATAGGGGTTATGAGATAATATGGCTATGTGTGAGCCATATTATTTGGCATCCCTTTAATTAATGATGTGGTAAAGCAAAAGGAAGGGTGCTATTTGGTATAGAAATACTGTGCTCATGCATCCAACATAAGGCAAAGTCAAATTGAATCCTGGTAACTTCTAACCTGAGAAAAACTGGGGATACCAAATATTATATGCCATATAGGCTAATATAGTTGGTATCCCCTAAGGGTACGGAAGCTAAATCTTGTGGAATGATGTACACAATGTGAAAATATACTGTAGTCTGCTATCAAACAAAAAGCAACTTCAACTATTCAATGGTTCAATGGTAACCCATGGAACATAGGGGATACGAGATATTAGAGCAATGCGTGAGCCATAATATTTGGTATCCCCCTGGTAAATGACGTTGGAAAGCAGGAGGGAGGGTGCTATTTGGTATAGAAATACTGTGCTCTTCCATCTAACAAAAGGCAATGTCAAATTGAATACTGGCAACTTTTAACCCGAGAAATGCTGGGGATACCAAATATTATAGGCCGTATAGGCTATTATTTTTGGTATCCCCTAAGGGTACCGGATGTAAAATCTTGTGGAATGATGTACAAAATGTGAAAAGATACTGTAGTCTGCTATCAAATAAAAGGCAAATTCAATTGGTCAATGGTTAAAGGGTAACCCATGAAACATAAGGGATACGAGATATTACAGCAATGCGTGAGCCATAATATTTGGTATCCCCCTAGTAAATGATGTTGGAAAGCAAAAGGGAGGGTGCTATTTGGAATCGAAATTCTGTGCTCCCCCATCCAACATAAGGCGATGCCAAATTGAATCCTGGTATCTTCTAGCCTGAGAAACGCTGGGGATACCAAATATTATAGTACGTATATGCTATTATAATTGGTTTCCCCTAAGGGTACCGGAGGCAAAATCTTGTGGAATGATGTACAAAATGTGAAAAAATACTGTAGTGTGCTATCAAATAAAAGGCAAATTCAATTAGTCAATGGCTAAAGGGTAACCCATGAAACATCAGGGATACGAGATATTACAGCAATGCGTGAG
Organism: Lissotriton vulgaris; assembly: GCF_964263255.1. Taxonomy (NCBI): domain Eukaryota; kingdom Metazoa; phylum Chordata; class Amphibia; order Caudata; family Salamandridae; genus Lissotriton; species Lissotriton vulgaris. The sequence continues at coordinate 1,330,415,924 of NC_141695.1, read as the reverse complement.
CCATAATATTTGGTATCCCCCTAGTAAATGATGTTGGAAAGCAAAAGGACGGCTGCTCTTTGCCATAGAAATACTGGGCTCATCCATCGAACATAAGACCATGTCAAATTGAATACTGTAAGTTCTAACCCCAGAAACACAGGGGATACCAGATATAATAGCTGGTAAAGGCCATTATATTTGGTATCCCCTAAGCGAATCGGATGTAAAATCTTATGGAAAGATGTAAAAAATCTGAAAAAATGCTGTAGTCTGTTATCAAAGAAAAAACAACTTTAAGTGATCAGTGGCTAAAGGCTAACCCATGTAACGTAGGTGATACGAGATATTACAGCAATGCGTGAGACATAATATTTGGTATCCCCATAGTAAACAATATTGGAAAGCAAAAGCAAAGCCTCTAGTTGGCATACAAGTACGGTGCTCACCCATTCAACATAAGACAATGTCAAATTAAATCCTGGGAAGTTCTAAACTAAGAAACACAGAGGATACCAAATATTATAGCCGGTATTGGCCATTATATCCCCAAAGGGAACCAGATGTACTATCTTGTGGAATGATGAAAAATGTGAACGGTTACTGTAGTCCGTTATCATGTAAAAGGCAACTTCTAGTGGCCAATGACTAAAGGGTAACCCATGAAAGGTAGGGGATACGAGATATTATAGCAATGAGTGAGCCATAATATTTGGTATCCCGATAGTAAATGGTGTTGGAAAGCAAAAGGAAGGTCGCTATTGGTCAAGGAAATACTGTGCTCACCCATCCAAAATGAGACCATATTAATTTGAATACTGGTAAGTTCTAACACCAGAAACACAGGGGATACCAGATATAATAGCTGGTAAAGGCCATTACATCCTGTATCCTCTAAGGGAACTGGATGTAAATCTTGTGGGATTCATGTAAGAAATCCAAAAAGATACTGTAATCTGCTATACAATAAAAGGCAATTTCAATTGGTGAACAGCTAAAGGGTAACCAATAAAACATAGGGGATACGAGATATTACAGCAATGCGTGAGCCATAATATTTTGTATCCCCGTTGTAAACGATGTTGGAAAGAAAAAGGAAGGCAACTATTTGGCTCAGTAGTACTGTGCTCGCCCATCCAAAATAAGACTATGTCAAATTGAATCGTGGTAAGTTCTAACCCAAGAAAACACAAGGGATACCAAATATTATAGGTGTATGGGCCATTATATATGGTATCCCCTAAGGGAACCAGACGAACAATCTTGCAGAATGATGTAAAAAATATGAAAAGATAATGTAGTCTGTTATCAAATAAAAGACAACTTCAAGTGGCCAATGGCTGAAGGGTAATCGATGAAACGTAGGGGACACAAGATATTACAGCAATGTGTGAGCCATAATATTTGGTATCCCCATAGCAAATGATGTTGGGAAAAAAAAGGAAGTGTTCTGAACCGCATAGAAATACAGTGTTTACCCATCCTACATAAGACCATATCAATTTGAATACTGGTAAGGTCTAACACCAGAAACACAGGGGATACCAGATAATAAAGCTGGTAAAGGCCATTATATCTGGTATCTCCGAAGGGAACCGGATGTAAATCTTGTGGGATTCATGTAAGAAATCCTAAAAGATACTGCGATCTGCTATACAATAAAAGGCAACTTCAACTGGTGAACGGCTAAATGATAACCAATGAAAAATAGGGGCTACAAGATATTACAGCAAAGCGTGTGCCATAATATTAGGTATCCCCATTGTAAACGATGTTGGAAAGCAAAAGGAAGGCCACTCTTTGGCAAAGAAGTACTGTGCTCACCCATCCAACATAAGACTATGTCAAATTGAATCCTTGTAAGTTCTAACCCAGAAAACACAGGGGATACCAAATATTATAGACAGTATGGGCCATTATATATGGTGTCCCCTAAGGGAACCAGACGTACATTCTTGTGGAATGATGTAAAAAATATGAAAAGATACTGTAGTCTGTTCTCAAATAAAAGACAACTTCAATTCGCTGATGGCTAAAGGGTAACCTATGAAACATAGGGGATACAAGATATTACAGCAATGTGTGAGCCATAAAATTTGGTCTCCACCGTAGTAAATGATGTTCGAAAGCAAAATGAAGACCGCTATTCGGCACAGAAGTACTGTGCTCACACATCCAACATAAGACTATGTCAAATTGAATCCTGGTAAGTTCTAAACCAAGAAACACAGGGTATACCAAATATTATAGGCAGCATAGACCATTAAATATGGTATCCCCTAAGGGAACCAGACGTAAAATATTGTGGAATGATGTAAAAAATATGAAAAAGTACTGTAGTCTGTTAAAAAATAAAAGACAACTTCAAGTGGCCAATGGGTAAAGGGTAATCGATGAAACGTAGGGGAGACGAGATATTACAGCAATGCGTGAGCCATAACATTTGGTATCCCCTAGTAAACAATGATGGTAAGCAAAAGGAAGGGTTATATTCAGCATAGAAACTCTGTGCTCACCCCTCCAGCATAAGACTATGTCAAATTGAATCCAGGTAAGGTCTAACCCAAGATACAAAGGGGATGCCAAATATTATAGGCCGTAGAGGCCATTATATATAGTAACCCCTAAGGGAATCGGAAGTACAATCTTGTGGAATGATGTAAAAAATGTATAAAGATACTGTAGTCTGCTGTCAAATAAAATACAACTTCAAGTGGCCAATGGCTAAAGGGTAACCCATGTAACGTAGGGGATACGAAGTATTACAGCAATGCGTGAGCCATAATATTTGGTATCCCCATAGTAAACGATATTGGAAAGCAAAAGGAAGGACGCTATTTGGCATACAAGTACTGTGCTAACTCATCCAACATAAGACTATGTCAAATTAAATCTTGGTAAGTTCTAACCCAAGAAACAGGGGATACCAAATATTATAGGAGGTATAGACCATTATATATGGTATCCCCTAAGGGAACCGGAAGTACAATCTTGTGGAATGATGAAAAAATGTTAAAGATTACTGTAGTCTGCTAACAAATAAAAGGCAACTTCAAGTGGTCAATGGCTAAAGGGTAACCCATGAATCGTAGGGTATACAAGATATTACAGCAGTGCGTGAGCCATTATATATGGTATCCCCATTGTAAAAGATGTTGGAAAGCAAAAGGGAGGGTGCTATTTGCCATAGAAATACTGTGCTTACCCATCCAACATAACATCATATCAAATCGAATACTGGTAAATTCTAATCGCAGAAACACTGGGGAAACCAGATATTATAGCTGTTATAGGCCACAGTATTTGGTATCCCCTAAGAGAACCAGATGTAAAATCTTGTGGAATAATATAAAAATTTGAAAATATACTGCAGTCTGCTATCAAATAAAAGGCAACTTCAAATGGTCAATGGGTAAAGGGTAACCCATGTAACGTAAGGGATGCAAGATATTACAGCAATGCGTGAGCAATAATATTTGGTATCCCCATTGCAAACGCTGTTGGAAAGCAAAAGGGAGGGTGCTATTTGCCAATGAAATACTGTGCTCACCCATTCAATATAAGACCATGAAATTGAATACTGGTAACCTCCACCCCTAGAAACACTGAGAATACTAGATATTATAGCTGTTATAGGTCACTATATTTGGTATCCCCTAAGGGAAACAGATGTAAAATCTTGTGGAATTATGTAAATTATGTGAAAAGATACTGTAGTCTGCTATCAAACAAAAGGTAACTTCAAGTGGTCAGTGGCGAAAGGGTAAGCCATGAAACGTGGGGGATACGAGATATTAGAGCAATGCGTGAGCCTTAATATTTGGTACCCTATTGTAAACGATGTTGGAATGCAAAAGGGAGGGTGCTATTTCCCATAAAAATACGGTGCTCACGCATCCAACATAAGACCATATCAAATCGAATACTGGTTAGTTCTATCCCCAGAAACACTGGGGATACCAGATATATTAGCTGATATAGGCCATTATATATGGAATCCCCTAAGGGAACTGGCCGTACAATCTTGTAAAATGATGACAAAATGTGAAAGGTTACTGTAATCTGCTATCAAGTAAAATATCAATCAATCAATCAATCAGATACACTTATAAAGCGCGCTACATACCCGTAGGGTCTCAAGGCGCTGGGGGGGGGGGTGCCGCTACTGCTCGAACAGCCAGGTCTTCAGCTTCTTCCTGAAGGAGAGGTGGTCTTGGGTCAGGCGCAGGTCGGACGGGAGGGAGTTCCAGGTCTTGGCGGCCAGGTAGGAGAAGGACCTTCCTCCTGTAGTCGCTCTTCGGATGCGGGGGACGGCGGCGAGGGCGTGGTTGGCTGATCGGAGGTGGCGTTTGGGAGCGTAGAAGTTGACTCGGCTGTTGAGGTAGCTCGGGCCTTGGTCGTGTAGGGCTTTGTGTGCGTGGGTGAGGAGGCGGAAGGTGATTCTTTTGTTGACGGGGGAAATACAACTTCAAGTGGTCAATGGCTAAAGGGTATCCCATGAAACGTTGGGGATATGAGATATTAGAGCAATGTGTAAGCCATATTATTTGGTACCCCCATTGTAAACGATGATGGAAAGCAAAAGGAAGAAATATATTCAGCATAGAAACTCTGTGCTCACCCATCCAGCATAAGACCATGTGAAATTAAATCCCGGTAAGTTCTAGTCCAAGATACAAAGGGGATACCAAATATTATAGGCTGTATAGGCCATTATATATAGTATCCCCTAAGGGAACCGTACAATCTTGTGGAATGCTGTAAAAATGTGAAAAGATACTGTAGTCTGCTGTCAAATAAAAGACAAGTTGAAGTGGCCAATGGCTAAAGGGTAACCCATGTAACGTAGGGGATACGAGATATTACAGCAATGCATGAGTCATAATAATTGGTATCCCCATTGCAAATGATGTTGGAAAGCAAAAGGGAGGGTGCTATTTGCCATCGAAATACTGTGCTCATCCAGTCAACATAAGACCATGTCAAATTGAATATTGCTAAGTTGTAACCGCAGAAACACAAAAGGATACCAAATATTATAGACGGGAAAGGTCATTATGTTTGGTATCCCCTAAGGACCCGGGTGTAAAATCTTGTGGAATTATGTAAAATTTGTGAAAAGATACTGTAGTTTGCTATCAAATAAAAGGCAACCTCAAGTGGTCAGTGGCTTAAGTGTAATCCATGGAAACAAAGGCGATATGAGATATTCCAGTAATGTGTGAGTCATCATATTTGGTATACCCATTGTAAAGAATGTTGGAAAGCAAATGGAAGGGTGCTATTTGGCATAGAAATACTGTGCTCACCCATCCAATATAATACCATGTCCAATTGAATCTTGGTAAGTTCCTACCGAAGAAACACAGGGGATACCAAATATTATAGGCTTTATAGGCAATTATATTTGATATCCCCTAAGGGAACCGGATGAGAAATCTTGTGGAATGATGTACAAAATGTAAAAAGATACTGTAGTCTGCAGTCAAATAAAAGGCATATACAAGTGTCAATGGCTAAAGTGTAACCCATGAAACAGAGGGGATACAAGATATTACAGCAATGCTTGAGCCATAATATTTGGTATCCCCATAGTAACCAGTATTGGAAAGCAATCAGAAGGGTGCTATTTGCCATAGAAATACTGTGCTCACCCATCCAACATAAGACCATGTCAAAATGAGTCCTAGTAGGTTCTAATCCGAGAAACACAGAGGATACCAAATATTATAGGTAGCGAGACCATTATATTTGGTATCCCCTAAGGCAGAGGTCTTCAAACTTTTTAAGGTTGAGCCCCCCAGCTGAATTTTTTTAGATGTCGGCCCCCCCACCACCTGACAGAAATTTCTGGAATCCGGTACACTACATGGTCGACTGCCACGCCCATATTACCGGCCATATCCGGCAAATAATGTTCAACACAATAAGAGAGTTTAGTAAACTGCAGGTTTGTGAGTGGGTGTGGTGAAATGACAGAGGCGTATTACACAGCTCAAAACATAATTTTCCAAGATAAAATGTGCTCAAATTCTTTTTACTAGGATGCTTTGTTTTACATAGGACATAGATTAATAATAACACCACCAATATGAATGTGACGGGTGTGCCGGTGTTTAGCCACATTTAGACTATCAAACTGAGAGTGGATTTTTGCTACTGCCATCCTCAGGTTGTGCTCCACATCCAGTATAGAACGGTTCTTTGTCTTTAATACCGCAAGTGCTGAGAACCCAATCTCACAAACTCCTTAGTAAATAAATAAATACATTGTAAGATGTAAAGCACCATGCATAAGTGAACTAAAGGGAGGATTGCTGTGATGAACCCACTATAGGGAACACATTATGCGTGTTTCATTAAGTGGAACTTAAAATATGGAACCTGACTTTGCTTATGGGGGCTTTGCATTCAAGTAGCAGTTGGATGTCACGCAAAATGTCATATGCATGATGTATAGATCCCACACATGAGCACACATAGAATACAGAATAGTAACACATAGGCAAGGGAGTAGCCAGACAATTTAAATACCTCCCACTCTGAACTACAGCTGCTCTTATGGCACCAAGAAAGCAAAGTAAGTCATCAATCCTCCCCATTTATCATGTACATTTTGTTATCTATTAATTCTTTCCCCATTCATTCTGTCCTTCCATCTGTGTCCCATCCATATCCAAACCTTTTCAACCGTTTGCAAACCTATCCATCATCTATCCTTCCATCCATCATTTCACTCATCCATCCCTCCATCCACCCTTTCACTCATCCATCCATCATCCATCCATCCTTTCACACAATCCATCCTTTCACTAATCCATCCACTCTTTCACCCATCCATCCATTCACTCATCCATCCAACCATTTACCCTTTAACCCAAGCTATACTTTCACTCATCCATCCACTCTTCCACCCATCCATCCATTCACTCATCCATCCAACCATTTACCCGTTCACCCATCCAGCCATTCTTTCACTTACTCATTCATCCACCCAGTCACTCATCCGTCCACCCATTCAACCTTTCACTCATACATACATCCATCCTTTCTTCCTGCTCTCCACCCTCCCTTTCACTCATGTATGCATTCTTTGACTCATCCATCTTTATGTTCTTCTTTTCACTCATCCATGCACACATTTGCCCATCCATTCTGCCAATCATTCATCCATGTTTTCACTCATCCATCTATCCACCCTCCCTTTCTCTCTCCATCCCCCTTTCACTTAGCCACCCATCCTTCTATCCACCCTTCACCCATCCACCCACTCATTCATTTACTCATCCACTCATGAATCCATCCATTGACCACTTATCCACCCTTTCACTCTTCTATCCATCCTTTTGTCCATCTACCCTCCTCACTCACTCATCCATCCTTACATCCACCCTTTCTCTCATCTATCCATCTATCTATTCATTCATTCACCCTTTCACATATCAATACATCAATCCATCCATCATTTCTCTCATCCATCCACCCATTGACTCATCCATCATCCACCCTTTCATTGATCCATCGACCATTTCACTGATCCATCCACCCGTTTACCCATCCATCTACCCGTCCACCCATACATACATCTATTTACTCTCATTCATCCTTCCACTCATGCATCCATCCTTCGTTTCTCTCATTATCCATTCACCCTTTCACTCATTATCCATCCACCCTTTCACTCATCTATCCATCCTTTCACTCATCCATCCACCCACCCTTTTACCTATACATCCACCATTTCACCCATACATCCACCATTCCACCCACCATTCCACCCATACATCCAACATTCCACCCATACATCTATTTATTTACCCTTTCTCTCATCCATCCTTCCACTCATCTATCCATCCTTTCCCTCATTCTTCCATTCACCCCTTCACTCATCCATTCATACTTTCACTAATCCATCCAGCTATTCACCCATTCCTTCACTTATTCACTCACCCCCCTTTTCACATTAATTATGAGCTAAGCCTTTGTCTGTAGAGTTGTAGACAGAAGAGGCCCAGAGAACTTAGCCCCTGCTGTATTTCCTAAAGCAAGGGGTGGGGTGAGGTGGGGGAGGGTTCACTATGCCCCTGTACATAGGCAATCTGAAAACTTGGAAGTCATGAGTCATGCATGATGCACAGTGCCAGGACCTCAGGTGACTGTGACATGGTGTGGTTTCCAAGGCTTTAAGTGGGATGAAAAAACTGGGGGTCTCTCCAAGGGGCCTGTCTGATGTAATTAAGGCTGTGTCTTAAAACACTGAAGCTAAAAATATGTACTGAACATAATGTGCAGCGACTGGTATTTTGCTGTTTCTATCACTGCATCCAGTAACATTAGACCCACAACAATCCATGAAAATAGGCTTTGTCAATGGATGTTAGTTGCATAAAATGAAAAAGCAGCAACTATGGCTTCCTTGTATAAAACATTTTGTCTGCAAAATGTCTGTAATACACATTAAATATGAATGATAAAAAAACGCAATTTACAACATCGTGTTTAAAAATTACTCAAGGTCATGAGGGCAAGACTCTGCAGAACAGAGCTGGCTCTTTCACCCCCCCCCCCCCCCTTCACTCCCACCCCTTTGAAAGGCTGGGGCCCTGGGCCAGAGCCCACTTTGCCCATGCCTTAAAACTTCTCTTGAATCTTGGTCTCCTTTCTGGGAAGAGCTAATTCTCCCAGGAGGGGGTTAATTCACGGAGTTGACAGCTGCAGTGGGAAGCAAGGGGTCTCCGCTGCTAAAACCGAATGTGTGTCTGTTTGTTTGCTTTCGGTTTTAGCAGAGGAGACTCCTTGCCTCGGACTGCAGCTGAAGCTGTCAACTCAGTGAATTAACCCCCTCCTGGGAGAATTACCCAGACAAAAGAACGATTTCCCCTCCACCCCCTCCAGCCATACCAGAGTTCTCCAAACAAAGGTAAAATTGGAGCGGGGTGCGTGCCCCCCCTGGGATGGTGTCGCGCCCCCCCCAGGGGGGCGCCCCCCACAGATTGAAGAACTTTGCCCTAAGGCAACCGGATGTAAAATCATGTGTAATGATTTAAAAAATTTGAAAAGCTACTGTAGTTTGCTGTCAAATAAAAGTCTACTTCAACTGGTCAGTGGCTAAAGGGTAACCCACGAAACATAGAGGATATGAGATAGTACGGCAATGCGTGAGACATAATATTTGGAATCCCCACTGTAAATGATGATGAAAATCAAAAGCAATGGTGCTATGTGTCATACAAATACTGTGGTCACCCACCCAATGTAAGAACATGTCAAATTGAATATTGGTAAGTTCTCCCCCAAGAAATACAGGGGATACCAAATAAGATAGGTGGTAAAGGCTATTATATTTGGTATCCCAAAGGAAACCAGTTGTGAAATCTTGTGGAATGATGCAAACATTCTTAAAAGCTACTGTAGTCTGCTAACAAATAAAATGCAACTTCAACTGGTGAATGTCTAAGGTTAGCCCCTGAAACGTTGCGAATTCTCGATATTACAGCAATGTTTGAGCCATATTAGTTGGTATCCTCATAGTAAATGATATTGGAATGCAAAAGAAAGGGTGCTATTTGGCATAGAAATACTAAGTTCTAACCGGAAAAACACAAGGGATATCAAATATTGTAGCTGGTATAGGCCAATACATATGTTATCCCTTAAGGGAACCAGATGTTAAATGTTGTGGAGACGATGTAAAAAATTTGAAAATATACTGTAGTCTGCTATCAAATACATGGCTACTTCATCTGGTCAATAGCTAAAGAGTAAGCTATAAAATGTAAGGGATCGAGATATTACAGCAATTCATGAGCCATAATATTTGGTATCCCCACAATAAACAATATTGGAAAGCAAAAGGAAGGTTGCTAGTTGGCATAGAAAAACTGTGCTCACCCACTGACCATAAGACAATGTCAAATTGAATCCTGGTGAGTTCTAACCCGAGAAACACTGGGGATACTAGATATTATAGGCGGTAAAGACCATTTTATTTGGTATCCCCTAAGTAAACTAGTTGTAAAATCTTGTGGAATGATGTATAAAATGTGAAAATCTACTGTAGTCTCCTAACAAATAAAAGGCAACTTGAACTAGTGAATATCTAAAGGGTAGCCCATGAAACATAGGGGATACGTCATATTACAGCAATACGTGAGCCATGATATTTGGTATCCCCATTGTAAAGGGTGTTGAAAAGCAAAAGGAAGGATGCTATTTGTCATTGAAATAGTGTGCACACCCATCCAACATAAAAACATGTTGGGGAACATTCTTTACCACGCGAATTTTACTCCGAAGTACCCTTTCAACGCGTCTTTTACAATGCAAGTCGTAACGACGACTTGCGCTGGAAGGCGCTACAGGACAAGGAATAATTTAATTTACTATCCAACACCTTCCCTACTGTATGTAGGCTGGTGGTGGAATAGTAAATTAAAGAATTCCTAAGTCCGCACCCCTCCAACGCAAGTCGTGGTAACGACATGCGTTGTAAAAAACCCATTGTAAAGGTACGCATGGTAAAACCATGCGTCGTAACGTCGTCCATCCAAACATGTCAAATTGGATCCTGGTAAGTTCTACTCCAAGAAAAACGGGGGATACCAAATATTATAGGCTGTATAGGCTATTATATTTGGTATCCCCTAAGGGAACCGGATGAGAAATCGTTTGGAATGATGTCAAAAATGTGAAAAGACCCGGTAGCCTGCTGTCAAATAAAAAAGCATCTTCAAGTGGTCAATGGTAAAGAGTAACTCCTGAAACGTAGGGGGATACCAGATATTACGACAATGCGTGAGCCATATTATTTGGTATCCCCTTTGTAAATGATATTGGAAAGCGAAAGAAATGGTGCTCTTTGCCATAGGAATCCTGTGCTCACCCATCGAACATCAGACCAAGTCTAATTAAATCCTCGTAAGTTCTAACCCGAGAAACACAGGGGATACCAAATATTGCAGCTGGTATAGGCCAATACATATGGTATCTCCTAAGGGAACCAGATGTTAAATGTGGAAAGATACTGTAGTCTACTATCAAATAAATGGCTACTTCATCTGGTCAATAGCTAAAGAGTAACCCATAAAATGTAGGGGATGCGAGATATTACAGCAATCTGTGAGACATATAATTTGGTTTCCCCAAAATAAATAAACAATGTTGGAAAGGAAAAGGAAGGGTGCTAGTTAGCATACCAATACTGTGCTCACCCATTCAACATAAGACCATGTCGAATTGAATCCTGATACGTTCTAACCCGGGAAACACTGGGTAAACCAAATATTATAGACGAAAGAGGCATTATATTTGGTATCCCCTAAGGGAACTGGATGTCAAATCGTGTGGCATGATACTAAACATATGAAAAGATACCATAGTCTGCTATCAAATGAAAGGCAACTTCATCTGGTCAATGGCTAACAGATAACCCATGAAGAATTGGGGATACAAGATATTTACAACAATGTATAGACCATATTATTTTGTATTCCCATACCAAGAGATGTTAGAAATCTCAAGGAAGGGTACCAGTTGGCAGAAACATACTGTGGTCACTGAGCCAACATAAGACCATGTCCAAGTGATCCCTGGTATGTTTTAAACCTAAAATCCTAGGTGATACTAAATAATATAGTCTGTATGGGCCATTATATTTGTTATCCCCAAAATTAACTTGATGTGAAAGCTTGTGAAATACATTCAAAATTACTAAAAGATATTGTAATTTGGTGTTAAGTAAAAAACAATTTCAAAATGTCAATTGCTAAAAGGTAACCCTTGAAAAGTAGGAAATAGCACATATTATAGCAAAAAATGAGCCTTAATATTTGGTATCCACATAGAAAGTGACTTGGTTTACGGCCAGGCGATTTCACTCATTATTTCTTCGGATTGGCCAACATGCGTTCATGGTTCCTCCTGGTTGGCCATCGCAACGCCTGCTTCCTCTGCTCTTTCCCCCTTGATCAGCACAGCACGTCAACTTTCAGCATTGATACGTTTGCACAATAAACTGCATGCTTCAAACAGATCCACATCTTGACCACTGCGTGTTTCTCTGTAATTAGGCATGTTACTGCTCAAGCAGGTTAGGCTTCATTTCTTTTTCACAGACGGCGATTATGAGTCACGTGGGGGGATCTCCCAATGTGGTTGTTAGACTTGACATCCTTGGCGTGGTTTTCGCTGATTTTTTGCCTCAACTTCCTGTATTTTTGATGCTGTGCTGGCATTTGTTGTCTTAGAGGCTTTAGGAACTTTGTCTCTGCTGATCAGTGTCAAAGTGAAAGTGCTCCCAGTATAAATTGCTATTGCAATTGGTGATTGTATATTTGATTTACTGGTAAGTCTCAATTACAGTGCACTATGTGAGCCCAGGGCCTATAAATCAAATGCTACTAGTGGGCCTGCAGCACTGATTGTGCCACCCACAGGAGTAGCCCTAAACAGGTATCTCAGACCTATCACTGCAGTGTCTGTGTGCAGTTTGAACCTGCCATGCCGACCTGGCAAGTGCACCCACTTGCCAGGCCCTAACCTAACCTTTTCTTAAATGTGGGATCACCCCTCAAGTAGGACCAGGGTACCCCCAAGGGCAGGGTGCAGTGTTTGTGAAAGGTAGGACATATTCCGACTGACGCTCCGGCTCTGTTTGTCTGTTTGAGCACGCTGCCTCAGCCTGCGTTACAGACAAGGAGCACTGCGATCCATGTCCTCCCACAGCACACGGCACATCAGGCATCCTGTGGTGGCTCTGCTGCATTCTCTACAGGCCCGCTCGGTTGACAGGGTAAGTGGCACCCTGATCTCCTAACTCTGAGGCTGGGGATAGCCCCCCAGTTTTTGAGCATGGTTGCTGACATGCTATGGTCTCTGCTGCTTAGCCTAGCTAGCTGAGACGACACTCTGACCCTATGACGACGATGGAAGTTCCCCATCATCGGTGAGCTGAGGCCATGGCTCATCGCAAGCCATTCCAGGTGATTGGTGCTACATTACATCTCTGGCTGTACACAGTATTTCCCCATCTCATTCTTTCGTAAGCGTTCCTTGATGCCGACATTGATGGACATAACTCAGCCCTCCTGGGGACGATCTGGAGGGCGAGGCGGGCTGTGCTTCCCAGTAACACCGGTACTGGTGCGACCAATGGAACTATGACGATGCTCCCTGGGCGGAAACCACAAATGTTGTACTAACCGCGGGGCCCGAGCTTGCATGGCTGATGCCCGGTAAAGCTGTTCAGGCAACTATAGAGGAGATTGGCTCTGGTTCCACCCCCTCTGCCGTGACATACCCAGCCGGACTTTGGACATAGTTTTTTCTTGTCTCTCTGCTGTGTTTCCTTCCCTTCCCCACCTCCTTTCCCCTTACCTGTCTGCCTGACTTGATATGCATTCCCTACCCCTTTTTACCATTCTCCCTCTCCCTTCCATGCCCCATTGGACGTGTGTCTTCAATGTGTTAGGCACTAACTCAGGTTATTGTTTAATCAAAGTTTTTTCACTTATTTTATACTTGGCTCATGTAACTGATGTAATTCTTTGTAACTTGTAATTCACTGATCCTCATGTAAAGCGCTCCGATACCTCAGGGTCTAGCCAGTGCTATATAAAACTCTGCAAAAAAAATACTGGTGTGTTTTACATGTCCTGATAGTGAAATACTGGCAATTTAGTTGTTCACTTTTGAAAGGTTATCTGTCACATAGGCTAAAATGGGCGCTGCTTTATACCATCTTAGAAGCATAAATTTCCACCGGGACAAGATATAGAAATGGAGCTAAGGTTCGCTGAACTTAGAATTTAATAACACATCTTTTAGTTAAGATGTTTTTTTAATTATGTGTTTGAAAATGCCATTTTTAGAAAGTAGCAAAAACACAAAAAGATGATGGAGGAAGCACTGAATCCTTTCAGGCACTCACCCTAGTCACAGATCTGAGTTGAATCCATCATCTTACTTTAGCTCACTTCGCCAACCCAGTTTTTGAACTTTTAGAAAGTAGGCATTTTCTTATTTAAACATTCTGCATGCCTCTACTGGTTTGTGCATTGACTGTCTGGTTGTGGAGTTACAGGGGGTATAGAGACAAAATATCGACTCCAAAATATCGACTGGACATAATATCGAGTTTTTAATATAGACTGGACAAAATATCGACTGGACATAATATCGACTACAAAAATATCGTTTTTCAGGTAAGTGAAGTAATATCGACTGTATAAAATATAGATAGCAAAAATATCGATTTTTTAATAATATATAATATTTTATAGTGTATTTTTATGTAATAATATGTGTGAATAGTGTGTATTAATGTTATAAAATATTTTATTACATGAATTTTGTTTTTATAATAATTGCGTAATGTAATTCTGTAGCGGGTTGTGGGTTTATAGGGGAATAGGGTGGGAAGTAATTTAATAATAATTAATTAATTAATATATGTTTGTTAATATTTTTAATTAATAATTAATTGATAATTAATTAATATTAATTAGTTAATTAATTAATATAATTTTGAACATATTTTGTATTAGTAAATAATTGTTAATTAATTAATTGTAATTAGTTAATTACATTAATTAGAGTACATTTTTAATATATATAATTTTGTGTAATTTTTAAGTAATTAATTTTGAAAAAATAATATTAATTATTAAAATAATTACAGCTAATGTTCTAATATATTTACTTTATTGTTATTGTTAATTAATAATTAATTGCTAATTAAATAATATTGATAAATTTTGGGTAAAGGAGCATTTTTAGGGTTCAGGGTCAGTTTTCAGTTCATGGGTAAAGGGGTATTTTTAGGGTTCAGGGTCAGTTTTCAGTTCATGGGTAAAGGGGTATTTTTAGGGTTCAGGGTCAGTTTTCAGTTCATGGGTAAAGGGGTATTTTTAGGGTTCAGGGTCAGTTTTCAGTTCATGGGTAAAGGGGTATTTTTAGGGTTCAGGGTCAGTTTTCAGTTCATGGGTAAAGGGGTATTTTTAAGGGTTCAGGGTCAGTTTTCAGTTCATGGGTAAAGGGGTATTTTTAGGGTTCAGGGTCAGTTTTCAGTTCATGGGTAAAGGGGTATTTTTAGGGTTCAGGGTCAGTTTTCAGTTCATGGGTAAAGGGGTATTTTTAGGGTTCAGGGTCAGTTTTCAGTTTTTGGGTAAAGGGGCATTTTTAGGGTTCAGGGTCAGTTTTCAGT
Organism: Lissotriton vulgaris; assembly: GCF_964263255.1. Taxonomy (NCBI): domain Eukaryota; kingdom Metazoa; phylum Chordata; class Amphibia; order Caudata; family Salamandridae; genus Lissotriton; species Lissotriton vulgaris. The sequence continues at coordinate 1,330,400,743 of NC_141695.1, read as the reverse complement.
TTTTGGGTAAAGGGGTATTTTTAGGGTTCAGGGTCAGTTTTGGGTTTTTGGGTAAAGGGGTATTTTTAGGGTTCAGGGTCAGTTTTGGGTTTTTGGGTAAAGGGGTATTTTTAGGGTTCAGGGTCAGTTTTGGGTTTTTGGGTAAAGGGGTATTTTTAGGGTTCAGGGTCAACAAATAAGATTTTAAAAAATTATTTTTATTATTTTCATTTATTATTTAATTATTATAATTTAATTTAAGTCGTTTTAAGTATATTTTAGTAATTAAAATTCAATATTAATTTAATTTAACACTGTTTTTAATAAAGTCGATATTTTTTACATCTATATTTTTGTTAACGATATTTTGTACTCGATATTTTTGTACTTACCTGTTTGTAGATACAAACTCGATATTTTGACTGTCGATATTTTGTCCACGATATTTTGGCAACTCGATATTTTGTCCGTCGATATTATTTCAGTGATCCGTTACAGGGGCTAGGTATGTGCATTCACTGTAGAGCCACTCGGGGGTGTTGATGTGTGTCCTGCCTTTCCTGGGAGATGCATTGCTGGGTTGAATAGACCTTGGCTGGCTTTAGAGGGGTGGGAAGAGTTTCCCTTGCACCTAAATAGGCTGTGTCTCCTTTACACAATGCTGTTTCCACCTCCTGTGGCCTTGCTGCACCAGAGAAGACAGAACTGATTAGACTGGGCTCAGAGACCCTTGTCACAAAGACAAAATAGAGTATGAGTAGAGAACCTTTAACCCCAGAGAATTAGATCACTTCTGTATTCAGGAGGAACCTTTGCCTAGAAGAAGAGCTGGAGCGCTGTGAGTAGGAGTACTACCCCTTTGCTGTTGGCTTTGCTGGGTTGACCTGCAGTTGTTGCTTCTGCCAAGGAAAGAGCATAAACTGGACTTGTGTGTGCTAGCGTCCTGTTGTGAAGTTTCAGGAACACCAAGACTTCACCTGCAACTGACTGACCAGCACCTTGACTACTGTGTGGACTCCAGCATTCAAAATAGCACCAATCCCAGTTGTGTGGTTGGTACTGCAACACAAACAAGAAAAACCAACTCCGATGCCGTCTTCACCACCACAATGAGCAGCGAGGCCTGGGGCACCACCCATGAACTGCACGATGTACCACCCTGTCTATACTGCAGCTCCGATGCCCTTCGACGTCTGCAGTTATCGGTCTTTCCGGTGCTCACACCCACTTCGTCACCATCAGCGCCTGAGCCCCATTATTGCTGAGCCAGTAACCGACAAGGGTGAGTTCACAAGTCTTTGACTTTGCATCGTTTCACTAGAACTAAAGCCTCCCCACCGACTGAACTGACTTCCACTGTCTTGGACTCGACGCATCGACTCCTTGTGGACATGACGCCTCACCTCAGCCATGACAACCAGGGAACGGACCTCAACCTCGGCACCGATGCCTCACCTCCATGACACCGTGCATCATCCAAAGACTTCGTTCTAAGGTACATCTGCTTGGGGGTCAATGTGACTCCATGCCCTACGCATCTCGCATTTGACCCATTGTTTGAATTCTTGCCTGTCACAATGTCATAATAGTCCCAGGTGGAGCTATTTGTTTTCTGCAAGTTCTATTTTTGAGATCATTGTTTTAAAGTCGTATTTGAATTCATATAGGTTGGATTTTTGTTGTTTTGGTCTTGTTTGGTTTAGATAAAGTTACTTTATTTTTCTAAACAGGTGTGGTGTCCATTTCTGGTGTTTTCACTGTGTTACTGTGAGTTTGGGTGCAAATACTTTACACATTGCCTTTGGGTTAAGCTAGTCTGCTCATGCCAGCTACCAAGGGGGTGAGCAAGCTCTATCTAAAGTGTGTATCCCCCTTACCCTGACTAGAAGCAAGGGTGCCTACTTGGAAAAAGGCGCATTCCTCTGCCAACTATAGACCCCCAGTTCTAACAGTGCTCTTATGTTTAGACCTGAGAGACCGGTCACCGGAAGCACAAAAGATGTTTAGAAATGTTACTGGAGAGATTTAGACTGAGGGAGCTCTCTGCCTCGCTGGCTTGTTAGTATAGACGGCTTCTGGAGAACTGATACTGTACGTTGTTTCAGAGCTGTAACTATTAAAGCACATGATCCCTTGTTTCTCCAAGATATAGTGTGGAGTTGTTGGAAAATGTGTGTTCCGTTAAGAATTCACACCCCACCATGTAAGATGCATTGTGTAGTTCACCCTAAAGGGCTTTGTAGACATCTCTTCTCTACAAACATTCTCCAAGGCAAACAGTGAGTACCACAGAAAGTAACTTTTTGCGCCTCTTCATCTCCTATACTCTTTGCTAATTTTACGATAATGCTGATGGCCTTCTGCTCCTCTAGACTTAAGTCAGCGACCTGCCCTTGCCTTGTTCTTGAAACTGAATCTGGAAAACAAGACCTTTTTCACACTGAATCCCCACTCCATAGCATGCCCTCCACTGTGGCTAGAATCTATCCACATTAGTGATTATGTGGCTCTTAGCTCAGTCTATTGTCAGACAGGCTTCTGTCTCCGTCCAACTCTTCCCGAATGCGCTTCCTGTTACCCTTCTGATTCACCATCTATTTTCTGCACTATTGCCGAATAGCCATGTAAGCAAATTAAACCCACACATTTCTTCTCTGTTTGATTTTGCAAATAGAAGGGCAGTAGTGATATCTGAGGCAGAATACCTGCTAGGTGCACTTGTTGGTCTTACTATCAAATAAGAAACTGGTTATTTTTACAGTGCACATGTTTACGTTTTATAGAGCTGTGAATAACAAGGGGTCATTATTACCCAACTCACTTATCTGATTTTCGAACTATGAAATGGTCAGTCAGCCATGCCAATATCAAACCTGTGACTAGGAGGTTTATAATAATGATGATGATAAATAGTTTTATGTAGTGCGTAGTGTAATACCAGGGGTTTGCATCTGTAGGCGCTATTGTAACAAGTGTTACACAACTTGATGCTACTCATTTTATCCATGCTGGATGGATGCAAGGTGGAGCTGGTCCTGCTAGATTTCAACCTGACAGGTCACACAGTAATATCAGCAGCGAACACATAACCTACTGAGCAGACACACTAACTAGGGCAGAAAGACTAGAAATCCACTTGAATATGACAATTTCTCAGGAAGTAAAGTAATAATACAACCACAAGTCTTCCAAGCCCTCTGAAAGAAATTGTAATTTATTGTATTTGGTAGTTGATCTAAGTCATTAGTGGCGAATGACCATCCCAAACACACCAGCCCTAAACACACAAAGTGATCACATTGGCGTTGAGACAGGTCAGCATCATTATAAAGAAAACAAGACTGCCCCCAGCGAGATCCAACCCCCATCTCATGTCTCAAAAGTTACACAAGGCAATTTCAGATTGAGAATGCAGCGAGGAAAAAGTCAGGAATATAACAGTAACCCTACTCTGTGCAGCCAGAAGAAATGATGATGGTGTCTTTACTCTTTAAAGTGATATAAATGTTCATGCTTTTGTTTCTTACCTGACTCAATAGCTATCTAATGCTGAGGCATTTAATATGTTTACAGTTTCGCAAGAAACCCACTTGCTGCCTGCTGAGCAGTGAATTAATCCAAAATGCCATGAATCACATACACATGTATGGGTGCTTTGTTTGGACCGTTGGAATCAGAATTCCTGTATCAAATGTGCTAGACTGAGTTAACATTCCCTCCGCCACAGATGTGCAGAGCCCTAGCACCATTAGCAACCCAAACAGCACCCCACATTATTCAAGCCCTCCCTAAAATTCAGCAACACAAATGTCACTGAGTATTCAATATGCATGTTTTATTTGAGATATTTGGACAAATCTTTGCATATTATAAGATTTTGTAAATTTGTGCACAACGAAAGGCCGCCTTTTATTCTAATTGTTTCATCATTTTGAAACTTGGTAAGACAATCTGCACAAATACACTCCATGCCGTGCAAAATAATTCCATTCAGCATATTTCCACTCAACACCACACTTCCACTCCACACAATTTAACTCTACACATTTGCTTTCAACCCCACATAATTCAACAACAAACCACATATTTCAACTCAACAACACAATTACACAACACACCACATACATTCAAACCACTCCACAGAATTCCACATCGTGCCAAAAAATTTAACAGAACACCACATAATTAAAATCCACAACAGTCAACTCCACAACACAAAATGCAATTCGACATAACTGCACTCGATGAAGCACAATTACACTCCACATAATTCCAGAACACTCAATACACATAATTAATATACAAATATTGCAACTGAACACCATTCCACTTAATTCCACTACAGAAATCTACTTTACACCACACAATTCCACATCTAACAATTCCAAGCCAACTCACAATTCCACTAAACACCACATATATCCTCTCCCCACCAATCCACAACACAAGGGAAAAAGACATTGTCAATTACATCTCCAATACCTCTAACTCTCACAAATGGGAGACCAATTTGCATTGCAAATGCTTGTTTTACTTTCCTTCATGCTGCTCTACAGCCATGCTGCTACACATCATTACTTAAAAGCATAAACAAATAACTCTATCATAGGGAAACCATATTGGTTCTGCTAATGCTTGTTTTAATGGGCTCAGGCACAGAAATATAATGCAGGCCGGTGATATGTCAGTAAGATAGCAGCCTTATTATTGCATGTATAAAATCAAAGAATCACTGTTATGCACTTACAGTGCCAGTGACGTTTTGAAAACAGATTTGTAAATCGTTCATTATATAAAATCTGCAATGTTTTATTTCTCCATTTACCTCGTCTGCTTTTTCTCATTGCCTTTTTCTATCCATCACACTTTAATATTTTGTCTGTATTGATGTGTTTTACCCTTTTAGTTCTTTTATCTGTGCTATTGTTTCCCTTCTCTGTCATTCTCTCTCCTCCTGTTTTAGTTTATTATATGATTCCATCTCTCGCAATTGTAATTGTAATTGTATCAATATAGCCCTTACTTCCCCTGGTAAGGAGTCAAAGCACTTTTTAGCGAGTAGCACGCTACTCCGGAACCCAAAGCGATTAGTGGTGGATTAGTATAAGGAAATATGAGCATAGTATTAGTATTAGCATTAGTATTTGTACTCGAAGGTATAAGCTAATTTGAGCGAAGGACATGTAAGTCGGTAAGCTGGATTGAATAGTGTAATGGAGGGATAGAGAAGGGAAGACATTCATGAGTCTTAATTGAGAGATCATAGTAGTAAGTTGAGGTCTGGGATGAGTAAAGGAGAGAGGGAGTAGGGAAGAGCCTGTAGTAAGGGATTAGGGAGAAAATAATCAAGAGTAAAAAAATAGGTCTTGAATGAGACAAAGAAGAGATAACATCAGGGAGAATTTTGTAGGGTTCTTTGAGGGGAGATCGTAGTAGTAAACTGATGTTTGGGGTGAGCCAGTAGGAGTAGAGGAGGGAGTAGTTGCAGGTCCTCCTGGCTGTCCGTAGTCCAGCATAATGTCATCAGGGACCGGAATGTCATGCCCCAGGAGATGAATGAGACTTGTAGGGCTATGTAGCAACATCTTTTTCCTTGCACTCAGTTTAAATGTGTATCCAAAACAACCATGGTGGCTTAAGAGAAAACCATCGGTGGCTTAAGAGAAAACTGTTTTCTGTGCATTGGACTCATTTCACACACTTGGACTAGCAAGAAAGGACTGCTTTCTTTTAATAACACACAAAGTACTTAATAAGTCCAGGAGGAAACTTCTAAATATAAATTAATGAACTCTAATCGTGTTTCTTGATTTTTCAGCACAGGGTGGGAGTCCACTACAGAGACTATCATCCTACAACATGCTTTATTAATGTACTTTGTTAACATCACCATCAAAATAAACTTTATAGTACAGCTTAACTTCTATGCATGTTACTGTGAAAAAAACGGCTAGAAATTTAGGCTTAGTACTGACAACTAATATATTTTTTAAGTGGTCGAATAAATGTTTTTGTTGTCTTTAACCATATGGGATGAGCCATTTAGCCTGTTTCATAATATTAAATAAAAACAACATAAATGAGAAACTGTAGAATGAAGTGGGAAGTTGCAGATAACAGTGTGAGATATTTCCATACATTATTACATTTGGTTGGGTAGTTCTTTTGAACATCATACAACAGGAACATTTTTGGGTCCAACACTACTTTTTAATTGCCTCAAATGCATTTTTTTCAAACTGGAAAATGCAGGTGTTTGTGGTATCAGATCCACTTACCAATTGCAGTAGTCTGATAATTAACTTAAATCACAAAAGACAAACTTCTTCAGCCAGGATAGCTTGACTCCAGTGGTGTGGAGAGCACGGGACTCATGTCTGAGCATACCCGTCCCACTCGGGGTGACAAATACAAAACCAACAATTGATGGACAGAATGCAGAACAATGTCATATATTCACCCCAGTACACTACTGGAGTCAACTATCCTGGCTGAAGACGGCTGATAGCCAGAACCCGTCCCAGGATGCTTGATTCCGGTCCAGGTAAGACATGGCTTGGCTGTTCGGGCTGGACTGTTCCCATGAGGCACAGGGTCAAGGCTGATTTGCATATGGCCATGTCTGAACTGGGGTGGTGTGGAGTGCAAAAAAACGAACGATTGATTTAGGCCCAGATGTCTGTACTGGGGTGAATGTATGACATTGTTCTGCATTCTTTCCATCAATTGTTGGTTTTGCATTTGTCACCCCGAGTGGGATGGGTATGCTCAGACGTGAATTCCATGCTCTCCACACCACTGGAGTCAAGCTATCCTGGCTGAAGACAGCTGATAGCCAGAAACTGGTCCTAGGATGCTTGATTCCGGTCCAGGAAAAACATGGCTTGGAAGTCTGGGCTGGACTGTTTCCAAGGCTGATTTGCATATGGCAATGTCTGAACTGGGGTGGTGTGGAGTGCAAAAAAAATATGGATTTAGGCCCAGATCTCTGTACTGGGGTGAATGTATGACATTGTTCTGCATTATGTCCATCTACTGTTGGTTTTACAGTTTCATAGATAGCACTCTCATTATCCCATGGTACTGCTAGAAAGGGTTCATGGAGGGGAATCAACAGGGGTTGCTGTTCATTTCATTCAAACAGCAGCAAAGCCAAGAAATTTAACACTGATTAAGGTGGTTGATATATTGAAAAGAGTGTTAATCTTGCACCACAAAACAGTGCTTATTCAGTTTAGTACTGTAGAAGCATTACAGAGGAGTACAGCTGAGCGGCCAGGTATTCCAAGGCCTTTTTAGGTCGAGCCTGGGTGGTGCACGGGCTGCTCTGCGAGCCATGCTGTATTGGACTATGTACTTGAAGCCCTGCCCACTCTCTCCCGATATTTGTCATCGGCTTGTGTCATTGTCCTTCGTAAATACTGGCTTCTGATTCGTTATTAGGCTTGTTAGTCCCTCCTTAGTCCCGCCTTGTCTTCATTTGTAACCTCCTATGAGGACTGGCACTTTTACTTCAGTTGTTACACAGTAAGACTTTTTTAGTCTGTAAGCACTATTTTCTTTAATGAGTTTCTCTTGCTGCAGGAGTGACCACTGGCAGAGCAAACAGGGAGCTCTTCAGGGCCCATGGAAGACAGAAGGGGGCAACTCAGCGATGCCTTCAAGCATTTGGAATGCAATTGCTCTCAAATTTGCAAGAGTTGAAGCTTTTGCCGTTGTAAATGGCAATGCCTTTTATTTATGTTTAAAAAAATCAAAACATAAATAAAAGGCATTGCCATTTACAATGCCAATAGCTCAAATTTGAGACCTATTGCATTGCAGATGCTTGTTAAAACAGGGGCAGAGCGGCACTTGAACCATGAAAAAAAACTTGTATTGTCATCTGTAGGCCTGCTGCATGACGTTTTCATGAAGTACGTGCAGTTGCATGCTGTTCTTATTAATCGGCTGTGTGTACACCAAATGTGCCTGCTTCGGTATTAGCTATGAAAGCAGAGTGCAAATATGCTTACTTCTACCCATCGCAGGAACTTTGGCTATATACACAACAGATAGTTGCAAGTATTTATGGCTATTGCCAACTGATACAAGACTCAAATATTAAATATCCAGTCTATAAAGCCTCCTCCAGACTCATATGCAAGACAGGTTTCACGTGACTGTGCCATATAAATTCCGCAAACCCTCACCCCTTTCTACACAAGGGATGGGATGCATTATGCCAACAAGAATGCAGAGGTACTAAATCATGCCAGCAGTCAATTTACTGACTTGCACAATACCCTTGCAAGCACAATGCCCTGGGGTATCCATCCATAGCAAAATCAGACCTGTAGATCACTTCCCCTGCCTAATCACAACAGCTCCACCACATGTCATAATCAAACTCTTCAAGCTCAAAAACATCTTACCATTTATGAACCCTAATCTTACTGGACTGCAAGGTCATTTTAAACTGGCCTTGCTTCACATCAGTGGTGAATGCACACTTATTCACATTGCCAACCGTCCATGTAAAAGACAAGCATGAGTTGCAAAACCAGCTCTGCCAAGTACCACGCATCAGGCGTTAGACTAACGCATTTCAGTGTGGTGATCCGCTTCACCGCACTGAAAAGCAAAGTCACTCATTATAGTGCCCCCTCAACTGTCAAGCTGGAGTGCTGCTATATAATAATGTACTGTTCTACAAGCTTAAGTGGCAGAATGCAGTGTGTACTGTTCCAGGCAGGCTTGTGGGCTCTGGTGTAGCTGCAAGAGCTGCACAGTTTTACAATATAACACTTAGGCCATGCGTGCAGCATTAGGGTTCACTGGCATCAGGATGTCGAAGCCCGTGCCTGCCCAGCCCAATGGCTACCAAGACGTTGTATGGTTTGAGGCATGCAACTTGAGCGGGCGGCATTTCACAAAGCTTTCATGGGCTGCTGGCTGCACTAAGGGCTGCTGGGGCAATGGCAGCATAGATGGCCCCTTGCACCACGTGGCGGGTTCCCAGCGATGAACCCGACCCAACCAGCGGCTCATGTACCTGCTGGCACACTGACACTCTGCTGCAGCTGGCACTATGAGAAAGAGCTTGCAGCTGCAGTGTACGCACATGGTATCACGCAACCGGACCCAACCATACTGGCCACACCTGAGATGTGTGCGTGTAAGCTCAGGTCCTGGACGAGCCAGAATTAAGTGGCATGAGGAATCATTGCCACCCTCCAAAGAAGTAAATGTGTCTAAGTTCAGTGTAGTAGTTACTTATGGCAGGAAGGCCAGACTCCATTCAGTGGGGCGTCTACAAGGTGATCTGCCCTCAGCAGCATTTCATACATGGCTAAAGAACTGGCAGTTCCTCCTCGGGGCTCCAGAGCAATGCATGCCATAGTAAGCCCCTGGTGGACCTCTGCTCACGGACAAGCTGCATGTGAGGCCTGCTGTCGTTTTCAACAACTTCCACACTCCCTGGTCAAAGGCGCTCTGCAGAGGCAGAAACATGCCATGGAATCATTTGTATACACTCCCAAGCAGACATTCCACTTTACATCATATTCAAAAAGAAGGATTTTATTTCTACAAGAACTGTAGCCCTTTAGGAGCGCATTTTCTATGTGACAATGTTCACCCTGTGTGCCTGGAGCCATACTTTGTACAAACCTTGTTCTGCACACAGTAATCATAGCTCATGCTTGTAAGAAAATTGTAAAAACAGGGACAACATCCACAAATGAAGAATTTTAACGCATGCCTTGAAGTCCACTTGACATACAATGACACCGATTCATGGTATTTGTAATAATAAAGTTTGTTTTTCTACAGTGCTCGAGGTGTCATCATCACTGGAGCTCCACAGCACTATAAATAACATCACACCACCCCACACCATCAACATCAGATAAAAATGAAGAACGGAGACCACATCCATTCATGGGCCTTGCAGATTTCACACCAATCCTTACAGCTGGGAGTTGAACCTACTTAGCCATATTACACGGTGCCTATTTCAGTTTAGTACCCCTTGCCCCTAGCAATGGAGGTCAAGTAAAAGGCGGCATTAACTTTTCCAAAAACCAGTAATAGTAGTTTTACATGGTAATCATTTAATGTCAATCTAGGGGCTCCAACTGTTCGCAAAAGTATAAAATATAAGTGCAGTACACCCAGTTTGGTTTGTTTATGGGTGAGCAACAAATATATTTGCAACAATAATCATAAATGAGTTGGGGAGAATGGATAAACTATAGAATGAATTCATCAGAAAGGAATGGAATTTGAGAAGAAGAAACATGTCCACTTAGATGGGATTCGGCTCTGCCTTTAAATGATAAGCAGTAACTCAGTACCTACAAGTTATCTAACAGCAATAAAGTGCACAGCATGTTGATTTGCAAGAAAGTTGAAATATTGATGCAAACAGTGTCTCAGGACAGAAATACTGATCTGTTGTCCGTCCTAGTCAAGGATTCCTGACAAGTACCATTCCTAAGGTGTAACGCTTTTCAGTGCGGTCGTCCCTCCTCTGTATTGCTTAATTTTGCTGGCAAGAAAGTGTCACTCATAGTCATTCAAATGTCACTCATAATTACTCTGACATTATGATTATGTCACTCATAGCAATCTAAAACCTTGGCTCTATGAAATACTTGTTAAAAATTAGAATGTATGGGAGGAGGAGCTACGCTAGCAACCAAGATGGCCACGTAGGCTCCCTGCTCCGCCGGCCTCCTTCTCCAGCCGGACGATCCTGTTTAATATCCTGAATTTCCGCCCACCTTTCGCGTGTCTGAACCGGTACAGAGTCTGATGGTGAAGTCTGGAGAATTTTACCTCTCTGAATGACGAAGATACGTCGTGTTTTAATCTACGGCCTAACCCAGATCGTGAGCCGGGGCCTCGAGTACTGACCCAGCCGGGTTTCAGTTGATCAACATCAGCCGTGGGACACTGGTGGGGTCTGGTCTCTCGCTGTGGAACTTGTTTTTGCCCGATTTCGATGGCGGTCATTTGGTAGATTTACTACCGCAGGAGTGGTGACAAAGCGCGTCTGGGGTTGTGGGTGGGGATCTCGGTACCGGGGACCCGGTTTGCGCCACCGGGTCCGCTGGGTCGAGATCCTCACTCGCGGTAGCAGACTAACGGAGTGCTGCCGTTATAATTGGCAAGTCACCCTCTGTAGCCGTCCGATTCGTTCTTGTTGGTTCCCCCGGAGAGACCCGGCTCTCTAGGGAACGTGACTATGTTCGAAGATGATCGAGAGGGGAAGATTCGGACGGAGTCTGAGCCATCACTGAAGACCGTCTTGGCCGCCATTGCGGCACTACATCAACAAGTGGAACTTATAGTCCACAAAATGATCGCCAGTCCATTAGTAACGAGAAGTATGAGACCGGACCCAGCGTCATTGCGAGATCAACAGCGAGCCATGATCCCCACGGTGACTATCATGCCGACGAATATGGGCCCCGTGCAGAAAGAAATAATGAAGTCCCTGGTCAGTGTATCTACAAACGAAAATGAGCCCGTGGCCTTGGGAAAATTGCCATCCTTAACATCGCTGCCGATCGAAGGATGACCTGTTGGCTCTCCGTCCCTGGTTACTGCTGGTACTTTTTTCCGGATCACAACGCCATCTTTCCCGTCCCTGACTGATTCATCGTGGTCGAGAAGGAAACAACATCTGGTATCGGACTGGGCGAGGGAGATTGTCAGGGACAGAGTAACCCACGAGAGCTTAACACTTTTGACTCTTTCCAGACTTAACTTTTCCAAACTTTTGGTGCTCTTGACTCTCCTGTTAATGCGGTGGTTCGTATGGAAGGGGTTCGCATGAAAGATCGAAAGGGCCAGGGATGAGATTTACGGACTGGGTTCAAGATTGTGGCTTCAATAAATGGGGGATTTGTCATCACTATGATCAAGTTGGGCGGTGTTTACGGCTTCCCCTGCCTGTTTTGTTGTTGTTTCTTTTAAAATTATAGCTAATTCACGGGGTTGCTTGTTTCTGGCGGAGGGGAGGGGAGACTGGGAGCGTATATGAAGATATCCTCCTCCACACTTCCTTTTTTTTCTACTTTTAGAACCTAGTTAGATGGGACGACAGGCACACTGCTAGTTGGGGTTAGGCCAAAGTCATATGCAGGGGTGCAGGGTGGGGGGGGGTTGGGGTGCTTTGTATTGTCTTTGTTTGTTTTTGTGTTCAGTATCCTATTAATATCCTGATGTCGGGTGCCTTCCTATGGGGTAAGCCTGTTCGATGGGTCTCAGGGGTGATGTTGTTCACATTGATTTGTAGAATGTATCGTGGGTTGGTTTGCATGATTTTTGCGGTCGTAGTTTCACTTTTAGTTCTCTTGCCTTACGCCCTCCTGCCACTAGGAAATATCCTGTTTGTAACGCTTTGGTCTCTTGGGGTGGTGGGGTTTGTGATTAATGCTGGCTGATCTGGAAAGAACGTCTCTCCTGTTTTAATGCGACCGCACGATAGTGACTTTTCATAGCATCGTCTTTGCCCTGGGGAATGCCCATTGATTTATTCTATGTTGGTATAATTGCACTATGTTCCGTGAAGTAAGGTACCTGTAATTGGCTTTTATGTTTTTTCACTTTAATAAAAAGAATTCAAAAAATAAAGAAATTGAATGTAAGGGACCTAGCTCCCGCCTCTCCGCCTAGTTCAGTCCCAGGGTCAGGTTTCCTCTCTTTCGCCCAAAACCCGCCGCCGCAGCGGCATCATGTCCGAAGTCCTGGCGCCGGAGTTGCATGGCCTGTCCAAAGAAGACATGGTCGGCGCCTGCACAGACCGGGACCCCAGCACTAAGGATTACTTGATGGAGCAAACTATGCTTAGGATAAAAGATCCCAAAAAGTCATTAGAATTTTACACCAAAGTTCTTTAAATGACACTCTTGCAGAAATGTGATTTTTCATCTATGAAATGTTCACTTTATTTAATGGGTTATGAAGACAAAAAGGACATTCCCAGCGATACAAAAGAATGAACAGCATGGACTTTTTCCAGAAAGGCCACAATAGAACTGACTCATAATTGGGGAAGTGAAGAGAGGAGTTATCATTAGGGGTGGGTGGAATTTGCGTAATTGCGTTACGCACATCTCCGCGAAACGGTAACAAATCTCTGCGAACATGCAGAAATTCCACGAACATGCTGTATTGCTTGTTCGTGATGCTTTTTTCTGTTTTGCAATCTCTGTTTGTGTTCTCGGGGGGTAAATATCTTGCGAACACGCATTTTGAGAACGCAAACAAGCAAAAAATTTCGCGAAGTCGCGCAACGCAGAATTTTGGACAATTTTGCGTTCTCTGCGGAACGCAAAATTACCCAAATTCCACGAGAGAAACAGAATTTACCACCCAGGCCTAGTTATCATAACGGAAGCTCTGACTCTCGAGGATTTGGGGACATTGGCATTGCATTTCCAGATGTCTACAAAGTTTGTAAAAGATTTGAAGATCTAGGAGTAACATCTGTGAAGCAACCAGATGATGGTAAAAAGGAAGGACTTGCTTTTATACAGGATCCTGACGGTTACTGGATTGAAATCCTTAGTCCCAACAACATGTTAAATATAATATAAATATCTTAGCTTTTGTGTCCGTGCCATCAAATGTTCGAAGAGATTGCTCCAAGAGGCTGAAAATGAGTATGTACGATAAAACACTACCTGTTTACAATATTGGAATTCTATATCCTTGTTGTACTTGACATAACACTTTTTTAAAAGACTAACTCCCTTTTTAGGTCTCGTCTGAGACAGCGCATAGCTGTCTCTTCGAGACATTTAGCAAGTGGCTTTTAAAAGTGCCATCAGAGGCTTTTGCTGGCCTACTGCTTACATTCACGGTCTAGCACGTGCACAGCTGCCATCTGTGTTTTTATTGCTGTATTCAGGCTCCTCTGCTTGCACCACCCCCCTCCCTTTTGCCCCTCCCTACTGGTCAGCCTGATTTGTGTTTTCTCGCTTTGAATCATGCTCCTCTGCTCGCACTCCCCTTCCTTCTCCCCCTCCGTCTTCGTCAGTTTCATTTGCGTCTTCTATCATTGTGAATGCTCCTGCTTCCACCAGGCACACACACGCCACCAGCCATCAGTGCACGCTTCCACCAGGCACACACCCACCAGCCGTCAGTGCACGCTTCCACCAGGCAAACACACCACCAGCCATCAGTCCACGCTTCCACCAGGCACACACACCACCAGCCATCAGTGCATGCTTCCACCAGGCACACACACCACCAGCCGTCAGTGCATGCTTTCACCAGGCACACACACTACAAACTGTCACACACTACCAGCTGCCGGTGCACGCTTCCACCAGGCACACACCACCAGCCGTCAGTGCACACTTTCATCAGGCACACACACTCAGCAGCTGTCAGTGCACGCTTCCACCAGGCACACACACCGGCAGCCGTCAGTGCACGCTTCCACCGGACACACACACCACCAGTTGCAGTGCACACTTCCACCAGGCACACACACCACCAGCCGTCAGTGCATACTTTCACCAAGCACACAAACTGCAAGCTGTCACACACTACCAGCCATCGGTGCACTCTTTCACCAGGCACACACCACCAGCCGTTAGTGCACACTTTCACCAGGCACACACACACACACAGACCACCAGCTGTCAGTGCATGCTTCCACCTGGCACACACACCAACAGCCGTCAGTGCACGCTTCCACCGGGCACACACACCACCAGCCATCAGTGTACACTTCCACCAGGCACACACACCACCAGCCATCAGTGCACGCTTTCACTGGGCACACACACCACCAGCCATCAGTGCACGCTTTCACCGGGCACACACACCACCAGCTGTCAGTGCACGCTTCCACCAGGCACAAACACCACCTGCCGTCAGTGCATGCTTCAACCAGGCACACACCACCAGCCGTCAGTGCACGCTTCCACCAGGCACACACACCACCAGCTGTCAGTGCACGCTTCCACCAGGCACACACACCACCAGCCCTCAGTGCTCGCTTCCACCGGGCACACACACCACCAGCCATCAGTACACGCTTTCACTGGGCACAACACCACCAGCCGTCAGTGCACGCTTCCAGCGGGCACACACACCACCATCCATCAGTGCATGCTTCCACCAGGCAAACACACCACCAGCCGTCTGTGCACACTTCCACCAGGCAAACACACCACCAGCCGTCAATGCACGCTTTCACCAGGCACACACACCACCAGCCATCAGTGCACGCTTCCACCAGCCATACACCACCAGCTGTCAGTGCATGCTTTCACCAGGCACACACACCACCAGCCATCGGTGCACGCTTTCACTGGGCACACAACCCACCAGCGGTCAGTGCACGCTTCCACCCGGCACACACACCACCAGCCGTCAGTGCAAGCTTCCACCAGGCACACACACCACCAGCCGTCAGTGCACACTTTCACCAGGCACACACACTACCAGCCGTCACACACTACCATCCGTCGGTGCACGCTTCCACCAAGCACACACCACAAGCCGTCAGTGCACACTTTCACCAGGCACACACACACACCACCAGCCATCAGTGCACGCTTCCACCAGGCACACACACTACCAGCCTTCAGTGCACACTTTCACCAGGCACACACACCACCAACCGTCGGTGCACGCTTTCACCAGGCACACACACACACACCACCAGCCATTCGTGTATGCTTTCACCAGACACACACACCACCAGCAGTCAGTGCACGCTTCCACCAGGCTCACACACCACCAGCCATCAGTGCACGCTTCCATCTGGCACACACCACCAGCCATCAGTGCACGCTTCCATCAGGCACACACCACCAGCCTTCAGTGCACACTTCCACCAGGCACATCCACCACCAAAAGTCAGTTCATGCTTCCACCAGGCACACACACCACCAGCCATCAGTGCACGCTTCCACCAGGCACACACAACACCAGCTGTCGGTGCACACTTTCACCGGGCACACACACCACCAGCCATCAGTGCACGCTTCCACCAGGCACACACACACCACCAGCCATCAGTGCATGCTTCCTCCAGGCACACACCACCAGCCATCAGTGCACGCTTCCCTCAGGCACACACACAACCAGCCGTCAATGCATGCTTCCACCGGGTACACACACCCCCAGCCATCAGTACACGCTTTCACAGGGCACACACACCCCCAGCCATCAGTGTACACTTTCACCAGGCAAACACAACACCAGCCATCAGTGAACGCTTACACCAGGCAAACACACCACCAGCCGTCTGTGCACACTTCCACCAGGCACACACACCATCAGTCGTCAGTGCACGCTTTCACCAGGCACACACACCACCAGCCATCAGTGCACACTTTCACCAGGCACACACACTACCAGCCGTCTGTGCACGCTTCCACCAGCCATACACCACCAGCCGTCAGTGCATGCTTTCACCAGGCACACACACACCACCAGCCGTCGGTGCACGCTTTCACTGGGCACACACACCACCAGCGGTCAGTGCACGCTTCCACCTGGCACACACACCACCAGCTGTCAGTGCAAGCTTCCACCAGGCACACACACCACCAGCCGTCAGTGCACACTTTCACCAGGCACACACACTACCAGCCGTCACACACTACCAGCCGTCGGTGCACGCTTCCACCAAGCACACACCACCAGCCGTCAGTGCACACTTTCACCAGGCACACACACACACCACCAGCCATCAGTGCATGCTTCCACCAGGCACACACACTACCAGCCTTCAGTGCACACTTTTACCAGGCACACACACCACCAGCCGTCGGTGTACGCTTTCACAGGCACACACACACCACCAGCCATCGGTGTACGCTTTCACTGGGCACACACACCATCAGCCGTCAGTGCACGCTTCTACCAGGCTCACACACCATCAGCCGTCAGAGCACGCTTCCATCAGGCACACACCACCAGCCATCAGTGCACCCTTCCATCAGGCACACACCACCAGCCGTCAGTGCACACTTCCACCAGGCACACATTTCCACCAGCCGTCAGTGCATGCTTCCACCAAGCACACACACCACCAGCCATCAGTGCACGCTCCCACCAGGCACACACACCACCAGCTGTCAGTGCACGCTTTCACCGGGCACACACACCACCAGTCATCAGTGCTCGCTTCCACCAGGCACACACACACCACCAGCCATCAGTGCATGCTTCCTCCAGGCACACACCACCAGCCGTCAGTGCACGCTTCCACCAGGCACACACACAATCAGCCGTCAATGCACGCTTCTACCGGGTACACACCCCCCCAGCCATCAGTACACGCTTTCACGGGACACACACACCCCCAGCCATCAGTGTACGCTTTCACCAGGCACACACACCACCAGCCATCAGTGCATGCTTACACCAGGCAAACACACCACCAGCCATCAGTGCACGCTTTCACCGGGCACATACACCACCAGCCACCAGTGCACGCTATCACCTGGCACACACACCACCAGCCGTCAGTGCAGCAAGCAGGCTCTTCCCAGTGTTTCTTGGTAAATATGTGTGGGAGGGAGTGGGTCGAGTTTCCTTAAACCATGCTGAGTATACAGGTGCAGTGCATGAACTCCTGTGTGAGTGTGTCATGCTGCCTGGGGCTCACTCACTCTGCACTTGTAAATTGCGCCTGCACCAGGTTTTTTCTCATTTGCAAAATTTGACGCATGCGCAGAGCTAGGCAGCCCCCACACCCCCGGGAATGACTGTTCCTGCAACCTTAATGGAAACAACATTCAGAGCAATGAAAACAAGTTCATTTGATGCAAAGACCTGTTAACAAAAGATATGTCCAGCTAGTGTAGATCTGGCAACTTAAACAAAACAGCAACACAAAACAAACAAGCATTGGCATAGCCAATAGGTCTCGCTTTTTGGACCCTATAAGTATTTAGTTATGCAGCAGAATATCCTTGGTGCAACAACACCAACTGCTTGGCTAAACACTTATAAGGTCTCAAATGCGAGACCTATTGGCTATGCCAATGCTTGTTTTTCTTTTGTGATTTTTGTCATCTTTCTTGAGTGCTGTGAACATCTTGTGTAGGCCAGCCTTCTGCTGAAAAAGGTAAAATAGTGTCTGTATATTGTACAACCTCAGGAACATGGTGTTGCTATATTTTTCTAATGTTTTGTAGAACAGTAACAGATATATAAAAATGCAAACATGTTTCTGAGTGGTGGTGGTGGTATGAGCATTACTTTACGCAAATGTGTCATTACAGCATGCAGTTCACCACAGCACATCAGTCATCAACCTATTTCACATGATTCAGAAGGTCGTCTGACATTTAAGCAGAAATAATCTTATTTCGGGATGAAGCATTGTTTTCTCTTGTCTTTTGGCCTCTTTTAAATTCAAAACTCGACTGGGGGAAACTGTTCACTTGAATTTTTGATGCTGCAATATGTTAAATCTGAGTTCATCCGCAATGCACACAAAGATGGGCAGATGTTTTATCAAAAAAGAGAGTGTTAAAAGCAGTGTCACACTAATTGTACTAATGACAGAATGCTCACAGTGTGAGCACATTTTAAAGATTCACAATAAATAACCATCATATTTTTTTAAAACGTAAAATCCATGAAATAAGAGTTTATTTATGTAATTTAGCCATTAACTGCGCTTCCATACAGTGTCACATCTTTGTTTTCTCCTTGAAAATGTACTCTTTCACTTCGTGCATGCCTAGGGTGATTCTGTCACTCCGTGCATGCCTCGAAAACTTACTCCATTATTTCACTCCGTGCATGCCTCGAAAATATATTTCATTCTTTCACTCCGTGCATGCTTATACATTTTTATTTATTTCAAGTTTCTTTCATTATTCTACTCGAGATTTGCGTCCTGTCTGGTCGTGTGCCGTATGACTCTTTTAATAAAGACATGTCGGGTAATTAATTGCTTCCTGTCTCTTCATTTGCAGCATTGACTCCTTCATTAAAGAAACGTGAGCAATTATTCGGGGGGGGGGGGGGGTGGTCAGGCAAGAGTTTTAACTTTTCATTTTTAAAAGTCCATCCCTGTTGCTGGTAATCGTCATCATTACCTACTTTGCATTTTTCCCTCGGGGCAGTCGGGCTTCTTTTTGTCGTGTTTCAGTAGTTGGGCTTCTTTTCATGCAAGCACTTAATTTCCATCACCTGCGCCCTTTAAACTGAGAAGAAACAGCCCCCTCCTATTAACGATAGCGGCGCTGCAGTTTGGCTGGGCGTTCATTGTTGACTGCTACAAAGCAGCTTTTTGTTATTTTATCTGCCTTTCTTCCTTGCATTGACCTCTCAGTGCGCTTTTCTTTCATGGACTCCCTTAAACTACCCCGTGTACAGCCTTCCGAAGCGGGTAAGAGCATCAGACATACTGCAACCATATTGCCGCTTCATAAGTTTAAGTTTGCTAACGTCCTGTCACGTTGTGGATTTCGTACTTGTGATCTTGGCCGTTAAAAGGAAGTTTACAGTAACTTGCCGTTTTAGGAAGGTTGAACTGGTACAGTAGGTTTGTTAAAAAGTGGGCGCATTATTTTTTGTTTTAGTGTACTTTAAATAGTTCTAGCAAGCTTGTTGAGGATAAATGTTTTGCGACAGTCCTAAAAAGTTTAAGGCGTTAGGATTTCGTTTTTCTGAGACTATATTTCGTGCCATCGTTGATTTTTTTCGTTTCCACCCACTATAATTGTTATGGCCTTTCTACTTTCACAACATCATCCTCCGCTTGTTTAAAACATTGTATTGCACTTCAAAGTACAACGAGCTGCTTTTCTGCTTTTATTTGTAATTTATACTTTGGGCCTTTTTGGAAGTCGTTCTTACTCTCGCGCCTTTATTCTCTGTAACATACTTTCACTTGCCACTTCTGTGGTTCCTCTTGGCCTCAAGTTGTAACATAAAGAGACTGGGGTGTTTGGTCAGTTGTGAACTCTCTCGCTATCCTCACCTGTTAATTTTCTGTGACTCCGTTTAAGTATGTGTTTGTGTTTGTGTGTATGTATGTATGTATGTATGTATGTATGTATGTATGTATGTATGTATATATATATGTGTGTATATATATATATTTCAGCCAATCAGTCTTTGGATGTATGCGTTCCATAAAGGGACTGACTGGGGTGTTTGGTCAGTTGTGAATTCCCTCGCAATCCTCACCTGCTAAATTTGTGTGACTCTGTTTAATTATATGTGTGTGTGTGTGTGTATATATATATATATATATATATATATATATATATATATATATATATATACACATTAATTCAGTTTTCAGGTGCATGCGTTCGAGAATAAGCCATCTCCTCTTCTTGAGTTTGTATGGACATCTTTTCAGCACAGCCATCTGCTGCCTTCCTTACTTTCAACAGGCGCAACACTGGGTTTCTAGAATTAAATTTGTTTTTTTTTTTACTACTCCCTATAATGCATCCTTTCCACCCCATTCAGACATGGAATCGCTTGATCAGTGACACACAGCCGCTTCTGCTTTTACAATTCTGTTTTTTTTCCTGCCACCCAGGAAAATCCTACTCTGTTGTGTGTGTTGTGCCTGGCCCCCTCCCATTTAACCTCTGCTGTTGCAGTCTATCTAGAAACTGTTATTTACCTTGTACACCATAGCTTCTCCCCTAGTGCCCTCAGAATGGCGACTTACTACTTCTGTATAAAAACCACTTGCACTTGCAGCATCTGATTAGATTCACACTTCCCAATACATTTTGCCATCCATTGACAACATTGTAACTCCATTCCTATGTTTGAAAAATGAGACGCATACCAAAATCATCTTTGACACTCCAAGTGTACCTTTTGATGGATCACCAGTGCTTCTGCCATGGAAAATCCTAACCCTTTTTATAAAAAGTTCTCTCTATAATCACCTTAAATGCAGGATTCATATGTCCCAACATTTGCACTTTCCTGATACATAATTTTTTAAGTGAAATCTATTGTATTTAATATAGATTTTAAAAGGGGCTTACTTCCCACCCTTACTTTTAATTGGTTTGTGTGCTTGCCACTTTTTTCCTCCGTTTCTGTTGACTGTAGCATACTATTTTCTGTTATTGCTTGTATTTCTCATCAGTGTCCTGGGGCCGAAGTACTCATTTTCATCTGATGCCCTTCTTTTTTTTTATCTGTGATCAAGCGTGTATTTGTTTTCCATCCCCCTCCTGCTGTTTGTTCTCTTATTTTATAAATTTAACTTGAGAGAAGGTATTGGAGCACTTTACATGAGCACCAGTTTAAAAGGGGCAGTTGTGACTCCTGCCTGAGACTTGAACCCTGTTCTTCGGCTTTAAAGTTGGCGCACTAGCCCTTGTGCTACATTCTCTGTGTGAGTCAGGAAGATCAGCATATAAGATGGCCGGCGCTCCTTTGGAATGTACAATTAAAATGTATTCCAGAGCAGTGCCATTTTCGCTCTCTTTCTCACGCTCTCTTTCTCTCTTCATATATATATATATATATATATATATATATCTATATCTATATCTATATCTCTATCCAAATCAAAGAGAGTTGTCCCCTCGAGTAAGGCCACACACAGGAGAATGAATTTCGGCGCTTTATTGAACAACAGCAACAGTCGAGGTGTCGGGGCAATTCATCATGATGAATTGCCCTGACACCTCGACTGTTGCTGTTGTTCAATAAAGCGCCGAAATTCATTCTCCTGTGTGTGGCCTTACTCGAGGGGACAACTCTCTTTGATTTGGATATTTAACGGCCCGTCCTGCCGTGAGAAAGGCCCTGCTGCAGAGAACAGACCAGTGCTGATGCAAAAGGCATGTGGCACAAAAAGGGACAGGAGACAGGCCGAAACTAGCAATAAAGTACGGTGAGTTGTTCAGGACTCTGTCGTCATGCCCCACTTGGGATTCATGTTTGCATAACTTAACAGCGCGGCCCTAACTCACTGGAGAAGGATGGTGAAGCACTACAAGGGCCAGTGGACCTTGCGACGGTACACGCCTACTGGGGCGGTGCCTTGAGGAATATCAGGTGCTCCAGAAACTGTGCCGCGGATGTTAGCAATTCCAAGCCCATGAAGAAGTGCGTCTTAGCACGAAACGCGTCGGGCTCCTGAACTTCATGATGAATTGCCCTGACACCTCGACTGTTGCTGTTGTTCAATAAAGCGCCGAAATTCATTCTCCTGTGTGTGGCCTTACTCGAGGGGACAACTCTCTTTGATTTGGATATTTAACGGCCCGTCCTGCCGTGAGAAAGGCCCTGCTGCAGAGAACAGACCAGTGCTGATGCAAAAGGCATGTGGCACAAAAAGGGACAGGAGACAGGCCGAAACCAGCAATAAAGTACGGTGAGTTGTTCAGGACTCTGTCGTCATGCCCCACTTGGGATTCATGTTTGCATAACTTAACAGCGCGGCCCTAACTCACTGGAGAAGGATGGTGAAGCACTACAAGGGCCAGTGGACCTTGCGACGGTACACGCCTACTGGGGCGGTGCCTTGAGGAATATCAGGTGCTCCAGAAACTGTGCCGCGGATGTTAGCAATTCCAAGCCCATGAAGAAGTGCGTCTTAGCACGAAACGCGTCGGGCTCCTGAACTTCATGATGAATTGCCCTGACACCTCGACTGTTGCTGTTCAATAAAGCGCCGAAATTCATTCTCCTGTGTGTGGCCTTACTCGAGAGGACAACTCTCTTTGATTTGGAGATATATATATATATATATATATCTCCATTAAGGTTCAAAAACTTTATTAATGTGTTAAATGCATGGTGTCACTGACTAAGGCGAAACGCGTTTGTTGTGGGGTCCCTGAACAATAAAGAAACTGTGGACCTGACTTGTCTCTCCGGAGTGCTGTGTGTTTTCTGCGTGATGGCGAAAAATTCGAGCTATATATAATCTCCAGTTCGCTTGATGTGCTGTATGCTTTAATTATTGTCCATGCATGGCATCGAAATCAAACATGCTTGTGCAAATTCAAATGCACACTCGGCTCTGGAATGCCGGCTGCAGCCAAAGCACTATTTGCGTGAGATGTGGCCCCACAATATGTTTAGGCCCTTCCAAGCATGGTTAACTCTGCTTCAAGTCTCATACTGAGGCTGCATCTGATCAGACATCCCAGAAGATTAACAGCTCTGACAAGTGTCAGATATAAGTG
This sequence comes from Lissotriton vulgaris, assembly GCF_964263255.1. Lineage (NCBI taxonomy): Eukaryota > Metazoa > Chordata > Amphibia > Caudata > Salamandridae > Lissotriton > Lissotriton vulgaris. The sequence continues at coordinate 1,330,377,608 of NC_141695.1, read as the reverse complement.
GTTAAATTAACCTGTTTCAGTCATGGTCCCTGCATTACTGCATCACCACTTTTAAATCACACTTTTTGTGCTTCTTGAGCTCTGCCCCTGCATTTGTTCAATACCCCCAGTGTGTAAAATGTTATTAGCGAACACTTATTTTGGGTAGGAGATGCTGCCTGCCCGTGGTCTAGGAGAGGTTATGCATTTCGGGGTAACTTCTGGGATGCAGCACTGACTTGCGATGTGGCTGATGCTGCTAAGGTTTGTCACGGCCCCAAACAACCTCCCTGATTTGATATACCATAGTATGCAAACAAAATATGTTTCTTAGAAATCCATAACTTCTCCATTTGATTCTACATCTGCAGTGGTACCTCGCTTGAAGTTAGATTCAGTCGTCTGAATCTCTAATTATTACATTAAATATTTAAATGGAGTATGTAGTTCAAAATCAAATCCTCTCTTTACTCAATCCACATGCCCTTGTTCGGCATATTACACGACGCGGGCAACTGGTGTAAATCAAATTTGGACTGAGTCTAACTTCAAGTGAGGTACCACCACGGATGTAGAATCAAATGGGAGAAGTTATGGAGTTCTAAAAATATATCTTGTTTGTTTCTGGCCCCGAGAAAGCCCAAATGTTGGGCAAAATGCTTTGGCTGTGCATAACTGTTTGTCATAAATTAGAAGATATTGAATAAAAGAATGAATACAAGCAAAGAAAAGACCTTTCGTATCATCCTTTTTCTATGAATACTACAATGTGTTGAATCATGTTTTTGGGTTAAAAGTTGCCACTCTGTTTATATTTATTGAAATATGAAAACTTATCATTGGTAGCTAGCTTTTTGAGGTGGGCAATTATCAGAAGTCTATTTAAATACTTACTCTTATTAAAAATATTGAACACTCGTAGTGGTGTGGTATCCAGGATCCCTTGCTGCCAATAATTGCTCAGTCTTCCATTCCCAACTTGACTCTTCCGACTGCTTTTTTTTATCCATGCTCCCTTTCATCTCTTCCACATCTGTGCCTACTGCTGTAACAACCAACCTACCATTGCAGTCAATGGTATTTTACAGCCCAACCTACCATTGGCATCAATGGTATTTTACAGCCCAATGTAACAATCAATCCCTTTTGTTAGTGGTCACAACAGGATTGTTTTTTTTAATTCCATGGTAAGTCTTCACCCACCATGACTGTCTTATGCTTCCAACTCTTAACCTTTGCTGACATCTAATTTCCACTCTGCTGACCACTAAGCTTTTACCTGGGGCCAAATGTATCCCAGACTCTGCTACACCACCCTGCTGACCTCTTCACTTCTCCTGTTCGTTATTGCTCTGTGCTATCCATCTACAATGCATCACATTTTTATTCGCAGTATATTTACCTTTTTGCTATTTCTACTCTTGGGCCTTATTGTTTCCACTCTGTCTCCCAATACATTATCAGCCATTGCCACTTTCCACTATCGCACCCTCCACATACTCCATGTCGTTCTCACTATGGCACAAATCTATGGTATTTGTGTGCTGGGTGCAAACACGTACAGTGTAATCCATATGATGCGCCACCTCTAGGCAGTACATTAGTGAAATACAGAGAAGCTTGCTAAAGCAGCTGCTCAGTCTTTCGCTATGTAGGTGGCTCCCACCTGCACTTCAAGGTGAGGGGGGGTGACAGATCTTCCCTGTAAGTGAGTGCAGTGAATGACGGCATTTGCTTGCAGGCGATGTCTGGGGTCCTTTTTTTCCCCTCACTTCCCCTGAGACAGAGGGCTACCTTGGGGTGCACCGGCTGTGCACCGTCTTTTTGTGGCACATAGTGCCCCTCCTGACTGTCTCTGCGTCAATGTCCATAATTCAGCGCACAGGCAGTGTTTCCCTCATTTGCAAGGGGTCCCACCTCCCATGCAAATGAGAGAATGCCCTCTTAAAATGGCACCAGTACCGTCTGTTCCAGCATTATTTGTTGTTTAACAGAAGCGGCTGCACCAGCATTGTGCCTCCTTCTGTAATACAACAGGGCTGTGAGGGTGCAGAAAACAGACTGAGATGTATCGTGCGCCCCAAGGGCACTGTCTGTATTCTGAACACCGGAGTGCCCTCCCTTTTCTAACATTGGCTTCCTTTCATCTTCATCGACCCATCTGTCTTTTGTTCTAAAATACTGGCCTTGCAATCTTCCATACTAAAGGTTCTAATGCTTCCTCTTCACCACTTTCTTCTGTAATGTAATTCCTATCATTTGCAACTAATCCTTCTACTTAATGTGTACACTTGTACACCTGCACAACATGCCTCAGTTGCCTTCACCCTTTGGATAAAAAAATCTGTAATTTCTCTTTTGCTACCTGTTCACCCTTTATTCCTATCCCTTTGGCTTCAGTATCACTTTCATCGTCAACCTTGTCTCTTTATCCCCCCCTCAAACACCCTCTATTTGAACAGTCTGACCTGTCGCACTTGATAACCTCTTCCCTTATGCTCCGTTCACGTCAAAACAACCTTTATGTGCCTCACCATTTGCTCAATTAAACAGGGCAGTGCTGCCCTCTGCTGTGTTTTTGCCTGCAAAGCATTCAGTAACCAACAAAATTCTTGCCTGGTTGTGACCTATGGGATACCGACTGATTTGAAAGTGCACAATTACTCCCAAACTTTAATCTATTTGAACCGCTGGCCAGAAATATTTTAGGTTTTCCATGCAGCGTGCGCTTCCAGAGAATTGCTACTTTCTCACTGACCCAGTCTTTGAGGCTTCTCATCTGGGTTCCCACTTCCAGCAAGTCACACCGTGTTTCTCAAGCAGTGTCTTCACTCTCCTACAGTTTCCCTACAGCATGCTGTCGCAACTATGATGCTACACGGCTCCCTTCAAAACTCTGCTTTGCTTGCCTAGCCAACTTATGTCGGCTCGCCTCTCACTTATCTCTTACTTTCGCTAAACCCAGCTTCTTGTTTCCTTCCGTGCCTCATCCCTGTCTTCCTCAAAAACTGCGAACTCCAAAGATATATCCAGGTGTGTACAGGGCACTTTCATTTCAGTACTGGGAGTACATAATTCTTCCATTGGGAAAAGAGTTAACAAATAGTAGAAATTCAATTTTCTCCCCCAAAATATTTCTCCACAGATTAGGGTTGCTGAGCAGCTAGATCACAAGACCTCTGGAAATCTATGGCTGAAAAAGAGAGTCCACATTTTGGAGTGGCCAAATGAAAGTTCAGACCTCGGCAGACTTGAGTTGCTGTGATGGAACCTGAATAGCTGTTCATAAAATAATGCTCTGAAACATCACTGAGCTTAAGCAGATTTGTAAGGAGTGGGTCAGAATGTTCCTAGTTGTTGTGAGAGCATCTTGCATGAAATATTTATTTCACTATTGCTTCTAAAAGGGTTCTTTAAGGTGCGGGAAAACTTAAAAATAAAGAAAAAAGACCAGATTCCTCTTGACAAGATAAAAGCAGGTTTTCTGCCGCGGCAGGGAGAGTATCCATCCCCACACAGGTTAACATCTGGTGTCAATTTGCTGCTTTACAGGCAGCCACTTAAACAGCAACATGATCAATGCTTCTAACAAAAGGCCAAATTATAGTTACTCTGCAATTACATATTTGTTACTGAAAAACATCTTGTCACCTGTGTCCCCAAACTTTTAACCTATTTCCCACACCTTCTTTATTGCAGTTCTGATAATGCTTAACTATTTATTACTTTTGAATGCATGTGTATATTGTGTGTGTTTTATCATTTTGCTCTCAAGACCTTTTATCAGATTCTATGTACTCTTGGCTAATGCAATCTCCTGCTCTTATGCTTCAAGCCATGTTTCTAAGTTACTAGGGCAACTGAAAACATGCTTGTTATGCTAACATCATAAATTCTTTCAGCCTTTTACAAACACTGGTTTTCCTTTAACTAAGACCTTTCCCGGTCATGCACTCTATTTCCTAGTGACATTTTCATCTCTTACATCAGCAATGGATTTGGGCCTGCATGGCTCTTTCACCACACATAATTTTATATAGCTTTCTACTGTTGTCTGCTGTAGTGTAATTTCTTCATTTTATTTCCTCCAACAAATGTTATTTATTTAGTGTACTTTTCACACAGATAACTGATGACCACGTGAATGTATAGTTGTCACGCTTTTGGGGTTATCTACTGCTAGGGCTTGATGAGAGGTGATACGTTTTAATGTGTAAATCGATACACAATCTTATGACTATACTTTGCCATATCCCCGCATGAAGAACTCATGTAGTTGTCCTTGCAGCCTGCATTCCTCCAACTACAAGCCCTTCAAACACCACCCATTCCCACGTGGCATGCAGCATTCCAAATACCAACTCACTTATTACTGCAAATTGTCTTCAGTTTCTCTTTATGCATGTCGAGCCTCATTCCTCCAAACAATCAAGTCACTACCTTAATGTCCCTTAAAATACCATGTAATGTCTGCATCAGTCCCCTCTTTCTCTTTTCCCAAGAACAGTTTTACCTGGAGCATGACCGTAAGACTTTCTAGAGTGCTGTATTCAGAAGTGTGTACTTACTTTACCACTCTCCTTCCCTTTCACGTTCCTTTTTTTCTTGTTACAGATGTTGCAGCTACTGGAGACCTCAAGGACGAGCTGACTTGCTCAGTCTGCCTGGAGCTTTTTGAAAAACCAGTGCTTCTACCGTGTGGGCACCCCTTCTGTAGAAGCTGTATTGATCATGTCTGTGGCCGCAAACTGTTAGTCTCCTGTCCTTTCTGCAGAACAGAGTTCATGCGAGGTGGATACACTTCTAGCTTGGTGCTGGCCAACCTGGTGGAGAAAGTGAGAGGAGAATTCCCATTACGAAGCCCGGCGAGGCCCAACGATGGCTTATGCACGGACCATGATGAGAAACTGCTTTTGTTCTGCAAGGATGATGGTGACTTAGCTTGCACAGTATGCCAAGATGCACTCAAGCACTCCAATCACAACTTCCTGCTGCTACAAGAAGCCCATGACCTTTACAAGGTAAGGTTCTCGTGGCTGGGAATACCTATGGCTTTACTGTCCCAAATGTCTTGTTCGTCTGAGTTTTGTTTTGTGGTGCGATGGCTGTCTAGTCTCCTCATGCTGCTGCACATCTGTCTTCTGTGCTATTGGATAATATTATACCTCTGTGTGGAGGGAGTACAGATGGCTAGTGCTTCTAACTCTAAATATTTTCAGACCTGACCAGGATGTTTGGTGATACAAGTCCTCCTAAAGGATTTCATTTATTGCTTGTGTTGCTATCAATAGTTGCTTCTTGTGTGACACCCATGTTTTGTTTACGGCTTGTGATGGATTTGGTTACAACCAGTAAGCCTTTTTGCCCTGAAGAGCCTGTAATGTAGCCTATGGACCTTATGGAGTGGAGAGAAGATTGGGGTCTCATAGACCATTTGACATTCTGTAGGGCCCAGTAAGAATGAAGATTTGCAGTGTCCTGCCAAAGGGGCAGCGGCGAGTCTGTAGTTAGGCTCCCATTCGTAAGTGCACATTCTTGTTTCTACAGATCGTTATTATGCACTGCCCTTTTGCAGAATGTAGGTACCTCGATTACAGTACAGGCAATATTTGTAGGGTCATTAATATGCAGAACATAGTGTTATGGCCTGGTATTCCCTCCCTCACCCCCCCCCCCCTCCCCAAGTCCCCTTTTTTACCTTTGGTACCTTCGGCCAGCCCTTGCCTGGATAGTCTCCCTCCCTTTTTCATTGCAAGTATTGAGACCACACCAATTTTGGAATTTTTGGATTAGGGGGGTGTAACCCCCCCCCGTATTTATTACAAAATTAAAAAACATTATTTAATAACATTCTGTACAATTACGCAGGAAGGCCAGATATATTGTTAGACCGATGTTGTCACATGGCTAAACTTAACTCTAATACACACAACACTCCTACTGTAAATCTAACAATGCCTATATCCCCTTTTGCGTGTCCCCTATATACACTTTCTGCGTGTCCCCTCTAGAGCCTATGGCAAGGTCAATGACTGGCAGCCTCCTGATCCCAGCTAACTATGAGAAATTACTCCGCCGGAGTCTGCTTGCGCAGGGGGTACAGCTTATCGGACGGATACTTTCCCCCAGAACCCCCCCCCCCCCTACGTCCTGTGCCTTTAACTCCATAACGGGGGCTGCAGAAATTCTGCATACTTGCGCCCTGCTGCGCATGCGCGTGTGGGGGAGGCCACAGGCCCACTGGGAAGAAAGACTCCCCTGCACCCCGACAGCCTACCTACCGGCTGTCACTGCCCCTGGAGTTGCATGTTTGACCGCTAAGGACCGAAGACTATGCTTGCCGCCTGACCGGAGACACACGACTAAATACGACATTATTACCTGAAATCAATAACATGTACTGACATCTAATTGAAGTGTGTAATGTTGAATAAATAACACTTGGGATTTAATAACAAAACCCCGAGATCGTAAACTCTATCACCAGTTCAGAGTTGAGACGCTACCGTTTAGGAAGTTCACATGCAAATGGTTACCAGGAACTAGTGATAAGTGCCCATTTTGCCCGGATTGAGTAGAAGATATCGACCATTTTCTATATATTTGTCCGGAGTACCAGCAACTCAGAAGTACGTGGCTTAAACCAACATGCAGAAATCTGGGGACGCGCTCTGCGCTGTCTGCCAAAAGGCTACTGAAAACCGGTTGTAATGACATCGCAATAATAGGGGTATCTAAGTTCTTGAGTTGGGCTTGGGTTTTGCGGGAGAGAAATGGGGGGGTTGCAATAGCTATACATTAATTTCTCCAGGGTTCGGTATTTAGTAAAGTCTTGTGTGTGTGATATATTTAATCCTGTTTTAATATATTGATTCTTAAAATTGTAAATAGGTATTTATATTCTTACTAAATTTGTCGGACAGTTTTTTTATGGTGTTTTAACGGTTGAATTTTGTTGTAACATGTAATTATTTAACTGTCCTGTCTTTTAAGATGAGAAATCGCAATAAAGACTTCTTAAAAAAAACACCAGATGCAACCAATTAGCGGCCTTCTTTGAGAGCAAAATAATAAACATCCTACAATCCCTACCGCTAAAGTCACATATCTCTGCCCCTGCGGATTTTACTGCCGCAATCACAGGCCCCACTCTGGATTTCTTTACCCAGATATCCAAAGAAGACTTTCAAACTGCTCTGTCCGCCATGAAGAGTGGATCCCCTAATGATCCGGCTCCCATGTATATTCTTCAGCATGTGGGACCTACCATCTCCCCTTTGGCTACAGACCTTATTAATGCTTCGTTTGAGCAAGGGGTGGTTCCCCCTGGTTGGAAACAGGCTGTAGTAAAGGCGCTACTAAAGAAACCAGAACTTGACCCCCATGACTTCGCAAACCTCCGACCAATTTCTCTGTTGCCAGGGCTTAGCAAGATCACAGAGAAAACTGCAAATCAACAACTCTCTGCTTTTTTAGAGACCAACAGGCTGCTCCGCACCTCTCAATCCGGGTTCCGCCCTGGCCAGGGGACTGAGACCGCTCTCTTAACAGTGGTCGAGGAAGCAAGGTGCATCTTGGATTTAGGAGGATCCTCCTGGATCTAAGCGCAGCATTCGATACTGTGGACCATAAGATCTTAGTCCAGCGCCTTTCTAATTTAGGGGTAAGAGGCACGGTATTGCGGTGGCTAACATCCTTTTTGAAGAACAGAACCTTCCAGGTTTGGGAAGGGTACGCGCGCTCCAAGCCTTTCTCCCTCCAGTGTGGGGTACCGCAGGGCTCTTCATTGAGCCCTACTTTATTTAACATTTATATGGCCCCCTGGAGGATGTTGTCACTCCCTTTGAGATTAAAGTTGTTACATACGCTGACGTCACCCAATTGGTTGTCTCGCTCTCCCTGGAAAAGGACAATTCTGAAAACCTGCATAACTGCCTCTCCGAAATTTACACATGGATGTGCGACTCTCGACTTAAATTAAATGGCACAAAAACAGAACTCATGCTTCTGGGCCAGCAAATGACATACCTTCCCACCTCCATCTGGCCCATGTGCCAAGGGGATTTCCCTCCACCAAAGAAAGAACTCAAAAGCCTAGGGGTATGGCTGGAGCAAGACCTCTCCCTTAAGACACAGGCCAAAATGACTGCTGGCACCTGTGTGGGCTTACTCCGCTCAGCCTGTAAGATTCTCACCCTACTTCCGACACAATCCAGAAAGTTGCTCATTCAGGGTCTTATCTTATCTAGATTAGACTACAGTAATGCCCTCTTTATGGCCGCTCCAGAATCTACCATCAATATCCTTCAGCGCATCCAGAACTCAGCGGCTAGGCTGCTGACAGGCACCTCCCGGAGAACATCGGCTAAACCAGCACTCAAGGCTCTTCATTGGTTGCCTGTCCGGGAAAGGAAAACATTTAAGGCTCTGTGTATCGGGCAAAGGGCCCCCTATCCTTGCGAAAATGCTCTATCCTACAAAACCACCAGGACCCTGCGCTCCTCCCAGGGTAACCTGGCCACTGTTCAAAGAGTTAGGAAGGCCCGAACTGGAGGGCGGCGTTTTTCGGTCACCGCTGCAACCCTGTGGAACTCCCTGCCGATTTAGTCTTCGATCCGAACCGACCTATTTGAAGTTTCATAAACTCCTGAAGACACACCTGTTCCCACAAGATCCATAATATCACCTGTCACCCCCTCTAGTTCCCCTCAGATTTCCTCTGCACTCCAGCGCTGGGACGCTCCCGGGCAGCCATGCGCTTTATAAATCCTTTTTCATTTAATTTCATTCATTCACCTGTTGAACTCCAGCGTAGTTATTTTGGTAGTGGTGCAGCACCCTGACTACCCCTACTACCAGCGCCTGAGACTAACTTCAATCTGAGTACCTATTAGAGGGAAAGCCTCATTTGTTCAGATTTCTTAAGTAATGTTGCAGGGAATAGAACTCTGCTTAGGACCATAGAACATCAGCTCAGCACCTATGAGCCAGACTACCTATAGTTCCTCACTTGCCCTTCTAACCTTTCCAGAGGAACAAGTGAATTGGCACCCCATAACACAACCTTCACCCTCACTGTGATCGCGGTGACAGACACACTATTTTGCTCTTGCTCGTTCTTGTCCACAATATGATAAACAGGAGGCACAAAGGAAGCTTATAATATTTATTTAAACTATATCGTGCTGTAAGATGCAGTATTGCACCACAATTAGAAAACAAATGCATTCCAGAAATATCTTTAGCATGGTTAATCAACCAAATACCATAAAAATCCCTGGCATGTTATAAGATAGTGAAGCTAAATGATTATATAGCAAAGATCTCTGGAATTAGAGGTGGACCCAATACCTTAAGCATACATAGACGGATGTTGTACATTTCAGCTGACAGTGATCATGCTTCAGGACCTTTGCTCAGTGTGTTTTTAGAACTTCTGTCTATGACAAGACATGTTTGCTCACAAACAGCAACCAAATTCTCGTGTTATGTTTGGGTGCTAGTGCTTGACCAGAGAGAATACCCAGGGGCATTGTTGTTTGACCTTGTTTATGGTGTTCAAACAAAATCCCAGGAAAAGAAAAAAACACAAACGTGTGCAGGTTCGGTGTGAAAATACAATGTGGCCCAAAAACAAGCAGTTTTATTGTAGTGATGTGTGCAAAAGAAATACGCCCTACAACGTGCAAACTAGGCTAATGTAGGGAAAACGACAATGGGCCATGCTAGAAAAATGACAGTAAGAGATGTTAATTCTTATGGTTATCTTCAGTGTATCCCAGGAAGTGGAGGCCTTCTAGTTAGACTGACCAGATTTTCAGAACCAAAAACTGTGAGCCGTTAAAAATAGTAAAAGGACTATGGTGGCACTGGTCAGTGCAGTACCCACATTTAGTCCTATTTCTGTGTAAGTATATATCCATGTCGCATGAAATATTAATGGCTCCCTCTGCCATGGGCAGGTTTATCCTATCCTTGGGTGATAGGCCCCACATAGTTTGATTAATCCCTCACATAAAATCCTGCTATGCTACGTCAGTGAGGTTAGGCAACACAGCAGGAAACTCTTTAAACACACTTTGTTCCTGGTGTGATGATAGGGCTGTTGTGAAAGTGAGCTTTCACAGCATTGCAATAAATGTGCATGCTTGGTAGGCAATACGACACGCACTGGCGCTGAGTGAGCTGGCCGCCCCTCCCTGTCCCACAACTCTGTGCTGAGATTGCCTCTTCCGAGTGCATAAAATTTGACGTTGCCACCAACGCTTGAACCGCTGAGGGACGCTCTGTCACGTCAAGACGCGTAGCAACGGTAAGGGCTGCTTTCCTTGGTAGTACTGCCTCGCTGACCCAGACCAAGCTATCTCTCATGGCTCTGATTGCTGTGGGGTGCTGCTCCCCGGAGGTGCCCCGGCTGAGCCTTGGCTGCTTTGGATCCTCGTGGCTGCTCCAGGGCTCTGCTTAGTGAATTACCATGGGAATATCAGGACAGTCCTGCAGGATGCTTTAAAAAAAAAAAAAAAAAAGGTGGAAGTTGATGTGTTTTCTTTAGACTTCAAATCCCGAGCTAAAAGCTGTTAAGACCTTGAGGATTATTAGAGCGCTGTTAGACATAGGGTCTCTAGTTGGCAGAGGTAGGTACCTTTGTCCAAATAGGGACCCTTGCTTCTAATCAGGGTAAGGGGGATACACACCTAAAGTGACCCCTGCTCACCCCTTGGTAGCTTAGAGGTAATGCGTCAGTTCCTTATTGCGCGGGGAGTTGATGCATCTGTTTCTTACTGCGGAGCCCAAACAATGTGACAGTCTTTGGCGCCTCAGTGCAATGCCTTGATCCAGTAAGATGCGAGTCTTCGTGCAGCCCTGCAGCAGGCTTATGTTGGGATCAGTGCGGCGGCAATTTCTTGAGCTGCGGCAGGCGCTGCGACTGTTTCTCAGGTGATGCGTCGGAAAACCAGTGCGGATGAGACGCGCTTCTTCGGTGTTGCATCGATTTCCCAGCTCCCAGCAACAAACAGTCTCCAGAGGTCCTAAACAGCCACAGGGACCTCTTTGCAGGTTGGAATTCCAAGCTAGGGAATTCAGGGGAGCTGGTGCTGAAGTCTTTGTGTCCCTGAGACTTCAGAACAAGAGGCCAGCTCAGTTTCAACCCCTTGGAGATTTTCCTCTAGATCACAAAGCAAACAGCAAAGCCCTTTTCTCCTTTCCTTGGCTGCAAGTAGCCACTGCAGGCCAACCCCAGACAGCAAACTGCACAGGGGCAGTGTTCCTCCTCCACCAATCAGGCTCTTCTCCTTGGCAAAGGTTTCCTCTTGATTTCCCTGATGTGATCTAAAAGTCTGGCCCCCTCTTTTTATACACCAAAATCCTTTTGCTCTATGAAGGCAGAGAGTGTCTGTACCCAGCCAAAACCAGTTCTGTGGGGCACCCTTTGCAAGTGCACAACAACCTCCTTTGTCTGTGTGAACCCTGGCACAGCCCTATTCAGATGAAGGTTCTACTCCTCCCACCATTCCAAATGCAGATCAGGCCTTTTCAGCCCAGCCCTGATTTATCAGACTTCTGGAGCCACTATCCTCCTACCGCCCCTGTCATCCAAAAGCCAGACATGCAATACATAAACCTAGCAGATGCATGCTGGATGGTTAGGCAAGAAAATACCCACTTTCTAAAAGTGGTATTTTCAAATGCAGAATGTAAAAATCACCCTCACTAAAAGATGCACTTTAGCATTCTGAGTTAAACTTTATTTTCCTATCTTGTTCCCAGGCTCAATTATGTTTATAAGATGTTAGAAACTAACTGCCTATTCTGGTCTATGAGAACAGATAGCCTTGCAATAGTAAAAAAAACAAAGTTGGCAGTATTTCACTATCAGTACATGCTACACACATCAGGGCATGTCCTACCTTTCACATACAATGCATCCTGCCCACAGGGGTACCTTGGGCCTACCTTGGGGGTGACTAACATGTAGAAAAGGGAAGGTTAAGGGGCTGGCAAGTGTGTGCACTTGCCAAGTCAACATGGCTTTCCCGGACTGCACAAAGCTCTGCAATGGCGGCCTGAGTCACATTTTACAACCTGCTTCTGTGGGTGGCACAATCAGTGCTGCAAGCCCACCACCAGCATTAGATTTACAGGCCCTGGTCACACATAGTGCACTGTACTGGGGTCTGGCAAGTAAATGAAATGGACAATCATGGAAACACTGATCCATAACACAATTTACAAAAGAGAGCATATGCACTCTAGCACTGATCAGCAGTGGTAAAGTGCCCAGAGTCATAAAACCACCAACCGGTCAGAAAAAATACAGGAGGAAGGCAAAAAGTTCTGGGATGACCCTGCAAAAAGGGCCAAGTCCAACAAGCGCCCTGCAAGTTTTTTTTTGGTTCTGTTGGTATACTGTGCTCTCTATTAACTGAGCTTTATATCTATTGTCTGGGACTTGCTGTATCTATTTTTCTTGGGGTGGTCCACTACATAATTTTGGGGTGTAGAAATGCCGCATTCTAGGATTTTAGAGGGACAGCTGAACCTCTAGTCCGCGTTGAGTGGGATCACCAGGTTTCACTACAGATGCAGCCTCCCTATGGTTTTTCCCAGAAAAGCTTCCTGGGAGTGGGTCGCTGGGTGGATCCCCTACCAAGTCTACTCTAAGATTTAAGAGTGAATATCCCAACCTAACGCAATGGGAATTTCCAGCAAGATGATCAATACATATTCTACTGCAAGCCTCAAAATGAAAGCACGCTTTTCCCAAGTGAAATCTGCGGCAGCAAGGGAATACAGCAATCTAAAATCCCAGCATGGGTCTGCTGCAGTATGAAGCCCATTAAGTTCAGTGGAAGATATTGTGGACAGTGGAATCGAAGTTCGGACACTCAACAGGCGAGACCACAAGACCAACAAGGACAGGAGCCCAATCCGGTTCCACATGATGTGCCTTTAAACCCCTTCAGTGCGAAAAAGATGGCAGGGGATAATAGAGGCATGACCAAGCAAACTTACTGCAGGAAGGCAGTTCTTCTATAACAGCTGAAGGGATTGCGTGTTCAACCTCAGGGCAGGCGAAAGAGTATCCACTGTTCTTCAAACCTAAAGCTACTACAGCCACACTTTGGGGGGTCTCCCATTAACATGCAACCAGGTTTAGTCTCAGGACTTCAGTTATTCACTCCCAGCTCAGATCAGGTGGCCCTCTTGTTAGAAACCAGTACTAAGCAAGGTCCTTCACAACAAAATGCTCTCATCAATACGCAGCGGCTGCCTCAGCCTTCCATTACTGATGTAAGCAAGGATGTCACTCCACAAGAACAAAGCCAGGCTCATTCAGAAAGATCAGTCTAGATGCATCAAGGGGATGAGGCAGCTGTACAATGGGATATAAAAACCATGTTAAACCTCATCCTGGGTGAAATAAGAGACCTGAAATACAAGCAACCGAGATGGCTTCTCTGCATCATAGACTAGCGAAAATCGAGAACGCAGTGGCAAGCTTCCTGCTCAGGAGGAAGAGTCCAACATTTCACAGGTCAAAGATCCGATCAATAGAGTTCAGCAGCAAGTGGATTTAGTGCAGAAACAAGTCCTTGCTGGAGACTAAGATTGCATTGGAAAACCACTCGAGCTGTTCCAACCTTCGATTTGTAGAAGTACCAGAAGGCTGTGAAGAGACCCAAACTATGCAATGGGTCGAGACATTCAATCCAAACTTTGGGTTTTAGCGAAAGGGAAGTTTCACATGTTCACCAATCTCGAAGCTAAAAAAATACTGAAAAGAATGTCTACTTTGACAGTCATAAAGAAGAGCGAAATCAAGTATTAAGATCTGTCAGGGAGAGGGGGTTGGGGGATTTTCACCGCGGGTGCACCATCATGGCACCTAGCACATGTAGGTGCCAGTCGAGGGAGGCTGGACAGGGGTATTGTGGGCAATTCCCTTTCTCCCAGGGTGGGAGGGAAAGTGATGGGGGTTGGTGGTGGGTATGGCAGTCCTAATAAAAGAGTAGAAACCTAGATAAGAATGCAATAGCAGGGGATTTTTTTTAGATTTGAGGTTTTAACTTAAAACTTATTTGGGGAGATGGGGCTTGAAATGCATATTATATCCATAAATATTAATGGCGTATCCAATGAGCAGGAGTACGGCCGTCAAATTAGATGGGTAAATCTCTTTAACCACAGTCTTTTTCTTCAAGAAACTCCCTTAAAGACAAATACACCTAAGCTTTTCATTCCTAAATATTTTTTAAAGGTGTACTTTGTTTCTTCCGGATTGGCTAGAAGGGGCTTTTCTATCTATCTGAGACAGGGGACAGACTGGCATGTCACACAAGTACAGAGGGACATCCAGGATAGATAGATTTGGATTACAGTTGGGGTAAATGGCAATTTATTTAATTTTGTGAACTATTACACCCTGGTGGGGGATGACCGGGGGTCTACCATTAAGATTGAGTTGGCCAGAGAAAAACTGTTGGCCACATAATTTTCGGGAATGGATTTTAACTACATTCAGGACCCATCACAAGACACTTCGAATAAAACAAAAAAATCTGCTGAAGCCAACTACTAAAAAAATGACTAGATTTATTGATACAAGACCATCAGTTGACTGACCCATGGCGCAGAGTCTCTTCCACTTTTTATTCTCAACGGTTCCAATCAGCCTCTTGTATAAATTATTTCCTTGTGTCTACCACCCTAAGGTGCCTAAACTCTCAAATAATGGCTAATTTATTTTTCAGACCATTCACTGATTAGTCTGAAGATAGAAATGGAAGCTAGGCGAAGGGACAGGCCCAGGTGGCAGATGGACCACATCATGCTCTCTAATCAAGAATGGCTGTTAAATATGAAAAATTGGATAACCATTTTTTTTTCAGATCAATAAGGGCACTGCCACACCTTTTGCAGTCTGGAAGACTTCAAAAGCATCTATTTGTGACCAGATCATTACCTTTTATGATAGCCCAATCAAAAATGTGTGTGGCAAGCATAACTGTACTTCAACTATCAGTCGACACTGCCTTGCAGGCAATGTCCTTTTTCCTCTGGAGATTGCATGGTGGTTGACCTCGCAGTTGTCTGCAGCCCAACCGGAACTAAGATTTTTTTCATAATTGAAGAATTAAATAATTTGCTGACATTTCACCAGCTGATGCATGAAGAAAATCAGTTGCTGGGTACATTTTTGTCCTTGTCAACATGGATGAAGCAGAAGGCTGCATTTTACAGAAATAGAGGAACCAGCAACTGGGGTTTTGGTCTCCAAAAAGAAAAAAGGAGCATTTTATTTTAGCACTATATTAACCTCTATGCGACTAAATATATGGCTTTGAGGGAAGCGATATGACAGTATGTCTTGGAAATTAATTTGCAGCAGATGTCAAGATCCCAGGCAGAGGAAATGGTGGCTGATATCGCTACATTAGGAATCTGGGAGGCTTTAGCTTCAATGCCATCTGACAAGGCCAGTGGAAAAGGCTGCCTTCCAACTGAGTTCTACAAAGAGTTCATACCTTTTTCAGTAGAGCCTTTTAGTTTTGTAAAAGCAGGCAGTGAGGTTCCATCAATTTTTAAGGAATCACAGTAGTTAGCTTTGTTAAAAGGGGAAGAATCCCAGAGATATAAATTCTTACAGACCAATCAGTTTGCTAAGCTCTGATTATAACATGTTAATGAAAATCTGGACCAATCTGGCTGGTTGGCAAATGTCATCTAATACTGCTTTTTTAATACATGCATTAGATTTCCTCAACGTCAATCAGATTCTTGAATTTATAATGATGGTACATGCTGAGAGCTTTTGCCTTGGTCAATTGGTAGACCCTTTTGTATGGCATTAAGGTGGGTTTCCTAACTGCATTACTAGCATTCTATGAAATCTAGAGCAAGGAGTTCAGACTCAGTTTTTCGTGAATTCTAACTTAGCCAGAGTCGTAGATCTAAATTGTGGAAGTCCGAAGTGCTGTCCTTTCTTGCCTGTTTTATTTACTTTTTTATTGAAGCATTGGCAGCCAGGATTAGGGCAAATGTAGGTTTAGAAGACCCTATAGTGGGCACGACTAAATCAAAGCTGTTTGCGGACAATAATATTCTATACCTAAAGCTGCTAGAACAAAATCCAACATCTATGTCCGCTGAGTTTGCTCAATTTCAATCAATCGGAGGGTATAAAATTAATCGTAAGAAAACTGAAGTTTTGATATTGAACACCTCGATTAACATCCTTACCGCTACTCTTCAATGTCAAGCTCTATCCAACAATCCACTTCGATATCTCATAGTATACATAACTAATTCTTATGCAGGACTGTATAATGTAAATTGTTATCATGATGAAGAAAATTAGAGCTTTATTATATAGGTGGTCACTTCTGTCGCTCACCTTAATTGGTTGGGGTTCTCTAATTTAAATGTCAGTTTTACCCCTATTAATTTTTCTTTTTACCAACGTCCCGATAAAAGGAAATTCAGCATTATTTAAAGAATCTAAGCACCATTTTGCCAATTTTTTTTAAACAAAAGGGCACCCAGGGTTAAATATCCAGTACTTAAACTGGAAATTAATCGGGGGGGAGGGGCATAGCTCTGCTCCAGATCTGAACATATGTTCACATAATTGACCTCCAGGGATCCTTAGATTGCTTCTTTTTGGAGAAAACGGTAAAGGAAGCAGGGTCCCAGCTCTCAGTAGTTATAAAGATAGTAAAACTCCCACATTCACTTAATTTTGCAAAAAGTTCTAGGAGAGTCCTTGGAAAAACCAGGATGTCTGGTCACACCACTGCTGGGAGTTGTGGGAAACATTCCATTGGAGGTGTACCAAGAATATGAAGTACTTTAATTCAGGCATCCCTGTAATCTGGCACAGTTTGGAGTAGTGGTTGGATTGTCAGTCAAATCAGTGGCTAAGTTGAAGTGGGAGATGGCGTAAAGGAAGTCCAAAATGGACACTCTAATTGAGCAGCAGATCTGTTCATTCCACATACATGGAGCTTACGAAGTGGATAGTTGAAGGACTGTTATTATTGGAGCTGCACAAGATAATTCCGGGCACCTCAACATTTACCTAGAGGTGTGTTAGTGTCATTCAGTTAGATACAATAACTTTGTCCATATATTGAGCTGGATATTTTCACCAATACTGATCCCAGGGTCAACATTTGACAATTTTTATATTACTGTAGCTTCCTTGTTGCATAAATGATCTGTGGACTGTTTGTTGGAACAGTGTGTAACTGGAGCTATGTTGTGCCATAATTTCCTATTGTAAGTACTGTTTCATTCTTTTTAGGGCCTGCTGATGGCCACCATAACTCCACTATCGACCGCTATGCAGAAACTTGAGGATGTAGAAAGTAACTGCAAAAAGAGAATACGCCATTACAAGGTGAGTGGGTACTTCTCTTCTGTGTCGGGGTAAATGGCAGGAAGTACAGTTGAGGTTAGTATGTAATGTTTATCATGATCTAGACACAAAAGTACAACTGAAGTAAATGAGCTTCCACCATCCTTCATCTGCAGTTTCACGCATTTTCATCCTCGTCTAGAAGTTCCCCCAAATCCTCTTTTTAAAAATTTTTTTTTTTTTAAACACAAGAAGCTCATATTGGTTACACTGGAACAATAAATTTAGGTTGGTAGCAAGATGTTTGACAGGTTAGAATGGACTAACCCACATTTTATGGTTAAGTCGTTGCCGTACTAAATCTCAGAACACTGTTTACTTTCTCTGGTGACTAGACTGAACTGGTTTTGCAGACCCCCCGCCCCCTCCCTTTATTTTAGGACATTATCTCACTTTTCCTTGCAATATTTTTAGATATTTTTGTTTTTGCTACTGTTCTTTCTAATGTTTGGCACTATCTTTCTGTTCTGTCTGTGCACCTGCCCTTCTATGGTAGTCAGGAGGTTCTAGGGGAAAATGTCCAGGAAGGGTTTACATATGTGCGATCTGCCTTATGTCCTCTTCTACCACTGAGGAGCATGATACTTCTAAGACCGTGACTGGGGTGAGAAGACTTTTATATCAATGTAACTACAGTATGTCAGAATCGGACATTTGGCAGGAGATGTCCTGCTGTAGGATAGTGTCTGGCACTGAGCCCTATGTATAAACATCAAAGTAGGCACTGTTACTCGTATATGCTTTCTTTGCGGAAAACTGTAGAAGGGCGTTTTTCTTGTTCCTTCTCTACCCCGGAGAACTACATTGATTTTACCTCCCGTTACTGTGTTTTTGATTTCTGATCCTGCTCACAGTAGAGGTGTGTGATATTCTAGGATGTCAGTGCACTCGAAATTGATGCGGAGGTATACTTGGCTACCCATGTTATACCTCCTATCCTTGGTGTGGTCTTCCCTCAAACTTTTTGCTTTCTCCCCTCTGGTTTTCTGAATTTGTTTTTGTTGGTAATGGGACTCTGTCCAAACTTTCACTTCTAGCCAGTGCTAAAATAACTTTTCTCTCACTCCAAAATGGTAAAATTGGCTTACAAGAAAAATAAATGTGCCAATTGGGTGTATGTGCCAGGTACTACATGTATCCAGGACCTGTAAGGTAAATGCTACTTGTAGTCTTGCAGCACATACTGTGCCACCTAGTAGAGTAGTACTATAAAATTTCTCCGGCCTGGCGTAAACAGCATGTAGTGCAGTTATCAACTGCCAATTTGATCTAGCAATATAAACCTTTTTGCTTGACCCAACCATTTATTTTTAATATGTATGTCACTGCTAAAGTAGACCTTAAACAGCCCATAGGGAAGGGCGCATTGTATTTAGAAAGTGGGATGCATTTTTAAGCATAACCTGTCAAGATAGTAAACTAAATTCGTTATTCCCTATTCTAAGACCTGCTTTTACCATAGGATTGTTTTCGTTTACTTTATTACGTTTGATCAGTGCTATTTCATTTAGAACGGGTATAAATATGATGTTTGGCCCCAAAAGAATTGTAATTTATAATACTCCTTAATGGTAAAGGCGGATTTTAAGTCACAATTCTGAAAATACCACTTTTAGAAAGTTGGTAGTTTCTGGTCCTAACCATTTGTTGCCTCATGCCAGTGACCCTGCTGTTAGGCTTTGTGTATGCATCACAGACCACGAGACAAAAGGATTTAGTTGTGGGCAGGATGGATGGAGGCGGAGCTGTTCCCTGCCCCTCTTGGACTTCAATAGGGACTGCATCCAGCACACACAAATAAACTTAACTAGTCTTCTGTTACCATAGAGTTCTTGGAGCCTTGGGAGGGAGTGGAAGGGGGTACTTTCTAGACACGGATGTGGGGGAATCCTAGAAGTTTCCTCCATTTCAAAGGCTAGCACTAGTCATAAATATTAGACCCTCAGCAACTTCTCAGTACATTTGCGCACCTGCGGAGGACATCACAACTGCCTTGGATCCCCAGAGGCCTGCTTTAATGCTTGAACTCAGGACTAAAATAGTGACTCCAAGGGTAGGTTGTCTGCCCTCCCCTTCCCCCCCCCCCCCCCCCCCCTCAAACCCCTCCCCCATATTCCTGCAGGAGCAACAGGGACATAACAGACTCCAGGGACCTTAAGCCCTCCGCCTAGCCTCTGATGGAGTGACTCTTTACTCTGCAAGTGGTGCCCAATCAGTCCTGGACCTTTGGGAGTGTTGGTTTTATAAATGTGGTACTTTTGACTAACCCTAAAAGTTGGGGCCTAAATCCTTTTCACCAAAAAAAGGCATGGGAACTAACACAAGACAGGACCTACTTGCCTGCCGATCCACCTGAGGTCTATTGTTGCTCTGCCTGACTTTGCTGTAGCTCCTGCTAAGTTCTTTTCCACAGCAGCAAATCCTGTTCAGTTGGACCTATTGCCTATGGTATTTGGCATTGTGAGTCCTTCCTGGCTACTGCCTTCAGCTTTGTCCTGTTGGAGATTTTCCGCTTCCAAACAGGTGACTAAGACCGAATGTAGAAATCTTCACGTCAACCCTGTCCAAGGGGTCCCAGACAACACATCCTGCTCTACCACCACCAGCTGCCTAGCTCTGCTGTACTTCACCTTTCAGGAACATTTTGTTGATATTTCTTCCAAATCAGAAGGTAAGCCTAGACCCGGCCCAATCCATCTTGTGTAGGCATACCATTCTTTTTTCTCGTGGTTGGCCTTAACTTTTAACTTAGACCATGTCTTGTGTGACTATATTGCAGCAGTTAGCACTTTGATCTTTTAGGTGTTATTTTCACTTAAAACTTTAAAAAGACTCATAACTCTGAGATTTCTTTTTTGTGTGTCATTTTATGTATTTAATAATAGTCTAGTTTTGAAAATTGATGTGGGATTATTCTTGTGTTTTTACTTTATTACGGTTTGTGTGCTGCATAAATACTTTATGCAAAAACAGTTGATGGACAGAATGCAGAACAATGTCATACATTTCCCCCATTACAGAGATCTGAGCCTAAATCCATCGTTGTTTTGTACTCCGCACCCCCCCAGTTCAGACATGGCATATGCAAATCAGCCTTCACCCTGTGCCTCATGGGAACAGTCCAGCCCGAACTGCCAAACCATGTCTTCCCTGGACCAGAATCCAGCATCCTAGGACCGGTTTCTGGCTATCAGCCGTCATCAGCCAGGATAGCTTGACTCCAGTGGTGTGGAGAGCACGGAACTCACGTCTGAGCCTACCCGTCCCACTTAGGGTGACGAATGCAAAAACAGTGGAATGGCATGATGAGCAAAAAACAATGGATTTAGGCCCAGATCTCTGTACTGGGGTGAATGTATGACATTGTTCTGCATTCTGTCCATCAACTGTTTTTGCTTTTGTCACCCCGAGTGGGACGGGTATGCTCAGACGTGAGTCCCATGCTCTCCATGCCACTGTAATCAAGCTATCCTGGCTGATGAGGGCTGAAAGCCCGAAACCGGTCCTAGGAATGAATGAATGAATGAATTTGTTATTTGTACTGCGCTATATGGAACTTAACCCAATTAAGGGCATCAAGGCGCCTTAAGATGGAGAGGAAGCAAAGTCATACATTACCAGGTCAACGGTTCAAGAAGAATGAAACAGGGCTCAGAATGAATGGTCTAATACGCTAACGAGAACAGCCAAGTTTTAATGAGTTTACGAAAAACCGTTTTTGACGGCTGGTTGGCGATTTCTGGGGGGAGTGAATTCCAGAGTTTCGGCCCTAGTAGTGAAAAAGCTCTCCCACCCCATCTCGCTTTCCTGATTCTGGGAACCGTCAGCAGATTTTTAGAAGATGATCTAAGGGATCTACTGGGGGCATAAGGTGCAACTCTTCTCGCCGTTGCAGAGGAGCGTCTAGGTAGGTTGAGAACCAACCTGGCCGCCGCGTTCTGTGTCACTTGAAGTCGTTGGATCGCTTTCTTATTGATGCCCCCATAGAGGGCGTTGCAGTAGTCGATCCTGGACAGCACCAGGGCGACCGTCGACTGCTTACGGGCCTCAAGGGACAGAAAGGGAGCTTTCTTTTTTAAGGTCCGGATGATGGAACAGCAGGTGCCAGTGGTTCTGTTCACCTGAAGGTCGAAAGACAGTGTTGAATCCATAATTACTCCCAGATTTCTGGCAGATTTTGCTGGGAGAGGGCATTCGCCCAAGGAGGTAGGCCACCATTCCTCATTCCACTGGTCCCGACTGCCTCCAAAGACCAGTACCTCCGTTTTGTCCCTGTTAAGCTTGAGGTAATTCCTGATTATCCAGGAGGATACTGCCTCCATGCAAAGTTTGAATTTTGCTGCGTCGTCTTGTCCAGATTTATTTATTGTCATTTCTAAAGCGCGGCGAATACCCGTAGGCGTCTCAGCGCTGGCTGAGGGCGTAGGTCAACATCCAGGAGAACCAACGGAACCTTCCTAACTATTGGTCAAACAACCACGTCTTGAGTTGTTTACGGAATATTAGCAGGGATGGACTAGTCTTGATGTAAGAGGGTAGAGAGTTCCAGAGTTTTTGGGCGGCAACCAGAAAGCGTCTGTCGCCCCAGGTGACTGTTCTAGTGCGTGGTACTACTAGATGATTGTGATGGGTGGAGCGGAGAGCACGAGTTGGTATGTAACGTACAAGATTATGTTTAAGAAAGTGGGGGCCTTGATTGTTAAGTGCCTTGTAGACAATACACAGCGATTTAAACTTAATTCGACTGCGTATCGGGAGCCAATGAAGTTTCCTGATGGTGTTGGAGACAGGTGCAAATTTGGGGAGTCCCGAGAGCAGCCGGGCTGCTGCGTTTTGAATTGACTGCATCTTGTTTGTCACTCGATTTTGGGCATGTAGGAAGAGGACGTTGCAATAATCCAAGGCGGACAACACCAATGAACTGATCAAAGTTTTCCTGACTGAATCCGGTAGAAAAGGTAGGATTTTCCTTATCATTTTCAGTTTCATGTGGGCCGTGGCTGCAATTTTGTTAGCATGCGCCATGAAGTTAAGACCCACATCGAAAGTGACGCCAAGATTCCTGACTTTAAGAGCTGGGCTAGGAGGCGTTCCGAAGGATGTAGGCCACCAAACTGATGACCAGCCAGGAGAAAGGTGACCAAAAATGACCACTTCGGTCTTTTCTGAATTAAGCTTCAGACAATTGGTGGCCATCCAGTCACCTATGGCCACCATCCCTCTTGTGAAGCGGGAGGCCACCTCATCACCATCCCCCTTGATGGCCAATACCAATTGGGTGTCATCGGCATAGGAGGTTAGGCTCATCCCAAATGCTTTGATGACAATAGCAAGGTCCGACACATAGATATTAAACAGTGTCGGACTTAGGGATGAGCCTTGCGGAACCCCACACGGAAGCGACACCTTAGAGGATTGGTATGGTCCTAAGGATACCGCCTGCGTTCTATTAGCCAGAAATGACACAAGTAGATCCAGCGCCGTTTTCTGGACCCCCATCCGTCCGACACGGTCGGCCAAGATCTTGTGGTCGACCGTGTCGAAAGGCCGCCGAGAGGTCCAGCATGACCAGAACTGCTGTCCCTCCCTGATCCCGTTTGGCTCTGATGTCATCAGCCGCTTTCAGGAGGGCGGTTTCCGTGCCATGGCATTTGCGGAATCCGAACTGGGTGTTATCGAGCAGCTGATATTGCTCTACAAAGTCCGACAGCTGCTGATTCATGGCTTTTTCTACGACTTTGGCCAAAAATGGGAGACTGGCAATTGGCCTGTAGTTTTTTAGGTCGTCTTTATTAAGGCTGGCTTTTTTTAATAAAAGTTTTACCAGCGTATGATTGGGATGAGGAGACAATAATTTGTGTATCGTCAGCGTACGATAACACTTGGAACCCAAAAGTTCTAATGAGTCTGGCCAGGGGGGGTCACATAAATGTTGAATAGTACAGGGCTCAACGCCGGCCCTGTGGGACCCCACACTGCACCGCTTGAGGAGGTGATAGGTAGTCGCCGAGCTTCACTTGTTGTTGTCTTTGGTGCAGAAAGGAGGATAATAGGCCCAGGGCACTTCCTCCGACCCCTATCTCCCTCAGTCTTTCGACCAGAATCGAGGGGGACAGGGTATCAAAGGCTGCTGTTAAGTCCAACAAGACCAGGAAAATGGTCCGGCCTTTGTGCACCTCCAATCTGATCTTGTCCACTACGACCGCAAGAGCGGTCTCCGTGCTGTGGGCAGCTCGAAATCCATGTTGAGAGAAATCTAGGCAGTTCTCTTTCTCCAGGAATACTGTCAAATGACGGTTTAGGTGGGCTTCGAGTATTTTAGCGGGTGCCGGGAGCAGAGATATCGGGCGGAAATGTTTAAAAACCTCCGGGTTCTGTGATGCCTTCTTTAGCAGAGGTTTAACAACCGCACGTTTCCAGATTTGCGGGAAGATTCCTTCCGAGATTGCTCCATTTAGAATCTCCAGGAGAGGAGGTAAGAGAGTGTTTCTGCATGCCTTTAAGATCTTTAAAGACATGGGTCCAGGGGGGAGCAAGATTTAATAGAATCAAGAATCCGGTTGAGTTCCTCCAATGAAAATTCTGGGAATTCAAGAAGGTGGGGAATGGGAATACTCATTTCAACAGGATTCGTATTTGGCGGCTGGCTTGCTGGCTTCATAGAATTATTGTTCAATTTCTGATTAAGGGTTTCAAGGGAAGAGTGGATGTCTGCAATTTTGGTAGAAAAGAAGTCTGCTATGTTATTACATAGCAGCTGGGTGTCTGTCACAGGGTTAGCAGAGCTGGGGATGGTCAGAGAATTGATAATTTTGAACAGTTCCCTTGATGATTTTAGTTCAGAGGTCATGTTGTTAAAATGGGTTCTTTTCTCCTCTGTAATGGCTATTTTATATTCTTTCAAAGCAAGTTTGTGTTGGACTTTCTCCTGTGCTTTGGGGTTGGCCATCCAGGCCCTTTCCTTTTGCCTGCAGATCTGTCTCAGTACCCAGAGTCGCTCTGTGTACCATGGGGCTGAGGGAGTCTTTCTGGCAGAGTATTGTTTTTTGATAGGTGCTAGAATGTCCATTGCCCTTCCGATGCTATTTGACCAGTTCATAGCCTCCTTATTCAGGTCGGATCTTAAAGAGGAGGTAGCGCTATGTATCAAGGGGGCTAAGGTGTCATTATTTATGTTTCTGAAATTTCTTCTAGTTCCCCAGGAGTTTCCTTCGATTGGGGATACCATGGGCACTGTTAAGTTGAAAGGCACAGCTGAATGGTCTGACCAGGTGAGCGGGATCGGGGCTCCTATGCTCAGTCGGTCATCATTGGTGAAAATGCCATCTAGTGTGTGGCCTGGCCTGCAAGATGAGTGGCGCTCGAAACTTACTGAGTAAACCCGTAAGCCTTCATGGCTTCCAGCAGGATGCTTGTTTCCAGTCCAGGGAGGACCTGCCTTAGCATTTCGGGCTGGACTGTTCCTATGGGACACAGGGTCAAGAACGAATGAATGAATGAACAGAATCTTATAAAGCGTAACTTAGCCCAATGGCATCAAGGCGCTGAAGCAGGTCATCCAACACACAGTCAGAAGAATCGGCTTTACAAGTACGCTTCAGAGAAAAGCCAGGTTTTTAAGGCCTTCCGGAACAGAGAGAGAGGGTTGCCCTATAAGCTCAGGGGGAAGAGAGTTCCACAATCTTGGCGCCACAGAGGAAAACGCTCTACCTCCCCATTTTGCTCTTACAAACCTGGGGACCTCAAAGTTCTTATCTGAGGAGCGAAGGGATCTACTGGGTTATACAGATGTACAAGTGACTTGATCCCCTCTGGACCAGTACCATAAAAAGCTCCATGAGTTAGACAAAGGATTTTAAAAATGATCCTATAATGTATGGGAAGCCAGTGTAAATTTTCCCACGCTGCCAAGGCTGAGGCACATCTAGGGAGGTTCAGAACAATTTCGCCGCAGCATTCTGGACCATTTGAAGACGATGGATCAGGCTCTTGTTAATGACCAGATAAAGGGCATTACAATAGTCTAATCTGGAAGAGACTAATGCCACCGTAGCATGTTTCTGAGCAGCAGGGGAAAGATAATGAGCGATCTTTCTAGGAACCCTAATAATGCCACACGAGGTGGAGACAGTCCTATTGACCTGACTGTCAAAGGAAAGGCAGTGTCCATTAGCACCCCTAAGTTCTTGCCGTAATGGCGAAGGTGGGGGCATTCCCCAAGTGAGGGTGGCCACCAGTCCCTTGACCAGATATCTTAATTGCCCCCAAAGATTAAAACCTCACCATCCACTAAGAGACAGCCTCCATACATCTCCTAAAATTCTGAGCAGAATCCTTCACTGAATGAGTGAGAGAGATAATTATTTGGGTGTCGTCAGCGTAAGACAGCACCTCCAGCCCAAATGATCTAACCTCCCTGGCAAGGGGGGCCCACATAGATGTTAAACAATGTAGGGCTCAATGAAGAGCCCTGAGTGACCCCACAGTGCACAGTCTTAGGGGCAAACAGAAACTGGCCCAGTTTCACTCTCTGTTCCCTTTCGTTAAGAAAGGAAGCAAGAAAACTCAGGGCAGGGCCTCCGACCCCTATCTCCCTAAGACGTGACACCAATATAGATGGGGACAGTGTCGAAGGCCGCTGTAAGGTCCAACAGGACCAAAATGGTGGTATGGCCCTTGTCAACCTGAGAGCGAATATTATTAACAGCAGTGAGAGCAGTTTCAGTGCTGTGAAATCTCCTGAACCCATGTTGGGAGGCATCCAAATGGGCGAAATCCCTGAGATAAGTACTAAGATGAAGATTGAGATGGGACTCCAACATCTTTGCGGGGGCGGGAAGTAGAGAGATGGGGCGAACATTTTTCACTACCCCTGGGTCCAAAGCAGGTTTCTTCAAAAGTGGTTTTACAACAGCCGTCTTCCATAGGGAGGGAAAAACTCCCTCCAAGATGTCACGGTTCATAACCTTCATAAAAGGTGGAATAACCACTTCCGACAGGCTTTCAGTACTTTGAGCGGGCAAGAATCTAAGGGAGAGCCAGACCTAATATTGTCAAGAAGCTGCGTCATCGTCTCAGATGATAAAAGAGGAAAAGACAGAAGACTTGGGAGCTGCTCACCAGGCAAACTCACGACCTCAAAAGAGGCCGGAGGATTAGGAGGTCCCATACAGGAGTTTAAAGATTCGAGCGTGCCATAAATATCCAAGATCTTTGTGTGAAAAAAGGCAGAGATGATATCGCACATTTCTTGAGATTCCACTATTGAATCTACTACCTGGGGAGAAGATAAAGAATCTATGACCTTAAAGAGATCTCTAGGAGAGTTAAGTAAGGCAGTAACTTTAGAAAAGTAAGCTCTCTTTTCCTCCACGATGGCTAGCTTGTATTCCTTTAGGCAGAGTTTATGTTGTTCCTTCTCCAAGGGATCAAGATTGACTCGCCAAAGCCTCTCCTGTTTTTGGCACCCTTGTCTTAGTTGTCTAAGTCTATCTGAATACCAAGGAGCCGAGGGGCTCTTCCTTGCTGAATAATGCTGTTAAGGAGGGGCCAGGTTATCCATAGCTCCTGAAAGAGCATATGCGAGTTCACGAGCAGCAGAATTAACATCCTGCAAGTCAACAGACGCCAACTCATTCAGATAGGGAGAGAGTACGTCAGTATTAATGAATTTAAAATTCCTTCTGACTTCCTGCTTCTTACAGTCTGACCAGGGAAAAACTGCTTCCTGAAAGTACAGGTCCAGCGGTACAGCAAAGTGGTCAGACCATGCTAAAGGGACCGGAGGTCCCACCCTCCGCCTAGGGTCATTAGAAAAGACTCCATTGAGGGTATGTCCTGCCAGATGGGTAGGGCCTACCTCCAACTGAGCCAGACCACAAGAGTCCAGAGTTTCCAGGAGAGCCTGAGTATCTCTAGATCCTGTATTCTCCAAATGGAAATTAAAATCACCAAGAAGGGTAATATTGGGTTTCTCAATAAACGGCTCTAACAATTTGACAATGTCCTGACTGAAATAGGAACTAGGCCCAGGTTGTCTATTAAACAAAAGGGCGGAAAAGGAGACCAAAGGACAGGAATTAATTGAAAAATAAAAGGCCTGGAAAAGATCTGAGGGAGTAGACAAACTCAGTGCGACAGATAAGAGCGTCCTTATACAGGATTCCCACTCGGCGACGAACTCTGTCCATCCTAGACCGCGCATAGCCGGTAGGGATGGCATCTACCAGAGCAGGTCCCGAGGCATCCGTTGCCCAGGTCTCTGTGATAAACACCCAAGTCTGGTTCCTGGCTGAAACAAAGTCTCTAAATGCAATATTATTTTTTACTAGCGACCTAGCATTAATAAGAAACCCCTTTTCAACAGTCGGACTAGAGGCGGGCTTACACACAGTAGGATCAGACCGTGACTTCCATACATTCCCCTTTCTAAAATCACAGCAATGGCACCCACCAAACATTCTATCTAAAAAAAGCCTTCGGGTCAATGGTTTGGTGGCAGGACTTAGTTGTGGGCCTAAGTTCAAACAAGAGCCTTCTTTCATAGCAACGCCTTACTTGTAAACATGTGGCTGGTAGAGCAGCCTCCCTGGCGCGATCTTGGCACAGATGGGCTTGCCTTTGGCGCGTGTCCGCTACGCGTGGAGCAAGTCATACGATTTAAGTAGAGAGGCACCGGGACGCTGATCCAACGCGTGACCCTCGCTCTCCAATCAGGGAAGAGCTACAATCTGTGCCTGCACCCTCCACGACAAACGGGAAAACCCGTGGTGGAACGGGGCGCTGGCGAGACGCCTGACTAGAGGAGGGAGCAGAGAATAAGGTAGGCAGTCAAAGCCGGAATAAACACAGTAAAAAGTTTTAAATGTTAAAAACACAGCGCAATGTAGGACACAGCCAACAGCAACTAAAATGCATCAGAACCGCTGATTTGCATATGGCTGGGTTAAAACTGGAATGGCATGGTGAGCAAAAAACGATGGATTTAGGCCCAGATCTCTGTACTGGGGTGAATGTATGACATTGTTCTGCATTCTGTCCATCAACTGTTGTTTTTGCTTTTGTCACCCCGATTGGGACGGGTATGTGTAGACGTGAGTCCCGTGCTCTCCATGCCACTGGAATCAAGCTATCCTGGCTGATGAGGGCTGAAAGCCCGAAACCGGTCCTAGGATGCTTGTTTCCAGTCCAGGGATGACCTGCCTTAGCATTTCGGGCTGGACTGTTCCCATGGGGCCCAGGGTCAAGACTGATTTGCATATGGCTGGGTTAAAACTGGAATGGCATGGTGAGCAAAAAACGATGGATTTAGGCCCAGATCTCTGTACTGGGGTGAATGTATGACAGTGATCTGCATTCTGTCCATCAACTGTTGTTTTTGCATAAATACTTTAGACATTGCCTCGAAGTAAAGCCTGACTGCTTTTGTGCCCAGCTACCAGAGCATTAAGCACAGGTTAAATTATTGACTTTTGTGGTTCACCCTGACTTGGATTGTGGTTGTTGCTCTAAGGATTTTCAACACCTTTCAACCAATAACCCAATTTCTTATTTATTTATTTGTTTATTTTTTAAAACCTTTATTGATGAACATTAAGATACAATAGCAGTCATACGGCCACATCGGGTCGACTGACAACATTTCCAATAATCATATCAGGATGGATGAATACACAGCCCTTCAGCCGACAACCCTAGGGCCCGGCGGCAATTAAACAATCATGTGTCGTACATTACGTCACAAGAGGAATAAGGTTTTTGTTTTGTGTTTTTTGGAAAGAACCAACCAACCAAAAAGTAAAGAAATTAACTGCAGAGGTTAAACGGAAAGCAGAGACATAAGTGATCCCTCTGGGGTGGGAGTACCGCATCCACAACTGTTACATAATCTATAGGAAGAGCAGACGGGAGGGGGAAGGGGGGGAAAGAGAGATGGCCAGTAATACATAGACAAAATCGAAACTAGAAGGAACATCACGCTAAGGGGAGTGTAACACCTCCGGCGGAGGCTCAAATGGGGGGGGTACAAATTTCACCACGATATTGGTTCCATTGGTTCCACACCCTCCCCCATTTCTTGGGCCTGCCCCGAGCAATGTAGACAGTTTTTTCACGAAACATGCACCAGTCCATGTTTCTAGACCAGGCCGACAGACTGGGTGCCCTTGACGATCCCCACAGGGTGCCCTTGACGATCCCCACAATTGCGCAATGTCACGCTTAGCGATCATATTACCCAAGGTGGCCCACTGCGTCTGCGCCACATTATAATCATTGGGCTCCCACACATTCAATCGACACCTTCGGGCCTCAGGCAAAAGCGAAATACCCGTCACCTCAGTCATAACACCATGCACACGATTCCAAAAGGACGCTACTGCCGGACATTCCCACAAAATATGAAGGAGTGTACCCACCATACCACATCCGCGCTTACACAAATCGCTCGAGACATACCCCATAAGCAACAAGCGAGGACCCGTCATGTACACTCGTGTAGGATTTTTAACTGCACCAATCTCAGACGGGACGAGATCGCTACCTCCTTCGGGGAGGATATCGCCGCCTGCCAGTCCTCATCATCAAGTTCCAGTCCCTCGCCGGTCCAGGCCGTACGGAGCTGTAGAAGGTCTGCTCGGTCGTTAATCAGCTTTTTATATGTAAGAGAGATCGTACTGTCCTGGACATGTCATTGAGTACTCTATCCTCCAGGGGTGAGGATTCTGGAACAAAGCTGCCAGCCGGAAAAACAGAGGAAAGGGCGTGTCGGACCTGTAGGTACCGAAAGTATTCCCGATTACTAAGTTTGAATTCTAATTGCAACTCTTCAAAATACTTTATCCTGTCTTTCTGCCAAAGGTCTCCCACCTTACTAATCCCAATAAGGTCCCATTGTACGAAACCTTTGGTAGTCCACAAATTGCCCAACCTTCCGCTGCGTAGAGTGGAGTCGCTCGAGTGAGAGTGTCTGACCGGCCCATAGCAGCATTCGTGTTATACCAGACCCGCACCGCAACTTTGGTAGGCCCTGTCAGTGCCACATCGGCCTGTCTGGAATAAAGCGCCCTGTTATAGTCACCGCCCGGCAGCAGCCATTTATCCATAGCAAAAGTCGGGTTAGAAGCTGGACCATACATCGCATGATTAACCGAGCTCAGTTGTGAGGCCCAGTAATATCGTCGTGTATCCGGCAACGCAATACCGCCGTCATACCAAGGCAACGTAAGCTTAGCCAAGGCAATCCGGGGACGTCCGGCCCACAGAAGCTTCCTTTGTAGGGACTCGATCTCGTGGAAGTAGTTGGAAGGCACTAGATCCAGTGTATTCTGAAGCTCATACAAAAATCTGGGAAGGTACATCATTTTGAATAAGGCTGCCCTGCCCACCAGGGACAGCGGCAGTTTGCTCCAGGCTTTCACATCTGCCTTTAAGCGAATAAGCGGGGGGAGTAAGTTGCGCTGATACCTGACGGCCGAATCACGCAAAATATAGATACCCAAATATTTAAACCCGGTGGACAAAATTTGTATTGAACAGTTGCGCGGTACGAGCGGAGTATCGTCTGTGAGCGAACACACACAAGACTTACCCCAGTTGATGATCAGTCCAGAGTTCTTCCCAAAGGAATTAAGGACGTCGAACAATACCCCCAGAGATTTCCGAGGGGAGGTGAGGTAAAGAAGAATGTTGTCCGCATAAAGTGAAATACGATCTTCAAAACCGGGGGCCCACCTGATGCCTTTGAGGGACGGCTCCCATCGCAAACAAGCGGCTAAGGGCTCCAGAGCCAAGGCAAAAAGCAGCGGGGAAAGAGGGCATCCTTGCCGCGTACCCCTCCCCAGTACAAAGGGAGACGACACTCGACCGTTAACGACCACCTGGGCCAGGGGCTCCTCATAAAGTAGTCGGACCCACCAGATGAACACCGGTCCGAAGCCAAAGTTTGCCAGAGCCGCCCATAGATATGGCCATTCCATTGTGTCAAATGCCATAGTGACATCTAAAGAAACCAAAATAGCCGGCTCACGCAACGTCTCCGCCCTCGCCAGCACGCCATGAAGACGGCGTAAATTCAGCGCGGTATTACGAGCTGGAATAAAGCCAGACTGGTCCGGGTGCACCAAATCTCCAATCACTTTAATCAGACGGTTAGCTAATATTTTTGCCAAAACTTTAGGTTCCACATTCAGAAGTGAAATAGGTCTATAGGAGGTACAGAATTCACTGGGTTTTCCCTCTTTAGGGATCACCTCTATAGACGCTAAGCGCTGGTCACGGGGAAGCGAACCCCGCTCCCTGGATTCCAAGACCATCGAGCGAAGATACAACACCATTTTGTTTGGACACAACTTGTACAGCTCGATGGGTATGCCGTTCGGGCCCGTGGCTTTTCCAGAGCGGATGGAGCGAATAGCGAGCGCTACTTCATCAATGGAAAAATCCGCCTCCATTAGCTCTCTGTCGGTCAGGCAAGGCAGAGCGATATCCCGAAGCAAAAGATGAGTCTTCCTCCGGCCGTCCGAGACCGGCGCGTACACCGTTCGAAAGTGACAAGCAAACTCCTCCACAATCTCCAGCGGATCCGTCACACGTACACCATCCACTCGCTCAACCACAGGCACCACATGATTCAATCTCTCCCTTTTGTCCAACCAAGCAATCAACTTCCCCGCCTTGTCGCCCACATCATACAGACGGCCCTGTTGTTGTTCTCGACTCATAGCTTTCGCGGCATTCGTGACCAAGGCTCTATAATCAGACTGCTTCAGTTGCAAAATATGCACTTTTTCAGGCGTGACCCCACATTCAAGATCCCTCTCCAAAGCCACTATATCAGACTCTAGCTGTTTAACCTCTCCATTGTGGCGCTTCTTAGAGCTAGCGACTAGCGACAGTGTCTGACCCCGTATTACAGTTTTGAAAGCCTCCCATAGGGACACAGACGAAGACACCGACCCCACATTGTCAGCAAAGTAGTGGTCTATAGCTTTAAGCACCCCAGCCCTGGTCCCTGGAACACAGAGATGCCTGGGATTAATTGGGGCGACCCATCCCCCTGAGTCTTAGTGGAGATCTATATGGATCCATAGCGGGGATTGATCCGATATGCCTCTAGGCAAATGTCGGGCCTCTCGCACCGTCTTGGCCTGGGCTGCGGGCACAAGAATATAATCAAGTCTGGCTAAGCTCCCATGGGCCCTGGAGTGGAAAGTATATTGAGCCTGCCCTGGGTGAAGCATCCGCCAACAGTCCACCATACCAAACGTTTCCAAAAAACCACTCAGGCAGCACTGTGATGGTGTAAGGGCCCTGGGAGGATGTCTATCTTCCAGGCCATCAACCACCGAATTAAAGTCGCCTCCAGCCACCAGAAGCCCATCAGAAAGCCTCAATACCAATTTCCCCAGATCGACAAATGTGGTGGCCTGTAGACCCGGGGGTACATATATCGAGAGGATGACAACTGTTCTCCCCTCCCACCTACCAACAATAGCTGCATACCTTCCCCTGTCATCCAGTATCGTTTCATCAATCTCCAAGGGAAGGGAACTGCGGATCATCAATCTCCAAGGGAAGGGAACTGCGGATCATAACACCAGCCCCTCTAGAGCCCGAAGTGAATCCAGAGTGTGCCACCAACCGGTATCCCCTCCGGTTCATTGCATGGAACGTGTTCCCCACCAGATGCGTTTCTTGCAATAATACAATGTCGGGAGAATGGCGCTTCACATATTGGAGTACAATACCCCGTTTTATTTTGTCAGCCGTTGACGTTCCAACTCAAGACTCTCAACCCCCTACCCCCCATCCCGAAAGTGAGTAGTCGGGTCCCCCAAACCCCATGAAGGAAACACAGTATAAGCCATACAACAATACG
The DNA here is from genome assembly GCF_964263255.1 of Lissotriton vulgaris. Classification (NCBI taxonomy): domain Eukaryota; kingdom Metazoa; phylum Chordata; class Amphibia; order Caudata; family Salamandridae; genus Lissotriton; species Lissotriton vulgaris. The sequence goes on along the minus strand of NC_141695.1, from coordinate 1,330,344,333 downwards.
TAGCCTCAAGAACGGCGTAAACAAGAAAAAGAAAACCCCTCCCCCAGAATACCAGAACAACAAGCCTCCACCCTGCACCCCTGCGATAAAACCAAAAAACCACCCCATTCAGCAAGTGTGCCTGTCGCCCTACAACAGAAACTAAACTACAAGTAGAAAAGGAAATACCCCCACAGGAGGATGAGTCTCGAACTCCCCAAGGCTTGTCTCTAAGAATGTCATCGACCCAAAAAAGGATAACAGTCCACCGTAACACGATACGCTGGTAGCACGCACCAGTGCCCCCACTCCTCCTGGTCCCGTTGGCTGCCTTCAGCACCTCTGGATCGTTCTGCATTATCCCGTGGCGTAGACAATGTGTCCAACCAGTCACTGACCACCTCTAGCATATCAAAGAAGAGCACCCTCTCGTTATGTTCAATGCGCAATCGGGCGGGGAAAAGCATAGCATACTTCATGCCCAGGTCTCTTAATCTCCGCTTCACCCCAGAAAATCCCAGTCTCTGCATCTGCACCGGAGGGGTAAAATCAGGGTAAAGGTTGATAGACGCATTCTCGAACTTGGTTGGGCCGCTAGTCCTCGAAGCCTGCAAAATGGCGTCCCTATCCCTGTAGTTAAAGATCCGCGCAATGATGAGTCGCGGAGTAGCCCCCTGCTTGCGTCTGCCGCCCGGGACTCTGTGGGCGCGCTCTACCGCAAAAAGGTTACTCAGGCCTTTAGGGGTGAGATGGTTGATGATCAAATCTTCAATGAGTAGGTCCATCGATTGATCGGCTGAGGACTCCGGAACTCCGACTATGCGGACATTATTGCACCTTGCGCGATTTTCAAAATCCTCAAGCCGGCGGGCAAACTGGTCACTCTGTGTCCGAAGAGTCCGGATCTCAATCTGGAGCTCGGAGACATCTGTGGTGAGACTGGCTGTCTTGACATCCAACGACTTGACTCTCTCGTTAGTCTTGGCCAAGTCCGCCCTGATCAGGCCCACATCCACTGCCACCGTGTCGATCTTTGCTGCCAAGGTTTCGTATTGTTGGCCCATCGACGATTGTATGCTAGCGATGGCGCCCATCACAACTCGAAGAGTTGGCTCCTCTGACTCAGGGGGGCCACCACCAAGATCCTCCGGAGTTTTACCAGTCCCGCTGGGCGAGCCCTTATTGCGCGCAAATCTGTCCATAATGGTGGTCTGAGTCACGCCACCGCGAGTCACATTCTTGAGGGACCGCTTGTCACTATCCGAATTGGCCGCCATGGTGGGTTGCGCGCCCCTCTGGGGCTTTTGGGACCTGGTGTAAATGGCTCCCCACAAGGAAAAACCACAAGAGACTGAAATGCAGGGCGTCGGTGGGCATCAGTAAAGCGATTGCGCTCACAGGCCAGCTTGAACACTAGGCAGCCACCTCCAATCTTCGTAGCCAGTGAAAACGAAAACAAAAGTAGCCCCCATGTAGCCGTCCCCTACCACAGGCCGTTGTTGTTCAACTACTTTCGGGGTGCTCCGGATACCGTAGTCCCGAGATGAGCCACGGTGTAGGCCTCCAGGCTACAGGAAGGAGTAATTCAGGCGTCCGGCATCCGATTCAAATTCTGAGAAAAGCCTTTCAGATCAGGAGGGTCATAGCTATTAGAACCCGTCGTCCGAAACAGGATTTGCGCCAGGATAGACGGTGGAGGCGGCGAGGGTCTCGGGAGCTCACAGCTCACGCGACCATCTTGGATTCGCGCTAAGCTCCTCCTCCAACCCAATTTCTTAAATGCCTCATTTGCCGTAGATGGCTTTGACTTCAGTGAAGTTATCAGTCTGCGCCATCAACTTAGACTGAACACAAGGATACAGAGTCGTAAGTCTTTAAGGATTAAGGCATTTGTTTTTCTTTTCCAGAGCTATCCACTCCAGAGCTTGTGGCAATCTTGGCATCTGAGGCTTTTATTTGCACACTTATTGTGCTAGCTTTAACTCCTGACCTTACTAAGATGGAACAACCACTGCCTGATTACTTTCACACTCTGTGATCAGCATAAAGATCCATAGCAAGAACAAATAGGGTATCTTGGAGAACTTCTAGACCTTGTCAGCAAAGATCAAAGGAAGACCACCACTAAAAGCATTGAGTGACCGAGGAGGAGCCAAGGATTGTGTTGCTTGGCATAAGTGTCATCCCTAGGCATCATCAGTTGTCCTTGACATTCGAGGAATGTCATCATAAATACACAGCTGAACTTTTCAAACTACTCGCTGTCCCCATTAAACCGGTTTCTTTCCTTCTTCAAATGTGTCTGGATAGGTTTGTGGCATTCCAGGAGGGTTTCCACCATAGTGGAAATAAACTGAACATCACAATGTAATCTCTTGTAGCCTTCAGTAATCTTTGTTCTGCAGCAAAAGAATCTGCTAGACCCATTGTTTCTGTGGTCTTGGATCTTGTGGGTCTACCATGGGCATGTTTCCCCATGCTTAACTTCATACTGCGTGTATGATGTCTTCTGAACGTCTTAAAAAATGCCAAATGCCAATTCAGTTTCTTCTTGCACATGGATGTGTTTGTTTGTCCATAGAAGCCGGCTGGTATGAAAACTTGGAAGGAAGCAGCTCTACTACTTTACATGGATAGATCTGGCTTTCATTGTACTGTAGTATGTGCCAGTTGGATGCCATTACTGCTTATTGAAAGTGCCCTATGATCCATGGGATTAAAGATTTCTTGCAAAAAGAACAATTGATGGACAGAATGCAGAACAATGTCATACATTCACCCCAGTACAGAGATCATAGCCTAAATCCACCGTTTCTTTTGTTCACCATACCATTCCAGTTTGGACCCAGCCATATGCAAATCAGTCTTGACCCTGCACCCAATGGGAACAGTCCAGCCCAAACTACCAAGACCGGTCCGCCCTGGAAACCAGCATCCTAGGACCAGTTTCGGGCTTTCAGCCCTCATCAGCCAGGATAGCTTGACACCAGTGGCATGGACAGCACTAGATCATTAAAGATTTCTTGGCCTTAGACCAGTAGTATGGTTCTTTTATAGCAAATCCTGAATTCCGCTGGCTTACTGTGATTTGTCTCAAAGAAAAGAAAGCGGGGTTTGGTCAAGATGGGGACCTCGGACGGTCTGTTTTGAGAACTAGAAGTTTCACAATCCTAATCGGTAGGTAAAGTGGTTTGTAGAACACTTGCTAGAGAAATGTGGTATATTGAACCAACTTCAAAAATGGCTTGCCATTAATACATGCTGAATGTCTTTGGAGTTTTCCCCACAATAACGGTGGTTAAAGATGTATTTGGAAGGCTTGCTTTATTAAGAAGACATCTCCATGAGAGCTATATATACCCTGTAGTTTTAAATGAGTGGGCCCACCTTTTTGCTGATCAATTTTGGCCAAGAGAACTAGGTTCACCCCCGGAACCGGCGGTCGTTGTTAAAAGCTTGGGCATCCATGTGGATGGTAAGTTGTCCATGCAGAAACAAGTTATGGCTGTTGTGGGTACTTGTGTTGGCCTTCTTCGACAACTTAGGAAAGTTTCCTCGTTGTTGTCTTTCTCCACCCTGAGGCGTGCAGTCTCTGCTACGATCCTAGCCAGGTTGGACTACGGTAACTCGCTATACAAAGGGCTGCCGCAAAAACTCTTGAACAAGATGCAGGTTGTCATGAATGACGCTGCAAGACTTATTTTAAAAAGCCGAGGAACGAGCATGCATCCCCCCCTCATGCGAGAACTGCATTGATTGCCAGTTAAGCAGAGGGTAATGTTTAAAGGTCTGTGCATTGTGCACAAAGCCCTTTATGGCAGGGCGCCAAGCTATATGAAATCCCACCTGACTGTCTATAGGCCGGGTAGGGCGCTACGATCTGCAGAAGCTACCCTTCTCACTCAACCACGCTGTAGACTGGCTACCGTGGGTGGTCGTGCCTTTTCCCATACTCTCCCAGCATTTTGGAACAAGTTGCCAATGGAACTGCGGAAGGAAACCAACTTGTTGTCTTTCCGAAAGAAATTAAAAACAGTGCTCTTTCAGCAAGTCTGGGGTGGCCTGTAATTTATGACCAGCTGTCTTCTGTACTCGTATGTGTGGATCCTGACAAAGCGCTTAGAGACCCCTGGGTTATAACGCGCTATATAAATCAAATAAATAAATAAATAATGGACGCAGCAGAGTGCAAACATCTGTTCTGAAAGATCGCCATCTTAGAACCCATATGAATGTTGTGGGAACACCACATCCGTAATCCTCTGCACAGAACGCCGTATAGCAACGATTACAGTAATTTCAAAGAGAGTAGCTCACCACCAGGTCACTTGGAGTTTTCTGGAATAGGGATTTGCATGCGAGATCGACGTGTTTCAATCCTTGTCTGTTTTCCCCATTATGGACCTTTTCTATGAAGACTCATCACCTGGTCATTACTGCTGATGTGCCCAGGTGAAAGCTTCATGTGTGCTATGTTCTCACACTCTTTGCATTCTAAATTCTGCCATTGTCACGTTTGTCTGAATTGGATTAACATCCCCCCCTTCTTTCTCAGGATGTATCCCGTGCTAGGGAAGGGTGAGTGAGCGCCTTACATAGTCTGATAGTGAAGGTGGCGGTATACGTCTGATATACTAGAAGGCTAGCATATGCAATAGTTGAGCAAAAACCTAAAGCAATCTGAAGCACTCCATGAAACTCTTAGGACTCTCAGTAATTAAACTTTGTGTGCTAAAGTATTGATTGGACTCAAAGGGGTAAATGTGGTATGCGTTGTTTGATCATGATTATTAGTGGAGAAGCACACCAATTCGTGTTACTTTTTTCTTTCTTGTATGAAATCTTTATTCTTTTATTTACAAGCATGCAGCTAAGGTGGCACGTTTGTCCACACACCGTGCCTAGACAAATGAACTCCCTACCTTGAATGGACTGGCCACTCAACCTCTGCGCACTGTTGCTATATGTGAAAAATATTCACAACCATTTTATCTGCTTACTCATAATTTTTCAAAGAAATTTTCCATTGTTCAATCTTGAACTTAAACATTTATTCAGCTTTTAACAAACATAATAATTATTTTTGATCTGAAATTAATCAACTCAGTAAATCAATAACGTTTCCATTAAATTCTCTTTTTACACATCTTTTCAATTCATGAGATAATGACAAAGTGTGACAAGCTGAATGAAGCCCGATGCATTTTGAGTCTTGAAAGACTCTTCCTCAGGGGCCTGAAACTGAACATATACATACTATAAGTAAAGCATTATAATGTTTTTCCAAAATTCTCGATGTAGCAGGCAATACACTCATTTACTGATGAGAAAAGAAAGAAGAAGAAAATGTGCAGATTCCCAACACCTCACCACAAAAATGTGAGAACCAATTCATAAATATACTCACACTCCAAACTGAAAACGATATGCACCACCTATGAAAAGTACCGACGGTGTCAACAAATTAACATGGTTTCCTAAGGTTTTATCTACTCAAGTTCACCAAGATGTCAGAGCGTCTTACCTTAGTTTTAAATCAATGTCCGACTCAGTCTGCTAGTCACTACCTTTAAAACGGCAAACTTTTTGAAACTCCAGTAAAAACTGAACACGCTGTTTAGACTCTCGTACTACTGACCTCTGACATTAGTGCCACGCGTGACCAAACAAATTTACCTTCTAAGCACCAGTTCAGTGCCCAATTCTTTGTGTCTGAATTCGGAAACGTTCGCCTCAACTCTGGGAAAAGCCACTCGGTATTTACTGCCTGACTGGCGTCTACTGCTCCGTGATTTCCGCGAACGACATAAACGATCGACTTCCGAGCTCTTACAACCTGACGCCATCTTGGCCTGGGTATGCGATCAGTGTTACTCATATTCAAAAAACGGGAAAACTCAACAAAACCACCTCCTGAGTGACTCGAAAAACTTTCTAAGAGTCCCTAGTCAATCCTCCGACTGAATAAAGTGTACTACTGGTGAAATCAAGAAAATGAAAAATAAATAAAAATAATGTGAGGAGAATAATAACGGAAAATAAGAAGTGAAAGATAAAACAATGAATGGTGAAAACTGTACAACAGTCAGAATGAACATTCTTAATAATTACAACAGCATTATTGAGAACTACTTCAGTTAGTCTGAGACCTACAAATGCACTACACTGTGGGTGCAACCTTATTTACAAGAAACACGAATAATCCATTTTTTCATTGAGCCCTTTTGGCTCCTGAGTTCAAGGAAATCGCTATCACCCAAAATTTGCTGCTATGTACAATAGATGTTAAATCTCTATATACATCTATTCCGCATCAATCTGGACTGGGAGCTATGGAATGGGCGCTGTTAAATCAATCGGACATCAGAGCGGAAAAAACATTCATTTTGGAATTATTACATTTCTGTCTGTACCACAGCTATTTCCAATGGGACTCCAAGTTCTTTTTACAACAGAGTGGTACGTCAATGGGATTTGCTGGGGCTCCAGCATACGCCAATACATTTATGGCAAAGTTTGAAGCAGATCACATTTATACAGCTGAAGATTGGCAAGACAAAAGCATTATGTATCAAAGATTCATCTATGATATTTTTGTGTTATGGTCAGGTAGCAGAGAATCCCTGGAGCACAAAATCTAACTATTGAATACATATGTTGAACAGATTAAGTTCACTCATACCATTAGTGACTGTGAAAATTCTTTTTTGGATGTGGCCATAGAATTGAAGGAAGGAAGAATATGCACAGAAGTATTTCGAAAAGATACGGACGTAAACAATTCACTCCTGTATCAGAGCTTTCATCCGCAAAACCTTAAGGACAACTCACCAATGTTTCAATTTTATGAGAATAAAAAGGATTTGTGCGGAGCCTGAGGAATTGGAAAATCATCTGATTTTACAACATTCAAAATACATGGAAAGGGTTTATCCCCAAAAGGTCCTTGAAAAAACAAATGATCGTATTAAAATGTTCGACAGAGAGAATCTACTTAAACAAAAACCTAAGAAAACCCAGGATAGGCATGTATTTGTATCCAAATTCTGAACAAGTTCCATGAAAATCAAAAACCTAATCTCACGTCACTGGGAACTTCTACAACATGCGCCAGATTTTGAAGGTATCTTTTCGCAAAAACCAATCTTTGCATATACAAGATCAAAGAATCTGAAAGAAATATTGAACACACCACTAATACAACAAGAGCGAGCACAGAAAGGGATGAAACGTTGCATGAATTGCGTTCATTGCAATAATGTTATTAGTGGAGCAAATCTGTACCACCCAAAAACAGGCAAACAAATATCATTATACTACAATTGTGACTGTAATTCCAATAACCTAATTTACTACATCAAATGCCCATGTGCAAAATTGTATGTAGAAAAAACTGAGCGAAAACTAAAACTTCGCATATCGGAACACAAGAGTACCATTAGGAATGCTAACATGAAAAGCAATCTCGCCAAGCATTGGTTCGACAAAAAACATAACATCTCCCAGATACAGTTCTCAGTCCTGGAGAAAATCAACCAACGAGAAGGAGAGGATCTAACCAGATCCCTCCTCCCAAAGAGAAATATTTTGGATTAAAAGATTAGGAACTCAGGAGCCAAAAGGGCTCAATGAAAAAATTGATTATTCGTATTTCTTGTAAATAAGGGTTCACCCGCAGTGTAGTGCATTTGTAGGCCTCAGACTAACTGAAGTAGTTCTCAATAATGCTGTTGTAATTATTAAGAATGTTCATTCTGACTGTTGTACAGTTTTCACCATTCATTGTTTTATCTTTCACTTCTTATATTCCGTTATTATTCTCCTTACATTATTATTTTTATTTATTTTTCATTTTCTTGATTTCACCAGTAGTACACTTTATTCAGTCGGAGGATTGACTAGGGACTCTTAGAAAGTTTTTCGAGTCACTCAGGAGGTGGTTTTGTTGAGTTTTCCCGGTTTTTTAATGTGAGTAACACTGATCGCATACCCAGGCCAAGATGGTGTCCGGTTGTAAGAGCTCGGAAGTCCATCGTTTGTCGTTCGCGGAAATCACGGAGCAGTAGACGCCAGTCAGGCAGACACAAAGAATTGGGCACTGAAATGGTGCTTAGAAGGCAAATTTGTTTTGTCACGAGTGGCGCTAATGTTAGAGGTCAGTAGTACGTGAGTCTAAACAGCGTGTTCCGTTTTTACAGGAGTTTCAAAAAGTTTGCCGTTTTAAAGGTAGTGACTATCAGACTGAGTCGGACGTTGATTTAAAACTAAGGTAAGACGCTCTGACATCTTGGTGAACTTGAGTAGATAAAACCTTAGGAAACCATGTTAATTTGTTGACACTGTCGGTACTTTTGATAGGTGGTGCATATCGTTTTCAGTTTGGAGTGTGAGTATATTTATGAATTGGTTCTCACATTTTTGTGGTGAGGTGTTGGAATCTGCACATTTTCTTCTTCTTTCTTTTCTCATCAGTAAATGAGTGTATTGCCTGCTACATCGAGAATTTTGGAAAAACATTATAATGCTTTACTTATAGTATGTATATGTTCAGTTTCAGGCCCCCGAGGAAGAGTCTTTCAAGACTCGAAATGCATCGGGCTTCATTCCACTTGTCACACTTTGTCATTATCTCATGAATTGAAAAGATGTGTAAAAAGTGAATTTAATGGAAACGTTATTGATTTACTGAGTTGATGAATTTCAGATCGTAAATAATTTATTATGTTTGTTAAAACCTGAATAAATGTTTAAGTTCAAGATTGAATAATGGAAAATGTATTTGAAAAATTATGATTAAGCAGATAAAATGGTTGTGAATATTTTTCACATAAAGCAACAGTGCGCAGAGGTTGAGTGGCCAGTCCATTCAAGTTAGGGAGTTTATGCGTTGTTAGATCACCATGCCTCTGCTCATCTTGTCTGCTGATCTTTGATACTTAGATTTCAGTGTTCTGTTTCGTGAACACATTAGCAGGTGATTTTCTTGCAGAGCTGGGTCAAAACCCGGTTTCCAATCTGGAGGCCTAGTGCTTGAAGCTGAACTTGTTTCTTTAATGCAGACCTTTGCCTTAAGCTTTTCCATAAAGGGGATGTATAGATGCTAGATGAGGCAGTGCCCATGTATGTGTTGTATGTTGCACATGTTAAGTGCTGTATACTTCAACCAGGACCCGGTTTCCCGCCCTGTGATCAAATTTAATTTTAACCTTATTGAGCTGCTTGAGGGATGGTGAGAAGAACTATAGGAAGACCAGCGTGTAGAGCATTGTTCTGCTCACAGTCAAGGCTACAGTTATATCCTGAATTAAGTTCTCGGTGTGTCTTCCCCTCTAATCCTTTGAAAGTTGCTAGCTACTGGCCTTTCTGTGATCAGTTTGATCCTCTTGTGGAAAGCAGGTAAGAGTTTCACAGTAAAAGGGCTCACCTGGTTCACAGAAGAAATTTTGAAGCTTTGTAATTTGGTGAGAATACCTTTTGAAAGCGGAGACTACCTATTTAGTCTTAATGGCAGGTGGAAACTCGGAAAACCGACCTAAAACTCTACAGGAAAGGCAAGACCTCTGATACCAGCTCCTATTGACACTTCGGCCTAATCTATATGGTAGACCATCTTCTCTAAATTCATCCTGAAACCTCTGACCTTCATGCAGTGATGGGAATCACTTAAAGAACCCTATAAAGTGAAGTTTCAGGCATGGACTTTCTATTCTAAATGAGAGCTTCATTCTCTACTATGTCTTCTATTAATTACTCACCAGAAGACTTCTACCCCTGTCTGTGGACTTTGCAGAAGCATTTGACCTGGTCAAGAAGCAGCTGCTTTGGTCTGACTGTATATGCGGTCTCCCTTCAGCCCACTTCAGGTTCAGTCTACCTTCAGTCTGAAACGAAGGCACAACAAGCAGGTAATTTACCAAAGCAATATGATGTAGCCTTGTTTCTCTCCTGTTTAACATATTCAAATAACTTGGAGGGCAAGAATGGCCGCATCCCCAGATATCGTGAGTCAACCAGAGAAAGATTATTTTGCTTCTGCTGACTGAATTTTATCCTTCTTGCAAGAATGCAATATGCCTGCAGTCCCAGCTCTGAGCAGTGGAAGACAATCACGATAAACATACCTGCAAATGAACCCAGCATAAACGTTGGGATCTAGGGACTGTAAACAAAGGCATTACTCAGTCCATCAATAATGTGAAACCAGGTAGCAAAGAAGCACTTCTAAATATCTTGGAGTGACCGCGAACAAGTCTCCTTGTGAGAAGCAACCCTAAAGATTCCCTTACCAGGGCCAATGACACTGCAAAGAGAATATAACTGGTTACAGGACATTCTCACAATCCCTAAGAAATCTGAAAGCAGTGGTACAAGCAAAGATGGGAGGCATCTGTACCAGTGGTGAAAAGATGAGTGGGTGCATCAACCATCATGTCCGGCATAAACCATATGGCAAGGAGCCTGTGGTAAAAACATTCTACATCCCTCGGTCAACATTTATGTGCCCCACTCAAAATAGACCTGGAGTATGTCTCCACTGAAGATTGAGCTGCATACACCACACTCCAAAGTAGCATTAAAAGGAAATTTATCTCAACCAACCCCCTGTTAAACCGTCCTTGGGATGAGGCCACAACATCAAATGACACAAGTGATCCATCTAGGAAAACTGTTTGTAGCCATAAACAAAAAGGATCGGCTGGACATGCACCCTAGCACCTACTAAAATAAAGATGTGAGGGATGGCAAACGTTCACACAAAAAGAAACCAGCAAGGGACGAAGCAAGCAGTGCTAACATTTGACCTGTGTCTTTTGAATGCACAGCAGATCTGACGAGATGAAAACAAGATCAGGCCTGTTTACATAATATGCAGTTTGGGCCGAGTGAAAACATGAGTGCTCCTGTGAACTGCTCTTCAACAAAGAAAAAATTAGTTCCTAAGACAGTTCCTGAAACGGGAGCAGTGGTGGTATAGTAGTAATTGGTCCATTCTCTTTGGGAGGGCTGAATACAAGAAGAGGCATGACTCATCCATAATGTTATATCCTATGTCTCCTAGTTCCTTGGTGCTCAGCCTGTGTGAGTGTGATGTAATAGAATGTTCATGAGTGCATGGTTTGGATGAGTGGTCAGTTGGAAGTGCGGCTGAGCAGCAGGATACTTCTCCCGGTGGGGCTGTACCATCTTACCTGTAACTGAATAAACCTACATAATCTACAATACTGGACTAATTACTACAAGGGCTTACCTTCATTTACAAAACATACCATGGACAAATGGGGAGAAAGAATGAGCGCAGTGATTGAGCCAGCAAATGGAAAGCCTATGGGTGGGCTGGAGACTTTCTCAGACTTCTAAACAAAAAAGCCCACAAAAAGCAAATGGTCTCTGAGTAAAGAGCATCTCTAGGCCAAAGGTTTATGGCTCCCTCCACAATAGCCCAGCTGCCTCCTCAATAATCTTTCCTTAAGGCAAGGAATACTGCTTCTAACGGCTCAGAGCAACAACTTTCACCAAACATCTGGCCGGTGATGCGAAGTCTGACCTTTGGCACGCCCATGTTATTATTATCTAGAAACCTTAAGTCCTACACTAATGCAGATCATATTACAAAGGGTTCAGAAACATATGGGCACTTGTGAGAATCATGCTTATACAGAACCATGACTGCAATTTACTTTCTGACAGTTGAATTGGGCCTTTCTGTGCACTGGCGTTCACTTTCAGGGGACATGTTGCTATACTGACTCCTAAACGTCAGCAATTTCTGAATCAAAGATTCACTCCATTTTTCTGTTCCTTACTTGGACACATACCTCCATCTGCAGGACTAGTTTACAGCTCAAACCTTTTTGCTCCAAACTGACCATTTTTGTCATCTATTATCCACCATCTAACTGGCCTGCTAACCCGAAACTTCTTTGTATGCATTTTTTGCTTCCCACAGGTCTTGGTCTGAGTCCTTCAACTTGGCCTTCATCACTCTCTCCCTTCTTTTCTGCTTAATTACTACTTTGTTTCGCAGGTTGAGTCACTGTATAGAACCTGTATAACACTTAACGGATCCTACATTTTCAAGTACTGCATATGTTGGTCTTTTAGCAAAGTCCTTCCTTTTAGGTCTAAGCATACCAGACCCTGCAGCTCTCTGGTTTTAAAGACATATTGGGGACATGTTGAAAGCTTCCTTGCGAGTGCATTCTACCCATTGCTTAACATGGGCTTTGTGTTATGTAACTGACATGTACGTGTTTGCTATTTGCTGGCTTTGTTGGAAGCTATCCAGCATGTTTGTCCCTCCTTAGAAGCATAGCCTCTTTATCACTTCTGACTGGCTTAATGTAATCTTCCAGGAGTGCTCTTTCTGCGAATTACTTTTTGTTTTTTGGCTGAGGCACTCCACAAGAGTACATGCATTCAGTTCTCCTCGTATCCTAGTTCACAACAGTAAATGTGTTGCATTTCTTTGAAAAAGTTTCCTGTCTCATAGCTTTCTGCTTGGCTGATTCTGCTAATCCTTGCCACTACCAGTCTGTTAATCTTGTATACCTGTGAGGAACAATGTTCCGTCTACCAGTTTGTTTATTTTGGTCCGTGATCACTGCAGATAACTTAACTTAAACAATCCTGTTCCTCAATTTCAAGTCTATTCCTTAGACACTGGAAGGAGAAGTGTCCCCAAAATAACCATGCTGGAGTTCAGAATTTGAATGAGCAATAAAGTAGCCTTTAAATGTTGTTCTTGTCACATCTCCTGCACATGCAAAGATGGAGCTCAAATGTCAGGCTCTGTATTCTGGCAAATTGCAGTCTATTATTTTTAAAGGGAGCTTGGTGTTTGCTTTTCATTGCCTGACTGCAAAGTGAGAGGTTTTGCGTGTCAATCTTGCTGGGTACTGGAAGTGTGAAATGAAAGGCTGTAGGATGTTTTTATCCTAGCACAAAACAACATTTAAATGCATGTAAATAAAGTATACTAATTAAAAATATATCAATTACAAATAAAGTGGATCTTTTCTGCAATTGTTAAGTGTGGTGGAAACAAAGATTTTAATATGATCAAAATAAATCCATACATTTGGTAATACTGATTTCCACGCATTATAGCATTTGTGCGCTGTATAGTTTTATTAGTAGATCTGTTTGTCTGTGGAAATGTAATGGGCATTTCAATGGAAAATGAGTTGTCTGTAATGGCACCCCTACCACACCATGCTTTAGCTCTAAATGTGTGGTAGTGTGCTCCTAATTTGTACCACCAGCTACAGACCACATCCTTGCCACTAAGCATGGGCGGAAAATCCGTTACGCTCGCGGATTTTGCGGATTTTCGGTAAATTCGCAATCCGCGAACGCTCGAAAATTTACCGAAAATCCGCACGCAGCGGATTTTTTTTTCTTGGTGATACAATTTAGCGGCGTGCGGTGTAAGTTTGCAATTGCGAGCTGGTACAAAACCCTTGCGAACTGGCAGAAATCCTTGCGAACTGGCAGAAATCCTTGCGAACACAAAAAAGCATTCAGCAGGTTCAAAAGTTCAAACTCCTCATTAGTAACCATTCCCTGTAGTGCTTCCTGACAAGGGCCCCTCCAGAGTTCAGTTGCTATTTGCAACAATTGTATGACCCTGCTCTGACCCTCACAGCATGCTCATAGAATAGCTACAAGTAGGCCACAAAGGTCCTGGAAAAAAAAATTGCACTGCAACAGAAAGCAAATTACAGATAAGGAAGCAGGTGCCAGACTGGAATTTTAAAACAGTGACACATTATTAAATCAACCCCAAATTAATTCATGTCAGTTGAAGCAGGCAGGTGTGCTTGCTTTTCCCCCCCCATAATCTACAGTGATGATGTACCAGAGGGTGGCATTGATGTACCAGAGGGTGGCAGGGGTGAAACAGAGGGTGCTGGGAACCTGTGATGATGAACCAGACGTAGAAACAACATAATCGTGACCGTTGCGAGCCGACATGTAAGTTCGCAATTGCGAACTGGTACAAAACCCTTGCGAACTGGCAGAAATCCTTGCGAACTGGCAGAAATCCTTGTGAACACAAAAAAAATCCGCAAATTCGTGAGAATTCGCGGATTGCGAGTTCGCAAATTCACAAAATTCGCGAACACCAGATTCGCAAAATTCGCCCATGCTTACTTGCCACTCTTCTGCTAAATATTTTGGCTACCCGTTTTTTTTTTTTTACACCTGGATTTTTACAAACCCTATGTCCTCGACGACGTAACCAATGCAGCACCCCCCTCAATCACCACTGGCGCTGCCAATTGCGAAATGTCCATTTATGCATGCGCCCTTGTTGGTACACACGTTTTCAGCCATCCTGTTTTTACGGAGGTCTTTAAAGAAGCAGCCCAATGTAGTTTAAATAGCATTTTTTAAATATCTGCAGGCACTTCTGAACCTAAACTTTACTTCAGCACTGAACGTTTACACATGTGCTGAAAGACTAATCTTTAGTCTTTAATGATGAGATATCCATTTCCTACTGGCGGTCATCATTAGGTAGTTATAGTTAGGACTATTTTCCATAGAAAGTGTTTTTTGACTTGCCCATATCTTTACTGCTGGTTGGCAAAGCTTCACAAACTTTTCCAGAAAATGTGTGCCAATGTTTTTGGTTGTGCATGGAAAGTTTTCGGGATGATCAGTCGAGTGGGGGTTGTAAAAAAATTAATACATTTCTCACTTTAATTTCTATGGAGATTTATTTAGACTGGGCTACAGCCCAAACTGCTGGATGGATGGAATTACATCAACTTTGACAGAAAGGTAGCTCTTGGTCCGCAAATAACACTTTCTTTTTTGGTGTAAATCTGTTCAGTAGTTTTTGAGAGATTTTATTTTTAATTGTCCATATAGGGACGCCAATCTGACAGTCTTGGTTCTCAAATCTGATTGCCTGCCAATACTTCAACCAGGAAGTGTTGGCAGCCCTCTTGTGACTCTGCTTCAGCTGAGCTCCACAAATTTTTTTTTTTTTTTTAAAGGGGGCATGGTAGGAATACCCAGACCCCCTTGCTGGGGTTCCCCTGGGATCCTGACAAGGCCAAAAGGAACTTTGAAAAAAAATTGTAGCCTCCCACGTTTGTTTTTCATGAAGACCCCAATTGGGCCAGGTCTAAGTTATTTTTTATTTTATTTTTTTTCAAAAAAGGGTGCGGTGTTCCTAAAGGTACCCCCTCCCAAAGGTTTGTACCCGGTGACTTGCTTCTCCCTGAGGCTTTTTTACAGAATGAAGGGCCCCCTCCTTCTTCATGGCTCTCTTGATCCCCGGGGACCATCACTCCACTTGGTCAGCAGGTAAAATACTTGGGGTGGGGGGGTGGGGGGGGGAGGGAGATGCGGACCCCTTCCTGGATCAATAATGGCCTTGGGGACCTCCGCCCCGAAGGGCTGGCTCCTGCTATGTCCTGCGGTGCCCACCCCGGGACATAGTTGTTTTGCTTTTACTCAATTAGAAGCTCTCGGGCCAAGTTACTGTGCTGAGGGCCCCCTGAAGCTCTGGGCCCCCTCCGCACAGCAGTGGCCTATGTTATGTGACTGCATACAGTCTCTCTCTCTCTCACATACACACACTCAGACTTGTACAGCACCTCTTCTACCTATGCAGCCATTCTCCCACCCCCTCTCAATGGTTATAGGTTTCAGTTGGGAAATACCATTTTTTTTTAACACCATGGCTGCTAAGGCTTTCCCCCCCCCTGTGCTGATTTATTGTGTTTCCCATTGTTCATGACGAGCTCAGCTCGTCATGAGTGTACGAGAGGTGTACCTCATGACGAGCTGAGCTCGTCATGAGCGTCGAAGGTGTTAAAGTAGAAATTCTCTTAAAAAAAAAAAAAGACTACAGGGACGTTCTAGTTGGGCACAGATTTCACTTGTACAAAACCATTGAAATTCATCAGTTTTAGTTAACTGAGCAAACTAGAATTTTCGACCCCCACAATTCACTGATTAGGATTTCACATATTACATCACTCCTGACCAAATTTGTGACCTCACTCATATTATTGATGACCTCCATAGAACCTCTAGCACATCCACCCGCTCACACCCCCATGCAACCTCTCATACACCCAGTCACACACCCACACAACCATTAATATACCCATACAACTACTGACACACACTCGCGCGTCCAGCTACTCACACAACTACTCTCTCCCTATCCAGCCACTTACTCATACAGATACTAACAGAGCTACTCACTGACGCATTCAGCCACACACACAGCCAGAAATCCGCTTGTATACCCATTCACAAATCAATGCAATCACTAATATGCCCTCTCACTCATCTATATAGCCACTCACACAAATACTTACTGTGTAAAACAGCCACTCACACACTCCACCCCCCCCCCCCCTCCGCCTCCCCCCCCCCAGGCTACTCACTTACCCATACATCTGCTTAAACATAGTCACTCACTCAGCCATTCACAGTCACTTAATCACCCACACAGCCACTCACATTTGTCCACTCATAGAGCCCCTCATTCAATCACTCAACCATTCAGCTACTCACACCATTACACCCACTCCCACACAGTCACAGTGCCACTCAGATGATCTATATTTGAAATGGTATCACTCCGTAGTAAAAATGAATAGTAATTTAATGTATGCAGTAGCTTAGAATACATCTTTAATTCTCAAAACTCACTGGATGATATCAGTGATGTCCCTGACCACGTCATGAGTGATGTAATATGAGGTCATTGCGGGAACTTAAGTTATCGTTAGCCCAGGTAACTAACTGCTGCATTTCAATGGTTTTGTATCAGTGAAATCTGAGCCGAATAAGACGTCCCAGTAACCTTTTGGTTTTTCAGTATACATACATACATACATACATACATACATACAGGTTTCCCTCCACGTCCGTTTCCACCAAAGGATATCGAATTGTCATTTGCTGGCCCAAGGAAACGGGCAGCACAGCCTGGTGGGTTTACCACAAACAGTATTTATTTAATCTTTTTCTTCTCCTTAGTGCAAATGATACAGGTATTGCGAAGCTTTTTGTCTGGAGCCTTCAACTGGCCATAGAGTTTAGAGGGCTCCAAAGAAACAAAGCCCCCCCCCCTGCCCCCTCCCCAAACAATACAAATACTACACTGCCAAGGTCCATTTTTAAAAAAAGTGCTCTTGAATTGACTGCCATCTTGTTTGTACCGTGGAACTCCTGCCCTGAGCGAAATACATTTGTAATGCATTCAATACAATTCACATTCTAATAATTTCACAATCCTGGTAAAATACAAATATGGGCATGGCCTCTTTATTCAACAATTTTGAAAACTCTGGCATGAAGTAATTGTGTATATTATGCTTTTAAAAAAAAACTTCTATAGGTAAGGGTATACAGTGGCAAACTGAATAAATATCCAGTCGGAAAGAATGGTTGCATTATAGAGGGGGGAGGGGGGGTGTAGTGTAGGCTGTGCAAAAGATGATGAATCAGATGATGGGATGAGCAGCCCAAAACGTAAGTGACCAGTATAATGCAATAATGCATTGAATATAAAATATAAACACTTAATTCCAGAACATAAAGGATGCATATCCTGGCAGTATGGTCTGAACCTATATATTACAGATGGTCATAGCTGTTGAAACAAATGAACCGGTTGTATACCATGCATACCTAACAGCAGCGTTATACACTTTATAATTAGCGATGTGTTGAATAAGACTAGACAGAAGTATACACCATGGCAACTGTTATCGTACGGAATGCACCGGGGAGAATAGAAAGGATTTGCCTCACAAGTATGCAGGGGGGTGTTAGTGAGATGGATTGTGTGATCTAGTAGCGAGGAACACTGATTTGTATTGAAGGAGATGACCCAACCTAAGGAGATAATGCAGAGATGCGGAAGCCATAACGTGAATTATGGCGGTTTGGAAGTAAAGCTCCTTGAATCTAGCATCTGCCAAATTGAAAGACGTGAGGCCCTCCATGGGGAAATTTAGAGAGCAATGGTGTCAGCACCCCTCAGGAAAGGGAGCCATTCCTGCCATTTGGTGGAGGAGACTGGTCTGAAGTTTTTCCAGTTGGCTATGATTCGTTTTCAAGGTAGTGTTAGCATTTAAATCCAGGAGTAATCGGTCATTGTCGCATTTGAGTTGGGGATCCAAAGGACCAAGTAAGATGTATGCGATCTCTCTTATTGGGAGAACCTTTAATGTGAGTGCGATGTAATCAAAGACCTTCGTCCAATAGGTATGAAGTAGTGGGCAGCTAAATAGCATGTGTTCAAGGGAGCCTTCATATTTGTTGCAGGACCAGCAGGTGGGGCTATTAGTAAGACCGAGCTTGAAGAGTTTTGAAGGAGTCAAGTCCTGTTGATTAGCATGAATTTAGTTTGTGATAGTATTGGTGATACTTAATGTGAGAAGGGGGATTTGTTAATGGCTGGCCAGTTGAAGGCAGTGTTTATTTTGCTTAGTTCAAATTCTCATTTCTTTTTGCTAAAAGATAAAGATTTGCTTTCGTTTGGTAAGAGGATTTAATATATGTGGGACACTAGGTGTCCTACCTTGGATAGGTGACAAAATAGTGCAGCGATAGAGGGCCGAGAACACAATGGGTTTATTTTTGTAAGCCCTACTTTAAGCTGAAGGAATTTGTAGACATCCAAGTTAGTAAGATTAAACCGATTTTTGTATGGTTGAGAATGGTAGTGGAGAGGCTTTTTCGAAAATGTCTTGCACAAGGTTAATGCCTTTGCCTGACCAGAAGAATGAAGAACCATCAATTTTGAGGGCTTGGTTATACCATAGAGTGGATAAGCGGGTACGTTTTATTATGATCTCGAGTGGGCTTGACGCAAGATGGCTCTTTTGGTGTTCTGTATGATGTTACTAGCATGTTGGAGGTATCCATTGTGGCTAGTGCGGTGAGTGGGATGTTCTGTAGGAGGAACTTTTCTATCAACACCCAGGGTGGAATGCATGATTGGTTGGCAATAATCCAGTTTGTGCCCTGTTTGCATAGAAAGGCCGTTTGATAGATTCTGAAAATAGGAAGGGAGATGCCCCCATTTTTTTTGGCCAGTTTGAGCTTTTTCATAGAGATTCTGGACTTCTTACCCTGCCATAGAAATTTGCTGAATGTTTTATCCATGTTTTTTAGGAATTCTTCTGAAAGGGTCATGGGTAGCATACTGATGAGATAATTGACAGGTGGAGTTAGCATCATTTTTAGGGTCTCTGCTCTACCCCACCATGATAAAAAATGTTAAAAAATAATTTGTGAATTCATGATCTAGATACGTGATTGCTTCCAGTTGCCAGGCTAGGCCTGAAGAGCCTAGAATACTTTTATCACCGTAGCGGCTGATAAGTTTTAGCTCAGATTTATCTTTATTAAGGGAATATCCGGAAATTTCATAGAAGTGGTGTATGGTATTCATGAAGGCTGTGATTGCAGATTAGGCATATTGAGAGAAAATTAACATGTCTGCCTAAGCAGCGAGTTTTACATTGTAGTTATCAAAAGAGATGCCAGTAATGTCATTATTTTCCCTCATATGTTGGAGAAAAGGTTCCAAAGCAAGGAGGAATAGGGGGGGGGGGGGCGAGATGGGGCAGCCCTCTCCTGTTACCTGCTTTAGGTTGAAGGAGGGGAAATTTATTCCACCAGCTCTGACTGTAGCGGTAGGATTATGGTACAGAGGCATTATCGTTTTAATCAGATTGTTTCCCAAGTTAAATTTTTCTAGCACAGCCTTTAGGTGTCTCCAATCTACCTTATTAAAGGCTGTTTTTCGCGTCCAGTGTGATGGTCACTGTGGGGGAATCAAGGAGTCTAGCTTATTCTATCGCATGACAAGGGGGGGTTTATTGTCACTAGATAGGTCGATTTCTTAAAACACAGACTGAGATGGGTTTATCAGTTTTGAGATGTGCTGTTGTATTCTATATGACAAGATTGATGCATACATTTTGAGATTTAGGTTTATTAGTGATATTGGTCTGTAGTTTTTGGGTAGGAGGGGATCCTTACCTTCTTTGAATGACAATTATGGTTGCTTCCGCTGGGGTACCAGTGACTTGCCCAGTTTCTGAGAAGTGGGTAAATAGTGTCAATAGTGGTGCCAGCAAAGACGGAGAAAACGTTTGCGTTGAACCCGTCGGGGCCTGGAGCTTTGCCTGGCTTCAGGCCATTTATTGATGTGCTCTCCTGATTTATTTTTAGGTTTGGGAGCAAAATATTGTTTAGGAAGTCTTGACATTTTGTGAATTTTACATTAGTATATGTAATTTCTCTAGGTCTGCAATTTCTTTCTCTAGTTTCACCAAGTTAGGGTTAGTTACTTTGTTCATTCCTGCTCTGATCCTAATTATTTCCCCTCTTATTAAGTGTTCAAACACAGTTTTTCCTTCCCACTGCGGCGGAGTAGGCATAATCCGACGAGTGACTGCTAGCAAAACTCTCAGATAGTGAGTTATCTAATTTTATTTCTTGTAGGAAATAAATACGACAGTGCACAGTAACCTAAGAATACATTGGCCACCAAGACCGAAAGAGCATACATCAAAATTCGACACTAAACTGAATATCTTTAATGGCAAACCTACTCAAAACGAACATTCTTTATTAACTCGAAATCAACATGGCACTACAACCTGGAAACGAAAACAAAACAAAATTAATCAACTCTATTATACACAACTGGCTGTCTTCAGGGGCTGGTGGGTGGGTCAAAATTGGCTCTTCGTTCTGTCCCGAGCTCACGTGCAGCGAGGAGGTGCAGCTTCAGAGCACAAGAACAAGAGGATGTCTTCTGGTCTTGCGTCCCTTTTTATCCGTCTTCAGGGCGGGCGTATACCCGCCCCTGCCTGCCCCTGAGGGCGTGGCTGGCTGCGTCGGTGTCTAGGCCAGCCCACTCTAGGGCGGGAACGAGCGCGCCCCAGCTACGCCGCTTCGGGCATACCAGCTGAGACGCGCCTCCCGCCCAAAATGGCTTCCCGGGGGGATCGAGGCACTCGGCCATAAGTTCGGGGGGACCGATTCGGTCGCCCCTTTCCATATAGCCGAGATACCCGCCACCCCCTCTCAACACAATCCCCAAAAGGAGTGAAACCGGAAACAGTTCTTGAAGTTTAGGGATCTACTAATTAGTGCTCACCGATCATGACCTTACCGCCACAGGCCCGGATAGTTGACCGGCTATCCGGGCCCCCCACCAAAACTCCTAGCTAAAGGTCATGTTCCAACGTTTTTAACCATGCTAAGAAGTCTCCTATGAGTAACTCATTTCCCACCCGAGACAAATGCACACCATCCCCCATATACATACTGTCATCATTAATACAACCGTGCGAGATAGCATGCAATGTCCTGGAACGGAACAACCTACTCATTCTGTTATTAAGTTTCCTAACAGAATGGTTCAAAAGCAGGGATCGAAATAGCCCCCCGCCACACTTTTCGTGGGATCATATGAGACCACGCAATTATGCACCCCGGAACTTTCCTCGCCAACCAACTTACGGTGGAAAGCATTGCCTCCAGGAGAAGTCGTCTACCGGTGGTGACCAAATCATTGCCCCCTAAATGTACTATGACTATAGACGGCGGTGACCTCTTCCGCCCTAACAAACCCTTAAAGTAAGCTTGAAACTGGTCAATACAGAGACCGCCCCTTCCGTAGAAGGACATCCTGTACCCGTATTCCCCAGCTACGTGAATCATGTCACCTGCTTTGAATACGTCTGCGGCACGCCTCACGTATGAGTGGCCCACGACCCACACCTCCTTTCTCACAGCCGGTGATGTCTGACCGCTGGCCCGGTGTTGGGTCGACTGCATAGTCCGCCCCGCCTCGAAGGCTTGCGTAACTGAAAACCAAACAAAAGACAAGAAGCGTGAGTACATTGTTACAGCTTCACAACATGTGCAACCGCACATACCTCTTATAACAATTGGAGGACCAACGCCCCACTCGTTTTACTTGTTCCACATTAAGACCCCTGGCTGCAGCTTCAGTGGCAGCCCCTATCCGAAAGGAATGGGTCCCAAACTCACCCGGGTCCAAGCCTGCTGCGGTAATTGACATCGCGAGCACCCGCTGAAACTGAAACTTCGTCAGTGGGGTGGCGTCCGCGTGTCTCAACATTGTCCCCCCCCCATGATGCCACCCTTTGTGCTAGGTAATCCTCTAAACACCTCACCGGACACATGGAGGACCCTGGAATCCTGCGAATGACTATGCAGTCTCCCACCCCACTTTGATCGGTTTTTGACTTGACAAAGGATACCGTCATAGTCTCACCCCTGATCTGAACGTGTTCCCGGCACAAACCCCCCGCCACATCCCGCTTGCTCCTTGCCACCAGCTCACTTATCCTCATAGCCCCGTGAAATGCAAGCGTAAAAGCGGCTCGGAACAAACAGGCCTCGAACTGAGACGAGCATATGTCGGGGAGTGTGGCCAGCAACTGGGACAACCTATCCAGACCTATCGGGCGCCTCTCGTCTACTCTGCGACCCTCAAGGCGTTGCCACCCACGCAGCGCTTTCTGTACAGCAAAAGACGCTGTCGGGTCCTGGATATTATGAGCCCTGGCAACAAAGGAGATGGCAGCACGATGCCTCTGGGCTGTAGCCACCGACTTCCCAGCCTTACGCAAGGACATCAGAAAATGTACTACCCAATCCTCATGCCCCCAAAGTCCCCCTCTCTCAGTCCCCAAAAAGGCCAAATAAGCCCGAAACGCCCCTTCGTATGCCTTCCTCGTCCTTGGTGCTAGACTCTCTCCCACGAGGTAACGAAGTTCGGGGCACCGAGAGACCAGAGAGCTTCGGGAAAGGGTGCTGGCTCGGGGTCCGCTGAGGGAAGGAAACCCGAGAAAGCCTGCATTTGAAAACGAGACAGTGCATCAGCAGCCTGATTCATCACCCCCGGGACATGTTTTGCTCTGAATACCACGTTCAGTTGCATACACAGTAGGACAATTTCTTTAAGCAGCCTCAAAATCATTTTACAACGTGCTGCCTGACTATTAATGCATTCTACAACGGTCATATTGTCAGACCAAAATATGACAGAATGATTTTTGAATCCATCGGGCCAGGATCTGAGGGCCACCAAAATAGGAAACAGCTCAAGGAAAGCAATATTACTCGTCAGCCCCTCATCGTGCCACCATGTTGGCCACTTTTGTGCCGACCATTTTGTGCCGAAGATGGCGCCGAAACCCATGCTTCCCGCTGAATCCGTCCATAGACCAAGCTCTTCAGAGGACAAAGCCGGTTTGTTCCAGACGACTCGACCATTGAAATCCGCCAAAAATGCTAACCAAATACGCATGTCTTGGCGGACCTCGGCCGATAACCTCGTGCGATGGTGACCCTCCTTTAGGCCGACCATCGCCTGTGCAATCGAACGGGAGAAGGGGCGGGCCATCGGGATCACCCTTAAGGCAAAATTCAACTTCCCCACCAATTGCTGCAATTGATGCAGCGTAACTTTAGATGCAGTGATACACATTTGCAGGGCTGTCTTGAATTTCGATACTTTGGAAGCTGGTAAACGAAAACAACCCTCACTAGAGTCCAACTCGATCCCGAGGAACTCGAGGCAAGTCGTGGGACCCACAGTTTTACCTGGTGCCAACGGCACGCCAAATTGATTCATTAAAGCACAAAATTCAGTCAAGGCCCGGGCACATTCATCATCCCCAGCGGCCCCAAGGAACAGAAAGTCGTCGAGGTAATGCATCACATTCCGAAAACCTGTTTTCTTCGTGTAAACCCATTGCAGAAAACTACTGAATTTCTCGAAATAAGCACAAGATATCGAGCACCCCATTGGCATACACCTGTCCATGTAATACAAACCTTGAAACATGAATCCCAACAAACGTTGGTCATCCGGGTATACCGGGAGCAAACGGAACGCTGACTCGATATCTGATTTCGCCATCAGCGTCCCGGGCCCCAGGCGATTCAAAATGGCTACGGCCTCATCGAATGATGCGTACCGCACCGAACACATTTCTGGATTAATTGCATCGTTTACAGAAAGGCCATGAGGGGCTGATAAATTGTGAATCAATCGAAACTCACCCGGGTCCTTCTTGGGGACCACCCCTAAAGGAGAACAAACAAAGTTCGGTACTGGGGGGACAGAAAACGGGCCGGCAACCCGACCTCGGGTAACCTCTTTCCGGATCTTATCCTGTACTACAGTAGTATGCTGCAAGACGGAAAGTTGATTTTTGCACGTCCCGACACCCTGAAAGTTACCCACCGGGATGCGGAAACCATATGAAAAACCGTTTCGTAGCACCCCAGCAGAAGTACGATCTGGGTAATCGCTGAGCCAGGGAATCATCGCCAGGGTATCAATCGGGGTTGGTAAAGGCGCCCCTCGGACTATATTAGACCTGTTTAGCGCCTCCTCTGCCCCCATTTTCACCCGATTTGGCTCTGCACGAGGACTCAGGATGGGGTGCCCCACAACCACTACATTCGTGTTTGAACTTACAAGATCCCGGGGGCCTAGTACATTTGCTTCTGTTGAAATTAAAACAGAACCCCCTCTTCCCTGTATTGCCGGCGGGTCTCGGGTAATCGTCTGTACCCGTACCCGACCGAAAGGGTGTCCCCCCATTTTGGCGGGAGGACTCACTAACAGCACTCCCCACCAATGGCACTTCCAACATTCCCGACTCTTTCATCTTATTCCATGTTAAAGAATCGTAACAATCCCAGGTTAAACTTTTGTTATGCTCCATCGCTTTCCTGAAAAGGTTATCATAACAGAACCATTGGTTACCTTGGTGTGATGTCGAGTACCCCATAATTCGTGACTGATATACTGGAAATTCAGGGAGCAAATCAGGCCTACGTTCCCCCAAAATTGCCGTGAAAATTCCCCAAGCATTCCCCCAGTTACCAATATTTTCATTCACTTTAAAGGCGGCCATTTTTGCGCGCCAAACACTCGGATGCATCAGATCCTTTTGACCCTTAACAGTTTCGACCTCATAATGATCAACGAGCAGGGAGAAAATGTTAACGTATTCCCCCGCCCAAATCTTTTCCTTTATTGGCAAAGGAACATGTTGCCCCAATCTTTCTCTACGAGAGGGTGTTGACTCATCCCTTGCAATCGGCAAAGGCCGCTTACCTGCACCGGACGCTGCTTCCGTCCCTCGTGGCTTGTCTATCGCCGCATCCGGCGCGGGCACCTTGGCTGCATCACGTTTCTCGCGCAACTGCTTTATGAGTGCTTGCGCTTCGGTAGCCATGGCGCCCCCATTACTGTCCCCCAACCATGCTGCTAACTGTGCCGCCAATTCGGGAGGCATATCTTCGGCAGACGTCGGGGTGACTATCACGGGAATCGGATTCCCCTCAACCGGTACCGGGGCCGGTACCGGGGCTGGCGCCTCGAGCGGAGAACAGGGAACCGGGACGTCTCCCCCGACCGGCCCCCTTCTCGGCCTCTTTGGCTTCCCTCCGGCCGGTGGACGCCCCGATCCCTCCTCGCCGTCTCGCTCCGCCAACCGCTTCTTAATTTCGGACATGTCCTTCATGAGTGCCCGAACCAACTGGTCAGTCGACATTCCCTTTGCTCCTTTCTTGGGCATCCTTTCGACGAAGTATCTAAAAAACAAATAGAGAGATTAAAACGCTCAAAATTGGCTCTTCGTTCTGTCCCGAGCTCACGTGCAGCGAGGAGGTGCAGCTTCAGAGCACAAGAACAAGAGGATGTCTTCTGGTCTTGCGTCCCTTTTTATCCGTCTTCAGGGCGGGCGTATACCCGCCCCTGCCTGCCCCTGAGGGCGTGGCTGGCTGCGTCTGTGTCTAGGCCAGCCCACTCTAGGGCGGGAACGAGCGCGCCCCAGCTACGCCGCTTCGGGCATACCAGCTGAGACGCGCCTCCCGCCCAAAATGGCTTCCCGGGGGGATCGAGGCACTCGGCCATAAGTTCGGGGGGACCGATTCGGTCGCCCCTTTCCATTCTTGTAGGAGAATTATATCTCATTTTGAGTCTATGTAAATGTTCGATTAATCTTTCTCCCTTTTATCGGATGGTTTAGGCCATTTACAATTAGGGGAGACCACTTTAATACTTTGGTTCAAACCTGCCATATGATGTGTCCTAATAGGGTAGTACAGAATAGTGGCACCTTTGGATGAGGATGCGCAAAGTGAAGCCACAACCGAATTGAACACTTTCCCCCATGTGTATGTTAGGTTGGTATGAGGTATGTGAAACTTGTGAGACAAGAAACAAGGTGTAAAACCATAGAAAGGAAGAACAGAATGATCAGTAGAGAACCCATCCCTCAATACCCCACCCCCCATAGTCTCCAACGGGCGTAGCGATGAGAGGAAGGTCGCTCCTCCAGAGGAACAGAAGTATACAGAGCCACCATAACTTTTGGCGTAACATCCCCCAATAGAACTGTTGCCTAACGAGGGATTGATGATAAGTATCCAAGGCATATCACAAGATGATAGGGGAATGTATATATAAATTGATGGACATAGAAATGTGTGAGATGTGAATGTTTGAGTGCATAAGTTCACTGTGTGAGCATTAAGGAATTAGTGTGTTTAGTTGGACACTGAATAGTTAGTGAGAGTAGACCTAAGTCGTAGACAGGGTTATGGGTATCTGTAATAAGAAGCAAGCACTAATTGAGGCAATTATGTATGGAAATATGAGCCAGACTTGAAAGCATGTGTAGTCTTAATAGTACATATTTCATTATACATAAAACACTGTTACAACATTTTTATAGCTTATTTCCTTACACATAGGACTTCGTGCTGAACTGGTCTGCATTTTGAGCAACAGTAAACAGTTATTTTACACTTAGGTGGAAGTAGTGGACAAGACTTTAAGTGCAGAAGTGTCCATACACGTATCAGCCTTTAAGTCTAGAAATTTGTTGAGCGAGCATGGGTCTGTGAAAATGTGAGGAACCCCCTGTGCAAAGATTCAGAATTTTGACGGAGCGATGAACAGACCCTGTAGACCAGCTGCTTTCATTTTCGGTCGGAGGTCAAGAAACCCCTTGCGGGAGTCCAGTTAGTTTTGAGTAATCCTGGGATATAAATACATTTTTGCCTTTCCATAGTATTTGATTATTTACTCGTGTGGTTTGGAATCAATTCGACATGCTGGTACCTTAGTGGTTTGCAAACTATAGGTCTGGGAGTTTTGGTGTTGAGATATCGGAGTCGGGACCCTGTAGGTCCTGCCAAATTACAGCTCTTTATCAAATTTTATGTTGGCGGCCTGGGTGAATCATTTCTCTAGGAAGACAATACATGAGTGGTCAGCGTCTTCTTCTCCCTTAGGCAGGCCGAAAATACGTAGGTTGCCGCGCCTGTTTCTATCCTCCAATTCGGAACGATCTTTTGCAACGGATCAGGGAGCCAACATTGAGCGATTGAATGTATTTCTCTATTGCTTTACAGTTGACTAATTCTGTTTTCCGCCTCTAACTCTGGTGTTTGTTTCCTTCAAGTCTTGGCAGATGGCTGCAATTTTGGTCTGCATGAGGTCCGTATTTGTTTTTGTGGACTTGGCCAGGTCATGTACATCTGCTAATTTCTTGAGGATCGTTTCCAGTAATGTCCTGCTTCCCTTTTGTTGGCGAGTCCGGGTGTGGTGGATCAGCTTTCACTCTTTTTAGAGATTGTTTACTTTCTTTGTCTGTCGTTTTGGCAAGCCTGTGTATACTGGGATTATGACGCTGTCCTGCCGGAGCAGTGAGAGCGGTAAGACGTCAAAAGTTGGTGACTACAGAGGATCCATGGTGGGACTCTTGGGGGCACTAGGATGTTGGCACTTGACTGACTTGATTCTCTTGACTCCCTGATACTCTTGTATGCTTGACTATCTTGACTAATTTGACTCACCCGGTTCGCTTGGTACTTTGAGCTTTGCACTCATTGCTCTTTGTTCTTGTCCATTGATTCTTGGTTACTGGCCAAGGATACTTGAATTCTTGTTGACTTGTACTTGACGGTTGGCACATGAAGTTTAGTGTTTGGTCCTTGTTACAGCTTTTGGTTCTACTTTTGGTACTACAGCTTTTGGTTCTAAGCACACCGCATTTGGCGAGTCCCGGTATATGGTCTGCTGGCCCCTTGGTTTTTTGGGTCTTGGCATTCATCGCTCACCTGTGCCGTTCATCCTCACCTGTGCCTTTTAGACTCTTTTTGACTTTTTGTCGTTTTGTCTCTTTTTGTCTCTTGGTGCTTCTTACTTGTCTAGATCCGGTGTATGGTTATTTGGCTTTATGATTTAAAAAAAAAAAAAATTTAGTTTCAGGCTCGCTTGTCATTTGCCACACACTACTCCTTTTTTTTCTTGGTTATTCGCACTATGCACATGATACTCTTGGAAACTGGAAGCTGGATCTTGGCATGTGGGACTTGATGTTTGGTATTTTTGCTTGGCTCACGTTGTTGCAGATGCTAATGTGCAGCCCCCATCAGTACCGGTGATTTAAGGGCCATCTTGGTGATTTGTTTGATAAATTGATAGGTTGTGAGCAAAGTGGGCGATGGTTGTGTTTGACAGTGAAGCTTTAATTGGTTGAGCTGGCTAAACTGGCTAAGACATGATGATTTTGTCCTTATTATGCCACTATTGCATTTGCTGTCGTGATTTTAAAACTGATGTATTTAATGACTTCAGTATAACTTTAGACTGTTGTTATTCCACTGCTATTGTGTTATCACTGCTGTTGCTGCTAACAGTTTGAAAACTAAACCTCTAATATGCCGCCGCAACCGCCATTTTAAGGTCAGACCGTTGGTGATGTAACGAGTACTCCAGCGAACTGGGTATGTGCTCCACAACAAGGTTTTAACATGCCCATGCACGTTGATAAAACATCATGAAGGGACCACGAATGTTTAAATCCTGGCCGAACCACTGGTGATTACCAGGTGATTAGAAAGTCATGAGCACAACCACATTTTCAGCCACCATTTCGAGCGCAGAACCACAAGTCCACAAATCCATGTCAATGCCAAACCGGTGTCTTTGGGTATAGCACAGATTGTCGCTATTGGAATGCTATTGCACTGTTACTGTGTTATTGCGATGTCTCCACCGTCGCTGCCCTCATTGTATCGCAATCGTTACAGATCGTTTTGTTCAATGGTACACATGGTTGTTTTAGTGGTAGAGCGGCCTTTGTCAAGCCTTAATGAGCCTCTGTTGACGCAGTCGCCATTTTAAGGGCAGGCATCCGGACAAGTAACGAATGTTCAGACAATCCGGATATATACTTTACGGTTAGCATTTACATGCACATAGACGATACTGCATGGGAGGGTTGAGATTCCACATACATAACTGTACTAATTCACAGGCATTACTTGCATCCCTTAGGGACCGTTGTGTTTTGGCAGGATTTGGGCAAATGAGTATTAACTTCGTGTTTCTGCAGTATGTCGCATAACCATTCGCCCTACCTCCGTACAGCCTGGGTTGTGTCCTCAAGGATCGGAGTTGAGGTTGGGACAGAAGGTGTCTTGAAGCATTGATGGTTGTTGGGGCGCCTTTATGGCAATCTATGACCAACTAGTATCGGTGAAAATGAGGAGTTTATTTCTCTGGAGCGGAGCTGAACAGTCACACCGCCAGTTACCTCTGCGTCCAAGCCATGCCCCCTGTATAATATGCATTTTTTTAAAGATTCTTCATAATTTACAATCTATAGAACATTCTATTACATAACCAAATGCAACGTGTTATCCATTGCTAAAAAAGTGTTACAACAGCAGTTCGAAAATCTATCCAACATAATCTTTAGGTTTGGTAACATTCTCTCCAGTAAAGTACTATACGGCTAAGATTGTTGAAAAAAGGAACACAATCAATAAAATACATTACCATGTCAGAATTCCTAAATAATGTACTATACAAGTTCCCAAATCTCTAAGATAGTAAATCAGAAGTCGTATGAAACACAAGTCTTCAGATCAGTTACTTGTTACATGTGTGAAATTTAGCCAGACTAGACTATGCATTTTAGTCCACCAATATTATTCCATTCATTCCTTTGAGTGAAGTACTCAATGACTCACCATGCGTGCACAATCACTGCCACTTAATAAATATAGAAGACCTAAATACCATACTCATGTAGGTCAAAAGCCACTTCATTGACAATCTTCAGGACCCTTATGTGAAAGACCACATGGTAATGAAGCAAAGCTCTGGCTAACGAGAATGCTGACCAATTATCTGAGAATGTTCAGGACTGCAACTCTCATGAGTCAATGTTATTACACTTACAAAAGTGCATAATAAATTAGCAAAAAAGTTTAAAACAAAGCCCATTGTAATAGAGACAGAGTGCTATGTGCAGAGTATACTGCAATGAGGGCACCATTGACGTGCCTTATATTGCACTAAATCATAATTGGTGAGACAAGGTACTATGTGCCAGACATGTCATCAGTGGTCTGCAGTGCCCTGTTTATCCTAGTTACATAATCCAAGTTTATACAATATCTTGGAGCACATAGTGCTACGAGTAAAGTGCCTAATGCAAAGGATTCCAGTTCATGCAGTATCTTGAATCTGTCTGACCCCATAAAGTGCTGAGGAAAAAGTGCCAAATGCCGAGAAATCCAGCTTACAGTTAGTGTCATGTGTGTCCTCCGTTAATTCATACATAGATAAAATTAAAATTTCAGCAAAGCAAATACTGATACTTGATATCTTGTTTGTAGGGACAGTGCAACTACAAATCATACTCTTCGAGAGAGCCTGGCAGGCCAACTGGTAGGGTGAATTCAAAGTTTCAACCAATCAAGGGCTAAAGAGTACGTATGGCAAATGCAAAGCTGCAGGGTACCAGATGCAGTCCACTCTCATAGATGTACATGTAATTCGGTGTCTGCATTCAGTCCCCTTGGTACCACTGTACCTATTAAGATGATCCATTTCGACTCTGATCTCAGTCAACTCTTGGTCACCTCCCCTTGATGTCTTCATGATATGTTGAGTACCATAGTAACTCACCTTAGACTTCCTGCCATTCTGATTTTCCCAGATATGTTTGGCCAAGGAATATGTTAAGTCCCTGTTGGAGATGGCCTGAAGATTGCAGAATCCATAGTTTCAATTTGTTGACAGTGCTTACTACATATTTCTTTCCACATTTGCACCTCAGGACAGATACGACATATGTTGTCTCACAGTTTATCCATTCATTTATCATTGGTTTTCCATTCTGCAACTCAAGTTGTCTTATTTTGGCCATGGGAACATGCTTTGATCTTGAAGCAGCGCCAGAAACCTTTTTGTCTAGTAGAAGCCAATTGGAGTTATCAATTTAGCAACTTTCCTCAAACCTTTGTTAAATGCTCTTCCCATGAAGCTATCTTTTCATAAGTGATCTTCGGATAATCAGGCAGTATTTGGCTCAGTGTCGTCCATTTTGAGGAGTTTCAAGTTTCTTTTTAAGAGTCCCGTCCCCATTACTTAAGGAATTGCAATCCATAACATACCTGATAGCATTACTTGAATCCTCTGCTACCTTTTTGGGGAACAATAGTTCTTCCCTTTTACTCTTCCACGCTCTCTTTAGTGCATCGTCTAATACGGAGTATGGATAAACTCTACGAAGAAATCTTTGACATGTCGTTAACTTATATGGCAAAGTCATTGTCCTCCGAGCCGTTGCATCTTTTTCTGAGGAGTTTGTCGAACATCATAGTAATTTTGAGTGTGCTAGGATGTCCACTATTGGCATGTAGTAAGCTATTACCGCTTGTGGCCTTCCAGCGGTTTTTGGTACACATTTTAACATCCCATACTTGAAATTCTATGTCCAAATAGGTTATTTACCACGCACTGATGCATGGGTATAACTGAATTTCTGGGGGATTGCTGTTCAATGAGTTAATAAGATCTCTCACTTCCTTCCCAGATTAAAAGCCAATGATCAATATATCGTACCCATAAAATCATGTGGTTTTCGAGTTCTGTTGGGTCCAGATCGCTTCTGCCTCCCGCCACCCTATTGTTAAATTGGCATTTGTGGGGGCAAAGCACATATATATGGCAGTTTCTTTCTTGTGTAGGTAATAAGTTATCAAACCAAGATGGTGTGTGTAGATTTACACTGGAAAAAAAACAAAGCTTAAAGTAACCTTATAGTGAACTAATGTCAGTGACCACATTAACGTTTTGAACTAAAAAACCCACATTAACGTTTTGAACTGAAACAAACGGGTGAATGTTATCACTGACCTATTCGCCGAACTGTTATTTTAACCTTTGTGTTTTTTCAGTGCATTTCTGTGTTTTACCATTGAGTAAATTATTACTGTACTTAGAACCAAGCAGCAGCGGGTTGTCTGGAGCCAAACCTACTCAGCACACAGCCTTTGGCCGTGCACAGCAGGGGGTTGGCATCTGTCTTTGGCAGTCAACCCACTTGGAGGCAGCCAACCCTACTCTTTGCGTGGCCTTTTGTCGTATGCAGCGTGGGGTTGGCTGCAGAGCCTGGCTTACAGCCAGGCCCTGCGCCCAAGTCTCCTCAGGCAGCCAACCCTACAGTACATAAAGCCTTTGGCGTGCGCAGCTTAAGGATGGCCTTTTGGATCCCATCCTCTGCAGCCAAAACATAAAGGAGAGAGTGGCATGCACCCCCTCCCTGATTCTTAATTGGCTCCAGGAACCCCATCCCCTGGTGCCAAATACAGTAAAGGTGTGAGCCCCCTCCCAGAAGCCTTCTTATTCCCTGGGGCTGGCCTCTTTAAAAGGGGAGGGGAGCTGTGTTGACCCCCGCCTATTTTGACCCCAAGGCTGCGGGGGAACCCCAGGACCTGCCCCCTTGCGGCTCCATCGGGCTCTATGAATGTTGCAGTAGCTGGCATTTCCCCCACCCAGAGGGTGCAACTATTTATGCTGCTCCCTCCAGGCAAGACCATAATGTTCTGTATTGCGTGCAGGGGAACAGAAGACTGCTTTCAGCCGGCGGGAGCATTTTTAAAGTTTCTGCTGGCTTGGAGCAGACTTGATGTCTGCTCCCATCTGGTGGGAAATTAGAAAATGCTCCCGCCAGACTGGAGAAAACATGTTTCCCTGCCCATGGTAGTGCAGGCAGGAAAACTGTGTCCAGAGGGTGGCTCCTTTGGACAGAGTAAGTGAGCCGGCCCTGGGGGATGTGGTGCCCAGTGCAGAAAATGGTATGGGAGCCCTTATTGTTGCCCCCCTCCACATATAAATATCAAAATGACTGGCGCCTTTTTAAATTTTATTTTGCTGAAATCTTGCAGGATTGCGACATTTCCTTTTCCGTTTCTGTTACGGTTTGATGTGGTCTATGGTGGGCAGGGTATCCCTACTAGATTGGTTTATTTTTGTTGATTGGCGCTTCTGCAAGCTCTCTCTAATCCAACCGTCCAGAGATAAAAATATATTTTTTATTTTACAGTCCTAGAGTAGTAGAATTAATTTTACTACTTAGGTATTTTCTTGGGTATGCATACCCCTTTTTTTCTTTTGACACTGATATACAGTGGAATTTGAGAATGTCAAATGGTGCCAAAGATGACTACCAACTCAACTCATAGATTTGTGTGTGTGTGTATATGTATGCATGTATGTATGTATGTTTATATATAATTAAGATGCTCAAACACTTCCAGCGGATCCTATTAAAATTGGTTATAATAAGTGCAGGAACTTCAGAGGCCTTTTCACCAGTTTTTAAAACTATATAGCGATATAGGCAAAAATAAAGTATGTGCATGGACATTACAAACCACAATTAGAACAGTCATTGGTAAATGCATTAGGTTTGATTAACAATAAGCAGTTTTTTGTTGTAAGCTGTAGCTTGCTGAGTAGTTGTACAATATAAGATACAGAGACTGTTAAAGTGTTATGAATTGTTTATGTACAAAAAAGGCAATATATTGCACAATTACTAGTGCTGTTACATAATAGCAAATATATTAAAAACAATAGATTTCACAAGCACAGTTCAAGCGCTGTGCAGATGAAACCTAAACAAAGTAAGTTCCTGCTGTTATTATTACATTGGTGTCTGCAACTCTGGCCATATCCAGCACATGCCAGTGAGCCAGGAAGGTGCGCTCAAATTTATTATTGGCATCTACTGATTGTAAAGCCCTATGCCCTGAATACCGACATCAGATTTCACTAAGTGGCAAATAGGCCATGACAGCATGGAGTACCCAAAGGGGGTCGTAGAGAGCCAGAGAACGATGCGCTCATGAATACCATCTACAAACACTAACATTATCTGATGAGACAGTCCCCGAAGTGACTGCCTACAGCCAACTTTTCAGTGAAACTTAATCCGCAAAAACAGACTGTGATATTCTCATCTCAATGGTTACTGATATGGTCTCCTTTCCTCCAGCACACATTTCTATGGTATTTCTTACATCATTGTTTAGAATGCATATATGTCAAAGTGTGAAGGGACTCCAGTGGTTGAGAGGCAGTTGCAACTTGTAACCTGCCTGGATGGGATCTTCTGTTAAGAATAAACTTCAGTCAATTCTCTTTATCTGGAGCCTGTTTTTCTTAAATTTCACACTGACTTAGTCAGAAGCTTCATCAGCTTCAAGAAGATCTCCACACCAATGAAAATGCATCTTCATCTGTGGTGAGATAATAAGCTTTTACCTTGCCATCTCTTAAGACTTTATACTACAACCTGATTTGCCTCTTAAGACTTTAAGCTCATGCTAAAACCCTCCCACTTGCCACTCTTCAACCTGCACTTTGTTCAATTTAAATTTAAGGTTTGGGAGCATTTCGACACCTGCTCGCTTTTAGTTTAAACTAATATAAAGGCTGGGAGCAAATCGATGTGGCTCACTCTTGTGCATGGGTTAAAGTGGAACTGGTAGTATATGATGAAATTTTACTTCAAGTTTTAATTCATATAAGTGGTAGGCAGCACACTGGGTTGCACAAGCAAATTTCAAATTAAAACATTTGAGCATTCCAAAGAATTTTGGCTTACTGTTGCCTCTTGATTCCATTCACGTGTCTTCTGCCAAGTTCTACACTTCAACTAGCATTATAGAGAGAGCGTGTGCTGTTACGCTAATAACGCTATGCGTCTCTGTTTGGGCGCTTAAGTGTGATGGCTATCTTGGGTTTACATGTTTCCAAGCAATTGTTCTGCATGCTCCTTGACAACCAAGAGTCAATCTATTTGAGATGTCACTACGCTGAAACGTGGCGGCCATCTTTGAGGTTTACAAATCTCCTAGCAACCCAGCGCACGCTTATGTATTGTGCGTTACAACTGATTAATTACAGCGATGCGATACACTTGATTTCCCAGCGATTTCATTTCACAGCTGATGTGCTTTATTTTACAAGTTGTCTGCAGTAATACGCATGCTTATATTTTTGTCCATTTGCACGTTTATTAGTGTGCACCGTGTGTATTCAACTGACATGTCGTTCAGCGAGTACACACGCTTGGATCTTGGATTCCCACCGACTTCACTTCACAGCTGAAGTGCTTCATTTTTACAATTTTTCTGCAGCGATATGCATGCTTGGATTATTGACCATTTGCACTTTTGTTTGGTGCATTGTGTGTATTCAATTGACACGTCTTTCAGCGATTCACACGCTTTCAACACGTTGTGGGTCTATACTTTGCAGCGTCTCGCACACTTTCAAGCGTACAATTTTGACTTTATAAACACACGATTCCTACACGCTTGGGTTTGCATCAATATTCTGTTTGATATTGATGTTTTTCAACCTAATTTACTTAATTTCAATCTGCTAAGTACATGTAGGTTTAACAAATTTGTTAAACTTTACTTGATCATTTCTGTTACATGTTTGGCGCTATGCAGAATGTTACAGCTGCCCCATTTTTTCTTGCTTGTCCTGGTGAACCTCCGATCAAATAAAAAAAATAGAAAAAGGTTTTTGAGATATGCAAGGGTATGTGGAGCTTCATTAAGTGCTGAAAGAAAGACTTCCGTTGCTACATTGTCTAGGCTCTGAAGGGCAGGATGTTTTCCATCGCTTATCTGAGTTAACTGCTTCCGAAGCAGAAGGTCTAAATGATTATGAAATATGTATCCGTAAACTAGATAAGCACTATCTTCCAAAAATAAGTGCGATTTTCGAAAGATAGCATTTTGGTAAAAGAATGCAGAAAGAGGAGGAAATGGTGGATGGTTATTTAACTGATTTGAGAAAACTTGCTTCATCGTGTAAGTTTGAGAGTTTAACTGAGGAGCATATCCGGGATCAATTCATGTTAGGTTGTAACATGGAAAAGGTAAGCGAAGAACTATGGTTACGTAATGAACCCACACTTGATGAGGTTGTAGCTGTGGCAAAAAGAATGGACAATTCACTGAAGTGTGTAGCTATCATTAAAATAGATCGCTCAAAGACTGTAAAGTGCAGAGTGTTAATAAGAAAAACTCTGACACTAAGATTAAGGTGAAAGAGCAAGATGTTTAAAAAAAAAGGTAAATCCAGCAGTATACCTGTAACTTTAAATGTTATAGGTGTGATAGAATTTGGCATCTTGCTAATGATAAAAGATGTCCTGCTCTGGGTCATGTTTGCAATAAATGCAAAAAGAAAGGACTCTTTACGTCCATATGTAAAAGTAAACTGACTCCTAGAGTTAAAAAGATAGAAATTTATGAAGATGAAGGTGCTGATACCAGTCCAGATGATTTTCAATTTGGCCAGATTGTATCTGAAATTGAAGTGATTATTCAAAGTCGTGTCCATTTGATGACATTTTGGTTGATGGGGCATGTACTCGTGTATTATTCGGTTCGGGTGCAAATATCACTATTGTTTCAAATGATTTTTATGTAAACAAGCTGAAGCATAAGATTAATTTTGTTTAAACCGGATATTACTCCTCTAGCCTATGGAGGTGAACCAATTAAATTACATGGTTATTTTTTGGGTTTAATTGAATACAGAGGTAGAATGATTTCAGGGAAAATCTGTCTCGAAAAAAGGTAAGTAAGTTAGCATTTTATTTGTTGATTTAATTAAAATCATTACAAGCAAGAAAAAAAAATAAGAGCCACCAAGAAAAACAAACATATACTAGACAGTTATTACCATCTTAAAATGATCCACCAATAATGCGATAATAGATGACCATTCCATAAAAACATTAAAACATTACACAATATTTAAAATACATAAAACTTACTAAAATGCCTTCTAATTTGCACCAAGAATCATTATAGCAGCATTTACCTAAAGTGACTTATGTTAACAGTTGGAATTACAAATACAAATTTTTAGCTGTTTTTCATTTACAAGCGGTAATAAAGTGCAATGTGCGTGCCTATAATAAATTATACTCATAGTCCCTTAAGCTAGCTTAAAACATTGCCTCCAATGAATCTTAAATTATGTTTCTTAAGTATTTTATATCGCAATACAGTTATTTACCAGTTCTACTACTTTTAGTTTAGTCTCTGCAGTAATGATAAATTTAACAAAACAATAAGTAAGTTTAATATTGACTCCACTCAAACAGGTAATAATAGCTTGCCTACATGTTCTAATACCTAGTTCATTAAAGATCGGTTTTAGGATGGACTTCCGGGCGTCTGCCAGAGCTGGGCATAAGGTTACTATATGAATTAATGTTTCCTCCCTTTGCCTACAAAGCCTGCAAATGCTCGATGACCATTGATTCTCCCATTTTGGTATGCCATCCTTTGTCGGATATCTTCCCAACCTTAAATGCATACATTTATTCTTAAACCTAGGTTTTATATGATATGCCAAATAAGGTTGAGACGACAGCCTACCAAAGGAATTAGCAATTGTCCAAATTTTTTTTTTCCTTAATTCCTCCTTGTCAGCTATAATTGTTAGCAGTGCGGCCATTTAATAAATAATAATAATAATAAAGGAGCTTATAAAGCGCTATGGTGACTCCATCCCGGCGTGTCCCCGCGCTGTGGAGAGAGTGACGGAGCTGGCAGTATCCGAGGCTACTGGATGAACAAGTGTGTTTTTAGTAACTTCCTAAATACCGTTTCGGTCTTGGCCTGCCTAATTTCATAGGGAAGGATGTTCCACTGGTTGGCTGCCAATACTCGGAAGGAGCGACCACCCATTCTGGCCTTCTTAATGCGGGGTACTTTTAGAAGGCCCATGCCCATGGAGCGAAGTGCTCTGTTGGGTTGGTAGGGGATAGCTAAGTCCTTTTTTAAAAAACTACTTTACTCCTCATTTCATCTTCTAAATTAGAGCAATCAAAATTACATAAGCATTCATTTAGGTACAGCTTCCAGTTTTTTAAGTATTCCCCCTCTGAAATTTCTAGCCAACATAGCTTTGCTAAAGATCCTTCATCTGAGCAGGCTAATGATATTAAGGACTTCAAGAATTCTGACTGACGCGCCACAAATTGGTTTTTCAGTCCAAATTCCAGTCTTATGTTTCCTCGACTGCAGGGGCGGTGGGTGAGATTTGAAAGTGGTGGGGCGCAAACTAATTAGCATACAGCACCATAGCGAGCGAGCGCAGCGAGCGAGCCTTGAACCCCAAAACGGGGGATTGGGGGTGTTACCCCCCCCCCCCCAAGAATTTTGAAAAAAAGAAGAAAAATCGTGCATTTTCAAGCAAATTTGAGAAAGCAGGAAGGTTAATAAAGCAATTGTGAAAGTGCAGTTATTACATTAATAGATGGCATAACATAGGTAGCTACTTATTCAGTATTACCACAGAGCTTCATACATTCTGTCCTATTATGCTCAGCTGCTGAATTCAGACTATAAGACTTTCATGGAAATCTCAGCTCTAAGAGTAGAAGAAGTTACACAGCAGTCTAATGGTTGCCAGGTTCGTTCTGCAGGAGCGTCAGGAACTTGAAGAAAAGTCCACAGTCTTCCCCTACGGCCTTCCGACTCTATTAGTCTTACAATATACTGAATATTAGAGTCTATAGTAACGAATGGCACGCAAGGGGAAAACCGGGAAACAAAACAAGGAAAGGCGGGGGAAGAAAAACAGTCTTACAATATACTGAATATTAGACTCTAGAGTAACGAATGGCAAGCAAGGGGAAAACAGGGAAACAAAACAAGGAAAGGCGGGGGGAAGAAAAACAGTCTTACAATATACTGAATATAAAAGAGGCAGCGCAATGCGCTGTTACCGTGATTATGGTTGAGCTGAGCTTTGTACACACTTCACATAGGTCCACGCAAGTACCCCAAACATAAATGGTATAAAGGTTTTCGCCTTTCCCCTTTTGCCAAGGGGAAAGGTTTGATAGGCAACACAAGCAACGAATCGTTCACCCTGTGGGAGACAGGTCCGGCCAGTGAACAAAGGTGAGCAAATCTGTGTAGTCTCCAAATAGAACAAACACTACACTTTTTTAAAAACCGAGATCAATGCATTTCTTACCTCAATCAGATTTTTTTGTATTCAACCAACAAGTAGCAGCATTCACTTTTTGTAAAGGAAATCCGCATGTCTGTCTTTCAGTGTAGCAAACTTGTCAATTACTTGCATATTGAAGTCTGGTATCTTTTGGACTAGCTTGCTCTCTACAGACAGCATCGCCAAAGCATTTAGTCTTTCCTCTAGCATGGTGTTTCTGAGGAATGTCTTTATATGCTTTAAGGCTGAAAAACATCGTTCAGCTTCTACTGTTGTCATTGGAGTCGTAATCACAATTTTGAGTAAAGTCACTGTCTCTGTAAGTGAGTTTTCCATATGCAGTTTATGAATTAACCTCAGCAAACTCAAGGCGCTTGTGGCCTTCCGGTACACAGGCATTCCGTAGAGTACAGTTAACTCAGTTCTCATATGCTCTTTTTTTAGCATAGGATATGCTTCCGCAGCCTGATTCAGAGCATGCTCAGGGAAGGATTCATCATATCATGCAAACTCTTTACTTTGCAATAAAGTGGCAGTCACCAAATGTTTTGTGAATGAAAAACGTTCTTTTGCCTGCACAATTACAATGTCACATCTCCTTTCCAATTCGAACCAGAGAGGTGATGTTTTGTCTGCGGTTTGCAAAAATAGAATGCTCCGGCAGTTTGCTCTCCAAATCGTCAACTCCATCTCTCACTTCCATTATCTTTTGTACAAATGCAGATGTAACGGCTTTCACAGAGACAGTATCTATTTCTGTTCGTTGTAACTGATCGTATAACCCATCAACATGAGACATTATGTCATGAAACAGTAAGAACTGAAACTCTGTCTTGTAGTGTTCTATGAAAGCCATGGGCTTCATTCTGACTTGTGCGATCAAAGTCTTCTCTGTATGATATGGCGAAAAAACATTTCTCAAGGCCCTCCCTCTCTTCAAAGATTAAGTTGACTGTACGAACGTGAAAGTTCCAACGAGTTGCGGATCCCCTTGGTACGCTTTTGTCCACTATCTCATGAAGGGCTTCGGTTCTTTTGAGGGAACGTGTGAAGAATGCTGCTATGCCTCCGATATCCTGAAAGAAAACTTGTCTCTCTGATCTTTGATACTGCCTGTTGCATAATAAGATTGAGTTGGTGGGCATAACAGTGCACAAAATGAGCATTAGGGTACACATCTCGAATTCGTTTCTGTACTCCACCAAGGTTTCCACTCATTACGGACACACCTTCATAGCTTTGTGCGATAAGGTTTTGTTTTTGAGGCAGGTCCGGGAAAATTAAGTCCAGTTGACACAGTATAGCTTCAGTGATGGTTGCTGCACTAGAGTCTTTTAAATGTGTGAAACCAAAAAACCTTTCCACAATGTTTCTGTCACTGTCAAGGTACCGAAACACTAACACGGACTGTGTTTTAGTGGCCACATCAGTGGTGTCATCAGCCTGAATAGCCACAAAGTCTGTGTTTCGCAACTCTTGCACAATATGGCTTTTTATAATTTCGAGCATACAGTCAAGGAGTTCATTTTATATTGTATTAGAGGTGCCCTTAAAGACTGTAGCACGTGCTAAATGTGTTTCCAAATCCTTGTCTATGGTTGACATTAAATCCACTAGGCCTCGGAAGATCCCAGGTTTTGAGGAAGTTTCTGATTCGTCATGGCCTCGCAATGCCAGTTCGAAAGCACCACAGAAACGAATGCAATCAATGATCCTGGATAGATTGTCTGTTCCTATCAACAGCTTCATTGTGTTTTTGAATGGATTTGCGATATGCATCATTTATCTGCTGCTCAATTGGTGCGTCTTCCCCCAACATTCCCAGTCTGGTCAGGTTTTCCAGATGATTTCTTGTGAGCGCATGCTTCTTTATTTTTTCAGCCATGTGCTTCAGGTCTACCATTCCTTGCCGTGTCCAAGAAAAGTCACCACCAAACAGCAAGCAGGGGAAGCAGAACAGAGAATTTTTTATAGGGCACCCTGTAAGCCTTTTTTGTACCAAGCATTTTTCTGTCCGGGTAGTTTGCTGTAGGTTTATTTCAGGCTGATGAGGTCCTAATTGCTTTATCTGTAGTTTTTGTTCAAGTGGCCGTGACTGGAATGACCTTGCCATCAGCTCTTGTACTGTATTCATGATGGTGTGTTGCTGGCCTTACCAATATATATATTAAAGAAACCTGTCAATCAAAATACAACGTATAAGGTGCAGTGCAATAATATGAAATTTCAGTACAAATACAAAATACAGCCATACTGCCTCCTGTATCTCTGTGCCATAGTGGTCGCTGGAGGCACTGAAAGAGACACTGCTTGAGGGCCTGGAGAGTGACCAGATACATAGCCCTAACTCCCATGTAAAAAAATATATAGCATCAGTTTCCTTACCTTTAACACTGGTCACTGGTGTTTGCTGGTTTGTAGCCGGGGTCGAGTGAGAGAGCAGAAAATGAGGAGGTTGGGGTCCTCTGGTTGTTTGCTGATAAACCTGTCAATCAAAAGTACAACGTATAAGGTGCAGTGCAATAATATGAAATTTCAGTACAAATACAGCCATACTGCCTCCTGTCTCTCTGTGCCATAGTGGTCGCTGGAGGCACTGAAAGAGACACTGGAGAGTGACCACATACTACATAGCCCTAACTCCCATGTAAAAAAATATATAGCATCAGTTTGCTTACCTTTAACACTGGTCACTGGTGTTTGCTGGGTTGTAGCCGGGGTCGGTGAGAGAGCAGCAAAGGAGGAGGTTGGGGTCCTCTTGTTGTTTGCTGATCAACCTGTCAATCAAAATACAACGTATAAGGTGGAGTGCAATAATATGACATTTCAGTATAAATACAAAATACAGCCATACTGCCTCCTGCCTCTCGGTGTCATAGTGGTTGCTGGAGGCACTGAAAGACACGAGAGTGACCACATACTACATAGCCCTAACTCCCATGTAAAAAAATATATAGCATCAGTTTGCTTACCTTTAACACTGGTCACTGGTGTTTGCTGGGTTGTAGCCGGGGTCGGTTTGAGAGAGCAGCAAAGGAGGTTGGGGTCCTCTTGTTGTTTGCTGGAAAATTGCCCCAAAATGCGGTAATGTATCAGGTTGTCAGGTGCTGAAAATGAAAAGATAACAATTTATTTTTGAAACAGTAGGGTAATGAAACAGACTGTGGGGGAAAAACATAACGCTCCAATTTTTTCCTTGCAGTTTGCATCCAGCTCTTAGATGACAGTTAATAGCTCGCTGTTGTGTGTTAGGATTTTAACTTAGAAACTGCAAGTAACAAAAGGATCTCTCTGACAAAAGCAGTGCCTCACTGACCTATTTACATCATATGCATTTTGTGATCTGTATCAAGTATATATGTTCTTTGCAGCAGGCACATTAAGCTTCTGCGCTGCCGCCTGCTGCTAGTTCACTACTGGGACCAGAAACATAGTCTGGCAGACTGCCAACGCTCCTACATATATAGGCCAACAACTGATGTTTCTATTTTTTGTTTTATATAGCGAAGTAGACCCGAGACATCGGGCATCAGAACGCTTTACATGAGCACCAGTTTTGTAACATCACCATTATTGCCTAAATAAACATAAGAATAAAGCTTAAAATCCATGCCGGGGTAATCTGGCCCAACATTGTCAGGAACGTGAAAACCAGAAATCAGATGAAACCAGGGAAGACATTCAATGGCACAGTTATAATTATTGTAACTTTATTTCACTTGTAATGAAACCTACTTTATCATAAAGCACTCTGACATCTTTGGGTAATGACCGCGATATGTAAAAATGAATAAATAAATAAGCACTGTCTTGGATTTATCAGTGAAGCAAACACTATCTTGGTAGCATTAAAGGATACAGGAGTGAAGGCAAAGCACAGGCGTGGATTCCATGCTCCAATCCTTGCCTGTGTAACTTGAGTCACGCTTGGGAGCAGAGCATACTTGAGTGTAAGTTCAGCCACAGGATATGTGTGCACATTACACACATAGTAACACCACAAACACTGTGAACTGTTGTCGCCTCATTACACACTGGCAACGCAGCGAAAATGGAGACAGCTTAGCCGGATGATGGAATGAATTTTCGAACAGAGAACTTCACAAAATGAATTGTGCGCCAACACATGTTGCACAGACCAACCTTTTTTAAACTCATATTTCTGTTTAAAGGAAAACGCAAGCATAATGATGGTTTGCTGACTTTTCCAAGGGTTAAAGTTGGGTCTTCAGGAAGGAGTAGTGGCAAGTGACTTGGTTGTTACAGGTGGCGAGCAGAGTGCTGGAAAGTGGAAGATGTAAGAATGAAGCCAGAAGCTGGTGGTCTGTGAACATAAGGTACTATAAAGTGAAGGAGGAGGAGGGCAACATAGCATGTTCTGTGTGACGCAATGAGGGCTTGAGTTGAATCACTCCATGCCCGATCCAGATCATATAGCCCGTGGACGTGC
This sequence comes from Lissotriton vulgaris, assembly GCF_964263255.1. Classification (NCBI taxonomy): domain Eukaryota; kingdom Metazoa; phylum Chordata; class Amphibia; order Caudata; family Salamandridae; genus Lissotriton; species Lissotriton vulgaris. The sequence continues at coordinate 1,330,300,486 of NC_141695.1, read as the reverse complement.
TAAGGCTTACTCTTGCAGTACACGTGATTTTCAGAAATACTAAAACCCATGGAGGATGCGATGCGTGTGTGTGTTCCTCGAGGAATTCAGAAGAGTGGGGTTGAGGAGAAGGGCCCGGGAGTTGGGACATGGGGGAGAAGCGAAGGAGAGAAAGGGGCGAAGCCGTGAAGGTCAAGGATAGCCAGAAACCGGTCCTTGGATGCTTGATTCCGGTCCAGGAAATACATGGCTTGGCAGTTCGGGCTGGACTGTTCCCATGAGGCACAGGGTCAAGGCTGATTTGCATATCGCCATGTCTGAACTGGGGTGGTGTGGAGTGCAAAAAAACGATGGATTTAGGCCCAGATCTCTGTACTGGCTGGGGTGAATGTATGACATTGTTCTGCATTCTGTCCATCAACTGTTGTTTTGCATGTGTACTTGAGTTTGCACCAGAACTTTGCATGGTGCAAAGCGCTGCATCAATAGGATCAGTTATTATCCAGCTGCTGGGTTAATCAAATGTAGATCAATAGAGATGTGCTATCAAACTTCACCCACCAAGTATTTCCAAGACAACAGAAAGACTGAGGCCAAAACAAGTGCTGGTCTCGTCACCTCCACTTAGAATTGTTGGCTTGCTCTATATAAGCATGTGCCTATTCTCAGGCTTTCCTTTTATACATACTTTACGGCTTGCCCATGACAGCTCGTGTGCTATTGCTGCGCGATCTTTTGTTTTCTAACAGTGTGCTTGGAGACCACCCATTGCTTATCATTGGTAGGCTTCATTGTCACTCTTGTGCTTGCTTTGCTCTATAAAGAGGACAGCACTGCCACGTCATATATTTTCCCCCAACCACATCTTGCATTGTCCATGTTGCCCCTCACCCACCTTCCCTCCAGCCAGCAATTTTCAAAAATGCTAAGACACAGCCAGTGCTGCTGTGTCATAGCACTTTATTTTTGTTTTACATTCAGCCATGCTGCACAGTGGCCAAGCTGCAGAACAACATGGCTAAAACACATTGAAACAGCTAATACCTCTTGTAGGCAAGACCTATTGGCTTTGCTATTGCTTGTGTTCATGTGTGCTAGTCAAGTTGCTTTAATTGAATTGAACCAAGACTACAGTTCCCAAAATGTGTTGTCGAATGAAATCCGAAGCTTGAAAATATTATGCCATGATTATATAAAAGTTAACTCTACTCACTGCCCAAAGAATCTGCAATTCTACTTTAGAAACAAATTCACTTCTTTGGGTCGCCCTCGGCACAGAAGGCTATTGCAGCGCAGCTGCAGGGAGGTGTAAACATCTGCTTTTATTGGTCAGGCCACTTGATATGAATCACACATTCTAGACAAGTCGTAACACTAGCATCTTCATTCTGTCAGGTGGCAGTATTATGTCTGCATATAATTTACTGAGGAACTCTGCTGTAAGCTTGCATTAGGTAGAGTAGAATTAATCTCTACAGTCAAAGTGTTCCTGGAATATCAGTATTGCAATAAATATTATGGCAGTATGCTCAATTTAATGTACCCTCAGCCTAGGCGATTCGGCCACCATAAGTCTACTGGTGGAGAAGGACCTGGGTGTGTTTATTGCTAGAAAAAATGTATTTGTTAATTCAGGAACCTGAATTCATCCAAGGCCTTTTACAGCGTTTTGCAGTGGCTGGTAGCGGTCTGCAATCTGACCAAAAGCTACTGTGGAGTAGAAAACGAGCAATCACACCAATTGCAAAATAAAACAACTCCCGTGGTGGAGACACCGATGGTCATCCCGGACCGCAACCCTTTGCACCTATCTCCCAGTCAGCAGTTTATTCGTATAAGACTGGACCCAGCGTATGATAAACCAGCTACATTTCCTAAACCACCATCTGCTGCTGCCATACAATTAGACCCCTCCAAAAATTCCTATGGATAAAATGAGGTGCCACCCTATGAGCTACAGCTTTAGAACATCAGTCAAGGGCATCCCCACACACTCGTGCAGCGAACACAGCAGCACTGTGTACCCCATGTGGAACTGTATCCACCTCTCAGGCCTCCATCAAGCTCAATTAACTCCTAATAATTTGGGACTGGTGTCACAAGGGAACATTCCTGGGGTATTTATATTGTAAGAAATGTCCTCCACAGAAAAAACACACTAGGCGTTTTAACTAGTTAATTGCCCTTTGTGCATATTACGGTACAAGCCCACGTGTTTCTAATCCCGTTTATTATTTTACGGGATTTTCATCAGGGCTGTGTCGGTGTAACCTGTTGGCGTAATAAAAGGGACAATTGACTATAATCGCCTTCTCCTAAAAATCACCTAATGCAGACGATAATGGTAAAGGCATTACCTTCTTCTGTCAGAAATCTCATTCAAATGTCCCCTTGCGCTTCAGGATCAACCTGTAGCGGTAGACCTAAAAAGATGGACATTTTCTTTCAAATTAAACTGATATTTCACGAGACTTTTATTTATGATCAATGCTGGGCTATGATGGCTCCAGCGTGATTGAACTGGCCAGAGCCGAACTCAAATGGATTGAAGTATCTTTGAGCAAGTTAGCGATTAGCCACAGTTCTTTGCGCTGTACATAATGAAGTCTTTATGAATCATTTAGCGGTCATTGCGCCATCTGTTAAGAAATAAATGATTGTAACTTGTGTTACCCATAGTCTGTGTGTGGTATATTAATGACCCAACTAACAGTCAGTTGGCCTGCGTGCATTCATTGTATTGCGTGCAAAAAGTTTTCTAAAGCACTAAACAAGCCCAACAGCATCAGAAAAGAATCTTAAAAATAACAATACTGTCTGTACATAGAAAAAGAAAGAAGATACAAGACAAAGCTGCATGAATCAAGTCTCAAAATGTACATTTTTATGTCATTTAAAACTGCTTTCTAATGGGTGGCCAGTCGGTTATAATCAAGAATGTGTACTAACTCCTGAGTACACGTGATTTTCAAAATAGTAAAACCCATGGAGGATGCGTGTGTGTGTTCCTCGAGGAATTCAGAAGAGTGGGGTCGAGAAGAAGGGCCCGGGATTCGGGACATGGGGGAGAAGCGAAGGAGAGACAGGGGTGAAGCCGTGAAGGTCAAGGTAGGATAGGAGACAAAAAAGACAGACCAGTGGAGACGACGAGCTGTACTCACATCAATCACACACTAGAAGAATGAGTCGACTCCACTCCAGAAAGAAAGGCGGCGGCGTCAGGCAATCAAAGGGCACTGTCTCGTCTCCACTCCACACACCGTCCACGAGGCAAGTGAACCGTTACCTGAACCGGATCCAACGACACTGCAGCGCCGCAAATGGCAGGGGGCCAATCACTGCATGACTACAGAGACAGTGATTGGCCATTGCAGGGCACCCACGCTCGGCATCCAATATGGATTGCCCCTGCTGTGCTGCGCGGTGACCGGCCAATCCTGGGCTTGGAGAGGGCACACTAACTGCTCGCCCTGTCGCCCTTTTGCTGCCAGGGGGTGCCGCCAGCATAAACCTGCACCCCCCCCCCCCTAGCTAATGGGCCCTGGGGACTTTCATGCGCATGCTCGGGCAAGTTGCTGCCCGAAGCATACATGCGGGAAAACAGCTAGAAGACTCGACGTGATGTCAATCAATCACCGTGACCACACCAAATCGCCCCCCCCCCCCCCCACACCCCCCCCCCATCCCCCCTGCGCACTCCCGATTCAGTCGGGTGCTGCCCGGCGGCGCCGAATCAATATCGTGCTAAATATATTTAAAGTCACACAGTGAGTAAAAACTTTTATTTTAATTATTTTACGGCAGCCGCGGGTCCAGGCAGGGCTGGTGGGGCTACGCCCCAATGGACGCACCGCTGCTGCTCGACTGATATATTTAGGGATTTTAAACACAGCTTTAGAAGTTCTAATTTCTATATCGTCGAGCACTTTCGCGTCTTTTTCCCCCGAGAGATGATTGAGCAATAGTCCAAAGATGGAATTAACTTTGCTTTCATCACCTTCATCAAATGATCATAATTAGGGCATACTAATTTGTCTCTTAACCTCATGCGCGCTAGCGTTATTCTGCTTGCATGCTGAAATTTTGTGAATCCCACTTTACATGACGAGCTGGGCTCGTCATCAGCGTGCGAGGAGGCTACGCCATGACGAGCCCAGCTCGTCATGAGCGTGGAAGGGGTTAATTTCCTAAAAGCAAATGCAAGAGAGCAGCCCCTGGCTTCAAGATTGTTAAAATGTTGTCTAAATATCCGTGCATCATCGAACATGATCCCAAGGTATTTATATGATTTCTCATTTTCGATTACCAGGCCATTGATATTCCACTCTTTAATCCTTGGTCTCCCTTTTCCTATAGTCATTATTTTTTGTCTTTTTTATATTAATAAAATCCATTTTGTGTGACATAGCCATTAAAAGAGTCAATTAACCTTTTTAGCCCTATTTCTGTTTGGCTCAATAAAATTGTGTCATCTGCATATTGCAGGTATTTAATTTCTTGACCATGAATAAAAGGCGAATGTGAATTAATATTTTTAAAATGAGATGGCAAATCGGCCATAAAAAGATTAAAAAGGCAAGGAGCCAAAACACAGCCTTGTTTCAATCCCACATTCGTATCCGAACAACGAGTCATATGTTTTCCATCGCCAATTTTGATCTGCACCCATGTATTGGAGTATAAAAGTATAATCATCTTTAATAGTATTTCCGGAATACCCCAATTCCTTAATTTACCCCATAGAGTATTTCGCGGCACAGAATCAAAAGCGGCTTTTAGATCAATAAAACACACATATAATCTTTGCATCCTGGTTTTGGCTCTCTCTCCTAATAATGTTAATAAAATCAAATTGGTATGAGTAGATTCTCCCTTTCTAAACCCTGTTTGAAAATTAGGGATCAGCTCTTCATTTGAGGCCCAAGCCTCTAGCTCTTCCAGCAGGCAACTTGCGAACATTTTTGCCTCTACATCAGTGAGCGTAATCAAGCGATAATTAGCCGGATTATCCTGCGGGCCACACTTATATATTGGTTGAATGATACTCCCATGCCAAGATAACGGTATAAGACCTGATTTAAGGACTTCATTAAACAAAAGCATTAGTGACTCCAGCCAGTTACTTAATTCAGCTTTGAATATTGCGTTCGGGATACCATTTGGGCCTGGTGCTCCTTTGGATCTAATCCTCTATCGTTTTTTTTTTTACTTTATCAAGCGACCAGGGCTCCATATCCACTCTACATTGAGGAGATGGAATACAGCCTTCACTCCTTCTATCTATTACTTTATGCCTATCAATTGGACTATTATTAAAACATTTATCAGTATCTAGATTTTGGGAATCAATTTTTTTTATTGAAAAAGCTCACCCAACTCACTTCAGCAACATTAGCACTATTGCTTCTATTATTACCGTTCTCGATTGTCATTAATAATGCACCAGAATAACCGTGGATCTTTGGATTTACAAGCATGATGGACTTTTGCCCATATTGATTCATAATATGCTTGCTTAGCTATCCAAATTTCCCTCTTGTATCTCTGTTTTAACTGTCTGATTTTAAGCGATGCACTTTGAAGCGATAGCCTGTTTTTCTCCAGTATTAGGGGTGTCTTTCATAGATTCACATGCTTGAATATTCCCCGTCGTCGAAGTGGGAGTCCCACGGTAAATAAAATAGCAATAATGCTAAATATATGTACATAAAATACATGGAAAAGAATAGAAAACATAATGGGATTCTCAGAAAACCATTCTTACATAGGAATGCATGGTAAAGAGAAACTACTGTAACACAGTATCATTATGTTAGTCCAAATTACAGCCAATCAGGCGTAAGCACCCTCTAGAACCTTCTCCTCAGAAGCTCAAGCCCTCAGATTTTCTACTGCACGTCGTGTGAAGGGAGTCTCCCTGAGCTCTGCTCAGTTTTTCAACTCTAATCATCTATTTCCAGTGTTTTTCACAACATGTCAAGTAAGAAGTCTTTATTTAGACCCTGCTCTTCATGTGGGAAGCTGCGCCTTTTTGAAAAGGACCCCCATCAGAAGTGTATATATTGTTTATACCCTGATCATCATGCTAGCCGCTGCAAGTTCTGCAGAACTTTTTCTACTAAGACTCCTAAGGACAGGGAAGGCCGCCTTCTCCTTTGGCTTCAACGTCTAAAAGACAAGGATTCAGCCCTGTCGGACGCAGAAAGTTTTCATTCTGGACTTTCTTCAACAGCATCAAAACGTGGTAGTTTACAGGATGTTCCATCTCCTTTCCTCAAAAAGATGAAGTTGGCCTTGCCTCTAGCTTCTGTGGCGTCTTCAGCCACTCCTACCACTTTTACGCCCACGAGATCTGGCTCTCAGGCGTCTTCTGCTGCCTCTCGAGGTATTTCCACGCCTCTAAAAGTTCCGCCGTCGACGGGAGCGTCGACGAGCGCTCCGACGACGAGATCAGCATTGGCTACATCCTCGACGACGACGCTGACTACCACATCAGCTTTTTCTTCATCGAAGACTATCTCGTCGACAGCTTCCACGTCGATGAGGGTTGCCTTGCCTTCCAAGCGAGTTCCGTCGACGATTCCCATTTCCTCGTCAACGAAGAAAGAATCCTCGTCGGCGAAAGTCTTCAAGAAGTCGTCGACGATGACTCAGTCGACTAAGATCTCGTCGACCAAAACCTCGTCGACGAAGACTGTCTACGGAGGCTACACTGGCGTCGTCGACGATTGCTTCGTCGACTGCCTCTTCTACTGCTGATCAACTGTCGACAGTGGCCCCGAAGACTATTCCGTCGACGGCCGTACCGTCGACTATGATTTGCCCAAAACCATCTTCGTCGGCAAACAAGCCAGTATCGTCGGCGTTATCGACGGCGGCACCGACTTCCTTTGCCTTGTTGCCGTTAGTACCTTTTGAAGACTTCAGAATCTTCTCATTGTCGCAACAAGATTCCGCGTCACCAGCCCTCTGATCCTGAGACGCAACCACCTTCTCCAATGTTTGCCACTACATCTGAGCCTGACACTGACTCAGAACAAGAAGGGGATACCTTTGGAGCGGCACAAAGTCCATCTGACTTGATAATTAAGTGTCAAGACTCGGATTCAGATGAAGGTGATGGTGATCAACAGTCTGTCTGAGGAACATCTGGATCAAGGCCCTATGGCCACCATTCCTTTAACTTTGATCTCAAATCTCCAACATATGCTGGATGATTATAACCGCCGTTTCCCAGCTACGCCGCAGACTACACCGGCGCCATCGCCGGCTACAGTGGCGCTGCCTCCACCTTCTCGGCCACCTGTGTGTCAGGCGTGGAGCTGATGTTGCCTCTGAAGTACCACGGAAGCGATGCTCAATTCCCAACTTCCCCCAACCGGTTCACCATGTGCCAGAATCAAATAACTGGATGCCCGTCAAGGGAAAACAGGGGAACAAAACAAGGAAAGTAGGGGAAAAAACAGATGTCTTCACATTCAGCTGGAGCAATTGTCAATCTTAGGAAATCAATGCATCTTGGTAAACCATCTCCTAGATGCAAGGATAAAAAACAAATATTAGTGTAAGTCTTATTAGTATGTCGTAAGATCTCTAGGAAAGATGTAAAGGTTAAGTAGAGGTGTGTAGAGGTGAGCAAGGAAAGGAATTATAACTTGTAGTGTGTAGACATGTAGTTACGCCATATGCCCTGCAATGCAACATGGATGATTAACTTCTACACTATAACCACTACTCTATATATCTAAGATAGTACTCCTTGCCTACCTTATATATAAATGAACAGAACCTAAGGAGATGGAACTAGAATCAATGCTCATCTAGTTCCAACAGGAACTCAAACTAAGGGTAAAAGCTAGGGCCAGAATCAATGCTCCTCTGGGCCTTAACAAAATAAGTGGATCTTTTCCAATGCAAAATGTTTTGCCCAATAGCAAATAGCTCACTGAAGAAACAAAATGAATCACAACGAGTAAGACTACTCCCTTAAGACTCAGGGATAGTCTCTGAATATAACCAATATTAAATGCCTCCAAAATTAACTCGCGATTCAACACAACCGCTAATCTCAAGAGAAGCAATTGATGTTTGCAGCACAAATACCGTCTGAGCCGATACCGACGCCAGCCGCAATCCTGACGGGACCCGAGGAACGCCACCACAGTGACCCGGAAGAGAAACCAAATGACCCCAGAACCGGAAAGGAACGCGAAGCGTTCTTGGATAAGAGGGGATGGGCTATATGCCGGGATCGGTGTGTATGCGCATACTCAGTCCTTCACGCATGCGCCGCTCGTCTTGCCAACCATCTGGCCGTTGATTTTGCCAACCCTGACTCTGGCTGCAGGCACGACACGGTTACCACCTGCTACTTCGTCGCAGGTCCAAACTTCTGTTAGGATCCATACCACAGTCTATCCACAGGATGTGGATGATGAGGCGGTCCCGGAGCGTGAGGGCGGGGACGTCAACGACAATTCAGATGAGGCAGGTGACCCGGATATGGCGGACTGGGATGATTATCGGGCACAGACGCCCTCACCTCAGCCAGGAAACTCTGGAGATTCACCTCCTGTAGATATCACCAGTTTCCATCTTTTAATGGACAAAGCAGCTCTACATTTTAAATTACCAAGATCACAGCGTGAGGAGGATTGTTTTCTTTATGATTTTAAAGACAAACCTTATAAACAAACCCACACGATTCCCATCATCGATTTTGTCTGGAAGGAAGGAATTAAGCTCATGACTGCTCCAAACTCCTTGCCTGCACAAATACCGCGCCTTGAGAAAAAGTACAAGGCTCCGATTGGGTCTCCGGCTTGTCTGCTTTCTCACCCCAAACCAGACTCGGTAGTGACTCAGGCCGCACAGCGTCGAGCCCGAAACCCAGCGGCTCCTATCACAGCCCCTCCGGATAGAGAGGGTCGACGTCTGGATGCTATTGGCCGCAAGTTTTCAACGATGGCTTCCGCATCTGTCCGGGCAGCCAATGCCTTAGCCATCTTGGGACGCTATGACAGACAAATGTGGTCAGACATTTCAGATCTTATAGAACTCATACCTGATGCTTCCAAGGCTGACGCACTACAGATCCTTCGAGATGGACTGAGGACGTCAGAAGAAATGATCGACTGTGCCGTCGATGTAGCTAATACAGGATTCTGTCTGCTTGCCAGTGCGGCTGCACTCCGACGACAAGGTTGGCTAAAATCCACATCCTTCCGGCAGGAGGTCCAATCCAGAATACTGGACATGCCCTATGATGGGGAGTCACTATTCAGTTCTCATATTGATGAGGCCCTGGAGTCCATTAAGAAGAACACCGACATGGCAAAGTCTTTGGGCACGTTGCAATTTCGGAAACAGTCCTTTCGACGTGCGCGCGGAGGTGGCACTTCTTCCAACGTTCGAGGTGGGCAGCAATACTGCTCATACAATCAGAGCGGCCAATGTTAAACGCCCACTCAGCAATCTCTCCAGCAGTCCTCCAGACCTTACAGAGGAAAATCCTCTTACCGGGGATCCAACTCTAAACACCAATGACTTTTCCCATCAAAATGTTGGAGGTCTAATCTCTGTTTTACTCTCAGTTGTCCTCGATCACCTCGGACCGCTGGGTGTTGGACATTGTTCGGGGTCATACACTAGAGTTCGTAGAGATTCCTCCGTGCACGCCCCCTCGTGGCCCGCCTCCTCCGCACCTCGACTAGCTTTACCAGCAGGTCCGTCTTCTTGTGTTGAAAGGTGCAGTTGAAGTAGTTTCGAAACATCGAGGAGGAGAGGGGTTTTACTCTCGATTCTTCCTCATACTCAAGAAGACCGGAGATTGGCGACCCATTCTGGATCTGAGGGCTCTCAACCAGTTCCTAAAGTCCCAATCGTTCCGCATGCTGACGTTACAGGAAATCCTTCGTCTACCATCCAACGAGTATTACATGACCACCATAGACCTTCAGGACGCATACTTTCATGTCCCTATTATCCAACAACATCGCCAGTACCTGCGTTTCCAGGTGGGACCAATGCACTTTCAGTTCAAAGTACTACCCTTCGGGCTGCGTTCAGCTCCTCGGGTGTTCACGAAGGTACTGGCTCCTGTGGTGGCTCACCTGCGTCTCCAAGGCGTGCAAATCTTTCCATATCTGGACGACTGCCTTCTGAAGTCTCAATCCCACCATCAGCTACATCAGAACACTCGCCTTTGCCAGCAAGTGTTTCAGTCCCTGAGGTTAACCATCAACGTCGAAGTCGCAGTTTGCACCTCTGCAGACAAGATCCTTCCTGGGAGCGATCCTAGATACGAAGCTCTCCAAAGCGTTCGTCTCCCACGAGGGACGTGACAAAATCCTTCGTCTGTTCACCCTCATTCGAAGAAAACAGTCCATTTCTGTTTGAAATGTTAGTCATTCTTGGCAATGGCTTCATCGTGCATCGCACTGATCCCAAATTGCAGGTTGCGCGCCCGTCCCATTCAGGAAGAACTGGACTTACAATGGCGTCAGGTCTCCGGGTCCTATAACGACCTTGTCGCAGTGACACCCCGCATGCAAAAGAGCTTGCTTTGGTGGGCGCAACTTTCAAATCTGGAAATGGGAACGTCTTTTCTCGTTCACGCACCAGATCACACACTGACGACAGACTCCTCCCTGGAGGGGTTGGGCGCTCATCTCCAGGGCCTATCCATCAAGGGCAAGTGGACTCCGCCCCAGCGCAAGTGGCATATCAACAGGCTGGAGTTAATGGCAATCTTCCTTGCGCTCAAGTCATTACTCCTGGTAGTTCATGGGGAGTCAGTGCTAATCCAAACGGACAATACCACCAGTATGCACTACGTGAACAAACAAGGGGGAACCAAGTCTCATCTGTCTCAGTTGGCCCAGTCGATCTGGGATTGGGCTCTCTGCCACCAGATCACCCTGACAGCCGTCCACCTTCCGGGCGTGTCCAACATTTTGGCGGACTCTATGAGCAGGTCCACTTCCTCAACGCACGAATGGGAACTACACCAGCCAACTTTAGATCTTGTCTTTCACCAGTGGGGTCACCCAGATCTAGACCTCTTTGCAACACCGTAGAATCGGTAATGCCCGTCTTATGCAAGTTGGCATCCCCACCCCGGGTTGTGCGGGAATGCCCTTTTGGTAGACTGGTGCGATCTATTCGCGTACGCTTTTCCACAGATTCCACTAATACCGCGGGTGCTGTGGAAGATGCGGAGACAACCTTGCCACATCCTGCTGATCGCACCTCGTTGGCAGAGGCTGGCATCGTTTTCAGAACTGCTTCTGTTGTCCCAATGCAAGCCCATTCCTCTGCGCCCTCGTCCAGACCTACTATCAATGGACAGAGGCCTAGTGTGCCATCCAGACCCCTCCACTCTGCAATTGTGGGCATGGAACCAGAGTACCTTGAATTCGCAGATCTGAACTTACCTAAGAAATGCAGAGACATTCTGGCTCAAGCTAGGGCTCAGTCTACCATCAAGACTTCTAAACTCAAGTGGAAGAGATTCTGTCATTGGTGTGTCTCAGCCAATGTCCATCCCATTCATTCCACTCCAGAGCAGCTTCTTCCATTCTTCTTAAGCCTTGCTCAGTCAGGACTCTCTCATTCTACCCTGAGAGTCTTCTTAGCTGCTATCTCGCTTCAGGCATGATGGCTCTTCTTCCCTCTGCTCGTCCAGAATCATACGACAATTCTTCAAAGGACTTTTCCGCAAGTTCCCACCTGTCCGGCGCCCTCCTCCATCGTGGCACCTCAATGTTGTACTATCCCATCATTATAATCTGATATCAAATTCCTCACTTGGAAGGTTGTGCTTCTTTTGGCTTTGACCTCATCTAGTCGCGTGAGCGACCTGCACGCTTTCACTATCAAGCCGCCTTACCTTCAGTTCAGGCCTAACGGAGTGGCGCTCCGCACCAACCCCTCTTTCCTACCTAAAGTACCGACAGACTTTCATTTGAATGAGCCTGTGTTCCTAAAAACTTTCTTTCCGGACCCAAGGTCTCCGGCGGAACAGCGCTTGCATTCTTTGGACATCAAACGATGCCTTAAATTTTATATTGCCTGAACTGCCTCCTTCCGCAAGTCCGACCAGCTGTTAATCGCCTACGGACGTTTCCGTAAGGGACATCCTGTTTCCAAGCCAACTATTGCTCGATGGCTTTCCTCAGCCATTGCCTTCTGCCACCAACGAGCTGGTAAACCACTGCAGTCTTCAGTGAGGGCTCATTCTACGAGGGCGATGTCTTCATCCACCGCCTTGTTTGCTGGTGTACCTCTTCATCAGATTTGCCGTGCAGCGACATGGTCCAGCAGGCACACTTTCACCAAGCATTACTGTTTGGAGACCATCAATGATGCGGATACCGCTGTGGGATAGGCAGTGCTTCGCCATCTGTTTCAATAAGGTGAGCCTCTGTTCCCCCCCTACTTGATGTTTTACTGTGATTGCTATGTTGTTACATGACTGTATTATTCTGATACTGTCTTGGTTTCTTCCATTTATTTGCCTTGCAATCTCAGTTCTCGGAGGTTACTGCTTTCTATTCTATTCAAGCATGTGAATCTATGAAAGCCACCCCTAATACTGGAGAAGAACAATTGTTACTTACCTGTAAACAGGTGGTTCTCCAGTATTGGTGTCTTTCATAGATTCACATGCGACCCACCCTCCTCCCCTCAGAGGCTCTCTTCTCCTCATGCGCTCTTTATTACTTTTGCTACGAAAATCTGAGGGCTTGAGCTTCGAGGAGAAGGTTCTAGAGGGTGCTGACGCCAGATTGGCTGTAATTTGGACTAACATAATGACACTGTGTTACAGTAGTTTTTTCTCTTTACCATGCATTCCTAGAATGTTTTTTTGAGATTCCCATTATGTTTTCTATTCTTTTCCATGTATTTTATGTACATATATTTATTATATATATTATTATATTTAGCATTATTGCTATTTTATTTGCCGTGGGACTCCCACTTCGACTACGGGGAATATTCAAGCATGTGAATATATGAAAGACACCAATACTGGGGAACCACCTGTTTACAGGTAAGTAACAATTGTTCTTATTCCGATGCAATAATCTTATTTCTTTATTAAGCTTTCTTTTTTGATATAGTAAGTGGGAAGAATACCATCCTGGTTTCCTGGAATTTAACATTATGCCTTTGGAGGGCTCATCTCTAACAGATTTAGCCAATAGTTCATCACGCAAGTGAGCCCATAGGTTTCCCTTCCTCATAAGCAGCATGCGCATCCTGAATTAAACAGTCAAGCACTATAAAAATGTTATCCTCAGTTTTTTCATTCCATGTTAACCTTTTAAGATTAAAGGATGTTAGAGCTTTTACCAGAGTCCTGGTTGCTGGTAGATAGTCCAGATCTATGTCAAAATTAATCACTTGTGGGTTGTGATCGCTTTCAATCCTTGGGGCAATCGCATAGCTTTTTACTAACTTATATAATTTCTCAGACATTATAGTATAGTCTATTACAGAGGAGCTATCTGCTTTGTTATAAGTCGGGATGTTATCAGGGTCATGCATAATCTTTAAATTGTATTTTTTAAACTCACAATCTGTCCATTGAGCTAACCATTTTAAGTCGGGTGTCTGCTTTTTAGACGAAACAAAATGCATATTAAGGCACCTGAAATATTAAATACTGAATCCAAATGCTCATAATATAAAGTTTTTACCATCCCCCATAGCTGAGTAATTTGTGTGGATCTAACTTTTTTTTTTGCAGCTTAAATACACATTTATTAAAATAATCTAATGACTTGCTATTAGTTTAAGATAAAAATCTTGTGCCACTGTTTTTTTATTTTTGAAACAAAAGTTTGTCTGTATTTTATGAATTTCCTTGTTGATGTATTTGCTCTCTACTTCTGAGTCATACATCTTTTTAAATGATGTGTTTTTTGTATAACCTTTTATTTGAATTAATAAAAAGCAACATTTCAATATAGGTCATTAATAATTTTTTCTGCCTCTCGATTATTAGACTTGACAAATAGTAAATTGCCTAGGTCTTTATTTCACATGTTGCTATTAGTTTAACACACTGTAGCCATTTTACATGAAGGTCAATTTCAAAATGGGAAGCTTTTAAATTTGAAGAAATATATATAGAAAGACCACAGGGGCGACCTGAGTTGGCTTCTCGTGTTGCGACATTACAGTATTCAATATAACCTATAAAAGGTTCTTTTAACGTGGTCCAAGTTTCCTGAAACATTAATATACTGAAAGCCTTCAAAAAATCAATTACATATTGGTCTTCGATTAATGATTTTAAGCCATTGGAGTTCCAGGAACAAAGAGTCAATTTGTTCGACATCAATCCTTCTTTTCAAGATTTTGCTTTGCTAATATTCCTGGAAGCCAACTTCAATCATCTACTAACTCTGGGACTTTCTTTAAAGCCTCACAGGTTCGCAAACCAAACTGGCTACTCCTTATCTTTATGCCATATGCTAAGTTTAATTCCTTAAATGCGCCTGACGCATTTTTTTAACTCTAACATGTTCTACTATGGCTCTATTTTTGTCATCAATTTTTTTAGTAGCGGTAGATAATTTTTTATCATCCCCTTTCGGTTCATTTGGAATCGGCAACATTGGATAGCAAGAAGCTTGAGCTCGCCAGACTTTAATGCCCCATTTCTCAAATACGCTACCATTCGCCATTATTTTATCAACAATTTCCTTATTTTACCAAGTAGTAATTGTTATCTCCCTATCAAGATATTCACTTTCTTTCTAAAACTCCACAGCTTCCAAATCCGTATTTACCACATCTTTAAGATCTGTAATAGCATGTAATAATTTTAGGATGTTACTGCAGTTTAAAATATCGTGTGGGCCTCTGGAAATGTATTGGGGACTGAAGGCTACTTTCCTCATATCAGTCGACAAATTTAAATGCTCAATATTATCTTTCTCAATAATAACTGGCGGGCATGAATTATCCATAACAGACACAACTACCCTTTCAGACGGCAAATAGACTTTTTTAACTTCCTTTATTAATTGCTCTTGTGTCCCACAGTGGACCATTTGATCAGCTCTATTATCACGATGCTGATGACTATGATTTACTGAATTCTGATTCCCAATATTATTTTGTGCACCTTGGTCGACCACTACTTAATTACATTGTTTCCGGCCTAATTCAGTCCCCAATTCATTACTCGTACTGCCCTCTTGACCATTAGAGTCAACTAATTTCTCAATATGAATACATTGCGCACTATGGACTTCCGCCCTTACATTAATCGATTGGCAGCGTACCTGTGGGTGAAAACGTGCGGGACTTGAGGCTCCGAGGTTTGCTCTCCCCCCTTTTTAGGGGCTACCGCTGACTGCCATCACCGCTCGCCGCACCCGCTTCGCGCGGTCAGCGAGGAGCAACTCGGTTATCCTGTGCTCTGAGGAGGGTCTGCCAACAAGTAACATCGAGGAGCTCACGGGAGGCGGAGCAGCGTCGGGGACTACAGCGACCAGGAGGCTGAGCACATCGCCAGCAATTGTCGCCGCGCCCCCTGGACACCACGCCCCCCGCACGGCCAGGTGTAAAAGGCTGGCGTTTGCTGGAAATCAAGCGTGACAGCGTACCCGTGGGTGAAAACGTGTGGGACTTGAGGCTCCGAGGTCTGCTCTCCCCCCTTTTTAGGGGCTACCGCTGACTGCCATCACCGCTCGCCGCACCCGCTTCGCGCGGTCAGCGAGAAGCAACTCGGTTATCCTGTGCTCTGAGGAGGGGCTGCCAACAAGTAACATCGAGGAGCTCACGGGAGGCGGAGCAGCGTCAGTGACTACAGCGACCAGGACGCTGAGCGCATCGCCAGCAATTGCTGCCGCACCCCCTGAACACCACGCCCCCTGCCCGCATCGCCCTTTATTAAGGATTAGTAGCCGTGTAGCGGGACGCCGAGCGAAGCCCGGGCAAAGGGCGGGCAGTCTGTGGCAGTCAGGGGCTGTCAGTTGCTGGGCTGGGCCACCCCTCTGTCATCTGCGCCTGTGGTCCCTGAGGGTTTTTGACCTTCGGCCGAGGGAGCAGTTTTCATCATGTCTACCCAGTCGGGGAAAATCCTCAGGGGTGGGTGTGATGGAGTTGCTGGGAGTGCAATTATAGGAACAATGGACAAATTCATAACCAGAGTAGCCGCGGTGATTGAAAAGGAGATTGTGATGACGGAACGTCGTCTTTCTCAGGACTATTTACCGGCCAGACGTTCCTCTCTTGGCTCTATGACGCAGGTTTTGTCACCACTACTGTGCCGATCCCTCCCCTCCTTGTCTAGACATGGCCGAGCAGCCACGGCTGTCTGCCATAAGAGCAAGCATCGACAGACTCGAGAGCTTGGCAGTACAATTGCCATCTTCTGGTGCCAGTCCCGTGGTCTTGGGCCCTCGCACCCTTGATCCTTCTTGCCCTGATAGTGGCCAGGACTTGCGTTTACTACACCAAGACTCTCCTCAGGCTCTGTCATTGCCGTGCTTGGTCCAAGACTCCTCAAGACCCACCAAGAGGAAAAGGGCTGCGAGTACGTGGAAAGGCTACCACTCCAGATTGCATAAGCGCCCTAGGAAGCAAGTGTTAAGGGGTATGGGTTCCAAACTAGGTAGTGGTTTAGCTTTAGCGAACCCCGACATGGTAGGAGGGAATCCTTCTCTGGGTATGGCATCTGAGGCTGTGCAGGTACACTCCAATTCCCCTGACAAGTCATCAGCTCCGCTAGACCCCGCTTCTTTTAAACAATTCGAGGACCTGTTTAAAAATCTACTAGTCCCGCTTATTGACCAAGTTCGGGCCTGGGGGAACTGTTAGATAAATTTGAACAGTCTACCCTTGATAATTTTTTCTCACTTAAAACTCTCATTAAACTCCAGTCTAGAGTCAGTGAGGACAATTCGGGCGGGAATATGGGAAAACGATCACAGGGAGATTTAGTGCAGGCCCCACCCTCGCATGTACCCACTGTCGTGGCTTGTAAGGATTTGACCCCTACCCCTGTAGTTCCTGCCACGGCTAAACTGGGATCTATCACCCACGCAGCCCAGGTCCATGCTAGTTCCCCCAAAGCCTCTAAAGCTCAGAAAAAGAAACCAGGCCATGCCAAGTTGCCAGTGGGTGGGGACTCGGCCAAGTCTAAGAAACCGGTTCAGGGAATAGTCAGTGGCAAAGGAGTTGGGCCGGACCCCTTGGCCAAACCTATATCGAACCACCTGGGAGTTGGTCTTCCGGGAGTTACATCTTCGAAAGCAACTCCCAGGAGCCACCCCGTAAATCTCCCCACTGAGTGTCACCCATACGTTGCTGTTCTTGTCAATGTCCCTCACTTGAAGGATGATCAGCTCGAAACCCACCAGGCCCTAAAAAACAAAGCTTTGCATTGGTTAAAAACTAACAAACCGCTACCTAGGGGCTTGGACGGGCTGATTCTCGGAGTCCGTAGGGTAGGCTGGGTAGACCAGGGCAAGAAACGACTGGAAGGCGATTGTGTGATTGTGTGTGCTACTCTGTTGTCTTTAAAATTGACAATCTGTAACCAAAATCAGGTGGTGGGTGGGCCTGGCATTGGCGTGGTGGACCTGACCTACTTTTACCCGCACCCCGTTACGAATTACTTTGGGCCAGCATTTGGGGAAACACGCCATAGCATTAGTGGATGCCCACTACATCCGGTGGTGCCTCAGTTCTACCCTCAGGCAGCTCGGCCAGGATTGAGCTGGGGCTCTATGGGATATTGACTCAAAGATGTCAGTGGGCAGCTGTCGGGGGAACATAAACTGGGAGGGTTTGCCCATCCTACCGAAATGGTGACTAGCTTGCCCTCCCCAATAGAAAACTATATAGTACTAATGGCCAGTCGGGAATCTGACGGGGGGCAGGACAACATTGGAGAGGGCAGTAGACTAGTCGTCCCGGTCGGGGTTGCTGCCGACAATGATGTCGTGCCCGGTCACGTCCCAGCTGTGACGGATCCAGTTTTTAGGGTCTTCAGCTGGAACGTGGCTGGAATTGTCAGAAAGTTGGCCCTGCCCGACTGGAACGCTCTTGTGGAAGAGTATTCCATCTGTATCTTCCAGGAGACATGGAGTACGGAGCCCACCCACAAGGCGGGGTACTCTTCCTACTCTATCCCGGCCGTCTATCCAGAATCAGGGAGGGGACGCCCGTCGAGTGGTCTCCTCATCTGGGTGGCTACTTCTTTAAACTGTAGGGTAGAGGAGCATCAGACCAACTGCCCTGATCTGTTCAATATCACCTTAAAAGATGCCCGGGGCCGTTCCATCTTGAACATCTATAACATCTATGCTCGGGGCACCAAGGGTGGTAGCCAGTCGCCCACAATTGCTCTCTTGGAGGGCCTGTTACGGTCATCCCCATATAAATCATGCACCCTGGTCGCTGGTGATTTGAATTGCACGTTCGAGCCCTTGGGCTCGGACGACACCTTGGATCAGGAGGAGGAGGACCATTGGAGGGGGATCCCGGCTTTAGAGCTAACCCCTATTAAGAGGTGGACTGAAGTGATACTCCAGATTAATTCCCTTAACATGGAGTTTGACCTGAGGGCCCTCAATGGGAGGTCCTGCTCGGATAAGGCGGGAGCCCATACATAAAATAGGCCCGACCACACATCAAGAATTGACTACATCTTGCTAGACGTGGGTCTATGGAGCTCGGTGAGGGACACGGTAATCATTCCGTCCGTTGAGAGTGATCACAACTTGCTCTCTCTTACTTTGCTTCCTTGGTGGTCAGAGAGCATAGGGGGTTCTTTGCCCTGTACCGCTGTCAGTTTTGGGGAAACATCTGTTTCGCATTGTGGCAGGCGGTTGAAGTGGGCAAAGCTTACCCTCTCCGCAGAGAAGGTTGCAGCTATAACGCAACTTCTGGCTGTAGCCCAACTCAATTTGGCCACTTCTGAGGGCGGGCCAGTGGAGGTATCCGGGAAGTTCTGTGACCTGACTATGGCCTTAAGCAAATTGTTTATTGTACCAACTGGGCAAAAGGGGGATAAGAATAGGCCATTGAGAAGACAGGGTTGGTATACCCATGCATGCAGGGTGAGAAAGAAAATGCTGGTGGAGGCAGTCAAGTCAAAATCCCAAACTAGCCCAGTGGAGCGAGAGGAGGACATTTGATGGTAAAGACATTGTTGGCCCGAGTTTGCGACGCTCCAGTTGCGCTGCACCTACACCTTTTATTCTATTGCTATGTGTACATGTGTGGATGGGGGGTGGGGGGGGGGGGAAGTTTGGGGGGCCGGGATTGGGGGGTAGGGTGGGTTGGTGGGGTTTTTCATACTGAGCCTATTCTTAAGACCTGCTTGGACATTTGCTACCTATGTGATTTATTGTACCGATATTGTTGTGGTGATCTCCGGCCTTGGGGGTGCCACGTTTTTATTGCTCATTTGCTCAATAAAATTGGTTGTGAAAAAAAAAAAATCCCGGACTAGGGAGGCCAGGAAGCTCTATTCCCAGAGTTTACAAATAGCTAAAAAAGAATGGGAAGAAAAGTTCTGGGCGGACCTTATGGTTGCCAGCCAAGGGAAGGATGCCAGGGGTTTCTGGAACTTGGTGGGATCTAGGACCAGACCCGATGATACACTGAGGACCTGTACTATTCCGTCCCAGACTTGGTTCAACCATTTTGGGGCCTTATATTCTCCAGTAGAAGGGCCTCTGAATGAGCCAGTCTCACTTCCCATCTCGGTAAGGGACAGTCTCCTCGATTCCTTTACCGTGCCGGAGGTAGAGAATGTAATAAAGTCTGTGGCACCCCTGAAAGCAGCCGTCCCTGATGGACTCCCAAGGGACTTACTCCAAGCCTATCCGACTGAATGGGCCAAATTGGTCTCCGCCCTTCTGAATGCCATCTTGGAGGGGGGACCTGTCCCAGAATCTTGGAAGGGGGCGGAGGTCATCCCCATCTTTAAAAAGGGGTGTCGGGACAATCCAGGGAACTACAGGCCGATAAGCCTGATTGACTCCACGCAAAAGGTGGCGGGGAAGGCGATTTTAGGGAGGATCCTCCATTGGGCGGATGAAAACCAGGTCCTATCTGACTTCCAGGCAGGATTCCGCTTAGGAACGGGCACCATTGAGCAGGTTTTTAGACTAATGCTTCTGCACTGGAAGGTGGTGGAGCTAGGCTAAGGCAGTCTTTATTTGGCCTTCATTGACCTTAAGACTGCCTTTGACCTGGTTCCCAGGGAGGAACTCTGGAGGGTTCTGCAGGGCCTTGGACTGCCCCCCTACATTCTGTCCCTCCTGATCAAACGCCACACAGACAATTATGCCCAGGTACGCTGGGGACAGAATGGGGAAACGACTGATAGGATCCCGGTCTGCAGGGGAGTCGGACAGGGTTGTGTGCTAGCTCCCACCCTATTTTCCCTGTATGTAAACTGCGTGGTAGAGCACCTGCTTCAAGAACCAGCGGATGTACCCTCCCTGGGGGGTGTTCGGATCCCCACACTGTTGTTTGCAGACGACACCCTCCTTATTGCCAAGACCCCCCAGGGCCTCCAGAAGCTTTTGACCCGTTTCCAGGATTTCTGTTTGACAAAGGGACTGGTTATCAACGTGGACAAAACAAAATATAATGATAATGCATCCACCACGGAAATTAGGCCGCCCTCCAGTTTTGAACTCAGTCGCTCTCTCGAGAGTCTCCGAATTTGACTATCTGGGAATACGCCTGAGCGACACTATGACCTGGGCTTCACACATTAATAAGATGGTTCTCAGCCATAAAAGGGTAGGGGGTGCATTGTTAAGGGAGTATCGAGCCTCACCCAAACACTTTGTGGCACCTGTAATTGACATTTATAAGGCAAGAGGAGTCATGTCAGCACTTTACGGGGCAGAGTTGTGGGGCCATTGTAATTTGGAGTCCCTATTCAAGTCTGAGAGCAAATTCTTGAAAGATCTACTAGCTCTACCCTTGAGCACCCCTACAGTTCCAGTGCTCTTGGATGTGGGCTGCAAGTTGATTAAGGACCAGGCCTGTCTCCGGCCATTGCTTCTATGGGCTCGCCAGAGTTAAAATCTTATGCTGATGGGTTGTCCGAGGTGATGGGAATGGGGGGCTGGCACAAGATCAAGTGGCTGAGGGATACTAAAAACCTCCTGGGGGAGCTGGGTTTTGGGGACTGTTGGTTTACAAAATCTGCTCCACCCAAGGCTGTCCTCAAAAAACTGTTCTGGGACTGGGTCTCCTGCCAACTCATCGGTAATCCACGCCACTGCATTTCGACCACGGTATTTCTAAGAATTAAGGACGTGGTAGCCTACGAACCCTACCTGGATTTGATCACCATGCCAGTTGATAGGGCTCTTTACTTTAAGTTTAGAGTAGGTACTCTCCCGATAGCTGAACTGGCGAGTTCCATCTTGAAAGTAGGTCCCCTATCGCCTTTTTGTGCCCTCTGCTCCACAAGGCGTGAGACGGTGGCACATATCCTTTTTGAGTGCCCGGATTACATTCGTCCAAGGAGATATTGGCTTAAACCCCTATTCAGACTTCTGGGGACGCGCCTGCACGCGAAGGCGCAACGTATCTTGTTAACCAGCACTTCCCCTCCCATAGTTTGTGGTATTTCTAAATTTTTAAAATGGACATGGTTGATTCGCTGCAATAGATTGTCTATCTCAATTTAATCTACTTTTAACTAATTTATTGTATGTATAAAAGGTTCTTTTTATTCTTTTTAATTCTTGACACATTTGTATTATCGATCTGCAGTTTTATATGTATGTAATGCTTTTAAGATATCTCTGCATATTGAAATAAAGCTTTCAACCAACCAAAAAATTAATCGATTGATCTGATGCTTTTTCTTTTATTGTTATTGGCACTTCACCTATGTGGCCAGAACTAAATTTGGGATCGATGTCCCCTAGTTTTTTAATGTCGCACTCCATTATTTGATCACCTTTGCCTTAAATCCCAATTTCTTATTGGGCCCAAAAATCGGGAAGTATGATTTCATTTCAGATTCCTTTATTTTCAAGACTTTAGGATCTTCACTCACTTTTTTTACCAATAGTTTTTAATTCATATGCTTTCTTGTTGTAAGTTTTCCTTAACCTTTTCCTAGCCCTTTTCGAAAGATTTGTTGATTTTAATGGGCCGATTGAATCTTGGCGTTGTTTTGAGCATGACTTTTTCATATCTCTTGAATCATCGGTTAGCCTTGAAAAATCAATACTCACACCTTCTATTACCAAGCTATCATTAATTATGTCACATTCAGATTTTGAATAAGGGATCTCAGTAACTTGTGTATTGCTATCATCCTTTACAGGTGGCAACTTATCATCATCATTTGATCTACTTAAACTATTTGATGGTTCAACGCTTTCATTACTACCATGTACTTTTCTACCCGACAACAGTTTAACTTCTTGCACCATAGAACTTACTATTGACGGCAAATCAGCGATATTATCAATAAACTGTGCACAAGTGCAGGATATAAATGGGCTATCCTTATCTGATTGCACCTTCATAATCAAGTTAGTCAGGTGCAAGAGTTTTGTGTCAATACCCGCCACATGGGATGCTAGCGTGCTTAAAATATCCACCGGAACATCCAGTTTGTCTGAGTGGAAATTAAGCGCGTTAGTAATTGAACCCATGGTATGTAATAGGCATTCCCATAAACCCTGCTCCTTGCTAAACTCACTCCCTTTTGAGTCACCTGGGGATGTCTGGGGGTTGGCCTCTGCTTTAGATGATGAAAATGTATTCACTGCTTTAGACGGCCCATTAAGGTCTAGGCTACATTGTTTATTTATATTAGTAATCTTCTCAAAGCTGCCAGCACCTTAATCGAATAATGATTTATTGATAATAGGGCTATTCTCCATTATTATACTTGACTGGTCCAGGTTAAAAAAGCTAACATTACCACCTTTAACTGTACAACTATTTGAACTAGTCAGTAAGTCCTCTGTAACTAGAATTGATTCACTGGATCCGGCCTTGAGAGCTGACTTTCCAACTTCGGTACCCACTTCAGCTCCAGGGTCATACACAATATCATATTTATTTTCGTTCATAGACCTACAAGGAGACAAATCACACACTCCAGCCCACCCTTTATAATCCAACACTTGACTGGTAATTTGGAGATCATCAGCCGGACGAATCACTATCTGAGTTATAGGGTCACAGACATAACTTTGAGCCTGTAACAGCCCTGCTACAATTAAAGGATGGGGTGAGGGTGTTGGAACAAGTGCCAATACTTTATCTGTTACAACTTGTTCGCCTAATGCCCTCCTGCCCTGATTAACCACCACATAATCCGATTTTTCAGGCAACTTAGGTTGGGTCAGATCACTAACAGAGCAACTTTTTTCTCTTTTTTACACAGTGGGGAGAGCAAAGGAGAGAGAAATGAACATTCACTAGCACTCCCACTAGGTTCTTCCTTTTCGGTGGACTTTCTTTTATGATTATCTTTGATTATCTTTATCTTTATGATTATCTTTGTCAGACTGAATTTGATGATACTTAAAAAAAAAAAAAGCTCTTTATAGCCGACTGCGCCACACAGGAAGACCTCGTATGACCACAGTCTTTACTAAGAGAAACGGAAAAAGCTTTTTCCTTGGCTGGAGTACACAGTTTCTCCTCTGAACAGGCCCTTCTTCTGTTAATTAGCATGTTTCCCTCCTGTTCTCCATTTTCCTTGTCCCTGCTTGGTCGGGTTGGAGTTTTTTTTGGAGCTTCTGTTGTCTGTTATCTCTTCAGACTTGTGGTTTTGTTTAATGTTTTGTGGAGCCCCACACTGGTGACTGGACCTAATCATTAGGCACGCTAAATCCACCTTGCACAAGATCGCACAAAATCCACTTCGCACAAACACCACCTCCTCCTCCTCCCTCGTGAGATCCTTAGCTTAGTTTCTTAGACTTGTTCAGGTTCAACAAATTCACCACCAATTGCTGGGAGAATGAGCATGGGATAAATCAAGCTTCGTAATAATCGGTCCCAATACCCTTACACAGCTGCTCCTTACTGATCTGATGACGGGGGGTCAGAGCACCTCTTGGAGCACACACACCGCCACCCCCGGCACCTGGGCGATTCGGCAGTACGCCGACCCCCGTCTGGCCACCAGGACTACACCGTGCACTGCTCCGACAGTTCCTGTTTTCAGCTCCTGACAAACAGCTGCCGAGGGTAAGGCAGCGGTAAGGCAGCGGAGCTCAAGGGCCACGAACTTCACAAACCTTCACCCTTCACCCTCACCTTGCCTCACCTGCCGGCTTCCGCAGTACTTCAACGGGAACAGGGGATATGGCAGCACAGGGTAAGGCATGGGATAAGGCAGGGAGTAGAGGGTATTGGATATTATGGAAATGGAACTCAGGGGCCACGTATCTCCACCCTCACCTAGTCTGCCTGCCTGCTGCTTCCGTGGCTGTTTGATTTGATTTTGATTTCATTTAGGATTTGTAGAGCACGTAGCAACCCAAGGGCGTCCCAGCGCTATAGTATCAGCATGAAGTGCTCCTGGGGGGGAATTATTGGGGGACGAGCCAGGTCTTCAGTAGCCTGCGGAATGGCAGTAGATTGGTTTCTTTACGGATGCTGAGGGGGAGGCTATTCCAGAGCTTGGGGGCGTTGTATGCGAAGCGGCGCCCACCCGTGCGCTCTCTTCTTATTCTGGGAATGCTGGCAAGAAAAGGGAGTCTGACCTAAGCTGTCTAGTGGATTTGTGGGGTTTGATGAGTGGTTTTAGTATGGGAGGGCCTTTACCCTGTAGGATTTTGTGAGAGATGCACAGGGTTTTAAAGGCAATGCGCTCCTGAATGGGGAGCCAGTGAAGAGCTTTGAGGGAGGGTTTAGCCGAGCATCTGGGTTTCGTCCCCGTGAGGAGTCTAGCTGCGGCATTCTGAACGTGCTGAAGTTTTTTGATGACAGCTACTGGGGCGCCCAGGTACAGGGCGTTTCCGTAGTCCAATCTAGAGATAATAAGGCCCTGGATAAGAATTTTTCTAGACGGGGGGCTGGGGGGGGGGGGATAAGAGGGAGGATCTTCCGGGCAGTTCGCATGAGCCCAAAGCATGTGCCGGCTGTCTTTCTCGCTTGTGCTCTGAAGCTGAGATCCTGGTCAAAGCCAGAAGCCTAAGCTCTTGACTTCATTTTTTGGTGTAGGGGGGGGAGCCCTTGCTGGGAGGCCAGGCAAGGGACTTGGAGTTTGTGCGGGTCGCCTAGGAGCATAATCTCCAATTTCTCGCCGTTGAGTTTGAGGCGGGAGTCGCCCATCCATTTAGATATGCTCTGTAGGCAGGAGACCAGATTCTCCATGGACTGGTCAGACTGATTGATGGAGACGACTAGTTGGGTGTCGTCGGTGTACATGACCACCTTTATGCCGAATGGTGAGGCTATGTCGTCTAAGGGGGCCATGTAAAAGTTAAAAAGTGTGGGGCTCAGGGACGATCCCTGGGGAACCCCACATTGAAGGGGAAGGGCTTTGGAATGACCGTGACTATCGGCCACTTGGAAGGTCCTATGCTCTAAAAACGATTTTAACCAGGCCAGGGCGGTCCCAGTGATTCCAATTTTTGTGGAGACGGTGGAGGAGGATGGTATGGTCCACCGTGTCAAAGGCGGCGCTCAGGTCCAGGAGGATCACTGCCACTGATCCCCCTGCATCCAAGATGGATCTAGTCTCCTCTGTCACTGCCAGGAGGGCGGTGTCGGTCCCCTGTCCTGGTCTGAACCCTGTTTGGGAGTGGTGAAGGAGGTTGTGGGTCTCTAAAAAGGTGGATAGCTGTTCATTCACGATTTTTTCTGCCAGTTTGCTGATGTCTGGAAGGAGGGAGATAGGTCTAAAGTTGGAGGTAACCGTGGGGTCTAGGTGGGGTTTCTTGAGGAGTTCGCGTACTATCGCACTTTTCCAGTTGGCGGGAACTATCCCTCGGGAGAGGGAGGCATTTATCAGCCTGGTTAGGAAGGGGACATATTGTAGGAACGACTAATTTTAATTTGCTCATGGGCGCTGGATCGGCCGGGGACCCACTCTTCACCTGGTTGATGGTGGCCACCAACATCTCAATGGAAGTGGGGGGGAAGGCATCCAGGAAGGGGGCGTCTTGGTCGATGGGCCAGGCTGGTGGGTCTGTCGGGGGTGGAGGTGGTGGAAGGTCTTTAGGATTTTGAGAATTTTAGAGGAAAAAACTCGGCAAGTTGGGTGCATCTAGAGTCCGGTAGGGTCAACGACCGGTTGAGGTTCGGGGACTTGCATAAGTGATCATACAATACGGTAGGTCTCCTTGGAAGAGTTGGCTGCCGCTAGAATTTTTCCTTCAAAATAGGCAGCTTGCGTATCTTTTATTAGTATTTTATACTGTTTCATGGATGATTTATACGTTTCTTTGCTGTTTGCTGCCCAGTCTTTCCTCCAGAGACATTCTACTTTTTTGCATTTTTTCCGCAGTTCTCGCAATTCAGGAGTAAACCAAGGTGACTTGAATGATCCCCCTCTTACTGGGGAGGTGTTTATAGGGGAGGACCAAGTCTAGGGAGGTTTCTATCCAGGTTCGAATTTGGGTGTCTGCTAGCGAGGGGTCCGGATCCAAGGTGGGGGATGGAGGCTGTCAGCTGGCTGGTCCATGCATCAGTGTCTAGTTTGTGCCACGGGCGGGAGGGTGCCTGGGGTGGAGGGCTGTAGGTTGGTTCGGTGGTGATTGGGTGATTAAGAAAGATCAGGGGGTGATCTGTCCAGGGGATAGGGAGGGGTGTTGATGTGGTGAGTTCCGGGATATTAGAAAAGATAGGGTCCAAGAGATGGCCCTTGATGTGAGTGGGGTGGAGATTTTTTAAGGAGAGGCTGAGTGTGGCTAGATCTTCTTTGAGGTCTACAGCTATTTTGTTCCCTGGGTCGTCAAAGTGAATATTAAGATCTCCAAATACTGTGAAGTTGGAAGAGAGACAGGCTAAAGAGGTAGCTTTATCCACCAGTGAATTGGGGAACTGTCCAAGTGTGCCTGGGGGGCGATGGACCAACAGTCCCGACAGTTTTCTCCGGGGAAAGGTGTATGGAGAAGTGGACGTTTTCACAGTCGAGGATTGGGCTGTCCTTGAACTGGCAGGAGAGGTGGGCTTTGGTGATAATTGCTATGCCACCTCCTGGGCCTAGTGGTCTGTCTCGGTGTTTGAAAAGGGTAACCTGGGGGTAAAGCGTGGACTATGTCTGGGTCTGAGGCTGAATTGATCCAGGTTTCCGTAAGGAACAGCACTTCAATATCGTTGTCCAGTATGAGAAGGTTGATCTTGATACTGTGTTTGGGGAGGGATCTGCAGTTGAGCAGGCCCATTTGATTGTGCTAGTTTTGGGGGAGGAGGGAGGAGGGAGGAGTGAGGGGTGAGTCTGTATGAGCAATGGTTGCATTTATTTTGACGCTCCTCTGGTGAAATAGAATGGAGGCAGAGGTCAGGGGTATTAATCCTGAGTTGCCGAAGTGTGCCTTGTAGAGTAACTGAGGGGTGTCGAGCTGGAGGGTGCAGGGGGACTGGGCCCATGGCCCGTCCTGGCGCAGACGGGCTTACCTTTGGCGCGCCCGCAGCGCGCGTCCGGCCGAGGAACATTGTTTAAAAAGGGGGGGCGTGGCCTCAGGGCAGTGGGTGTGGCCTGGCTTCCCGTGTGATGGGGCAAATTTGTTCTCTGACCCGCCGCAGCGTTTAGATCAAGCGGACATCAGCGTTTTTTTTTCTGCGTCTTTTCGGCCTTTCGGCTTATGAGGGCTTCCACGGCTGGAGCTTGTTCCTGCTCAGCACCTCTGCCTCCACAGCCGCAGCCACAGCCGCAGCCGCCGATAGCTGGATAGCGGGTAACCGCTGACCGGTCGCCAGTTCCTGCTTCTGCCTCCTTGGCCTCCGCAGCAGCAACCTCAACGGCCCGGCTTTCTGGTGTTTTCTGACGTCC
The DNA here is from genome assembly GCF_964263255.1 of Lissotriton vulgaris. Lineage (NCBI taxonomy): Eukaryota > Metazoa > Chordata > Amphibia > Caudata > Salamandridae > Lissotriton > Lissotriton vulgaris. The sequence goes on along the minus strand of NC_141695.1, from coordinate 1,330,272,534 downwards.
TGGTGTTTGCAGCTCTCCGACAACTCCCTAGCACCCTCCAGTGGTTCAGACCTGACTTAATTAGCAACATGCAGGGTTTTACCTTCTCTCACCCTCTCAATTTTTGCTTTTTGAGGTTTATGTAGGTAAAGTCACTTCAAATGCTGTTGTTCCGAAAGTGACATCTCGTTGGGGTCATGGGTCACGCATGCGCAGAACACTACGGCCACAACAGAGAACGGATTGCCAATCTCCTACTTCAGCTTCCGGCCGCGTTAAGCAAAGTTTTAGCGGCTCCGGACGCAAAAAAGAACTGCTTTGCGGCTCCGGCCGCACTCAGCCAAACCTTAGCAGCTCAGGTCACAAAAAGAGATGCCTGGCGGCTCCGGCCGCAGTCAAACAAAGTCTTAGCGGCTCCGGCCGTAAAGGGAAATGTTTGGCGGTTACGGCCGCAAAAAAAAACGTGTCATTCAGCAAAGCCCCAGACGGCCGCGTCCACACTACTCGGCGGCACCGGCACTAGCCGCAAGGAAAATGCCCAGCGGCTCCGGCCGCGCTCAAGGGATGCCTTCGTGGTTCTCTGCCTTGCCGAAAAATGCCCGCTGACTCTGACCGCGTTCAAACGCCGGGTCAAACTCCGCGGTTCTGGCTTTTCTCAGCTCGCTCTGCTCTCTCGCTCGAAAAAAGGTGATCGAATTATTAGTTGGAAACACCAGGGCGACTTAGGTATTTAGATCCGAATTCACATCCTCCGATCTTGTTGAAAAATATTGTATGCACGGTGAGGAAGTCTGATGATGGTGATTTTACGAATGTGTTGAAAAAAGAATTCCCTAAAGTATTCAGAGAAGGTCTTGGTTTTTTGAAGGGATATCAACATAAAATAAAACTTAAAAATAATTCTGTCCCAGTGACCAGTAAAGTCAGGTGTGTACCACTATCAGTTAAGGAAGCTATGGAAAAGGAAAGTGGCATTATTGAAGGGGTTGAAGGAACAGAATGGCTAGCTCCAGTGGTTGCTGCTCGCAAACCTAATGGGGATTTAAATCTATGCATAGACTTGCGCCAATTGAACAAAAATGTAGTTGTGGATAGGTATCCTCTTCCTAATATTAGTGAATTACTTGTTTTGTTGGGAGGCATGAAGATTTTTAGTACAATTGGCTTAACCTCAGCGTACCATCAGATTGACCTTGAGCAATCGTGCAGGGACTTCACTGCGTGTATCACACCATTTGGCACTTTTAGATTTATTAGGATGCCTTTTGGGTTAGTTTCTGCCTCTTCAATATTCCAGCGTGCTATGGAAAATGTTCGCAAGAATCTGGGAGGAGTCTATCTATCAAGAGGACATACTTGTTTATGGTGATGATGTTGATCAACATGATGATCGTTTTAGAGCTGTTATTGGGAGATTGAATGATGGTAAGTTCACCATTAAAATGGAGAAATGAAAGTTCAGAGCTGATTCTTTAAATTGTCTAGGTCATAATATTACTGGAAGTGGAGTTAGGCCTAAGGAGGATTTGGTAAATACGATCAGTAACATGTCATCCCCATCCACTTAAGAGGAGCTTATGAGTTTTCTGGGCATGATTAAATATTATGCAAAATTATTGAGGGATTTGCAGATTTGACCACTAATGAGATCTCTTTTGAGAAAGGGTGCCAGTTTTGTGTGGTCTAATGAGTGTCAAGAAGAATTTTCCCTTGAGGAAAATGTGGGTAATGTCCCTTTATCAATGAGTTTTGATACTAAACTTCAATTTTAACTACGGATGCAAGTGAGAAAGGATTGGGTGCTGTGTAGCAACAGGTTGCTCCACATGGCATGAAAACCATCATGTTTCTTTCTCAAGGTTTGAGGGATCCTGAAATGCAGTATTCCGTAGTTGAGCGTGAATCACTTGCTATCTTCTGGGCTGTGAGAAAACATAAGAGATTTTTGTGGTGTGGTCTTTTTGAAATTAGAACTGACCACAAATCACTAGAGAAATTTGAAAAGAAAGGTTTGTATATGATCTCCAGTCGCATAACTAAGTGGATTATAGGTCTTCATGAATATTCTTTTTCTCTTGGGTACATTCCGGGTGTTGATAATAAGATTGCTGATGTTCTTTCTCGTTTAGTCCCAACTGAATGTTGTGAAGACTATGAAATTGATGTAAGTAGTGATTGGTTGTGTGCACTGAACCTTAGTCATATATCTGAAGAAAAATGGTCTCAGGAGGTTGAGCTTGCTGCGACTATCAAAGAAGTCATGGCTTTGATTCAGAGTAATTGGTCAAATGTTAGAATTGCATCAAAAGTGACCAAACCCTTTTGGCGTGTGAGGGATGAATTATCAGTTGATAGAAACTTTTTGTTTCGTGGTGCTAAATTGGTTCCTCCTGTGAGTCTCAGGAAAGATTTATTAAAGTTGGCTCATGTTAGCTATCCTGGGATTACAAAAACTAAAGAAGGGTTACGCTTATCTTACTGGTGGCCAGGGATGGATAAACTTTTTGAGAGAGAGATTCAGGAATGTGTTCCTTGTGGTATATATGTGACAGATCTAAATCACGTAGGGTACAACCCATGATCTTGAGGAGTTGCCTCAAACGTCCCTGGGATGATCTTGCATTGGACATTTTAGGACCCATTCATGGTAATGATTCTCAAGTGTTCCTTTAAGTGGTGATAGACATGTATTCTCGGTGGACTGAAGTATTTTTTTTGTGCAATGTTGACTCTGCATGTATTATCAAATGTTTAAAAAAATTGTTTTCCATAGAAGGGATGACCAAGACTGTTGTCTGACAATGGCGTTCAGCTGATCTCAAGAGATGGAAGGATTTTTTTCATTAAGTGGTATAAAACATAAAATAAATTCTCTCTATCATCCCTAGGCCAATGGGATGGTGCAAAGGTTTAACAGGGTCTTGAAGGAGACCTTTACTCTTGCTAAGTCTCTTTCGTTGGAGTGGAGAGGTGAAGTTCTTAAGAAGATTTAAGTATACAGAATGACACGGCTTTCCACCTCAAGGAAAACACAATTTTTACTTTTTCATGATAGAATACCCAACACGTATCTTGAGCCTTATTGGGTCAACGATTATTGTTCTTCCATGGGAAGGGAATATGAATTCTATAGTTAAGATGTTCAATTGAAAGACAATCAAAAGGCTTTGCAAAGGAAATATTTTGATTTTAAAAAATCTGTTAAGTCATTAAAGGTGAATGTTGGGGATTTGGTTGCGATAAAACGGCCTGGATTGATGGAGAACATGAGTTCTAAATACCTTGAAGCTATGGTGGTCATCAAGGTCTTCAGGAATGCTGTAAAGACACAAGACCATCGTGTTTGGAATCCCAATAGAGTAGTCATAGTGGGAGGTAAACATGAGGTTTTGGAAGGAGTTAATCATGAGCACCGTTCTGATGTATCGAAGGATTCCAGAATGAAGAACTTTGCTTCTCCAGGTTTGATGAATCACCGGCGTTCATCTAGATTATTTGAAACGTCCAGGTTATCTTAAGGAATATGTATAAAATGTATTAAGACATCTATTTGGTAGATTATTATTTATTACAGTTTTAATTCATGCTTTTGTTCTTGATTTTGTGTTGGGTTATATTTTGTTTGCTGAAGAAGAGAGATGTGTGATGTTCTCATCTCAATGGTTACGGATATTGTCTCCTTTCCTCCTGCACACATTTCTATGGTCTTTCTTACATCATTGTTTAGAATGCATATATGTCATAGTGTGAAGGGACTCAAGTGGTTGAGAGGCAGTTTCATCTTGTAACCTGGCTGGATGTGATCTTCTGTTAAGAATAAACTTCAATCTAATCTAACTTTATCTGTAACCTGTTTTTCTTAAATTTCACACAGACCATCTCGTGCACTCTGACTGCACATCTCCACAAACCACACCATGCTCCGGTCTGAGCAGGTAAAATTAGAACCACTGGAAAAAGTCAATCCGGACTCTCGAATATGCTGTGATGCCATACTAGGGGACGACTGTGTGCCGTGCAAATAAAAATAAAATAAACCTCTGGCTGGAGGTGATCGTCCGCATCAGATCGCTTGAGCAGAGGAACAAATCTACAGACTGGATTCTGCCTGTTCTCAACATCTAAAATGACACAGCAGTGTTAGCCCTGGCATGGTACACTAAGTATGGGTGCAGACATCTGAACATGCAGCACACCTGGTCCCAACGTACACCGCAGGTGCCCCTTGCACAGCTGAAGCTGCGTGTCCGCTCCATATACTAAAACTATGGTGGAGCAGGCTGTTTGAGGGGAGCAGGCATGGTGGTTTGGGTCTCAGTGGTGCAATAGCTAAAGCTGCAGTCTAGGATTGAGATGGGACAGTTGTGTACACTGCTGCACAGGCAGAGCAGACTGGAATGGTGCAGAGCATAATTGGCGTGCTTTGCCACAGAAGCCTATTGTTAACATGGCTGAAGAAGGAAGGTACAGTACTGGACTGCAGTGTACCGCGGGACAAGGCAGTACAGTAGATAAGCACTAGATTGAGGCCCCACTGCAGAGCTGTGCATCGGACCGGAGTCGGGGGACAGAAGGAAATGGTAGGGCTTGAAACGGAGATGTGTGTGGGCAGACCTGCACAGTCATACTGATATATGTGATGAAATGGCAACAGTGGTCTGGGCTTTGGCCGAGGCGCCCTTGAAGAGCTGTGTGTTATGTATAAATGCAGGGGTGTTGCAGGTCACGGATGGATTGCACTGGCGGTTGTTGGAACAGCAGCCTTGTTTATATTCCAGAATAGCGCCGCTGCCGCGCACTGAGAACAAGTTCTCCGTGTCTCATAGTGCCAATATCGGCCCACTGACCATCCCTCCCGCAGCAACATACATGCATCATAAATAAGCAGACAAGACAACTTTTTTGTTGAGAAAATTCGCAGCAGGTTTATTAGCATAACAATCTGCCAACAAGGTGGGTTATCTTACAGACGATCCAAAGACAAGCCGCCCCTCGCGGCCTACCACCTGATGGGCCAAACTTGCATCGAGGCCTTAGCCAATCAGTGCTTAGCGGTTGTGGTGAGGGAGTAGCCACTCCCACTTCCGGTGAACCATCGGTCCACTCTCTTGCTCATGCCCCCCCTACGAGGGGCAGAGCGTTCAAGCGACCCCTGGTTGTACAGGTTTCCAACCGCCCGTAGGATAACGGGGCGCCGTCACACCCCAGGGTCCACAGCACAGACTTCCTGGGGATATTGGGCCTCAGCATCCTTTGTGCTCCTCAAGAGGGTTCCCCTGAGTACCTTTCCACCTCTGGATCGCCCTGTAACTCTGCCTGCAACACAAATAAAAGGATTCAAAATATCCCCCCCCCCCCCCCCCCACCCTGAAGGCCGGGTAAGCGGTAGGGAGGGAAACGGCGTCAGGGTGAGGGGGCAAAGAGGCTGCCAGGTGGCATGGGAGGACTTTATACTACTCCCCGACCCCCGGACGGAAGTGACGAGCTGTACCCACTGGGGTCCGGAGACACTAGGCTGCTCTGTGTGCCATCTTGTGGCACTAAGGGGCTGCCCTCTTATGGGGGTCCCCTGCGGGGACCAGTCGGTCAGCCCACTTAGTGGCAATACCGGCCCACTGACCATTCCTCCCGCAGCAACATACATGCAGCATAAATAAGCAGACAAGACAACTTTTTTGTTGGGAAAATTCGCTGCAGGTTTATTAGCATAACAATCTGCTAACAAGGTGGGTTTTCTTACAAACGATCCAAAGACAAGCCGGCCCTCGCGGCCTACCACCTGATGTTAGCGGTTGTGGTGAGGGAGTAGCCACTCCCACTTCCGGTGAACCATTGGTCCACCCTCTTGCTCACGCCCCCCCCCCTTATGAGGGGCGAAGCGTTCAAGCGACCCCCGGTTGTACAGGTTTCCAACCGCCCGTAGGATAACAGGTCGCTGTCGCACCCCAGGGTCCACCGCACAGACTTCCTGGGGATATTAGGCCTCAGCATCCTTTGTGCTCCTGAAGAGGGTACCCCTGAGTACCTTTCTGCCTCTGGATCGCCCTGTAACTCCGCCACAGCCCTGGGTGTGACGACCGTCTTAGCAAGGGCCCCCCACCAAGGCCGGCATTCCTACTTACATCCTGCTATTTCTAGGGCCACTCCCTTAACCAGCAAGAAATGGGTCAAGCTTAACTGGTGGATCCACCTGTGACCCTGATACCTACACAAAAGACGGTGTAGAACTGCACAATTTAGTGCCGACCTGTTTCGCATCAGTCTTTTCTGGTGTATCCACTGGGACCCATCGGTGTTAATGCCAAAGCTGTGCCGCGTACTACAGCCCTGTAATGTCCTTGCCTGTCCCTCAAAGACACCCTCCAGCCTGATGTCCCATGGAGCCCTAGCGAGGGGTTTCTTGTCCCAGACTCCCCAGTCTGTGTTTCTAACCTTTATCTACTCTCCATGCTCCAGATAGTGTGATTGGCCATCCCTGTCCTGGCAAGGCCAGCAGTGGCTGTACCCCCTCCCTTTGGTGACTATCCTGCCTGGGGATACGTGACCTAAATACTGGTGTCCTTGCATACTAGCTGTGAGGGGGGGTGGGGCGGGGGGGGCGGGGGCGGCGGCCAAACATGACGATAACTTGCCCCTTCTAAGCAATGTGAAAGCTAAACACTCATTCTTCCATCTTTATTGCCACAACATATCTGGCAGCTTCTGCCAATGCCTGTCTATAGGGCTGGAGTGTGTGTCTGTCCTGTATGGTCTCGAGGATCCATCTCTTGGTGTATGCTTGCAACCTTAGATAATCTCACCATACTTGGGACGAGGCCCCACCTGGCTGCAAGCTTAGCTACGCCCCTTGCTGAAATCGCCTGCCAGTGCGAGCAGACCAAGCGGTCTCCCTCTGCAACCAATCCCATTAACATCAGGTTTGCCTCTTTTATTCATGCCAATAATAGTCTCCCTCCTGCGATAAGGCTAGTCTACCTGTATAGACAGCATCCCTTCTACTACCGTGCAGAGTAACTTTTAAAATTAGTCTATTAACAAGTCGCCCCGTTTGGGCCCTCTTTGGACCCCAGGTGGCTACTAGCAGGCACCCTATCCAAATGAAATACCATGTGTGCAACTTGGGACCCTATTACTTCCTCACTACACACTTCCCTGTGTGAAAATATGGCCGAAGAACTCACGCCCTTCGCCTGAATAACTATACTCGATACTGTCTCTGATCGAACGCTCACCAGTGTACCTAACCAAGGGGCCTCGACTGCGTGTAAACCCCTGACGTTCGATGTAGACTGTTGTTGTTATTTGCCCACCTCTGGACCCTACCAGCAATTCCTGCCAAGTCAATTGCAGGTCCTCCTGCCGAGACACAACCCTATCTGGCCGGAAACGTGCCAGACAGTGTCAAATTATACTGGGCACCAGAAATCAAAACACGCTGATATCTCCAACAGCAAAGGTCACCCATGATCTTGACTTACTCTGTGCCTGTTGTCATCTCCGAAAGCCCAGCAGTGCT